>NC_139835.1:2687400-4027400 GCF_963691815.1 Echiichthys vipera
AAGAAGCCAGAAAGCATGCTGGGAGATGTAGTCCTTCCATTTCAGCAGTTTTTAGTTCTGTGGATTAAACTTTTCGCTGTGATACTACAAAGGTAAGACAGCATTTCAGGTTTTGTTTTTCAAATGCGCTTGTTGTTTTCTGTCATATTTGGCTGCTGGATCAGTGAAACTTGGTCGTAGAGGGATAAAAATAGTATTGTTGGAATGTGTGGAGACTCTGCTATGGAGTGGATGCAGTGAAATCTTGCTGCTATCAGAGCAGCCACTGCGCCGGCTTTATTTGTCTGTGTCGCTCGTATTTCTGTGTTTTCGCCTCGCATTGTGTGATTACTCTGTGTTGTAACTGTGTTTGTTGGTCATAGTAATGGTTTATATGAGCGTGTAGAAGAGATTCTTAGCTTTCTGTGGGTATGCAGCATGTGTGTCTGTATGCAAGCTACACGTTGCTGCAGAGGGGGATGTTGTTATACTGCCTGATAGCCCCCGCCGGCGGGGAAGAACAGGTTAAGGTGTGGAGAATTCACTACACGCTCACGATCTTTTGATCCTTCTCAAGACCTCACCATAGGCGATGTATCAGTCCACAGTCATTACTTTTGTGTCCTCTTAAAGCATTCCAAAACTGATAGAGAGAGAAGGGGAGCACCCGTCATTATCTCACAAACTAACTCTGATTTGTCCATCGCCTTCCATGGTCCGCTATCTGAGAAACCAAGGCAGGGGTAGGAGGATTAAACTTGTGAACGAGTGAGAGCCAGTCTGGGAGTGATGAAACCAGAAACCAGGGACTGCCAAAGCAACTAATTCTGAACCAATCCCAAGAGCTCAATGAACTTTATTGCTGTATAAATGCTTTGTGAAGGGAGGGCTCTCTCTGTGCTCTTGCAGGCTCGGGGGTTGCACCAACAGCCTGGCTGAAAGCCAGGATGACTGCAATCTCTGACCCCAGAGAGACCCTTTTGCCAGGAGGAAAATTGTTTGCTGTTTTTATAATAAACTGTTTAAACTTTTAAAAGTACTCTGCCTTTCCTTGGTAAGAACACAACAATGGCTTATTTGATGAGTGTATTTGCCGAAAAGACCATGGGGTAATTTTACGCCAGAATTTCCCTTTAAGAAACAAAGTAGATAGTGACATTGCCGTCCATTTTTCATCTCAATGTGTAGTTTGGCTACATTTTTAACTGTTAACTGAACTGTAAGATGTTCTGCAGGTGACACGCAGCCGAGTTGTGGCTGAGCTGCTCTGCACAGTTAGGCAGTGTGACTGCTCCAACCTATTGATGGGCAGTGTCATACATACTATCATTAGTCTTATAAACTATAACATTTGTAGACACATCAGTGGTATGTCTCGCTCTATCGCAGCAGTTATTACTGCTACTCCTCATTGATCATATTTACCACCATAATTATTATCATTTTCATATTCTATCACCTTAGCTGTGCTTGTATCTTACTATTCTGCTATATTAAATGCCATAACATATACAGTAAGTCATATTCACATTACTATAGATATTATAATAGTTACTGTTACTTTTTGGTTGCTTGCATCTCTGGCAGTTTGTCTGTCTCTCTGTCTTTGTGTCTGTCTTTGTCTCTCTCTGTACATCCGTACGTCTTTTCTCTCTTTCTCTCTCCTGTTCTTCCTCCCCAACCAGTGCAGACAGATGTACGTCCTCCGTACAGCCAGGTCTGAAATATATAGATGAGTGGAAGGACGGATGGTATTATTCAACAATGGCATAATAGTGTGCACTTTCCCTCTCCTGCACTGTTCATTTTCATACCACCCACCACCATCAGCACCACAGGGCAAATGTACACAAACAGAGGAACAGAAGCAGCCTGAACTGGCGCTGACAGTCAAAACAAATGAGGGAGATAAATGGAGCAGCTGTTTTCTATTTTGCTAAATACCCCTTTTCATATAGGCTGTGAAAAAAAAATAAAGCGACACAATTAGTTAAGCACTCACTTAAAAAAAAACTCTTTCTCTCTATATGTCTCACTGGGCTAATTATAAGTGATCTGTAAAGAGAGACAGAGAGAAAAACACCAAGTGGAAACCTGTAAAGAGAGGTCAGGCAAGGTCACTTCATCTGCAAGTGAAAGTAGTTGCTGTGAGGAAAGAGACTGTGCAGCCACCCGGAGAGTGACCAATGGCTGCTGAACAAGGGATGAATATGATATAAAAAACAACCAGATTTTGCGCGAACCCTGCAAGACCTTTTAATTGTAACATTAACAGACGGTATTGTGAAGCAACCAGCATTTAATGTGTTTAGCAATGCATTAAACGATGTGATTAAGTGGCTGAATTAGACAGGGAAGCTTTACCACCACCGTGTCGAACACAGGGCCAGGCCTGACAGGTAGGAACAGTGTACATAAAGAGGAGCAAACTATAATGTGTCACGTAGCGATGTAGCCAAATGTGAAACTCTATTGAGCCCCTGACTGATTTATGAAAGGATACAGTTGTCAGTTTTCAGAAACAGGATAGAATGGATGACTTTGAAGGAGTCAAGTCAATGACTGAGTCGGCTTTGTTCTTGAGCTTGAGATCAGCATGTGTGCTGAAATAATAATCTTCACTGAGAAGTCTACTTACCTTTCCTGACCTTTTCTGTATCTCATGGTTTTTGTCGACAACACTATTAGATGTGGTTTAAAGCTTTGAACTGACTACATTTTCTTAAAAACACAGTTACTTAACCCTTTAAAGTACAACTTGCAGGTTCATTTTTTTTTTACTAAATTTACTAAATTTTCTCTTAGATGACCATTTGGAAGTTAATAGAGGATTTTTAATGTATTACAAAACATATGGGCAACCTCATTTTTTCGACATCATACGTAAAGCGCTTCATATTATTTAGGAGAAGAGGGTCTTCTTTGCTGTCCACTGTATGATCATAGGCAATAGTAGGTTTGAACGGTTTTAGTTTTCCTGAATCATTTTTTTTTTACTGTAGTTTTACATCAAATTTAACCATTTGTCACCATGGTGATATATTTTATTTGTAAAGGAAGCACAAACTTCAGCTGTCAAGGCTTGAAGTCAGTAGTTTACGAGAAAATGACTGGAGCTAGCTTCGTTTGTGGGTGAAGGTGAAGAGACGGTTCTTCACTGCTGCGTCAGCACCGGAAACACAGCCCTGTAACATTAGGGCTCTCTCTTATATTCCCGGTGATATGATGCATTTCAGAGTGAGGTATTGGAGCCGTCGCTGGTTAGTACTCTTGCTGTACAGCAGCCATGGAACACACTAGCTAATAAGCTAATGTTATTGTTAGTCTGCATTAGCAGTTAGCATCCAATTTTCTCAAAGTTAATCCGGGGAAATCTGTAACGTTAGTTCGCCAATGTTATCATCCTGAAGTGTAGTTACGGGGCGTTAGCTTGTGATTATGTTTGCACAGCTAATGTATTTATAATTGATGGTCGTTACGGACTGTTAGTGCCTGGGTCCAGACAGCCCACAGAGTCAGTTAAAACGGCGATATAAGGCACGTAACGTTAACAGCAATATTGGTGTGTTAACGTCAGTTTATACGGTTTATGGAGAAACTGCCAGTAATGTTAATGTAGGGACAGATGCACCACAAGTTACAGAGCTACAGTGTTAATGTTAGTGTAGATCCAGAACAAAAACATGTCAATTTACTCTGATATGTAGCATGAACTGTGAGCTGTACATGTTTTATAGTAAACAGATGTATCCACTCCACTTACATGATGTAACGTTAGTGTAAATAACACAACTGAGTATAATACAGTCAGATACAACTCTGCTAGTCCCTCTGACTTCAGTGATAATATACTGTAATATAATAATCTCAATTACATATAATGTGATGAACTTGTTTCAGCTAAAACTGATTCAACTGCAGACTCATAAAAAAACAATAAAGTTGAATCATCTTTAAAACAGTTTGAACAAACACATTATAAACTTCATGCACCTTCGTTCATTGCAGGGCTCTTGTGTTAGACTACATCATACATCAAAGCAACAATTTTATTCAGAGTGGCAGTGATCCCCTACTCTACACAATGCAAGAAACGTTTTCTACATACTAGATTTGTTTTTTAGACTACAGTGTCTTCTTCTTCTTCTGTGTTTCTTGAGAAACGATCACATTGTGAACTGCATAATCTGCTTTTTCTCCAGGCTTCTATTGGCAGTCCTGCTTCGAAACCATGATGGCAGCTGAGCGGTTGATGGACCAGTAATGGTGACGTCTGATTGCCCTATCAAGGAGACGCTGAATTACTGAATGTGATCTAAAAGCATGTTTGCTTCCTCAGCCTTCACAGCGGCCCTAACAGAGTCACAGAGAGGTCTACTGCACCTGCCTCCCTTTCCACACCTGCCAAAAGATCACCGGGGACAGCTGGGCTGCCTGTCTCTGACACAACATTCACAGTTTAACACAAATTTACTGGTTAAGATTATTATTAGTCAAGAAAAAGACTGATCAAAGTCTGCAATTCATATGAATCAAAGGAATGAATAAATGTTTTCTAAACATTGCAAGTTGTTTGTTTTTCACCTTGATCACTATTCGCTTTTGTATATTTTCTTACGTTAATGAAAAGATTTTGCATAAATCTCATGATTGTCTGTAACTCACTCATCACTCATCTTCAAGTGCTTATCCGGGGTCGGGTCGCGTGATTGTCTGTGTGCATTTTTATCTTTAACTGGAAATTAATTGAAACATCTTCTAAATAAAATAGCTAATGTAGGATAGTTTTAGTGAGTGCTTTCTAGTTTTAAATGGATAAATCTTTTTTCCTTTTGACCATTTGGTATATATTTTAAAAAGATCCAATCTTGTGTTTTGAGATTTGGTGGTGCAGTTAACTCTTAGTTTACATTTGTATTGCAGAATGTTTCAGAGTGCAATGTCACCAAAAAAAAAAAAAGTGGTGATATATGTACTGCTGTGTGTATATTTCATTGACTATATACGCGCTAGAAAGCCTTCATCTTTTGTTCAGATTCAGCTCCTTATCACAGGTAACCGGAGCAACTTCCTTCTCATTCATCCCCACAGTGACACAGCACTTTACACAGTCGGACGCTCAGCTTCTACTGACTTCAATGGGGAAGCGCAGAGCGGGTTGTTCCACTTCAGCCAAACTAGACGCTCATTGGATAAATGCTGGGCTTTGTCCCGCCCATCAGACGCTCAGCGTCTCTGGGGGTCTATGGGACAGTGGGCTGGCCCGGACGCTTGGCTTCTGCATGATGATTCGATAAGCTGTCTGAGGCGGAATCCTTTTTTGATTGACAGCTAAATGAGCGAATCAGCAATCTTGAAGAATAAATATCCACTTGAGCATTTTTTAAGTTTTTCATTCCATTGTTCTGAACTGATCCGAAGACTTTACCGATCCCCAGAGACTTTGTCTTTGTTAAAAACGACTAGCGTTGTGATTGACCACTCTGTTCTGTCACTCTGCGGTTTCTTTCCCCAAAGAGCAGAGGCAGCTGCGGAGCTTCTCGCCCCGTCACGATCACTCACACTCACAGGCGGTCACACAGTAGCCTGGCGCAGCAGCTCCAGCTGGGCCAAGGCCATTTAAGCAGCCTAGCTCTGCTGGCCATTGAGAGGACACTGGTCAAGTCCCTGGAAAAGACGCCTAGTTGATACGACAAGGTCACAGATCATGTTCTTGAAAAGGAACAAAGGGTAGAGTTTACATATAAATAAACAAACAAATGAGCTTCCCCCCCTTGAAAGATCAGCCGCCACTGTTAGGGATATTGGTTAACAGTCTTGTAACTTCTGTATGCAGGCCTAACATTGATGCAGTAACTGATCTTAAATGCATAAACTGTTTTACAGTAAGACACTTAATGATTAATTTTGTAGATTGTCACCCAAATGAGACATTTCATGATCTAAAGTCGTCTGGTGATGGACACTCGTGAAGGTAAGGGCTTTGATAGGGACACAGTATCTACAGTTAAAGTTAATATCAAACAGATAAGATAAGATAGATACATAGATAAGTCAATCTTAGATATAAAAGATCAGGTGTATAGTCCAACAGACAATGAATTCTGGGTTTTAAAAGCAGCTGGACACTCATTAAATGTGTGGTTTGCTCTCCTGTGGTTCCTTACAACACATAAACATAGTGTGGAGTTATGATTGATTTGATGTTGTTTATTAACGTTAGCAGGCTGTGTAGATGACATTCTCAGAACTAAATTTGACCAACATATTGAGATTAATTTCAGAATTATCTTTCACCCGCACAGATCATCAGTATGGCTGCACCGACATCCCGCAGCAACATCACTGTTGCGTGTCAGTGTGTGAACCTTCATCACCGCTGTGAGACTGATGCAGACTGATGCAGACCTAAGTCTGTGAGCACACAGCTGTGAGAAGAAACTTTGGAGCAGAAAAGGAACCACGTATAAAGCTAATAATGCTTTAGTGAAAACTATGTGATTGGTAACATTGTTGAATACAAAAGCCCCGTTGTCTAATGTTCTGTCTATTATGGGTTGTAGCTGTTTACCTGCTCATTAGAGCTGTCATAGAACATTTGTGAGTACATTTCTTCTTATGCAGACCTGTTCCACAGCCGTCATTGTGATTAGTAGTTTAATGTTTTTCATTGTGGTAATATAATATACTATTATAGTTTGTATTTTTAGAATATGAAACACTGTTTATAATCATTGTTTATATTAAAGTATTACAACATGTTGCTGCTCATGGAGCAATTGTTGTCTCTGTATCATGAATAAGTCATAGTGTTGTCTAGACTTTCACTATGTAGGTACACGTGTCTTGAGATAACTTCTGTTAGGATTTGGCACATTAATAAAAATGTAACTGAATTGAGTAAAGCCTCACTTTTTTCATTTAATACTGTGTGTGTTTATGCAGACATGATACAATTAATATGTGGATGTTTTATAAATACTCAATTTCATATTTAAATGTTTGCTAAAGCCTTCTCTTAAATGGTGTGTCTCTATGCTCTTGTTTTTAATCTTATTTTACTCTGTAGCACTTTGCTTTCTCAACTAATACAATGTATTATAATTATTATTATTATTTTGCAATAGTTTCAATACAAAGTTGGGAAAGGATCAGAGTAACAATAAGCATAAACATAAATCAAATCAAAATAAAGCTAACATCAGATAAATCAAGTGTGACAGAGTGCAACAGACATCGTGGTTAAGCGTAGGAATATACAAAAAACAACAATACGCACTGTTCAGTTTAGCAGCAGATTGAAATGAAATAAGTACAAACTAAATAAGTGAGAAGGAGCGATAAGTTATAAGTGTTAAAAATGTTAAAAATGTAGCAGCATTTCCTACAGAACTAAGTGACAGTATGGCACAGTGGAGTGTAGCAGCATGTCCTAAAGCACAGTAAGTGTAGCAGCAGATAGTTACAGTACCATTAATAAATAAATAAAGTGATGTAGTGGTGATATAAAGAGACAGTGTAAAGTGTAGCAGCAGTAAGATACAGTACCACAAAATAAGTGATGTAGTGGTGGTATAAAGTGACAGTGTAGTATAGCAGCATTACTTACTGAAGTAAGTGACAGTACAACTGAATAAAGTGGTGCAGTGATGGTATAAAGTGACAAAGTGACATTTTCAGGATACAGTGTCTCCACTGTTCCTTACCTGACCAGGGGGAGATGAATTATAAAGTTTGATGGCCGCCGGAAGAAAAGACTTCCTCCGGCGTTCAGTATTACACCGGGGGAGAATGAGTCTGTGGCTGAAGGTGCTTCTGCTGGTGGTCAGCAGATGGTGGAGAGGGTGAGAGTTGTTATCCAGGATGCTGTGCAGTTTAGACAGCATCCGCCTCTCAGACACCGCCACCAAAGAGTCCAGTGTGACCCCCAGGACGGAGCCAGCCTTCCTGATGATCTTACTGATCCTCTTTGCGTCTGCTGCCCTCAGTCTGCTGCCCCAGCACACAACAGCAAAGAAGATGGCACTGGCTACCACCGACTGATAGAACATCCTCAGCATGGTGTTACAAACATTGAATGACCGGAGCCTCCTCAGGAAATAGAGACGACTCTGGCCCTTCTTGTAAACAGCCTCAGTGTTCTTGGACCAGTCCAGTTTGTTGTCCAGGTATACTCCAAGGTATTTGTAATCCTGGACAACATCCACAGTCATGCCGTTAATGGAGATGGGTGTGGGGGCAGATTTACTCCTGCGGAAATCCACCACTAGCTCCTTAGTCTTGGTGGCGTTTAGAATCAGGTGATTAGCTGCACACCAGTCGACAAAGGAGTCCACAACGCCCCTGTACTCCTCCTTCTTCCCCTCACTGACACAGCCAACAATTGCAGAATCGTCAGCAAACTTCTGCAGGTGGCAGGACTCAGAGAGGAACTGAAAGTCTGAGGTGTACAGGGTGAACAGAAATGGGGAAAGAACAGTACCCTGTGGAGCTCCAGTGCTGCTGACCACAGTGTCAGACACTCCGTCCTGCAGTCTGACATACTGTGGTCGACTCGTCAAGTAATCCGTAATCCAGGAAACCAGGGGAGGGTCCACCTGCATCGCCGTCAGCTTCCGTCCCAGCAGAGCAGGCCGGATGGTGTTGAACGCACTGGAGAAGTCCATGAACAAGATTCTCACTGTGGTCCCCGCTCTGTCCAGGTGGGCGCAGGCACGGTTGAGCAGGAAGATGATAGCGTCCTCCACACCTAGTCTCGGCTGGTAGGCAAACTGTAGAGGTTCCAGTGATGAGCTGACCAGGGGCCGAAGAAGTGAAAGGACCAGCCTCTCCAGGGACTTCATCAGGTGCAACGTCAGCGCCAACGGTCTGTAGTCTTCGGAGGTGCTGGGACGCACCTTCTTTGGTACTGGTACCAGGCAGGATGTCTTCCACAGCACAGGGACCTTCTCGAGACTCAGGCTGAGGTTATAGATGTACTGCAGGACTCCACACAGCTGGATCGCACATGTTTTGAGTACCCTCGGGCTGACACCGTCTGGACCTGCTGCCTTGCCTGGGCGGAGTCTGCACAGCTCCTTCCTCACCTGCTCTGCAGTGAAGGTCTGTCTGCTGTGTGTGTTGGTGGGGGTGGAGAGAGGTGATGGCGGGGGGAGGGGACAGGTAGGGCAAAATCAGGAAGGAATTGAGGGGGAGGTGTTAGCAGGGTTGGAGGTTTGGAGGTGGGTGGTTGTGGAGGAGCCGTGGGGGGGTGGTCCAGAGCCCTTTCATCAAATCTGTTGAAGAACAGATTCAGCTCATTGGCACGTTCAGTACCACCTCCTACTGTCTGGCTACCAGATGGTTTGTAGCCAGTGATGCTCCTCATGCCGCTCCACACGTCCTTTAAGTTGTTCTGCTGGAGTTTGTGCTCCAGCTTCCTCCTGTAGGTGTCTTTGCCCTGTTGGATCCTCTCCTTCAGCTCCCTCTGGACCTGCCTCATCTGCTCTCTGTCCCCTTCTCTGAAGGCCCTCTTCTTCGCATTCAGCAGGACCTTGATGTCTCTGGTGACCCACGGCTTGTTATTTGGGAAACAGCGTACAGTCACTGTAGGAACAACGCTGTCCACACAGAAATTGATGTATCCTGTTATGCAGTCCGTGAGATCATCAAGGTCCTCCCCATGTAAATTACAGAGCAAATCCCAGTCTGTGAGTTCAAAGCAACCCTGTAAAGCTTCGTCAGTCTCCTGTGACCATCTCCTCACAGTCCTGGTGGTCACAGGAAGCCGCTGGACTTGGGGCTTATACAGGGGCTGCAGGTGGATGAGGTTGTGGTCTGATCTTCCAAGAGGAGGAAGGGCAGTGGAGCTGTAAGCCTCCTTAACATTGGCATACAGCAGGTCCAGTGTCTTGTTTTCCCTGGTGGGACAGTCCACAAACTGCTTGAAAGTGGGCAGTGTTGCAGCCAGAGTGATGTGGTTGAAGTCCCCAGATATTGCAATGAATGCGTCTGGGTGCCGTGTCTGAAGTCCCGCGACGACGGTGTGGATGACGTCACTCGCGCTCGCCGCGTTTGCAGTCGGAGGAATGTAAACAACCAGAACGACCACGTGTGAAAACTCCCTTGGCAGGTAGTATGGCCGAAGACTCACGGCAAGCAGCTCAATGTCCGGGCTACACACACGCTCCTTTACAGTAACGTGTCCAGGATGACACCACTTGTTGTTAATATGAATAGCAAGTCCCCCACCTTTCCTCTTGCCACTCTCACGGTGACTCCTGTCTGCCCGAACAGTCTGAAAGCCGTCCACAGTTACGTTAGAGTCTGGGATGTCCTCGTGGAGCCACGTCTCCGTGAAACACAGCACACTGCTCACACGATACATCCACTGAGTCTTCACCAGGCCCGCCAGCTCGTCCATCTTATTAACCAGCGACCTCACGTTCCCCATGGTGATGGAAGGGAGAGATGGTTTATATCTCCTCTTCTTTTCCCATTGTTTACGTCCAGCCTTACATCCCCTGTACTTTCTGCTCAGTTCTGTGGGGATTTCAGGCCTCTACCGCATTAGCACAGTTGGTGCTAGCGACAACAGCTGTTCACGGGTGTAAACAATGGAGCCGCCGCATTGTTGCGTCCAGACGGAGACGCGGTCGGCAAAAAATCATATAGGATATACAGCATATGAAACTTGATACAGTCAGAATCTGCCCACTTCTTAATCTAAATTACTTTCCCCATAACAGTGTTAGACTGATTAAAATGTGTATTGTTTTTATATGAACACACATTTAATATGATCAAGTGTCAAAACTTTACAGGAAACATTTCAGTTAAAGTAATGTATTATGTGCCTCTGCCCAACTAACTGAGTAATAGTTAGCCATCACAGAAAATGTATTGTATATAAGATTTGAGTGAAATAAGAGCATTTGTTATAAGATGAGCCTTTATTGATTCTCAGAGGGGAAATCCAAGTGCTGCAGCAGCATAAACACACAGATAAATCCAGATGAAGAGGTGTGTAAGCAATCAACATGGTAACTAGGGAAACTGACACAGTATGATTAATAGAAGCCAGTCTAGTAAATACTGTATGTAAACAGTCTACACCAGCATAATGTATATGACACATGACTGTAAATTATGTGGTAAGACAGTATAACAATATAGTATAGTATGAGGTATAAAATGCATTGTAACTGTAATAATATTATACGTTAAGTGTAACAATATAGTACAGCAGCAGCACATAATTTTAAATGTTATATGGTATGGTACAGTATGAATTGAATTCATGCATTTATTTCAGACTTGTCAAAAAAAAGAATACACAAATATACAAAATTAAATTAGTTAATATATATAAATAAAAAAATATATAAATAAGAGAGAAAACAACAACAACAAAAAACCTGTAACAACATAAATACAATTAATTCTGTCTGAAAAGGAGTAGGAAGAAGTTTTCACTTATTTAATCCTACCCCTTTTTAACAATTCAGTGATTGCTGTAATCTGTATCTTTTATCCACTATATGTACAATTTGTAAATCTAACTATACAATAATCAATGTTATACAATTTTATAAGTAACATGATATAATTTATAGGCCTACATATAAACATTCATAGAAGCACATCTACATATACATACAATATATATATATATATATATATATATATATATATAACAACAATATATTGTTGTTTGTTTGGTTTTTTTGCTTTTAAAGCCCTTCCTCGTCCCTATACCTTCTAAAATTCATTCCTCTGTACCTTTTTTTAAACTGGACCATGTTTGGACATTGCTTTAGATCCGTGCTCATTCCATTCCACAGTTTCACACCAACAATTGAAATGCATTGACTTTTTAAAGTTGTGCGAACTGCTGGCTTCTTAAAATTAAACTTTTCCCTCAAATTATAACCCCTCTCTGCCATAAAAAGTGTTTAAATAGTATCTGGTAACAGTTTGTTTCTTGCTTTAAACATAATTAGTATAACATAGTATAATATCGTATAATTTGATATGATTCAATAAGTCTATAGTGTAAACAATATGATATGGTATGAAACAAATAGTAAATCAAGTATAATATATGAATAATGTAAAATGTAAGGTATAAAACTGAATCAGTCCTGCAGAAAGTCACTGAGGGGGAGAGATAAGTCACACCGATGTGTCCACCTGACAGCACACGTTTTCTGCCTCTTTCAGCTTCATCTGTCTCTCTCCACAGGAACACCTGCAAGTTCAATATACGGTTCAACATGTCAGTGAGTTCTGACTTCACTATATGGACCAGTTAATGACCGTTTCACAGTTGGACGGTGACCCTCATGTGACCCTGCATCCGGACTTCATACAGTTTGTCCTAAGCAAGCTAGCTATGACAATGTTACTTCCCCAGGACGCGCAGGAAACTAAAAAAGTATTAAAGTTATGATAAAATATTAATATGATACTAACTAACGCTATACAGCCATTCATTTGACATTGCATTCATAACTCTGAGAACAAATGGGGCCATCTGACGTGAAGCTAACATTGCATATGCTAACTATTGTAACATTACTCAGGAGAAATATGGAAAGCAAAACATTTCGTAACACAACGTTCAGTGAGCGGCTGAGATGAATGATCTTTATCCAGCAGGGCTTCTGCTTTGTCCTCTGATTCTGAATCAGAGGCTCAAACATGGAAGTTATGCTGGAATCAGCTGCTGTTTACTAACGTTAGCACCAAGGTTCCGCCATGTTGTGTGCTGGTTGTCATGGGAGATGTCAATCAAAACGAGAGAGGAGCTGTCAATCAAAATTCGATTGGCCATGCCCACACAGCCCTGAGACTGGTCTAAACAGCGTAATAAGCTGTATTTTTGACACATGATTTCTAAAAGTTATTCATAAGGTTTTTCATACATAATCAGGCATCTTGCATGATTTGTCTAGACACAGCAAATAATCCCTTATAGAAAGTGGAACAGTTGAGAAAGTTGACAAGTTCAACTGAGCTGGTTCACGCCAGGTCAGTGGTTTCACATAATGAATCATGGTCAGGTGGAAATTACCTGAAATGATCAACACATAAAAATATGCCTAAATGATTATAAATTACCTTATACATTAGCTGTGCATAATATGAGCACAAATTGTATTTTTCCATTACAAGCAGCACGGAGGGCATGTCAGTAGGTTGGTCCACCACTTTGGTCCTGACTGTAGATCCCTTTTCATCCAACGCCATCATCAAGTCAGAATTAGAATTTTTCGAACACTTTGATTTATGACCAAATATCAGCAACACTATCCGGCTGTTTTGTCTGACGTAACACCGTTTTCAAAATACAAAACGCTCCATTGAAACAAAACAGACAACGGACAAAAATGTGAACAATTACGATCACCTCTTTTTTCAGTTAGACATCTTTTTCATGATAAGAAAGAGGTAAAATGACAATTACATTGTTTTAAAAAAAACAACTCATATCTGCTCAAACAACAGGGAACACGTTGGAGAAATACGAGGCTTGGAATGGCCTGGACCTGGAAATCGTATTTTGAAAGGGTGTCACGTCTTAACAGTCTGATTGTTATCAACATGATAAATTAAGTCGATGGACAGGGTAAAAACTATGTTCAACCACCATGTTAGCAGTGTGAGCATGTAAATGCTTATGTTAAGATTTAGCTTGGAGCTACAGTAGGTCTAACTACTGCCTAACAGAGCTGCTAGCTTGGTCGTAAACCAACGATCAAGGCTGGATTAGCTGCTGGGCAATTCAACTAACTGCCCGGGCCCTGGACCATCAAGGTATCCATTTACACCTTATATATGCTTCCCTTAGGAATTATTATAAGGAAGCACTCCATAAATTTTCATTGTTATGCTGATGATACACAATTATATTTGTCGATCAAACCAGAAGAAACCCATCAGTTAGATAAACTTCAAATGTGCATTAAGGAAATAAAAAGCTGGATGACCTGCAATTTCCTGATGTTAAACTCAGACAAAACTGAAATTATTGTACTTGGCCCCAAAGGCCTCCGAAATTCAATAGCTAAAGACATTGTTACTCTGGATGATGTTGTGTTGTCCTCCAGCACCACAGTAAGGAATCTGGGTTTTATTTTTGATCAGGATATGTCCTTCGATTCTCACATAAAACTAACAACAAGGACTGCATATTTTCACCTGCGTAATATTGCAAAAATTAGGAACATTGTGTCTCAGAAAGATGCAGAGAAACTTGTTCATGCATTTGTTACTTCTAGGCTGGACTATTGCAATTCCTTATTATCAGGCTGCTCCAATAAGTCTGTTAAGAGTCTCCAGTTGGTCCAAAATGCTGCAGCTCGTGTACTAACTAAAACAAATAGAAGAGAACATATTTCTCCTGTATTAGCTTCTCTGCACTGGCTACCTGTAAAATCTAGAATAGAATTTAAAATCCTTCTCCTTACATACAAAGCTCTTATTGGTCAGGCTCCGTCGTATCTTAAAGAGCTCATAGTACCGTATCACCCAACTAGATCTCTGCGCTCTGAGAATGCAGGGCTACTCGTCGTTCCTAGAGTCTCCAAAAGTAGAATGGGAGGCAGAGCCTTCAGCTACCAAGCTCCTCTCCTGTGGAACAAACTCCCAAATGTTATTCGGGAGGCAGACACTGTCCCCTTATTTAAAAGTAAACTTAAAACTTTCCTTTTTGATAAAGCTTACAGCTAGGGCTTACGATAAGACTTTATTCTGCTTAATGATGCTGCTATAGGCCTAGTCTGCCGGGGGATAATACTTTTCATGATACTCTGAGCTTCTCTCCTCTCTGTCTGAATCATTCATGTCCCATCAATGCATGTTACTGATTCAGCTTCTTCCCCGGAGCTGTTTGTGCTTTGTCGTCTCGCAGGTCTCTGCTGATCGTGGTGGTGCTTGCTGCCGTGGTCCTACATGACGCTTCCTGCTGCTATTGTCACTGTTACTCATATATACTATCACTAGTTTAATAAACTATAAAATTTGTAGCTGTATCGTAGCTGCTATTGCCACTACTCATCATTGATCATGTTTGCCACCATAATTATTATCATTTTCATATTCTGTCACCTTAGCTGTGCTTGTTTCTACTATTCTGTTGTATTAACTGCCTTAACATATACGTCATATTCACATTACTATAAATATTATAGTTACTGTTAGGCTTTGCTTGCATCTCTGGAAGTGTGTCTGTCTGTCTCTCTCTGTCCATCTGTGTGTCTTTTCTCTCTTTCTCTCTCCTTTTCTTCCTCCCCAACCGGTCAAGACAGATGGCCGTCCTCCACAGAGCTGGGTCTGTCTGACGTTCCTGCCTGTTATAGGGAAGGTTTTCGTTGCCACTGTACTCTACAGAGGAATTGTTGGGTCTATGTAAATCATAAATAAGTCATTGAGTGTGGTCTTTACCTACTCTGTAAAGTGTCCTGAGATAACTTTTGTTATGATTTGACACTATAAATAAAATTGAATTGAATTGAATTGAATTTACTCCAAACAGTGCTGGAACTTTCCAAAAACGGACAACCATGTCCACTTTACACAGCCATTAGCCAGGTGTGGAGGCCAGGAAGTGAGCAGGGTTTACTCTCAATCTCTTCACAATAACTTTCCAGTGTTGACTTTGGTTGGACGACACTTTGTACAAATTACTTTGTTTGAAGCATACTGAACCCATTTAGGGGGCAATGGTTAATTATCTGGAAATTTCTGTGTCATTATTTAATTAATTGCAAATTTGTTTGGCATTATGTACCACTTAAGCACAATATGTATGAATTAATTATACATCAAATGGCAAGGGCTTTAAAAGAAACGAAGGCTTACTACAATTTGGGTTTTATTTTCCTCGCTTTGGCAATCAGTTCATTACCTTAATGAGTACAATATTATCATAACTGCTAGATTGACGGCCAGATCTACTAAAATAAAAATGATAATGTAATAAACTGCTGTTTTTCTTGGCTTCTATATCTTTTACCTAATGTTGAGGCCCTCATCTGGTAGAGAGGCTATGTATTGGGCTAAAATATTGTTTTATTACCTTTCAGTCATCAGTTACTGACTTGGGAATGGGTGAGGTGATCTTAACGCTATAGAAGGTTAATCCGGCCATGCCAGTGATTACGAATTATGTATTTACTCATGTTGTGTGAATCATTCTGTTTTCTTCATTGATACCACATGTGCTTTATATTTTGATATCTCTGGACATAATACAAGAGTAATTTATAAAAAAAATGTATTTCCTCTCCCATCAGTTCATAATGGGCACATGTTCAAATGAATAGTTTGAAGTGAAACTGGGTTATACATGTTGCAGGCCTCTATGTGTTTCACACCATTTAATAAAACATAGTCTATGACATTACAGGCTGTCTGTAAACTGGATGTATGGAAATAAATGAAAAAGTGGTAAGAAAAATAGTTGAGCGTAATATTTGTCTGTATGTAATTTAAAGGAGTAATGGAGAAGAATGAGGCAAACCCGCAGAGCTTTGGCTGTAGCCACCCAACAGTGTTGATGTGGGTGCTATATCATTACAGTATATGATTACAGCACAGGCCAAGGGAGGTGTTTTGGCTAGCATAGCTGCCAATGTGACTTATTGCTGGTAAAAATTTTCTTCTTGAATGATGTTTCTAAATCCTACCAATTGTGGGTGCCATCACTTAGATGGGATACAGTTTCTGGAGCATTTGAGTGCTGCCATGTTATATTTGCACTTTGCCAGCATTCCCTGAGCCATTGCTGACAAGCCAATCCTTGCTGGAGCAGATCACGCACACAGGGCTCAAAGCAGGAAGTGGCTCCACGTCAAGACCCTAAACTCTGTGGAAGTCTAGGAGCTGGCAGTGTCTGTTTGAAAAACAAGCCCAACCCTGTTTGACCCTCCAACTCCCTTGTGTGCAACTTCTTACCTCATTTCTGACACCTCTTTGGGTCCACCCTCCTCAGACATAGGGAAGAACGCTCACATGGCGGATAACACTTTGACAAGGGTCATCCAAGCTTTTTTAAGTCTACCCTCTGATAGTGAGCTGTAGTGAAATGACTTCCCCTTGTTTGTTATCTTACAGAAAGGTTGAAAAAAGATATTTGGCACATGCAAGGATGTGTATGTGAGCAACGCTCTGGAAAAATCTCTCTGTTTCTGGCTGCATGGCAGATGTAGCTCCTGCCCAGCTGGAATAATATGAAGCTGGATGACACTTCCTCCATAAACAACTGTGGGTAGAGGACAGGAAGAGGGCAGCGAGCCTCGCTAGTAGGCCTGTCTATGACATGGAGCACCACTCACAAACAAAAGGTGGAAGAAGGGGACGAGGACAGAAGGGCTGTTGGCACCACTTGAAACCCACTCCTAACTTGATGTGTCACTCGCTGTCAAAAGCACAGCCCCCTCTTGACTCAGAGAGGCCAACCTCGGTGTGTGTGTGTGTGTGTGTGTATGTGTCAAGTCATGTCAGTTTATTTATAGAGCACCTGTAACAAGTAAGCGCTTTCCAGACTAATTTAAAATACAGTTTTATTAGTTTGCAAAAACTGAAATAATTGTATAGTCAAGTCATAATTGAGGGGCATATACAAAGAAATTCATGTTAAAGAGGTACTGCAACTTAATTTGTATTTCTTGCGCAAAATCATCCCATGGTCTTTTTCTGCACTTACATGCATCAAATGAGCCACTGAGACAGTTTTTTTCGTGTATAAACTACTAACGGAGAAATCCGGTAGTGTCGCTGACAGCCCAACACTGATTAGCTCGGGGCAGAGCGGTGAAGGCATTAAAACAGCTTTTTTTTTAAGATTAAACATTTCTTATGACTGTTTTTGCCTTTTATTATAGTACAGGACAAATTGGAAATGGGGGGGGGGGGGGGCGAAGAGAGAGAGGTGGCACCATGCAGCAAAGGGCCGCAGGTCGGAGTCAAACCCACGGCCGCAGCCTCGAGGACTTTTAGCCTCCGTACATGGGGCACCTACATTGAGCCACCAGCCAACCCTAAAAGGGATTTTTTAAACCAGTTATACTGCTCATAATAACAGCAAACCTCTGCAGTAGCATGAGAAGAGTCCCTACACAGAAAACAAAGCACCAACAATGTAGTTATTGAACCCAGAGTTTATTAAAAGAGTGTTTTAAATACTTACCTACTGGCCCCTATACCAGCTCTTCTCATAGTAAAGTCAATTCAAGTGGATTACCAAAGTCAATCCCGAAGGAAGGAGCCCATTTGTGCTTTGTTTTTGTTTTGAGCAGTATTAGTGGATAAAAAAAGACGTTTTAACCCTCTGAGGTCGACGCCTGCGCATCCTAGTGATATTTCTTCACTGTTTATATCAATATTTTAGTGATTATACAGTGTACAAACGTGATATTTACTGCATATATTACCAGACTCTTTCTTTTTTACTGCAAGCTCATAGGTCACTCACACGGCCAATTAGAAGACAGGAAAGACCACTTGTGACCCGCATCATTTGCTTCACAGTATGTGGTTGGTGGACCGTGGTGTCTGTCATCATTTTCTGTGAAACTAATAGACACTTAGAAAATCACTAAAGACCCACCCACTACCATCTGCAAGTTAGATCCTTTTACTGCATCCTGACATTGGCAGCAGATCACAACAGTGGAAAACACAAGCGCTGTTCTGGATAGTCATAAACTTTGTTTGACAAAATTGGCTGTCCGTTAGTAAAGTATTACTCTGTGATAGTTATTTAGTTTTGTATTACTGATTAGTGAGCTTAACTTACTAATAGTCTAGATGAATGGATATGTTTTGGCCACTAGCTCAGCACAATGTTCTGTGCAGATGAAACTGTCTTTCATAGAATTGCATTTCTTTATTTGTATGTGATTTTTATACTGAATGTAACAGTGAAATCCTTTTCCGTCTGCCACCAGGAAGACATCATCCTTGTCCTGTGTTTCTGGTCCTGTGCCTGCACCACAGCCATCACCACCTCACCGGCACATGGCACAGCTGAATATATATCATGGAAATATTGTAAATTGTGTCTTTTTTGTATATAATAAATATTTGGTTTGGAAGAAAAACATTTCTAATGCTATTTTTCTTCATTTACACACATCCCATGAAGCTAGACATGTAGTACGAAGTCTCATTTCATCTCAAGGTGAAAATAGAGTTAAAGATGACACTTTTTCTGAAAAAGCGATATTGACAAAAACATTTTCAGACATTCATTTTACATTTATCTACTATTTTATTCATATATAACACTACTTTTGTGAACCTAAGACTTTGGTTAACTAATTTCAAGCACCAAAACTGTTCGTCCACATGAGTAAAGGTATGTTTTCATAAGAGATATGAAGAATTTGAAAAAGCAGCATTTAGGCAAAATAATCTCTTTACACATTGCTCTAAGACACATTTGGGCCTCACTTTATTTCTCTGTTAAGAGTTTATACATGAGAACTGTCTGGATGGCTTATTTGATGCAAGTGCCGAAAATGGGATGATTTTGCGCCGGAATTACACTTTAAAGTGCCAACAGATAACTTTTCTGTTTTTACTTATCATTATGAAGTAAATGTTGATTGCACAATGTTATAAGTATAGAACAATGACACCACCTGCATTTAAATTGGTTCTCTTTAAGCCTCCATTTCACTGTCTGCTACTAAGTACGAACTCCCAGCAAATTGCTTGAGTTTTGCCTGTACTGAAGGTAATAGAATAATAACACGGCAGCTTCGTAGTCTGAAGACAGCAAACTATGTTGCCTTCCACACTGTCAACAGCAGTGCAACACAGCTTCACTACTTTGTTCTTACCTTTCACAATAAAAGCTCTAGGCATATATTGTTACAGTTTCAGCCCATCACTGCTTACCAGAGACCATTTTAAAGAGCATATTGCTGCAATCACACTGCACGCAATAGACATGATAGAAACAGCGCGATTACATACAAAGTTGATCTACAGATGCGATTTACACGCGGGCGGCGCATTCCTTGCATTACCCGAGACGCAATAGATGCGAAAATTGATCAAAATTCATCTCCAACGACTCCAATGTGCGCATTGAAAATCTTCGAACCGTGTGATGATGTGGCGCATCAGCCAGTCAGCGTTGAGATCGCGCGTCCTAACACCCTCGGGATCACCACAGCCGCCATTGTTGCAGTTCTTTCATGGAAACCGGGCTCTTCATATGGATACAATATAATGGATATAACTCTGACTTGTGGATGGAAGCAACGTACCTTAAGGCATATAGTCTTCTGAAAATCCAGAAGAAGAAGAAAGCCTTCACTGCAGAGTAAAGCGTATCCCATGAGCGTCTCCCGGTCTGATCTACAGGAGAGCCGTGGAGACAGGTCAGCACCCTCTACAGCTAAAGAGGTTAAATCACTGACGGCCTGATCTCACTGCAACACAACTGCTCTTTAAAGAGCCACACACTTCATCTGAGAGCTTATTTCTGTACTTTTAAGCATTTAGATCCCTGGTTAGCACTAGCATCACTTCCCATTTAACAGCAGAGTATAGCTGCGGGCAGCTATCCGCTGGCTGCTACCTAACTGCCTCAACACTCCAAACACGTGATTGGCGTGATGCTCCAAATGTTATCCAAATATGATCAAGCAGTGCGTTGCTGCCGTTTCATCACTTCTGTCGCGTGCGGTGTGATCGCAGTATAAGAGGCAAATTAACAATCACCATCAGTACAGCAAACAGACAACTTTGAAAGTCGTCCAATGAGTACGAATCATCTTGGGCATCTAAGGATATAGTCATTTTATAGACCAACTCAATTAAATGAAAAAATAATCAGAAGATGAAATGATAATGATAATCATCATTAGGGACATCGTTTCTTTGGATTTTAATTGATTCAGAAACCAGTGAAGAGAGATATCCACTTCCCTCCCTGGAACCAGTGAGGAGTATTGTTTCTGCATTTGGTGAAGGTGAACTACTCTAGGGATGACTGACTGACTTCCACATGAAGAGACTATCAGATATCTCATCTGCGAGTGTCTGAAGAAATTTCCACTTGCACTGATGCTTCTTTGCATCAATTCAAAGAGTGATAAGCAAACTGGTGTCGATACATTGACTTTGTAAGCAATCATGCCGCCTCTAAAGTGTACTTTGCGTTGTGAGCACACAGTAGGACTGGCTCAGTAAACCTGACTGCATTTGCCCAAAATGGTGTTGTGAAAAACAAGAACAAGATATGAGAAGCCAATTTTTTCGAGGGCCTTTTATCATTTTAAAGTCGATATTTGAGAGAACAGACAGAAAGATGTTGAGTACAGACAGATCTAGGTTCTTTTTTTAAATATATACTTTATGTGTGTGTGTATGTATGTGTAATGTGTGATAAAAATGATAGAAGGAACAGAGATATGCACAGGATTCTTGAATGGACACATACTGTATGTTTTCAAGTATTTCTATGAGAGACATTAAGAACACAGGGTGACAGAAAAAGAAAATGACAGATAGCATACATGCTAATTGCTTTCAGGAGCAGCTCAGACTGCAGTCAAGACCACCCACACCTTACTTTAGCATACACACCAAATTAAAACACTTCCCAGGGGCCGCTGCATTCTTATAAAACCCAAACCACAAATTTCCCAACTGTCTCCGGCTTTATCACCTACAGTAAACGCAGACATCCCCCGTCTTGGTGGTTTTCATTAACTCAATGTCCCACTAAGCCCCTGTTTGACCCCCTTGGAAACCCCATATGGTACCTGTGGCAGGCAGTCAAATGCCATCCACTGTAATATGATGTTTGATTAAAGTCTAAGGCAAAGCCCCATACTTCATTCTGTACCAATCACTTAACTTTTACCAGTTACTTTTAGTTGTCAGCCATCAAAAGAGGGGATTTGCACTGCAGAAAACCACATTTTTTATCTGGCATTTTGTGTGGAAACTGTAAGTTATTTTTGTGGAACACCACACATTAATTTTCAGCTAATTCCCACTCTGTTGATAAGAAAAAGAACAACACCATTTGATACACTTGACTTGAGCCTGTAATACTATATCACCAATCGAGGATGCAAAATGATCCTAATTGTGCTTTTCATTTGGACAAATTTGTCTATGGCCCCTGTCTTTTCCAGCAGCAAAAGTAATTATCTCTCACACACAGGCTTAATATCACTTTGGAAAATTAAGCAGCTCTGTGATGAAGTTGCACCATTAAATGTGTTGGCAGCAGTGGTGGGTCCACAGAGTTAAGTACATTGAGTCAACATTTCAGAGCCACATGAATGACACAAAGACACATCTTCTTGTCCTCAGTTTCAGTGTGTTAACTACACTAATTTGCTTCTTAGAAGGTTCATTAGCATTAGTACAATCATTAACATGATACTGTATGGACACTACTTGCACAGTGGTAAGCTGGCGGAGTCAGCCAATAACATCAGCCACTCTGGTCTCAACAGAACCAGTCAATCCTGATTTGGCTGTCTCTAGTTTTAATTGAATTCAATTGAATTCAATTTTATTTATAGTGCCAAATCATAACAAAAGTTATCTCAGGACACTTTACAGACTAGGTATAGACCACACTCTATGACTTATATATGATTTACATAGACCCAACAATTCCCCCGTAGAGTACACTGACACTATATGAGAAAAAGTCATAAACTAACATGTATCATAAAGAATGCATAGTATTTGACAATACAATATCATCGACATAAATATTTTCAAGTATGAAAGTTACAATTGAAATTACATGAAGAAAGTAAATTACGCTCCCTTTGAAGTCAATAATTCCAACCAGTTAGGTTAAGCCCTAGAAGAGATGTTATAGGAATATTATACAGGCTTTGAAAGTAATTAGTGAGCTTGAGCTCCAGAGTTTATTTTTCTGATTCATTACCTGTTGATAGTAATACTGCTGAACCTTGAAAATGTTTTCCTGCTGAATTACCAGGGTTGTCTCATGAAGTTTTCGTACATATGGCAACGGAAGTAATGCACAGTAATATGTGTGTGTTTCACATATTCATTGCGTGTGTATGCATTAACATTTATAGCATGTGATGTAGTACAAGACAGTGGGTGGCTGCACCTCTTGGTATGTTGGAGTGCTGGATGGGTCTTGAAACACAGGCCTTTCACCTTGGGGAATGGGGTTTCGGTTCCTGGTGGCTGCTCCTGTAGTGGCCAACGTCTGGTCCACCCGCCCTAATGTGCTGTGATTGGCTAGTACTTGTTGCATCGACACTCCCTTCTGATTGGATGCTATACGGATATGCGTGACAATTCTGTTTCAGGTTCCACCCTACTTTCATGCTACACCAACTAAAGTTGTCACTCATCAAACATTAGCAATGCACTTTCCTTCGGTGTGACAAGAGTGTGTAGAGGAAACATCAAGTTGTTAAATTTCACTAAATAATGGGACTGGCTGGCTATGTAGACTGCTCCGCTGTGCTTCAATGCTGGCAGCTCCTTAAGGGGCCTTCATATGATCAGCTTTTTGCACTGGGCTCACCGTGAGGTTGGGCGCAGAGACCAAGTTAACGGCTAAATCAATGTTAGTTCGTAAACTGCTTCTTCACAAACCTGCTGTGATGCTTATAAACCTCCATCATTACGTTTTCTTCAGAGATCGTGATACGACTTTAATGTAACGTTAAATAGTTCGGGAAACTCGGACACACAATACGTTTTTCCTCTATTTTCTAGGCGGCTTGATGTTGCTCTCCCCTAGGAAACATAAACGTCACACTCAAAGCTTCCATCTCATTGGTTGCGCTTTTGAAAGGTCAGTGGCAACTAGGTCAAAGTTCAACTGACTTGAACTTTGCGCACAGCGGCAGAGGCAAATCTGAGCGGTGCACGCTGCTACCCTGGGCACTGCTGCTACATTTGGGTACTACCGCCTCTTCCGTAGGAATTGAATGTAATGGCTGGCGCAAACGGTTTTAACAACGTATCATGTGTTAGGGCCTTTATAGCGTAGATGGACCATGAGTCAACTGTTC
This sequence comes from Echiichthys vipera, assembly GCF_963691815.1. NCBI lineage: Eukaryota > Metazoa > Chordata > Actinopteri > Perciformes > Trachinidae > Echiichthys > Echiichthys vipera. The sequence goes on from NC_139835.1 coordinate 2,711,406, forward strand.
TTACAGCTGTGCTATAGCCGTCACATGCCTGTGACAATTTTCTGTTTTTCCAATGTGCATGTGCACATGACTTAACACCCAACCTCACGTAACTGGTTGGGTGTGAGGTGTGTCAGAGATCCGGTCACATCATAGACCCATTGATGCTAGATATGGGACACTTTAAAGATGAATGTGAACAGAGGATTAAGCCCTGTAATGTGACTATAGCCTATAGCAGTTAAAGGGTGTTTGTCTTCCAGAGGACTCAAACATAAGTTCAGATGCCTTTCTGGGTATGTCAGTAGGCTACTGTTTGCAAAATGATGTGTGATGGGTTGTTTAGTGTTGTGGTGGAAAACAAGACTGTTGCTATTTTCACCAGCACATAGACTACTGCTGTGAATCTAGAGGGGAATTCCATGTTGTGGTACAGGATAACATTAGTTACAACAAACTTGACAACCCTTGAACTGATGACTGTAACATACATCCTCTACTCCTTATAATTTATCTTATGTTTTATTATATACCACCCCCCCCCCCCCCCCAACACACACACACACACACACCACAGTGCTGCTCTTCAATTATTCATTATATTACATTAAATCATTATTGAACAACCATGACTGCTTTTATCAGCATTAAAAAAAAAAGTACTGGAGCTGTATTAACAACCTTATCTTAATACGTACTAATTGTTTTTCCTTTTCCATTACCATTCCAGTCTAATGAGTGTGTTTAATTTGAAACATGTGTGTTTATGAAGCAAAGCATTGCTTTACCATATACAAAACAGTTCATTGCATGATTGTTTGTATTCTTTCTTTTTCCTTAATGAATCATGTTAGGTTCCATCTCTTGTAGTGGGCAGTGTGAGACTGTGCAACCTGAAAATATCTATTTTAATCCAGTTTAGCATGAACTTTTGGTCCAGTAGCCCCTAAAGCCATCAGATGCCAAGCATGACCCTAGACACCTGGTTTACCTACTGGAGCCTACAACCTCTTCACCTGTGACCTTTAACCCAACCAGAGGCTTGTCCGACATTAGCCAGTCTGAATGCGAGATAGCTCTACTTTGTTGCAGTCCTGTGTAGCATTTGTGCAATGTATTCATTGCAGATGTTTGTCATAAATATTCATAAAGCTGCCTAATGGCAATCATTACTCCAGTTCAGTCTCTTTGCCTTGGCAGGGCCCCTAGTGAAGCCCGCTGCCAAAATGGCTCTTGAACTTTGCACTCAGTGGCCACTTTGATTGATTGGGACTGTCATAGCAGGAATCCTCTGATCGCGCTCGCTCACACAGTTGTCCAGACAAACGTATTACAAGCACAAACACAGAGGTATTACACCGGAGTCATGAATAGTCATTCAATTCACTAATGTGATCAGCCATCAATCTCACAGTCCCTGCTCACTCCGTGTGTGTCTGTGAATGCATTTCCTCTGAGGTGTTCCAACAGGTTTACATGCTTGTATAAAGAGAGGGGAGCAGTCTTGTTTGCATCCTGTTGAAAGTACTTCATTTATATTCGATGGGCGCCCACTTTTCTTCCTATAATCCTGTGTGAAAAGTTCAAACCAGACAGGATTTATCCTAGGTCAGGATGGGAGAAAAAGGTACGTATGTAGGTGCCAGAGGAAGAACATGAGAATATACAGGGATGTTTGAAAGCATTTAAGAAAAAGCGTGATGTTGACTGAGTGCTTTAAGGTATTCTGAAAGTGGATAAGGGTGAGTTGAGCCCAAGGGCCTCCCCTACACAGTCAAAGCGTAAGTGCTTTAATGGAAGCCAATAAAAGCGTAAGGGGTGACTGGCAGGAGGCTGGCTGCAAACCTACCTTCTCCGCTTCTCTCTACCTCTTTTCCTCTCTCTCATTTTCTGTGGTCTGCGGCTTCTGCCGTTCTGTGACAGCAGCCTCTGCTAAGAGTGAGGCCTCCATAAATCTAGTGGGGTTAAAGAAACCCAGCTATGGGTTGCCTCCAAATTAAACCAGGGCAGAAACCACTTAATAATCAACTGGAGAAAAAAATGGTGAAGGCAAGAAAAGGGGGGGAAACTTAGACTATGGCAGGCATACACAGAGTTAATATGAATAAACACAGCTTCATAAACAAATATGAAAAGTACAGATTGACATTCAGAGATAAATATCAGCTGAACCCTTTTTATATTAAATCTCTATTTGCTTTGTGATCACTTTACTGAGATGTGTCATTTTCCTAACTCCTCCGCAAAGCCAGAGGGCTTTTGTTAACTTTCATCTTAAAAGTGAAAATAAAATGTGAGAAACATCTCAGACGTGTATGTTAATATCCAGGGAACTTAATTTCCCCTCATCTTTTTTATAGCTGGCTTTTTCAGCGGGTTTCTCGAGTGGGTCGTGTGTTGTCTGTCTTTGAAGATGTGTGCAGGATATCTGTGTGTGCACGTGCATCTTTCTGTTTTCATTCCTGAATATTTGCAAAAGCATAACGTACATCCTTTAAAGATTAGGATTTACTTGTCATGGCTGCTATCACTTCTGCCACCAGTGATGTTTGATGGAATGCGAGTGAAAAGGCTGCAAACTTTCCCTTCTACAAAACTTCCCTGCTCTATAGGCTGAGGGTAGTGGGAGGTGAGAGGTGAGGAGGAGGAACAACAGCGTTCCATAAATTGTTATTCCTGCTCTTTCACTTCTCCTCTCTTCCTTTGGGAACCTTTGTTGGCACACAAACCACTGTTTGTTTGAGCTGCTCCGCAATCCTCCCACTCAGTGGAAGAGAACTCTTAAGGGGTGTTGGATTGCACCTTGTGGCTTTCCTTTTCCTCCCTCTCAGTAGTGTTGTGAGGCGAGCAGAGTAGGGCTAGGGAGGGCAGCAGGCTGGGGATAGCGTACAGATTAATGAGCTCCTGAGAGCTAGACTGGGCTCAGTGTTGCACATGAAAGCACTGGGGAAATGGACACTGGATCTCTGGTTCCTGGATAAGGTCTGATGACTTAATCTTTCTGTCTGAGGATGAAGGCAGTTTGGTGAGGAGGGAAGCCCAGGCCGTCGGTCAATAACAACGTTCTAGTTTGGAGCTTTTTGTGTACTGGAGGGTTCATGATTCCACATCTTGGTCAGTGTATTTGAAAATCTTTATTTTCTGGGTGTTTTACTGCAAAAAATATCATGAATTCAGCTAAATTCAAAGTAGATGTTGTTGTCCATTGTCAATGGGGTTGGTCTTCAAAGGTTCCGGAAAGAAATTACACTGTCAAAGCGTGGTGGAGAGGAGAACGCTGAACAAACTGAAAGCCATCATAGACAATGATCAGCACCCTCTCCATCACACAGCGGTCAGACAGCGGAGCACCTTCTCACATAGACTGCTCCAGCTCCGCTGTCCAAGGGACAGATACAGGAAATATTTCCTGCCACAAGCATCACACTGTACAATAACAGTTCAACTGTTCACAACAATACAGTCAGAAGCACCTTATGTGTTTCTCATAATCTGTCCACTGCACCTTAGATTATTATATGTTTAATTTGCACTACAATTAGACCACTTACTTATAAATTATGTATGTACCTTTTTATATTGTATTTTTATATTGCTGTTTTGATGTGGCCGTGTGTTGTTACTGTGTGTAATGCTGCTGCTACACTGCAATTTCCCAGCTTGGGATCAATAAAGTATTTCTATCTATCTATTTTAAGAGTCAAGTACATATCAATAATTATCGGCATAATATTGGGAATCACATTTCTTTTGGCCATAATCGTGGCATGACATTTTTATATCATCGAATACCTAGCCTACAGGCATTTTGTGCTCCAGGTGATGATAAAGTAAAACTATAACATGATTTAATATTGTAAAATAATGTGAATGATAATAATGTGAATGTGATTTAAAGTGAAGTTTCTACCTTGCTGGCAGGTGCTATCTGCTAAGCTACCCATGCATCTCCACCACATGCTAAATGAGTATTTACACTTACTTAGCCATTTGAATGGGAACGTACCATGTAACTTTGTTCAATTCATACTTGCACATAACTCTGAAGAGTAGACCTTTCTTTTCACAGCACTTGTCATAGTTCGAAAAGCACATCAACAAGTGTTCCAGTAAAGCATGACACTGTGACAGTGAGCCAACATGCACAGTGCCAGGACCCTGATGGAATTCAGCTATCGTTAATTTCATAATTTACAGCATGTTTTTCTCACTGTGACATGTCAAATTGTCTGTTAGACTACTGTTTAAACCAACTGTAAATAACATATGGTAGAGATATAGGACAATGCTGAGTGGATATCAATCACAGTGAAGTGCACACAAAGTCACATCAGCTTTCACTTCAAGAAAACTGCCTGGCATTTATTATATCGTCACATATGGCAAATACAAAAGAGGGAAAAACAAACAATGGAGAGTTTCTTTGCAAACAGTCTTTTCTTTCAGCTTATAGACAGCCCCTGAGCTAAAATAATTTACACATAATTGTTTCAGTGTGTTCAAGCTGCATCTGTTTATTAGAAAACATACAACAATATTGGGTGGAAAACAGTCCTGAAATCCAATATTCTAATTGCTTGAAATGATTCCAACTACTTAAAGTTTCCTCTGGATCCTTGACCAACCATCCTAAGCTCAACAAATAACCTGTTTTTTAAATGTTTTACCTGTTTTTTGTTTTTTTTTACCTCACATGCTCAACCAATCACAGCCATCAGCCAGAACAGACACTTTATTTATGTCGACAATTTGACTTTCAGCAGAATTTGCTCTACTTTGATAGCTTTTTTTTTCACAACTATTGGAAGGTTTTGCATAAACAAATCATGAGGAAGCCAGAGACAGTTATTGTGACTGGAGACAGACTAATGCCTCATTTCCACAGTGTGCTTCAGCTCGACCAGACTCCCCTTTGATACCAGTATTTTTTCCTCTATTTCCTATGGTACCTCCTCAGTGTAAGTGTGATTCTCAGCTGCTCGCCATAGTGCAAAACGACATATCATCAACTCGACACTCCCTGGATCCTTTTGTTAGCAACCAAACAGAGGAACATCTGCACTCCATCGATTGCATGGCGTACTTTACAAGGGCTAATGAAATCTACATATATTTATACATATATATACATGGAAATATGTACATGTGCAATAGTCATCCCCATTCATATAAGATATAAACTTTTGTGATCACACATATACACACCCAATAGTGCAAAATAAACATTAATCAAGATAATAACAAAACAATAACTTTAAACACTATCAACACATTTCAGAGATTTGTCCATAATTCTACAAAGATCTATTCTCTATTCATTTTGCGCTCAAAGTGCACCAGATTTAACTTTGAAATGTACACATTTTTATGCTAGGGAACATGCCCCTGGACCACCCTAGAGAGTGACAAATCATTCCTTTAGCCTATTTTTACATATTGCAATACATTTTTTTGCAGGAAAATAAATACTGAAATGTGTTTTTTTTCCCCCAATATCATGCAGCCCTAGTTAGGCCAGCACCTTGCATGATATCTCATTGTCATCAGTTTGGAAAATGGTAAGAACTGTGCATAAATGCACTATATAAATGATTGAGGTTAAGGGGAGCTATGTTTCCAGGGTTCAATATCCTCTTAATATGACACATGAAAGAGACCTTTTCAAAGTGTTACATGTTCTCAGCGATGTTTTTTACCCAGGTCAAATGTTCAATGTATGTTCCCTGTGTTCAATATTGAAATCACCCACCCACATTTGTCTTAACGTCAGTAATCACCTGGGAGAATGTCATGGTTATATCTATTAGTTAAAAAATGTACCCTATTCACCTGTCGTGTTGCCCCAAAAATGGTAATACTAGCCATAAACATGTTTATTGTTGGTTTAGACATTTATTAGCACTGAAAATATACACATTATTATGCTTTTATTAGCAGTCGGCTATTCTTTGCAGCCCTTTGCTACATGTCATTCAGTCTCTTTAAATATCTTAATTTAAAGGTTAAGAAGTGCATAGTTAATTTAGATAGAATATGTATTAACCATAACAAGGCATGATTATTACAGATGAGCCGGATACTTGGCTGAAACGAGTATTCGGTACGGATAAAGCGCTTCTGCTGAATACGAGTACGATAAGAGTATGAGACGAGTAATACACGTCAACATCTGTGTTCGGATTGAATGAAAATCCTCATTAGCGGACTGTGTCTGCATCTGTGATATGTTTTACACAGCGCCGCTCTCCGCTACACACACACACGCACACATAGCACAGCTCTCTCTCAACAGTCTCACTCCCAGAACGTCAAATAGCGACTGACGGCACTCGCAGGTCTTTCCTTTAACTTATAAGTTTCTTCAGCTTCAGGTTTGTTTTAACTTTGGTTTGTACTCACTTATTAACAGCAGAGTTTTGTAAACGTGGGTTCGTTCAGACGTGCTGCTTGGTAGAAAGGGACTCACGTTGCGTCTCTGCCTGTTGGAGATTTGTTTCTTTTTCTTTTTTTAACTGAGTGTCTGACACTTTCTCGCTTTATTCCATAAAAAAATAAAGGTAGTAGTGGTATAAATATGACAAATTAATTGAGCTGCACACACACACACACTCCCTCTCCCTGCCGGTCATCTTGAGTTTAAAAAAAAAAACGTCAGCTGTCAACACACACACACACACACACACACACACACACACACACACACACACACACACACACACACACACACACACACACACACACCTGGTGTGGAAATAAAAAATAACCAAAAAAATTTAAAATCACACTGATCATGAAAACCTAAAACTTAAAAAAGACAGTTATGTTGAGTAAGAAAACTCTTGTTCATTACATTCATGTGTTGTATTCATTGTTGTAAACTTGTGTAAATAGTTTGTTTGCTGTCGTGATCAAAACCATTGATCTGAAGCTCAATGCTGATGCTGTACTGTAAATAGTTTTCTAATCAACAATAAATAGAACTATTTCTGATCAACCATATCAATTGCACGCTTAAAATAACATACTGGTTAAAGTCCTGGCCATTTCCAGACAACTCGACCCACTTCCGGGTTAAACCCCACCCACGTCCGGAGTAGGCCCCGCCCATCCATAGTACGGATACGGATAATTCATATGGTAAACGATTATGGATACAAATACAGATAATGATGTACTCGCTCACCCCTAATGATTATATCTTTAGATCCTGAAGCTGCAAAAAGCATACTTAACTGTTATCAAGAGCATAATCATGAATTTCTTATAAGTGTTTATAAATGTCTTTATGATGCTATTATTATCAATGATAAAGTCTGATTGAGGAATAATAATATGTAACATGTGGCATCTTTTAAGTCCCCTATTACCTATTAACTAGTGCTTATTGCGATTAATTGAATTACAGTATGCCTTTTTTTGTGAACTTTTTCCTGCAAAATCATTCATGAGAGTTCATGCAAGAGAGAGCCTATGAATGCTTCATTCTTTCACAATTGCAAGGAGGTTATGCTGGTTTCTAGTGCCTTTCTGAGTCAGTCTGGGGAGGTGTTGTCCTTGACCACTATACAACGCAGAGTTAGACACACTACACAAAGACTCACATCTTCAAATAAGGACACGGCTGCCAGCTCTGTATGGTATTTTCATTTGATGGCAGTCGGCTCAATATTGGAGCGGGCAAAATTAGGCCCCTCATAGGCAGCCTTCACACTTTTGAGCCATTAGCCCCGAGTAGTGGATCAGACTTCTCTTTAAAGGCCCTTTGCATCTGTTTTCCGTTTAAATGTCATAAATGTGAAGTGTATATATGCCAAGGTCATGACAGACAGATGGTGGCGTAATGATTTTCAGAACTCAGGACAGGCAGCGGTGCAGGAAGTGCATGGGCCTGCTTAGGCTCTCCTCACAGTGCCTTACTGTAGCTAACACAGGCCTTTTCTTCCTGAAAGCCTAAAATGCTCATTTTAACCTTCAAAGGACAAACTGTCAGTTTTTCCCCTTTGGCTTGGGGAGGGGCTGGGTAAATTCTGCCTAAATTGCAGCATATTCCGCCAATAGTATTTACATGACTGTCACCTTGACTTTCTGTGGGGCCACTCACAGCCCTATTTATTTCCATTTTTGCTGACAGCTCTGGGCTCATCCCTGAACTGTCATAATTTGCTGTTCTGCTTCTCTGTGTCTTGAGATGAGGCATGCTCCAGCATCCTCATAAACACTTCATTTCTCTCAGTCGCTGTTCTTCTATCACTTTTTCACAGTCCCATCCTCTACCACTCTTTATTCACACCATCCCTCTCTGCGTGTCTTCGTTGCCTCTGTGGATGTCTGCGTGGGAGTTGACCTGAGGTAAAGGCAGCGGGCTGAGAGTCAGAGAGTTCAAACATATGAAAAAGACACCAGATATAACAAGATTGGCTATACAAACACGCCACAAGCCCTTGAGCCCTTCCGCTGAACCTATGTAAAAAGTGAGATCACAGTTAACTCCGACTCATCACATCAGTGCAAATCTTTATAGCACAGACTGACTTTCATTAACCAGCTCACTGTAGGAAGAAGCTGGGAAGACTTCAAATCCCCTGGAAACTGCTATTCCTCACAGGCCCCTTACGTACTTACTACAGTTAGTCGACATGCAGTAGTGATATCCTTTTATCGTTGTTTTCATTGGTCTCTCCTTGAAACGACTACCTAGAGGATTTTACTAAAGGCTGGGTATGTCTTCGACTTCCCAGGAGCCACTTGGATTCACAGGGTAGCCTCCTCCATTCACTAAGTGGAAAAGTACTAAAAGAGAAAGAGGGGGAAGAAATGGAGAAGCAACGGATGAAGGAGGGAGATGAGCACACGCAACGAGGCTCACAGCAGGACCGGGGTCTGATTCACACAGCGTTTTCGCCGGCACCATCACCTATGGAAATGAAAACATTCCACATGGTTCTGTAGATGAAGAGAAAACCCCAGGGTGCAGCTTTCTGTGTTCGTCTCCCGCTCTACCCTCCAGGCGAGTGAGGTGCTACAAAGTCTTTCATTCCGCACACACACACACACACACACACACACACACACACACACACACACACACACACACACACACACACACACACACACACACACACACACACACACACACACACACACATTTTGTCGTCAATGTCCAAGGAGTTGACTGTCAGCTGCTACGCTTTGGGTTGTGATGTGCCTTTTTTCTTTTTCACCCCTGTCTTTAGTTGAGTGTGTGTGTGTGTGTGTGTGTGTGGGGGGGGGGGAGGGGTCCCTTTTTTCACATTATGCACCATGTTCCCTGATTTTAGCTCGGGGCATACACTGCAAAGTAGGCATGTAGGTCTTTTTTTATTATTATTTCTTTTCCAACTCTGCTGGAATTTAAGAGAAAATCAAAAACAAAGCTAGCATGCTTATTATATCCGTATATAGGGAAGTTCTCTTCATATCGTTATCTCAATTCAATGTCTTTTTTAATAAGTTTGTCCATCTTCTTATTTTAAGAATTATGATTTGGATTGTTGCACCTGATAATACCAAAACCGAGCACCTTAGGGGAGACATTGAATTACAGAACTCATAGCACTGGAATAACACGCAATTTCACTGAAATGTTACAATATCATAATCCATCAGGCAGAGGGAGACAATACGAGGCCTGCATATTACAATAGTTGCACCTCACAGTCATGCCTTCAGAAAAGGTATAGTAGTTTACCACACGAAATGTATATAGCCACTCATAGTTCATTTTGGGATTATTCTAGACAACAGATATATTATGTTGAGGTCTTCGCAGGTCCAACATTTTGGACCCAAACATAACCAAATGGAGAGAACACAGACACTGCCACTGTAATAAATACATTTCTCAGTAGCAGTGTATTGTTATGTTAATGATTATGACGCAAAGATGATAATGAGTCTGTCTGGATCCACCCAGATATCACACATACTGACACTGAACCAGGCTGATTACACCAGTTACAATGAGGACCTGACCTGAGTGATCCTGTAAAGACCTCTAATGTGATCATCTGACATTAAGGGCGCACTCACACTGTCCTTCTGTACCGGGCCAAAACCGTTTTTTCAGCTAAAGCCTAGTACGTTTAAGCAGTGTGAGTGCACCCGTTCCACGCATAACTGCGGACAGCAGGCCGTCCGCTTGAAAGAGGTGGGCTTTTGTAGAGCCGTTTGCACATGTACGAGCACGAGCGTGCGCACGTGTACGAGCACGAGCACGAGCCCTACGGCGGTAGCGGTATGTGCGCCTGTTCGGACATAGAAATTAGAAGGACGGACCATGCGCGGACATTTAACAACAACAATGGCGGTGAAAGGTTCACGTTGGTGTGATGCGGAGGTTGAGTGTTTACTGCAGATTTGGTCGGATGAAAATATTCAAAAACAGTCGGACAAGACGCACAAAAACTCAGAGGTCTATGGAAAGATTTGTAAACAAAGCCACACACACGCGATCAATGCGTGTGACGTGTTACGGCGTGATGACGTATGGACAGCAAGAAGCATTGGCCGAGGCCCAGGCAGTGTGAGTACAAACGGGGCTGGGGCGCGGGGGGAGAGGGAGGGGGGGGCAAGTACCCCAAAGCCCGGGTCGCGGTGCGGAAGGACAGTGTGAGTGTGCCCTTAATAACAGTGGTTAGAGCAGTCGCCCCATGTAAACAGGCTGAAGGTTGCAGTGGCCGCGGGTTCAACTCCAACCTGCGGCCCTTTGCTGCATGTCTCCCCCTCTCTCTCACCCCATTTCCTGTCTGTTTTATATAATACACTGCATGGAAACCCAGATTATCGCCCCATTATTCTCGCAAACCTCCTTGATTCCTGGCAGTTATCAGCAGTTCACGGGGAAGTTCACCCGTGCCCGATAACTGTTGAAACAGGACTGGCGGGGGTTGACTAGGGGATGCGCAACCCCCGCTAGGTGCGAATAGTTCTAATTAGCCTGTGAATGTTCTCATTTGTCCAGGTCATCGTTATCCTCAAAGCAATTTCGGTCAAAAGCAACTGGACTTTGTTATTTGTCTAGGAAGACGTTTCACCTCTCATCCAAGAGGCTTCATCAGTTCATGTACGCATCTGACCAGGCTGGGACTGGTCCAACTAGCTGGTGTGAGATCCAGGTATTTAACCTCTCAAAAGGCCGATGAGGTCACTGAAACCCTTTGTGCTCCAAGTGCCAACGACCGTCATTAGAGTGGCAGTCGTTGGTGGGAAGTTGGTTTCGACTTCGTCAGTGCTCTATTGAGTCTAAACGACCGTCGTTGGAGTCACAGGAGGCCTTTTGTGAACAATTGTTCTTTGAGGTTAGATTGTTGGATCTCCTGGGAAGGGATGAAAGGGCAGCATTGTAAATTGGAGATAAGTGGTGTCTCAGACCTCCTCCTCTGTTTAGCGATGGTTTCTCTACTTTTACATAGATGGCTTCTTTTACTCCTCTTTCAAACCATCTGTCCTCTCTGTCCAGGATTTGGACTGTTCTAATTAGCATTTTAATGTCACACTTGTCTGGCCTGCATGAATGACACAAACAACCAATTTGATGAAACCATAGACAACGCAAAAGTAAAGTCACCTGTGATTGGACAGCAAATCCCTCACTCCTTGGTCAGCTTTGAGACATGTGGTCGTTTGCCGCTCCCATTTTTATGATAATAATTATTATAATAATAAGAATGATACATACTACTATTATTATATAATTATAATAATAACAATACTGCTACTACCACTACTACTAATGATAATAAGTAATTAATTAGTCCCCCTGAATTGCCCCCCGGGGACAAATAAAGTTTTTTGAATTGAATTAATAATAATACTAATATAATATTAATACAACTAATGACAATACTTTTACTCATGATTATTATTGCTAATATTAACTAGACCTGTCAGAGTAGCAGTTTATTGAGAGAAAAAGAAGGACGTAGGAAGGAACATACTGAAATAGTAAAGCTTTATTAATATAAATAAATAAAAAAAAAACACTTTCCACAGTGTTCCCCTGGTCTGGAGGAGGATCTCTTGGCTGCTTCAGGGTCATATGATGTTGGGGCTGGTCTTGCTGAGGTAGGCCCAATATGCAGCCTCTATGGTGGGTTGTCTCTACTGCAAAAGTGAACACAGTTCAGACAGCTCCTGGATCCTTCCAGCAAGTACCCTAAAGCACGGGGCACGGTACGGATGGACAGTGTGAGTGCGCCCTTACATGCCCCTTGAAAAAGAGAGACCAAAAAAAAAAGAACACCACCACAAACAACTAAACAGAAAATGTTTTCAGATTAAAGCTACCTACATACAAAGACTCCAGTGTCTTCAGACATGTAATTACAGTCAGCATTACTTTTTTCTGACCTCCAAAGACAGACTTTATGTCTTTTGTTTTGGATCAGTGTCTACGAGCATCTAATGAAGTGGCTGGTGAATGTAAATATCTCAATGTTTGCGTTGTGTCTGTTGTGACAAGTTTATGTCCAGAACATGAAACCTTATCCAGTCTGGCCTGCTGAGAGTTTAAAGTTATAGTTGAAGTTTTCAATCTTCAACTATAATTTTTAAATTATGAATTAATGGAGAACACAGAATAAAACTTTATTGTGTTAACTTATTGAAACTTTCCCTTCTTTGACTTAGGCTTTTTTCTTTAAAGATAAATGTGACCAGTCTGCATGTACAGTTCATGCATTAATATCTCTACATCCACAGAATTAAAATGAAGGCTCTGCCTTTTATTAACCTGTTGCCATGTTGGATTGTCAACCTACTCAGAGTTGATTGAAGTAACTCTGATCAGCTGTTCAGAAAACAGAGTTCAGAAAAAGAGTTTCCCATCTCAGGATCAATTCAGAGGTCAGGCACAGAGTCTGTTGGGCCCGGTTGGTTTATCTTCAATGGCTTACAGCTCTGTAAACAACAACAAACAAGAGAACAGTCACAAACTACCAACTTGTCCACTACACTCTACACAGTGTCAGCTTTTTGTGAAGTCAGGCGTTAACTTATCTTGGTAGTAGTTACTAACGTGTAGTGAGTCAATGGCAGTGTTAGAAAATTAGCGTTAGCATGAATGCTAATGTTAGCTATTGTTAGCAATATCACGCTAATGTTGGCTGGCTAGCTGCTACTTTTGGTAATGAGCTTACATTACCCAAGCTAGCATTGCTACTAACGGTTACGAATGTAGTCAGTCACGTTAAATTGGTAAACCAAACTGCTAAGAAATGTATAGGCCTAGTTGGTTTGCAACAAACATTTGTAAAGTGAAACTTACCAGGTTTAGTGAAGTTGTTTGAACTCTGCAGCAGCAACAGTGTCGCCTCGAGCCAAGCTGCAGGTGAGTTTAATCCCTGTGGTCTGGAAGTAATGCCGTGTCTTTATACGTTAAATGGGGATTTCTCCGAGGCTCCCTCTCTAGTTTGTTCTGTACCTCTGACGACGACCATACTCCAAGGAGACAGTTTGTCTCTTCCACCGACCGCTGCTGACTTTCTGACTGAAACTTCCAGGTGGCTGGGAGTTTCAGATCCATTTACAGTGACGAAAACTGCCGCAAATCCCACTTTTGATGCAGTGATAAAGGTTCGAAAATGGACACCCATTAAGGAAGAGAATGGATGCAGACTGTTTGACTGCTGTATATGTCCCCTCTTTGATATGTAGATATGGCTCAAGGACTCAAGTTCCCTCTTGGCAATTTATTTAAAAACAAAACTTAGGGCATTTTTTGGGCAGTTTTTCCTGAGAATCGAAACATTACAGTTGACATGAATGGAAGGACACGCAGCAAATATCCCAGGAGAACTTCCACAGAATGGATGCTGCTTCACTGCGGACTTCTTGCACCACTGCACATGAGTGCGTTCTAACTGGACACTTTACATGAAAGCATAAGGCACAGCAATGCTACTGTGACACTAGTGAGAGAGCCACTCTCAAGCAGGGAAATAAGGAAAAGAATCCAACCGCCAGAATTCACTCCCAGAGTGCACCTCTGCCACTGGTGTGGGCCGATATTGGGAGCGGAGACTTGGCGTTCCGGCTTAAATTCATAGTTGAAGGATAAAAGTTAATAACCTTAGCCTCTCATTTTTTTGAGGGACCCGTCTTTGTGCTTCTCCTTTTGAAAATCAACTCCCAGTTCAATGGGACAGAACAGACGCGAGGAGCCACTCTGCCATGGAATGTATAATGACATCTTCTGTTATAGCCCAGAATGGTTATAGGCCATAAAACTACAAGAGCTCATCTAGGAGATCCATGGTCAAAGAGGAGATGAGCGTGTGTGGTCAAGAGTAGGACAGCTGTCTCTTTCCCTGTCTGTCTGTCTGTCTGTCTCTCTATTATGTACATGAAACCAATGTGCACCTAGAGACTCCTATTAAATGCATTTGTAACCTTAATAGAGAAGAATTCTCTCTAAAATAATCTGCTTCACTGTACTCTCCTTAATTCAAAAGCATAAGCGATGCGCTTCACTTCAACTTCTGGGACTTGATTTTAAACCGTTCACATCTGCTTCAGCTCTGTTTATGACTCACTTGTATTTACAGTACAGTATGAATCCTAATGGTAATGCTCCCTGCCCTCATAGCTAATGTGGTCCGGCCAAAATGTATTATCTCAAAGTATCGAGGGTTGTAAATCAGAGCTCCAGAGGCACTCAAAGGAGGCTGAAATTAAATCAGCGTTTCCTCCCATCACCATGAAAACTGAAACTCAACACCGGGAAGCTGGGAAACACACGCATGGACGATGTCAGCTCCCAGCTCACACATCCAGAGCTGTTAGCTCCAGCTACCTTAACCCTGACTCTTAAGTTGGGTGCAAGCCAACACTTTCAGTCATAGACCCAAATTTTCACCTCACTGCCTCTTTTTCTGTTCTGAGATATAGCCTTGGCTGAGCTCCCAAACTTAAATGGCTGATTTGCTGTGGGTTAACTGTAGAATGGGAGGGTGAAATCATATAAAGTGTGTGTGGGGAGGGTGAGCTGAGTGGTAGATCAATTTGGGAGAATAAAGAAAGAACCAGATGGCCGCTGGATCTCAGTCCAAAGCAGATGGGGTAAAATAGCAGTCGATGAACAGCTCAGGTATTTATTACCTATAAAGTTTGAATTTGAATTTTGTATGCCAGCATTTTAGCTTGATGGGATTAAAAACACACTATCACTGGAAATGGTTTCCTGCAGGAGCACATCACTCTGGTGCGTGTGCTGAGAATAGATGTCGTGATAATTAATGAAGAGTGCACGCAGGCCTCTTATCTGTTAGATAAAAACTAGAAGTATGATGTAGGAAAAACTGTCCAGCCCAATTACACTAATCACACATCAGTACTCATTGAGAAGATGACATCTCAAGACCTTAAGTTCTGTTCAATTAAACTGCAGCAGCTCGTAAACCAAAGCAATCAAACTTGGGATCGATGGCAGCTCGGACTTCGCTCTCCAAGTCTAGGCTAGCTCTATATCAGGCCTTTAAATCCCTATGTGTGTGTGTGCGCGTGTTTGCGTGTGCATGCGTGTGTGTGTGTACATCTGTTTGGAACTGAGAGGTAAAAAATAAGGCACAGACGCCACAGGCTCATGTCAGTCTCGTGGCATGAGCAAGGGTTGCCGGCTGTCACTAATTTTTTAAGAGGCAGAGACTGGCTGCGAAATAGCTACAGCTCGAGGGATGAAGGACAGGCCGACCCTCAGCTGCACAAACACACACACACACACACACACACACATACAGTCATCTCTACATTAACATTAACCGCAGCACCATTAACGCCGTGAAGTGCCATTAAGAGCCAGAAGCGAGGCCAAGGGGAGCAGATATTACTACACTGTCTCCTCCTCTCAGTCTTCAGCTCATGTCATGATTCTCTGGCTGACAGGAGGAACAACTGGAATGATGGAGAAGGGCAACAATGCACAGGGTGCTTTTATTGATGAGTTGTTTTGAGGGCACTTCAATTGCTATGTTATACACAGTGTAATTAAAAATATGTTTCTTTGAAACACCTCTGAGAGGATGTGTTTGCATGACAGTGTCAGAGCCCAAAGGTCACTGGTCCTAGACATAAACATGGAATCAGACAATTTATGCAATGCTGTTCCCCTGCACTCTAGGGGGAATACTGACTTTCAAGACGCACACAATAATAATAGTAAAATTGCTACTTGGGTCGTGAATCAAAGTACCCCAAAGCAACCCCTTACCCCAACCAACCCACACAGTCTCATATGTGCTGACAGGACATGGAATTAAAGCTTATCTATCTATTTATCTATAGATATATATATCTATCTATAGATAAATAGATAAACAGTATATACAGTATATTTATATATATTTCCAGGGTTGTGTTTTAGTCTGGATGGTACTGCTCTAATATTCCGCTGTATTTGCTTTGCAACAACTCCTAGTCTTTGTTTTCCACCGCCATAACCCCCTTCATATGTTACTTTCAGTAATAGTTCTACCCCTTTGTTGATCCAAGCTAATAAATCTCTTAATTTTCACCATTGTTGTTTGTCCTCCAAAGCATTTTTTGTGTTTTCAACTTATACATCCATGGTTTTCAACCACAGGGTAACATTATACCATCTGCTTCCTGTTTACACCGACACACACATGCACAATACATGCTTATAGTCTTGTGATATTTAGTTTTAGTCGGTTAATATGGACAGAGATTATTTCTAAAAAAAGAGCTATAACGCTTGTGTGAACAGAGATTCTTTTTTTATTTTGATTGTTCAATGAACTTGGTCTAGGAATAACCAGGCTAGTGCTTAAGTACAGTGGCTCGAGAAGACCTCCATCCAAAAAGTTTCAGAGCCAATACTCGTAAGTAAACACTGGTATTGTCTAGCAGCATCAGTTATATCTTCACATCAGAGTAAGTCTTCCGTTGGCCAACCCAAAATACCTATAGAATAGAAATGAAAAAAGCATTTATTCATTCTGAATTAAAAAAAAAAAAAAACAGGACATTCTTCTTGTTGTCAAGATGTATGAATAATCACAGATCAAGAGTAATATTAATGGGTACATACATATTACATTTATGTACCCAGGGAACCAGGTGGCTGTGTAGATCAATAAACACCACCTTAACAGTATATTTGTGTCATTATTTAATGCTGAAAGGCTGCATATCTAGTATGCGTAGGTTTCAGTCAAACTGGTATACAGACATCTCCCCTGAGTAAACATTACTTCCAGTATGTTCCAAAAGGAAGTGATCACACTTCCAGTGCAGTGCAGAAACACATGTTTTACTTGATTCCTGATGACGAGGATTACTTAAAAAGCCTCAGTCCGTGGACATTTTTAGTTTTTTCTTGCACAAAGCAATAAGAGAAAATCAGAAAATCCTACCTGGGATTCATGGAACTTGCACTGACAGCCAATCTCCAGTGTGTGTTGATGAATCACTATTGATCTTTAATTGGATGCTGTGCCGGGTAGTTTGAAATTAGCATAGGGAAATGCTTGCCTCGTGAGACCATCCTGATCTCACAAGCTCCATTGTATTTTACTTGCAGATCAGTCTTGTAACTTGTGGCAGTTTGCCAAGCGACCGAACCAATCAGCGTTGGTTTTGAGGCGGATTTAAGTGTGACGAAATGGGAAGCGACTGCTCACTGTAAACCAGTGGCGACTGCTCTAAGACTGCCTAAAATGTCACCCAAAAAAAAAAAAGGTGGTGAAATTTGTACTGCTGTATACATTTCATTGACTAAATACGCGCTAGAAAGCCTTCAGCTTTTGTTCAGAATCAGCTACTTATCACAGGTAACCAACGCAACTTCCTTCTCATTCATCCCCACAGTGACACAGCGCTTTACGCAGTCGGACGCTCAGCTTCTACTGACTTCAATGGGGAAGCGTAGAGCGGGTTGTTCCACTTCAGCCAAATTAGACGCTCATTGGATAAATGCTGGGCTTTGTCCCGACCATCGGACACTCAGCATCTCTGGGGGTCTATGGGACAGTGGGCTGGCCTGGACTCTCGGCTTCTGCATGATGATTGGTTGCGCTGTGTGAGGCCTTTTTTGATTGACAGCTAAATGGGCAAATCAGCGATCTTGAAGAATAAACATCCAATGGAGCATTTTCCAAGTTTTTCATTCCGTTGTTCTGAAATGATCCGGAGACTTTACCAATCCCAAGAGACTTTGTCTTTGTTGAAAACGACTAGCATTTTGCTTGGCGACTCTGTTCTGTCAGTCTGAGTTTTCTTTCCCCAACAAGCAGCGGCAGCTGCGGAGCTTCACCCCAACATCACTCACACTCCCAGGCGGTCACACTTCACAGTAGCCTGGCACAGCAGCTCCAGCTGGGCCAAGGCCGTTTAAGCAACCTAGCTCTGCTGGCCATTGAGAGGACACTAGTCAAGTCCCTGGAAAAGACACCTAGTTGGTAAGACAAGGTCACAGATCATTCTCTTGAAAAGGAACGAAGGGTAGAATTTACATATAAATAAACAAACACATTTATGATGTGGGCCGGAGAAATGAGCTTCCCCTCCTTAAAAGACCAGCAGCCGCCACTAGTGTACGTCATACGCTTCATTGATCTGATTGGTTGATTTGGCCCGTATGTTGGTGACAGACAGATGGTTTATCCAATCAGCAACCAGTATTTTTGCCCCTTCCCAAAAGATCTCCAAACCAGAGTTCCCAGATGGATATGCTGAGCAAATGAGAACCATGTGAATCAATCAATCTGGAAGAGTCAGGTTAGGGACACGCCCTAATAAACCCATATAAGGTTAGCAGTCAAGTGCTGTGTAAAGTATGCCCTTAAGTAATTCTTTACAAATATTTAATAATTTAATAATTGGAAATGTTTAGACTCATTTAAGATGATTAGGTCTAGCCTTACTGACAAGAAAATTAGACCACAATGCATGCACATAGTCCAATCTTGAATAGGTGTTGACTGTTAGTAGTTGGTTTGGAATGTGGATCAAGGTGCAGCTATAGGTGGCTTATTACGAAGTGTTATTATATTATAGAATGCGTAATTACCTTTCAAAAGTGCAAGTAATTCTGTGTGTGCAGAAGATGTAATGCTGTGTGTGTAGTAGTGGTGGGTGGGGGCACACCATGGTGCATTGGAATATTGTGCAGACCACAGCAGGTGGTGGAAATCTGCACACTTTTTCAGGCTTGTATAAAAGCTAGTCACCTGCTGTGTGGAGGCAAAGCCACCAGCCTTTCAGAATATTGATAGTGTTTTCCACCACTGAGCCAGTGCAGGTCCGTGTCTGGTAAAAGGCTACCTCCTGCTGGGTCTAACGGTCAGTTAATGGTGCCATAAGCCACGGTAGTAGCAGATAGTCTGATCCTACATTTAAAAGTTTCATTTATGTGAATAAATGTATGCATTTTTTCTTCTGTGTTTTCCTAAAATACATTGCTTTTTCATCATCCATTATTAATATTTCACAGCACAAATGGTTGGCTGTGGTCCAGGGAACTCGACCTTACGCAAGTATTGATGAATGCCATAAAAGTTTAAAAAATATTTATTCCTTTTTTTATTTTATTATTAAATCAAATAATCAAATGACTTTTGTCATGTTAGAATCACAACTGCCGTTGTAACTGACTTTTAAAACACAAAATGGAATTCTGTTCCATCCTGTTCATTTCCACAGAGCTAACGTGGTTCCTAATTGCGGTTAGGTGGGATTTTTTTCATCTTGGATAAGTTGAACTGATGATTCAGTTATCTCAGTACTAATGTCGGTAGCACTATGGCACTAATATGGCCCGCGACTTAAAGCGTACCTCCCGCCCACTTTCCACGTAGGTTGTCCCTTATTCCACAAAAGTACAGAGTATCTCTCGCTCACTTCGCCCTGTTTCCCCCATGCATTTAAAGTATAACTAGGCTACGTCATAATTAGGGGTCAAAGCCTGAGGGGGGCGGGGCCACGGTGCTCAGTACCAGCGGGTGGGGGAACCCTTTTGTTTTCGCAAGGATTTTTTTTTTTCTCGGTAAAACTCATACTGCAGCCTACAACGTACAAGTTATGGAGGTGAAACTTTAAACTTTGGTTCAAAACCCTGCATGTACGGTCAACACCAAAAATGAAACATGTCCAGTACAAGGTGGCGCTATAATCAAGTTTAACATCTTTTTGTCAGGGTTCTGAGGAGGACCCAGAAGCAGATCGGACAAAAGGCAGTGTTTAAACAGTTTATTAGATAAAGCGTGAGGTGGTGAAGAACAGAGAAGCTGGCAGGCGAGGTTTGGATCCCAGAGGTGTGGAAGGTCCAGAGAGTGGCTGGCTCACAGGCGGCGGGGCTAAGCGGACTGGGCTCCCGGGCTGACTTCCTGGAATGATTCCTGAGGCAGAGAGACACGGTTAGTTGCAGACACGGATTGTAAGAGGGCAGCTCCAGCAGGCTGAGGCAGACAGACAACCAACAGTAGCAACGACGAAAAAGTGGCTGGAAAATGCGGTAGCATACACAATACTTCACAACGATCCGGCGTTCACTGCATGTGTGGCTGCTCCTTAAGTACTGCAGGGGATTGATGAGGAGCAGGTGTGTGGGTGACCTCAGCCAGGTGTGTGAGCAGCCAAAGAAGGACACGCCCCCGAGCACTGTCAGGAAAGTGACAAACACCACAAGACATAACAAAAACACCCAAACAGACCTCATGGCCGGGGATTCGTGACACTTTTTGCCGGTAACTCCCACATCATACGTCGCACATTCAAAATACTTTCATTCAGGCCTTCCCTGACCCTACGTGAATCTCCGTATATAAGCCACGCCCATTTCAGCCTAGACTTTTTTTTCGTAGAATTGCAATATATGCCAAAGCTATTATTTTGAACTCCGATCAAGATGAAACTTGGTACACATGATGTTTGAAGGCCCTCATCAAAAGTTATCAAAATAATTTTGATACTCCTATAAATGCAGAAGATATAAAGGAACAACTTCCTGTAGATTACAGTCAAAACAGGAAGTGCTGTGTATCTTCCTCAAATTGTGTCGGATCGACACAAAACTTGGTAATCTAGTTTCCTGTCTTACTGAAGCCTTCTACAAAATTCACACCAACCAACCACTAGGTGGCACTGTTATGCAAAATTCATCATATCTTAGCAGTGATTAGTCAGATCATCAAGTAAGAACAATAGTTTCTGATCCTTGTCTGAGCCTTTGAGAAAAATATCTAACTATATGAAATCGGGCCCTCCGTCTGGGCCTGGCTCCAGGGGGCCCCAGGCTTTCACCGGGCAGGGTCTCTCTTCCACTTTCTCGTTCGTCCATAGAGTCTTTGTGAACCATTCTTAGTCCACTCTGCCAAGGGAGACCCTTTGCACACATAATCATCTAACCCTACGATCACAAGTTACTTGGTACACTGTAGTCAAAACGGGAAGTGGTGTATTGCTTGGAAGTATTTTCTCTGATTATCACACAACTTGAAAAGTTATTTCCCATGCTGCACTGAGGGTCTGTGCAAAATCTGACATCAATCGGCCACAAGCTGGGGCTGTTATGCAAAATTGAGTAATGCATGCATTATGTTAACAAATGCAATATCTACCAATTCAAATACTTACACTTTATTTTCCGGACTACAATCTGTGCTGCGTTCAAGCTGTGACTTGCGTCATGCCCATGGACCTGCAGGTCTGAATAGCATCGCCTCTGCGGGTGGCCAGGTCCGACTTGCACGGGGGGCTTGGACTCCGTTGATACCTGCTTGCAGGTCTAGTTGTAATTGTAACTCCTGTACAATTACGTGCTACTTTGCCCGGACTTACAGTGTAACTCTCGTTCATTTCCCAAACATCTGTGCACATATTGTACAGCAGACTATTTAATTTCTAATATACCTGGTAGTTAAAATGATTGTTTGGGAAATGACCAGGAGCTACACTGTGAGTCCGGGCAAAGTAGCACATAATTGTCCGGTAGGTACACTTTAAGATGCAGCCTAGGTATACTGTAATAGACAGGGGAAACAGGGGGAAGTGCGTGGGAGTTAGTCTGTATTTGTGTGAAATAAGGGGAAACCTACACGGAAAGTGAGTATTGGGTACACTCTATGTCACGGGCCATATTATGTAGTGTTACCAATGTCTATAAACAGATTCTGCATAGGAATGTAGAATATGTAGGCAATGGGAAGAATTGGGTGGCAGAGGTGGAGCATATCGGCCATCATACATTCAAGGAACCCATCTGCTATTATGACAATGACAATTTAGCCTTTCATTATCTTTTTGTTATTACAAACAGTATCTGCATTCATTTGAAGACATTTGTTTATAGGGCTGTTGTCACTCAACCATAGAATGCATACTAAAATGGATGTAGCTATCGTAACATCACCCATTGGTTTGTGGACTCCTGTTTTGAAGCCAGGAGATTGCATTTCGGCTGTCGCCATCTTGGTTTTTTGAAATCTGAAAAGCGACTATATTTGGACAAGAAGGCAGGGCTGGGGAGGAGTGCTGAACAGCATCAGGATTTTAATGTCTGTTGTTTTTCTGTCTTTTAAATGACAATGTACTAAGTTAAATGCTAATGAGGGAAACTGCCGGTTTCAGTTGACACAAGTCATCAGGTAGACTATTGTTGACGGTTGAGCTGGGAGCTCTGGCATTGACAAAGAGCCTGTTGAAAATTGTTTAAATTGAATGATTCTTATCAATGGAATTGTAAATCTTACAAAACGCATGCACAACAATCTGTTTGATATCTTATGAAATATGACGTTCTATTTAACACTGTGAAATGGGTTTGTATGATAGCTTACAAAATTTGATGTTCTATTTAACGCTATGAAACAGCAACCACTATGTGACTGTGACACTTCAGTTTAGGCAACACAAGATGATGGTTAAATCTAAGCCACAAAACAACTTAGTTAAGATTAGATAAAGTTTGTGGTGTGGCTTAATACTTCCAGGAAATGAACACCGGCCCCCCAGGTGAAAGTCTTGTGTTTTGGGACCCAACCTAAACCCCCACCCTCCTCCCTATGCAGATTGTGGCACTCTTATACTACGTCATCTGATTTCTATAGTAATGCATATGTGCATTACATACATATTAACAACACTCAAGTTTTTTTAAGGATAGAAACAGAACTTTTGTTGCCACTGGAAAATTGTGGCCTGATACTCGTACATGCGTCTGTTTCCAGGAGACTACACACACACACACACACACACACACAAACATTTTTGTCTCAAGTAACCTGCAAGAGACAAAAAGAAAGAAGAAAGAAAACTAAGACCTGTATGTAATGTGAAATACATTTTAAACCATTCGAAGTCAATTACAAGCCTTTATGTAATTTCGATTATATATGAACAGGCATTCAAGTAATTACATTCCAACCTGCTGCTGCCAGCTATCGGTGACTTTCATTATATATTTGTTCAAATATGTGTTTCATGTCCTATTATGTCTAGTGTTAAGAATAGAAGTAAGAGAAGTAAGGTTCTAAGGAACAAGAGACGTCAAAAACATTTACCTTCATTGAAGTGTAATATTTCCAAATGAAGCTGGGATTGTGTTGTCGACGCTACTCAACAGGGCGACGGGGCCCTGCTCAACTACTTTTTTATTTGGTCTCAAAACACATTTGTCAATCAACCAAGTCACAATAAAAGGACAGGCTGTCAAGAGACACTAGTCTAGCCTTATTTCCTGTGAGTAACCAATGCTCACAAACAATCTCAGGTTACAAAGATGACAGCTTTGTTTGTGAACGCACCTCCGAAGGCCCTCTATAGGGAGACGGGGAATGCAACCTCACATTCCTTCATGTTTTCCTCTCTCATAAAATAAATTAACCAGTGTATGATTTTTTTAACTCACATAACTCATACTTGTGTGTTCCTGCATGCGTCTTGTGGTTTCTCAGCTGGAAATGCTCCAGTCTTAGTGACGGCACATACAGTACGGTAGGTTTTAGCTCTCCTTTCATTCCAAATAAAGTCTTCAACATCAAAGCCATAATTATGCAGTAAACTGTTAAAGGCTTTGCGTCTTCAGCCTGATGCTGTCAGGTGTGGGATGGTTTTGCCTAAAGGGTTGTCTTGTTTGTTGTCTGCTGCTGTCCTCACATCAGTGACATGTCTTCACATTTTCCTATCATTGTTAAAAAACACTTTGTGAATGACAGGACATATTTGGTTAACAGGACCTCTGGTTTACGTCCAGAGTAGTTTGTACATTATCCCCCAACATTTGTTTTAATATAATTAATATTGAAGGGCTACCCCAATGATTCCATAACATTGGGGGACTCACAATAAAAGATTGTCCAGAATTAAAGCAGCAAGGGCTGCGACATCCTAACAGTCCCTCATATGGGTTAAGCTCCAAAAACTCCCATACTACATCTTCATAAGCCTCCCCTAAAACTCAATTTTCCTAGTTTTAAACAAAAACGATTTTGAGATCACTATGACATCATTAGGCTTATCAGTGTTTGATAAAAACTACAGTGAACAGCTGTGAAAATAAACTATATATTCATGAGCCATTTAAAAAAAAAAAAAATTTACGTGAACCATTTCCTAATCATTAAACGTTATATTTGTTGACTATTTAAAAAAAAAATAAAACTATATACATATATATGTTGAACCTCTACAAAAGGAAGAAACAATATATCTTTCAAAAATGTATGTAAATGTTTTTTAAAAAATTTAATTGTTTATTTGTGAGCCATTTAAAAAAGATCCATTGTCCAAAAGGTCTGAAACTCAAAATGGTCCTCACAAAGATACACACACTCTATCCTACTTAGCCAGATGTGATATTATCATGTTTCACTGGACACCTGAGTGAAAAGAACAATAACAGCATGATTCACAATCAGTGGTTCACTTATAGTCTGATTCTTTACAGCTCCATATGGAATGCTGCTGTCTTTCTTTAAACTTGGCAAGACATGAGAATTTCTCCCTTTTTTCCATTTGCAAGGGCAGTTTTTCACTTCCAACGTTCCACCGCTTTTACGACACTCTTCCTGCTGTTTTGATGTGGACTGTGAGACTGTGTTTACTCAGTGCAGAGGCCAGAAGTAAGAAACGGATGTGTGTCGGGGAGGTGGAGGGAGGATCTTGTGACCTGCCAATCACAAGACAACTGGTCTGATTATCTTGTGACTCAGCTGTGGATGTATTTACCGCAGGAAGTGTGGTGAGGTAGATGGGGACCCCATTATAGGTCAGGCAGCTTCTACTTTGCAGAGGCTAATAGTGGTACTGATTTAATGAAATATAAAGTGTGTGTGGGAGAGGAGGGGTGTTATTACAGAGTGGGCGACACAGGGAACAAGAGGAAGGCTGGCACAATGGAGCGGGGGTCGCTGTGGTGATTGTCATTTCTGGCCACCACACCACGCCTTCATATTCACAATAGACTGCATCCGCTGTGTAGGCAACTAGTCCACATAAACCAGGAAACTGACAAGTATTTCTCCACACTCAGGATAAAAAGCACAGCTGAATGCAAACAGAAAGACTTAAAATAAAATCCAACTCCACAAGTACCTTGTAGAGATAGTGGCAACTGTGATTGCACCATCCAAATTTTCCATTTATATTCAGCAGCAGATGGACGGCTGTGAGAAAATGTATGAGTGGAGGAGCAGAAGCAATGTAGCGCTACCAGTCAAAGTCTGTTGGAAGACTCAACCTACACGTGCACATTTCATTTTCCATGGATAAAATATTGCAGGGTTGTGTTTGTATAATGCAGGCCATACCACTTCCCTTACTCATTCATACTCATACTTGTGGTCATCCACAAAATCAAAAATGATCACTGTATTTCAGATTTAGTTGTATGTTCCACTATATTGACTATAAAGGTGTTAATAATATGATCATAAACATGTTTATTGTTGATAATAAGATATTTATAAGCATTTGTAAGAAACACATTATTTATTAACAGTTAACTATGCACTTATTGAAAGTTACAATGCTTTTTTCCATCTACCGGATCCGAAGTGAGAACAATACCATGTTACGGTTAATGTTAAATATATTTAAAACTGTTTAAAAAGACCAGAATAAAGGATTTATTAACCCTAACAAGATATTTTCCGACTTTAGATTCGGTAGCTACAAAAATCTAGTGATGTCCACTAGATGGAGCTCTCTGTTCAACAAAGGGTTGAAAACACTGAATCACCATTAATTGAGCCCTTTTCTTTAAACCAAGAGCTCCATCTAGTGGACTCAAATAAAACATATAATGCTTCATGAGGCTTTATTTGGACATCAATACAAAAAGTTTCAAATTTTGAATGTTTACAACTCTCATGCCCCTCCCCCTCTACGACCTAGCGCGTCCCCTCCCTCCCATCGAGTGCTCTTCAGTGCACGTGCACCAGATTCCTGTGAACGTGTCTGTGTCTTCTCTCATCAATAAACAGCATGTAGTACACGCTACATGGAGTTAGGCTGGCTAACTTACTCATAGATAGCATCTGCTAACGTCATTTAGCGTGTGATATTGTAATATGGGGGATTTGTTGTGTGTGCACGAACTGTGCCCGCCAGCTTTTCATTGAGTGGACAGGAGGACACGGGCGCTGTGGAAGTTAATTTAGCTTAATCCAGTGTAATAAGTAACAGTTATCTCAGGATACGTTACATACAGAGTAGTTAAAGACCACACTCTATGACTTATTTATGATTTATAGAGACCCAACAATTGCCCCATGAGAAGGAATATTGTGCACACAGTGGCAACGAAAACCTTCCCTATAACAGGCCGGAACATGGAACAGACTCAGCTCTATGGAGGACGGACATCTGTCTGCACCGGTTGGAGAGGAAGAAAAGGAGAGAGAAAAAGAGAAAAGACTGACAGGTGGACAGAGAGAGACAAAGACAGACACAGAGACACTTCCAGAGATGCAAGCAATCAAAGAAGTAACAGTAACTATAATAATATCTATAAAAATGTGAATATGACTTATATGTTATGGCAGTTAATATAGTAGAGTATAGTAAATTTGATCAATTATGTGGTAATAACAGCTGTGATACAATGAGATTTATTACTGATGATGTTTTATGGATACAAATGTTATAATTTATAAAACTAATGATAGTTTATATGAGTAATAGTAATAATGGCAGCAGGAAGCATCATGCAGGACCACAGCAGCAGGCACCAACACAATCAGCAGAGACCTGAGAGACGAAAAAGCACAAACAACTCCGGGGAAGAAGTTGAATTAGTAACATGCACTGATGAGACATGAATGATACAGACAGAGAGGAGAGAAGCTCAGAGGATCAGGGACAGGATTAGGCCCTGTGGATTCCAACGAAAGAAAATATATATTATATATATATATTTTATAGGGAACTAATCTAAACACAGGTGGTGTATTATTCTATGGCCATTATACTGTGCAATTAAAATTTACTTCATAATGATAAGACAGGAAAGTTATCTATTGCCACTTTAAATACATATATTGATCGTGGTGTGTGTTCCTTTTATCATGGCCACTCAGTCAGATCTTAACAGATGGAATAATTACAAATGTGTTATGGGATGGATGTTGAAAATATATGGAGCAATTTTAAAATGACAGGTCCAGATTGTTTGTCAAATACAACCTTTACCTATGCACATCTCTGTAATTGTTCCTCCTCTCCATACCGGCCTTTCTAATATGATATTTGGAACAAATGAGTTAGCAAACTCAAGTAGGTATCTTGTTCCTTGCAGTCATATAGGTTTATTACTATATATATATATATATATATATATATATATATATATATGAATGATTGTGTTGTGTCACTTCATGAGACTGCCGGATGTCATCTTGAAACATATAATCATACAGAGACAGTTAAAAACATCACAAGCTTGTCTCCCAGCCTCTACTGTCACATTCCTCATGTGTGTCAGCAGGTCATGCTTGTAGCCACTGCTGAATTGCAACACAGCACAAAACTGTTGTTAAAACTATTTGATTGAATTTCATTTTGATGTGAGTTTGTCAGGAGAAGGTATTTGCTTTTTGTGATCCTTTACTGCAAGTTTAATGTAATGTGTGGTGGTGTGGCGAGTTCAACCTAGAGACAACATACATACATACACAACCAACATTTCAAACATTACGAATAGCCATGACTGCAGAGAGACCCTGCTGTACATCATTCCTATCATGTGATTGCCATAATCACCCCTGAATTAAAAAACACATGTCCCCTGCTTGTATGCCTCTTCTAAGCAAATTAAAGGTGATTTTATCCTTAATTACTATCTTGTCAATGTGCACACGGTGCTGCACATGTTCTAACGTTATACTTGAATAAAGATCAGCTTTGTACTATTTACTATGTACTATTAATGGATTCTTCACACCCTGAGCTACTAACACACTGATTAAAAGACGTTCTGAGCTGTTAACACATTGCAGTTAAAACCTTGTGTTTTTCTCACAAGTTCACGCTCCAAGAAAGTAAAGCCAGAAAAGAAAGAAAGCTTTTACCTCTATGGTCATAACCTTTGCATACACATGCACAGCCAGGTGATAATGAAACACTTTTACACGGCAGCTGATTATTATTCAGTGAAGGTTTGTTTCCAAGAATATTTATAAGCAATGAGTGTATTCACACAATCCAGACTGTAGTTCTACTGACAAGCATCACTTACTTCCTGTTCCTCTGGGATGTGTGAATTACGCTTTAATCACACTGCATCGTCAAGATTTCTCAGGAGCAGTCGACATAACTTTACTTTTCCTATACTCAGAGACTGTCGAGTTTATATTTACATGAACATCATCATTCTCTCTCTCTCTCTCTCTGAGTAGGCGTAGTGTTTGTTGAGTGAGTGAGTGAGTGCGTGTGCGGACATTTGTCCGGCTGAGGGTTACTTTTCTATCTTTCTTTTCTCTTTCTATTTACTTCATAAATTATGTTTAGTTAGATAAGTGTTGTCTTTATAGTTTTTAGTCCGCAACCAGCGATATGGGGCGGTAGTAGCTCAGTCCATAGGTGACTGGGCTGGGAGCCGGAAGGTTGCTGGTTCGAGTCCCTGTGTGGACTGGTGGCTGGAGAGGTGCCAGTTCATCTCCTGGGTGCTGTTGAGCAAGGCACCAAACCCCCAACTGCTCGGGGTGCCGGTCACTCTAACATCTCTCCTTGCATGTATATAGGTCCTGTCTGAGCATGTGTGTGTATTTCGGGCCTGTGTGTGTTTGTGTAATATGAAAAAAATAATAGAGTGAAAATTGAAATTCCCCATTTCTGGGACTAATAAAGGAATTCTTCTTCTTTGATCGCTGGTGAGCGTGGCAAACATGGAGAGAATGGCGTTTGATGAATTGAGTCGGCGTCATGGCATTAAAATCCCCGTAAATTCAGATATTTCTGTTGAGGAATGTGGTCTAGCTGTTGGCGCTATTGTGGGACATGATAGCATTGTTTCAGCTTCTAGAATGAATGGCTCAGTGGTTATTTTTCTCGATAATTTGACTAAAGTCAGTCAAATTATCAGTACAGGTATAAATATAGATGGAAATCTGGTCAATGTTCTACCACTCGTTACTCCTTCAAGACGTGTAATCTTGTCCAATGTACCGCCGTTCATTAGCGATGAGATGATTTGACGTGAATTGGCAAGATATGGGCAAATAGTATCTTTAGTTAAAAAGATCCCGCTTGGATGCAATTCCCCATTATTGAAACATGTTGTGTCTTTCAGGAGACACGTGTATATGATCCTTAAAGATTATACAAGTGATCTCAATTTCGCTTTCAAATTTAAAATTGAGCAGTTTGATTATACCATCTTCGCCACAACCGAAACTATGAAATGTTTTCATTGTGGAAAGGAAGGGCATCTCATTCGTGCTTGCCCTGAAAAAAAAAAAGCAGACCCACAGTAGGCAGCCCGGTCGCAGGTGCAAGTGAACTGTCTGAAACTGAGCCTGGAGGAGTAGGAGAGGTGGCGGAGAATGAGGCTTCAGCAGCAGGGACGTCTGTCGAACATAATGCGGAAAAGGGACAAGAACAAAGCGACGCAACAGGTAAGCAAGATCCAGGTACGAGTGGAGAATTATTTTCCAGATACCATGGGTTTTGTTGATTCAGTGCAACAATTTAGGATTAATCCAGAGAATGGCGGTTTTACTGATCAAGAGATTGCACGCCTGAAAAAGTTTCTGACAAAACTTAGACAAGAGACTAATGATGAAAGTAACAGCGTCATTTAATTCGATTTTCATTGTCATATGCAGCCTTGTTTTGGATGAGTTTGTGTTATGCTTTCTCTTACAAATGAGTGTTTTTAACATAGCGACTTTAAATATAAATGGTGCTAGAGTTATAAACAAGAGAGCACAACTCTTTGAGTTTATAAAACAAAAACACATAGATGTATTGTTTTTGCAGGAAACCCATACAGATGATAGGAATGTTTTGGATTGGTGTAAAGAGTGGAATGGGAAAATATTCTTTAGTCATAAATCTTCTTTAAGTGGAGGCGTGGCTTTACTCATTTCTAGAAGTTGGGTTGCCTAAGATGTCACAGTTGACAACATTATAGATGGACGACTTTTGAAAGTAAGAGCTACTTTAGATCGATGTGCTTTTGTTTTTTTATGTGTGTATGCTTCCTCATCTGGGATGGAAAGAATGATTTTCTCAAATAAACTATGTGAAGTGTTAAGTAATTGTAGTAAAGATGATTATTTAATTATGGCGGGTGATTTCAATTGCACAGCACTAAATATAGGTAGAAATCATCCAGAGCCAAATCTTGCTTCAAGAAAGAGACTGGTGGAATTGATTAAGAAACATGAACTTGCTGATACTTGGAGGAATTGTAATCATTTAAGACAATATACATGGGGTCATGCAAGGGATGGTATGATTTCCTTAGCCCGTCTTGATAGATTTGATTGTTTTAAACATCAGCTTAACATTTTTAGGAATTGTGAGATCATTCCTGTTTCTTTTTCTGACCATAGTTTGGTAACGTGTAATGTAGGCATGAGGTTTATTCAGCTTAAGAGTGCTTATTTACATCTTAACACCAATTTGCTAAGTGATGCAAATTTTAGAATAGTTTTTTTGTATTTTTGGAATCATTATAGAAAATGTAAGACTAGTTTTCATCTCTTCAGCAATGGTGGGATTATGGAAAGGTCGAGATAAAACAGTTATGCCAGCAGTATACTTTCAGCGTCACAAAAGACACAACCCGTTCAATGAGAAATCTTGAGATTGAAATAGTAGAACTCCAAAATCTTATAAAAACCACAGGAAATCAAGGCCATAACGAGCCACTCAAAGTTAAGACTGGTGCTTTGGCTGACCTTTTAGGATTGAAGGCACAGGGTGCTCTGGTGAGATCCAGGTTTCAGAGTTCGACTGAGATGGATGCTCCATCCTGTTTCTTTTTTAGTCAGGAGCGAAAAAATGGGCAGCGGTGTTGTATACATGCTTTGCGTTCCCAATCTGGGAATCTGCTAAAAGAGCCTGCTGAGATTCGGAGATGTGCAGTCAGCTTTTACGCTGACTTGTTTTCCTCTGAATATAGTGAGCAGCCAGAGATTGAAAAAGTATTCTTTGATGGGCTACCCTAAAATTTCCGAAAAAAGTGCAAAAGAATTAGAGCGACCACTGTCTTTAGAGGAGCTTAGTGCTTTTCTAAAGACCATGGAGAGTGGTAGATCACCTGGCATTGATGGGCTTCCAATAGAGTTTTTTAAGACTTTCTGGGCAGTGATTGGAGATGATCTGCTGGATGTTTTGAATGACAGCCTGACTAAAGCTGAATTGCCATTGAGTTGTAGGAGGGCAGTCCTAACTCTGCTGCCCAAGAAAGGTGATCTCCATGAGATAAAACATTGGCGACCTGTGGCACTTTTGTGTTCTGTTTTGAAGATCTTTTCAAAAGCACTAGCTATTAGATTGAGGAATGTGATGGAGCAGGTGATCCATACAGATCAAACATATTGTATCCCTGGAAGATCCATTTTTGATAACATTGCTTTAATTCGGGATATTTTAGACATCTCAAGATTATTGGGCATGGATACTGGTCTGATTTCCCTGGACAAGGAAAAAGCATTTGACCAAGTTGAGCATCAATACGTATGGAAAACTTTAACAGCTTTTGGTTTTAGTCCAGGTTTTGTTGCTAAGATTAGAGTTTTGTATTGTGGTGCTGAAAGTATCCTAAAATTTAATGGTGGTTTATGTTCTCCTTTTAAAGCTCAGAGGGGAATAAGGCAAGGTTGTGCACAGGAAGGGATTTAAGTACTTGGGTGTTTTTTTGGGTGATAGTCAAACAGAACAGAAAAATTGGAAAAATGAAAGGGCGTCTCAAAAGATGGTCTTGGCTATTGCCTCACATGTCCTATAAAGGGCGTGTTTTAATTTGTAACAATTTGGTGGCATCCGCACTTTGGCACCGTCTAATGGTGTTGAACCCTCCCCAAAAGTTGTTGTCTGATATTCAAACTGAAATAGTGAATTTCTTTTGGGATAAGCTGCAAAGCCTGTTGTTTTTGCCTAAAGATGAAGGAGGCCAAGGACTTGTTCACCTGGTCAGCCGAGTCGCTGCCTTCTGCCTTCAGTTTCTTCAAAGACAGCTTGTGGGCCCAACGGACCTATACTATATTGCGAAGACTGGGAGGTTTACAGCTGGATCTTTCCCTTTTCCTAATGGACCCCAACAGGCTGCCTTTCAAGAATCTGCCTGCATTCTATCGTGGATTTTTTAAAGTGCTTTGCTTATTTAAAATAAAGAGATGTGAATTTTCAATATCTGCACCACTAGTGTTGAAGGAACCGTTGACAAGGGGATCTAGGCTGGATATATCAAGAGAATCATCCCTACCATTGGACTTCATTTTAGAGAGCCATGGTGTAAAAACTTTGGAGAATTTAGTGTCTCTAGCAGGCCCTGAACTTGATGAGGTTGAACCTGTGGCTACTGCTTTAAAAATGAAGTCAACACGAGTTGTGGCACAGTTATTAACCAATTGGTAAGGTGTCTTGACAAAGAAAGAGTGTGACATGTTGAGATCTTACTGTGCCATTAGTTCTGAAATGAATGATGGTTTTCTTTTTCCAAAATTGACCCTCATGCCACAGCTTGATTGGTGTGAAGGACCTATGTTGAATGTATCTTGTTTTGAAAAAATGTATCTGGATGAAACTGATGGTAAAGAACTGTATAAAGCCTGTGTTAAGGTTTTGAACAAATTAAAACTTAATACAAGGACTGATACAGCATGGCGGGCCAAGCTTGTGTTAGATGACAGTGTTAAACCGAACTGGAGAACCTTTTATAAACCACCATTTACAAAGAGATATGGGGACTTACAGTGGAAGATCTTGCATGGTATTGTGCCTGTTAATTATTTTGTTGCGGTGCTAAATCCTATGGTTGATGATAAATGTCCTAGCTGTTGTGAAAGAGAGACTGTTTTTCACTGTTTTATGGAGAGTCATATGCTTATCTGCTTGTTCCAATTGTTAGAATGTATTTTTACATGTTTTGGTTTGGTTTTTACTAAGAATGTTTTCATCTTGGGAGTTAAGTACACACAAAGACGTAAATCTTGCTGTCAGCTATTAAACTTCATACTGGGAAAAGCAAAGATGGCAATCTGGGTTAGTAGAAGAAGCATAATTGAAAATACATCTGGGGCCTGTTTCACGAAGCAGGTTTAATAAAAAACTCTGAGTCTGTTAACCCTGAAATGAGAGAAACTCTGAGTTTTCCGTTTCACAAAGGGAGGTAACTCAAACCAGAGACAGAGGGGTAACTCTAGCCTGTTTCACAAAGAGAGGTAACTTAACCTCTCGGTCAGTTACCATGGTAACATGATCTCTGAAACTAACCTGGTCGGGACCAGGTTTTTCTCAGAAAACCTTGAGTTTCTCTCTGTCTCCGCCCTCTTTCAGCCACACACGGTTTGATTTCCTCATTCATTCAGTCAGCACACGAGTTTTGGCGTAGTATAGTTCCGTCTGTTTTTTCAGAAAATCATTGCAAAAATCAGACATTAGAAGTTATATTAGGTGGTGACTATTTCCACTACCATGGCGTGTCCTTTTGATAATGATCCCGTGGATGAAGGTGCAGAATTACTGCACAGAGAATTAAATATTCGTCGGGAGATGATTATCAAACGATTGATTATAGATGTGCTTGCATTTCCAGGCAATTCTCTTTTTGAGCGGTACCGTTTCATATCACAGCAGATATTCTGTGTTGCGCTGCGTTTTTTTGCAAACGGGAGTTTTTCTATACAACGTATAAAAATCATTCAGTAGGCCTACATTAGAAGTTATATTAGGTGGTGAATATTTACACTACCATGGCATGTCCTTTTGATAACGATCCCGTTGATGAAGGTGACGCATTTCGCAA
This sequence comes from Echiichthys vipera, assembly GCF_963691815.1. Taxonomy (NCBI): domain Eukaryota; kingdom Metazoa; phylum Chordata; class Actinopteri; order Perciformes; family Trachinidae; genus Echiichthys; species Echiichthys vipera. The sequence continues at coordinate 2,745,850 of NC_139835.1, forward strand.
AGAGAATTAAATATTGGTCGGGAGATGATTATCAGACCGCGCATAGACGTCCTTAATATACTGCAGCCATAATTACAAAATTAATGAAATGGATCTTTAGAGCAAGTTGAATGTATTTGACTTAGCGTTTCCTAAATATAATCCCAGCTTTTCTTGCAATTCATAGGTTCAAAAGTGTGGGCTTTTAGTTGGGTTACCGGTATATAAACTACTCCTATAAAGCCTTCTGATCCAGAATATCACCTATAATGCGAGGGGGTCCATTTCACGGCAGGGGTGCTGAATACGCACAACACCGTTTCATGTCACAGTCCATCTCATCCCTCCTTACATTTCCAACATTAACAACCAGTAATGCTTTCATATCAAAGCAGATATTGTGTGTTGCGCTGCGTTTTTTTGCAAATGGGAGTTTTTTATACAACATTTATATGATGTATAAAAAGCAGCCACTTACGGTAATATTTACTTTACCATGTAAAACATGCTCAAAATGAGGCGTCACCATGAGATTGTGCCGATGTTTTACCTGTTTGAACAATGTTTTTATGTTTCATCTTAAGCTACTGCCGAGTGCGCTTCTCCCCCGCGGGGTTGCACTTAAATGAAATAAATTAATAGACTACCACTCAAGCAGTTCCCCCTGTGATATTACTGTGATTGCAACAGGACTACATTTAAACTTATGCACTGACCCGAGCAGCAATGTCCCCCCGCACCGTCTCCCTCTCTTTTGCTGCTGCAGCGGTGTAAACCTGCTCAAACTCTCCGTATGAGCGCATTAATATTTCCATTTCCAGTTGTAGCGTAGCCCTTCGCTTCCCCGTTGCCATGGTGACTCGTCGAATCAGGGCTCCATTGATGCTGTCTTTTTTTACTTGTGGTGCACGCGCTTAACTCCAGGTCACTCTGAGTTGATCAACCTAACGCAAATCTGCTGTTCTGGAACCGAAAACTCAGAGTTTCCTATCTCAGAGTAGATCAACTCAGAGTTCAGGGTTAGACTCAGAGTTTTTTTAACCTGCTTTGTGAAACAGGCCCCTGATCATGATCCAGTGTGTGTGTTTAAAAGACTAGTGAAGTCAAGGATTTTGATAGATTTTAAATACTATGCTGGAATGAAAGAGTTTGGAATTTTTGAAGATGTATGGTGTTAGGGAGAAGTTTTATGCTCTGTTAGCATTGCTGAACTGGTTTAGGGAGAACATGTGGCTTCATTAAGTCCTTATTTATTCAGATTATTTATTTTTTGTTTCTATTATATTGTTGTATGTTTTCATTTATTTGTTGTCGTCTTTCATGAATTCATAAAGAGACTAATGGTCTCTTAAAGAAAATGCCCTTTCTGTAACATACGTGAAAGAATAGATCATTAAATTTGTTTAAAACTCTCTCTCTCTCTCTCTCTCTCTCTCTCTGTGTGTGAATGGAGGACGGAGTGCTGGGATTGGGTGAGTGCTGAGAGCGTGGTGCGTGCTGAACTTTTTCAGTGGCGTGAGTGAGTTTTTCTAACTTTATTCCTTCTTTTTGTTTGGTGTGTTTATGTGTTCACAGTTTGTCTTTAGTTAGAGGTGTTTTTTGTGGTGTTTGGTGGTTTGGTGGTGGTGTATTTTTGTTTGATATAATGCCGGTGGCAGCTGCGGCTGCCTCGGAGTTTGAACGGCTGACACGTCGTCATGCCGTAAAACTCATCCCGGCTGTGCAATGCTCTGTGGAGGAAGCTGGGCTTGCAGTGGGAGAAGTGGTGGGATATAGCAGTATTAAGTCTGCCTCCCGCATGAACGGAGCCATTGTTATCTTCCTGGATAGCACCGCTAAAGTTAGCGAAGTGGTGGAGAACGGTGTAGTGTTACACGACACCTTCACTCCCGTTCTCCCCCTCGTTAGTCTGGCCACGAAGATAACAATCTCCAATGCTCTGCCGTTCATTAAGAATGAAGTGCTGGCTAAAGAGTTGTCTCGCTATGGCCAGCTCGTCTCCCCGATAAAAATGGTGTCTTTGGGCTGCAAGTCACCGCAGCTGAAGCATGTCGTGTGTCACCGGAGACAGGTGTACATGATCCTCAAAGACACGACAAGTGATCTCAACCTGAGCTTTTCTTTTAAAGTGGAGGGCTTTAATTACATGGTCTTAGCTTCGTCGGAGACCATGAAATGTTTTGGTTGCGGAGCGGAGGGGCTGGAGGGGCGGCGGCGGCGCCGAGTGCTCCGCCGTCCGAGACGGCGGCGCCGGTCGCGGTGGGGGCCGGGGGGCGCTCCGCTGCCCACAGCGGCAGCGGAGGCTGCCCCGACGCCCGCGGAGGCTGCCGAGCCTTCGGGGGTCGAGGTGGACTTGGTGAGCGCTTCAAGCGCTGATCTTGTATCTAATGAAAAGTCCGAAACTGAAAAACAAATGAGTGAAGATAATAAACAAACGGATAGTTGTATTGAAAACAGCGATAATGAAACAACAATTATGGAATTTAATGATGAGGAAATGTCTGACGAGGAGATTTTTAAAATCTCACAAAAAAGAAAAAGTCATGAGTGTGTTGCCTCTTCATCAAAGAACAGGAGAGTGGGGAAGGAGGTGAAGGCTGCAGCAGAGGCAGGGAGTGACTTCTGCCTCACTCAGGAGGAGGAGCACACTCACCTGTACACTCCTGACAATATATAAAAGTTTTTAGAAATTACAAAAAGTGCCAGACTTCCTGCAGTGGAGGATCACTTCGATGACCTGAGACTGTTCATTCAGTCAGCTCGGCCTCTCACCAGGAAGTCGGGAAAGTCTGAGGAAGTGCTCACAGACAAGGAAATCTATCGTTTAGGAAAATTATTAGTCAGAGTAAAAGCCAAAATCATTGATGATGAAGATGATTTTTAAACCTAGGTGCTTTTATTTGACGTATTTTATCACTGTTGTGTTCTTTTTAAGCTTTTCTCCAACAATGTGTGATTTTAACATCAGCATTTTAAACCTGAACGGAGCCAGGGCTGATTTTAAAAGAGCTGCTCTTTTTAAACTGATGGAGATGAGGAGAATTGATGTGATGCTTGCACAGGAAACCCACAGCACAGCAGATAACGAGAGTGACTGGAGGATGGCTTTTATTGGGGAGGTGATTTTAAGTCATAAGTCCAGTCTTAGTGGAGGGGTGGGGATTTTATTTGCCAGAAGTTTTTTACCTGTTTCGTGTGTGACTGAGGAAATCATCCCAGGTGTTTTATTAAAGGTCACTGCTGTTTTTGAGAGTGTGAAGCTTGTGTTTTTAAATGTCAAAGCGCCCACCAGTGGGGTGGATAGGGTGGCATTTTTAAACATTTTAAGCGATACTGTTAGAGCTGGTGGTAGTGATGATTTTATGTTTTTAGGGGGGGATTTTAACTGTACGGTTAATCCAACCTTAGACAGGAATCATCCGGAGCCACTCCCTGCTTCATCCCACAGGCTCAGACAGCTGATAGAAGAGCACGAGCTGTCTGACCTGTGGAGGGTTTTTAACAGTACTCAAAGACAGTACACCTGGAGTCACGCAAGGGGAAACCTTTTATCTCTGGCCAGACTGGACCGCCTCTATTGTTTTAAACACCATTTTAATATTTTTAAAAGGTGTTTTATTCAGCCTGTGGGTTTTACTGATCACTGTCTTGTCTCCTGCTCTGTTTTTATTAAAAATGTTCGTTTAAAGAGCGCCTATTGGCATTTTAACACGACCCTTTTAAAAGACCAGGCTTTTAGAACTGCTTTTAAGTTGTTCTGGTTTTCCCACAGAGAGAGCAGGCCTGCCTTCCCCAGCATTCAGCAGTGGTGGGACTTTGGGAAAACCCAAATCAAACAACTTTGCCAGCAGTTCACTCGCAATGTCACGAGAGATTTAACCCGGTCAATGAAGGATCTGGAGAGACAGGTCGGAGAACTGCAGTCTTTAGCAGCTTCTACAGGAGATCGAGGGCATTTAGACTCCCTCAAGTTAAAAAAATCGGCCATAGCCAACCTGCTGGGTGTCTCAGCACAGGGAGCTCTGGTCAGGTCTCGCTTCATGAACATCTCGCAGATGGACGCGCCCTCCCAGTTTTTCTTTGGGCTGGAGCAAAAAAACGGACAAAGGAAGACCATTCACTCTTTACGCACGGGTGGCGGCTCTGAAGTCTCAGACTCTTCTGAGATCAGGAAGTTTGCTGCCGGTTTCTACAGAGACCTCTTTAAGAGTGAGTGGACAAATAATCCAGATGTGCACAGCAGCTTCCTCAGTGGTCTCCCTCAGGTCAGTGCTGACACAAACTCCCAGCTGGCAGCAGAGATGACTCTGCAGGAGCTCCTCACTGCACTGACCAGCTTGCAAAATGGCAGAGCTCCGGGGATGGACGGCCTACCTGTTGACATTTATAAGTCTTTTTGGTCCATTATAGGACAGGACCTGCTGGAGGTTATAAACCAAAGTCTCCTGACAGGAAGACTCCCTCTGAGCTGCAGGAGGGCCGTCATAACCCTGCTGCCGAAGAAGGGAGATCTGCAAGACTCGCTGCTGTGCACGGATTATAAAATCCTGTCCAAAGCTCTGGCCCTGAGACTGAGGGAGGTGATGGCGTCCATCATCCACCCTGACCAGACTTACTGTGTGCCCAGCAGGCTCATAAGTGATAATGTCACTTTAATTCGGGATGGTCTTATTTCCATAGACCAGGAAAAGGCTTTTGACCGGGTTGAACACCAGTATTTATGGCAGACTCTGGCTGCTTTTGGGTTCAACCAAGGCTTTATAGCCTTGATCCGGGTTCTCTATAATGACATTGCGAGTGTCCTGAAGATAAATGGCGGGTTGAGTGCTCCGTTTGGCGTCCAGAGAGGGGTGAGGCAGGGCTGCTCTCTCTCTGGGATGTTGTACTCTCTGGCCATCGAGCCTCTGCTCCACAAACTTAGGAATAATTTAAACGGTGTGTGTTTCCCCCAGTGTGATGTGTCTTTTAAACTGTCTGTTTATGCTGATGACCTTATCATGTTGGTCAATACACAAAAAGACATTGATGTTTTAACTGATACTGTGAAAGATTTTGGTTTTATTTCTTCTGCAAAGGTGAACTGGGGGAAGAGCGAGGCTCTGATGGTTGGGGAGGAGCTGGGGGGTCGGCTCAGGCTGCCCGGGGGCCTACACTGGAAAAGAGGAGGACTCAAGTATCTTGGGGTCTTTCTGGGGGACGAGACCCATAATAAGAAAAACTGGGAGAACGTTGTCATGAAGGTGAAGGGGCGCCTCAACAAGTGGAAATGGCTTTTACCAAAAATGTCATACAGAGGTCGCACCCTGATCCTGAACAACCTGGTCTCGTCTGCCCTGTGGCACCGGCTGTCCTGTGTCGATCCCCCAGTTTCTCTCCTGGCAGAGGTACAACAGGTTTTAGTTGATTTCTTTTGGGACAGGATGCACTGGGTCCCACAGAGTGTCCTCTTCCTTCCTAAAGAGGTGGGTGGCCAGGGCCTGGTCCATCTGGCCAGCAGAGGCGCCGCCTTTAGACTACAGTTTATACAAAGGTTACTAACTGGGCCAGAGGATACTCTGTGGAGACCTTTATCCTGGTGCATCCTGAGACATTTTAACAGCCTGGGTCTTGATTTTAATTTGTTATTTATGAATGATGGAAAGGTCCTTTCACCATCTCTTCCTGGTTTTTATAAAAGTGTTTTTAGTGTTTGGAACCTGCTTAAAAAAGAGAGGCAGCAGCAGGGGGACTCCCTTTATTGGCTACTGCAGGAGCCCGTCCTGTATGGGGCGGTGCTGGACCACCCAAGCTGGGCAGGACCCACCCTGACCAGGCTGCTGCACACTGCAGGCGTCTCCACGCTGGGTCAGGTGGTGGAGCTAGCTGGGCCCCAGCTGGAGGACCCTACTGGGCTGGCTGTTAAGCTGGGCCTGAGATCCACCAGGGTAATCCAAAAAGTTCTTGACCACTGGAGAAACAAACTGACTAGTCAAGACACCCTGCTTTTAAAAAAAAATTATCACACACAGATCCCCCCCCCCCAGCATGGAGGACCCTTTTCCTGCCACCTTTCTGGCCTTGGACTTAAAAGACTGCTCTGGGCCTCTGTTGCAAGCAACACACCCGGTTTCCCTGGAGGGAGCCTCCGGAAAAACTCTTTACAAACTATTGGTAAAGACACTTAACAGAAAAAAACTCGATGGACGGACAGACACTCCTTGGAGGACTTTTTTAGAGCTGGACCTGGGATCCGGGCCTCAGTGGAGGTCTCTCTATAAGCCTCCACTTTGCAAGAAACACGGAGACTTACAGTGGAGGCTGCTCCACGGCATCATAGCGGTAAATGCCTTTGTGTCCATGATAAATGATGCTGTGGAGGACAAATGCCCGTTCTGTGGCTTAAGAGAGACAATTTTCCACTGTTTTTATGAGTGTCACCGTCTGTCAGCACTGTTTCTGTTTTTACAAGTTGTTTTTACCAGTTTTAAAGAGGTTTTAGTAAGCAGGTTTTTATTTGTGGTTTTAAATACACTCGCCAGCACAAACACAAGAGTCAGCTTTTAAATTTTGTTTTAGGGCAGGCTAAGATGGCAGTGTATGTGACCAGGAAGAGAATGGTGGAGGAAAATCTGCAGGTGGAGTCGGTCCCTGTGTGTGTGAACATGATTAAGGCCAGACTGCTGGTGGATTTTAGTTTTTATAAAACTGCAGGGGACCTGGACTCTTTTAAAGATATATGGTGTTTCCAAAATGTATTGTGTTCGGTCACAGCTGCTATTGCAACTATTGTTTGCAGATTTCCTAATTTAAATGTTTTATTTATTTATTTATCAAGGTTGCATTTTAATTTTTTAACTTGTACATTGTTTACAGTTGAAAAATGAATGCCAAATAAAGTAGATTTTAAAAATCAAAATCTCTCTCTCTCTCTCTCTCTCTCTCTATTGTTTTGGGGAAGTAGCGTTCTGTTCTGCCTCCAAAGCTCCGTTGTCAGAAATCAATTACACTGCAGGTCTTAATTCACAATTCCAATGTATTGCTCAAATCTGATTTTTTGTTTGTCTGGCCGGGGCCAAAACCGTTTTTTCAGCTAAAGCCTAGTACCTTTAAGCAGTGTGAGTGCACCCGTTCCGCGCATAACTGCGGCCAGCGGGCCGTCCACAGCCCGCTTGAAAGAGGTGGGCTTTAGCGGAGCCGTTTGCACATGTACGAGCACGAGCGTGCGCACGTGTACGAGCACGAGCACGAGCCCTACGGCAGTAGCGTTATGTCCGCCTGTTCAGACATGTAAATAGAAGGACGGACCATGCGCGGACATTTAACAACAACAACAATGGTGGTTAAAAGTTCACGTTGGTGTGATGCGGAGGTGGAGTGTTTACTGCAGATTTGGTCGGATGAAAATATTCAAAAACAGTCGACAAGACGCACAAAAACTCCGAGGTCTGTGGAAAGATTTGTAAACAAAGCCACACACACGCGATCAATGAGTGTGACGTGTTACGGCGTGATGGCGTATGGACAGCAAGAAGCATTGGCCGGCCCTGGCAGTGTGAGTACAAACGGGGCTGGGGCGCGGGGGGGAGAGGGAGGGGGGACAAGTACCCTAAAGTCCGGGTCGCGGTCCGGAAGGACAGTGTGAGTACGCTCTAAGTGACCCGACCTGAGCAGTTGATCATTGATGACATCACGCCACAACGGTGTTTACAGAAGAGAACATGGCAATGGCAACCATAGACATAAAGAGTAGACGCCTCATCGAACGTTGGGCCTATTGGCGCTGACGAGCGGTGGGGCCGCCATCTTGGCCCGGTCGCCCGCTCCACTCAGTGTAAGGACAGGACACGGTTCAGCGTATTTTAATATTCACATAGGGATTAACAGTAATAGAATATTCTGATATATGATTTATGTGATGTATGATCGGTGTTTTACAAACACTATAAATATAAACACAACAATAGAAATCATTTATAGAGTATTAATAGGCTCTATTTCATACATGAATACATAAATCTCTCTCTTTCTCTCTCTCTCTCTCTCTCTCACACACACACTCTCACACACACACACACACACACACTCACACACTCTCACACACACACACTCAGAGAAAATTAAAATACATATAAATCAAGAGTATCAATACATTAGGTCAGAGAGAGAGAGATGACATTTTGGACACATCTAAATACAAGTCAAACAGACACACTTCCATTTAAAGCACTAAAAAAAACAAGAGCCGAACCCTATATGTTAATAAATATTCAGAAATGATCCATGCTCTGCCAGTCGCATAGTCGTGGTAGTGGAGAGGAGAGGGAGCGAGTGTGTGTGGTATAAAAATATATATAACATTTTGTTAAATCGATCATTTTCACACGGTTTTGTTCTTGCACGATTACCAATGAGAGTGTAGCTCTCATTGGTAAAGACAGTGATGTTGTAGGAGTACTTTGTATAGTATCTAAAATGACTGTGTTCTTTGTTTTTAGGCAAGGTCTAATTATGTGAATGTCTTCTTTATTATATATTTTAATTATGTAGTAATTGTATTTAATGTGCAAACAAAAACACGGGGCATAGTTCAGTAATATCCATTTTAAATTATACAAACGATTTCAGATTTTTTCTTAGTTAAATAAATGTATGATTTTTTCTTTTCAGACTGTTTCAACTTCTGTGGTACAACTAAACTAAAAAAGCCTGGAATCATCAGTTCTGGTTTACAAACATGTGACGTTCGTCCTGCTTTAAGTGGAGATGTGGAGAACCAAGTAAAAATGTGTGGAACATTTTGTTCAGCTGTGAGAATATCGGGCACAGAGTGGAAATACATGTTCACGCTTGCCTCGTAAATCTCTAATTCATTCTTTATAATAAACCTCACATCATGTTGCTCCTGTTTGATGAAACAGTTTAACAGCAAAGGAAATTGATCAGATTCTGCCACTTCTCCTTTGATAGTCTAAACTTTTTAAAAAAAGTGACATGACATGAAAAATAATCTCATAATTCATGTCAATGTCATGTTCAATATTTAAAAAGACAAAACTGAGAATATCTGAGGTGACCTGAGATTAACTGTCTCTGAAGTGTCTTCCTCTCATGAAACCACAGCACATCCTCCGCTGACCTACTGCTGGAAATGTGCAATCCATTTACACTAGACCACATGTACGTTAACCCCTCTCCTCCCTGCTTCTCCTTTCATATCTACACAGGCATGCACGCACACACACACACACTCACACACACACACACACACACACACACACACACACACACACACACACACATGCACACACACATCTGGCCGGGGGTAAATTAACTAAGATTCCCACAGAGGCTAATCTCCATGCCTCTACTGTGACAAGATAATAATAATAAAATAAGGGACAGCAGCTCCTCTGGCAGCTAAATATGTATCTACCTGCCACAGCCTGAGGGACCCACTATAACATTCAAAAATGCATGGATTTATGTATAATTGTTTAAAATTGTACTGTACCGTACTGATTATGAATTGTAATATTGTAATATTAGATTAGAGCAGGAATACTCTGCACAGTGCTCTGGCATCTTGTTCCTTCTGCTGCTCAACTCAGAGGCTCAACTAGTCACTCATAGAACTGATCTGGGAGAATGACCGGTCCAAGATGGCGGCCGCATTTCTCGCGGCCCAACGTTCGATGCGGCATCTACTCTTTATATGTCTATGATGGCAACCAGTATTGTAGAACTTTATGGCTTAATGCTAAAAACAGTGTGTGGCAGGAAAAAAAACATTGGTCCCCCCAAATACTACTGAGGGCTAAACCTTCACTCTCCCTCCACTGGCCGCCTGCTTCACTGCTGTCCTCCATGTTTGTTTTGATTCTGTTCCTGGCTCCCACCTGTGGCACACTTTTTTTTTCAATCAACACTTTTTTACACTTTATTCTTGTTGTTAGGATAAAATGTCTTGTATAGTTGCACTGTAGTTATTTGCTGCTCTGTGTGCCCTGAATTGCCCCCCCGGGGTTTTTTGAATTAAATTGAATTGAATCAACTTTATTTGTCATTCATTTACAAAACAGTGCAGCTCGGATCAGAATTACGTGAAAGTCACATTAAACTACCTGGCTGTTCAGATTACTGTTGCATTCAAAAAAATCTGACTCGTATCTGATTCAGTAACACATTTAAAAGTGAACCAATTCTGATTAAAAATGTCGGATTCAATGTGACTTGTGCTGTTCACACTGTCAAAAGCAAATCAGATATGGGTCACATATTAGAGGAAAAATCGGGTCACTTGGAACTGCAATGTGAACAGAGCCAAAGTGACCTATAGTTTCTGCCAAAGGGGATACGCTGAAACAGACGCCGGCTGGGTCAAGAGGGTTATCTGTGAGCCTGATTGCTCGTGATATGGTGTGTTTTGTGTATATGGAGTTTACATATGGAGACTCAACTTCTCTGAATGCTCTTTTTATTCCCAATCATGTTAGTAACCTGTTGCGTTATTCATTGTGAGATGTTCCATCAGGTGTTTTCTTTGAGCATTTCACAACTCTCTTTTCTTGATACTGTCTCAACTGTTCTGAAATGAGTTGCTGGCATCAAATTCACAATGGGCTTATGATTTAAGAAAAAAAACAAAAAACGATGACATTACTCAGTTTCAACATTTGATATGTTGTCTTTGGGCTATTTTCAATTAAATGAGTTTTCAATGTATTACAAACAAGCCCCCACCACAGCGACTTCCTGGTTAATCCAATTAAGGAAGTGTAAAAAGTTCTCTGAGTGTCCACTAGGGGCAGGTTTCATAATAGAGCAGTTTCCCATTGACCCCCATGTTAAACAGGCCGTTTTCACAGCATAAATAAGCCTGTTTAAGGCCTGGTACAAAAAAACATTCTAGTCTGTATGTTTAGGTCATATCTCCATGACAACACTGAGGGGGATGGATTTAGTTTTTTACCAGGCTAGCTTTTATTTTATTGGAGGTTAAAGTTTATGAATAATTAGGGAATGTTTAAGCATATGAATACAGTGAGTTGGTTAGGAACACAATGTGTAGCTCTGTTCTGCAAATTAAATAGCCGCACTTGCACAATGACTTGCAATACAGCCTACTATCTATGGCACATACACTAGATGCTAATCTGGAGCAGCGGGAGGATTTTGGCTGTGAGGGTCAGTGTTTTACAGTCTATGAGCATGGTACTGTGTTGAATATCAGTTTAAATCATAGATTATAAACGCTGGCTGCACTTTCCTCCCTCCCGGAGCCTGTGCGTTTTCCACTAGACTGACACAGGAGTGCCTGTACCTGACTCTGCTAGAGACTGACCTCGCATGTCAGTCATCCCTATAAAAAAACCCTGTTTCAGTCACGGAAAGAAATCTCAACATGACTCCCACTCCCGTTTATCTAGTAACGTGTAACTGTTAGCCTAGCTCCCAGGCGGTGGAGCTGATGTGGCTAATCCGGTATACGTCAGCCAGATGGACGTATCTCCCTTCCCCCAACGTCACATACATGCCATTTTTTGGTAAGAGGAAATGAGGTGGAGTGGAGTTCCATAGGCGAGGACAATTGGATCAAGTTGAGAGAACTGACCTTGACGGAGAGACTGCTTAAATGTTTTGTCCAGTCTATGATTGCAAATCATCCCATCCTGTTTCTATTACATTTTACACAACATTTCTGACATGGTGTTGTAATATTCCACTATAAATGAGTTACATGTGTTGATTTTGAAGTGCCATGATACATACAAGGCTACACTGTGTAGTGGTTAGCACTGTCGCCTCACAGCGAGAAGGTTTCAGGTTCGCATCCCGGCCTGAGCCTTTCTGTGTGGAGTTTGCATGTTCTCTCCGTGTCAGTGTGGGTTTTCTCTGGGTTGTCCGGTTTCCTCCCACAATCCAAAGACTAAGAATTGCCCTTAGGTGTGAATGGTTGTCTGTCTCTGTTCGTGGCTATGTGCCCTGCGATAGCCTGTCGTCCTGTCCAGGGTGTACCCCGCCTCACGACTATTATCAGACCAGTGGGGTGTACTACGAAGCTGGATTAGTGTGTTAGTGAGGTATGCACTCAAAGCCTGGGTCAGCTATGACACGAAAGTCACTCTCTTGTAGCATCGCTGCATCCCCATGGTAACTGATGCTTTCAACCAAACCTGGTCTGGAGGTTTTCAGCTCAGACTTAGAGCTCAGTGGCGTATAATTTGGTGTTAGATCGGCTCCTTAAAGGTCAGAGCAGCCTTCTAGACTTCCTTTATCAGAGATACAGGTTCTCATCAGAGGGTCTTCACTATTTGATCATCCATGTTGGACCTTATGTTGGCAATGCTTCACAAAGAAGCTGAACTTAGTGTTGCTCAGTGTGTCTGTTTCACTGTGATTCTTTGCCATGGGTTCATATTTGCATGCATGCAGTTGGTGATGCCGTGTTCTGAGCAAAAATATGGTGTGCTGTGCTATCCACAGGGTAGTAGCTGCGCTCAACTCATTGGGCAATTCGTTGTGAAGTTTCAGAGCTTTTTGTCCACTCAAACTGTCAAGGAAGGATTTTATAAGTGTTTCAGGTAAAAGAAAATGTGAGACAGACGTAGAGTGGAGGCAGCACATCAGTCTTGGCATTCTGTGTGCGGGGTTTATCTCCGATGCAATGTGCATTCATGTGTGGTTTTAAAAAATCCAGTTCTTATGTCACATGGAAAACTTAACTACTAAAGGTTATGTTGTTATGGCCAGGGTGGTGTATTAGACCTTTGCATTCTCTGAAATATAAAATGAAGCAGATTTGAAGTTGCTTTTGATTTTAAAATCATCATCACTCTTTTGGGATTAATGGCGATCAATTACATTTGCCATATTTATTTTTAGACAATATGCAGAATCTTTTCCCTGACAGATTTACACCATCTGCTATCTTTTTTGCCAGCACGCCTCCCTAGCCTTATTATGGTCAACTGTTTTGCCCCTTGCTGTTATCATACTCTTGAACTGCTCATAGGAGTTCATTATAATGATCCGCTGCTCTTGGGTTGACACATGCGGCCCTCAATCCAAAGGGTGAGTCAAAGGACGCGATGCACACCTTTTTTATGAGAATGCGTATTCAAACTAAAACAAAAACCCTGACTTGACAAATGATCAGTTAAATGAGCTTCGTGGAACTGTTTAACTCTGATTGTGATTTTGTATTTGTTGATCCAGGTTATCCAGAGAAACCCAGGGGATGTTCAGCGCTCTTCATAGTACACCCCTCAGACACAGGGTCATGGGGTGACCTTGTTTACCCTCCTACATGTGCACATTTTAGACATAACTACTGAGTATTGTAGTAGAAGTAGTAACATCCCTGGTTATGAGAAAAAAAACATACTTGTTTCTTAAAGTGTAAAACCCAGTGTGTAAGCACAATACATTTTGCTGAATACTCATTTGAAGGGGACTGACGTATAAACTGCTCTTAGTCACAATGATTGGGAAATTGTGTTTGTGTCTTTTGATTTGTGGATCAGGGACATTTTTCACCCTTACAGACCTGCTGACTTAGAACTTCTGAAAGGCTGCTTCCTACTTAGGGAATAGCTGGCTGATTAGTAGGTTAGCTAAACAGCCCTGGGGCCAGCCGGCGGCAACTCGGGGACGGGCCCTTGTCTTGGGCCTGATGCAGAAAATGCTGCTGTTGCTTTCAAGCTACGACAGCAGCATTGTGTCAGACAAAATTAAAGATGAGATGTAACAGTTAGGTCCAGTCAAGTAAACTGCCCCTGAATATCATTTGCATGATATTACCACAGACCTTGACCATAAGGACAAGGCAGGGAACCAACAGAGTCATGCAAAAACAAATGAACAGGTGGCAGATATAACAAACTTTAGTAAATGTGCTGGTATTTTTAGTATTCATAGACCAGGGGATCATCACTGATCCGTGATCCGTTCAGATCAATATCGTTGGTTCTGCACACACGTGATCCGCAGATTGATTTATACATATTTATACATCTTAGCCACAAATCTACAACGTCTACACTGGCGTTAAAGTGAAATTCCAGTGTAAAATTATCCCAGGCTCTTTTTAGGCAAATACACTCATCAAATAAGCCGTCGAGACATTTCTGGGACAGGAGCTAACAGGCGCTAACAGCCAAATGCGACTAACAGTGATTAGCTCGGGGCAGTACAAGGCACTAATACTGCTCAAAATAACAGCAAACCTCTACAGTAGCATAAGAGTCCTTACACATAAAATGAAGCATCAACAACATATTATGTGAACCAGGGGTCCGTTTCACAAAACAGGTTTAGTGAAAACTCCGAGACTGTTAACCCTGAAATGAGGGAAACTCTGAGTTTTCCGTTTCACAAAGGGAGGTAACTCAAACCAGAGAAAGAGGGGTAACTCTAGCCTGTTTCACACAGAGAGGTAACTTAAACTCTCGGTCAGTTACCATTGTAACATGCTCTCTGAACCTAACCTGGAGTCCGTTTCACAAAGCAGCTTCAAAAAACTCTAAGTCTAACCCTGAACTCTGAGTTGATCTACTCTGAGATAGGAAACTCTGAGTTTTCGGTTCCAGAACAGCAGATTTGCGTCAGGTTGCTCAACTCAGAGTAGTTTGACCTGGAGTTAAGCGTGTGCACCACAAGTAAAAAAAGACAGCATCAATGGAGCCCTGATTCAACAAGTCACCATGGCAACGGGGAAGCGGAGCGCTACGCTACAACTGGAACTGTAAATATTAATGCGCTCATACGGAGAGTTTGAGCAGGTTTACAACGCTGCAGCAGCAAAAGAGAGGGAGACGGTGCAGGAGAACATTGCTGCTCGGGTCAGTGCGTAAGTTTAAATGTAGTCCTGTTGCAATAACAATAATATCACAGGGGGAACTGCTTGAGTGGGAGCCTATTAGTTTATTTCATTTAAGTGCAACCCTGCGGGGGAGAAGCGCACTTGGCAGCAGCTTAAGATGAAACATAAAAACATACAGGTATTCAAACAGGTAAAACATCGGCACAATCTCATGGTGACGCCTCATTTTGAGCAGGTTTTACATGGTAAAGTAAATATTACCGTAAGTGGCTGTTTTTTATACAACATATAAATGTTGTATAGAAAACTCCCATTTGCAAAAAAAAACGCAGCGCAACACACAATATCTGTTGGGATATAAGAGCATTACTGGTTGGTAATGTTGGAAATGTAAGGAGGGGTGAGATGGACTGTGACGTGAAACGGTGTTGTGCCGTATTCAGAACCCCTGCCGTGAAATGCACCCCTCGCATTATAGGTGATATTCTGGATCAGAAGGCTGTTGTTTCCACCTATAGGAGTAGTTTATATAACGGTAACCCAACTAAAAGCACACACTTTTGAACCTATGAATTGCAAGAAAAGCTGGGATTATATTTAGGAAACGCTAAGTCAAATACATTCAACTTGCTCAAAAGATCCATTTCATTCATTTTGTAATTATGGCTGCGGTATATTAAGGACGTCTATGCGCGGTCTGATAATCATCTCCTGGCGAATATTTAATTCTCTTTGCGGTAATGCGTCACCTTCATCGACGGGATCGTTATCAAAAGGACATGCCATGGTAGTGGAAATAGTCACCACCTAATATAACTTCTAATGTCTGATTTTTGCAGTGATTTTCTGAAAAAACAGACGGAACTATACTACGCCAAAACTCGCCCGCTGACTGATTGAATGAGGAAATCAAACACCGTGTGTGGCTGAAAGAGGGCGGAGACAGAGAAACTCAAGGTTTTCTGAGAAAAACCTGGTCCCGACCGGGTTAGTTTCAGAGGGCATGTTACCATGGTAACTGACCGAGAGGTTAAGTTACCTCTCTTTGTGAAACAGGCTAGAGTTACCCCTCTGTCTCTGGTTTGAGTTACCTCCCTTTGTGAAACGGAAAACTCAGAGTTTCCCTCATTTCAGGGTTAACAGACTCAGAGTTTTCGCTAAACCTGCTTTGTGAAACAGGCCCCTGGTCGGGACCAGGTTTTTCTCAACAAACCTCGAGTTTCTCTCTGTCTCCGCCCTCCTTCAGCCACACACGGTATTTGATTTCCTCATTCATTCAGTTAGCAGGCGAGTTTTGGCGTAGTATAGTTCTGTCGTCTTTTTTTTCAGAAAATCATTGCAAAAATCAGTCATTATAAGTTATATTAGGTGGCGACTATTTCCACTACCATGGCAGGTCCTTTTGATAATGATCCCGTGGATGAAGGTGCAGAAATACAGCGCGGAGATGATTATCAAACTATTGATTATAGATGTTCCTGCATTTCCAGGCAATTATCTTTTTTAGTGGTACAGTTTTACAAAAAAAGAAAAATAATAAAATGGATGATCACATGACTAATTTTGTCTAAAGTTGCCATGAAACACTGGGTGGCTCAACTTCCCCCCCATGTTCAAATCACCCCAATCTCCCCTACATGTTTTTGTTTAGTTTTTTCCACAAATAGGCCAATTTATATTTGCTAGCATTATGTTGGATGTATATTTTCAGGGATATTTTAATTTAATAGAAAAAACTATATATTTAAAATAATCAAACAATATGTTGGCGGTTCATCCTGCAGTAATTTAGGGGACCCTCCTATGGATCGTGAACCCCCTGTTTTAGATATCTGGTAAAAGTTGATGGTGATTGGACAACAAAAGGCAGCAGTTTGGTCAGTGGCACCCATACAGTACATGTCTTTAGCTTTCCTCAAGAAAGAATAGTATGTTAGAGGACATTCCATATTCTCATTTTCCCATGAAATGTGACCATGTGTCAGCCTAAATGGACAAGAGCTCAAGCTTTGCTCCATTTGCTTTTGTATTACACCTTTCAGCTCAAGGTTCTTAGCACAGCTGCTTTTGGCAAACCAGGAAATTGCAACTGGAATTGCTCCTGTGGCCTGAGTGGCTTATAAGCCACCTCTTGAGTATGAAAGTAAATGAGAAATACAAAGAAACCACCTCTCCTCTCCTCTATATCCACCACTGACACGTTTCTCACATCTCTAAGAAACTCTTGTCTGCCTGCAGCCAATGGTTACCAGAAAAGGTCAGCAAGTCATGTAGTATATAGCCTGGACTGAAAAAGTCCAAAATGGAACCTGCTGTCCGTTTTCTTTGGCCACCAGTGCATGTACAGAAAAATCCTAATTCCCCAGTTTTGTTTCTTGTTCCTTGTCTTTAATGCACCCTCTTGTTTTCAGTTCCTCTACCATTGCTGTAAGTTGGCTTGGTGTTTTGGTATGTGGTTCCTGTTCTCAGGGAATGAATGAAAGAGCTTGAATTTCACTGATCTGGGCAAAAAATGAAATTGACTAGAAATTGTGCCCTGGTTTTCATTATGAATTGAATAAGATAATTTCTCTTTTCACTGTCTCCTGAGTTTCCAGGCAGTGAATGAGCGAAAGATATGTCTTGCTTAGCCGGACCTAAGCCTCAGTTTTAGAAAGGCAGTAACTGCAGCCTGGAAACCTGGTCATGTATCAATGCCAAAAGCTAGAGGAAAGCTAGAGGAAACATACCACCATACCAGTGCTGTAGGCCATGTTGGCTACTTTATCATTCCAATTTCAGGCCTAGAGCGCATTCAGGCCTGTAGATGATATTTATTCTTATCAATCCATACCTCAACACTTCAGCATGCTCGAGTATAACAGATTTAGAATGCAGTCCAGGTCCCTTGCCTTTAAGATTGAATAAATATGGTAACGTTTTGCATGGAAAACAGTTTTTGTGCCAAACAGTTAGATTCAGAGCCTTGTAAAGCATAATGCTTGAGGGCATAATTCACCAAACATAGAGAAGGTTAACATGTGTATTCAAATCAACACTTAGAGCGTGATCACACTATCCTTTTGGCCGCGGCCAAAACCGGTTTTTCAGCTAAAGTCTAGTACCTTTAAGTAGTGTGAGCGCACCCGCTCCGCGCTCAACTGGGGCCAGCTGGCCCTCCAGGGCCCGCTTGAAATAGGTGGGCTTTAGCGGAGCCGTTTGCACATGTACGAGCACGAGCGTGCGCACGTGTACGCGCACGAGCACGAGCACGAGCACGAGCACGAGTCCTACGGCAGTAGCGTTATGTCCGCCTGTTCGGACATGTAAATAGAAGGACGGACCATGCGCGGACATTTAACAACAACAACAATGGCGGTGAAAGGTTCACGTTGGTGTGATGCGGAGGTGGAGTGTTTACTGCAGATTTGGTCGGATGAAAATATTCAAAAACAGTCGACAAGACGCACAAAAACTCCGAGGTCTATGGAAAGATTTGTAAACAAAGCCACACACACACGATCAATGCGTGTGACGTGTTACGGCTTGAAGGCGTATGGACAGCAAGAAGTATTGGCCGAGGCCCTGGTAGTGTGAGTACAAACGGGGCTGGGGCGCGGGGGGGAGAGGGAGGGGGGACAAGTACCCTAAAGTCCGGGCCTCGGTCCGGGAGGATAGTGTGAGCGCGCCCTAAAGGTCTTAATTCCCATCACCATCTGCCCTCAGGTACTGAATAAATTACACTAGCATACTCATGGATGGATTACTAGACGGGCCTACTGGACACAGACCTAGGGGCATTTGTTTGGAGTAACTTCACTATCCAAGTGAAATGAAAAAAAATATTTTCCCAGTTTAAATTTAAATTTTACTATGTTAAATGCTGGATTATTTCTTGAAATATGCCAAATATATGTCAAAAATTAATATCAGCATATTTTTTACGATAAAATCTGTCTCTTCTCTTTCAGTCAAGGCCGTACTACTTAACAGAGCAATATGGAGAGAGATGTAAAAATACGTGTTTGGATATCAGTGGGTAAACACACATCTATTCATAGATCTGGGGTTACAGTACTTAACCAACTTTTTACTTTCAAAATCAACCGTCTGAGGTCGATTTTAGAGAAGCTTTTGGCCATCTCAGATGGGCAGTACATGCAGACGTTTTGCACAGTTGGTGAGCGGGGAGCTCCAGGCCACAGGCAGCATGGCGGGACTGGGAGGCCTGGCACGTCTGTGTGTTCTGCCTACGCCGACATGAATGTGGTTAAAAGTCCCTGTCAACTCTCCCTCACATTCCATAGACTGTATAAAAAATGGACGTAGCCTCTCTCGAGGTCCGTTCTCAACTTGATCCAATCGTCCTTGCCTACAGGAGTCGCCATCTTGTCAGACATTCACTCCGCCTCATTTTCTCCTACCAAAAAAGAGCATGTATGTGATGTTGGGGGGAGGGAGAGACGTCCATTTGACTGATGTATACCTCCGAGGGCCAGAGGCTAGCTGTCACTCAAGAGACCGCACCCCTAATTATTCCTAAACTTTAACCTCCAATAATAAAAAAAAACTGGTGGCCATGTGGCAGTTCTTCTACTTCCATTTGTATAGTTGTTCACTCAGGGGCCCAGAGTCATAACCTATGAGCATAGTGTATGTACACAAAAGGCTCTGCGATTTTCTCTTGTATATAATACACAGACAATCACACTGCTGCAAGGGAGTAGTTTTGTTTTCTAACCTCTAACAATGTAGAATCACTTCTCGACTCCTCAACCCCAGCAGAGCTCTCATTCCCAGACAGAGCCTTAAGCTAACATCTGAGAAGAGACAGAGATGAAAACCCTACTTAAAATAGACTTACAAGTCAAGGAAGAACACTCCAAGTAGTCCAGTAGCTCTTCCTCAACTGAATTGGAACATTGGAAACATAAAAAAGACAGTATTAGAGACATTGACAAAAGCAAAAAAAAGCTAAGTTTCTCCTTGATCGGTAAGATCACTTTCATCTTTACTTAGCTGTATTGGCTAAAGCTAATGGCTAACTGTAATGGCCAACTGTAACTGTCTGTCAAACTGCTCTGCAATACTTGTTTTTATTTTGCAATTTGCTGGAGGGGATCGGTTCAAACAGGTTCTAACAGACTCCGGTCTCCTGTAGGCTACTAGGCCCGATCTGACCAACCTGGCAACCGGACTGCTGGAATTCTTTTGTTGTTGTTGCGACTATGTTCTTGAGACACTAGATAGTGGTGTTCTGCTCATTCTCCATATTCAACCTTTAATAACAACAGTAAAAATCATAAAGGTTTGGTCAGACTGACCGATGTGGATGTCTGTGTTTCCATTTCTGTCCATCGAGACTTAAACACAACTCCAGTAAAACAGGCTCAGCAGCGTTTCCAAACATCGTAGTTTAGAGGCTTGGAAAAGAAACGGTCTAGTGTGGAAAATTTATACTTTTTTAAACGAAAATGTAGTAGTGTGGCTAGTGTTATGTTTGATAACAGAACCAAAAAAATATATATCTTTTGTAACATTAAAAATCTTTGTTGGACTAAATCTTTTATACTGCCTGCCTGGTTTCATCACAATCAGGTGAAATACCAAACTCTTTGTAAAATACCTCAGGTGGAAAGTGTTTGACTTTTTCCATTGTTGAAAAGGCCAACAATATCTGAAAAAAATCAGTGGCTATGATAGGACAGAAGTGTAAGAGTCAGCCAACCTGTGATAGTCAGCTTGCTAAAAATGTCTGAGCTGCAGTCGTGCCCTTGAGAAGTGCTCTTAAAAATAGTGGCCGTCAAATATGCAGCTGTATAATTAGAATATAAGATAAACTCAAGAATTGTGAGTTATGACAACCGCCTTGAACAAGAGGCAATAAACCCTCCCTCACAGTAGGAAAGTGCAGTATATGGAGGAGGGGGTTGAGGACAGGAGTGATATATCTTCTGCCCTTCCCAGCCCTGATTTTCCACAGTGATTGGAGGCCCTCCGCAAATGATGAGGGAGGCAGCTGTGAGAATACAGACTCTGCAGGTTCACGGCAAAGTCAACATCATCCAATCCCTCTAAACTCTCACATCAGGCAACAAAGGCTCAGTAATATCCTGAAAGAGTTGGACTCTGTCGTTTTTAGCAAACCTTATTTAAACAGTAGGGACTAATGCTTTTGTTGGGGACTATTTTCACCAATAGCTTAGGACACATTTGGTATTTTGGATTGAGTTCATTTAAAAAAAAAAAACGGTTAGCTGAAACCAATCAATCTGATTGGTTCATACCCAGGATAATGATCAGATAAAGTCATAATCCATAAGATTTTTTTCCCCCGCATTTTTTTATAGAATTTTTGCAGATGCATTGACACACTGAACAATTGTACAGTGTGTCAATGCATCTGCCTTAAGGTGAAGAAACAGGAACAAAACAAAAAAAAACCCAACATAAATCCCACTATCCTTACCAACAACAACCCATGTCAGACATGGTCACAGTAACCAACTAAATAATGAATGACATATAACATAAATAGATAAATAAGGTACAATGAAACCAAATAGAGTGAAATTTATAGCTAATAGCAAAATAAATAAGCTAATTCAGGAAAAAGAAAAGGAGAAAAAAAAAAGGGAGGGGCTCAACTTCCAAGCGCTAGTAAGTGTCCTCAGCATCATCATGAGTAACAGTAAGACTATTACTAATAAGAGGCAGCAGTGTGTCCAAAGTTTGGTGGAATGCTATCAAAGATCCCCTCTGTGAAAACGTTAACTTCTCTAACCTTAGACATTGTAAAATTTCATTTAAACTATCATGAGTCGGTGTAGAAACGTATACATTTAAGGAGAATGTTACGTCTGGCGAGCACGGTGGTAAAGGCCACGACACATTGTGTAGTAATGGGCTGATTTTTAGATGGAGGGAGCTCAAAAAGAGCAGTCAGGGGATTTGGTTCAAGAGCCTGTTTGAGGGTTTGTAATATCTCAGACCAAAATTCAGCAAGCTTCAGGCACATCCAGAACATGTGTGTGTGGTCGACTGAGGACTGCTTACAGCGGTTACAAGCCTCACTGTGACTAGGGTATGTCTTAGCCAGTTTAGTGTTGGTAAAATGGGCTCTATGAAGCTCCTTTCACAGTAATAGGCCGTGCCTGGCACTAATTGAGGATAAGTGGACCAGTTTTAGAATGGGCCTCAGTAATGTCTATCCCCAAATCCTTTTCCAATGCATTTTTAGGTGAGACAGTGGGAACTGGGCTCAGAAGAGCAATCTCATTATAAATGACCGATATCAGTCATTTGTGTTGTACATTGAGAGCCAGGAATTGGTCCATCTCAGCTTCAGGGGGGCGGTTCGGCAAATGTAGGAATTGCTTTTGGATAAAATGTCTCATTTGAAGGTACCGAAAAATGTGGCTATTAGGCAGGCTGTATCTGTCCGACATAGATGAGTAAAAACAATTTATTAAGACAAATTGGGAGGTGTTGAAAGAGATACAAAAACTTTGGTAGAATGACCATCTTAATAAGATTAACCCGGCCTGCAAAGGACAGGGGGAGGCCGGCCCATCTAGTCAAGTCTCACTTGCACTTAGGGGCTGAAAAAGGTCCCTGACGGAGCTGGGGATAAACACCCCCAAATACTTGAACCCCTTGTCAGCTGTTTTAAATGGGAATATGGTTTTTGGGAGTGATCTCTCCAAGTTGTTGACAAAAAATAACTCACTTTTCTGAATATTCAACTTATACCCTGACAGGTGTCCAAACTGATCCAGAATTCAGAAGACTGGGGGGAGGGAGGACTTGGGGTTTGAAATAAATAAGAGAAGTTCATCGGCTTATAAGGAAAGTCTGTGGACCAGAGCAAAATGAGTAATGCCTACAAACCCATTCTGTTTTTTTTTGTTGAACAAGGGTGAGAGCGGACAGCCCTGCCACAGTCCCACGTTTGGGAGGGAAAGGAGGGAGGAATCAGTTCCATCGAGTTAGATTTACCATTTCCTCTGCAATTTCCACCAGCCTAGCCCGTTCAGCCCTTCTCATTTGAGGGATATAGGATATCACTTGTCCTCGAACAGTAGCTAAGTGCTTCCCACAGAGTGCCACTGCTGATATCAGGGGTGTCATTAAACTCTATGTAAGAGCATATTTAAGTCGCAAAAAAAACCTTTAAACTTACTATCTGACAGTAAATGTGAGCTGAACCTCCATGGTGAACGTGGAATTGTATCCTGTGGAAAACTAATGTCAACTGTGGTAGGAACATGGTCAGAAGTGACTTCTGGGTGATATTCACACGCATTCACACAGTCGAGGAGATTGCTATCGAGTGAAAAGACATCAATTCGAGAGAATGTGTTGTGTATGTGGGAATAAAAGGAGAAAGCTTTACCATGGGGATTTCTAAACCTCCAAGGATCAGAAATTCCCAACTGTGATGCATATGTTTTTACTGTGTGTGCTGATTTGGATAGTGTAAGCTGTGTAGGAGAAGATCTGTCGAGAGTCACATCCTGCACCAGGTTGAAGTCCCCACCTACGATAATGCGGTGACTGTCAACATTTGGGATTTTTGCAAATAGCCTTGTAAAAAACTGTTCATCGTCCCAGGTGGGCACATAAACTGAAACCAAGACCACTGGTGTGTTCTGGAGTGTGCCCGAAACTATGACATAGCGGCCGTTAGTATCTAGGATTACAATTGTTGCCTCAAACCGGACCAGATGAATGATGATGACTGCCCCTCTAACTCTATCTATAAATGTTGAATGTAATAAGTAACTCATCCACATCCTCTTAATATGCGGGGTGTCAGCTGATTTGAGATTTGTTTTCTGCAGAAACATCACATTCCCCTTAAGGTTCTGTAACTGTGTCAGAATCTTATCTATTTCGATTGCGTTGTTCATTCCTGTCAGACCTGGGCAGGAATGAGGACTCAGATGCGGGGGTACGCAGGTCAAACTGGTATTGATTCTTTAATCCAAAACGTGATAAAACACTGAACAAAAAGTCGCTCCGACCAGGGAAACAGGGAATGCAAAAACCTGAGCGAGGGTACATGGATCTCAAGACATGAACAAGGCTGTGGAAACGAGTTGGAAACATTCGGCATAACGGACGAAATATTCTGGCCCCAAGACAGGGGAAGACACAGACTATATAGACATGAGAGGGGGCCACAGGTGGAAACAATCAAGGATCAGGGAATGACGTCAGACCAGTGACACAAGAGGAAGGGCAAGTGACCTGGAACGAGAGGAGAGTTACTTTTCAAAATAAAACAGGAAATTCACAAGACAAAAACCCAAAGACAGGACAGACCTCACCGCGGCGTGACAATTCCCTTAGTATTCCAGGAAATCAAAATCAGTTGAGTACCTGTTTTTACAGCATTAGCCATAGGAACAATAATTATAAGTTAGAATGACACTGCATGACATGAATCTAATCTGTAGTAGTGGAGGAAGAGAGGAAGGGTAAAACTGTGACCAATCTGAGGGCTACTCCAATAGTAAAAAACACCTTCTGAGTTCTCCAGCTTGCAACTAACAGCTAAATTGAGCTTCCGGGGTCTCCTCCCTTAACTAAAGTATTTGACCCCTTAAGTCACTTCGAGAGAAGCGAAAAAATAATAAAGTGAAAAGATATATATTCCAGAGCAGACAGATAAAAAAACGTGTAAAGTAAATTAAATTAAATTACCCAGCAGAGAGCACCAAGATGCCTTAGGGCAGGCAGGCAAGCCATGAGGGTATTTTTCTACATCAGATAAGTAGAGATGAGCCAGATACTCGGCTGAAATGAGTCTCCAGTACGGGTAATGCACTTTTTACGAGCACAAGTAATATACGACTAATATGCGTCAAAATCCGTGCTCGGATTGAATGAAAATCTTCATTAGTGGACTGTCTGCATCTGTGATATGTTTGTCACAGCGCCACTCCGCTGCTGTGCCCCCCCCCACCCCCGCTACACACACAAACACACACACACGCACACACACTCACACACACACACAAACAAATGTAAATAAAAAAGAACCAAAAAAATTTAAAATCACACTGATCATAAAAAAAATAAAAAGTTTAAAAAAGACAGTTGTGTTGAGTAAGAAAACTCTTGTCCATTACATTCATGTGTTGTATTCATTGTTGTAAACTGTTTGCTACTTACTACTATTTCTGATCAACCATATCAATTGCATGCTTAAAATTACATACTGGTTAAAGTTCTGGCCGTTTCAAGACAACTCGACCCACTTCAGGGTTAAATTCCACATACTTCTGGGTTAGGCCCAGCCCATTCCGAGTACGGATACGGATCATTCATATGGTAAACAGATACGGATACAGATACAGATAATGCTTTACTTGCTCATCCCTACAAATAAGATGAATAGAATGCCTGCCTGTATGAAACCCAACCGTCCACCCTGGGTTATAATGGACATGCTGTATCGATACAGGTCACCTCTGAACATCAGTCTGTGATAAGTGTCAGGCTTCAGTAAAGCCCTTTGACCAAACAGTGAACAAGAATACTTAAGACAACCCTGTGGCGGTGGGTGTTAAAATTTCAAATAAAAGAAAATAGAGCTGTGAAAAAAAAATATAGTAATAAATTGAATACCACATGTGGACAAGCTTCCAGTACTTGGCCCGAAGGCAGATTAAAGGTAATCTCAATTCACATTATGCTGTGAGCAGACACAGAAAAAAAAAATGAAAAAACAGGAATTCAAAAAATATCAGAAAACACCGGATCTTGAGTCAACATGTCCACAGTGTGTTAAAATGTCCATTTAGCGATTACTGCTCAAAATTCTTAATAGACAGAATATCAGCAGTCCATCAGGATTTTAACTACTAATGCTGAGGTGTAAAAATAAACTCCAGCCAGTCTGGGCCTGGTTAAAGCACAGCTATACAGCTGGCATCGCATCAACTCACAGTTATCCAGATAACATGATGGTGGCTCATCTGTGATGAAATCAACAGCCTCCCGCGGTCATTAGGTCTTCTCCGTGCAGGTGGATGTTATGATGCCTTTCGCATCGGTGACCTAAGAAAGCCTCATCCTTGCTCCGTCCTTCATCATGCGGGGAACAGCAACGGGGGTTTGAAGCCCAGGTTATAAAGCTCTGACATCACCTCTCGGTACATCTGGCACTGTTCCACCACCTCCGGTGTATAATCCTCGTAGATGGCAATGGAGGAGCCAAAATACTGTAGTTTCCCTCTCCTGGCGCGGGCTTTGCATATGATCTTCTGCCTGATAATGACTGCCCGTGCTCTCTGCCCTGGCTTCGGCTTCTCAGCTAGCGTGGGCTGAGCCCGGTGACAGTCCGGCGGTGATTCCAGGAAGCCTTTGCTGAAGCAGCTCAGCAAAGAAGGTTGTCGGCCTCTCCACTGATTCAGGTAGTCCAATCACTCCATCTCAGCCAAACTGGAAATCCATAATCAAGAAGATTAGAGATAACCTGTTTCTAGCGGCCTCTTTGGCGGTAAGATGTAATTGCAGGTGAGCCTGTTCTTTCAGAGCCTCTGTCATGATCACGGTTGCTATGCAGGTCGTTAACATGCATTTCTTGTACACATAATGAAAAGCAATGCACAGATATTCGTGTGTATGACATGAACAGTAAATTTAAAAAATAGCCTGTGTCCACATCATAAAAGAAAAAATAAAGTGGAAATAGGAAACCACCTTTCTAATCCTACCAACAAGGTGGTCTCTTAGTGCTGATCACATGTGCAAATCACCATATCTGTGGCCTCAGTCCAGCTTCATCCAGTGGTGACTGGGATGTTGCCTTTGGGCCTCTCTAGCTTCCACTCTGCGACTGCTCCTGTCAGTACCTGCCTCAGATTTGTGCGGTTGTGACCCTCGTAGGGGGGGCGTGTCTGCAGCGTTGGACTCCTCATCTCCCATGCCGTGATGTGATGTAGTGAACTGTTACGGTCACACAGCTTTCTGTGGCTCTTGAGGTTTACCTGTCTGTGGTGAGGGCAGCGGAGGATGCCTTGGATAATTCTTCAACATGTTTTTTTTTTCATAAAGTTCTGTTGCGATCTTCGTAGTGAAGGGGGTGTGCAAGTATATTTCGCACTGTGAGTCTAGCTCCTCTACCATGAATACTATAATAAATAAAGCCTGTGTTCTTCACAACGGAGTATGACCTATATCTGCAGCTATACACGCCCCAATAGATTCAGTAATGGCTTTGGCCTGTTCTGAGCCTTCAGGAATGAGCTGTAAACACTGTCCTGCAACACGTGCAGCATGAGAAGTTGTTGCTGAGTAAACTTCGCTCCCATCTCAGACACACCTGGGTGATGTTGCTTTATGTGGGTGGTGTGGGGATTTTTAAACATGAAGTATTGATTTTGGTCACAATATAATTGAAGTTTTGTTATTACTCACTGTGTACGTATGGAAGTTAAATAAAAATGATTGAGCATGATTTCACATTATTCAACTTAACATAGATGGCATTATTAATGGATGTTGCAGATAAGCTCCAGTTTAAAACTAGGTGCAATAACATGAATAAAATGAGCGGGTCAGCCCCCCAGAAGGCTGGATTCTTCAGAGTAGGGAGTGTTCTTTCTACAGGAGCTGGTGGTTCATTAGAGGATCCGTATGACCAGGGGGCAGAGGATTCACCTCATGAACGAATGAGAGCCAGTCAGGGACTGATGGAACCAGGAACCAGGAACTGCTTCAGCAACATTCTGAACCAATCCCAACAACTCAATGACTTTATAACACTATAAATGCTTTTTGAAGAAGGGCTCTCTCTGTGCTCTTGAAGGCTCGGGGGTTGCAACAGCTTGGTTAAAAGCAAGGATGACTGCAATCTCTGACCCCAGTGAGACCCAGCTCTGTGGAGGACGACCATCTGTCTTAACCGGTTGGGGAGGAAGAAAAGGAGAGAGAAGGATAGAAAAGACGCACAGATGGACAGAGAGAGACAGACAGACACACTTCCAGAGATGCAAGCAACCAAAGCATAACAGTAACTACAATAATATCTACACTACCGTTCAAAAGTTTGGGGTCACTTAGAAAATTTCCTTATTTTTGAAAGAAAAGCACTGTTTTTTTAAACAGTGCTTTAAACTAATCTAAGTTTAAACTAATCTATACATTGCTAATGTGGTAAATGACTATTCTAGATGAAAATGTCTGTTTTTTTGGTGCAATATCTACATAGGTGTATAGAGGCCCATTTCCAGCAACTATCACTCCAGTGTTCTAATGGTACAATGTGTTTGCTCATTGGGTCAGAAGGCTAATGGATGATTAGAAAACCCTTGTGCAATTATGTTAGCACAGCTGAAAACAGTTTAGCTGGTTAGAGAAGCTATAAAACTCACCTTCCTTTGGGCTAGTTGAGTATCTGGAGCATCACATTTGTGGGGACGATTAAACGCTCAAAAAGGCCAGAAAAAGAGAACTGTAATGCGAAACTCGACAATCTATTTTTGTTCTTAGAAATGAAGGCTATTCCATGCGAGAAATTGCCAAGAAACTGAAGATTTCCTACAACGGTGTGTACCACCCCCCCCCCCCTCAAGAACAGCACAAACAGGCTCTAACCAGAGTAGAAAGAGAAGTGGGAGGCCCCGCTGCACAACTCAGCAAGAAGAAAAGTACATTAGAGTCTCTAGTTTGAGAAATAGACGCCTCACAGGTCCTCGACTAGCAGCTTCATTAAATAGTACCCGCAAAACGCCAGTGTCAACATCTACAGTGAAGAGGCGACTCCGGGATGCTGGCCTTCAGGGCAGAGTGGCAAAGAAAAAGCCATATCTGAGACTGGCCAATAAAAGAAAAAGATTAATATGGGCAAAAGAACACAGACATTGGACAGAGGAAGATTGGAAAAAAGTGTTATGGACGGACGAATCGAAGTTTGAGGTGTTTGGATCACACAGAAGAACATTTGTGAGACGCAGAACAACTGAAAAGATGCTGGAAGAGTGCCTGACGCCATCTGTCAAGCATGGTGGGGGTAACGTGATGGTCTGGGGTTGCTTTGGTGCTGGTAAGGTGGGAAATTTGTTCAGGGTTAAAGGGATTCTGAATAAGGAAGGCTATCACTCCATTTTGCAACGCCATGCCATACCCTGTGGACAGCGCTTGATTGGAGCCAATTTCAGCAGCTTGTCCGTATGGTACGCAATGTGCCCATCCAGCCAATCCAACTTGTGGGAGGGGCTTCTAGAAGCATGGGGTGAAATTTCTCCTGATTACCTCAACAAATTAACAGCTAGAATGCCCAAGGTCTGCAATGCTGTAATTGCTGCAAATGGAGGATTCTTTGACGAAAGCAAAGTTTGAAGGAAAAAAAATATTATTTCAAATAAAAATCATTATTTCTAACCTTGTCAATGTCTTGACTATATTTTCTATTCATTTTACAACTCATGGTGGTAAATAAGTTTGACTTTTCATGGAAAACCCAAAATTTTCTGGGTAACCCCAAACTTTTGAACGGTAGTGTTAGGTAATGTGAATATGACTTATATGTTATGGCAGTAAATACAGCAGAAAAGTGGAAACAAGCACAGCTAAGGTGATAGAATATGAAAATGATAATAATTATGATGGTAAACACGATTAATGATGAGTAGTGGCAATAGCAGCTACGATACAGCGAGACAAACCACTGATGGTGTTTTTATGGCTACAAATGTTATAATTTAGAAACTAATGATAGTTTATATGAGTAACAGTGATAATAGCAGCAGGAAGCATCATGCAGGACCACGGCAGCAGGCCCCACCACGATCAGCAGAGACCTGCGAGACGACAAAGCACAAACAACTCCGGGGTAGAAGTTGAATTACACTCAAAAAAGAAAATGGTTGAACCAACTTAATTGAATTGTTTCAATTGGTAACACCTAAATTAATTAAGTTATTTGAAATTAAGTTAATAAGTTAGATAAACACAGTGGATTTAAGTCACATGTACTTAATATTTTAATTGTTCCCAAATCAACATTTTGCATTAATCTAACTTAAAATTAAGGCAAGTCAACTTAAAGTTATCAGTTTTTCCAACTAAATAATTGACATAACCCCAAAGTAAAATATGACTCTTTTCTAACCTAAAAATATGGTTTAGTGTAAATTACTTTTTATAGTAACCCTAAAATGAAATTTTAGTTTGTTTAATAAAACTAAAATTACAATTTTAATTTGGCTGAAAATATTTTAAAAAAAAATCAATATCCAATGTTTTTTTTTTAATACTTTATTGTATAAATGTAATAAACCATTAACTTTATGGCCATCTACACAGCTTTTGGGCCAACATTCATCATTCAACATTACACATTTGTCCCTAACCATCTCAACACATAGTGTTATCACAACTATTAAAACACATATGCACAAGTAACTGGACCACAAAGATGTCAGGCATATTTGTGTAATACTTTGTTGCACTATCTTACACTTTGCTGACAACTTTGTGGTCCAGTTACTTGTGCATATGTGTTTTAATAGTTGTGATAACACTATGTGTTGAGATGGTTAGGCATATTTGTGTAATACTTTGTTTCACTTTGCTGACAACTTTGTGGTCCAGTTACTTGTGCATATGTGTTTTAATAGTTGTGATAACACTATGTGTTGAGATGGTTAGGCATATTTGTGTAATACTTTGTTTCACTTTTTTACACTTTGCTGACAACTTTGTTGTCCAGTTACTTGTGCATATGTGTTTTAATAGTTGTGATAACACTATGTGTTGAGATTGTTAGGCATATTTGTGTAATACTTTGTTTCACTTTTTTACACTTTGCTAACAATCTCAATTATTTATCTCTTATCACAACTATGAAAAAGTGCCCTGAGAGTATACAGAAACTTCTCTTCAGCTATAGCCAATGAATATTATGCATCTGAACAGTGTAGCTGACCAATGGGGAAGAAAAAGTATGAACACCTCTTTTAGAGTTTTAAATCACACTGTCACAACAGTTTGTTGTATAACTGAACACATCAAAACTGAAATGCAACCTTTCCCTACAAACGGAGGAATGTAGGAATATACAGGAAATATGTCTGAAAAAAGAAATACCATACCCGTTACAAAGTATGTGTAAAAGCACTTTAAATTGTGGTTTGAGGAATATTTGTTGAGTCTTTTCATTGTCTCTTGGAGCATAAAAACATGTGTCATTACTGGGAGCTTTTAAGTTTGTTACACAGATGTTGGATTTTGGGGGACATCTTGTGCTGATCAAGCTGCATGAAGATTTTTTGGAGCACTTCAAAAGTGAAGCGAAAGGATTTTGGATAAGCTAGGTTGAGTGCATAAATCAAACCTAGAAGCAGGGCACAAGCTGAGGCAACCGAAGTCAGTTCATGCAACACTGCCACGCCCTCAATGACGATGCCAATGTCTGCAGGTGGCTCCTGCAGTCCTTCTCCCTCCTTCCGAATCACAAAGACTGCCATGGTGAGCTGCTCCAGGTCCCTCTGAGCATCATCTGCTTCAGAGTCCTACAGAGGGGTACAGGACACAAACACAAATCATCATTAGCCTCACTTCTTACTGTGATGAAGTGTTTGGGTGACGTACCAATATGTGCTGGGCTATTTCTTGGCTGGGTGTCATCTAGGGCGGGGGGGGGGGGGGGGGGTGCGCGATCTTTGCGGAAATAATGAAAGTAGTGGCAAACAAATACTGCATATCTCCAAAATCAGGCAGGTTTTCAGGATGCCAAGTAGCCTACTCATTTTAATGTAACAACTGCCGATGACAGCCAATGGCAAAAAGGAAAAAAAATCTATCATGGACTTCATGATCGATTACCATGGCAACAATCAAAGCTTTGATTTTTTCAGGTCAGCCCTAGTGTCATCACACACCAGAAACAGCAGAGAGGTGTATCATCTGGCAATCTAATTGTAAGCAAGAAAGCTAAAAATTTCCAACATGTCAAACTATTCCTTTGAACTTGTATAATCAATTAAGCCCTTCTTACTTACTGTAAATAAAAATGTTCAATCCAATATGTTGTGTATTGTTGCTGGGAATTACATAATGTCAAATATGGTCATGATAATAAATACATGTCAGCAATAAAACCATGGTTCAGGTGTTATGGGTGTTCTAAAAAACAACAAACAACTAACAAAAATCTCCCTTTTTTAGTACACTAAATCTAGGAGAAGGCACAGAGAGATGGAGAGGGGAGGAGAAGAAGAGAAGACAAGGAGGCGAAGAGAGAAGGAAAAAAGAGTAGAAGGAGAGGGGAAGAGAAGAGAGAGGGCTAAGAGAGGAGAAAGGGGGAGGAGAAGAAGAGATGAGGCGAAGAGAAGATGGGAGACAACGAGAAGAGAGAAAGCAAAGAGGAGATGGGAGGAAAAGAAGAGGAGACGAGGAGGAGAAGATGGAAGGAAAAGAGGAGGAGAAGGGAGAAGAGGAGACGAGCGGTAGAGAGAAAGAGAGGTGGAGGAGGAGAAGAAGAAGAGGAGAGAAGGAACATGTCAGTAATCCAACTATGGTTCAGGTGTTATGTTTGTTCTAACAGTTCAGTTTTCTTCTGTCCCTTTGACAAGATGTGCAGACATATAAACTGTTGAAACTTACAAGATATTCTTTGATCAGGTCATCTGAATCTTCTCCCAGGTAGATGGTGAGGGCTTTCAGCACACATTCCCTCCGAAGATTAATGTCCACAGCCTAGAACAACAAATGTTGATTCATTTTAAGTTCTAAATTTCATAAGACAGACACCCTTACTCTTATTGCTTAACTCTTACACATACTTTTATTTAAAAACAGTCAGTCAAGCCCAGAGCTTCATTATAGAAAGAAAAGTGGATGAGTTCAGTGGTGTAGTTTTTTAGTCACTAACAACATTCATGCATATGAAAGCCATGATTAGCATTGGCCTGCCCATATTAATGTATTTATGAAGGGTTCAGATATATTTTGACAGCCCTCTTAGTTACGAAGTGTCTCGATTGATGGTACAGATTTACCTGGTCCAATGTGTCCATGATGTTTGCAGTCTTTTGGAGTGTTGCTCCTCTTTTGGCACGGATGACTTTGATCAGCTGACTTGAGTGCATGTCTAACTGGGCCATGAACTTCCCCTCAAGAGGAACAGCCATGAGCCTCTCGAACTCTGTATTTATCTTTTTTTTTTAAAACACAAATGACAGTAGATATTGTATTATGGAATAAAATGCAACTGATGTCATCCTGTATGCCAAAATGTCTATACCCAAAAAAGTATAACATCTGTGGAAATTCAAAATGTAAATTCTGTCATTAAGTTCAGTGTTATACAATCTCAACCACATCAAGTTATGACCGATTCATGAAAGTTAACTGCAATAAATCCTGAAGCACACAGACTTTCATCACTTCAGTTCCATTCTTACCTCTTTCTGTGTGAAGAGTGCAGGCCATCTGTCCTTGAAGTCCTGAATGCTTGGTTCTTGGTTTACCACCTCATGCCGTCTGTAGGCAAACGTGTTAGCCATTTTGTCTGCGATGAACCTTTCATGGTCCCTTATCCCGATCTCTGTCAGAAGTTCTAGTCTCACTTTTTCCAGGCTGTCCAGAGTCTCACCAGTAGGAAAGGATGGATAAAAGTTAGCTTCAGAACGTTTTGGCTTCTTCACTTTTTTAGCAGGAAAAGCATCTGTAGTAGCTTTAGATTTCAAGGAGTTTACACACAGCTCTGGACACCCCTGTAATTTGAGCTGAGTCTTGTAGTTTGCCATTTCGTACTTCAGTCTTTGTTTCCAACCGTAGCAGCCATTGAATGAGCCAGGTTCTTTCAAACATGGGTGCTTTTTGATTAGGGCCTCTGCAGCTGCGCAGAAATGTGCATCCTCTGGATGGGCCTTGTAAAGGTAAATTTCTTCTGCTACTCTTTTCAGGATATCAGACAGCATTCGGGAGCTGACAGTCAACATTTTAGTAGAGCTTGAGCAGTTCAGATCTTTTTGTTAATGTCGTCCCACAGTCCTTGCATCTCCACATGAAGCATAACACTGGAGAAACAAAGAGACGCGCTTTACTGGGTGTATATAAATAATTTT
The DNA here is from genome assembly GCF_963691815.1 of Echiichthys vipera. Taxonomy (NCBI): domain Eukaryota; kingdom Metazoa; phylum Chordata; class Actinopteri; order Perciformes; family Trachinidae; genus Echiichthys; species Echiichthys vipera. The sequence continues at coordinate 2,779,693 of NC_139835.1, forward strand.
GGAAAAACACAGAGGCAGGGTTGGGCAATATTACAATCTGTCAATATGGTGATATGAGACTAGATCTCATCTCAGCTTTTGGATAGCATGAATACGATTGTGATGTGATCCCCCCCCCCCAAATCATTTAAACACAAAATGTGTAAATCAAATGTAGCCAGCCCTCTCTTGTTAGATTTCAAGGGAGAAGTTCGTGACAAAATGTAGGTGAAATAAGGGAGTTTCGCGGCAGATAATTCCTATGTAAAAGCTCCGTGCCGTGGCCCGGTCCGATCGGCTGAATACGTCCGAAGTACTCCGAGCTGCACTACAATTGTCTGTGTGAGTATATTAGCACACTCACACCTATAAATAAGGTCCAGGTGTCAAATAACCAGAATTCCCCTTTAAATTGTTGCTTGTCCGTCTATAAATATTCATCAGTTGCGTCTGCACACGACACACACGTTTAAAATTACGTGTGTGTGTGGAAAACCGAGTGAATACTAGTATGGACGACTGCAGTCGATGTCTGACGGGCACGGAGAGGAGGAAGAGTACGCTCCCAGTGCGACCACCCAAGCGCCCAGCTGCACGCACCCTTTCTCCTCGAAACATTCATTGAAAACAATGCATGCGGCAGTTAATGCACGCTTCCTGGAGGCCCCACAGTTAAAGCTTAGTTAACCTTACCTCCCACATCACCCGTGGCCGTGACCGCATGAACTGTGCTCACCGACAGGCATGTGAAGCAACAAGTGCGCGTGCCCGAACACGGCCCAGCTTGCCGCTATATTATGCTAATGCTAATGAATAGCTAACAGTGAGCCAACACCAACACACTGCATGAACACTCAACTTTAAGCTAACGTTCCGATATTAAACCAAGAGAGTCCCGCCCGCAAACAACTAACCTAACGTTACATGTCCAAGCACAAACTACCAACAGGTCTGATATTTAACGTTAGGCTAACGTACATTTCGCTAATGTTAGCAGGGCTGAATGATAGCTGGTGTGGTTAGGTCCGTTTACTAAACATTTAACGGACTTAACAATACAGTATTTTTATATTTAACATATTAAAATATTTGTTCTACATTTGACTTACCCTCAAAGACGATGGAAAAAGTAATATCTTCGGTCCTTATTCCCAATTGTTGGAGCCGAAAAAATGGCGTCTGAACCGTCAACAGGTAGAAAATTCTGGAGAAGGCGGAGACGTCATGACGTCAGACGCACAGCGTCATGAGAAACCTAATTGATGCAGGTTCACTCAAATGAGAATTGCAGGTTAGATGTGTACTGAGGGAACAACACATAATAACAAGTTGATATACTCCACAAATGTACAAATGCCTCCACTAAAGAAGAAATCTTAATGAAACTCACTCAGAACCTTACGTAACTTCAGCTACTGCTGAAATACACTTTTTAGAGTGTAGTAACATGCATTGTTGAGACATGAATGATACAGACAGAGAGAAGAGAAGCTCAGAGTATCAGGGAAAGTATTGTGCCTTGAGTAGAACACGACAGTGTCCATGCTCCTTGTGGTACCCTGCTGGTAAGACTTTCTTAGGGTTGATTCATGTTGGAATTAAACCATATTCTGTAGATAAAATAGATTAATCATGCACCATTCGTGAACACATCCGGCTTCTTCTTTTTTTAAGATTTTTTTTGGGGGGGGCAGTTTTTCAAGCCTTTCATTAGATAGGGCAGATAGGACATGGTGGTGAGAGAGAGGGGCAGACATGCAGCCAAGGGCCACGGTTCAGAGTTGAACCTGCGGCCACTGCCTTGAGGTCCTTCAGCCTCTTTACATGGGGCGACTACTCTAACCACTCAGCCACCAGCCGCCCCGGCTTCTTATCTTTTCCGCACATCTGCGGATCATGATACTGCTATCTCAATCAGTCAGTTAGTTTTTGTTATTGTGTGACTTTGGTGAATGTTAGCTGCTATTGTATAGGCCACATTCCATGCCAACCGCCTCAGTATGTGAAGCCAGCCAACCTAGGAAGGACTATTTTATTTGAAAATGATTATTTATAATTAAAATGTATTTCAATTGGATTGTGTCTATAGCTTTATAATATATTGCGGTACTTGATGACCGTTTTATAAAAGCAACGGCCCACAGGTATATGTTGTGATTATATCATAGCTATAGGGCATTGTTTGGACACGAAGTGAAGCAATAGCCTGCTCTGCGCTATTGCTTAAATAAACTACAGTGTTTTTGTTCATGGTAATGAAGGAACATGCCATCCAGTGCAACTGTGTGGCTCACTGATGTGTTTTTAAGATTTTCAGGCTCTGGTCGCACACAGTGCATATCAGTGGTATCAAGTCATTGTTGCTTTTGGTATTTTAATCAGATTTTTTTGACAATAATTGGGACTTTGATTAGTGAGAAGTAAAGAGTGGTTTTCTTTGTTAGTAGGGATATGGTTTTGGTATCAGCTAAAAACACACAGTATGCATTTTACAAATTAGGGCTTTATTTCTGCCCTGTGACACTCTTCAGCATAGTGTAATAAGATTGTGTGTGTACCTTTGCAAAAAAATGGGCACTCATCTCTCCAACCTTAATTATTTACGCTCCACTGCCAAGTCAGAGGTCTAATTATGTATTTGAGCGTGAGAGTCTAATTTGCACTTTTCATTTGGAGTGATTGGCACTAGCATAAATTATGCTGAATGCTGTTTAAATACAGGGGAGGCAGGCGGAAGGCACCAGGCTCCATCACTATGCCACTCTACTCACCCTAGCTAGTCATGTTGCGGATAAATGTATATTCATGTCTCTGCAAACCTGAGGGTGTCGGGGTAAAAGATCTCATGATGAATTTAGAAGGTGTGTGTCGGTGTGTGTGTCTCAGAGGTCTTGCAACAACAAAATTGTCATTTTACCTCTATGCTGGTCTGAATCTAACATTACGATCACATGTTGATCTACCTTGTAGCTCCAAATATTTGATTGGAGTTTTGAGACAGGGATCAATTTCACAGCATTCCTGTTTCGAGAACTTAGGAAACACACGCAAAAAGGAAAGACAGCCTTATTAAACTGCACACACACACACAAACAAACAAACAAACAAACACAAGCTCATACAGCTGCCTCACCCCACCTGTACTTGCTGTTCTGCTGTGAGAGCCAACTAATCACCTTGAATCTTCCCCACTTTTCATATTCTCTTCTTCTGTCTTACTTCTCTGTACATTTTTTTCCAACTTTTTGTCTCACTCCCAAACAATAACTCATTTTATCTTTCTCTCTGTCTTTTCAACACCTACATTCCTCCCTCCACCACTGAAAACTGCAACACCAACAATTTCCTTCCTTTCCTGCAAAGCACATCCCCAGGTAGTCAAGCACATTACAGAAGTGCACTGCCCACCGCTGGCTGCTTATTACCCACCGCTTTGTGTTTGTATTTTCTGAATATCTCTGCTGGCACACACACACACACATACACACACACACACACACAGGCATACACAAACATTACTCCCTCATTAACAAACAATTTGTACAGGGAAGAGGTAGGCAGATGTTCCGGAAACAATTAAGAGAATAGAAAAATGCTACACAAAGGGTTTTGAGAAGCACCGCCGACCCTTTATAATTCTTCCTGCCTGTCTGTTCTGATGATAGTTAAACATGTCTCATGGTTTTAAAGAGCTCTGCCTCTTTCCTGCAGCCTGGTGGGCGTGGGGCAGCTTATTCTAAGAGCTAATAATCGAGCTATGTGAAAGCCCTGATTGTCACGTGGTGCGGAGAAGTCAGTGATGTGTCAATCACACTTTGCACAGTAGGAGCGTGAGTGTGTGAGTAAGATGTGAACATGAAATGAGAAACTAGAGACAGCTGGTGAGTTTGAGTCCTTGTCTATTTCATGGCTCCCAAGGCTTTTGCTGATGATGCATGTTCCTTTTTTAGCACTGCCCTAGTTCACAAAGAGATAGTTGCATCCTCACCTGCTCAGTGCACCTGGTCCTCATGCTGCAGCTGTACAAGAATCTGTCCTCTGTTTGTATATTTCATATGGTAGAGTTGGAGCTCTAGCAGTTGCTGGAGGATGGTTTAACTACTTAAAGAGATTTATAGCTATTTATTTTTGATTTTCCATGAAGTTGGGAGAACCACAAGACAGAGATTAATTAATTAAAACTACATAAGGATGATCCTACAGTTCCCATTACGCATCTCAATAGTAGGGATGCCCATATTTTAGATTTTAGCCCATATTAAAATCTCTGTGTCCTATTTGATCCAAATCTTTCCTTTCAAGAGCATATCAACAGTATATTTCCATTTATGATATATCGCTAAGAGTTATCCCATTAATTTCATGTGTGATGCTAAAATACTTTTTAGAGCACCACTTTTGTAATACCTTATATGTAGATTATTGGACTTATGTGTGTTTTGCTATTGTTGCCTATTGCTGTTTGTATTATATGTATAGCCACTTGATGCATGCTATGCAATAATCGGCAACAAAAAACTTTGACTTGACTTGATTTGACTTGACTAGACACTGATGCCTCTTTTGCTTCCGGTTTTCTATGTAAAATTACACACTGGGGCGGCATTACACAGTCTTTTCTTGATTCAGTGTGTGTGCAATGTGCCAGCATTGCTACGTACCTTCATTGCAGTGCTACTGCATAATCTACTGATGACATCACAATGACATCATCAGTAGTTATTTTCTCAGACTTGACAAAGCTCCCCCAAAGCCACAGAATACATTATACATCTGTTTTCACAGGCTGAGGAGCACTCTTTATAGTAAATTGATCTTGATGTGTACAATTGCTGGAGTGTTTCTCTTAAGTGGAGAGAAGTGGAAGTGTTGACACTGTGTGTGAGACTTGCTAAACAGTAACTACAGAGGCCACAAGTGATAACTATGGGATACTACTAAATGCGTATACATACTGTAAATCTGCGTTCACACCAAAAAGCGAGAGACACAAATGAAGTTGCTTGAGACGCTTGTATCACGCCGCTTGCTCACATTTGTCACACTTTTGATCATTGCTTAATTTCTTCAATCACATGTAGCAGTGGAGGGAGCTAGCTAACTGAAGCTAACTCAGCCTACTGCTAAATGGAAGTAATGCTAGTGCTAACCAGGGATCTGAATGCTTCTAAAAGAACAGAAAAAAAAGAAAAGAGCTCTCAGAGGAAGTGTGTGGCTCTTAAATGAGCTGTTGTGTTGTAGTGATTTAACCTCTGAAGCCGGTAGATCAGATCGGGATACGCTTCACTCTGCACTGTTGGCTTTCTTTTTCTTCGTCTTCTTCGTCATCTGGATTCCCGGCTGCCATTATATCCACAGGAACAGTCTGATTTCCCCCAAGGACTGCAACATTAGGGGCTTTGGTGATCCCCTGGACGTGTCAAGGAGAACTTTGATGATGCTTCACATGAATGCCAATTGGATGTCTTGGTGTGATGCCACCTGAAAAGTTTGATATTTTCAACTTTATTTGTGTCACCTCAGATGCTCCATTCGTGCCACTGCAGCCTGAATCATGTGTCATCGCGCCATTTACATTGAATTTTAATGTAGAGTTGTCACTCAATTTGCGTCTATTGCATTTGCTGTGAACGCAGCTTTACAGTAGCACGAGAAGGGTCATCAGGTCGGAAAGGTAACTCAGTAATTCAGTCAGTTATACAACAACACCTATCCAAACCTTTTGCTTAATTTAGTTAACATAAGCCACCATAAGTCATACCAGACCAAGAATGGCTGCAGCCAACCAGTTCTCATCCCATCACAGGTGGACCCCTGAGCATCACTAATGGTGTGAATTCAAACAAAACTATGTGGTTAGGTTTAGACAACAAAACCACTTGGTTAGCACTAGGAAAAGCTTGTGGGTGGGGTTTAAATATGTGTGTTGTAAAGTAAGTAAAGGGACACACTGGACACAAACCGCTGTCTCCTGGGTGAAAGTTCTCTGTTTGTTTAGCACATCCACCAACCCGACCTCATCCCTACTTGGAATTTGTGGCTCTTAAGCCCCCTACACATGATACGCAGTAAAAACGCTTTGCGCCATTCCATTAATTTCCTATGGAAGAGGCGGTAATGCCCAATGTAGCGGTGCGTCCCACTCAGATTTTCCTGACCTTGACCTTTCAAAGGCGCAACCAATGAGATAGATGCTTTGAGTGTGATGTTTACATTTCCTAGGCAACCAGAGAGCAACATCAAGCCGGTTAGAAAGATGGAGGAAAAACTTATGTGTGTCCGAGTTTCCTGAACTATTCAACGTAACATTAAAGTCGTATCACGATCTCTAAAGAAATCGCACTGATGGAGGTTTATAAGCATCACAACGGTTGTCACAATGCTATAATTGATTTAGCCGTTTACTGGGTCTCTGCACCCAACCTCGCGGTGAGCCCAGCGCAAAAAGCTTATCATGTGAGGGCTCCTTTAGTCCTGGGACACTTGCTCTGTGTCACGCCGCGGTGAGGTCTGTCCTGTCTTTGGGTTTTTGTCTTGTGAATTTCCTGTTTTATTTTGAAAGATAACTCTCCTCTCATTCCAGGTCACTTGCCCTTCCTCTTGTGTCACCAGTCTAACGTCATCCCCTGATCCTTGATTGTTTCCACCTGTGGTTCCCCTCCCTTCATGTGTATAAAGTCTGTGTCTTTTCCCTTGTCCTGTCGCCAGATTATTTCATACTTTACGTCGAATGCTTCCAGCACTTTTTTACAGCCTTTTTTCAAGTCATAGAGATCTTAGTATCCTCGCTCAGGTGTTTGTATTCCCCGTTTCTCATAGTAAGTTTAACCTTTTTTGAATTCTCTTTTTCCCATTGTTTTTTTCCTGCTCGTCGGAGCGACTTTGTTTTTTTTTTTCTTATTTTGTTCACTTTAATTATTGTTATTCCTCCTGGACGGAGCGACTTAGTTTAGCGTTTAAATTGTTAACTTTGCAGTTTTTTTTTCCTTCTGAACGGAGCGACTTTGTTTTGTACTTTGTTCTTTAACATCGATTATTGTTTGTTCCTCCTGTACGGAGTGATTTTTTGTTTGTGGCTTTTTGGCTCTGTGCCACGTTCTTGACTCAAAGAATAAATTTCAGTTTTGATCTGCGAACCTCCGCATCTGAGTCCTCATTCCTGCCCGGGTCTGACACTCTGAGTATCTAATTTTGGGAATATTGGCCCTATGAATGAGAACGGGCTGCTATAGAAGCAAACAACCAGTTGAACATGTTGTAATCTTAATTTAACCTTTAACCTTCTATTTGAAAGAAGAAGAATGTGTTATTTCTTCGTAGAAAATTACTACCATTATTTTTTGTCACAAGGTCATTTGTCAGGACTACTTTAAATGTTTTTGTGTCCTTGGCTTGAAGGTTAACTTTTTTTTTTAGGTTAGCTACTTATTGTGAACAAATGAAAAGACCCAAAGCAACGATGGATGTATAGAGTACTAACAAGTATTGTGTTTGTATCACAGTCTGATATATCATCTTTGTCTGCAACTGAGAGCTCCACTGAAAAAGACTATTAAAATATCAGTAAATCACACTGTTGCACTGGGTGACATGTTCCTATGTTACCATGAGAACACAGTGTGTTTTCATGCACATCAGTAACCCCAAAATGGTCTTACTGAGTTAAGGGAATAATCAGATTATTGAAGTTCCCCACGTATACATGAGAGGGGGTTGAATGGGAAAATGACGGAGTGACTCTTCCTCCAGTACAGTAGGTGGAGCTCCGCCAACATACAGCTGCTCTGAATACAGATCCATTTCCGGTTCTCCTTTGTCAAAATCACAAGTGTGGGGAAAATGGCCGAATTTTGGACAGAACTACGACAGAAACGGGTCTTCTTGGTAGTGATGTTACTTTCCATGGTGAACTCGAAAGCCAGCCTTGAATTAGTCTGGTCTGGTCATCCTGGCTTAATCGGTTGCACGTACACCAAGCGTGTGCGTGTGCGTGTGCGTGTGCGTGTGCGTGTGTGTGTGTGGATCACTCACTGCCCCTCAGGTTGTGGCATTGATATATATTGGGCAGCCAAATGTGCCCCGAGGCGTCTCTCTCTCTTATATAAAGTGGGGTAAGAAGTACAATAATGTATTGGAGTAGAAGTATAAAGTAGAAGTATCAATATCATCATCGCAGACGGAAAACCCGATATTACTCTGTGTAAGACGTTTGCATGCACAAATACTAAAGGAGTTATCTAGGTCTGTTAACGTATGAGAACCTCACCCAGGGTACAGTGTTTACATGGTGTTTGAGAAACTGGACTGACCCTTAACCTGAATATAATCGGGTTTTAAACTGCATATAAATGACTGTAGTTTATCTTGACTCAGTCGCACATGCACAGTCCTGCTGCCACAAATATCCACTAGAGCTAAACATCTATTAATCCACAGCTGAAAATAGTCCTCAACAAAATGCAAAAAAGTAAAACCATGGCAAGGGGTCTTGATGTCTCAGGAAAGGCGCAGAGCAGATAACAGCCCTGCTCTTTTATGCATTTAGGAGTGAAAGATAGATGAGCGACTGAATAATGTCCTACCTTCTTTTAGGCCATGTGGCAGAGAACAGGAGAGGAAAATATGTTTAGTTACGATCTTCATTGTACCGGTGCAAACCTGGCATTGCTGCAGCAGGCTGAGATGCAGCAGAGAGATATGGCCTGGATCAAAGTGTTGCGAATGTAAGAGGGAGACATGGAATCTCATTTTGGACTGTCCATGCTGCGTGAGTCCACTGTCAACCTGCAGAGACACGGAAAAGTGTCTTTATCAGGATTTGCCGATGCTCAGAGGCTTGGTGCCGTTCCTTTTTTTATCTTGTGTTGTTTTAATCTGACCTCTGACCTCCTATTATTACCTCTTCATCTCTGTCTCGCATCACTTTGAGTCTTCCCTGATAAAACAAGTCTTTTATTTAGTCCTCAACAAATGCACTATTTCTCCTTGAGTAACCTTGGCTGAAAACAACAGTAGCCAGCTAAGGACATTACTGAGCACTTCAAAAATAAATCTATAAATTTGTGACCCATAGAGACAATGTTTTATTTAATGTCATACAAAGTGTCACTTCACTGTGAGATTCTGTGCAACTGGTTTCTGAGAACAGTGTACTGTATCGACATCTGTATTTGCATTTTTTCCATATGTGCCCCCAGGCATTCTACTCTCTTGGAGCACACATTGCTTTATTCAGAGATACTCAAAGATTTTTCCCAGAATGCATCAGATGTGCTTATATTCCAATTTTAACTCTCTCTCGCATGTTTGTGTAACTTCATGTACAAGCTGAATAAATTTAAACCTCATAGAACCTCCACAATGCTCATGTTCACAATTGCATTTACTGTAACTGTTTATTGTTTACATCCATTATCCAGAACAACCGTAATTTCTGCAGCTTGGCAAAGCTCTTCGGCCCCCTTCATTTGAATGACAAGTGATTAGCTTCTTAAATTGCAATGGGGAATCCGCTTATCCTCCTCAACAACTGTACACTATTCAGTATAAAGCATGAAACTGTGTAAAGCTCATCCTGCCCACCTTCAAAACTAACTTTCTTATGATGAGTTCCTGGGTGTAAATACAGTTTACTTTGGGTAAAAAAGGTGTGTTGTAAATAATCTTAATTGACTCTCTTAAAAGGCAGTGAATCTCATAATCTCAGGGTTATGCTACATGGAAATAGAGATCTTACTGGCTCTGTAAAAATGTTTCTTACCCTCCTTTGAGTGGAGCTATGTGTATTTACCCACCCACCCCCTTCAGCTGCATGTGTTTGTCCACAAACTGCACCACAAGTAGATTGCTTTGTGAATTATTAAATGAACCAGATTGCCCCATCATAGTAGAAGAATGTGAGAAGCAGTGGTAGGCCATAAAGAAATCAGAGCAGAGAGATTAGGAAAAGTAAAACCATGGCAAGGGGTCTTGATGTCTCAGGAAAGGCGCAGAGCAGATAACAGCCCTGCTCTTTTATGCATTTAGGAGTGAAAGATAGATGAGCGACTGAATAATGTCCTACCTTCTTTTAGGCCATGTGGCAGAGAACAGGAGAGGAAAATATGTTTAGTTACGATCTTCATTGTACCGGTGCAAACCTGGCATTGCTGCAGCAGGCTGAGATACAGCAGAGAGATATGGCCTGGATCAAAGTGTTGCGAATGTAAGAGGGAGACATGGAATCTCATTTTGGACTGTCCATGCTGCGTGAGTCCACTGTCAACCTGCAGAGACACGGAAAAGTGTCTTTATCAGGATTTGCCGATGCTCAGAGGCTTGGTGCCGTTCCTTTTTTTATCTTGTGTTGTTTTAATCTGACCTCTGACCTCCTATTATTACCTCTTCATCTCTGTCTCGCATCACTTTGAGTCTTCCCTGATAAAACAAGTCTTTTATTCAATTTTTTATCTCACTTTTCGATATTTTAGATGGCTGTATCTCAAAAGCAGTTTCACAGCTGCCCTGTTCACTCTTTGCTCCTGCAGGCTGACAAACTTTCAGAGTGGAGTGGAGAGGCTATGGAGCAGAACCACAGTGAGCAAGGATCCTTGATGTGGTCCCTCTGGGGCTCCCCTGCAGAGGGGGTGGTGTTTAATCAAGCCCCTGGCTTCCACTCCCAGCAGGCCTGTGCTCCCCTGACCCCCACCATCTGTGGAGGCTTCAGTCCACAGAACCCTCACACTCTATTATAAGCTACCTGTCCTTGAGCTCTCTCCAGCTTTTACAACAGTGTGTGTTTAGCTGACATCACTAATCCACAGAATATATACCTTATGCACACACAATAGATGGGCTCACCATACACGTACAGTTGAGCTCAAGCTACAACCTTCTGTGCTCTGAAATGGTCAGAGGGGACTACAAGTGCAAGATACAACAGCAGTGATCAAGGGCATGCATCCAATTCAGCTCTTAGTCCTCTAACAATCAAAAGGAAAATCTAATTATACCTAAATATGATCCGCCGCCCCAATTACACCAAATTCCCAACTTGGCTCCCACAGCAGCAAAAACAAATCAAAACTGGAAGTATTTTTCTTTGCTTCTTGTCTGTTACCACTGTTTTAACTTTGAGTGCTCCAGATAGCCATCCTACCAGCAGCAGCGGCTGTTACTCTGCTCCTCATCACAGGGCCTTGACCACAGAGAACGTCTTATCTGCGCTGCGTGTGCCACTGATCTTAAGCCTGCGCTGATGGATTTGGCTGAGCGCTCAACTGCTGAGTTTTAAGCAGATTCATATCAGGGTGATTGAACAAGCTGGGGCTTTGGTTGGCTAGTGTTAGCGTTGTTGGTGCTGTTATGCTTACGCAAGGGGAGACAGAGACACTATAGCCATGGTGATGGATAGAAAGGCCGAGATTTCCCTGAAGGAAGAGGGAGAGATGGAAAAATAGAAAAGAGGGGAGGCTAAGATAGATGTAGCGTATATACGTGTAGAGTAGGTTATAGCGTAGATATGTATTGCATGTAAAATAGATTATGGCCTCAAGTGAAAACTTCTTTCACTCCAAACAGTGCTACTTCTCAAGGTGCATATTTATCTCTGAAGGGAGAACATATGCACACAGTGGGACACCAATCAACCAACGTATTCTCATCTTCATTAAGGTTCAAAAATCAGTCACTACTGCAGCGGAACATCAAACCATTTTTCTTATAGAAAACGTCAAAAGGTTTGCCCAAAGTCGCGAGATGAGTAATTTAGCTTAGCATAAAGACTGAAAGCAGTTGGGAAACAGCTAGCCTGAATCTCTTAAAAAATTCCAAAATCTGCACACCAACATAACTGATTTGACTCAATCCAAAGAAAAAAGGTTCTTCATAAAGATTGCAGTTTTCCTCATATAATTGAATACACTTGTGTTACATATTTTGCATTAATTAGGTAAATAACTTAAAGCATATTTCAAGTATTATTACATAAAACAATTTATATTATACAATGTATAATATAAAAGTAATTTGTCTCAGTCATCACATCAGACCCACTAAAAGTGTTTGTGTCTCTGCAGAGACCCTGCCCTCTGCATGCATTCGATCTTTACTTCTTCCTTTTCTGTGTGCAGGACGTTCATGGCCGTCAGCAAAAACCCTTTGGTCTCCCTCTTGGTCTCTCAAATTCAAATAAACTTCATTTTTCATTTGCATGAAAGATCATAAATCTATATTGCCATAGCAGATTGCAGCATGATCTTGGACCTCCCAGATCGGGACCACCACCTCTTTGAATGATCCGGAGTTCAATATTCTGGCATATCACTGTAAGCCCCAAAGCTATGTGTTTGTGCTGTGCAGTGGAATGATTGTGGTCACTGTGGACATACAGTGTTTTCTAGGCTCCATTGTCATGTCACAAGATGCCACAATATGTTGGTGATCTGCACATAGTGTTGTTTAATATATCTTTTTCAGTTTCCTCACAGTAGCACCACAGTTTTGTCTGTGCGCCAGCCACCATGGTTTTGATGCATTCTGTGAATTGTTATGTCCCCCGACCTGCCTGATCAACAGCCCCTTTTTGTCCTGGTACCTTCTGATTGACAAATTAAGCACTGCAAAGCACTACAGAAAGTCATTTATGTTGACAGATGTTTCTATGGCCGGGCTGTGTCCACTCAGTGTGCACATAGCCAACTTAGTTTTCTATCAGTCACAGTGGTCAGGTAGTCTGCCACCATGTGCTCTCTGTTTAGGGCCAAATAAAATTGTAATTTACTTTGTGACATGATGGTTTCGTTCAAATGTATGATATAATTTTCTTTTTGTTTTGAGATGGTAGGGCCAGACTCTTGAGTGAGTGGGTAGAGCTTCAGAACCAGCTGGCTGAGAGGACACTTATCTTTGTTCATCCCTTGGCACCAAAGAGGCTTATACTGAAAGGAGTGGCGTCACATGATAGGAGGTGTTTATGAAAATTTGATGGCTTGCGTTTTAATTTAAATTTTAATTGTTAGTGGGTGCCCAAGTTCTACCTTGCATGCATTACTGACTGATGCATAACTAACATTAAGCCGGGGAGGACAGGAGGGACCTTGAATGCTGTAAGCAATACTCAAGGAACGGGCCTGCTGGGTACAGGCCCCGGGGCCCATAAAGTCAGAGGCCCTGACTTATAAAATGTTGCTAAAAAACAAACAAACAAAAAATGAACACAAAGAAAGGCTAAATAATCACAAGCATACACAAAAAAACAAACCAAAATGACCACAGACAGACAATAAAATACTAAAGGGATGAAAAAGGACCACGAAGGGATGCTAAATTCATATTCAATTCAATTCAAAAAACTTTATTTGTCCCCGGGGGGCAAGTCAGGTAAATGTCTGAAAATAGACACAAAATGACCACAAAGATACAAAAATGACAACAAAGACACACACAATGATTAATAGTAGATGTAAAATGACCACAGTGAGAATCAAAACGATGGCATAGAAACATAAAATGTCTTACAAAATGACTAAAAATTGATGCAAAACAATTACAAAGACACGAAAAAGCAACTATAAATGGACGTCAAATGACCACAAAGTGATGCTAAATGACCACATAGAAAACCTTCTCAAAATAAGTGCACAATGGCCACAAAGAGAAAACAAAATTACTACTAAACGACTGAAAGTCGACTCTATGAATTCGGGTGTGTTGTTCCTACGTAGACAGAGTGGGGGGCCTCTGACAGGTCTGTGCCCAGGAGCCTGTTGTTTCAAAATCTCATGGGTATGGGTATATGAGACCGGTCTTTCCATCTGATCAGAAGTGACCAGCCAATCCTACAGAGGATTGAAGAAGAGAGAAATGGATAGTAGCAATCTATTGAGTGTTTTTTATTACCCAGTCTATCAGCATGGCAAATAAGAGCTGTGACCTCTCCTGACCTGGCCCCTGACTCAGATAAGCACTACAAACAGTGTGAAGTGGCTCAGGCTGTGGCAGTCACACACCATGGAGCACACTAAGCCCTCCATCCTGCCACACTGACAGGTGCCACCCACACTCTTGATATGGTCTGAATGTTGTTTATGTTATGTTGTTTATGTTTGTAAATATGTTTGTGTGTGTGTGTTGTGTTTGTGTGTGTGTGTGGTAACAAGAACTTAAATGTGTGGCTTTGGGATTTCGGGCATGCATCTAAGTGTCGAGCGGGTGTTTATGTGCGCACACACTCGTCTGCACACATGCGTGTCACTTCCTATTTGTTGTCTTGATGTGTTTTCTGCCGTGCTCCCCTGACATACCATCACCACCCTGACAGATACATCACCCTCTGTGCTTTATAGCCACTGTGGAAATGAGGTAAACAAAGCCTGAAAAAGAAGAAGCTATGTTTCTTTTTTATGGCCGACTATTTTTCATGGCTTTAGGAAAGGCCCCACCTGAAATATTGGAGAGGCCTGTCGCGATGGCTGGATGGCTGAAGCAGAAATTTTATCCGCATCATTTTTTAAACAAACTTTGGCTATATATCGCCCATTGTTCTCCACTCTGTAGATGGGTTTTTCATCCTCAGCTCTGTCCCTCGCCCTCTGCACAGTCCCCAAGGCCTGTGTCTGACATCACGGTCGATGATAATCTGGCTTCTGTGTTTATTTTTCTGTCCTTGGCAGATAATGACCACGGTACCAAGGCTATGGATAAACTATGGAAAGATGAGCACAGACACACAGAAATGGGGAAAAAAACATTCTTACAGCGTCTAGTTTGAAACCTGCCCCACCTGAGATAAAGGGTTGTGATTGGTCCACTCAAGGCCAGGTTCAGCTGGAAATCTGTCTATGGGAGAGGGGCCAGACCTATCTGCCAGAACAAATGAAACATGAATTTGGCAGATTCATATGGTTTCCAGGCTAGAGGAAACCAGGACCACTTCAGTATGACGAAAGCCTTCAAGGCTGCGTTGATGAATTTACAGACCACAATTTCAACAAGAATTAGCTCTGGGTGCCCTAACTTACTTCAAGCAGCCAGACATTGGCCTAATCCCAATCTCCACATTAATGGACTCAGACTTTGAGACGTGGTCCAGGTAAGCCCAAGAGAGACAAGGGCTGTCCCACTCTCACTTGTTAAAAGTGCAAGAGGCTCCACTGGCAGACATTTTGGGCCCTTTATGCACATTTTTTGTAAGTCTGCTTGTCTGCAGACTTTGCCTGAGGAAATAGCCGCAACTCATAGCACTGTGACGTTAAAAACACTGGTTACCAGAGGAAGAAAGTAACCTTTACACAGAAACACCGTCTGAAATCAAAAGAATCCAAACACAGGCTATATTACACATACAGTTCTTTCATCTATCATTTGTTTTGATTTTGCTAAATCATGTTGTTTTGACAAAAGCTAGAAAAGCCATATTTTACTCTAAAGTTGTAAGACTTCCTTAAGATAAGTAATTAGTGAACTTGTCTTGCAGAAAAAGTAGTAAAAGTGAGGAACCTGAACTATCTAAACTGATTCTGTTCTGCTTACTTAATTCTGCTGCTATAGGCCTAGTCTGCCGGGGGATAATCCTGTTCCTGACACTCTGAGCTTCTCTCCTCTCTTTCTGTGTCATCCATGTCTCATCAATGCATGTTACTAATTCAACTTCTTCCCTGGAGTTGTTTGTGCTTTGTCGTCTCTCAGGTGCCTGCTGGTCGTGGTGGTGTCTGCTACCGTGGTCCTGCATGATGCTTTCTGCTGTTATTACTATTACTCATATATACTATAATTTATACTATATACATAGTATATATAGATAGTATATACTATACTATATACTATCAGTTATCATCATCGTTTTATAAACTATAAAATTTGTAGCCATAAAAACATCATCAGTAATATATCTCGCTGTATCGCAGCTGTTAATACCACTACTCATCATTGATCACATTTACCACCATAATTATTATCATTGTCATATTCTATCACTTTAGCTGTGCTTGTTTCTACTATTCTACTATATTAACTGCCATAACATATAATTCATATTCACATTATTATAAATATTATTATAGTTACTGTTACTTCTGTGGTTGCTTGCATCTCCCGCACTGTCTTTCTCTCTCTCTGTCTTTTATCTCTTTCTCTCGTCTTTTCTTCCTCCCCAACCGGTGCAGACAGATGTCCGTCCTCCATAGATCTGGGTCTGTTACATATTTCTGCCTGTTATAGGGAAGGTTTTCGCTGCCACTGTGTACTCAAGATTGCTGCTCATGGGGGAATTTTTGGGTCTCTGTAAGTTATAAATAAGTCAGAGAGTGTGGTCTTTACCTACTCCATATGTAAAGTGTCCCGAGAACTTTTGTTGTGAATTGACACTGAAAATAAAGTTGAATTTAATTGAATTGAATTGAGGGGGGACATGGTGGTTTGGTGTGGTGGTCAGCACTGTTGCCTCACAGCAAGAGGGTTTCTGGTTCAAATACCGGCTGGGGCCCTTCTGTGCGGAGTTTGCATGTTCTCCCCGTGTCTGCGTGGGTTTTCTCCGGGTTCTCCGGTTTCCGTCCAAAGACATGCTCGTATTAGGTTAATTGGTGACTCTAAAATTGCCCGTAGGTGTGAATGGCTGTCTGTCTCTGTTCGTCTCTATGTGCCCTGTGATAGACTGGTGTCCTGTCCAGGGTGTACCCTGCCTAATGCCTGCTGGGATCGGCTCCAGCCCCCCCGCAACCCCGACAGGGACAAGCGGATGAAGATGAATTGAATAAACAAGTTTATATTCCAAAAGTATTCAACACGCCTTAACTTGATCAAATCATTTTGCATGCCCATTTTTCAAATATCCAGCAATGTGCAATTTCGGTGGTTTCCCTGTGCTGAAACCACAACTCTTAATGACTCAATTTGCTCGATTCAATATGATATCAAAATTATCGTCTACACCAATAACAACCAGCACATACTTATTTCTTAATCTGATCACTTTGTATTTGTGTGAATGCATGTAAAAATGTCAGTGTATAGCTGGATAAATGTATTTTTCTTTCTAGAATTTCATTTTGAACTGTCCATTTTGCAAATGAGAAGTACATTTAATTTATAAAGTGTTTATACAGGAGTATGTATGTATGTATTTATTTATTGAATTACCAGAAAACATGTCATAAGAGATATGAAATTACCTATATCAAGATAAAATATTTTGGGCATATTGCCCAGCCTTACTTAAAGGGCACTTCCCCCAAGACCATGCCCTATATCTCACAATGTTAATGAGAGTGGTATCACCCCTTCATGATACGGATCCACACTCGTTATTTCGTAATCTCACTAACAGACCAAACCGAAAACATAACCTCCATAGCAGAAGTAATAATGGGATAAACTGTTCATAAGAAGCACATAGTTTTTTTTTCTTTTTCACTTTGGAATTAATAAAACAGGGTCATCACAGAAGGCTCAAACACCTAGTATGGACCATATACTTGTAGCACTGAGGGTTCAATTCAAAGAAAAACTCAAACTTTACTCCCTCACTTTCCATCTTTGGTCATTCTGTATTGTACGAAAGGGCCTAAAAAAATCTGCTTCAAAGCCTCAGAATGTGCCTTTCAGATCACCGTGAATACTTGATCCAAAGGACCAGAGCACTGCCTGCACACCAGCCCTCTAATTCCTTGATGTTTTAAGGATAAAGAGTACTGATCCAGATCAGCACATTTACTCTCAGTTTTGAAACAGACTGGTTCAGAGGTCTTTGTGTATTGTTTGGGCAAGCTCGGCTTTACGAGGAACTGTGTACGAGGAAAGCAACTTGAAAGAATAGTGGAGGTCAGGAAAGTCAAATCTGTCTCTGCTGTGGATTTGCTCATGAAACAATACTCCCTCTTCTGGTTTAAAACAACAGAGAGTGAAAAGCAGCTTTGCTTGTCTCATGCCACACTAAGAGGAATATCTGGAGGGGCTCTGTAAAGTAGCAAACATCAAGTAAGTGCCCAGAGAAGAGGAAGAGCTTTAGATGAAATATATACTGGGTCAGTGTCTGTAACAGAGCAAGGACTACAATGGGTTGGTAATAATACTACATTTACATTTAATAACAACAATAAAAATGTCATCTATATATACATTAATTCAAGTTTGAGGCTAGCTTTATATTTCTGAGTCATTTGGCTTTATATATACATCCCACAGGACATCACTAGTTTCTCACACTGCTCTGGTTTGATCTTGGTCTGTTCTTCTTCAGTCTCTTCCACAGTTCAGTGACTGGTGAGGCTTTCTTAAACATTACTTTGTTGCCAAGGATTTTCCAGGCATTCTTTTTCCAAAGGGCTCTGTTCATATATCATTTACGGCCTGATTTACACAACATTATTTACCTACAAACATATTTATGGAGTGCTTAAAAGAGATATCTGTAAAAAGATTTGACCCTTATATGTCAACAAAACGAAACAAGAACTTTGGACCTGGCTTTATCGTTGACATTTCCGTTCTGGAAATTTAATCAGATAGGGTTTTAGAGGCATCACACTGGCAAAGTTATCCACATAGCTACTGTGATGGGAAAATATGTTGGAAATCAAAATCATAAATCACAGCTGCTACAGGTTATATGTGGCCCAGGGCTCAGTGTTAGGGCTCTTATTATTCAATAATAATTATTATTAGGCCCTAATAATAATAATAATTATTCAAATCAATAATATATGTGAAGTCTTGAAAATTGTCAAAACTGTTCTTTTTGCTGATGATACAAATTTACTCTGTTGTGGAGACAACTTGGAACAGCATCTGGATGCTATGGAAAAGGAATTAAACAGGGTGAAGATCTGGTTTGATGAAAATAAAATCACATTGAATTTAAGTAAAATAAAATTTATAATTTTTGGGAATAGATCATCCAACTAAGAAACAAAACTCGTGATAAATGGCATAGAAATATAAAAGAGTATCTGAAATAAGATTTCTGGGAAAATAATAGACAACAAATTAACTTGGAAACCTCACATAAACTATATAAAATCCAAAATATTTAAATCAATAGCAATATTGAATAAAACCAAAAACCTCCCTATATACTGTACAGTGTACTGTACTGCTCCTTCATACTTCCTTACATGAGCTACTGTGTGGAGATATGGGGGAACATACAAAACAAATCCACATCTAATCTTCATCCTGCAAAAAAGAGCTAAATAAATTATACATAAAACAACTTAGGTTACAGAGAACTAACAAATCCATTATTTATTGAACCATAACACATTTCTTGAGCTAATTGACTATAAAACTATACTATATGCCTAGGATTCTGAGGATCCCATTTGCTCGTTTTTCTTTTTTGATTTCCCTTTTACAGCTCATTATTTTTATTTAGTTTGTACTATTATTTTTAACACGTTCAATAAAGAAGAAAATTTTATTATAATCATCATAAGATAGTGCTTCATTTGAATATTTAAACATACAATTTCATTAAAACGTGATACAGAAAATATTTTACTCAGTGTTAGTAATCAACTAAGGAAGTTTCATGATGATATACTATACAGTGCAGTATGTAGTGTTACCCTGTAGTGTCTCCACTTAACATAAATTGGTGCTCTAAGTGCTGTGGGTGGAAGAGTTAAATGAGTAAAGCAAATTTTCAAAAACAGAAAATGCTTTGAATTAATTAAATGTGCATTACAGCAGAATGAAGGAACTCTTAAAGATATTCAAACAGCAGCAGCCGGAAAAAAATGAGGACGGATTTTAGGTTGTTACTATCACATCTTACTACTGCACAGATTTTGTTAATGGAATTAGTTTGTACAAGAATGGCCCACGAATAAAGAAGCATTTATAGTCTTTGTCTCGCTGAGGTTACCCGCATGTAGTGTGATTTCGCTTTCTTCTTTGAGCATATGGTAATTAGCTGCACTTAAGCAATTACACAAACAAAAAGCTGAGGAGTGGAGCATATGTGAAGGCTTTTAGTTGGTCATAGTTTCCATCAGATGCAGAAAGAAAGCAAGAAAACGGAAAAGCAAGCTGAGAGATGGAATTTCTTGTCATCCATCTCCCCCCCTCTCTTTCTCTCTCTCTCTCTTTCTCTGTCACACTTTTCAGCTGCTATTGTTCTTGGTGGGGTGATTTTTCTTTTTCCTCTTCAGACACGATAAAAGAGTGCAAAGTCATATCCCTACCCCAGCACAGCTAAACAATGAGTTACTGTGAAAAATGAGAGGCAGTCTTGATCTTGAGATCCCCCAAACACACACACGCACACACACACACGCACACACACGCACACCTTCCGCCACACAGCCCAATGATGAAACTAATATGGAGCTCAAATGGTTGATAACTGTGCTCTTTAAATACGGTTTGATGTTTATTTTCAGTTTTTAACTTGTCATATTGTTCACACTTATGCATATCCTAAAAATCTGAAAGCACATCAGAGACTAATTTTTTCAATCAATTCAATTTAATTTAATCATAACAGAACTTACCGACCCGACCCGACCCCGGATAAGCCCCGGATAAGCGGATGAAGATGAGATGAGACCATAACAGAACTTATCTCAGGACACGTTCCCTATGGAGTAGGTTAAGACAGAGACCCTACAATTCCTCCAGTGGCACAGCAACCACATAACATTAACAACTATGATACTTATCATAGTATATATATTATATTATATCATATATGCAGTATACTAGAATGATACAAATAGTAGCAATAATAGCACTAATAATAATAATAATAGAAATATAGCTAATAATAATTCTATTCATTGTTAAATAAGAATGACATGAATGGTAGCAGAAATAATGAGTAATAATAATAATAATAATAATCATAGCTGTGGATAAAGTAAAAAGATAATAATAACTGCAATAATAGAAGTGAATAATAATATTTGACGCGTCAAGCAGGACCATGGAAGCAGGCTCAGCCATGATCCAAAGAAACCTGCAGGACATAAGGATTTGAAATCTGGACCAGATCAGTGGTAATCGAGAAGAAGAGATATAAAGTTCACATCTGTATACATATGTTGTATCCCCATGTAATCCCCTTATAACGCCTCCCCGGACACAAATTATGGCCATGTGTAACACTATCTATCTTTGCAGGATCAAGTTAAAACAATTTTTTACAATGATGACTACTAAAGGTTGTTTATCAGATGTCATTTCCTGCTACGGTTCTCTCCTTTTAAAAAATAAATAAATTTCATGTTCTGAGGGTTACATGAGAGATGAGATGAAATTCCCTAGCATGTGTCCTCTCCTCCCTGCCTGTCGCTCTGCTGCATGCCCACTCCCATTCTTAATTCCTTATCTCTGCCTCTTACTATCTCCCTTTGTCAACAGCAATGGAGACGTTGAAGATTTGGCATGATGCTATTGCTTCCTTTCCCACTTGCTCCCCCTAAATCATTTCCCTCACACACACACACACACACACACACACACACACACACACACACACACACACACACACACAGGCATCTGGGAAACAAAGCATTTGAAAACTGTCACAGGCAACTCCACAGAGGCAGATCAATGGAATTCAGATAAAGAAATAACTTTCTATGGATATTTGAACAGGTGCTTTAGCTTAACTTTGAACAAGACTAAGAGTCTACTGCCACTCTAGAATCATAATCAGAAATACTTTAATAATCCCAGGGGGAAAGTGTTTAAAGCATCTCAGTGATTCTACTACTTAGAAACAGTGGTGCTTTAAGCTAAACGCTAACATCAGCATGATAACATTTTTACAATGGCAATGTTAACAAGTAGGCTCACTGTCTTAGATTAGTGTGCCAGTGTGTTGTACTAGGCAGATTTCCAGATGTTGTTAAGTCTATGTAAGGTGTTTCGGGCCTGAGTTGGTTTGTGATGTCGTTGCCTGCTCCTCCATCATGGCGGACAATGCTGCATAGGTAAGTGAAATGGTTGGTCATGGGTAGGTTTGTGTCTTTTATTTGTATCTGTGGGGGGTTTGGAATGTTTAGCCTCATCAGCTCTGTCTTCTTCTGGATAATTTAATGCTGTGATCATACCCCCCGCAATGGACGCAGCGTCATTCCGTACAAAGTCAATCTACAGACACTATTAACCACGACGTGATAGACACAGAAGTTCGATATTCCCGTCCAACGCCTTAAATGTGCAAATTGAAAATATTGAACTTTTCAGCTGAATCGCGTGACACTGTGGCACATCAGCCAATCAGCTTTAAGGTTACGGGAAGTGTCATTCAGGTCTACACGTAGACACAGTGCACATTGAACAAAATCTTGTTGCATTGACTTAAGTAGCAGCAAGAATATCAACATTCCTAACAGGCAATCCGTAAAACTTCAACAAAGTGCTTAGTGTGTCCATCCTACTTCCACCTCCGCCGCATCGCCAAAATCAGACACTGCCTCTCCCCCCCTGCCGCTGAATCCCTCATCCACGCCTTCATCTCCTCACATCTTGACTACTGCAATTCCCTCCTCACTGGCATCTCCTCCCATTCCCTCCATAGACTCCAAATGGTCCAGAACTCTGCTGCTCGCCTCCTCACTCACACCCGCTCCCGTGAACACATCACCCCCATTCTCTACACCCTCCACTGGCTCCCGATCAAACAACGCATCGACTTCAAAATACTCCTCCTAACCTTCAAAGCTCTCCACCATCTGGCACCACCCTACCTGTCTGAAATTCCTTATCCCCCACCGCCCCTCCCGAGCCCTCCAATCCTCCTCCTCCCTAACTCTGACCATGCCACCTTCCAAACTCAAAACCTTCGGACACAGAGCCTTCTCGAGAACTGCACCCCGACTCTGGAACTCTCTCCCCCAGCCCATCCGCGACTCTCCATCACTCACAACATTTAAATCCCGTCTAAAAACCTTCCTTTTCTCACAAGCCTACAACCTCCCCTACCCATAACTACATTCACTCCTGTCCTCTCCCCCCGACCCCCCCCCCTCCTTCCGCTCTCCTCAACCATTCAGCCCCCGACCCCCCACTGCTCTTCAATCCATCCCCCCACCTCTATTGTTGTACCTGTTTCTGTCTGTTTGTCTGTATCAGCATTACCCCATGCCCCCTTTGCTTTGTTTCCCTGTCATCCTTGTCTTCTGTTGTTTGCTACCTGTTACATGTGTGTCTATGTACTACCTGTCCTGCTCTGTAAGCGACTTTGGGTCTTTGAAAAGCGCTATACAAATTAAATGAATTATTATTATCAGGGTTCTCAATGTGAATAGTTAAAAAAGTTCTGTAAAAAGTTTGCATAGAACTCTGACCTGTGAGTCTAGTCTTCCAGAAATCCAGAAAAGGAAGAAGAAGAAGAAGAAAGCCGTCATTGCAGAGTGAAGCGTATCTCATGAGCATATCCTGGTCTAATCTACAGGGGAGCTGCAGAGGCAGGTCAGCCCCCTCTACAGCTACGGAGGTTAAATAACTGACAGCCTGATCTCACTACAACACAACGGCTCTTTTAAGAGCCAGAAACTTCATCTGAGAGCTCACTTCTGTTCTTTTAAGCATTCAGACCCCTGGTTAGCACTAGGCAAGGCAAGGCAGTGCATTTTTATTTATATAGCGCATTTTATACCAAGGCAACTCAATGTGCTTTACATAAAGACAAAACATTCTTTTTAAAACAGCATAAAAACAAAAAAACACAGTTAAAAGCAGGAGCAAAAAATAAAAAGTAAAAAAGTAAAAGAAAAGAAAATAGGTAATGTTTGAAGTTATTAACATTATTAAATTAACCTGGATTTAAAAGTGCTCACAGTTGGGGCTGATTTCAGATCTGCTGGTAGTTTGTTCCAGTTGTGTGCGTCACAGCATCACAGCTAAATGCTGCTTCACCGTGTCTAGTTTATACTCTGTGCTCCACTATCTGACCTGAGTCAGTTGATCTCAGAGCTCTACTGGGTTTATACTCTAGTAACATGTCATTCATGTATTCTGGACCAAAACCATTCAGTGATTTGTAAACCAGTAGCAGAACTTTAACATATATTCTGTAGCTGATTGGGAGCCAATGTAAGGTCTTAAGAACTCGGGTGATGTGATCTGATCTGTTTGTTCTGATTCAAACCTGAGCTGCAGCTGAAGATTGAACTTTAAGTGAGTCTATTGGAGTTACAGTACTTGAGTCTATTGAAGATGAAAGCATGAATCAGCTTCTCCTGATCAGTTTGAGACATAAAACCCTTAATTATGGATATGTTCTTACTTTGATAAAAGGCTGATTTGGTGACTGATTTGATATGGCTGTTGAAGGTCAGATCTGAGTCCATCAGCACGCCATGGTTTCGGACTTGGTCTTTAGTTTCTAAAAACAGTGACTCAAGGTGTTTACTGACAGTAACACTCTTTATTGCCAAAAACAATAATCTCAGTTTTTTCTTGATTTAACCAAAGGAAATTTTGGTTCATCCAATTTTTGACTTGCTCTAAACAGTGACATAATGACTCTATTTGACTGCAGTCATCTGGAGACAGTGCGAGATATATGTGTGTCATCTGCATAACTATGATAGTTGACATTAAAATTCTGCATAATTTGACCCAAAGGCAGCATATATAAGTTGAAAAGAAGAGCTAAAATCCCCTTGAACTGAAACACAGATTTAAAAAGGACAGCAACTCCCCCGCCTTATTTTACCACTTTGACACTTATTCATAAAACGGAAATTTGTTGGTGCTGCCTCATTGAGAATGGTTCCACAGCTGCATTCAGTCGGCCATGTTTTACTAAGAAATCCAAATTCTAGATTATAGGTCATAATGATGTCATTTACCAACAAGGATTTGTTGGCTGGTGATCTGATATTGAGTAAAGCTAACCGTGTGGAGATAACAGGAGACACTGGTGAGTTTCGAGGTTGACAAGCTATACTCAGTAGTTTGATATATTTAATTGAACCCTTTTTATTTCTCATCAGTTTGAACACTTTTCTGTTACCCGTCATCACAGGGATTGAGAAGCCTGCCTCAACTCTATAGGGCCCAGACTTTTCCTGGAAAAGAACATTCTTGATATCAGTATTGCATCCTGGACCCGGCAAATATCATTCGGACTCAATGATATGATGATACAGAGGAGGTGAAAGGGCCCGGTGACTTTTGACTGAGGGTTGTTTCTGAGGTGGTGGAGTGGGAGGTGGTGGATGATGTGGGAGGTTAATAGGGGATAAAATTAGATCCTGGCATGGTGTTGGATTCCAGTATTGTGTGGCTCTTCTTCCTGTCTGGGAAATCCAGAAGAAATGGGGAGTCAAGACTAAATGGAGAGAGTTGGGGGCTGGGTGGGGTCTGGGGGGGTGAAGGTTGGGAGTCTCCTGTTGGGGCTTGGGGAGACTCCACTTTTTGGGGATAATCCACTTATTGGGGTGAAGATGGTGATGTTGCAGGCTCTTTTCTGAGTCTGCTGTCCTCCATGGTCAATCCTTATCTCAGCACCCTCACCAGAGTGCCGTCCTATCTGTTGTTTTGGATTTTCTTGTCTCTTGTCCTTGACAGGGACTGCTGGTGTCTGACGCAAAAAAAAATATATTTTTTAAGACTTAGCAGCTGTACTCCTGACTTGTTAGGCAAAATCCATCTGCCTTAAAGAGGTGCCTGCGTTCCCAAAAGATGTCACTAAAGTTAATTGATTGAGCAGTACACTTGTCTTTGAGCCATCTGTTTAGCAACATCAGCCTGCTGAATCACTCATCTCCTCGCCGAACTGTTGATAGAGGTCCACGGGAAAACACTTTAGTATTTAAACACTGAACTTTGTTAATTAGATCAATAAAGTCTTATCAATACCTCTGATTATTGCTTCACAACATCAAGGGCTGTTGTGTGGATGATGCGAGACTTCAGTGTCGGATATTTAGCAGCAATCTTAAGAATCTTCTTTGAGACATTAGACACCATGTCATTGGAAAAACAGAGTACCTTGGTGTTTTTCTTGCTGCAAAAGTATTTTATCTCATTCACAGCTCTGTCATCCACTATCAGTGTTTGATGCCCAGTGGTTAGCTCTTCCTGTAGCCCTTAGCATATGGCTTAACCTCATACCTTTCTCTGGTCCTGGGAGATGAGCCTTCTTTTGGGGAGCCGGGGTCTTGTGAATGTGTTCTCTAGTAGAATCCCTGTGTCTTGGGGCAATTTGGTCTTTTTGTTGTAGCCTAGGTTCCCTTGGTTGCTTTCTCTGTGGTATTGGGGTTGAAGAGACATTCCTTTGTGATGGCAGTGCAGGCCACTCTGTGTCATGATGAATTTCCAGGTGCTGAGTTCTGCCAGATAACCCATATTTGAGGGAGGCACATTGTAGTGCAGTAGACAGTTCCAGGGAGGACTGTTTGATTTACTGCCATTTACACCTGGCTCCTGCCGTGTCTTGGTGGTGCTAGTTAGCTTTCTGTTAGCCTGCTCCCTTTCAGTGTTTTGGGTTATTGGCAGAGTAGTTTCATTCCCATATTGTCCATTTATCCCCACGTTCACTTCGAGCCAAAGAATTGTTGTTTCCAGTACTGCCATCTTCTGGAGCAGTTTGTGGTAATAATCCATGGAAAATGGAGGCATGTTGTTGCTGATTAGCTTCTGTTAGCTGAGCTCCTCTGACCCAGTCGGTGTGTAGCATTTTGGTAGGCCAAGGTAAATCAGTACTTGTAAAAACATTTAATTATGGCAGTAGTCTGCTATCTACTAAAAGTGTATAGTCCCAGTGATTTATAAGTATCCAGGAGCCGTTTCTCGCAATTTATCATAGAAGAAAAGCAAGAATATCAGCTAGAATTGAAAGCAGAGACGAGAGCAGAGAGAAAAGCGTCTGCACTATAAGAAAGCTGGAAGAAGTAGCTGCATCACTAGCATCACTTCCCATTTAGCAAAACAGCAGAGTAGATCTGCATGCAGCTTGCCGCCGGCTGCTACCTAACTGCCTCGATGCTCCAAACGCGATACTCCAAATATGATCTAAATATGACCAAGCAGCGCATTACTTGTGTTTCTTGCAATTTCATCACATCTATCACGTGCAGTGTGATCACAGCTTCAGGACCTACTTGCTTTGCAAAGTTGTTAGGACGACTGGTTGAGTCCATCTGATGCCCCTTGGTTGGTCATCAGTGGTTAAAGTGTGAAATCACCTAATTGTTTGCCAATATAGTGTGGAGCTTTGTCACTGGATGGCAGTGGGATAGTTGTGGCTGTGGCTTCATCCTCTGAGGCATGTTTTTACATAATTGCATCACAGTCCATCCAATATTGAAATAATTCGGTTTGAACCGAGGTCGGGCCGACAAATCATCACTCCTTGAGCCTTTGCCATAATTGTGGCTAATAATATGACTCTGATACAGCTTCTGCTCTCATTTGCTTCACTTTAATTATTCACCACACACACACACACACACACACACACACACACACACACACACACACACACACACACACACACACACACACACACACACACACACACACACACACTGAGGCCTCTGAGAAACATAGCCTCTGAAAGCTATCAAACCTACTCCACACAGAGGCAGATCTATGGTATTTAGATGAAGCAATGATTTAATAAAAATATAAAAGCTTACAAATGTTTAAACAATCTTTTGGGGAGATTTTGATCACAGGCCATTAGAACAGGCACCTGATACCATATGCGTGTTCTTTGAATGACCATTTACTTTTTAGCTTAAATCCAGAAAATACCGTGGTGCCTTTTAATTTGTGCTACAGAGGGAAACCTTTAGTCGGCAAACATTGCTTTTGCTAAATCCCTTTTGGGATTGTGGGGAATAATTGTGCAAACAAGATCTGCATAATGCTGTCATTAACAGACTGCTTTACTACTGGGTGACTTGGAGCATCTGGCCATATGCAAGCTGACCTTTGAACTCCATTATCACTCAATAATACCCCTTTTCAGGCGGCAAATTGTTTGGGAATTAGTTTTTTTTCAAACTCAATGTGAACATCAGCTGTGTGAACATTAATGACATTGATACAAAAAGGACTAAAATAAGAAGTGATGCCAGTGATGATTTGGGCGGACTGTTTTTTCAACTCGATCTACTTTATTTTGTGTGGAGTTTGCATGTTCTCCCCGTGTCTGTGTGGGTTTTCTCCGGGTTCTCGGGCTTCCTCCCACAGTCCAAAGACATGTAGGTGTTAGGTTAATTGATGACTCTAAATTGCCCGTAGGTGTGAATGTGAGTGTGAATGGTTGTCTGTCTCTGTTTGTCTTTATGTGCCCTATGATAGACTGGCGTCCTGTCCAGGGTGGACCCCGCCTCACGTCCGAGACCCGGACTTTAGGGTACTTGTCCCCCCTCCCTCTTCCCCCCGCGCCCCAGCCCCGTTTGTACTCACACTACCAGGGCCTCGGCCAATGCTTCTTGCTGTCCATACGCCTTCAAGCTGTAACACGTCACACGCATTGATCGCGTGTGTGTGGCTTTGTTTACAAATCTTTCCATAGACCTCAGAGTTTTTGTGCGTCTTGTCGACTGTTTTTGAATATTTTCATCCGACCAAATCTGCAGTAAACACTCCACCTCCGCATCACACCAACATGAACCTTTCACCGCCATTGTTGTTGTTGTTAAATGTCCGCGCATGGTCCGTCCTTCTATTTACATGTCCGAACAGGCGGACATAACGCTACTGCTGTAGGGCTCGTGCTCGTGCTCGTACACGTGCGCACGCTCGTGCTCGTACATGTGCAAACGGCTCCGCTAAAGCCCACCTATTTCAAGCGGGCCGTGGACGGTCCTCTGGCCGCAGTTGAGCGCGGAGCGGCTGCGCTCACACTACTTAAAGTTACTAGACTTTAGCTGAAAAACCGTTTTTGGCCGCGGCCAAAAGGATAGTGTGATCACGCTC
This sequence comes from Echiichthys vipera, assembly GCF_963691815.1. Classification (NCBI taxonomy): domain Eukaryota; kingdom Metazoa; phylum Chordata; class Actinopteri; order Perciformes; family Trachinidae; genus Echiichthys; species Echiichthys vipera. The sequence goes on from NC_139835.1 coordinate 2,808,535, forward strand.
TTAATGGCTAACTGGCTGGGCTTTGTGTGGGTAACTTCGAGTGATGTAGGCTGGTACCATGGGAGGAGGGATGTCAAGGAATGGAAAATCAACGATCGCGCCGTAGCACTTTCTAATGCCTCTTTTCTTCAATATAGTGGAAGAGAAACTGCACAAATGATTAAACCTTTATCCTGGAAGGAGAGAAAGATCGTCTTGCAGTGACCTAAAAACACTGTTCACATGTGGACTAGGCCTGCGGCTCTTCACGTGTCCAAGGCAGAACATTTCTGGATACAGTAACTATTTTAGTTCACCAACTTTTTCTAAAAAGTTCATGGAGGACTAAAATTGAAATTCATTGTTGACCTTGGAAATACCAAGTGATATAATGTCACAAGGTCCATTTAGTAGCTATTGATCATATCTTTCTTAGCATATGGCATTGAAATAGAATTGTCGATGTGATGTTTGATACAGATCAGATACAGATCATGTGATTTGATCAAAAGCTCTGTCCAGCAACGGAATGGACCAGAATTTTATAGGATGAGATAAAGCAAGTCAGTTTCATGTTGACAAGCCAAAATCACAAATATGTTGCATAGGGCTAAATCCTCTGATCAACAGCCTTACAGTTATAAGACCATGTACTTCTTTTTCTTGTCTCTGCTCACAACTGAGTCGAGTCACCTCCTCAAAATGCATGGCTCTTTCTCAGATCCTTAGACTTTTTCCCCCTGAGTTATTCCACAGCAGCTTACCCCCCCCCCCCCCCCCCCCGCACACCGTCCATGTCGATCCCCTGGCCCCTGGGACTAATCTTCATGGGCATAGGTTAAGGGGTCAGCCAATGGGTCCTGATCCAGAGGAACCTCCTGGCTGGGATCATTTCACTACCCCCCGCCCCTTTCACAACACTTAGCACCATAGTGCCTCTCATTACTCTCCCAGTACAAAACCCTCTACAATCCCCCTGGTATCTGGGTTAAATGGAAAAGCGAAAGCCTAGAGGGGGCTTGAGGACTTTCTGGGGCCTCAGCTCTGCAGGCCAGGTATAGAGACATTCCCTGGGCTGAGAGTCTAACCCAAAGCCTGGGGCTCAGGACCTGTGTGAACCTGGTTTAATTATATTAGCTGCAGTATTTAGACCCCTTGGCCTTGGCTTTCTAAAGCACTTTAAGTGAGGACAGTTTTCATCACCACCTGATTTAAAAAGGCCCCCCTGGTGTTTGGGTGTGCGGCACTAAGCTCTGTCATCATAACTATTTGTCAGACAAGGTCATGTCACATTAACTTGTGATGTGCATAGGCCTTTCCCTGTTTTTCATCTTTCCATCACAGCTTCTTTTGTAGTGAGCCACTCCTGTGTGACAGTCCCGGTCTGCCCATATTTCATTCAGACAAGCTTGGTGGTCAGGATCACACACATCTGAGAATGCAAGAGGCAATTTTGGAAAACATATAAGAACCCTGCAATATAACACATTTATTTGTTCATGCATTTGTCTCTGGATCTCTCTCACACATATTGTAGGTTGGTGTGCCAGCTTGTTGGTAACAGTCCCATTTGGACATGGCTAAAAAAAATATGAAATTAATAATTAACAGTCTCTTGAAAGCATGAACATGTAGTGCCTACCCATGTAATGGTTCTCCGCATAGGGCATTATCAGCATTATCATATCCCAAAGGACTACAGAGAGGAAATTAGCATTGTGTTCCACCTAATTGCTCAGACCTGCCAAATTACCTTGCCCTTATTCAACCTTGTATTTGTGAAATGCTATTCATGCTGTTTGTTTCATGTTTAAATCAACATATTTACACATGAAAAGATGAACCACCTCTGTTTATTACACTACATTTTGCATTCTGTATTAGCTGGCTCCACACAGGTCTAGTTAACAGGCTCAGAGCAGCACTAGCTACTGCTTTGCCTGTAAGGAACTAGAAGCAGCAGTAATCAATGCTAGCATTTCCGATAATGCTAATTGCTAGAGTCATTTACAGAGATATACTGTGTGCTGATAGGTGCTCTTGTAGAGAAATTCTACTCGAGAAACTTGCTTGCACAGCACAGTAGCATTAATAAATACTAAGCTTTTAGCAGAACTGCTGGGAATGAGGGCACTTCTTTGCATTTATGGCTCCAGTGACATTAAAACATTAAAAACTGGTGTTAGCTAAATGTTGTTTTCAAATCTTTAAGACAGCTGTCTATAAATGAAGGAACTTGACTGTAGAAAAGTGTAAACTGGAGTAGAAATAAAGTGGTCATTGATTTTTCCATCTTTGTGTCAAGTGGAGGTATACTATTGTGTAAGTTGGCAATGAACCCATAAGTAGACATAAATCGCCTCTCTTTTCTCTATTGTTTTTGGATGTCCAGTCTCTATTAATCACCACTGACTATTATGGAATCTGTCATTTGGAAATTTAAATTCCCAATTCATTGTTATTACATAGGCCTACTGTAATACTGTATTATGACAACCATTCTGGCACCGTCAAATTTGTTGTAATCTCTTAATAAAAATATATGTCACATTTTATTCACTTAACTTCAAAGAGTTTTTGGTCTATTTTTTTAATGAGTGAAATTTGAGACATTTTTAGCATTCTGCAGCAACTGTTACCACCATTTGATGTGGCCAGTTACCATGGTTAGCCTACATGTATATTGAGTTAATTAAAAAAGAACTGTTAACCTATATATACCAGGGGCCATCCACACAAATGCTTGTATTTTTGAAACCTTGTGTTTCTCTGCATGGTTTGGCCTTTCATCGACACGTAACCACAGTTGTGGGGTCCTGTAACCTGAGTTTTTTGTAACCGGGGTCTAGGGTGAGCTTTCACGAAAAGTCCAGTTTCAGCAGTCATGTGTGGACAGGAAAACCGAGGAAAACCGCAATTTCTTGTTGACATTGTTTGATGTCACACTGTGGAACGGTAAACAGTAAGTTGTATCCATGGAGACACTCTAGACGTGACCAGCTGATGGAGGCGGATTTTGTGGTTTCATGTGGACAGAGATATTTTTCATCACATCCGGGGGCCATGCAAATTTGGATTAAAAAATACCATGTTCGTGCGGACTAGGCCCCAGAATGCAATGAATCTCCCACTGTCACTTGGCACTGCAAACATGCAAGACAATAAAGACTCACACTCCTCAGTAAATACAGTTGTCATTCCAAACTTGGGCTGTTTAAACAGGGTCTTTGCTATCATTTTTCCTCACTTGGCATTGTTGCCGCTTCTTGTGCTATCCACTGCAGAAGAGTGTGAGCATTCACTGTCTGTGGAGCTTGAGGAGCAACAGAAATATTACATAACATTGATTCACTTATAATGCTTTAGTGAACATCTAGGGGGACATTTCGATGGTTAACAGCTTGCATTGATTCTACACTCATCTGACCAATGGTTGAAAAAAGATAGCAAACTGAAGAAATGTAAAGTCCATAAATCTCTTTCTTTTTTTCTTTACAAGAACTGATAATTAGCAGACACTACCGGCAGAGCAATAAGGTTACTGAAATGCCAGATGTTGCTTATTAGTTTCTAGTCTGACTTGCTGACTGCCTGACATCTGGCGCTGCACAGGATGTCAGGCATCCGTTAAGCATTCTCCTCTCCTTCTGCAATCTTTAATGGGCTTAGCGCCACCCCTGACACTTGTGATTGGTTTAAAGAAATACAAACAAGTCAGAGCGTCAAAAATCATATATCCTACCTCCTCATGTTAGCAGATGGGACATGGGCCAAACTAAAAATTCAAAGTACACAACAAATTTCTTAAATATGGTTTCTGTCATTGTGAGTAGTTGATTCAAAGTGATCAACGTTGTGTATACATTTTACTTGTGATTAGTCAGGCAGGTGTATGGACAGGACTTTGATACCAGGGCATATACAAAAGGATTAAGTGGAGACATGTCGTCTATCTTTATACAGTCTATGGATCAGGTAGCCTCTCCACGTTCCCGGAGAGATACTGCCCTGCATGTTTGAGGTTTCTCTCTGCTCTAACACACCTGATTCTCACGATTATCAGAGCTGTGACAAGCTTCTGCTGCTTGATAACGAGCCGATCATTAGACTCAGGTGTGTTAGAGCAGGGAGAAACCTAAAACATGCAACCACTGGTTTATGGTATGAACTGGGTTTGGGTGTCAGTTTAAGAATTTTACAAGACTCTAGTTTTTAGATCAGATTGGAAGTTTATTGAGCAGGGACAAATAGATTGCACATTGTTTCCATGCATGCAGGTTTCTAGTCTAGACTAATTTGCAACCCCTGTTTTCGCTTGTCGCAACCCTAGTTCTGATGCTACTGTTTGTTTACCAGTTGCAATTTCTGGAGCAAGTTTGTTCACACACTTATACGTTTTAAAAATGAAAACCTTACAAAGCTGTCAAAACCCAGTAAATTATGTTTCTTGTTGATTTGGTAGTGGTTCCATCTAACAGGTATTGATCCATTATTTGATGTGCCTGGTTGTATAATGATTTTATTGGTTTCATTGTTGTTTGGTTGGCTTGGCCCCAAACGGTTATACAATATGGCAAGTGGGAAAATATCATGGCATGCATAAATTGTTGTGCTGCCTTATATAGTCCTATGGTCCTATTTCTATTGCAGTTAGAAAGAAGCTATTAAGACTAAAAACAAAAACACTGAGAAAGTGTGACAGTTTCTTCTGAGGAGCCTGCCTATCCTGTTTGTTTTATTATTTTATTTTTTCATATTCCTGTCATGAACCCCCAACCTCACACAAATGCACCCCACACACTTTAAAGCTTTCAGCATGTCTATTGCTACTCAGGTGGTTAAGGCAAAACATTTCTGGATATAGCAACCATCTTAGCTCACAAAGTTAAAATACTAGGACATAAAAAAATGTATTTCTTGTCTGCTAATGTTATGCCATTCACTTTGTATTCTATTTCTACATCTTGTCAAATACAAATTTCCATGCAAATAAATGATTAGCTCAAGTGGTCAAGCTGTAGAGACTGAAGAGATATTTTGTGTCGAGGATCCTTTAAATATGAGTAAACAATGTGTTATTCCACAGATGCATGCAGGTTGTAAGACTGTTGAAAAAAAGATCTCATCATTTGTTTTTTTTTGTGCATCCTTGACATTACTGCTTGTTTTGTTTTTTTTGTTCATTTAAAAAAATCAATAATTTTGTACTGTCAGACTTTGTTTCAAAGGTTACTTTGTACTTAGTCAAGTCTTGTTATCGTCGTGGCAAAAGGTCATTGATGAATATTTTTTACTTTTTTTCAAGTGACAAAAGAAACTGAAAAAAAAACCATCTTGCATCCCACTCCTACTGACCTTTTTCAGTTCCTGTTATTTTGACTCACGCACACTCACACACATGCAGGTCAAAAAAAGGAATGAGGGAAGGCGTCAAGAGAGCTGCACAGGTTAAAAAGACCTGCAGACGACCTCTGGCCAAAGTCAGTCTAAAAGAGAAAAAAGATCAAATACATACAACCTGCAGACCAATGTGTGGAGGCGCAGCTCCCTAGCTTCACACATCAGAATCTCATTTAGCCATGTCATGCCTTGTTTATGTGAATCATTTCCCCTTGCCTTATACACTGCTTTGTATTTCAGTTGTCATTCCCCTGTACAGTCAGTCATGTTGGCGGAGCTCCAGCAGAATAGAGCAAGAAGGGCTGAATGGAGTGGAGTGGCATGCATCAAGACAGAGATCTTTAAGTTATCTTCTGTGAGAGAGAGGCAGGGAGAATTAACACACGGCTTTGAGAGGATGGAGTATTTCTTTTTTTCTGTTTCAGTTCTTCTTCAGCAGGATAAATGTTCTTCTTGGAGAGCTAATTATTTATTCAATACGCCCTGTGGCCCAGCTGACTCCCCTACCATCTACAGGCTGCAAACACAAATGCAGAAACGGAACCACACACACTTCCCAGTAGACTGTCTCTCAATGTGAGCGTACACTCTACACTTACATCTATATAAATATGAAATCTCTGAAATGCTGTGAAACAGCAACCAGAATAGGACCGTTTAGTTAACAAAAGGTGACAGTTAGGGTGTTTGAAATCATTCAGTCGTTCACTCATTCACTATCCCCTATATAGTGTTTATTAAATAGTGCACAATATAGGGAATGGTCAAACAACATTTCGGACACTACACAAATCATTGCGTCAGTAGATGCGGCAGATGTATGTGTGATGGAAGCAGGTGTGTCCAGCATCATGTCAACAAACGGAGCAGTAAACCCATTTTATAGTCTGCATATGATACAAACCTGCACTTAGGAGAATGGTAAAATGTTGTATTGATCTCATCTCATCTTCAATCGCTTATCCAGGGTCGGGTCGCGGGGGCAGCAGCTTTAGCAGGGGACCCCAAACTTCCCTTTCCCGGGCCACATTAACCAGCTCTAACTGGGGGATCCTGAGGCGTTCCCAGGCCAGTGTGGAGATATAATCTCTCCACCCAGTCCTGGGTCTTCCCCAAGGCCTCCTCCCAGCTGGACGTGCATGTAACACCTCCCTAGGGAAGGGCCCAGGGGGTATCCTTACTAGATGCCCGAACCACCTCAACTGGCTTCTTTCCTCTCTTTTCGCCACAACGGTGCGGTAGAGCGACTGCAACACCACCCTCGCTGCTCCGATTCTCCAGCCAAACTCACGTTCCATAGTCCCCTCACTCGTGAACATGATCTTGAGGTACTTGAACTCCTTCACTTGGGGTAAGGACTCATTCCCTACCTGGAGTAAGCAATCCACCGGTTTCCTGCTGAGAGCCATGGCCTCAGATTTAGAGGTGCTGATCCTCATCCCAGCCGCTTAACATTCGACTGCGAACCGATCCAGTGAGTGCTAAAGGTCCATCAGGACCACATCATCTGCAAAAAGCAGAGACGAGATCCTCAGCCCACCAAACTGCAACCCCTCCCCACAACGACTACGCCTCGATATCCTGTCCATGAAAACAGGATTGGTGACAAAGCGCACCACTAGCGGAGGCCAACCCCCACCGGGAACGAATCCGACTTACTGCCGAGGATCCGGACACAGCTCGCGCTTTGGGTGTACAGAGAATGGATGGCCCACAGAAGTGAACCCCTCACCCTATACTCCCACAGCACCTCCCACAGTATCTCCCGAGGGACTAAGTCATATCCACAAAACACATGTAGAGTGGATGTGAATACTGTCAGGCCCCCTCCAGGATCCTTGTGAGAGTGAAGAGCTGGTCCGTTGTTCCACATCCAGGACGGAATCCGCATTGTTCCTCTTCAATCTGAGGTTCGACTATAGGAGGAACCCCCCTTTCCAGCACCTTGGAGTAGACTTTACCAGGGAGGCTGAGTAGTGTGATACCCCTGTAATTGGCACACACCCTCTGGTCCCCCTTTTTAAACAGAGGAACCACCACCCCAGTCTGCCAATCCCTTGGCACTGTTCCAGACTTCCACGCAATGTTGAAGAGACTTGTCAACCAAGACAGCCCCTCCAAACCAAAAGCTTTCAGCATTTCTGGACGAATCTCATCAATGCCTGGGGCTTTGCCACTGTGGAGTTGTTTGACTACCTCAGTGACTTCCGCCAGAGATATTGACAATGATTTCCCATCAGCCTCCAGCTCTGCCTCTACAAAAGAGGGCGTGTTAGTCGGATTAAGGAGTTCCTCAAAGTGCTCCTTCCATCGCCCGATTACCACATGGGCTGAGGTCACCAGCGTCCCGTCCTTACTGTCATCAGCGTGGACGGTTCCCCGTTTCCCCCTCCTGAGATGTCGAATGGTTTTCCAGAAGCACCTTGGTGCCGCCCGAAAGTCCTTCCCCATGACTTCTCCGAACTCCTCCCACACCCACTGCATTGCCTCTGACACAGCAGAGGCTGCAGCCCTTCTGGCCTGTCGGTACCTTGCAACTGCCTCCGGAATCTTCTGGGATAACATATCCCGGAAGGCCTCCTTCTTCAGTCGGACAGCTTCCCTGACCACCGGTGTCCACCACCGTGTTCGAGGGTTACAGCCCCTTGAGGCACCTAAGACCTTGAGGCCACAGCTCACCGCTGCAGCTTCAGCAATGGAAGCTTTGAACATTGCCCACTCCGGTTCAATGCCCCAAACCTCCACAGGGATGCCAGAAAAGTTCCGCCGGAGGTGTAAGTTGAAGATCTCTCGGACAGGGGCCTCCTCCAGACGTTCCCAGTTCACCAGCACTACTCGTTTGGGCTTACCTGGTCTGTCCAGAATCTTCCCCCATCCTCTGACCCAACTCATCACCAGATGGTGATCAGTTGACAGCTCTGCCCCTCTTTTCACTCGAGTGTCCAAAACATACAGCCTCAGATCAGATGATACAATCACAAAATCGATCATCGACCTTTAGTACCAAGTACACTTATGAGCATCCTTATGTTTGAACATGGTGTTAGTTATAGACGATCCGTGACTAGCACAGAAGTCTAATAACTGACGACCACTCCAATTTAGATCAGGGAGGCCGTTCCTCCCAATCACGCCTCTCCAGGTGTCTCCATCATTGCCCATGTGGGCGTTGAAGTCTCCCAGCAGAACTATGGAGTCCCCTACTGGAGCTCCATGCAGGGTCTCCAAGAAGGCCAAATACTCTGAACTGCTATGCACAAACAACAAAGTTTTCCCCCCTACCACCCGCAGGCATAAGGAGGCGACCCTCTCGTCCACTGGGGTGAACTCCAACACTGCGGTGCTCAGCCGGGGGTTTGTGAGTATCCCCACACCCGCCCGGCGCCTCACACCCTGGGCTACTCCAGAGAAGAATAGGGTCCAACCCCTATCCAGGAGTACAGTTCCAGAACCGAGACTGTGGTGTGTCAAGGCACCCGGGCCAGGGCCGTCCACGGGACAGCAACCCCATTAGATGACCAGGGGCCTGTTTCACAAAGCAGGTTTAGTGAAAATTCTGAGTCTGTTAACCCTGAAATGAGGGAAACTCTGAGTTTTCCGTTTCACAAAGGGAGGTAACTCAAACCAGAGAGAGGGGTAACTCTAGCCTGTTTCACAAAGAGAGGTAACTTAACCTCTCGGTCAGTTACCATGGTAACATACTCTCTGAAACTAACCTGGTCAGGACCAGGTTTTTCTCAGAAAACCTTGAGTTTCTCTCTGTCTCCGCCCTCTTTCAGCCACACACGGTGTTTGATTTCCTCATTCATTCAGTCAGCGGGCGAGTTTTGGCGTGGTATAGTTCTGTCGTCTGTTTTTTCAGAAAATCATTGCAAAAATCAGTCATTAGAAGTTATATTAGGTGGCGACTATTTCACTACCATGGCATGTCCTTTTGATAATGATCCCGTGGATGAAGCTGACGCAATACTGCGCAGAGAATTAAATATTCGTCGGGAGATGATTATCAGACAGCGCTTTGACGTCCTTAATATACTGCAGCCATATTACAAAATTAATGAAATGGATCTTTTAAGCAAGTTGAATGTATTTGACTCAGCGTTTCCTAAATATAATCCCAGCTTTTCTTGCAATTCATAGGTTCAAAAGTGTGTGCTTTTATTTGGGTTACCGGTATATAAACTACTCCTATAGGTGGAAACAACAGCCTTTTGATCCAGTATATCACCTATAATGCGAGGGGGTCCATTTCACGGCAGGGAAACACCGTTTCATGTCACAGTCCATCTCATCCCTCCTTACATTTCCAACATTAACAACCAGAAATGCTCTTATATCACAGCAGATATTGTGTGTTGCGCTGCGTTTTTTTGCAAATGGGAGTTTTTTTTTGCAACATATAAAACAGCCACTTACGGTAATATTTACTTTAGAATGTAAAACATGCTCAAAATGAGGCGTCACCATGAGACAGTGCTGAGGTTTTACCTGTTTGAATACCTGTATGTTTTTATGTTTCATCTTAAGCTGCTGCCTAGTGCGCTTCTCCCCCGCGGGGTTGCACTTAAATGAAATAAACTAATAGGCTCCCACTCAAACAGTTCCCCCTGTGATATTACTGTGATTGCAACAGGACTACATTTAAACTTATGCACTGACCCGAGCCGCAATGTTCTCCCGCACCGTCTCCCTCTCTTTTGCTGCAGCAGCGGTGTAAACCTGCTCAAACTCTCCGTATGAGCGCATTAATATTTCCAATTCCAGGTGTAGCGTAGCCCTTCGCTTTCCCGTTGCCATGGTGACTTGTCGAATCAGGGCTCCATTGATGCTGTCTTTTTTTACTTGTGGTGCACGCGCTTAACTCCAGATCAAACTACTCTGAGTTGATCAACCTAATGCAAATCTGCTGTTCTGGAACCGAAAACTCAGAGTTTCCTATCTCAGAGTAGATCAACTCAGAGTTCAGGGTTAGACTCAGAGTTTGTTGAACCTGCTTTGTGAAACAGGCCCCAGAGACAACTCCCCGTGTGGTCGGCCCCCTGCAGGAGACACTGAAAAACCGAGGGGATGAAACAGTAAAATAAGATAAAAAGAATAGAAACTAGGAGGGAATAAAAAAAGTTCAAAACAGTAAAATAAGATAAAAGGAATACGAGCTAAAAAATAATTAAAGAAATATTAGAAGCATGAAAGGAATTAGAAAGAATCAAACAGGTCAGTTAAAAGCCTGATTAAAAAGGTGGGTCTTGAGCCTCAACATCAACATTCTCTGATGCTCTGAGGTTCTCCACTAGCTGTTCCACAATCGGGGGCTATAATAACTGAATGCCGCCTCCCCCTTGTGTTTTGGTTCTTACTTGTGATATGGTTAAAAGGCCAGCACCAGAGGACCTCAGGGTCCGCGAGGGTCGATAGGGTAAAAGTATTGCAGATAAATAAGAAGGCCCGAGACCATTAAGACATTTAAAAACTAGTAAAAGAGCCTTAAAATCAATCCTGAAGCGCACAGGGAGCCAATGCAGCGATTTTAAAACTGGTGTAATGTGCTTCCGCCCTCTTGTTCTCATCAGCCCGTGTGCGGCTGAGTTCTGTAGTAATTGTAAGTTAAAGTTAAGTTAAGTTGTAGGTTAAAGTTTATGTATAATGAGGGGTGTGGCCTCTTGAGTGACAGCTAGCCCCTGGCCCTCACTTCTCCTCTGAGGTAAACATCAGCCAGATAGACATATCTCACTCCCCCCAACGTCACATTCATGCCCTTTTTTGGTAAGAGGGAATGAGGCGGAGTCAAAGTCTGACAAGATGGCGACTCCCGCAGCCGCAGGATTGGATCAAGTTGAGGGAACGGACCTCGACGGAGAATCTACGTCCATTTTTTATACAGTCTATGGTTATACATTATGCAGCAGCACCTGTAGCCAGCCTGCAAACATATTTATTTTAATGCCACTGAATTAAGCATGAAGGACTTCTCCTTGTTCCAATTGTATTGTTTAGTCCTCCCTCTTTGCTTACCTCTCTCTTCCTGTATATCACTCTTTTTCTACATTTTCATCTTGCAGTCTCTCGCTCCCTTCCTGCGTGCACATTCTCCCTCCTTACATTCTTTCTCTTGTATTTTCCCTCTCCTTCACATAGAATACTGTGTGGCAGCACAGGGGTCTGGAGCACTGCCTACTCCAACCAGCTTAGGTGAATCAGTTGCCATGGCAATCAAATCCAAATAACCAACAATGGCATGTTAATTATGGTTATTACAGTATGAAGACTGTTCCAAGAAAATGAGCGATGTTACTTTTCTTCGGAGGGATTAAAGAAAGAGAATGTCAGAGGTGAAGCAGTTTAGACAACATAATTCATAACAGAGCGTTGATTGCAAAAGTGTTGGACTCTGCATAGTCCCTCTGACTGTTTTGGTGAAAATGGAGGGTCCACAAAAAGGCTTGCTGCCCTTGGCTCTGAGGGGGTGAGAGGATAAAAATGGCATTAGCTGTATGAAAAAAACCCATTGTCACTTTATTATTAAACTTGCGTGACGTCATCTAAGTGAGTATGCCTTCGGCTTGGAATTAGAAACATACTCCATATATGTACAATAATGTGCACAGATTTGAAAGTGTAACAACACCTGTTCTGTAATATCAAATAATCTGAATCTGGTTAATGGACAGCGGCATTCTGGACACATATTTCAGAGTCCCTAAAGTGAACTGGAAACATTGGCCAAGGCCAGCAGGCACAAAAGAACGTCTGACTGTAAAGTGAGTGATTTTATTTTCTTTCTGTTACTAACCTGGCCTCTGATGGGCGAATTTATAGAGAGAAGTTATTTTGTTTGTATATTTTAGTACATATTTTTTTGTACCAGTGGGAGTTGCCTGCGCTGCCGTGCATTGTGGTGCATTATTATTATGGGAGTTAATGTTTTCAATCCCGAGCGCCATAAAGTCACTTTCTGCCTTTTCTTTGCCATGAAGGCACCAACTTAGAAATGTATGTTACATTTCGACTACATCTACGGTCCACTTTCAATACAGATGTTTTCACTGGTGAAGTATCCCTTTAATGTCTACTCTACTACCGTCATCTAGTGTATGTGCAGTCTGTGGCCTGTACTGTAGCAATGGAGTCAATAAAGTAGCTCAATATGCTAGTGTATGTTATTTGAGGTCAATTATTCAGGTTGTCCACCCATCCCTCAGTAGTAGAAGGCAGAGGAATGATCACATTATCCTTTTTGAGGTTTAACAGGTGGGGTTCCCACATGTTTTTTTCCCAACTGGTCTATGAAAGTGGATTAGTGTAGCGTAACAATACTGAAAGGCCGGTTCCTGAGTGTGCCTGAAGAAGTGTCCATATTTCTTGGGGGCTTAGAATTAGGCGGATGAGGTATCAGCGTTGAGTTTTCAGTTTGTTCTTCAAGTGACCAAAATAATAATCTAATGTAGCTTTCAGGTGATCAGATGGTATAAAATGTGGAATCTACTTTCTCTCTTTTGTTCTAGAATAAGATAAGCTTAGACATATCTACTTTTAAATTCACCAAACATCCAAATAATATCATACTTTGCCATATTTCTTTGAAAGACCCTAAAAGAACATGTCATATCTGTTATTCATTATGGTAGAGAAAGTGTCATTCTTTTTTGTATTCGATAACAAACAAAATGCTTATAAAATATGAATTGATTCTAAAGCATGATCTTTTTTTTTCTGCCTCTCAGGTACTAATGGACCTTACAGGTCTGCTAATGTACTATAGCTGCTTCCTGTGTGCTTAATCCGAAGCATCTCTGTGGGGCTGGCACACGTCAGTAAACATCCTCTACCGATATTCTGGCTCTTAAGTCTTTTCAAAAGGCTTTCATAACATCCATGTTTACCAGAGTGGAAGGCCTACCCTGACGAAGGAAGCAGAGAGACAGAGATGAGAGAAAGAACAGGAGGTGGATCAACGAGATGAAGCTTCGCCATTTCCAAACCGTCTGTTCCTCTTCCATCTAGCCATTACCAGCGTTAGCATCCACTTGTCAGCTTTCTGGCTAATTAGATCCAATATCTGTGTGTGTGTGTGTGTGTGTGTGTGTGCGCGTGCGTGTGTGTGTGTGTGTGTGTGTGTGTGTGTGTGTGTGCATGCACACACCCATGTGTGTTAAAGCTGTTACCATGGCAATAGTCTTCCTCTATTACCCCACTAACAGAACTCTAGCAACTTGCCACCTTTCATACACCCACGTAAGGTTGGCTAATGTGCTACTTACCATAGCTTCTGGTGCTAGCTTTTGTGAGGCAGCTCAACAGGGACTAAAACTTTACAGGACAATAAAGCTGAGACAAAAGTTAGTTTTCCTCAAAGTCAATTGGAGAATTGTGTAAGCGAAGCACAAAACATCTTTTCTGTTGTCGATAGAGGTCATTGAGCCAGGCGAATAAGTACAAGGGTCGAACCATGGAGTTGCTGTGTAGTCTTTTCTCTCTTTTTGACTATTTTCAGTGGGATAAAAGGAAAATGCTGTGTAGCTCGGGTAAGTGCGGTGGCCTGGGAGGGAGGGGCCTCACTGGGAGGTTTAAGCTGCCGTCAGTCAACTTCACTCTGCTATTTAGATTCCAATTACACCTGTCAGCTCAGTCTGAGCCCTCATCTGTCTCTATCTCCTTCGTCTCTGTCTGTATGTCTCTCTAAACCCTTGCACACTCCACTTCTCTGTGTCCAACAAGACTATGCGCTCATTCTTTTCCTTTCTTTATTCATGTGTAACCTCCCTCTGTGTCAGTCAGTATTACCGTCTCCTGGATTCTCTACCCCACTTTCACTCTGTTTTCACTGCTGCCTTAATCCTCTTCTTTTATATTGCCTTACACAGTGAGGATTCAGAAATTGAATTCCCGTCAGATTTCAAACCTGTTAAAGAAAAACAGCAAAGTGACACTGACACTGACAATCTGGTGTAGCGTGGTGGTTTACCATGCTGAACTACGTAGTCACATTGTCTCTGGTCATTTGCCCTGACTGACAGAAAAACAGACGGCACATACAATGCATAGATGCATGGGCATATGGCCAGAGGATGGAAGACTGGATAAGAGAGCTGATGCTCAATTTGAACCTTTTTGGACTAGATCAGACAAGAGGGGAACAGCCTCTAATTTATTTTAACTTGACTGTGACGTTTGTGGAAATTTTATTGACATAGGAGTTGTTTGGGGGCACTAAAGCACAACATAAAGTGCAAAATGCAGTAATAATGCAGTTTTCCCTGTATTATTAAAGGGATAGTGGATGATAGTTTGAATTGTGGTGGTATGAGGTACTTCTCCACAGTAAGTGTGTTACCTACAGTTAAGGACTGTTAGCAGGCAGCCAGTTTGGAGAAGCAGACAGAAGCAGTGACACAGAAGCTGCCGCTGGCTGCTAGTTTTCAGGGTCATATTTGTATTTTTAGGGTCAACTACAATAGGTTTACATGCTGTGATCTTTAAAAACACATAGGGCCTCATTTATCAAACTTGCGTGGAAACGGGTGCAGATCTGAGCGCATAATTGGTCGTAGCAAAAGGACCCACGTGTGATTTATGAAACATTCGTATCGGACCAATCTTAGCGTATGAATGAGCGGGCCTAGATAAATGCGGCGGCTGAATTCGATCGTCATTAACGTGTTACGCTCCTAAATATTCCTGGTTCGGAGGCCTCGCCCACTGAGGTCAAACATGGAGAGAAGAAACGCAGGTTAGAAAAGAAACTTTTCCGACACACAGATCGGCATCCTGACATCCGAGATGGAGCAAAATAAAGATGTGCTTTTTGTCAGTCTTAAGAGTGGAATAAAAGGGGCCCATAAAAACACTGTATGGAAAAAAATAAGGGAGGGAGTCAAACCGAAGCAGCTCTCCACTGTGACCCGTGTGCGCCTGTGGGCACTGTTGGACAGGTGTTGTGCCGTATTCAGCACCCCTGCCGTGTATTGCACCCCCTCACATTATAGCTGATATTCAAAAGATCCATTTAATTCATTTTATAATTATGGCTGCAGTTTATTTCCACAGAATATACTATGTTGCTAGTTATCAGTGTCATATTTGTATTTTTTGGGTCAACTACAATAGTTATACAGCCTTTGATCTTTAAAAACACATTATATTTCTCAGTTTGTCCATTGCTGCAGCACACATGCAGCACCTCTGTGTGGCTCTGTCTGAACTTCTGCCTCCCCTCCCGAAAAGCCCAGTGTGCTCTGATTGGTCCGCTGGTCTGCTCTGCTGTGATTGGTCAACTGTTTATGCTACATACAGGGAAATGTTATGGCCCTTACCACATACTGAATCAGTTTCCTCAGCAGCTGAAACTATATGGAAGCTAGCCATGTTAGCTGCACAACATGCTAATGTTAGCTTTAACAGGTTAACTTCCAAAATAAACACCAAAAAAGCATAAAAGTGGCCGAACTTACAGTTTACAGTTTGAGTATGTGTGTAGCAGCATGATCAAAGGGAAGTCAGGATTCTTCTACGTAGAGACAAATTCTGGAAATTCAAAGAAATCTCTGATAGAGACCAACACCGTAGAGTTCAGAGTTGAGCACAGCCAACCCAGAGGGGCTCACATCTGAATGCTAATACATTATTTGACACTTTGGTTTTATTTAACATGACTATAAAACATTGTAACTACATTTATAGGTCAGAAAAGACGGAAAAACATGATATGTAGGTCCTCTTTAAGAAAAAAATCAGTTGAAGTGTATACTGTATTTAGAATATTTTCAGGGCTTTATCTTGCCATCAGACAGCCCTTTCCTTTGGTACTACATTTTCTCAACGTAGTCCTAAGCATTGTACTACTCCACTGATCAGACTTTCTGCAGTTTATGGATTAAACAGAATACAAGAAAATAAAAATGACAAGATTATGAGTGTGAAGAAGAAGAACTTTTGCAGAGGTAGACTGAACCACTGAAAGAGAGCTTCTTTGGAAAGGAAAGGGCTCTTTGTAATCAAGGTAAAGTGATGAAAATATTCTAAATTTAGCATACATTTAAACTGAAATGGATTGTTTCGGTTCGCCTTTCTCTCAGGTGGCTAAAATCTGTTCAGCTGCTGCCCCTGTCTACAGCAGTTTCTTGATTAGCTGCTGTGTCGGAACTCCTGCATGCTGTGTCATATGCCATATGCCATATACCAGGGCCCTGTATTGTGGAGTGGCCAGCTTTCATACCTTTAAGATTTCATGTGTTTCCGGAATTCTTAACTTTAGTCATAGCTTGTAAGTGTTTAAAGTTCTACATAATCAGATTCAATAAGCAGTTCCATAGGATTCAGATTCAAACTTGGCTAGGAAAGTATTCCAGCACACAAGTACAAACAATCACAGTCTATAAGAGGTTGTGAGCTAAGGCAGTGGCTCCCACATAAGATTTCAGCAGGTTATCAATAGCAGATCCAAGGTCAGTTTGCTTTATTATTATGTAGGTGAAACCAGCATAAGACCTCAACTGATCAACAAAGACAAAAGACAAGGCCAAAAAGCCTCTCCTCTTCTCTTACTGCCTGACCCTCTTACCACCCAGGACCAGTTGCCAGCTGTCATTAGACATTGGCCAGTGCCTAGAGGAGTCACAAGGATTTAACACTCTGAGCAGAACAAAGAGCGATGTAATTTCTCTTTTGTTTAAGAGCAACAAGGACAAGGAACAACTTTCCTTCAACCCGTTCACAAGGACCAGACACCGGCATCTAAGAGCCATAGCAACGCAACTTTCCTCACCCCATTCCATGGATTGGTAACTAAACTGCAACTGGTCACTATTTACATGTTATGAGACTTTATACTTGCTGTCACTTTCCCTTTTTTGAGGTGGAACCTTAGTTTAACTAGAGTTATTTTAAGATTTTTTTTTTTGGTAGTTTTCCAAGCCTTTATTATATAGGACAGACCGGAAATGGGGTGAAAGAGAAGGGGGGAGACATGCAGGTCGGAGTCGAATCCGCGGCCGCTGCCTCGAAGACCATCAGCCTCTTTACAAGGGGCGACTGCTCTAACCACTGTTCCATCGGCCGCCTCTTTATTAGAATCTTTGATAATATTTTGTTATAGCTAACATTAATTGAATAACAATACATTTATTGAGAATATTCAGCCTCATAATCTGATCATGAGTCAATGCCCTGCAACTACGAATACTACTACTACTTACTTATAGTTGCATAGCAAACCACTATCTGTAACCAAGTCTGCTCTGCTCCTCAGCAGGTAAATGCAGACCTGATTGTATTTCTTTTTTTTCTTTTTTCTTTTTTTTTCTTTTACCAGAGCACAAAAACTTTCACTCTGGAGGTAATTTTGTGTATGAACCACTTCACCATCCAGCTGTTTGATCCATTGTATCTGCTTGTGTTTCCATGAAATTCTACCTCTCATTTAAGAACAGATGAATGTAAAGGAATACCCCAGTGCATACCCCACTCTCCTGTACAATTATTAAACAGAAATGTTTAATCTATTGTTAGCTGTTACATCACAGTCATCTACCCGTATTTCAAAATATGTAGTATTCACAGGAACTCAGAATCAGGAAATTATTATTATTATTATTATTATTATTATTATTATTATTATTATTATTATTATTATTATTATCATCAGTTCAAGTAGAGCAAGGGATGAGTGTGGCAGGCAGGAGAATGTAAGGGCCATTGGGTATTCAGCCTATGAATGGATCATTCCCTGCTCACAGGATGGATGGGTGGATGGATAGACACATAAATGAATGGGATGGGTAGCTGTGTGAATTAATGGATGGTTGGATTAATGCAGAGAAACCGCAGAGGTTGCCCGGGGGGAGAAAAAGTATTAATCAGCACAGGTGACAGTTTCTGAGTGACTATATCCTGCTCCCCAATCCCCTTTCACACAACTTCCGGGTATGGAAAAGGCGAGGGGGGTCTCCATTACAAGGATTGGGGCACTAAGTGGAGGCTAAGGAATCTCCCCCTGGGGTTAAGGAGGTCCACAATTTCCATGAATATCATTTTAGCCTTTTTAATTGTTGCCCTTTAACTCTCTGTCATATATTTTTCCATTCATCAGTTCTCTGAGGTCAGTGCTTTGCGTTTGCGAAACATGGATGGCCTCCCCACAGCCTGCCTGGTTTCGTTCCAGTGCCATATGGCACAGAACCGCCTGGCTGTTCCAACTAGAAGACCCTGCTGAAAAAGCAAAAGAGGGGTCAACGAAGGGTGAGATTCCATTTGAAGCCTCACGAATGGTCTGCTTGTGCACATATGCAAAAACAGCATTGTCAGGTTTAAAGGGGACGTCGAAGTCCTGATGTTTGTGAACGGCATTGGGTGTGAACGCGTCCCCATCTGTGGCTAATAATATTTAACACGTTGGAGGCCTCTCCACCGCAGCTTCTGCCACTCCATAAATCACACACACATCTGGTCCACCAATCCCCCACTGCTGGATGCTGGTGGCAGGGAAACCCACATGCACACACACAAAGAAAAGGCTGCGCCAATGTGTATACACTCTGAAGTTCACCAAGTCACACACACGCTCATTTATCACTGTTTACGTTGACTTGTATTAGTTTGTGATGTGTGTGTGTTTGTTTAGGTGTGTAGCTTGTGTGCTTAGGTACGAGGGATGTAATGAAACCAATACATTATTCAGATACTCACAGAACATGTAAAGGATGGCAGGATCTGACTTGTATTCCTTAGATTTAGATTTTCCTTAAAGTCCCCCTCCACCCAAAAAAGTGTTTTTCTTCTGTTTCTCTCCTTTAAAATATCTGACACAGTGACTTGTATTGTTTTCACCTTTCTCTCCAGAAAGAGAAAATGTCTGTACACTTGTCTATAATTTGAAATTCAAACGTATTCTGTGCAGCTTTAGTTGGAATGTCACTAATCAATAAGCCAATCACTGTCTAATATATGAAACACTATTCGACGGGGAACAACTTCGAGACAACACCGGCAAAGAAACATTAATCCTTCAGCTCAGAGCGGACTGCCAGTAGAGAGAGGAGAATGGTCCCTCTTCTCTTTAGCCCGGAGGACACGGTGTCCATGATTTCCAAAAAGAATTTCAAATTTTGACTCGCCAGACCACAGGATTATTATATTATATTAAATTTCATTTAGCTGATGCTTTTGTCCAAAGTGAATTCCAATAAGGGTACAAACCAGAAGAGCAAGTTATTAAGTCAGTGCGGTAGGTTCAAATATTCCGATCTATAGAGTGCTACATATAAGTTCTTTTTTTTCCTTTTTTCTTTTTTAATTCTACTTCTTAGCAAAGCAAAAGACATGTGTTACTAGCCTGCGGCGGAAGATGTGTAGATTTTCTGCCTTCCAAATGTTGATGGGGAGCTTGTTCCACCATTTGGGACCCAGGGCGGCAAACAGTCGTGACTTAGTCGAGTGACCCAGTGTTCCTCTCAATGAGGGGGTGGAAAGCTGATTTGCCAATGCAGAGCAGAGTGGGTGGGCTGGGGTGTAAGGTTTAATCATGTCCTGGATGTAAGCTGGGCCTGATCCATAATTAGCACCATAAGCAAGTGCTAGTGTCTTGAAACGGATGTGAGCAGCTACAGGAAGCCAGTGAAGGGAGCGGAGGAGCGGTGTAGTGTGAGAGAAATTGGATAGGTTGAAGACCAGTTGAGCTGCTGCATTCTGGATGAGCTGCAGAGGTCGGATGGCACAGGCCGGCAGACCAGCCGGTAGGGAGTTACAGGAGTCAAGGCGTGAGATGACAAGAGCCTGGACCAGAACCTGTGCTGCCTTCTGGGTCAGCAGAGGCCGTATCCTGCTGATGTTGTGAAACATGTATCTGCACCATCAGGTTGTTGCAGCAATGTTGGTGGAAAGGGAGAGTTGGTCATCAAGTGTCACACCCAGGTTCCTTGCAGTCTGGGTGGGGGCTACCACAGAGTTGTCAAGGGTGATAGTAAGGTCTTGGGTGGGTGAGCCTTTTCCAGGAAGAAAAATCAGCTCTGTCTTGTCTAGGTTGGGTTTCAGGTGGTGTGCGGACATCCATTGAGAAATGTCAATCAGACAGGCAGAGATCCATTCTGCTGCGAGTGTGTCGGACTGAGGAAAAAAGAGAGTAAGTTGGATGTCATCAGCATAGCTGTGATAGGACAAGCCGTGTGAGTGATAACACTTGGTCTCAGTCCATCTTAGATGAGCACGGGCTCATAGAAGGCAGCAGTGTTTCTGGGTCTGGTTTCTATATGGTTTCTTCTTTGCATGGTAGAATTTCACCTGTCATCTGTGGATGCAGTGATGAACTCTGTTCACAGACGATGGTTTGTGGTGGTGTTCCTGAACCCATGCACTGCTCTCCACTACAGAATCCTGTCACAACCATAGAGAGCATCTTACTAATTAAATAGTATGGATGTATAAACATTTTATAAACTATGCTATTCATATATGCAACTGTAAATGTACCTGTGACTATTTCATGTCAATTTGGGTAGATTTAATGTATAATGTCATTGAAACTGTTCTTTGTTCTTTTTTCTTTTAGTTCTTTTCTTGAGAATCATGCAGTATGGCCTAATGAGCTTCTAGCTATAACTATGTATGGTTTTTTTTTTTTGCTTGTTTGTTTTAGAATACACTTCATTCTTTAACATTTCATGGCTGTGTTTAACACAAAAAAACACCACTGTAAATCTCATCTCATCTGTGTATGTCTATATGGTCATTATATGTAAATATACTCACCCTAAAGCCGAAATAATACTTTTCTTGTCTGGGAGGGTGGACATCGGTCTGTGTGGCGTAAATATCATTATTCTGTTGTCATCCGCCCATGTCCACGAGGGTGAGCAAGCAGCCCCAAAAAAGTGACCGTGAGGACTATATCAAGAAACAAGCATGCCTCCTGTGCATGCTCCAGCTGTTCCACACTCCAGTCCAGTAGGTGGTGTGTTTGCTGGTACATCTAGCTGATTTATCAAGTGGAAGAAGGCGACAAAGACGGAAAAGAAGTTAAGAAAAAGTGGGTTAAGAACAGTAAAGGCAGAACTTTCAGAAATTTCAAAACACAGAGCCAAGAGTGATAAAGGGGGTAACCCATGGTCTTTTAAGGAATACAAAGACTACCGCACCAGCCGCCAACATCTGGAATAGATGGGGAAATGCACATCCGGGAACGCCAGACCTAGCGGACCTCAATCAAGTCTGATAGAACTGTGTGTGCGTCCGTGTGACCGGTCGGACTTTGGGGCATAATGACGGTTTTAGTGTATACAGCAGTCAGATTAGATTCCCATCAGCTGAGCTCTTTAATATTACTGTAACACAACTTGATGTATGATCCAGGTCGCTAGCTCTGTCTCTCTCTCTCTCTCTCACACACACACACACACAATATTCTGCAGGCAAACTGGCACATTTACATGGCTGTTTAAATTGGTGATTTCTTCATTTCCTTCCTTTGTGACTCATGTTATATGAGTACAAAGTAAGTGAAAGTGATGAATTGTGGGTAGAGCCTGCAGTTTACATAACTTGAATCCCATTATTAAGGCAAGCTATGTATGTGTTGCACTGAACCATGATGACACCAAGCCCATGTTTATGGTTGTTAACGTGTTGAGCTGTACATGTCATCAGAGAGTCTTCAAACGGCGGCTTCATTAGTAAATTAACCTGCTGTGTCACTCTCGTCACATGCAAATTAAAAAAAGTGTGTTCTCCTGCCTGATGTCCGTCGGTGATTTGTGGAAAACTGTGTGACAAGCAAATTGGTAAGCACTTCCTTTTCCTTACAATTCAGTTAGCCAGGCCATTAGTGGAACAGTATAAAAAATTTATTTTTCATGACGGGAGCAATTTGGCCATTGCTGCGGCTGACTCATTAGAAACAATACAATATTCCTTGCTTCATCTCACAGCCTCAGGTGCTGCTCTTTAATTGACATGTATTCATCATTTCCCCTCAAATTAGCTCCTTCGAGCAATCGTATATCTATATTTCAGCTGCCTCACCTTCTCATCACTCTGCCATTTTGCTCATATTTACGTCTGAAACATTATTTAGCCATTAATGTACTTGCCAATGAAAGGGCGAAAACACCCTGTCTGGATGGCTTAATCAATAGCAGCGTTGCTCTGCAGAGACAATAGACACATTATTTGGAGCGCTCTGTAATAACCTGCAATCTCCCCCCGTGATGAACACAATAATCACCGCCATGTGACGGCTAAGTGGGGCATTCCTGGACCCCTGACAGCCGCCCACCTGCCTTGATTGATGATTTTGTTTTTAAAAAGTGAAAGTAGTTGAAGGTATTTTAACATTTTAACATGGGGGGGGGGGGGTACTCATTCCCCAAAAAGTCACATTCCACTGGGAATAAAGGACGGCATTGTGGGGACTAATCCACTTCAGTCTTCTGTGGAGAGTCTGTGTGTGGGAGAGGACATCACGTATGTTATCTTCTTGGTGTGTGTGTGTGTGCGAGTCTGTGAGTGTTTGTGATTAATTGTTTATGTCACTTTGCCTGGGTGTAGATGTTTGTGTGTGTGTGTGTGTGTTTTCTTTGTGATACCATTATAAGTCGTGTGCATAGTGCATTTCTCTAATGTTTGTGTGCACATGATTCAAAGGTATTCTTTAGAGAACACACTTGAGTTTGCATTTAGTGTTTCTGGCTAAAAACACATTTTGGAAATCCTGGAAATGTGCTGGATACATTTCCTTCCTCAGGAAACATTTTCATAGCTTTTTTTATTGTTTGAAACCCGCATTGTTTATATCGGCAAGCAGTCTTCTTCCCTTCCCTTTGCTGGCACATTGCTGTGTTTTGTGTCACTTAGTGTTGCCAGATGTGAAATAATGTGTCCTGCTCCTATTAATACTCACCACCCCTTGAAATTATGTGTATTCATCCACTGCTGGTAGCTAAACAACAGAACCCATCTCTGTATGTGTCCCATTGTTATTATCTGTTTTTTGAAAATGAAATATACATTAGGAACAGTGATGGGAAAAACGCTGTTAAAACATAACAGGGTTACTAACGGCGTCACTTTTTTCAGTAAAGACTAATCTCATTGATTACTCTTGCCATCGTTATAACGCTGTTACTGCCAAAAACTGTGGCGCTTTCCTATAATTATTAGCTCATTGAAGCTGTTTTCATCAGACCAACTAGATCGCTAAACCGAGCAGCAAAGACTGTTCTTCTTTGGTGAGGGGGGATGAAACAACGGCATAAATGATCATTGCCCACATGGGCGTTGAAGTCTCCCAGCAGAACAATGGAGTCCCCTACTGAAGCCCCATGCAGGACTCCATTCAGGGTCTCCAAGAAGGCCAAATACTCTGAACTGCTGTTTGTTGCATATGCACAAAAACGGTCAGAGTTTTTGCACCTACCACCCGCAGGCATAAGGAGGCGACCCTCTCGTCCACCTGAGTAAATTCCAACACCACGGCGCTCAGCCGGGGGTTTGTGAGTATCCCCACACCCGCCTGGCACCTCACACCCTGGTCAACTCCACCTCCCGCACAAGCTCCGGCTCCTTCCCCCACAGAGAGGTGACATTCCACGTCCCCAGAGCCAGCCTCTGCTGCCCGTGTCTGGTCTGTCAAGGCCCCTCACCTTCACTGCCAACCGTGCACCCGACCCCAGTGGTTCCTCTTTTGAGTGGTGGGCCCACAGGATGCTATTTTACAGTACATGGTAAATGGTAAATGGACTTGTACTTACAGTATATAGCGCCTTTCTGGTCGTCTAATTACTCAAGGCGCTTTCACACTACTCACCCATTCACACAGACATTCACACTGATGGCAGTGGACATCTTCATACCATCTAATCTAACCATTTACACCACATTCACACACTACACAATACATCACATATGTCAATGAGCTTCAAGTGTCAGGTATAGGTAATGGGGCAAAATGTACCCATACATGCTGCAAAGGTTGTCCATCTTGGTGGTTAAGGGGGAACTCCACCACCACCGCCCAAAGCTTGTGACCATGAGGTGAGGGTTGGGACACAGACCAACTGGTGGTACTGCTATCATTCAATCCTGGAATTGTTGAGGTTCAAATGCACCCTCATTCTGATTTATTTTAGGAGTTTTCATCCATGTTGGAGGTAACAACATAAGGCATTTGTAAGTTTCACAGCTATTGGTACAAAACACCTTTTAAAACATTCTGTGTAGTACCTGGGTGTCATTGTCGCTCAACACACTCTTTAAACCAATAAAAACCCTAAACAGGGAACAACTTTAACAACTGTACTGAAGCATGGTTTAAACTCACGTCCTGGTTCTTCTCTTCAAGACCTTTTCCAGTTAATTGGGGGTCAAATCAATTACAGAGGTAGACAATTTGATGAATGAGTGTGGATTTGAAGCAATGTTCAAGTCTGATTCAGTTTTAAAAATTGTATAAAGAAGGAATTTTCATAAAGTACAGAGAGGAAGAAGGAAGCTATAATCTGTGATTACAAAGATATATTAAAAGAAACCAAATTTTTTAAGGCAAAGTGTCTAAACTGTATATTATGAAATAGATTTCAAAATGATTCCAATGTGATAAAGTTTGTAAATGGAGAAGGGGTATTACATAAGTTATTCTTCTCACTCCTCCTTTTGGGACATGTTAAACTGTTAAAATATTTTGTTGGTTATATTGTGTTTTATTGCTGGCACCCCCCCCCCCCCCCCAAAAAAAAACAAAAAAAAAAACCACAACGACAAAAATTATATTCTGATTATGTTTTTAATACTTTCACATGTTATACGAAATAAAAACTAAACTAAAAAACAAAAACAACCTATTACTCCCGAGATTCAACGGCGAAAAGGAACACAGATCGCCACATTTAATAGCTTCCTATAACCTTGAAAAATGTACGTTTTTGGAAGAACAGCAACCTGAACAGTGCCTTTTTAAACACAGCATCAACATTTTCTTTCCAGTCGAGTTTCATATGAACATAAACAGCCACATATTTTTGTGTATCTTGTCATTCTGTGTGCCTTCTGCAAAAGGACATTAAAACATTACTCCATTGGAAAAGTAGTGGTCGAAAACTCCACAGGATACCTTTAAGCATGTATGTTTGTTTGTGTGCGAGTGTGTGTGTTTGTGTGTGCGTGCGTGCGTGTGTGTGTACACGTGTGTGTGTTTGTTCATGTGTGTGACTGAGACATTCTTTAAGGTCTCCAGTAGCCAGCAAGTTTGTGTTCCTGTTTTGTGTCAAGTTGTTTCAGGTCTGGACTCCCTCTTGCTGTTGGAGAGGCTCAGATCTCCTGCAAACCTACTGGCCGTTGCTCCTTAAACACACACACTCACACACTCCAACTGCCCTGCTGCCTCTCTCTTTCATCTGTTCTTCTCTCACACTCCCCCTTTTTTCGCCTTTACACTGATTCTCCTCATTCTACCCTCCCCTTCACTCTAATCTCTCATTTTCTCTTCCCTGCCTTCTTTTTCATCACTCCCCTTCATTTTGTCTCTCCCAAGTGTCTGTCCTTTTCCTTTCACCCTAATGCTTCTCACTTTATTTCTTCCCCCCTCTCTTCGCCAAACCCCACCTCTCAATCTCTTTCTCTCTCCTTATCAGAGTTGAGGATGAATGGTGAAAGGTGAGGAGGCGAGGCTGAGACTTAAACCCAATACCTTGTGTGTGGGAACCTCATTGTGGCCGGCAACTCAGAGGGGGGTCACTTCCCCCCCGTATGGTCGATAGAGCAGACCCTCTCATCTTTCCCCGCCTTGAATGGCATCACTGTGCCCGGCAGCATGGGGAGGGATGGGGGAGGGGAAGGGGCGTGGGGGAGTGATGCATGACCTGACAAAAACAGAGATGGCAAGGATATTTTCTTGTCTCACATATCTTCAGAAAGATATATTATTGCTTACATCACTTACCACAAAGCTTCTGACAACATTGTGATTTTCTAGCTGAAGTGTAAAATTGTGCCCTTTTCATTGCTCTTCAACCTCTCAGCATGTGAATGTGTATCGATCAGTTTTATACCCTAGCATCCCACTTAGTCTGCATTACCATGATTACATGCAAATGTGCCAAATATACTAGTTTGACACTTGTGTTACTCTCCACAGCACTAAAATGAACTTAAACCAGCAATAACAAAAGCAGTAGAAAAAATGTGAACACATAATACTGATATATCATCACCTTTCAGTGGATATGTTTATATGAGATGATATAGCTCGACCACTGACATATAGGGCTCTATTTTCCAACCGGCACAGAGTGGCACACAATGCAGGGCAACTGTCACTGCTCATTTCAGACCCAGGCAGATAGGTGCATATTCACCTATCTGCCTATGCATATATCATATGCAGTCATATTGAGTTGTTGACTGGACAGAGGGTTGGAAGCTGGGATCCCATAACTAGCAATTGCTGGCTTTTGGAAAACTGATTAAAAGTTATTTTTTTCTTTTTAAATATCCTGTTTTTTTATTTTTTATCTGAGAAAGGGCATTTAGCAAATGGAAAGGATTTCATTTCAAGTCGGCAGGAGCAATACATGCTGTTATGAGCCAGATGGCAGCTGCCATGCTTTCCGAGAATATTTTTACACTTCTCAGTCTGCCTGAGGGATTCAACATATTAGGTCAGGGTGTTCCACCTATAGGTCAGTTTGGAAAGGCCAGGGTGAAGGTGACTCGAGGCTCTGGCCGAGAGCTTTCCAGCACCCGTCGCCTGGAACTCACCACTGCCCTGAGCCCTTTCTCCAATGTCCTCAGTGTGTCAGGGGTCTGGGTTGACATCAGCAGCCCCTCCCAAGCCGTTTTACGGACCCCGCCTCGTTTACCATGCTTTGTGTGTGCAACTTTTTTGCTGAGTCAACACTGCATAATATATTTTGTTTTATTTACACATACACTGACACCAATCAGCGGTCAAGCCATCACTTACCCCAGGTAAAAATCTAAGTTCTCATACCTCAGTTAACAGACCAAGAGAACTCCTCTAGCACCCCGATCATTCATGCATGTAAACAGCTTAACTGGAGTATTAGTGGGTTTTTCGTCTAAGTATGCTCTGTAGGTTATAAGTCCCCCTCCCCACTCCATGACAGTGGTTTTTGATCCTGAAATATAATAAACCAGTAAACAGAACTTTGCCATGGAAAGTAACAGCATTACCAAGGAGACCCATTTTGGTCCTCCCTTGTGGTTTTGACAAAGGTGACCCGGGAAAAAAAAGTCGTATTCGGACCCGCTGTTTTTGGTGGAGCTCCACCTACTGTAACGGAGTTACTCCACCATTACGTGGGGAACTTCAATAATCCGATTATTCCTTTGACCGGGGAAAGACCATTTTCGGGTTACTGAGTGTAGACATTGTAGTTGTAAGTTCATTCAGAAGACATGATGTCATCCATAGCATTGAGACTAACCCTGCCCCTTCTCTCAGCAAGATCAGAAACATTGTTGCAAGTCATCAAATTAAGTAGCCCTGTCAATAACAATGTTTATTTATTTTGTACAGATAGTAGTTACAATAACTGGCCAAAAGTATGCAGACAACTGAATATTTACCATGGCCATTAATATGCTGCTATAACACTAGCCTCCACTCATTTAAGGCTTCCCTCCAGACGTTGGATCTGCAGAGAACTTTCTCTATTCAGCCCAAAGAGCATTAGTAATGTCAAACACTGATGTTGAGTCATAATATCTCCTAGTCAAGGTTTCAGTTCATCCCAAAGATGTTGGATGAACTTGAGGTCAGGGCAAAGGGCATTGAACAGTTTTTTCACTTTTTGGGGGGATTAGGAGCTATGATTTCTGCCCCGGCCATCACACACCGGAGGGGGAAACTATACACCGCTCACCACTGGCTTTGTATTGTGTGATGGTGCCTCCTCAATTCTGTCTACTAGCAAAATAAAAATGCTTAAAATCTGCTGTGTGATGGGGTGTACCAAGAGGGCAAAGAACCCAGAACTACATTTTTAAAAAGCTGCTGAGTTGAAAAACAGACCCAAAGGGGATATAGGCGTTAAGTCAATGCTAACACACAATGAAAATGACCATTAATGCAAAATTAGCTTCACAATAACAATATATCCCTAACAGGAAACATACAACTCCCATAGCTACCATAACTGCTAAAATCACGAGGCAAATAATTCATGCTAATTCCACTTGTTACTGTTCATTTGTATAATTGCAATATTTACTGATTTACAATAAAAAATAACATTAAAAAGTCAGCTAGGTCAATTCTAACACGTAATGGTAATAATTATATAAGCCGTAACAGAAATTAGCATTGTTATGGCAACCTCATCCGAACCCCAGATCCACTTGACGGTTATAAAACTACATGTGTGCTCATACTTCCTGTCAAAATGCATTAGTGTCACTTACAGAACTTTAGTTAGCCTGAAACTAACAGGAGTCAGTTTCTCTTCCAGCAGCTAGATGAAGTATCCATTATACACATCATAACTAACATTTGAGGGAGGCGCCACTTCTTCTATGATTGGGCATGGTTTCAGCACCTCCAGAGGACACACTCCCAGTGTTTCAGAGAAGAGTGTACTGCTTAGTTTTTTAGATCTTTGAAACTTATACTACTACTATACTAATACTATTTTTTCACACTTAGCAATATGTTTATATATTCAAATTTCGCTGCTTGGTTGATAACACTTTGTTGTAGTGTCACAAACTCAGATCCCACTTTTGTCACTGCTTTACACAGACTTTAAAATTAGCAGCTAATCAGCAGATATTTGAGATCAACAGAACTCTGACCTGTTTTATTGGGTATGTAGACAGACAGGCAGACGGCTGAGTGACGGGGGGTGTTTTCCATGAGCACTCACCTGTCCGCTCATATTAAATTCTGCAGCCTGTGAGTTTAGTTTGCAGAGTCTAGTTCACATGGTCAAGCTGTGCAAACACCCCCAGGTACAAACCCTCTCCTAGCTTTTAGCATCATTTATTAAAGAAGAAGTCAATTAGGGTTGAATACTTTGTCTTCCAAGTGTCAATATTTGGTAAACAATCTTATGCATCTTTTTGCAATCCCCAGAAGTGTCCCACTGTGTTTGTTGGATGAGTATTTGCGTTGTTTGAGGGACTCAAAACTTGCCCAACCACCATAATGAAACACATGTCCACTTTCTTTTGGTTTTTTTTCATTAATGTTTGAATGTGGAAAAATTGGTTAGCTATCTGTGAATCCTTCCTGGTGCTGCATTCAAATGACCAATTGAAGGTCTGATATCAGAGCTTTGTTATTCAGCTCACACATCCTATATATATATATATATATATATATATATATATATATATATATATATATACATGTACTGTATGTATATTTACTCTCCCATTGGATGATCGGGGCTGTCGGTCCTGCAGTTTTTCACACCTCCTAGCTACAACATTGTGTGCTTCATGGAGTAGTGTTGTCCAATCAGAACTACTACTCTTTGTGGGGGACATCGCCCCTGCTGACTCATCCAACACAGAGTTACGCAGGAAATTAGTCAGAGAATAAAGTATTTTTTACACATTCTTACAACAACCATTTTTTCCCCATATTTTTAAACTAGATTTTATGCAGTAGGTCATACATTCAGACCCCTCCATGTTAGTGGATTGGACAAGTTAAAAACACAACAAATTAATTGTTCATCAATATGGCTTCTGTCAAAGTAGGTAGTTTTTATCACACTGATGTTTGATCAAGTGTTATTTTTATTTAAGTTTGGTTTTAATAACTTATTGGATACTATAAAGAAAATGGGGTGAAATGCAATGATTGACAGCTGTGATTAACTTGTGATTGGTTAGGTGGGTGAATGGGCAGTACTTCAACACCACACAATTACTACAGTGCAAACTCTAGTTGCAAAATTAAGGATATTTTGTGTTCACTTTTTTACAGTGGGAGGAAGTGGAGCTGTGTCGTCCATCTTTAAATTATAGTATATGGGTGTCACCTGAATTCAGAAAAAAAACATTACAAAAGCTCAAATATGGCTACATGCTTTGTGGATATGACTGGCACTAATGGAAGGTTTAAGTGTAGAATTAAGTGTTTTGGGTTTAACATGCCAAAACACTGGTATGGTCCTTTAAATCTCAGATGGCTCCTTCCCCAAGCTGCTCAGAATATAGTTATTATATCAGGTTTTGGTTGGAACATTTGGTGAAAGAATACCTTGATGATTACAAGGGGTGGGGTAAAAAACATTCACAAATGTCGAGAATTGATTATCTAAATGTTAATTGAAGTATTGTTCGCGGAACGCAAAAGGCGGAACTTGGAAATGCGGAAGTGGAGCGCCCGTACAGTTTTTGGCATTGCACATAACAGACACAGCACAGAAATCCTATTGGTATGTTTTTTTTTTATAATAACTGGTGACAGAGAGACAAACAACACAATGTTTTCTCGTGGCTCAGCATGGATTAAAGTTACTTTAGAAGCCATCGGTACAGACCCTGATAGGGACACACACTTGCCAAACAACAGATGATATTATTGTAATAAGGACAGCTAACACAGTGGTCATCAAAATTAGAGAACAAATAATAAATACCTAATTCATTCTGAAATAATGTTATTTTTTACCATCCAGAATTAAAAAATAGAATATCCTCTGTGGCTATACCACTGCTCTCCTAGCATGTTTTTTAAATAACCAAGGCACTTGAACAAAAACCTTTATTTTGTGAAAAAGCAGTGAGCAAACACTTTAAGATCCCTACCAGTAATTGGTGTTAATCTGGCACCTGGTGACAAAACCGAAGTCATGGAATCACTAAAGAAAGCAGGTAGGATAGCTTTAACATTTTATACGTGGACATCCTTTGTCACAGAATCTTATATCACCATAACTGTGTATTTTATCACAGATGAGTGGCAGCCAACGTCTCACGTGCTCCTAATAAGAGCAGTGAATGAGAGCCACATGGCTGCAGATATGGCTGAACTGTTTTGGGTTCTCTTTATTTATTTGTCTATAAGGGCAGCTTTTTATGTTGTTCAGGATATGCTGAAGTCTGTATTAATTAACTACAAGTATGCTACAGGCAGATTTTGTGTGTCATCTAATCTTCAAGTTGAATCATCACCACTTCTAATTGCTTTTGTTTATAGAATATATTGGAAGTAAATTCATTGTGGATCATGACTAATACTTCGCTAAAAAGTATAAAGTAGTGACAGCGTGTTAAAATAAATGATGTATGGAAAAAACAATTATGATTTCATAACTGCATTGCAGCCGTCTGAATTCTAATCAAGTTGTGAGGTGCCTAGAGATTCCCACCCCTATTACAGTCTAGATGACCCTTAAGACCATGCTTTTAGTGCTTTATGATGTTGTGTTAATTGTGAAATTTTCCACAAAAGGAATGTCTTCATTGATGTCTCTAAAATGCTTTATTGAATAAAGTGTGACAAAGAAAACATCTCAACCCAACTTAGTTTTCATCAATCCATCCTTGAACTGCTGACTTCTGCTTTTGTTTGGCTCCTGAAGAGATAATGTGTGTTGAACCTCAACTTCACTGTTCAGAAGTTGTACCATCAACATGTGGATGGATATTAAACAGCGAAACACTTGTGGTAAACCACCCCTCCTTGAGTTTTAAGTGCTTGTTGAAATCATGTACTTACCCTTCATTTTTATTTTGCCTTTGTAAGTCATAAAGTTACTTGTTAATACAAAGACTCAAGGTGACACCTTGAATCTCCAATGACACTTTGGATGATTCCGCTGATGTTGTTTTGAGCATCACTTTCTCTATTAGAATTATTAACTATTCTTTGCCGGCCAAGGGAAGTTAGCACCAACAAGCCCTCTCTAATTCCAACTCAAGGGTTTTGTTTTGCATAATTATAGTAGAACTGCATGTGTATAAAAATAATTTTCTTGAGCAAGCAAATGTTTATGATGTATATTCTAGCAGCCTATTCCTGAAGGTCCTGTCTCTCTAATGGATATTAACTTTAACAGCACTGGACCAAAGACTGGGGCCACAGTGACACACACAACATGCTTCTGAAGGACGGGAGTCTTAGGAGGTTTTGAGTATTTTGCCAGGTGTTTATATGTCTGTCTGTCTGTCTATGGGCAGATTGTATCACTTTGATAGCGTACAAATGTGCACGATGCAGTCATTAACACAAACACATCACCGGTGCATAGTTGAGATCAAAGTGAGGGCTGATTTTGAAATGGGTGTGATTCAAGCAAGGGCACCAGAAGTACCACACACACACACATACACACACACACACACACACACACACACACACACACACACACACACACACACACACAAAATCATCATCAGCCTGTTGCAGGCAGGCGAGACAGGTCATGGTCCGGTTGTCAACCATTTTACAGAGTGGTGTGAGGAATCCCATCTAGAGATAAACATGAAAAAGATCAAGGATATGATTATCGATTTTAGAAAACAAGTCCCTCCGCGTGAAGTCACATACATCAAAGGTCAGATAGTAGAACTTCTACAATCTTACAAGTATCTGGGTACAATCATAGACACTAAATTGACCTTTGTTGAAAATTGTGAAGCTGTGTGTAAGAAGGAACACCAGCCTATTTTCTGTTTAAGGAAACTGTCTCACTTTCATGTTGACAGATCACTGATGAAGCTGTTCTACCGTGATTTTATTGAGTATGTCCTTTCTTTTTGTATGGTGCCATGGTTTGGCAACCTGTCTTTAAAGAGCAGGAACTCACTAAGCCAGGTTGTCAAATGGGCTAGCAGGACTATCGTTGAGACAGCCTAGCCTAGAAGCCCTGTACATTAGACAGCTGCAGCAGCTCACTGGTTCCATCTTAAGGGACAAGTCTCACCCCCTGTACAGTGATTTCCTGCTCCTTCCACCTGGCCGCAGGTACACCGTACCCAGGACCAAAACTAAATGGCACAGGTCTCGTTTTGTCCCTGCAGCCATCAGACATCTGAATGAGAACTAGTTGACGGTGGTTGTGGTGTCGTTGTTGTTGTTGTTAATGATGATGATGATGAATGCACTTATGCCATGCACTTTGAGGGAAGTCACTAAACATATTAAATGCTCTTTATGAGGCAGCGTGGAATGATGATGGGGATGATGACGAATTGTGTAGCTTTTACTATTTAACTGTTTTTTTAATTTTTATTTATTTATTGTTTTGTATGAATGTCTCTCAGTTTGAGCCAAATTTAGCTGCGGGTACAAATAAAGAAATCTAGCTATCTATCAGCCTGTGAATGTTCTCATTCGTCCAGGTCATCGTTATCCTCAAAGCAATTTCAGTCAAAAACAACTGGACTGGTTGTTTGTCTAGGAAGACGTTTCACTTCTCATCCAAGAGGCTTCATCAGTTAATGTACGCATCTGACCAGGCTGGGACTGGTCCAGGTGGTGAAACGTCTTCCTAGACAAACAACCAGTTCAGTTGTTTTTGACTGAAATTGCTTTGGGGCTAGCTATCTATCTATCTCTCTATCTACACACACACACACACACACACACACACACACACACAAACACACACACTTTATACCAGGGTTGTCAAACTGGTCAAGTAAAGGGCTGCGGTGGCTGTAGGGTTTCATTCCAACCAAGCAAGAACACACCTGACTCGACTTATTCAATCACCTGAATTGCGTTCTCACAGTTGATTTGTGGGATCAGGTGTGTTCTTGCTTGGTTGGAATGAAATACTGAAGCCACAGTGGCCCTTTACGGGATCAGTCTGACACCCCTGCTTTACACCAACAGCCCTTATTTGGCGATAGTATCAGCAGCGTGCAAGATGCATGATCAAAATGAAGGCTGGGTTGAAAGATGGGTGTGGCCTGAGCAAAGGGGGTGGGAAGAAGGGAAGGGGCCATTGCCCCACAACTTTACACTTCTGGACAGATTTGGCATGGTGGCTGGTGTGACCGCTAGTTCATGCATGATTTTGTAATAAAATGTTCTGATAGTACTGCACACTCAATTGGGAGAAATAATTTGGCCATTCTGAGACCAATCGTCAGGGTGCAAGGTGTAGGTACTTTGGGTTTAATTGGATCAATAGTGTGACTATCAAATTAAATATTTGATAAGGAAAATTGATAAAGAAAAATTACTAAAAATGAATAACTTCAATTTATTAAAAACGTCACACGGAGAACCAATCAAATATAGTGCCTTGACTCACGTTCAGATTATGAGATTGAGTATTCTCAATAAACTTATCGTTAATCAAGGAAATATTAGTTATCACCAATAATTATCAAAGATAATAATAAAAATGACTCTAGTTAAACCAGAGTTCCTCGGGGCACCACCGTCATAGACGGAGTGATAACTAATATTAAAGTCTCATTAAATATATTAAACTACTAATTAAGGGTTAAACACCGATAAATATAATAGTTTAATTAGTTGAAGGATTTAAAAGTTCTTTTCTTAGTTTCTTTGTGTAATATTAAATAATCAGACATATGGTAAACACAAACATTTATTAACAGATTAATAAATGCAACAAACAAGACACAATAAACTAACTAAAGCTAACAGCAAACGTATGTTTGTGTGTATGTGTGTGTGTGCGTGTGTGTGTGTGTGAGAGAGAGAGACAAAGAGAAGAGGTGGGGGCTCGGAGAAGGTGTGAACATTCTCTTTGTTACACAAAGGCCGGAAGCCTGATCTCTCAGTTCTTATGACAAAGTTACAATTGTTTCTAGCCGTTCATACAGTCCTATAACATGTAGTAATGCCCAGTTGGTGATTAGTTACCAGTCCATGAGATGGGAGATGTTGCGCATTGATTGATGCCAGCAGCTGGGTTGAAGAAAGAAAGCTCGGTGGTAGTTCTTGTCTGATTGTGGCTCTTAGGCAAAAGACGATTCGGATCGCTCTGTGCTGGGCTCAGTTGAGGATAACCGGTTGGTTAACCTTTGTGGTGATCCCACGCCATGGGCCAGGTCCAGGGCCGAGGGGACGGCTGGAAGCTGGTCTCCTGGAGTTGAGTGATCGCGTAGAGATGGAGAAGAGTAGGAGGATGATCCAGTAGGAAAGAGTCAGTAGAAAGAGAGCGAGAGATTGTGTGCTTCACTTTATATAGGCCCGGATGATGTCATCACTTGGGGGTCAATTCAGCCAATGAACAGTTTGGGTGCCTTGGAGAATTCACACCTGGGTGTGACCTGTTGTGGGGGTGAAGGCATAGCAGATAGGCTTTCGGCCTAGCCTTTTGAGGTCTTTGTTCCAGCAGGCTGTGGGTTCTACTTTTAATCAAACTGACAGTTCGAGTTAATCCAGAAAATGAACAATCATCTTTGGGCGCCGGTTGCACCTACAAAGGTCATTCCCAGCCCTGTTGGTGCAGGTGTATGACACACATCAATCACCAATGTTCAGGTCCTATGGAAAATGAATCGGTTAACCTGGCATTGCACCGTATTTAGTTGCCTAAACAAATTTGAGTATTTTTGGGCCAAACAAAGACAAGGTGAACCTACTTTGGACAAGTTAATGTTACTGTAACTCAGAAAATGGCAGCTTGGGTGACTGCAGCCATATACAAACAAGCAGACAAGTACACAACATTTTCATGCTGAGGTACCCTCAGAACCCAGTGGCTATGGGTCTGAATTGGATTTAGATCAGGATCTGTGGGCAACGGCCAAGATTTGAGACACAGCTTCTCTATAAACAGATATCTGAATATGAATGCAGATACATGAAAAAAAAGCTAATGAAAAGCTTAATCATTATCAGTCAATAGCCAGTGGGTTCCAAGATTTGTCAATGCTAGTCAGACTACAAACAGACTACAAATGCAATCCAGGAAGCCTCCGGTAGTAAAATCTGGTTTTATATATGTTGTCTGACAAATAATGGAGAGTAAACTAGAATGTTTTCACACTGAATGACAAAATTAGTCAGGAACAGCATACTGGGTCCCAGTCCAAAAGGGAAGACGGGGGGTGGCCAAGTTCCCCGCTGGAAGCAGTTGTTTGAGACAGTAAGTCAGCAGTGGATAAGAGCAGCTGTGACCAGAATCCATTGATTTATTTGTAGGTGGAGACAAGCCACTTTGGTTGATGATGGTGGCTTTAAAGCTTCTCCTCTTCTATTCTCTTTTTGTTCTCTCAATGCCCCCCCCCACACACACACACACACACACACTTATATGTCTCTGTTTTTCTTTATGAGCACTCTTTATGTTGTTTTTTTCTGTTCTCAGGCATCAACGCTGTAATATATTTTCCTCATCATTTAGCATTCTGCAGATGCAGTCCTCCTCCCTCACTTGCTCCAGCTTTCTCTCTTCTATTTATGTGTATAATGAAAGCCTATAATCATATTCTACACTCCCACATACTGTCTGATGCTTTAAGATTATATGTCTCAGGGAGTAAGAACAACAGAATCATCATATTAATGGTAGTGGCGGAAGATCCTAGCCATTGTTGCCGTAATACTTATAATCCACTCTGTCTATCAAGCTTGGCAATTATTTCCTAGATTGACTGTTGTAGGAGGGGTATAAATGAGATGCAACAGATGCCCAAGTGCAGAGATACAGTCAACAAGTACACAATGGAGAGAAATTACTGTTAGATATATAATAACAGCTCAACATATTCAGATGGATAGAGGATATCATTGGTAGCAAATGTTTATGAACTTAGTGAGGTAATTATTCCTACAACAAAACCTTTTTCTATCATTTAACCAATTTAGATAGGGCAGTGTGTAGCTGGAAAAACAACATATAAGACTTGTTTTTTTCCAGCATAGCTGAAAAATGCTTTTTACATGCAGTGTCATTGGGCCTCATGCATAAGCGATATGCCAACACATGTTCTCTTCATTTTGTTCATATCCCTGAATTGTTCTTTATTTATATACCCATTGGTTCCTGGGATTCATCAATGTTTTCACGGTCCACTAATTGTTTGTACACTACTCAATAAACAAACAAACTTATTGTTTATACAACACATACTTGCCATTATGTAAATAAATGTACTACATATCTGTTGACATTTTGTTTATTTATCCACAAATACTGTCTACATAAATTACTGTATTTATATTTTATGAAATACTTGTGTGATTTTCTTTTTAATCCATATTTAATTAGCATTGCAATATATAACTTGAAACTAGTTCAAATTTGAGAAACATCAAAAATATTTATCCTGGGTCCGTGTATCTTTTGGTCATTGGATTTTCAATTCACTAACGGATATTAAAAAAAAAAAGTGGTTATTTGATTTTCATTTTAAAATACTAGAATCAAAATTGAATTACACAGCATCTTATTTGATTTTCGTTTTCTAAATATGATAATAATAATTAAAATCACTAGAAGAGAAAAACGAAAAAAATACTTATTTTTTTCATATTCCCCGACCGTAAGTTTCCATTTCCCCGGTAAAGCAGCTGTGAGCATGGTGCTGTGTCACAGAGAGCTTTCTTCTTCTTCTTTGATACTACTAAACTTATGACAACACATCTTTAAGGTCCTGAGGGGTTTGACTGTTGGGAGTTTTAAATGGTTTTGTTCAAAAGTGCTGAATTCTATCTTTGTGTTATTGTTGTTGAAACGCTAGCTTGTTTTTGTTGCCATAGCTACGGTAAACATTCAGGTAATGTCAGTGACAGAGTACCATCATTATTATTATTATTATTATCATTATTATTATTATATGGATAAAATACAGAACTCATAATACTTTATTGATATACTAAGAGCTATAATTTATATATATATATATATATATATATATATATATATATAACATTAATTATAGCTCTTAGTATATCAATAAAGTATTATGGGTTGTCTTTCTATATAGATATTTAGAAAACGAAAAATCAAATAATCACTAATTTTTTGTTATTCATTATCCGTTTGTGAATTGAAAATCCAATGACCAAAAGATACACGGACCATCATGACTATCATATATTTAAATTGAATATTTGTTTTTTTATGTTTTCTATTCCTTTTTTACACTTTTTATTTTTTATTTCTACTCCCTGTTTAAGATGCGTGAATAAATTTGTGTATGCAACGATTGCTATTTCATTTTTATACTCTATACAATGACAATAAAGGGATTTTATTCTATTCTACATATCATATTCAGAGCACCCATTCATATTATCTTCTTCAGTGGATGGAGTGTGCCAAGTTCTGATCTCAGTAGTGTTATGATGTCATCCATAGCACTTTTAAGCTCTGTAAGTAGATTCTGTAGGCAGCAGGAAGATTTGGGTAGCAGAAGCAGTCAGGTTTCTGTTTGTAGAATTGACAAATCACATTTGAGCATGCTTTGGTTGTATGCAGGTAAACAGTCCATGTCGAGAGCAAAAGAAGGGGAATACATCAACCAAAATGCAATCACGGAACCCATCATCTAATGTCGTCTATTGTCTTATGAAGACTTAGCTTTTTATTAGCTACTTGATATAATTTCTCTGCATTCATATGCACATATGTGTTTATTGAGACACCATCCCTTAACTCAAACTGACATCTCAAGTTGCTAATCGAAACATAAACCATGACCACCGATATCCCAGATATCCGCTAGCTACACAAGAAAGCCAGAAATTTAGCAGTTGCTCCGAGAGGCTAAATTGTCACCAGACAGATAGATGATGGGCTCCAAGATTGTAGCAACAGTAGACTCAGTGCCTTCCTAAAATGGCTGGGAAGTTTCAGCGAATGTCACCCATTTTCAGTGACTATTGTCATGTTCTTACTCAAGGAAAGCCAGAGTACTTCTTGAAGTTTTATTGTAAAAACAACAGAAAAGAATGTTCTGCTTGGCCAAGGGGTCTCCCTGGGGTCAGATGTCGCAGACATCCTGGCTTTCAGCCAAGCTGTTTCTGCAACCACTGAGGAAGAAAGAGTACTGAGCCCTCCCTTCACAAAGAATTTATAGAGCAATAACGTCCATTGGGTTGTTGTGATTGGTTCAGAATGTTGCGGAGGCAGTCCCTGGTTCAGACTTTAAAATGTCAATCACTCCCAGACTGGCTCTCATTCGTTCACAAGTTAAATCAAAATAAATCAAGCCCCCTGGTCACACAGTTCCTCTAATGATTCACCAGTTCAATACAATTCAATTAATTTAATTCAATTCAATTTTATTTATGGTGCCAAATCATAACAAAAGTTATCTCAGGACACTTTACAGTGTAGGTATAGACCACACTCTATGACGTATTTATGATTTGTAGAAAGAACACTCCCTACTGTAGCTTCACTTCCTGTAGGGCTGACCCTCTCTCCTCTGACTGCACCTAGTTTTAACCTGGAGCTTATCTGCAACATCCTTTAATCTGTGAAGGCATGCTGAATCATTTTTATTGAACTTCTATATGGGCACAGTGAGTAATAACAAAACAATTATATTGTGACAAAAATAAACACTTCATGTTTTTCAGTAGCAGACTTCTTCGGAGTGCTTCTTTAGTTAAATACAGTGCGTGTGTTCAAAGTAATGAAGTAACATGTCACCACATGTTTTTTTTAATAGTTTTTTGGATGACAATGGAGCTCTACAGCACAGAGTAAGTAGACCAGGCTTTGGATACACGCAATATTAAAAAAAAAGAAATGTATAAAATATTACAAGACTTATCCTTTAACTACTTTTTCTATACATGTGTCCAAACTCCCTTTGACACCTTTTAGTATGAAATGATCATGGTTAGTAAATATGAACATATTGGGCATCATATGCTGACATCATTCAATTCTTTATAATAGCAACCTGATTTAAACAGATACTTCTTTCTCTGGCCACCAGCGTCCAAACCCTGCATTACGCAGCTGAGACTTAATAACATTGTGTATGTACTCGGTGTGTATATTTACCTAGGTGCACGTATGTATGTGTGTCATTTCCGAATAGCTCTCTTCAGTGTCCCACCCCAAAACTAAATAAACATCCCAACACTCGGCCTGCCTCTCTGTCTCTCTGAATAGCTTCTCTGTGGTGTTTCTTGCTGTGGGGTCTGTCATCTGTGGTGAACCAGCTTTCACTGCCAATACATCCAGAATACCTGCATGAATGAGCAGTCTTGAAGTTGATTTTAAACTTATTTGGAAGAACTGTGGCCATATTAAGAATCTGTTTTTTTATATTTCAAAAATGTTTTCATCACCATCAAA
This sequence comes from Echiichthys vipera, assembly GCF_963691815.1. Lineage (NCBI taxonomy): Eukaryota > Metazoa > Chordata > Actinopteri > Perciformes > Trachinidae > Echiichthys > Echiichthys vipera. The sequence goes on from NC_139835.1 coordinate 2,849,118, forward strand.
TAAATTGTTTTTATTACGAGCATTATCCCTTTGAAAACAAATCTATTTAAAAATGTTTTAGCAATTTTATTATTGTCTTCACTGCCTCCTTTTTTATTTGCTGTTATTTGTTTCTTTTGTACTGCACTGCATTTTATGTTATGAAAGGTGCTTTATAAATACAATGTATTACTGCATTATATTATTATTAGTTATTAATATAACTGGATTGTGCAAAATATGTTGTTACAAAATGCTGTCTTACACCTAAAGTTGTCACAACTTTCATTGTTCATGTTAATAAAACATGGGAAATGCAAACAGAATTTGCACCATTCAGATATAATATCAACTGAGGCCAGTGCTGTATAACTGTGTCAAAATCTAGTCTATGGGTCTTTATTAAAGTAGTATATTGTGTGGACATGGTACATCTCCTAAAGTTGCACATTGTGGTGTTTTTTCTTTGTGCTTGCTGAAATACTCAAAGTTTGAAACGCAAACTAATTCTCACACTTCTGACACCATGAGGGCCTACAGCAGCCTCAGTAAAGATGAGAAAACACTAGATGAGGACTCATGTAGCACAAGCGATTGTGGCACCTTCACTCAACGCAGGGTTATTTGTGACATACAGTTATGTTCATAATAATAACAGTGTGTTTAAAAAGGTGAGTAAACCTCAAAATTCTTCAAATAAATTGTATTTTAATGAACACAAATGCATAGGGGACACTGCACATTCTATTTCAAAGCCAGAAAAGTGGAAAAAAGTAATTGAATTTGATAATATTTGACAGAAAGTATATATAAATCAAAAAAGTAGAAATAAAAAAAATAGCAGTGTTGACATCTTTCTTCACAAAACTCAAAAATGTACTGCATAAACTAAAAAAGGCTTGAAGATTAAACTTTCCTGAGATTCATAAACTAATATTTAGTTGCATAACCATGGTTTGTGATAACTGCTTTACATCTGTGGCACATGGAGTCGACCAACTTCTGGCACCGGTCAAAAGGTATTGCAGCCCAGGACAATTGTACTACGTTCCACAATTCCTCTGTATTTCTTGGTTTTGCCTCATGAACAGCATTTTTTATGTCAGCCCACAAGTTTTCAATGGGATTAAGGTCCGGGGATTGTGCTGGCCACTCCATTACTTGAATTCTGTTTGTCTGGAACCATGATTTTGCTCGCTTGCTGCTGTGTTTTGGGTCATTGTCTTGTTGAAACACCCATTTCAAGGGCATTTCTTCTTCAGCATACGGCAACATGACTTAATCCAGTATTCTGATGTACCCAAACTGATCCATGATCCCTGGTATGCGATAAATAGGACCAACACCATAGTACGAGAAACATCCCCATATCATGATGCTTGCACCACCATGCTTCACCGTCTTCACTGTGTACTGTGGCTTGAATTCAGTGTTTGCAGGACATCTGACAAACTGTCTGTGGCCCTTAGATTTCAAAATCCTCCTGCTCACATATAAATCACTTCATGGTCTAGGGCCGAGGTATATCACTGATATGCTCCCACTACATAAGCCTTCTAGATCACTAAGATCCTCTGAGACCAATCTGTTAGTGGTTCGCAGAGTAAACTCAAATCAAGGGAAAGCATCTTTCAGTCATTATGCAACAAACAGCTGGAATAAACTTCCTGAAGATTTGAGACTTTCACCCACTCTGACCACTTTTAAAACTAGACTGAAAACTTTTATGTTCACCTTAGCTTTCTGCTAAATCTTCGCACTTTTAACGTCCGCACTGTTTTGATTATTGTCTATGTTTTTATTCTCTTTGTCTTCCTGTAATGCATTTGAATTCATGACATGTTGTGCTGTGAAGCACTTTGAGTCTGCCTTGTGTATGAAAAGTGCTATACAAATAAAGCTGCCTTGCCTTGCCTTGCCTTGCCTTAGACCCAAAAAGAACAATCTTACTCTCATCAGTCCACAAAATATTATGCCATTTTTTTTAGGCCAGTCAATGTGTTCTTTGGCAAATTGTAACCGCTTCTGTACATGTCTTTTTTTTAACAATGGGACTTTGCGGGGGCTTCTTGCTGGTAGCTTGGCTTCACATAGACGTCGTCTGATTGTTACAGTACTCACAGTCAATCTTAGCTCTTCTTCGATCCTCCTGGAGCTGATCATTGGCTGAGCCTTTACCATTTTGGTTATTCTCCGATCCATTCGCATAGTCGTTTTTCTTTTTCTTCCTCGCCTCTCTGGTTTTGGCTGCCATTTTAAAGCATTTGCTATCATTTTAGCTGAACAGCCTATACTTTTCTGCACTTCTTTGTATGTTTTCCCCTCTTTTATTAATTTTTTAATCAAAGAACGCTCTTCTCCTGAACAGTGTCTTGAACGAGCCATTCTGCTCTGTTTTTCAAGGACAAATGCACAGCCAGCATATATGCAGTCAGTTGCCTTGATCCTTAAATAAGGGCCACCTGTTTAACACCTTTTTTTTTTTAACATAATCAATGACCTCACCAATTGAACTCAGCACTGCTATTTTTTTGAACTCCCCCCCCCCCCCCCCCCCCCCCCTTCAGTAAATGATTCAGTTTCACAGAAACTGATTCAGTTTCACAGAAAACCAACAGACCCTGTTGGGTCTGTTGGTTTTCTATACCTTTACTGAAGCTTCTAGAAACTTACTTGCAGTGTAGAAGTTGAAACTCTAACAAAAACAGTCATTTATCTTGCTAGTGATGTGGGACTGCTATTATTTTGAACACAACTGTACATATACATGTACACGCAACACAGAATAAAACGTAGGCATTGTACATTAAAAATGTATTGTACGTACCTGCAAACCCCAGATATTTTGAACATCAATGTTTCTGAACCACTGCAACCCGTTCTCATTCCCTACTTGTCAGGTTTAGACAACACAACTACACGGTTAGGTTTAGACAACAACACTACATGGTAAGGTTTAGACAACACAACTACATGGTCAGGTTTAGACAACAACACTACATGGTAAGGTTTGGACAACACAACTACACGGTTAGGTTTAGACAAGAAAACTACATGGTTAGGTTTAGAAAACAAAACTACATGGTTAGATTTAGACAACAAAACTAGATGGTTAGGTTTAGACAACAAAACTACATGGTTAGGTTTAGGCATCAAAACTACATGGTGAGGTTTAGACAACACAACTATATGGTTAGGTTTATACAACAAAACTTCTTTGGTTAGGTTTAGACAACAAAATAGACGGCTAGGTTTAGACAAAAAAACTACATGATGAGGTTCAAGAAAAGATTGCATTTTCAGTTAAAAGGAGTACATCTGTTTTGTAATCAAGTTCCACTTTCACACAAACGGGACACAAACCAGTATCTGGGGTGAAAGTCCAGTGTGTGTTCGACCCATAGACTGTATAAAAAATGGACATAGCCTCTCCGCCGGGGCCCGTTCTCTCAACTTGATCCAATCATATTCACCTATGGGAGCCGCCATCTTGTCAGTCTTTGACTCCTCCTCATTTCCTCTTACCAAAAAAGGGCATTGATGTGACGTTGGGGGGAGGAAGATATGTCCGTCTGGGTGAAGTTTACAGAACTAGCCACATTAGCTCACATTAGCTCCACCGCCCAGGACCTAGGCTAACAGAACACGTTACTAGATAAACAGGAGTGGGAGTCCTGTGTCTCTAGCGGAGATGACACTGGCTCCGGGGGTGAAGTGCAGGCAGCATTTGTGATCTATGATTTAAACTGATATTCAACACAGTACAATGCTCATAGACTTTGAGACATCGACCCCCACAGCCCGAATCCTCCCACTGCTCCAGATTAGCATCTAGTGTATATGTAGATAGCAGGCTGTAATGCAATTCATGGTGCACGTTTGGGTATTTAATTAGCATACCGGAGCTATCGTTAACACAGTGATTTCCTAAACCATCTGTTTGTACAGTTGATCGAAGAGCAAACCATCTTGTCACTTATAGTAACACCACCACACGAATGACCGCAGTCCAGGTTGAGATGACAGAGTTAGCATGCTAATCCTGACAACTAGCCTCTGAGGAGAAGTGAGGGCCAGAGGCTAACTGTCACTCAAGAGACCACGCCCCTAATTATTCATAAACTTTAACCTCCAATAAAATAAAAACTAGCCTTTTATAAAAAAATTAAATATCCAAAGTGTTGTAGAACATACAGACATACAAGAGTGTTTTTTGTAAACAAGTCCTAAATAGGTCATTATGCTGTGAAAACAGCCTGTTTAACATGGGGGTCAATGATAAACTGCTCTATTGTGCAAACTACTCCTAGTGGACACTCGGAGAACTGCAGTTTTTGGCACTTCCGTATTGGACCAACCAGGAAGTCGCTGTGGTGGGGGCTTGGTTCGATCCCACTAGCCACCCCGACCTCTTCCCTAAGCGGAGTTTGAGACTGCTGTTGTACTTGCAATTGCTCTGCACCTGTGATGTGTAATTTTGCATTGGAGTCAGTTACAATCCTGGTATGTTGTATAGGTGTACAAGGGCTCCGAAAACACTCAATATGAATGTTTCTGTCGTTTTCATAAACCTACAATGGAAAATGTTTTTTTACTGGCAACAAGGCTGATACACAAGTAAACCAAATTGTCCCGAATACATTTGACTGAGTTCACTTCTTAAACAGCATTTGAAGCGGTGGCAGTTGGACATCTGGATCAGACCTGACTCATCTGGTTCTTATCAATAGATGGTCTTTGAGAACTATATTTGAAATCTTACACTCACGTCTTATATCTTTTCTACCCCTTACCGACTACCAAGTCGGTGCAACCTTTACTTCTTCCCTAGAAAGAGGACGAGGATGTGGTCTGCCTGTGGCCGGTTTGGCAAGCTCCTATGTCCAGATACACTGTTAACACCATAGCTACCTCTCCTGGGTCCTTAGCCCCTTGCATAGGCTTTAGGTTGTTCACACAAACTTCAGGTAACTCTCTCTCTCTCTCTCTCTCTCTCTCTCTCTCTCTCTCTCTCTCTCGGGACAGAGCCAATTCACACAAGGTTATGTAGCAGCAGGAGGCTTTTATATCTGGTCATTAATTGAGTGCCAATAGTAGCCACCCATGGTAGGCGGAACGGAGTATAAATAGGGCAGCTCTTCCGGGTGCTTTCTCTTTGCGCTCCTGTCTGACGCGTCACTTCCGGTCCGGAAGTTTTGGCTCTGGGCAGGTAGGATTGCATGCTGCACGTCCTTACCACGTACCAGGAGTTGACCCTTCTGTTCTTATAGCACATGTATGTGTTGCTGCAGAGCGGCTGAGCTGACGTGCCCTGATTGGTGTGCGCTGGTCCCGTTGTGTTGCGGTGGTTAGTGTCCTCTCTGCATGGTCTTGGTCGATACATTACATACATAGGCTCATTTTAATAAAGCTTTGTGCTTTTTAGATGAGATACGGCTATTGGGCTGAACGATCCATGTGACATAAGAAAAGTCACGATCAGCTGACCTCTGCTGCTTTGGGCAGGCAGCTGCTTTGCCGCTGGTGTGTCGCTGCGTTGCCGCTGCGTTGCCGCTGCGTTGCCGCTGCGTTGCCGCTGCGTTGCCGCTGCGTTGCCACTGCGTTGCCAAGTCACTGCTACCTCAAGTGTGCTTTCATTTTGACACCTTAACTTGTTTTTTTTGTGTTAATTTGTTTTCTTCCTCCCACCTGTCTTGACTTTTGATATCCTTTTGGTTAATTTGATTTAATTAACTAGTGCAATTCCTTTGTTTAGGGCAGGTGGTGTTTAGTTTTGTTTGTATACAATTGGTGCTATTTGCTTTCTTTTCTTGGTTTATTCCGGGCAAAAGATATTTTGTTTGGTTTAATCATAATTTGCCCAGTGTCCATTTTTCTACTAGTTTTGTTCCACTATGTGACTATTCTTTTGTTGTCTGTTTTCTTTGCAGAGGCCGGTGGTGGTGGTGGTGCTGGTGACTGGGGTGGTGGTGTCCTTTCCTTCCCTGTGTGCTGTGCTTCCCTGGGTTTTTTCCGTTATTCACAAGTGTGTGTGAGTGTGTGATTGTCACGTCCCCGGGTGACTTATATTTTGTTTGGACCCCTTCCCTCACTAGTTTCCCCACACCAGCGAGCCTCAGGCTGAATAATTTATTTTATAATTTGTAGGCGCTGCATTGTTTTAACATGTTATAATAAAACTGTATTTGATTGTGAACCACGTCTCATGCCTAATGAGTGACCTTACTTGCGTGTCCTGAGATCAATTGACGGAGTTAAATCTTTGGGTGAAAGTCCCATGGTGGTGTTGTTGCAATTCTACCCTTTGAACACAGGCAATTTGATATTACTGTGTCTTGTGTCCTCCCTACACTCGCCACAGTTACATATTTCTCAGTCTTCTCTGAGTGGCCACATGCAGTATGTGTGTGTGTACAGTATATGTGTGTGACCAGGGAAGACATTGTGATCTGGTTTCCTTAATTCTCTGCTTCTGACCAATCTGTATTGTATCACCCCAATTGATATTTGGACTGACACACACACACACACACACACACACACACACACACACACACACACACACACACACACACACATATGCTTAGCTTTATGAACGCATTAAGGCACACTTGTTATTATATAATGAGTTACAGATTAAATGCAATAATTCACATATGATTCGTTCAGAGGCAACCTTCCATTGATTCTGCAGTCATAATCCCTCATTCTTCCTGACATACTGTATTATGCACATTACGTACTTAACTTTAGTAGTCCAGCATAATTGCAGTGTTTTCACATAATTGCTATTGACTACATAATTGACTATTTGCATAAGAGTGAAAGTAAGTGAGACTTTTAGTTGTTGGCTCATTTGCATGTAGCTCCAGAATGTCATATGGGAACTGCTCTTGAATTGTTTAATTGAATAAATCAAGCATGATGTTGTAGGTGATATGGTTAGATTATGAAACTGAGCAACCTCAATACATGTATGCGTTAATCAATTAATATTAGCTATCATAAATAATTTTTAAATATAGTAATAAATAATGACTTGTTAAAGCTGCAGTCAGCAAGTCTCGCAAATCGAGTTGAAATTTAGAATGTTTTCAACTCTCACGCCCCTCCCCCTCTATCACCGAGCTTCTCCCCTACCTCCAATCAAGTGTTCGTCAGTGTGCATGCACCAGTTTCCTGTGAACTTCCCAGTGTCTTCTCTCATCCATAAACGGCATGGAGTACACGCTACATGGAGGTCGGCTGGCTAACTGACTCATAGATAGCATCTGCTAAAGTCATTTAGTGTATTCCTAGCTTGGGTAATGTACCTGTGATATTGTAACACGAGGGCGTTACAGGAGGACATATACGCTGTGGATTTTTGCAAAACAGACAACAGGCTCTACATGCACATAGTGGCGCGTTTCTTTTTTCTAAAACCGGATGATTTATGTTGTTCTATCGGAGCATAGTGTCGGCTTCAGTGAATATGACAAACTCATAAAAGCAATCAAACAAACAAACAAACTAGGGTTCCTCGCGGCACCACCCTTTGAATAAGAGAAAGTGACAGCTCATAATTGATAAATCCGCATGAAATATACTACACTATTAATTTAGGAGCATGATTGATAACTTAATAATCACTAATAAAATCACTTTGTCAATAGCTAGTCAGTTAAAGGATTTGGGAGTTCATACCTGGAAGAGGTTGGCACATTAAAGGTTGAATATGGAGAATGAGCATAACACTGCCCTCTAGTGTCTCAAGATTGTAGTCGCAACAACAAAAAATAATTCCAGCAGTCTTGTTGCCAGGTTGGTCAGACCCGGCCCAGTCGCCTACAGGAGACCAAAGTCGGTTTGAGCCTGTTTGAACCCATCCCCTCCAGCAAATCACACCATAAAAACAAGTATTGCAGAGGGGTTTGACTGGCAGATAGTGTTAACAGTTAGCGTTAGCCATTACAGCTAAGTAAAGATGAGAGTGATGTTAGCGATCAAGAGGAAACGTAGCCATTTGGGCGTGCGTTTTAATGGCGTTTCTCCCCTTTCTCTCAGTCCATGGAGTGAATGCTTGGCCTATATTGACTCTACAAACACTAAACAACAAATTGAACTTGTCTTGACAGAAAAAGACAGAGATAGAGAGAGAGAGAGAGAGAGAGAGAGAGAGAGAGAGAGAGAGAGAGAGAGAGAGAGAGGGAGAGAGAGAGAGAGAGAGAGAAGGAGCACATGAGGGCGGGGGGCGGGGCAGTTTACTACTTTTTGAGGCAAGAGGTGTGGAACTTTGGCTTGCCGTTCATTTTTTAGGCCAAATCTCAGGTTATGTGTATGTAATCTCTCTTTAAATAAAGTTGCAGTTAAAAGAGTTTGTAAGCCTGCAATGCATAGACAGCATTAACTGAACATATTCATAATGATTACAACAATAACCATCATTAAAACATTGGTATGTATAATATAGTTACAGTCCTATGCTTAGCTGTTTCATAAAGTCACATAACATGTACTTATTCCCATTTACAGTTAGTAACCATCCGTGGAAAGAGGGAGGAAAAGTGATGTGTTGCTCTTATACACCAGAGGAGGCCAGGTCTCTCTTTGTTCTGCTCAGTGTTAAACTCCTTTTGATTCCTGTTACTTATGGGTAAACTTACTTATGGTTAAGCTGTGGTCCTGCTCCATGCAGGCCACACCATGGCCTCAGGACAGCTGGTAGCTGGTCTGAGATGATAAGGGCAGAGGAAGAGGCAAGAAAGAGTTGGGATCAAGAGAATAAACAATAGAGCATCTTCCAGCTGTATAGACCTGGGGCCTCATGTACTAAGACTTGCATGGATTTCTAGAATCCAGAAACTGTCGTAAGCTCAAAAAAAATCTGATGTATCAAAGTGTGCGTATGCATGGATCCAAGCACTTTTCCTTTGTACATCCCAATCAACGTGGAATTGAGCGCAAATGTAGAAGTGCTAAACTCCTCCCTGTCCACGTCCCCATTTAAATATGCAAATCAATTTAAATAGGGCCTGCACCAGGGATTTCCTCTCTGCACTATCATATTTAAATGATGAGTAAAGGTAAAAAGCGCAACTTCAACGAGTCTGAGCTAGAAATTTTATTAAATGAAGTGGAGACCCAAAGAGCTGTTTTATTTGGTAGCCTCTCTTCAGGGATAAACACAAAGAAAAAGAAATGTGAGTGGGAGTGTGTGTGTGAGGCAGTTAACGCTGTGGGGTCGGAGCAGCGCACACCCACTGAAATGAAAAAAAAGGTCAGACGTGAAGGTGGAGGTGAAGCGGAGGATTTCGGCCCAAAGCCGAAGTATCACCGCAACGGGCAGGGGAACAGGAGGGGAGGAACTGACCCCCTTTGATCAGAGAGTGGCAGCTATTGTGGGGGACACAGCTGTAAGCGGAGTTGTGGGGGCCCATGAAGGCGACACAGATCATCCTCAAGGTAAATGTGTTAAACTCAGAAATGTCATTATACTGGTCGTACAATAGGCTGCTAACATTACACATGCTCGTGCGTTAAGTTGCCAGGATATAAACGCATTGACTCATGTTTAATTACTTCATTTTTTGTATTATTATTTCTCAATAGACGATGAACCAGGAGAGGGCTCCTCCCTCTGCATCGTGCGCCCTGGCGTCTCCACCGGCACCTCCTACGGCACCTCGCACACTGGCGTCTCCACTGGCTCCTCCATCACCACGCGCCCTGGCGACTTCACGCCAGCTGCTGACGTCCCCCGACTGGCCGTGTCCTTTCACAAGCTGTGCTGGAATCACAGGAGGAAATAGTGAGAGCTATCCGTGGCGTCAGCTAGATCAAATTGTCAATGCACTGGGAGATATTTGTTACGCAATAAATGCACTTAAGTAAATTGTGTCCTTGCCTCTTTACATCGTTGAAATCAGATGCTGCCGGGCCCGTATCGCTTCGCGGGGTGGGTCGAGGTTGACGGGTCCAGCATCCGGTTCCTCTGGTGGGGGGATGTGCTCTGGCACTGGTATGACACCACAGGCCAGCACGATGCGGCACACCTTCTCAAGTGTGTACAGCAGCACCCCGCCCGACCTGTCTAGACAGCGCCAGCGCCCCTTCAATGGGCCAATTGCCCTCTCCACCACTGCCCGAGTTCGGGAATGGCGGTCGTTGTACCTCCCCTCTTGGTCGGTGCTGGGGTTAGTGAGAGGGGTCAACAGCCACGTTCTCAGGGGGTAACCATTGTCCCCCGGAGTCAAATAAACAAATAAATCACACTACTGTTCGTGAGAAAACAAACAGGACAAAACAACTTCATCACAAGGATTGACAAGACTGATCACATTTATATTAATGACTGCAGAGGTGCGCCGTGGCTACTGCAGTGTGACATTTCCAACTTTACGCACGCGTTTATTGAGACAAATACTGAACACAAGGAGACAAAAAAAGGCTTACTAGAGAGCTCTGCCACTCTATTTTCACCAGGGAAAAAACAAATACACATATTTGAATGCACGTGCCCGAACGGGCATTGTGCTGGTTTAAATTCGGGGCGCAATTAAACGGATGAATTATTTACTCACCGAGAAGCCACCCATCGCGCACCGTGCCAGCCTCCAACCTGTTATCAACCATGCTATTGGTTAGAATGAACGAGTCATGCGTTGAACCAGGCCACCTTGCCACGATGTTGGTGAGCTGCATTTGCGCATCACATATTATTTGAACATTTATTGAATGAAAATGTTTCCTGTTCACAAAAACAAATTCATCCTGTGATGGCGCTTTTATAGCAACATGTGTGCAGCCAATAGCTCCGATTACATTAGGGAAACCGGCTCTTGCTGCAAATTGCACCTGTGTGGGAACGGACAACCCCTGGCTCCTGGCTGTGTGTTGTTCTAGGGCTGGCCGCAGCTCTGCGCACAGCTCCAGTAACACTGGCCTCTGCAACCTGAAACGACTCATGAGCCAGTTGTCGTCATTTGCCAACAGATCTTCCCCTTCTCTAAACACCCTCTCAGGTCTGATATAACCATTTGCGATGTCTTCTAACAAGGCCAAGGCTGCCATTGTTAATGCCATTTTTTCATCACTTTGCGCATGCTTTTATATCCATCCATATGATTGCAAACATGTGTGTGTTAATTGTCCATTAATGTGTCTCTGATGTGCACATTACGCTGAGGGTGAATTGTTTTCACATAATAAAAAGTTTCCCAGCATCACCTTTAAGTGTCGCCAAAGAAACAATAGCTGTAGAAACGTGCGTACGCCAGCCATGAAGCTTGCGTGGCGCACCGCACATTTCCACGGTCATTTCACTTTTGATACATCTGAACGTTGGCGTGGAAAATGGCGTACGCCACTTTTTTGTGTGTACGCAACATTGATACATGAGGCCCCTGGTGATGTCATCAGGTATAGGTCAGCATTTGAGCAATGGTAGCTGTAACTGGTCGCTATAGAAAGTTTCACACACAGGTGTGAGCTGCAGGGGGATCTTACATGGCTGTCCTTTGTTCTGTGTTGCTCACACAGGCTTTGGGCCTTGTATGTTGTCTTGTTTGATCAAGTTGAGGTCTTCTCTTGATCAAACTGACAGTACAAATTAATCCAGAAATGAACAATCATCTGTGGCATGCCAGTGGTACCTACAATGTTGATTATAATATAGCAGGTAAGTACTGTTGATTACAGATTAAAATTCAATTCAATTCAATTCAAATTCAATTCAAAAAACTTTATTTGTCCCCGGGGGGCAATTCAGGGCACACAGAGCAGCAAGTAACGACAGTGCAATTATAAAAAACATTTTAACCTAACAACAAGAATAAAGTGTAAAAGAAGAGTTAGTGTCAGGATGTTAGTGTGTTAGTACAGGTAGAACAAGTGTCAGGATGTTAGTGTGTTAGTACAGGTTGGATACAGAGAACATCGTCGGCGTGAGATGTAGAAAGACATGTGTGTATCAGATGTAAGCAGACATGTGAGCGGGTGTATATGATGTAAACAATGTAAACATGCAGTAGACTGTTGAAACAGGTATGAACAGAACTGTAGTGCAGAGAAGATAGAAGTGGACAGTGATCAGATTCAGATGAAGTCAGACGTGATACATGTGTGTAATGAGCGGACGTTACAGAACTATAGTGCAGTAATAGAGTATAAATATAATATATAACTATAAGCTAAATAATAAAGTGATAGTGGTGGTGCATGGCAGGAAAACAGCAGTCTAAGTATGTGCTAGCTCTGTGTAACAGATGAATACTGAAAAATAAAGTGACCATAGTGCTGTGATGGATACAATATAAGACCTGATAGACACAATAAAGTGGAGTAGTGCATTAATACCATAAATCAACATAACTAACAGAATCAAGTGGACCAGTAAGAACATAGTAGCAGAATAAGTCCGGTGTGAACATAATAACAGAATAAATAAGTAAGTGGAGTAGTGCAACAGACCGGAGTAACATTATAAACAGAGTAAATAAGTGGTGTAGTGCAACAGTCCAGTAACATTATAAACAGAGTAAATAAGTGGCGTAGTGCAACAGTCCAGTAACATTATAAACAGAATAAATAAGTAGCGTAGTGCAACAGTCCAGTAACATTATAAACAGAATAAATAAGTGGCGTAGTGCAACAGTCCAGTAACATTATAAACCGAGTGAACAGAATAAGTGGAATTGTGCATCAACCAGTAGCTCACAGCTTTGAGTACAGGAGTGGAGGTAGATAGCCAGTTCACGTGTCCGGTGAGTGTCCGGGGGGGTGGGGGTGGGGGTGGTGTCCAGGGGGTGAAGGTGTCCAGGGAAGGTTTCACGGGTGGGAAGGGGGGGTGATGGTGATGGTGTCCAGGGAGGATGTCTGGAGAGGGGAGGAGGAGGGGTGAAGGGAGGGGTGTCCGGGGGGGAGAGGGGGGTGAGGTGTCCAGGGAGGGTGTCTGGAGTGGGGGGGGGGGGGTGAAGTGTCCAGGGGAGGGTGTCAAGAGTGGGGAGGGGGATGGTCAGAGGGGTCAGGAGTTGAGGAGCTGGACAGCCCTGGGGATGAAGGTTGCTCTTCTCCTCTGTGTCCTGCAGCAGGGACAGCGAAGACAGCGTCCTGAGGGGAGCCACTCAAACGCTGAGAAGAGAGCGTGAGAGGGGTCCTGCATGATCCGACCAGCTAACCTGAGTGTCTGCTGCTCGTGGATGGTCGACAAAGTTCTAACGGGAAGTCCAATGATCGTAGAACAGACCGTGGCGACGCTCTGCAGGCGGTTTCTGTTCTGGAGGCTGGTGGAGTAGAACCAGCATGTGATGGAGAACGTGATGATGCTCTCGATGAAGGAGTAGTAATAGGTCAGGAGGATATTCTTGCTGACTCTAAAGGAATTGAGCTTCCTAAGGAGGTATTTCCGCTGCTGACATTTCCTGAGAATCTCCTCTGTGTTGGAGGAGAATTTCAGCAGGTTGTCGAAGATGGTGCCCAGGTACCTGTACTCCTCAACTGCTTCAACAGGCTTCCCGTGGATCACGGTGTTTGCTGATGCAGCCAGTTCCCTCTGCTTGTTGGAGAAGGTCACCACCATGTCTTTGGTTTTGTTGACATTCAGTTCCAGGCAGGAGCTGTCACACCACTCCACAAACTCCTGAAGAGCTGGTCCGTGGTGCAGAGATGGGCCTGACAGCAGAGACAGGAGGACGGTGTCGTCAGCGTATTTCACCAGGTGACAGTTAGGCTGTGTGGTTCTGCAGTCATCGGTGTAGAGGATGAAGAGCAGAGGTGAGAGCACACAGCCCTGAGGGGAGCCGGTTGAGGTGTGTTGGAGGTCGGAGAAGGTGCTGTTGACCAGGACTCTCTGTGAACGGTTGGTCAGGAAGTCCAGTATCCACAGGATTAGCAGTTGGTCCAGATGAAAGAGGGCTGAGAGTTTGTCAGCCAGGATGTGGGGCTGCATGGTGTTAAATGCAGAGGAGAAGTCTGCAAACAGGAGTCTGGCTGCGGTGTTGGGGCGCTTCAGGTGTTTGTGAACAGTGTCTATTATGAATGTTTTTGCATCATCGACGCCCCTGCCAGCTCGATAAGCGAATTGGAGCGGGTCCATCTGGGAGTGGGTTTCCCTGATGATGCGTTGTTTTATGATCCTCTCCATGGCCTTCATCACAAGAGAGGTGAGGGCCACCGGCCGGAGGTCATTCAGACATTTAACAGCGCTCTTCTTGGGGATGGAGATAACTGTAGAGTGTTTCCATTGCTGGGGGACTATGCTGCTGTCCATGGATCTTTGGAACAGGGTCTGAAACACGCCCCCTAGCTGCTCAGCACAGTGCTTCAGGACGCGGCCGCTGATGTTGTCTGGGCCAGGTGAGCTTTTCTCCCTTGTCTTCCTAAGGGCTTTCACCACGTCCTCTTCACTGAAGGTGAAGGCTGCTGAGTCACTGGGCTTGAGCTTGGACATCGCTTCTTCCAGCTGGGTGGTGTTGTCCTGCTCGAACCTTGTGTAGAAAGAGTTAAGGTCATTGGGGAGAGATGAAGAGCTGCTGCCTGAGACCTGGATGGTTTTTGTGTTGCTGGCAGCAGTGTTCACAGCAGCCATGTTCTTAAGTCCCTGCCAGGCTGAGCGGAGGTTACCCTGCGTGAAGCACTCCTCCACTTTGTTCTTGTACTCCAGCTTGGCAGTTTTTATGGCATGCTTGACCTCTCTGTTGACCTCCTTTTTCTCCATTTCAGAGCCGGTGAAGAAGACCCTTTTCTTCTTGTTGAGGATCTCCTTGAGCTCTTTGGTGATCCAGGGTTTGTTGTTGGGGTAGATAGTGACCGTTTTGGAGGGGATGATGTTGTCCACACAGAAGGAAATGTACGATGACACAGTGTCCACATGTTCATTAATGTCATCAGAGGGGGCCAGGAGGTTGTCCCAGTCAGTGGATTCAAAGCATCCTTGGAGTGTGATGATGCTTTCGTTGGTCCACTGCTTGATGTTCTTGACAACTTTCTTCACCCTTCTCATGACAGAGATGTAAGCCGGAGCAAGCAGGATGGCATGGTGATCAGCAGAGCCCAGAGGGGGGAGGGCGACATATCTGTATGCGTCGGGTACTGAACCATAGCACTTGTCCAGTGTCTTCTCCTGGCGTGTGTGGCATGTGATATACTGTTGATAACCTTTTAATGATTTGTCCAGGGAGCAGTGGTTGAAATCACCCAAGATTAATTTGGGAGAGTCCGGTGAAATGTGGTCCAGTTTGTTTAAGGAGTCTGTGATGTGTTCAGTGGCTGTGACTGCGTTGGCTCTGGGGTGGATGTAAACCAGGATGACAAAGAGCTGAGGAAACTCTCTGGGTAGGTAGAAAGGGCGAAGGGAGACAGCCAGAAGCTCAATGTCCGGGGTGCACAGTTTCTCCCTCACGACGATCGTTGAGCACCAGCGTGTGTTTACATACAGACACACGCCGCCGCCATGTTGTTTACCGGTGAGCTCACTGTCTCGATCAAGTCTTAGAGGGGGGCCAAAGCCATCAACGTGCAGGGCATTGTCATCGTCGTTCATGTTTAACCACGTCTCAGTGAAAGCAAGAACCGAGGCAGTCCTGTACTCATGCATGTGGTTAACGTTAGCTTGTAGCTCGTCCGTTTTGTTCCGGAGGGATCTAACATTAGCTAGGATGATAGATGGAAGCGGCCGTTGTTTACAAGTCTCCCGTTTGAGCCTGGCCCTGATTCCGCTCTTTCTCTTCCCCCTTCTGGTTACCTTATTGTTCTTGTGTGTGGACTTGTCATGGCTGGTTGAGTTACTCCGCAGTAATTCCTTCGGTAGCGAGTCTACGGCGAAGGCATGTAGAGGATGGAGTCCGAGCTGTAGTAGGGTCTCTCTGGAGTACGTGTTCCGCTGGTCGTTGTTTCTGCTCGCCGTCACAAACTCCAGGAAAAACCACACTTGAAGAATGGCCATGAAAAACACGGGTATATCCATGCCGAACGGAGAATTAAAGTCCCGGGTGAAAAGGAAAAGTAAAACAGGAGAATAACTTCCGCGTTGTCCGGCAGTCACGGGGTTAACAGGAAGGTAAACAAAGAGAGCGTCACGAGGGGACGGGCAGGAAAAAAAAGTCTGCTACGTCTATGTAACGTAGTTAAAAAGTTAGAAAACACACTCGGCGTGTGTGGCATGCAGAGGGTAAACTAAAAAGTGACAGTATATATAAATAAAATAAGTAGAAAAACGTAATAAATGCTAAATAACGCTAAAAGTTGCTCTGTGCTCCGTCCGGTCGACCACACGACCAGCGACCCGGAACCGGAAGCCCTTACCAAATCATTTTGACAAGACAACACACATAAATCTACTACTGCAAAGCATATTACAGCTTGCTAAGTGTTATTCGGGAGGCGGACACAGTCCCCATATTTAAGAGTAAACTTAAAACTTTCCTTTTTGATAAAGCTTACAGCTAGGGCTTACGAGCCATCAGCAATGTTGTTATTTTTTAAATGATTTTGTTCTGCTTAATGATGCTGCTATAGGCCTAGTCTGCCAGGGGATAATCCTGTTGCTCATACTCTGAGCTTTTATCCTCTCTCTCTGTATCATTCATGTCTCATCAATGCTCACTAATTCAACTCCATGTTTGCCGCCATAATTGCTATCATTGCCATATTCTGTCACCCTGGCTGTGCCTATTTCTTGCTGTTCTGCTGTATTAACTGCCATAACTTGTAAGTCATATTCACATTGCATTAGCAATATGTGTCTGTCTTTGTCTCTCTCTGTCCATCTGTCTGTCTTTTCTCTCTTTCTCTCTTCTTTTCTTCCTCCCCAACCGGTGCAGACAGATGTCCGTCCTCCATAGAGCTGGGTCTGTCCGACGGTCCTGCCTGTTAAAGGGAAGGTTTTCGTTGCCACCGTACTCTATGGAGGAATTGTTGGGTCTATGTAAATCACAGATAAGTGTGGTCTTTACCTACTCTGTAAAGTGTCCTGAGATAACTTTTGTATAAATAAAAAATAAAATAAAATTGAATTAAATTGCTGTGTGCACTGTACATCATCAGGATGGAGCAGGATACATAAAGAGTAAGAGAGAGAGAGCACAGAGGGAGGTAAGTCAGTAAGGGTTGGGGGTGAAATAGGGCCCACCTTGCAGGTTTATCTGGCCATGACCTGGCAAATGACAGGTTTGCAACAGTTATGCCTAGGCCAAGATGAAGTCTGACGGAAACATTAAGTGAAGAATACTTTTCTACAATGATAAATACAAACAACAACAATCCTAGAAAACATTTTAACAATAGTCAGCTAACACGTCACAATTTCCAGTAACTCTGGTCTGATGCTTTATGATCTGAAGAAACATCAGGAGGTTTGACCCTGTTTGATGCTGAGATAGTGAGGTGTCATTAACATGGCTTTCTGTCCTCTTTCAATGCCTCCGCGATGGTGACAACAGTGGCCGGAAGGATTATGCTTTTTAGATTGTCCGTCTATCGGTCCATCCTATTCTTGTGAACGTGATATCTCAGGAACCCCTTTAAGGAATTTCTTCTTCTATTTGGTACAAATGTCTGCTGGGAATCAAGCACTGATTTCGGAGGTCGAAGGTCACTGTGATTCCTACACTTATTATGGCATTTCACACAAATGTCTTACAGGATAAAATTATGAAGTGATGAAATTGTATATCCCAACTGCAAGGGTCAACTTCACTCTGACATCAGAATGTTTCTGTCAATTAATCATCAACTCAAGAACAGAATGGGGGAGACATTTGTTCAGATAATGAAATGGTAATTTCTAACTGTGCTGATTGTAGATCTTCTTTGCTGCCTTTTACCTTTTGACTGGACTGGTTGGCAAAGGCATACAACTGCAATGGAACCCATGCATGAGGAGACAAGGACTTGGAACTACCCATTTCCAGCAATGGGGGAAAGAAAACCCAAGGCAGAGAAGAAAAATGATCCAAGACGAGGTCAGGCACCTGGAGGAGGAAGGGCGAATGTCCAGAGCTGTGGAACTTGATTCACAAGAAGCCTTGACAAAGTGGGCCCTGTCAAAGTGAAAGATTGCCATTCTGCATCTCTTACCTGCTCCAGTCAGTGTACAATTCAATTCAATTCAATTCAATTCAATTTTATTTATAGTGTCAAATCATAACAAAAGTTATCTCAGGACACTTTACAGAGTAGGTAAAGACCACACTCAATGACTTATTTATGATTTACATAGACCCAACAATTCCTCTGTAGAGTACAGTGGCAACGAAAACCTTCCCTATAACAGGCAGGAACGTCAGACAGACCCAGCTCTGTGGAGGACGGCCATCTGTCTTGACCGGTTGGGGAGGAAGAAAAGGAGAGAGAAAGAGAGAAAAGACACACATATGGACAGGGAGAGACAGACAGACACACTTCCAGAGATGCAAGCAAAGCCTAACAGTAACTATAATATTTATAGTAATGTGAATATGACGTATATGTTAAGGCAGTTAATACAACAGAATAGTAGAAACAAGCACAGCTGAGGTGACAGAATATGAAAATGATAATAATTATGGTGGCAAACATGATCAATGATGAGTAGTGGCAATAGCAGCTACAATACAGCTACAAATTTTATAGTTTATTAAACTAGTGATAGTATATATGAGGATAGGAAGCGTCATGTAGGACCACGGCAGCAAGCACCACCACGATCAGCAGAGACCTGCGAGACGACAAAGCACAAACAGCTCCGGGGAAGAAGCTGAATCAATAACATGCATTGATGGGACATGAATGATTCAGACAGAGAGGAGAGAAGCTCAGAGTATCAGGAAAAGTATTATCCCCCGGCAGACTAGGCCTATAGCAGCATCATTAAGCAGAATAAAGTCTTATCGTAAGCCCTAGCTGTAAGCTTTATCAAAAAGGAAAGTTTTAAGTTTACTTTTAAATAAGGGGACAGTGTCTGCCTCCCGAATAACATTTGGGAGTTTGTTCCACAGGAGAGGAGCTTGGTAGCTGAAGGCTCTGCCTCCCATTCTACTTTTGGAGACTCTAGGAGCGACGAGTAGCCCTGCATTCTCAGAGCGCAGAGATCTAGTTGGGTGATGCGGTACTATGAGCTCTTTAAGATACGACGGAGCCTGACCAATAAGAGCTTTGTACGTAAGGAGAAGGATTTTAAATTCTATTCTAGATTTTACAGGTAGCCAGTGCAGAGAAGCTAATACAGGAGAAATATGTTCTCTTCTATTTGTTTTAGTTAGTACACGAGCTGCAGCATTTTGGACCAACTGGAGACTCTTAACAGACTTATTGGAGCAGCCTGATAATAAGGAATTGCAATAGTCCAGCCTAGAAGTAACAAATGCATGAACAAGTTTCTCTGCATCTTTCTGAGACACAATGTTCCTAATTTTTGCAATATTACGCAGGTGAAAATATGCAGTCCTTGTTGTTAGTTTTATGTGAGAATCGAAGGACATATCCTGATCAAAAATAACACCCAGATTCCTTACTGTGGTGCTGGAGGACAACACTACATCATCCAGAGTAACAATATCTTTAGCTATTGAGTTTCGGTGGCCTTTGGGGCCAAGTACAATAATTTCAGTTTTGTCTGAGTTTAACATCAGAAAATTGCAGGTCATCCAGCTTTTTATTTCCTTAATGCACATTTGAAGTTTATCTAACTGATGGGTTTCTTCTGGTTTGATCGACAAATATAATTGTGTATCATCAGCATAACAATGAAAATTTATGGAGTGCTTCCTTATAATAATTCCTAAGGGAAGCATATATAAGGTGAAAAGAATCGGTCCAAGGACAGAACCCTGTGGGACTCCGTGACTAACTTTAGTGTGCATGGAGGATTTGTCATTAACATGTACAAACTGAGATCTATCTGATAAATATGACTTAAACCAGCTCAGTGCGGTTCCTTTAATGCCGATCAGATGCTCTAGTCTGTGTAGCAGGATGTGATGGTCAATAGTGTCGAAGGCAGCACTAAGATCTAGTAAGACAAGTACAGAGACAAGTCCTTTGTCTGAAGCTATTAGAAGGTCGTTAGTAATTTTCACCAGTGCTGTCTCAGTGCTTTGATTTGCTCTAAATCCTGACTGGAAATCCTCAAATAACTCATTATTATGTAAAAAGTCACACAACTGATTGGCAACTAATTTCTCGAGGATCTTAGAGAGAAAAGGAAGGTTAGATATAGGTCTATAGTTGGCTAGTACCTCAGGATCAAGACTGGGCTTTTTAAGAAGAGGTTTAATTACAGCTACTTTAAAAGACTGTGGTACATAACCTGCTGACAAAGACATGTTAATCATATCTAATACAGGAGTGCTAATTAAAGGTAACACTTCTTTTAGTAACCTAGTTGGAATAGAGTCCAGAAGACAAGTAGAAGGTTTTGATGCGTAAATAGTAGAGGTTAATTTGTTAAGGTCGACTGTAGAAAAGCAGTCCAAGAATATTTCAGGTCGTACAGTTTGTAAGGTTCCTGGGTTTGATGAACAAATAGTGCCAAGCGAGTTGATTTTGTCTCTAATAGTTATAATTTTGTCATTAAAGAAGGTCATGAAGTCGTTACTACTAAGGGTTATAGGAATACATGGCTCAATAGAGCTGTGGCTCTCTGTCAGCCTGGCTACAGTGCTAAAAAGAAATCTAGGATTGTTCTTATTCTCCTCAACAATCTTCAAACACCATCAAAACTGCAAAGGTGGGGATTGAGGTTGAAGTTATGTGGAGAGAGAGGCACAATCAGGCACATACTGGCTGGGTGCAAGACTGCACTTAGCCAATGTCCAAACATCCCTGAGGCCTGACATGGTCATATGGCCGGAGGAGGCAAAAAAGATAATCCTAATTGAACTGACGGTTCTGTGGGAAGATAGATGTGAGGAGGCCTGGTAGAGGAAAAACACCAACTATCAAGATCTGGTCCAAGAATGCAAAGGTAAAAGGAGGCAGACCTGGCTATTTACAGTGGAGGTTGGTTGCAGGGGTTTCTCTTCACAGTCTGTGTGGAAGATGCTCACAGCCCTGGGTATAGTAGTTAGAGAGAGGAGGGCAGCGGCTTGCATGGTGTGTGTGTGTGTGTGTGTGTGTGTGTGTGTGTCTGTGTGCGTGTGGGCTCTTAGTCATAACAAGGTGACTAAAGGTGTTGGCATCTAGAAGCTTCTAGATGTATCTAATAGTAGGTGGACTAATCATGCTAAAATCACATATCTTCCATCACAAAACTCTGAGGTTGGTCCAGTTGCTCTCAGACTACAACGACATCAGAGTATATGGAAGCAGACTGAGACCCTTTTCAAGCCATTTTGATTTTCAAGGCATGTTTAGTCCCTGCCAGGGTTTGATTGGCAGCTTTCACATCAGTCTATACAAACTAAAGAGGCACAACTAATTTCACTAAAACAAAAAGCACAAAAAAAAGGTTTTATATTTTATACTGACCTCAATTTCAAGGTTCATACTGGTAATGTTGCAATGTATGGACTTTAAAAACTATTACCAGAGTCTAGTCACGTCTCTCAGAGAGCAAAATAACCAGCAGGTGATTTTGACAAGTGGTTTGGGGTAGAAAAGCTCGCTCACCCGAATACTAGGAGGATTTGGTGACAAACACAAATTACTTGGTTACAAGTACAACAACATAAAAGTGTTTGTGTGTGTGCGTGTTTGTGTATGTGTCTGTGTGTGTGCGTGTGCATGTGTGTGTGTGTGTGTGTGAGGGAAAGAGAGAGGGAGAGAGAGAGAGAGAGAAAGAGAGAGAGAGCGAAGAGAATGAACAAATACGAGTTACTGTATTTTAGGTTCCATACAAGTATCTCCGTCTAACAACTGAAAAGTTCCTTCTCTGTCCCACAATCAGCCCCTCTTCTGCCTCCCTCTCATCTACACATACACACACACCCCTCACACATATGCTCACTCTTGGGGCAAATTAGTTAAGTTGAAACGTCTTCATTTTTCATTTGAGTGTTCAATGATCAGTATAATTGGTATTAATAAGCCAATTTCATTTAGCAGAGATTGGAGTTTTTGGCACTTGTTTTGAGCACCCTCACAGTTGGTTATGGGGGAGGAAACCACAAAACAAGGGTCTCATTAACTGGGTCGATTACAGTCAAAACACATCACCTTATTAATCTTTCAACGCCTGGCATAATAAAGATGCTCTGGAATGCATATCAGGCTGTTTATGCTGTATTCACTACTGCATCCCAGACCATTTGCTCACTGGTGCAAC
The DNA here is from genome assembly GCF_963691815.1 of Echiichthys vipera. Taxonomy (NCBI): domain Eukaryota; kingdom Metazoa; phylum Chordata; class Actinopteri; order Perciformes; family Trachinidae; genus Echiichthys; species Echiichthys vipera. Next base: position 2,871,316 of record NC_139835.1, read on the forward strand.
GTGCAGAGTCCAGCTGAGACCAGTTTGTTCCTGCAATCTTAACTGTGTATTTATTAGCTAGACCTAATAAAAAAAAAAGTTGCACATTACAAATGATTTTTACATGGATGAAATGACTAAATTTAATGTGAAAGGGGTTGATAGTAGTGAGGAACCAGCAGACAATTATCACTATTTCTGCATTGTCCCCCAGCTCTAAAGGGCTTCAACCTATTTTAGTTCTGTTGTTGTTTTGTTTTTCTGGTCCACAAACTCCACACTCATCAACCTCATTTCCATCAGCAGCTCTAATAATCCCAATGTACACTACCTTAACAGCACCTAACAGCAGACACACAACGCCAACAACTAGCTGGTCAACATAGTGGGCCATTTAACAGCAAGAGAGACATATGTTTTCCACAGGAGTAGGTATGAAACAGCCCGTTCTCATTCCCAGGGCGTCAAATACCTTTTGTCACAATCCTTGGTGTTTGATACTTACACACAAGGCACCCTTGAGCGTCTATGAAATGCACCAAACTTTCAACTGTCATCCCCAGCAATATGAAATGCTCAGAGTGTGCTGCTGAACTAAGAATCCATATAGGGAGGAGGTTGCGGTGTTTGACAGATCAAACAAACACAGGACTTTCAACCAGGAGAACGTTTGTCTTGGCTGTGTGTCTTGTGGGTCACATTACAAACACTATGTTAACCCCATCCAAAATCTTTTCCTAACCCTAATCAAGTGGCTTTGTTGCCTAAATATAACCATGTTTTTTTGTGTGAAATCACATTAACAACACATTCCCCTATTTAAAACAGCGATCTTCGTGGAGTATCACAGTCACAGTTTGACATGCAGGGCTACCCCGTGCATTGACAAGTGACACTAAGGAGTCCTGACAAACAGAAGAAAGGAAATGCCACAATACACCTTGAATACACCTTGTGGTGCGACCCGGACATATCGTCAGTGATGAGTGGTGTTTCAGGTCTTACATCAGACACACTCACCCGAGCAACCAAGCCGGGGCTGATCAGGCCCCGACTTGTGTCCAGGTAGTGCACTACACCACGTGTCCCCCCTCCTTAACCATAGCCACTGTGAGGCCTTCAGCGACTTCCAGGATGTTATTGATGGCGAAGCCCCTGCAGTAGGCTCACAGCGGGCCTTCCATCCGTTCCTCCAATATTCCGCTTCTAGATCTCAGTACTTGGCCCTCTTCCTTTCCTGGGCTTCCTTCATTAAGTTAGTTCAACTAGTGATGTCCAAATAAAGCTTCATGAACCATTTTTATTATTTTTTATAGAGTACACTTGATATACCTCTCTGTTCAACAAATGGTTGAAAACACACTGAATTACCATTCATTGAGACCTTTTCTGCTGCTGCCTCCAGGACCTGGCCATGGTGCCAACGATAACACCCATTTCCAAAGGCCTTCGAGAAGCAGCTGAAGATATGCTCTAATGGTCCCCTTTTCTGGCAGAGATAGCAAGCAGGTGAGTCTACCAGTCCCCGGGTGAACAGGTTGGCAGGGTTAGGGAGGACGTCATCAACTGACTAGACCTAGAACTTAAAATGGTGGGTCTTTGGCTTCAAGAGTTCTGCCCAGGTGGTCGTATGGCCAGCTGTATGCTCCCACGTAGTCCAGGCCCCCTGTTTGGACATTCCCACCACTCTGCTGAAGTGGGCTTCCTCCAACTCGGCTTGTACCTCCTCCTGGATAAGTTGGCGCTTCTCCTTTCCTTGGGCTCTGCTGTAGCCGCAACCTTGCCTCCGCCAGTTCCATTGCATCCTGTGCACGCCACTTCCTTCCTGTTTTGACCTCTACCCCTGCTGAGGAGACCTTGGTGTCAGCTGAGTCTCGGTAGAGCAGGACTTCTCTAGCTCGGGTGACCTTTAATTCCTCTGGCAGACTGCGAAAAGGAAGGTGTAGCTTGGTGTTATGTCTGAAGAGAGCAATGCTGCTTGGGCTATGTGTCAGGCCCAGTCACCTGCGCAGGAATCGGCTGACCAACCACCTTAAAGTCCTCCAGGGTGGTAACGGGGACTTCAAAGATTAGTAATGGCCATAGGTGATGAGGAAGAATAGTAGCTGGGAGATCCAGGCCTTAAACTTGCCAGGAATTCCTAGCTTGTCCACTGCTGAGAGCCATTTGTCGAGGTCATCGCTGGTGCCCTGCTGTGCAGCATTGTCCTTCAGGTTGCCAGTGAAGAGCTTGCCCAGGCTTTTCTGACACTGTCAGAATCTTGGTGTCTCCCAGCATGAAGCAGAACTGATCAATTCCTTTTCCTTTCCATAAGACTAAGGACCTGGATTTCACAGGCTAGAAGCTCATTCTTGCCCATGTGATGTGCTGTTTGAGGACTTGAAGAAGCCACCTGCATCCAGGCTCTGAGGTTGTGGTAACCGTGGGATTGTCCATGAATGCTCTAATCGGTGGTTGAGGGGTGCCAGATCTGGATAGTGGAGCTCTGCACTCCACTTCCGCACACTGCACAAGCATTTTCATGGTCAGGGCAAACAGAGAAACAGAGATTGTGCAGCAGGTAGTAATGCCCTTCTCTAGACGATGCCACTAGGATGTTGAAGTCTCAGAGGACAGCCTAAAGTTGTCATAGTAGTCAAGTATGAGATTTTGAATCTTCTTTGGGACGTGGAATCTGCTCAGGGCCAGTTCCATCACTTTGTGTGGTATCGATCCATGGGCAATAGTTAGGTCCAGCCACTGGACAGGACTGCCCATTCTCCTTTGCTCTCTTGTGTTTCTCTGATCAGCTGGGTTACCAGCCCTGTGTGTTCCATACACCCACACCCAATGGCCCCCCGCCTACTTTCGGCCCTGTTTGTTAGACCACACCTATCTTTTAAACCTGGCCTTAAACTTGATCCCAACTACACACCTAATAATATATTATAGTTATATTTTGTGACTGTGTCTTGCACGGTTGTGACACTATTCTGGTGACAAAATCTGTCCATAGAGAGGCAGGCAGACATATAACTCCTGGCAAAATACTAAAGATGTCCTCTGTGGTAGTTCCCGCAACAGAAGGTGTCTCCAGGACCACATTTTACCATGATGACACACACACACACACACACACACACACTAACAAACTCTACCAGCATCACTGTCACAGCTGGTGATTATCTTTGAGATAATGAAAGTGACACTGTAAGGATGTTAAGGGAAGACAGTTGTAGTTAAAGCTTTATGAAATGCCATGCTTTATGAAATACCATGGAGGTGGCTTGTTTGTCTTGGTGAAGTTTACTCTTATGAGATGTGAAGCTCTGGATATGAAGGATGTTTCAGTGAGGAGGTGTTTGTCTTTTCTACTCAGGGAGAAGGTTCCCCTCTTCTTTTCATGTCCTACGTTCCCACACTCCTGTGGATAAGCAAGAATGTCTTCTCAGACACCCACATGCAAACACATTTTCTCAGCACATACCCTCTCCCACTCTCACTCCTTAATCCACACATACTAAGGCCTAGATACATACACACTACACACTCACAAACAAAAATCCATCTCACTGTAATATGAACAGACATGTTCACACTGCTTCTCATTGGGATGTCACCACACTGCCTGGCCTCCTTTGCTATGTTAAAAACTCCTCTCCTATCATTGTCAAAGCCAGAAGCAGACGGTGGTGAGTCTGCTTGGCTCTGACTGAGGTCATGTGAAAGCTGATTTTTTTTCCCCTCGCTCTCAGTTTATTCTGGAGACAATACTTCATACCAACCACGCTGCACAGACAGGATGTCTCTCATCTACAGTTTGGTGCATCTTTGTGAGGGTGCAAGATTTTTTTGCTGCTTTACACCATATTTCCTCACTCTCCTAGGGGTGGTATTTTTTGTGTGAATTTGCGCTCTCAAATACATTATAAATAATCCTGTTTGCAGCAAGTGAATGACTTGCCCATCTGTTGCAGTGATCTCATGATCTCAAGTAACCAGGCATACAAGTTTATTAAATAATGCATGGCTATACGTGGCTAATACTTATAACAAATAAAGGCATTAACTTTTAACTGAATCCACCACCATCCAAGACTGCCAAGAACATACTGCATGTAAGACAGGGACAAACCAAAGAGAGAAGGAGACATGCAGAGGACATGGCGAAGGAAATGAGCCCTCCATTACCAAAAGCAGAGAATCTATGGTGGTTGGGAGTGTAGGAGGCTGCCCCACCATTGGCCGGAAGCGTGTCACACTTCTCCCACTCACGCTGTGATCGGTGGCTGAGCAGCCCCCATCTCTCCAGGCTCTCTAATTCTCTCACACTAATGTCTACCCTTCCTCCTCGTCTCTTCCTCATTCCTCACTCTTACACGCTGAGCCATCTCTCTTTTTCAATGTTCCCTCTTATCTGGGTGTCAGTTTAGCCTGAGCCACCATCTCCAGCCAGTGTTAATGAGCCCTTTCCTCTTGTCTGCGAGTCAAGCAGACAGACGGCAGCACCATAATGACAATAAACCACTTCTGTATTTAAAAAGGACATTTTTCTTTGCCCAGATTGCAGAGCAGAAGTTCAGCAAGTGAAGCACTTACTGTGTGATATTTCCAAAGGTTTTAAATAGACCAAAGATCCAGCAGGCTTTGGGAAATAAGGAGTGGGAGACTTTTTCAAAAGGAACCTATCTGCATGCGTGTGTAGCAGGACGCAGTCATTTGGCCTGTGACATCACGCAGGAGGCGGCCCCAGCCAATTGCGGTGGGTAAAGGCCGCATAAAAGGGGGGTGGAGAGTACCTGTCTTCCTCTTGCTTGCCTGGGGCCAGGCCACGTCATTTCCTGGTGTCCGTCACTTCCGCCCCTCTGTTAGTAGAGGCTAGCTTGGGTGTTGCTGCTGGCTGCATGCTGCTCACCGCTTCGTGCTGCTCCGTACGCTGCTCCGTATGCTGCTCGCTGCTGGTAGGTGAGCTTTCTGCCTCCCGTGTCTTCCCCTGTGGCATTGCACGTGTGGCAACCTGTGTGTTTGTTTACAGGTTGTTTTCGTGTAGCGCCGAACTCTCCCCGCGCTGCGTTGGCCTCGACTGCCTGACGGGTATGTAGTAGAGTGACAGTAGCTTCCTCCTTCAGCCACTTGTAAGTTTCTCATGTTTGTTTATTATTGTAGGCTAAAGATGTCTATGTAGCGGCTTAGCGCCGGCTAATCTGACCACTAAACCACTGCTGCTTTGCCTGGTTTGAGCTGTGTGCCTGGCTGGAGCTGCTTGCATCGCTGGAGCTGCTTTGCCTTGCTGGCGTTTAGACACCGCTTATTGCTGCAGATCGATCGCTTGCTGTACCACCTTTTGCTGCTGTGCTTGAGCTCCCATTGCCGCCTCGGCCGTCTCGGCCCCCGCCTGCTCTGTTAGGCTTTGACTGTTGGGCTGGCTGGGTGTCTTCGGTGCTGCCCGTCGCTGCCTGGGCGTACCTGTGGTTCAGCAACGCTGTCGCTTCATTTATTCTGCCACGTCTTAATGTATGTGTGTGTGTGTGTGCGTGCATGAGAGAACAGTGTGGGAATGTTTATGGTGGTTTCTGTTATCTTGTGTTTGTTTAGTAGTTGTTTGCTGTATGTTCATTATTATAATTTTCTTTTCTTTTGCAACCCATAGATTTGGTTAGTCATTATTTCTTTTTGAGGGTTGTGATTTTGTATATTTTGGGTAAGCAATTTGATTTGCTATTGTGCCTAATTATTGTGTGTATATATTGTAAATCCAAGTTTATTCATTTCTTTTCTTAATAGCTATTATATTGTTTTCTTTGTCCCTAAACTGTTTCTCTGGTGCCCCCCCCCCCCCCCCCCCCCCCCCTTTCAGGTGCTGAGCCTACGGTGGTGGATTGGTGTCTGGTGGTGGTGCCCTTCCCTTTTTTGTGTTGTCTTCACTGGCTGAGTATTCACTTTATCCTTATTTTGCTGCACGTGTGGTGTTCCTGGTATCCCCGTTTTGTTGACCCAATCTTTCACTAGTAGGTCTCAGCCCTGATTGGTTTAATTTAATTTCCCCATAGTGAATGATTTCGTTTAACCCTTTTTAAATAACAGAATAATAATAAAATAATATTTTTGTATCGGTGAACTACTGTCTCTGCCTCATTTTGTTACGGACCTGAATGCCTTCCCATTTCAAGTTAGTTCACTTAAAGTCTCTGGGTGAAACTCCCAGGGTGGCGTTGTCTGGCAACAATTATTTGACATTCTAAACACCTTACTGTAAACTAAAAATCATCTCCTCGCGCCGCCACACATGTAATATTTCTCCAGGGTACAGCTGTACTTCCTGAACTGTATGGATTTAGTTCCAGATTGTACCATGAATCCCGTCCTTCCCAAAGACCTATGCTCCAACAAGGGACTCAATATCAGTCAAAGACCAAGTGTAAAGAATTTTGTACAGCCCTAGTTAGGCATAAGTTACGCTCCTTCCAATGTATGCTGGCGTCACTCCTTTTCGGACTAAAGTCTAATAACATAGTGATTTCTAACCACAGGGGTTTCACAAGTGATTCCTTTAACTTGATCAGGCATAGTTTGGTAGCAGAATGTGAATGTATTAGCTTCCATCAGTGCTACCTGTGCGATTGAGAGAAGAAAATTGTCGGTCAAATCGATGACAGTCGAAATTGGAAAGCTCAGCAAACGCAGCCATCTCAGTTGAAACATTTTTTTGCACCTGCTACTTCGGCACTGACAGTCCATGATACCTAAACAAACTTTTACTGGGCCTGATATCGCTCACTCTCTCTCCCTATTCCTCTCAAGTCACTGAGTTCTAGTTCTTGCGGAGAATGAAGTAGGACAGAGCATGACAGAAATATAGTCAAAGCAGATGGTTTTATGTCTCAATCCTTTACCAAATATTTTATCCCGGCAGGGAATTCCTCAGATGTTGAGAAGACGGTAAATATAAGATGTCATCATGTCATGTTACATCAACATTGCTTTCATTACCTCACTAGACAGTGCCAAACATTTATTGCCAGCTATCAGTCAGTAATTTATACAGCTCCAGTAATACAATTAGCTGAGACTAAATCTGTCATTGCACTCTCTATTAAAACAACTTACAACATAATGCTAAATCAACTCAATATTATTTTGCAATTTGAGGCATACAGCCTGGTAAACAAAAGTGATTGTTGGTACTTCATCATACTGTAGGAATTATACACTTTCCAAAGGAGTTTGCACTGAGATCTTATCTAAGAGGGACCCACTGTTCCCCACTAAGGCCTGTCAAACTTTTGACCAAATGGCAAGGCTCATCCTGAGCTCTTGGAAAGCACTCCCACACTACCAAAGCAGACTGGTCATAAATATAAATGAAAGCATTAATAACTGACGACCTCTTATTCAAATACCTCATTATACATGCAAATAGGTTTAAAGGGGGAACACAGACAAAGTGTGGTCTAATGTGTAAAGTGTAATTGTTACAAGGGTGCTGACCAGAGATCATTAATATTAATTCACTACATTATTTCAGTCAGTTCCCCGCTGCAGCAGATTACCTCAGAAATGAATGGGGTTTGATTTTCATTCATGTGCAAAGTCTTGCAGCTGTTGATTGTGTGCTACGGAAAGGACACACTGCATTGGCTATTAGGCAGCCATTCACTGAATTACATTATGGCTGCCTTATTTTGATTACATTTTATTTCATTATTAAGACATCAAGTTACAAATGGCCTAGTTTCTGGCTTTTATTGAAATTGAAAAAGGAAAAGGACTGCACAATGAACTACTGCAGCCACAGCCCCAACTGTATTAGTTGGTTTAGTCACCAATAGTATAGTGTTGTCACGATACCAAAATTAGGGCTTTGGTACCATACTTTCCTAAAATATCTCGATACCCGAGCAGAGGCCACTTTGCTGGTATTGGTCTTTTCCTTCTCCACGGAAACAGAAGCTCCGGTAGCTGAGCTGCTAAGCTCAGAGTTTACAGAGAGGGAGGGGAATGGGAGGGGACAAGGAGGGATGACGAGAAGCAGGAAAGACATGAAATAATATTGTTTCTAACGGCTGAGTGCCGCGGTACATTTCTAGTATCAGTTTACTGTGCAACACTACAATAGTACTACAATGAATGACAGCTGATAAGAACTCAGTGCAGAAAAATACTTTCTGACTCCAATCCATCAGTAATATAGGTGAATCTTTGATTAAAATGTTTTCTTTATTTTAATTTTAAAAAAATGATTGAGACGCCCTGTCTGTCCTGCTGGCCTGGTGACAGAGGTTTTTAACCTGTGAGTCATGCCTCCCCAGGGGGAGCTGCAGAGTTGAGGCAAAGATGCTTCCTGATGTGAAAAGGACAGTTGCATGTTGGAGCATGTTGGAGCATCAATTAGCTCACATAAAAGAAGAGTTCAGAAACAGCAGAATCAACATTTGTAAAGCACTTGATTTAGCTTTCATCATACATCCTACAATTTTTTACACTTTATTTATTTAGCGACATATACAATATATATATATATATATATATTATTTATTTTTTTATTTTATTTTATTTTTCATTATTTATATTTATATATATACCTGTATATATCCTGTAAATTTTGATTGGCTTTCAGTGTTTCTATCATTCATCAAACTGCTCTGAAAGTGAATCAAATGTCGTTTCTCGCTCATGGATGTGATTGAAGAATTTAAAAATCCGTAGCACATATATTTTAGAGTCAGTTTACCTTATGCTTTTTGAGGTAATTAGTTTTGGGAATAAACATCCATAAATACGCTTAGAAATCATTTTAAAGAGATGCTCATTATAACTCCAGAACTTGGATGGGAATCAACAAGTTTCCTTCAGTATCAAAGTAATGCAGTGATAGATGTCTGTACAGATATGGGTACACTGCTAACAGGGACTGCTATTAGCTCATTTAGCATACTTTTAATACTGGTGGCAATTTACCAAAATACAGACATATTTAGACAAAATAATTCCTCAAGTTGTAGTCCATCAGGTAACTCAATGACTCCATGGCAACACATTTCCTGTCCTGACATCCCAAAGGCACAGAATCACTCATCAACATAGTTCTTATATTTCTAGAATACAGATACTGTCCTCTATCTATTTGGAAATACATATTTGCCCTTGGTGCATATGGGGTAAACTGTTTTACCTTGCAGGCAGGGAGCTGGGTTGGTGGTGGGGGTCACTGTCACTGTTGACCTTTTCTGTATCAACCAGACCATTGTCTTTTTCTAATCTTGACAGAGTGTTGGATTGACTGAAATATGCTTTTTTTGGACTACAAAAAGAAAGAGGTTTTGGCGAACAATAGGAACTTCACACAAAGGATGAATGTGTCAAAAGTGATTAGGATTATGGAATTATTAGGAGTGGGGCAATATATGTGTATCCTATGTTTTCTTTCTTTCTTTATTAGATCCTCATTAGCACCTGCGACAGCATCGGCTATTCTTCCTGGGGTCCGACATACACACAACATACAAATAAACATTCACACTTACACATAAGAAACATTTATACATGACACAACAAGAACAAACAACAGCAGCTCCCTAAAAATAAACAAACCACAGAAAAAAATCCGACAGACACCACATACATCACCATTTTTTCTACACACAAAGTTCCTTCTATACTTCAGTACCTCAAATAAACTGGTATAATACACACACAAAGTAAATAAATAAAAATAAAAACACAATAATAAGCATTAACTGTCTGAAGTGACCGCAGCCATGCACTTCAACTACCCATACAGATAAATCCACTTTAAAAAAAAAAGTCCAACCACAACTCCATTTGAACTGTAAACCAGTCCTCTGTATAGACTAAATATGTGACATCATAATTCATTCCATTCTAACAGATACTATTTTAACAGCATTTTAAACCGATCTTTATTACTTTCATGAACAATATGAAGAGACTTCCAGGCAACCGTAGCTCTGTACAGAACTGTTCTTTGTATAATACCTGTTCTCACTCTCGACAGTATGGACCTACTTTCTGATGGACTTCTTGTTCGATAATAACTACAGTATGTTGGGCAAAATGGGAATGTAATGTGTCATACAGTAATTTTGTATTTCTTGAAAAATTCAACAAAGCATAGGTAGACCTATGTCTTATAAATAGCCAATCCAGACTATCATACATGCTGGTCACATTGGTTCAATAAGAACATAATAGAGCGCAAATTCTCAAGTTCTTAACTGAAGTACTTGACCAAATTACTAAACAATAATCAAGTTGAGACAAAACCAAAGCATTCAAAACCTGCCTCCTGACATCTGGAGATAAAAATTTAGAAATGATATTTGCTACTGACACTCCTCTTACCATTTGGCAACTACAGTATTAATTTGTTTAGACCATGACAAATTATGATCCAAAGTTACACCCAGCACATTTGTCTCACATACATGTTCAACCAAAATATTATTTATGTTTAATGTCAGTGTTAATTAAGTTTTGAATATGACCTGCTTTGTATTAAAGATGGAGAATTAGCCTGTTAACTTGTTATGTTAAGTTGAAATATTATATTCTATTTTGCATATGCATTCTGTATAACCAACTGCATTATATATATATATTAATAAACTATAAAATTTGTAGCTGTATCGTAGCTGCTATTGCCACTACTCATCATTGATCATGTTTGCCACCATAATTATTATCATTTTCATATTCTGTCACCTTAGCTGTGCTTGTTTCTACTATTCTGTTGTATTAACTGCCTTAACATATACGTTATATTCACATTACTATAAATATTATAGTTACTGTTAGGCTTTGCTTGCATCTCTGGAAGTGTGTCTGTCTGTCTCTCCGTCCATCTGTGTGTCTTTTCTCTCTTTCTCCCTCCTTTTCTTCCTCCCCAACCGGTCAAGACAGATGGCCGTCCTCCACAGAGCTGGGTCTGTCTGACGTTCCTGCCTGTTATAGGGAAGGTTTTCGTTGCCACTGTACTCTACGGGGGAATTGTTGGGTCTATGTAAATCATAAATAAGTCATTGAGTGTGGTCTTTACCTACTCTGTAAAGTGTCCTGAGATAACTTTTGTTATGATTCGACACTATAAATAAAATTGAATTGAAATTGAATTGAATTATCACTTGGTGTAACTCAATGCACACACAGTGAAGATGGCACACTATCCATCCATGTTCAACTGCTTGTCCCTGTCGGGGTCGTGGGGAGGCTGGAGCCGATCCCAGCTGACATCAGGCGTGAGGCGGGGTACACCCTGGACAGGACGGTCTATCACAGTCTATCCTATGGGCAATTTAGAGTCATCAATTAACCTAACACATGAATGTCTTTGGACTGTGGGAGGAAGCCGGAAATAAAAAACCATGCAGACACAGGGAGAAGGTGCAAACTCCACACAGAAGGGCTCCAGTCGGGATTCAAACCAGGAACCCTCTTACTGTGAGGCGACAGCGCAAACCACCATACCACTGGTTGCCCTGAGGACCCATGACCCATGTTTGTATCTTAGGGCAAAGATGTTTAGTAAATAAGGTATGGCACTGAGTAAGCAGTCAAAGAGAAAAAAAGGATCTTTGCATTGAAAAGTTATGCTCTAACTTTCACAATGAGCACAGGGGAAATGGGTCATGATTCAGTGGGGAGACAATGATGTAAATTCAGGGAAACATTTCCAGCAGTACCAAATAAATGACTCAAAAAGCATATATAGCTTATAACAATGTGAATGAAGTACGATGGGATCTAAAACTCCGAAAATGTTATTGAAGATGATGGCTCAGGGAGAAAATGTTGCCAAAGCCGATGTTAAATCCATCACCTATTACATTCATCAGTCAATTTGAAAGACATGCAACAAAACAAGTTCCCCGCCACAGATTTACTGCACTTCTCCCTTTCATCAGCAGTGTTAGTATGTGATAATGAGAAAACACTTAAATCCCACCAATTAACTGACAGCCGCACCTACCCCCACAGTTCCCTGGATGTCTGTGTGAGTTTGATAATTGGGAATTTGATGGCTTCTAACACCAACTTTTCAGCATGCTTTAGATAACTGTTGGAACTGTCAACTAGCTGTTTTAACACTGCATCTTGATTGTTCACCTCAAAGTGAGACACATAAAGGTGGCTGCTTTTGGTGACTTTTTATTTTATCATACAAGCTTCCTTTGTGTCAGTTCACAGGGGGAGTTTCTACATCTTGACAAAAGACGTATGGTCTAATTCCTTCTGTTGTGTCTGCATGCATTGTGGCTTGTGGCCTGACCACTTTGATTGGAAAAACATAATTAATGAGGTTGCATAAATCTAAATGCCTTCAATAATTAATACTAAAAAAACACTAAAGATAATATACACCCATGTTGGAACATTTTACAAAACAGTAACAGTAAAAAAGGGAGTAGCATTCTGATAATCTGACTCCTCCAGGTCGATTGATTCTCATGATTCTCATTTGCTCAGCATATCCATCTGTGAACTCTCGTTTGGAGATCTTTTGGGAAGAGGAGAAATACTGGTTGCTGATTGGATAAACCATCCGTTTATCACCAACATAAGGGCCAAATAAACCAATCAGATCAACAAAGCGTATGACGTACTAACAGTGTCGAGGCAAAGCCCAGAAAGAAAACAACATGTGGGTAAAGGATATTTGCCGTTTGTGTAACGCAAAATTGGGGTTACCACTGTCTGAAAATGTGTCTAGATCAGGTATGATTTGCATGCGTTGCGTCAGACAAAACCATCGCTGATTGGTTTGTTTGCTTATTAGAGGGCTCCAAATTTCAAATCGCATGTTACCAGACTGATATGGGGGTAAAATACAATGGAGCTTGCAACATCAGGGGTCCGTTTCACAAAGCAGGTTTAGTGAAAACTCTGAGTCTGTTAACCCTGAAATTAGGAAAACTATGAGTTTCCCGTTTCCAAAAGGGAGGTAACTCAAACCAGAGAAAAAGGGGTAACTCTAGCCTGTTTCACAGAAGGAGGTAACTTAACCTCTCGGTCAGTTACCATGGTAACATGCTCTCTGAACCTGACCTGGTCGGGACCGGGTGTTTCTCTCTGTCTCCGCCCTCTTTCAGCCACACACGGTATTTGATTTCCTCATTCATTCAGTCAGCAGGCGAGTTTTGGCGTAGTATAGTTCTGTCGTCTGTTTTTTCAGAAAATCTTTGCAAAAATCAGTCATTATAAGTTATATTAGGTGGCGACTATTTCCACTACCATGGCATGTCCCTTTGATAATGATCCCGTGAATGAAGGTGCAGCATTACTGCACAGATAATTAAATATTCATTGGGAGATGATTATCAAACTATTGATTATAGATGTTCTTGCATTTCCAGACAATTATCTTTTTGAGCGGTACAGTTTCATGTCACAGTCTATCATTTACATACACAACCTCATCCGTCCTTAGATTTCCAACATTAACAACCATGTCATCCCAGCAGATATTGTGTGTTACGCTGCGTTTTTTTGCAAAAGGGAGTTTTTTTATACAACGTATAAAAATCAGTCAGTAGGCCTACATTAGAAGTTATATTAGGTGGTGACTATTTGCACTACCATGGCATGTCCTTTTGATAACGATCCCGTGGATGAAGGTTCAGCATTACTGCACAGAGAATTAAATATTCGTCTGGAGATGATTATCAGACCGTGCATAGACGTCCTTGCATTTCCAGCGGTACCGTAGTTGTTGCCGTATTCAGCACCCCTGCAGTGAAATGCACCCCCTCGCATTATAGGTGATATTTTGGATCAGAAGGCTGTTGTTTTCACCTATAGGAGTAGTTTATATATATATAAACTACTATATATACATATATATATATATATATATGGCCGTTTATTTATATATATATATAAATAAACGGCCAGAACACTGGTTACTTACAGTCTATAAACTATTTTAAAGAGTTTAAAGTCACAAACTTGGATAATAGCGAACACAAAGCAACACCTTTTTGTATGTTCTGTGGAAATATACTGCAGCCATAATTACAAAATTAATGAAATGGATCTTTTGAGCAAGTTGAATGTATTTGACTTAGCGTTTCCTAAATATAATCCCAGCTTTTCTTGCAATTCATAGGTTCAAAAGTGTGTGTGCTTTTAATTGGGTTACCTGTATATAAACTACTCCTATAGGTCGAAACAACAGCCTTCTGATCCAGAATATCACCTATAATGCGGGGGGGGTGCATTTCACGGCAGGGGTGGTGAATACGGCACAACACCGTTTCATGTCACAGTCCATCATTTACATACACAACCTCATCCGTCCTTACATTTCCAACATTAACAACTGAAGTCATGCTCTCACATCCCAGCAGATATTGTGTGTTGCACTGCGTTTTTTGCAAATGGGAGTTTTTTATACAACATATGAGATTATGCCGATGTTTTACCTGTTTGAACAATGTTTTTATGTTTCATCTTAAGCTGCTGCCAAGTGCGCTTCTCCCCCGTGGGAATGCACCTAAATGAAATAAACTAATAGACTACCACTCAAGCAGTTCCCCCTGTGATATTATTGTGATTGCAACAGGACTACATATAAACTTACGCACTGACCCGAGCAGCAATGTTCTCCCATGCCGTCTCCCTCTCTTTTGCTGCTGCAGTGGTGTTACACTTACAATGAAAAACGTGCTCAAACTCACCGTACGAGAGCATTAATATTTCCAATTCAGTGGTAGCGTAGCCCTCCTCTTCCCCGTTGCCATGGTGACTCGTCAAATCAGGGCTCCATTGATGCTGTCTTTTTATACTTGTGGTGCATGCGCTTAACACCAGGTCAAACTACTCCGAGTTGATCAAACTAACTCAAATCAGCTGTTCTGGAACCGAAAACTCAGAGTTTCCTATCTCAGAGTAGATCAACTCAGAGTTCAGGGTTATACTCAGAGTTAGTTGGACCTGCTTTGTGGAACGGACCCCAGGATGGTCTCACAAGGCTAACATTCTGAGGGGAGGAGAGAGAAAAATTGAGCCCATGACTTGGTTATGACAGTTCATTAGAATACAGCGCAGTCAGAAAACAGCGCCGCTCTGCCAGATCTCCAGACTTAGCATAACTACTGATTCTAGTTCATAATGAAGAGCTAGCATATGGGTTGGCATCTAAATAAGGGTATATCCACATGATCAAAAACAACCTTTTTTTTCCTCCGTCCTTGTTAAAAAGTTTTCCATCCACACAGACTCGACTCAAGAAAAATCTGCTTCCACAGGAAACCAGTGAAACCGATTTAAAACGCTGTAATACACGTGCCAGGCCTGGATATGGCGCTGTAACTCGAAATACACCAACAACAGAGAAGAAGAGATGGGGAGACACTGTGTAGAATACAAACACCGCAGAGTTTGTCTCCAAATCTGGAGACTTCCCAAATCCTCCTCCATCCTTGAGAGAAATGTGTCACTGTTTCTGCTGTTAGTGCAGACTTTTGTGGTGTTTTGGACTCTGATGCACCTATCACTCTTCAGTTAGTGTCCTCAACGAGCAGAGGGTGCTGCTGGGAGCCAATTCCCTGTTCCAATGCACTTTTTGCGACCTTCTTGTCAACTTTATTTATAAAAAAGAGACTAGAGACCAATTTAGCAACTTCTTCAGAGCATCAGGGAAAAGGGAGAAATCTGTGGTCGGCCTAATTCATTCCCATGCATGTAGTTCAGAGTTCAGTTCAGTAAACAGTCTATGGGTCCGTCTCTCTCTTCTCACGCAACAGCAATGTTGTTGTTATGTGATGCCACAGGGTTAGAGGTCGGAGGTGGGGCGATGACGGCATCGTTACTAAAGTATGCAGTTTTGGCTTCTAGATGACCAAATATTCCCACAATATATAAATAAAACGTATTACAGTCTAACAATCTAAATATAATTATATATTATAGAATTATCTAAAATTTGATGATATAATATTTATCATATGATTCTTTTTAAATCTTCCTCAATGTTTCAAGTTATATTTTAACATTTTGTTGTTATTTGATCTTTCTCATCCTTGTTTTATGGCTTTTGTATCTTAAAATTGTTGTTATTATTGTAATGTGCTTTTATTATTAGCATTATCCTATTTTATCTTTTTAGGATTTTACTATTGTATTGTTTTTTGCTTTCACTTTGAGTGATATCTGTTTTAATTCCTGTGATGGATTCTTTTTTTTTTTCAAATATACCAGAAATATTCCTTGTTGTTGTGTCCATGTCCATGTGATCATTTAGGTCCAGTGGTTCATTGGCTGTGTGGAAATAATGGATGGTTCCATAATGTTCAGGACAACAAACATACCCAAGTAAATAAAAAATAAAGAGCCAGATAAAACACAAAACACTTTAGACTTAAGCTTGTGAAGCTCCCTAGTTAACCTTGCTGTTTTTGGCGTTGCCAAATAAACCACTGAAATTCATGAAATAAAAGCAGTAGCCACACCTAATTCCACAATGAACACAATGCCCAGCTCTCCAAATGCAATGCTATACTTTATACAATCTATTTATTAGAATGAAATCTAGAAGTAGATAATGTAGCAATTGGTTTCTGTTCCTGTTGTGTCTGCAATTTAAACCCTATCTTTGTTTCATTCTTCAGACAGAGTTTGTTGATTTATTTGGTTGAGGAATTACTGCTTTATAGGCAGAGCAACTGTTTTCCTTTTAAAACTGTGACATTTTGAAATGACTTGCTTTTCCACCTGACATCAGCAGTATAATATTCTGTGCTATCATCACTGATTCAGTTTATTTGTCCTCTCCTAAGCCATTATTACTTTTATAGCTATTTTTACGAGCCTATCGTGGCTGCCCACCAATTAAGCCTTGTACCCCATTAAAAGTGCTCACAGGCTGACACAAGTGCTGCCCTCCTGTGGCATTTCAACTCCTGTGAGGTCCACTTAAAAACCTATACTGCCACAAACAGATCTAACCAACCTACCAAGCACTCTGACCTGCCAGCCTGACGTCCCCTGGTCTGCTACTCTGTCACAGGCATCCAGCTGCTTTTACACTGTGGTTCAATTATTCATTCTAAAGAGAGGACGTGATGACTGCACCACTTCTGGTTGAGAGGGAGGACCGGCAATGAGATGAGAATATTGCTCTTTATGACATGTTTTAGATAAAGAGCAAGCACATGAATAACTAGTGCGGTGCAGATGTAGGACTTTGTGTTTTAGCTCCACATTCTAATTAAATATTTACATAGTGCACGTAAGTAAGCAACATACTCATCCATAGTGCTAATTATTATCTGTGTAAACAACTCATAACATCTAATGGCCACTTCATGCGATTTTGTTAAACATTTTGGCCCTCATTTATCAAACGAACGTACGGCAGAAAAAACGTGCGTACGACCATTTCCTGGCAAAGTTCGGCATTTATCAATTTGGACGTGAGCGAGAGCTACGATCAAATCTCACGTCTGGCCTGAGATCATGTACGCAAATTTCAGCCTGTGTATTTGCGGTGCAGCACAACAAAATCTGGCTGAAAATAATTAACAAACCTCAGCTGTCATTAAGCATTAAGAACAGATCAAAACGTATTCTTAAAAATAATTAAAAAAATAAAAATTGTGGTTGGAGCAATTGATTGAACTCATGTGCGTCTGAAGGCACCATCCATGAGTGATTACGCATTCATCAATCGCAAAAACTACCACTCGATAAATGTACAGGTGATTTGTGATGCCAAGCTATCGCTTTTAAACGTTGTGGCCGGGGGGCCAAACACGTTGCTTTTATGTCAAAACAGCTCAGCTCCAGCCCCCCGCGACCCCGACAGGGACAAATGGTTGAAGATGAATGAATGTGTTGGCGCGCGGCTGCAGCAAGGCGCACTGCAGCAAGGCGCACTGCAGAGCCAAAGTCATCTCCTCGGTTAGTGGCTACCCTCGATAAATTGCATTAAATCAAACAAGGTATCAGATGATTAGCATTTTGGTATGGTTCTTCTAGGGGACAAAGGTTATCCTCTCACGGAATACCTAATAACCCCGCTGGCAAACCCCGCTACAGAGCAGGAGCGCAGGTTCAGCAGTGCGCACACTCGCACACGGGTCACAGTGGAGCGCTGCTTCGGGTTGATTGCCTCCGTTATTCATTTCCATACAGCGTTTTTATGGGCCCTTTTTATTCCACTCTTAAGGCTGCCAAAAAGCACATCTTTATTTTGCTCCATCTCGGATGTCAGGATGCCGATCTGTGTGTTGGAAAAGTTTATTTTCGTACCAGTGTTTCTGGTCTACATGTTTGACCTCAGTGGGCGAGGCCTCCGAACCAAGAATATTTAAGGGTGTAACATGTTAATGACGACCGAATTCAGCTGCCGCATTTATCAAGGCCCGCTCATTCGTACGCTGAGATTGGTCAGATACGAATGTTTCATAAATCACACGAGTCCTGTCATACGACCAATTCTGCGCCCAG
The DNA here is from genome assembly GCF_963691815.1 of Echiichthys vipera. NCBI lineage: Eukaryota > Metazoa > Chordata > Actinopteri > Perciformes > Trachinidae > Echiichthys > Echiichthys vipera. The sequence goes on from NC_139835.1 coordinate 2,889,739, forward strand.
ATCTGTGCCCGTTTTCATGCAAGATTGATAAATGAGGGCCATTGTGAAAGTGTGGCATTACAGATGTTCACTTAAATAAGTAGTTTGCAGTACATAAGTTATGACAATTCCTGACGTGTAAAATAATAATAAATAAAAGAGTTGCCCTTGCTTAACTGCTTAAAACGGCGCTCTAAAAACACATGAAGACAGCTTTGAGTCAGCATCCAGAGACATGAAAGATATTTTGAATTTTGATTTACACATTAGCTTTAAATATGAAGGGCTGAATTGGACCTACCCCCAAGCAATTTAGTCTTGTCTTGTGTTGACTTGGAATAACTGGAGACTTGACAGGGACTTGTGTCAAAGGGTTTTGACCCTTTATTTGGACTTTTCTGGAAATATTTTAACTTTTGCCTCCAATTACTTGAAACTTGACTTAGACTTATCTTGAATGACTCAAGATGTGACTTGGATGTATAGTATGTGAAGTGACTCTGGACTCGACTTGGGTGTATGTGGAATTACATTGTTTTCAAAACTAGTTCTTGTCTCATATTACTTTAGAGTTGGCTTGGATTTTTCTCCAAGCATAAGAGACTTAACTTGGACTATGACTGTCTAAAATGACTTGAGATTTGACATTTATTTATCTAAAATTACTTGATACTTGCTTTGGTCTTGTATCAATGGGTTTTGGTACTTGACTTGGATGTAGTATGTTGAATGACATTGTTTTTGAGAGTAGCACTTGTCTCAAAATATTTTAGAATTGAATGTGTCCCAAAGCTTGTAATACTTACTTACTTACTTGTAATAGAAATTTAAAGTTGCACTCCATAAGATTTTCGTCTATTTAATTGCCTTTTAAGTTAATATCTATCAAATAGTAAGTTGAAACAATGGTGATTGATCATATGACCCATTAATGAAAGCACTTCTATTGAGTATTCCAATATTCGTGTCTGTGGCTAGATGTAAATAAACCTCCATGTTAGTGACTCTGCTGACAGCGGTTGGTCTGTTGGCCCAGGTCGTCACCAATGGTTATGCTGTGTTCACTTGTAATCAGAGATCAGAAATTGCATCTTCTGAGTCAGGCTTGTAATAATGGTAGAAGTTTAATAGGATTATTAGTGTGTGTGTGTGTGTGTGTGTGTGTGTGTGTGTGTGTGTGTGTGTGTGTGTGTGTGTGTGTGTGTGTGTGTGTGTGTGTGTGTGTATGCATGTGTGTGTGTGTGTGTTTGAGTGTGTGTGGATTTACAAGTAGAACATTTAGGGGACAGACTTGAGGTAGAGGTGAATGTGTTTCAATAAAGATTACAGAAGAGCAAAAAAGATACAATTGTTAGCACACATTAGCTGTGTTCGAAATCATTCGCTATCATAGAAGTAGTGCAATATAAAGTGTGTACGCCATTTTGTAGTGGTGTTCAAATCCTCCATGGTTAATTTTGTCACTATATAGTTCACTATAAAATACCCACAATACACAGCTAATTTGAGTGTACATACGATGTACAGTACGTTGTACTCCTGCATACCACAATGCAATGCAGTTGTGTTTTACTGGAGGAGAAGAAGAAGCAGAGCCAGAGAGCTAACTGCAGTTACCAACCACCAGTTAACAATAGTTCCTCATGAGCTGACTACTGTTACTCGCTTGTGAAATAAATTAACTGTGGGCTATTACAGCTCACAATCAGGACACAACCATTGTTAACAAAACTACACTTTAACACCATCAAAATTTCAACAAGTTATTCAGGATTTAACAGTGAAATAAACAAGAAACATAACCCTTTACCGTCCTCCTGAGTGCAGGTTTGTATTATAAACAGACTGTAATATGGGTTTACTGCTCCGTTTGTTAACATGATGCAGGACGCACCTGCTTCCATCACACATATATCCAACGCATCTACTGATGACTGAATGATTTGTTAGAAAATTCCAGTGTAGTGTCCAAAATCTTGTTTAGTCATCCTCTATATAGTGCACTGTTTAATAAACACTATATATAGGGGATAGTGAATGAGTGAATGATTTTGAACACAGCTACAGTGACCATGAAAGTGACAAGATGGAGGCTCTGAAAGAACAAACTCACCTGCAGTTACAGATTACTGCCACAGAGGCCGCTAGGAACAACGTATCTCAAATCTCATAGTACAAATTTAACTTGGACTTGTATTGGATGATTTGAAAATTAACTTGGACGAAGTCTCAAATGATTTGAGTAGTCATCCAGTAGTATGCTGTGCCTCTTCCCTGTTAAAAAAGACAGCATCTTCGCAGGGACAATGCCAAATGCCTCCCCCTGGGACCAGACACTGAGTGCAGGCCGATCTATCAAAGCCTGGGAGGACAGGCTCACAAATGTCTTCACAGCATGACATCTGTCTGGTGACTCAAAACATACTAAATGAGCGATCATATCACCACTTTGGGAGCGAGTGCTTCCCTCATTTGATATGTAGAATTACAAGAAGATATGTAAATGTTCCAGGCCACCAACCTGCACTTGATCTGGAATCAAACAACAAAACAGCAGAGAGAAGCAGCAAGAACTGTTTTTCTTGTCATTGTTCAAGATCTTGTCAAGAACCCCCCTTTTCCCTGCTGACAACATGTCTGTTCTGTCTGCCAGAGCTAGGCCTAGCCGTAATTCACTTAATCAAAACTTCAGTTCTCCGCTGGTTGTCGGAAGAACAGGGATTAGAAAGTTGCATCTGGGCATTATGAATACTTAAATTTGCCAATTTCCTATAAAGGGAATTTGTAATATTTATTTTTCTTCTCTTGGTACCTTTGTTTCCAAGACAATGCAAAGATATATTCTACAAATATTGTTCCCTGCCAAAATCATTTCAGACAATTGTATAATCCTCCTCATACCTTTGCAAAAGAAGAAAAAAAAAGGAAATATTATCCATTATATTTCTATCGCAAACACTGGGTGTGCTAATCCCCTCTGTTGTACAGTCTGTGTACACCATAGTTGAATGGTTTCATCCTGGCCCGGAGCCCAGGAAGTCAGTGGCTCATCTCCATCCTCCTTAGAGACACCCCAACACACACTTTTACTGCACATGCGCTCCCTGCACTCTTTTGTCCTGTTTCTCTGCATCAGGCTACACACACACAATCAATCACCCCTCCACACGCTAACATACATACATTAATCCACACAAACTCAAATACGTCAAACCCACCCTATGTGAGCACACATCCCTGCTGTACCCCATGCAGGGCAGCTCTGAATAGGACCTGGTTTTAATTGTCAGTCACTACAGCAAGCAGAGCCTGGCACATCTTCTGTCCCTGCTGTCACCGAGGCTGATGTTCTGGGTCAGTGCCACCCCAAACCCTGCCTTTGCCTCACCTCCCTCCTCTTCTCCATTCTTTCTCTACCATTTTTCTTTCCTCCCTCTTATATTCCTTCCCTGTGCCACCCTTTACTTGACTGTCTCCTTGTCCATCTTGCACAGCACATTTAAGGAGCTTGCCTGAAAGATTTTGCTTCGAAGTGTTTCCTCCATGACAGACTACTGTATGTGTGTGTGTGTGTGTGTGTGTGTGTGTGTGTGTGTGTGTGTGTGTGTGTGTGTGTGTGTGTGTGTGTGTGTGTGTGTGTGTGTGTGTGTGTGTGTGTGTGTGTGTGTGTGTGTGTGTGTGTGTGTGTGTGCAGAGAGTGTAAGGAGAAATCCAAAATGCTCCTCTCTGTGAACAGGTTCTGTCAGCGGCAGGGAGATGAGACAGGCTGAGAGAGAAAGAAGGGACAGAGAGAGCAGAAAGCTCCTTGGGGGGCATACATAAGGGGGTGGTGGAGAAGGAGCAGTGGAGGAGGTCCTTTTTAGATCCAAGCCAGAGGCATGATTCTGATTCTGCCTGACGCTAACAATATCTTGTTGTCATGGGAACACAGCTAGCTGGTAATTCCCTCTAATGCTCCGATCTCCCTGAGTACAACAGACAAGTGAGAGGAAGACAGGCAAAAGTTGATTGTAGCGTCAGTGTGCTGTGCTGTTCCATGTGCTGTGCTGTGCTGTGCTGTGCTGTGCTGTGCTGTGCTGTGATGTGCGGCACAGCGCAGCAGGGCCCCACACACTTCATTGCACAGTGCTGCTCAGGAGAACATAGTGCCAAGCAGGACAGCACAGCACATGGAACAGCACAACAGCCATGCACAGAGCAGTTCTTACACACAAAATATCAATGGAGAGGATTACTGAGGACTTTTTACAATAAATAAAAAATGCAATTTTTAAATGTATACTATCTGGATGCCCCATGTCAAAAACTTGGAACTTTTGGTGTGGAGATGTTTTTTTATTATTTTGGGTTTTTTTATGTTGCCATGACTACAGCCCTATTTTACACCTTCACAGATGAAATGGAACTGACTCAGTGCGTTTACATGCAGTTTAAAAAACAGATTATATTTAGTTTAATGGCATTGTCCGGTTTATCAAACACCCTGTAAACACTGTACCCCGGGTAGAATCAGAGTTCTCATACCCGGTTAACAGACCTAGATAATACCTTCAGTGCTCCGATTATTCATGCATGTGAACAGCCTTCCCGGGTTACTGTCGGATTTCACGTCTTTGTATGCTCTGTGGGTTCTAACTCCCCCTCCCCATTCTGGGGCAGTGGCTTTTGACCCGGAAATAGAATAAACCAGGAAGCAACAACATGAAAAAAACAACAACAATAGAGCATTACCTTTAAACCAAGGGAGGACTTCACCATGGCAAGAAACCTCACTACCAAGAAGACCCGTTTGTCATTTTGACTAAGGTGAACTGGAAATAAAGCCGTATTCTGACCAACTGTATGTCGCTGGAGCTCCACCTACTGTACCGGAGGAAGAGTTACTCCGTCATTTTCCCATTCAACCCCCTCTCATGTATACGAGGGGAACTTCAATAACCTGATTATTCCCTTAACCGGGGTAAGGCCGTTTTGAGGTTACTGATGTGACTGTAAACGCACTGACTGAGAGTCAGTGTTCACAGCATTTCCACAACATAACCGAGCGTGGCCTTATCAAAACACACTCATCCTGTTATGTTACTGTTTGAACATCAATATGATCGTAGTCTTTAATGCCATACCACACTCCAGCACGACTTATCATTGTGGGATAGGGGAAAAAATTCTCAAACTTATTTGTTTGTATTTCTTTAGACCAATCACAACTTTCTTGGGTGGCGCTAAGTCCGATAGCGGAGAAAGCTTAAGAGAAAGAGTAAGCCTGCGTGGCTCGGGGTGTCAGGCTTTGTCCCAGCACTGTACATCCAGTAAACCAGACTAACTTAGACATCCAGTAAACCAGACTAATATCACCCTGAACATAACTTGGCCCCTTAAGATGGAGATGTTATCCATTTTGGGGAGCTCTGATACATCGACTAGCTAAATGAAAACTAGAGGAAAAAAAGACATTTCACTTACTTCTCTCATTTCAATCAGGAAAACTTAATGATTCCGTTTTAGATGTGAAAGTAAATATTTATTTAACAATGCACAACAAATAATATTGTTTGAATGACAGTCTTTGGTGATTGGACTCCATCGAGACTTCATGTTAAAGGGGGAAGTAAAGCCGAGAATAGAGCGGGATACCCCCCGCCCCCGATGGAGTCTAGACACTGGTGTGGAGATGACTGGGATGGATGCAGTGGAGAAGGAGTCCAGATGATGCTGCTGAAGACATGGAGGTGAATGGGGTGTAGGTGGGTGTTTGCCATTGCCTGAAGTTTGGAATAACAGCTGACAGCACAGAGAGAGACCACTTTTAAACTTTTGACTGCTACAGCCTGATTGGCTGAGGACAACAAGGACATCCCTGATAGGTTAGAGAGAAGTGGTGACTCTGCCCCCAATTAACTGACTGTTAATGTCTCTGAAAGAAGGTGACAGCAAGGAAGATGTGAGATAGGATGAGGGGGAACAGTCTTCCTGTCTGAACTTTCGCTAAGCTACATTGTCCATTAGTTTTCCATGTCTACAAAATTAGTCAACTTTCTTCCAGGTTTTCCAGAACGCATGGGAATCCTGGAAATGTAGACTCTGAGCCTACAGGTGCATGATAGAGTAGAGTTTACTGCATCAACTAGCTTGCAGGCTTCATCTGATGAATGGTGGTCGGCACACTTTTAGTTAGCATGATCAGCTGAAGTATGAATGACTGAGGGACAGTGCTATCAAAGTATAAGCCACTTTGCAAAGTATGTGCAGCATAAAGAAGTCAATAGTTAATGTAATGAAAACCATGTCTCTACTTAAACAAGAGCAGAAAAACAGGACAGAAATGAAAAGCAGGCATTGCTCTTTTGTGTGGCTTATTTAGTGCACAACCACAAAATAAATATCTGTTACATTAAGCATATTTTCACTATCATTTCTTGCAGATGACATTTTGAAATATCCCAGTGTTGTAAGTGTTTTGTTTTGGTGAAGTATAGAGGGAGAAGCCACTGGCTAATCCGGCTAAGTTATGCACTTCAGCTCTCTTTTTTCAAGGCTGGCCAGTTAGTCAGTCATCCAACCAGCCAGTTGGCCAGCCAGCCGGCCCAGAGTGCCCCTGGTGCCACTTAAGAATCATGGGAAAAGAATGTTCTTAGCTCTTTTCTGTCCTGATTATATCAGATGTGGAGGAAATGGAGGAACTCTGGGTGAGAGCCAACCCAGCCGAACCCTGGGGACAGGAGGGGGGGGGCAGGAGGGTAAAGAGAAGGGGGGGGGATTGGTAGATCAGAGGGAGAGGAGAAGAGGGAGATGAGGAAGAGGGAAGAAGAAGAATGGGTGACGGGGGAGTTGAGGATCTCCAGGAACCAGAACATGGGGATGGGAGCAATGTGATTCATCCAGACCAGGGAAAGGCCTGATCCCTGAGCATTGGAAAGGCAGAGGATGGATGCAGAGTGGGTTGTTGGTTGTGACCCAGAGAGGGACAGATGGTAAATGACACGACTTGGGGACATGGTGCCCTTATCAATTCAGCCTTGCCCATAACATCCTGCCCAGAGAGAAAGAGAGCTCAAGAGGGAGAGGTTGGTGCAGAAAGCTAATGGAAGACATGACTAATAATAAGATCTATGATAAGAGTATAGTCAGCAGTAACCATGCCAACAACCTTGAGTGTGTTTTTTATAATGATACCGTCTCTGCAGCATAAAGACCCAGGGCCAAAAATCGTTTAAAGCGTGCAGTCATACAGCTTTGGTAATTAGCCACCAGTAATATAATTTAACGTAGTCTAGCTGAGTGGTAGCAGCATTAGACATGGTGTATTAAGTTGAGTTGAGTAATATCAATATAGAAAATGGACACTGCAACAATACATTATGCTTCTCTACTATTTCACTGCAGAGTGGTTTCTTGATTTAATTGCTTGATTCTGCTTTTTGTAAAATGATATCTTTGCTCTGGCAAGGTCACCCTGCATTAAAGGATAAGACTGCTATTCTGTACTTTCTTAATTCTGAACAAATCCCATGAAAAGAAGCATTAGACGCATAAGTACATACCGACTTCTGCCATGTCTGTTACAGAGAGTTAGTATCTGATTATCGTTTAAAGCTATGGCATATTTTTCCTCCTTACATGGAAAAAAAATCACAAACAAGACATTAGAATAGGTTCATTTCGTATCAGAATTAGAATCAGAATTAGAAATACTTTAATAATCCCAGGGGGAAACTATTTAACTATTTGACTATATGGGGATATAGAAAGATATGAGACAGGACACGATGAAACTTTGTACACAGGTGCAATCCAGAACAGATGTCATAATTGTGCTGCAAAGTGCGGTTTAGAGAAGTGGGATGAAGGGATAAAGGAAATTTAACCAATTACATGTAACACCCATGGGAACATAAGGGTACTTAGTAGTTGCTGTTTGAAAAGAACAGCATCAGAATTCAAAGTATCTAGAGTAAAGCTGCCCTGCATTCACGTGGAGTGGACTGCTGAGTGGGTTGTTAGAGCGACACAGATTGTAAATGTGTACATCATGTATCAAGTTTGTGTCTAAAAAATATTTTCAGGTTTCAGGGCAAAATATTTGCATTACATTGCATGACAGAAATTTTGATGCTATGGTATCAACTCAGAGTGAGTTTAATGCCACTGTAAAAATGGAAAGTAGTGATAAGCAACAGTAGAAGGACATTAGAAGACATTAGAGATCTGTAGACTGGAAGTGAGTATATTATTTTTAGACTATTGTCAACTATGAAAAGTAAGAAAACATCCATCCATTCTCGCTCTAAACCACTCAATGCACAGACACTGGGCACTTTAGCACACGTTTTGGCTCTGAGAGGCCACTTTAGCACACATTTCCTTGATAGAGTAAAGGGGGGCAGGAGTTTATTCATCATGCATTAGGTGAGAGGTGGGACCCCTTGAAATTGTAATCTGTAATAGTTATCAATAGTATATTAGAAGACACTAATACCAATATGGAAACTCCACCTCCAACTTAACAATGTGCTATATATGTGCTAATGTCCTTCTTCTGGACTTAATGACATACAGTAGAAATTGTGTGTGTGTGTGTGTGTGTGTGTGTGTGTGTGTGTGTGTGTGTGTGTGTGTGTGTGTGTGTGTGTGTGTGTGTGTGTGTGTGTGTGTGTGTGTGTGTGTGTGTGTGCTTGGGTGTGTGTGTGTGTGTTTGTGTGTGTGTGTAGCAAAGCGTTCCAATCAGGTTTCTGTGATACACGTCTGTGCATTGGGAGAACCTAATCCGGTATCTGATATGGTGTGCTGTAATGGCTCATGCTTTACTCAGTTAGATAAAGACCATCATGAGAGACTCACTTAGCTACTTACCTAATCACTTACTGTTGTCCATACTTATTGTGAGAAATAAGTAAAGAAATGCTACAAGTCGATAAACAATTGCACTACTGGTTCCATAGCTGGAGCAGTATGTCAGAGGTGGTGTATACAGGATTATGTGGGAGGTATGCACATGTTTCGCTTCTGTCATCTGATCCCCATCATACTCTTATTACCAATAGGAATCAGGAGTAATGGATTACAAGGGACAGTCTGTTGTTAATGTAATGGATTACAAGGGACAGTCTGTTTTTTTTTCCCCTTGGGGCTGTGAGCTGGTGGGTACGTTATCAGCTCTGTGTTGCAGAGTTCTGATAACTCCAAGCTTGTGTTCCAGGGGGTGAACGGAGTCAAACAATAGATATTGATCTGTGTGATTGGGTTTTCTGTATACCCCAATGTGGAGGGTCCTGTCATTTTCCATATGGATGTCACAGTCTAAGAAAGGCAAACCATTGAGTTTATATGTTCGGTAAAAGTTTGCACCTCTTTCGATTTGATTTTAACCCATGAGTCGTCCACCGATCTGAACCCATGGCTCGGTGTTATATATGTGAAGGAGTTCAAAGCCTTGTCCTCTACCTCCTCCATCTATAGATTTGCCACAATAGGGGATACTGGTGAACCCATGGCACAGCCGTGTTTCTGTCTGTAAAAAATGCCATTAAACTGGAAATATGTGGTATTCAGGCACAAATCCAGAAGTTGGCAAATGTGGTCTGGTTTGACATTTGTTCGGTTGTGTAAGGAGTTGTCCTGTGTGAGCCGCTCTCTTACTGTGGCCAGAGCCTCCATGGTTGGAATGCAGGTGAACAAGGAAGTCACGTCGTAGGATACCATGGTTTCATCTGGATCCATTTTTAAGTCTCTGACTTTGGTCACAAAGTCTATGGAGTATTGGATGTGGTGTGGGTTGTTGCCCACCAGTGGTGCCAAGATATTGGCTATTTGCTTAGCAATTTTGTAGGTGACCAAATTTATGCTGCTGACAATGGGCCTGAGCGGGGCCCCTTCTTTGTGGATTTTTGGGGAGTCCATATAAAGCAGGGGGTTGAGTCTTGGGGATAGAGCCTGTAATATTGTGATTTGTCAATGACCCCTTCTTTTTGTAGTTGCTGTAGACACTCTATAACCTTATTTTTGTAATCACTGGTAGGATCTTGTTTCAGAGTTTCGTTAGTGTTAGAGTCACTGAGTAGTGAAGATATCTTTGCCTGGTAGCCAGTTGTATTGAGAACTACTGTGCATCTACCCTTGTCTGTTGTGGTCTTTGCTCAGTGCTGTCACTGCTTTTCTCTCCTCAATGGTGAGGTTGGACGGGGGGGACCTTAGCTTGGGACAACTGCTGACACATTTAACCATAGCTGTTCAGCACCAGCTCCAGTTAGGTTGTTTTTCTTTATAGCAGATTCTGTAACTGTAATCAACTCCACTATGGGTAACTCTTTTGGTGTCATGGCAAAGTTCAAGCCCTTGGCTAAGACCCCCTTCTCTGGGTCGGTAAGATCTCTGTCCGACAAATTCTTAATCCATCTGTTATGTGTTTCTTTCTGTGCTAGAGATTTTTGCCTCCAAGTGAGTATTTCTGTGTTTTTGTCAATTTTACGGGATTGTAAATTGTGAAATTTCTTTGTTTATCTTTCTTTGCTTTTGCTGTGTTGAGATAGTTGGTTAGTAAGTTAGATAGTTAGTTCTGGGTGAAATCCACAACTTTTTCCATGATCGAAACAGGTAAGATTGATGTCAGTTTCTGTAGTGAGAGGTCCACTTTCTCTTTTAGCCCTTTGATAGTGAAATTTTGGACCAGGCCCAGCCTGGACAGATGCGTACATGAACTGATGAAGCCTCTTGGATGAGGCTCCCGTCTTCCTGGACAAATAACCAAGTCCAGTTGCTTTTGACTGAAATTGCTATGGGGATAACGATGACTTGGAGAAATGAAAATATTCACAGACTTATTGTACACCAATTTGGGGTCGGCAAGCCTTAAAATGGTGCGAGAACATGAAAGGTTGGCTTGGAAAATTGCAGATTACAGAAACCTACAGTCTTTAGTCGTAGCCTATGTTTTTATTCCACTATGAGAGAAAAGTGGAGAAAATAAGAGAAAAATCTCAAAACCAACTCATCAATGAGCAAATAAGACAAGTCAATTTCACTCAATAGCTAAAGATATTGTTACTCTGGATGATGTTGTGTTGTCCTCGAGCACCACAGTAAGGAATCTGTTTCTTATTTTTGATCAGGATGTGTCCTTTGATTCTCACATAAAACTAACGACAAGGAATGCATATTTTCACCTGCGTAATACTGTAAAAAAAATTAGGAACATTGTATCTCAGAAAGATGCAGAAAAACTAGTCCATGCATTTGTTACTTCTAGGCTTGAATATTTCAACTCCTTAATATCAGGCTGCTCCAATAAGTCTGTAAGGAGTCTCCAATTGGTCTAAAATGGTGCAGCTCGAGTATTAACTAACAAATCAAAGAGAATATATTTCTCCTGTATTAGACTCTTTGCAGTGGCTACCTGTAAAATCTAGAATATAATTCAAAATCCTTCTCCTTACCTACAAAGCTCTTTTTGGTCAGGCTCCGTCATATCTTAAAGAGCTCATAGTACCGTATTACCAGACTAGATCGCTGCGCTCTGAGAATGCAAGACTACTTGTCGTTCCTAGAGTCTCCAAAAGTAGAATGGGAGGCATAGCCGTCAGCTACCAAGCTCCTTTCCTGTGGAACCAACTCCCAAGTGTTATTCGGGAAGCAGACACTGTCCCCATATATAAGCGTAAGCTTAAAACTTCCCTCTTTGATAAAGCTTATAGCTAGGGCTTATGAGCCCTTAGCTATGTTGTTAATGGCATTCAATTTCTCTTAGAGCCTACATGTACCTAGGCTGGTTTTGTTCTGCTTAATTCTGCTGCTATACGCCTGGTCTGCCGGGGGATAATACTGTTCCTGATCCTCTGAGTTTCTCTCCTCTCTGTCTGTATCATTCATGTCTCATCAATGCATGTTACTAATTCACTTCTTCCCTGGAGTTGTTTGTACTTTGTCGTCTCTCAGGTATCTGCTGATCGTGTTGGTGCCTGCTCCCGAGGCCCTACATGATGCTTCCTGCTGCTATTATTACAATTACTCATATATACTATCATTAGTCTTATGAATTATCAAATTTGTAACCATAAAAACACCATCAGTAATATATCTCACTGTATCGCAGGTGTTATGACATATATTATGACACATATCATATTTACCACCAAAATTATTATCATTGTCATATTCTATATCCTTGGCTGTGCTTGTTTCTACTATTTTACTGTATTAACTGCCATAACATATAAGTCATATTCACATTACTATAGCTATTATTATAGTTACTGTGACTTTTGCAGTTGCTTGCATCTCTGGGTCTGTGTCTCTGTCTGTCTGTCTTTGTCTCTCTTTCTCTCTCCTTTTCTTCCTCCCCAACCGGTGCAGACAGATGGCCGGCCTCCATAGAGCTAGGTCTGTCCGACGTTTCTGCCTGTTATAGGGAAGGTTTTCGTTGCCACCATACTCAACAGGGGGATTGTTGGTTCTCTGTAAATCATTATAAGTCATAGAGTGTGGTCTTTACTTACTCTTTAAAGTGTCCTGAGTGTCCTAACTTTTGTTTTGATTTTGCACTGTAAATAAAATTGAATTGAATTGAATTGAATTACCCATCATCTAATCTAATCATACAAACCACATTCACAACAATTTTAAAATTTGGGGTTCAGTGACTTGCCATATGACCCTTGAGTGCGGACCAGAGGAGCCGGGGATGAAGATATATTCACAATGCAGAAAACCAAGGGTCTTGTGCGGTATCTTTGATAATGGCAAATTTTGAGGGGCATTTCGTGCATTTATTTTTAAAGTACAGACTCTCTTGGTAAACAGGATTAGTTTTAAGTGGTCAACATTATGTCTGAGGTTAATGTACAGGGCCTGTTCCTGATGTGTTTTGAGCAGAACTCTCATATTAATCTTCTTGTGTCTGCCTCCACAGCTCTTTATTGACTCAACTCTTATTCAGGATTACAAACTGATTTCGACTGTCAGGGCTACAAAACCACTGACCCTCAGCTTTCCTTATTTTTAATATTAAGTCCTTAACATTTCTTTTTTTTCATAATCCATTGCTATATTGATTCATATAGGGAAACATCCTTTTGGTTTGACCCACGCAAAAAAAAAGAGATTTGAGGTTAAAATCTGCTATATGTCGTGTCTCGCTCAGAAGGGATTCAGCAGAGATGTTTACCAAAGTATGGGCTTCTCTCTGATCTCCTTACTCATCACACAAAATATTAATTACAGGTAAGTGGAGGTTTTTCAGCTGAAGTGTATCCATGATTTTGCATACATCTGATAAGATTTATCATGTAGCCCTAAATAAAGCAAAGTGTGTTAGGAGTTATAAGTATCTTAGTGATTAAAGATGATAAGTCATATTGACAAAAACATCATCTCAACCCACTCATATTCAAGATAGTGATCGGTAGTTGATTTCTTTGCTCTATTTAACAATCTGTATCGGCTCTGCTGATGTACTCCATGATCCACACTGACCTCTGTTATCATGCCCAAGCTTGCTGAGTGTTTCTGTATATGAGAACCAGTGAGAGACAGACTTGTATTTGCAGTTTCCTTTGAATAACGTGTGATGAAGGGTGTGTGTCCATTGTAAACCTTGCTGTTGACTGTGTTCTATGTACAGTACATGTGTACATGGCAGTGGCTGCTAGTGGTGTGTGTGTGTGAGTTTGTTTGTCTGTTTAATTATCATCAGTAGTTAATTGAAGAGATATCACAGCTGTGCAAATTACACCTGACCTTTGTGTTCACATACACAAGGCCTCCAGCACAACCTCTAGTTCTTTGGGGGCTTATTTTCAATTGTGTGTGTGTGTGTGTGTGTGTGTGTGTGTGTGTGTGTGTGTGTGTGTGTGTGTGTGTGTGTGTGTGTGTGTGTGTGTGTGAAAATAATAGCAAAAGTCAGTCTCTGAAATGTACAGGAAACTGTGACCATGTTGTTTTAAAATGAATGACTCAACCTTCAAAAGACAAGGTAGTTGTTGTTGTTTCAGCATTTAAAACTGAGTCAGTTTTCTTTTGGGCTGTGACTACTTGACATCTCTGCTACAGAATATGTACCTCAGACTTAAGCAAGAAAGTGGTGATTGTGGGGGGCGGGGCGAGGCCAGGTGGAGATGGAGCTCTTGTGGGGAATTATGAGACATCCAAGCAGCAACCTCCTTGGCTGGAAAATGAAGCCAACACAGAATGTGTTATTTACAGCCTGGTGCATGTTTTTCTAAATCACCCGTTTAAATTACATTAAGGCTGAAAGTCATGCTTCATTAAGGGCATTGGTACTTTTAGTGACCATCATTCGGCCCGCCTCAGCTCCATCCATGTTCCACCTCTTTGCCTATTTTTAGATCACAGGGGAAGTTGGTGAACTGCAACTCCCAACGATAACTCATTAGCCCGCCCAACGGGGTTGCTGCTAATCAGATCTGTATCGACCTCGCTCTGACTGTCATGGTCAAAATAGAATGATAACCATTGTTCCGCCTACTCTTCAATTCAATTCAATTCAATTTTATTTATAGTGTCGAATCATAACAAAAGTTATCTCAGGACACTTTACAGAGTAGGTAAAGACCACACTCAATGACTTATTTATGATTTACATAGACCCAACAATTCCTCTGTAGAGTACGGTGGCAACGAAAACCTTCCCCTATAACAGGCAGGAACGTCAGACAGACCCAGCTCTGTAGAGGACGGCCATCTGTCTTGACCGGTTGGGGAGGAAGAAAAGGAGAGAGAAAGAGAGAAAAGACACACAGATGGACAGAGAGAGACAGACACACTTCCAGAGATGCAAGCAAAGCCTAACAGTAACTATAATAATATTTAAAGTAATGTGAATATAACGTATATGTTAAGACAGTTAATACAACAAAATAGTAGAAACAAGCACAGCTAAGGTGACAGAATATGAAAATGATAATAATTATGGTGGCAAACATGATCAATGATAAGTAGTGGCAATAGCAGCTACGATACAGCTACAAATTTTATAGTTTATTAAACTAGTGATAGTATATATGAGTAACAGTGATAATTGCAGCAGGAAGCGTCATGTAGGACCACGGCAGCAGGCACCACCACGATCAGCAGAGACCTGCGAGACGACAAAGCACAAACAGCTCCGGGGAAGAAGCTGAATTAGTAACATGCATTGATGAGACATGAATGGTACAGACAGAGAGGAGAGAAGCTCAGAGTATCAGGAAAAGTAGTATCCCCCGGCAGACTAGGCCTATAGCAGCATAATTAAGCAGAATAAAGTCTTATCGTAAGCCGTAGCTGTAAGCTTAATCAAAAAGGAAAGTTTTAAGTTTACTTTTAAAAAGGGGACAGTGTCTGCCTCCCGAATAACATTTGGGAGTTTGTTCCACAGGAGAGGAGCTTGGTAGCTGAAGGCTCTTCCTCCACTTCTACTTTTGGAGACTCTAGGAACGACGAGTAGCCCTGCATTCTCAGAGCGCAGAGATCTAGTTGGGTGATGCGGTACTATGAGCTCTTTAAGATACGACAGAGCCTGACCAATAAAAGCTTTGTACGTAAGGAGAAGGATTTTAAATTCTATTCTAGATTTTACAGGTAGCCAGTAGCCAGCCTTGAGACCAAATGTAAACAAAGTCGAGCCCATGGGAGGCAGAACTTCCCGCACTATAACAGCAGGGTCAACATCCTAGCAGAAGTGTTCAGGCAGGGGTGCAGGCCGCAATGGTCCTCCATAGGGGTCAAGAGCCGGCCATGAAGCGTCAGCCAACTTTCTTGGGCGAGTTGGAAGGGAATTGTGTCCGACCCCTGGGTGTTGTCAACAGTAGCTCACAGGTACCGACTGCAGTTACCTCAAGCCTGCTGAGAGCACGTCCAGTGCAGCGAAGGTTTAACTCCTTTCATCTCCATCCAAAAAATGACAGGAGAATGAGGCTGCTTGTGACACAGTCCTGCATACAGTCCTTGCTACCCTGGAGGGAGGATGACTTCCTTTTCAGACGGAGACCATTGGGGACCTGTCCTCATCACAGATCAGTAATAACAGCAGATGCATCACTGATGGGCTGGGGGAGCGTCTGGAAGAACCAGACATTGTAGTCTCCACTCTCCTGGGAGGGGACATTTGCAAGGATATACAGCAGGGGTGCCCAATTCCAGTCCTGGAGGGCCACTGTCCTGCATGTTTTAGGTTTCTCCCTGCTCTAACACACCTGAGTCCAATGAATATTAAACCCCTGACAAGCTTGTCTGTTGTTCGGACAATTAGAATCTGAAGTTCCTCGCGACCCTTTTGGTATGTGTCGGTCAGAGTGAGGTCAATACAGATCGGAAGTTATGAGTGAAGAACTATGGATCTGTGAAACCTGAGGATAAACATCATTATCCTTTTCACTTGGAATACTCTGAGGTGTTCAAGGTTGGCCCCTTGGTCTTGAGTGTAGGCAGAACAAAGGTTATCATTCTATTTAGACCATAGTGATGGTCATCCTTTGATCTCTCAGATCCATAGTTATATTCATACCTTACGTTGCAACGGCTCCTGTAGCTTCTCTCAATTTTCTCTCTGTGCTGTTCTTTGTACTTCCCCATGGCATTTTGTGCACGATTGCACACTACTTCATTACAAAAAAATATTTTTATAGGAAATAAAATACGCTTGCTAATGGTCAGTTAGGAAACCACTGGTCTTGTTTCTGTCCGCTCAAAGGTCAGCACTGTCAAGACAGAACAAAATTTGCATGGCAAAGTTCCCCAAAGACTCTTAACATTCAAGTAGATTTTACCTCCTCAAACTGATTCAATTGAATTTAGTTGGTTTCGCTGTTTAAATTCTGGTTCTGCTTTTACGCTGACTTTTTTAACTAAACTTAATGTTATTGTTTTTTTAAATGCTCTATCATCACAGATGTTTTGTTTTTCTCATCCTTGCACATTGGCTGGGCCTAGTTGTACTTTCTAGCACACACACACACACACACACACACACACACACACACACACACACACACACACACACACACAAACACACACACACACACACACCGCTTCCCAGTTGCTCCAGTAGCTTAGTGAGTTCATGGCTGGTATCACTGTGGAGTCCCAGGGTTTAAATACAGATGCCACAGCGTTGAATCCGGATTTTTGCCTCTGTAGCATACGTATGTTAATTTTTTTACAGAGTTCTACAGTACATGTGAGCCAGGTTCCAGACACCGGCAAAGGGATTAAATATGCTCTTCGACCCCCAGAGGAAGCATCGGGGTACAGAGCCCCAACACATCTGTGACTGATCTGTCATTTTATTGCACTTATATCTCTCTGTATCCTTTTCATCTTCCTCTTTATTTCATAATTTTATTTGACTCTCCTCCTCTCCTCCTAGTAACTTAATGTTTCATTTTTCTTGCTATTTTTTATCATTTCATCCATCTCCCTCTAATCTTTGTCCATTCTTATCTTTTTTCATCTTTTTCTTCCCTTTTCTCTGTTTTACAGATTTGTTTCGTGTATACGTTAGTCTTATCGCAATTCACTCATTTCCCCTTTTTTCTCTTTTATTTCTAGTATTGGCAATCTATCCTTATTTTTTAATCTAATGTAACATAGAGGAGAAGATAACAGAGACTGAGTTGATTTATGTCGGAAACCACCTCTCCATTGAGCCCCATTGATTTTCAGTTTTGTGAAATGTCAAAGATGTGTGATAGTAATCAAATCATACATCACAGGGTGCTGGAATGTCACTAGGGGATATGACAGATCTACTGTGCCCCGCACCAGTCTTTCTTCCTTTCGCTTCTACATTTGGATGGGAAATGTAATACATTTGCGCAATAACCTTCTCTTTCACAGCCCTCCTCCAACGTAACAATGTGTTTACAGGTCTTTATTTGACTTTGCAGCCATAACTTTGTCTGTGATGAAAGAACTAAGGACTTTTTCAGGGTAACTGCTAATGTCTGCTAGAGAATAAATCATAATGCTTGTGTCAGAGGTTTAGGGCCAGGTGCCAAATGGCGGCGGCAGCTGACCACCCTGCAATCAGCGGTGACAAAAAAAATCCTTGCACACACCAGACAAAATAAGGAGTAGAACTGAAACAATCAGAATGTTGAATTAATTTAACAAGGGACTTTTTGTCTCTCTGTCTGTCCTTTTCTCTCTTTCACTCACTCTCACACACACACACACACACCACCGATGCAAGCTTAGCCAAGGCTGTGACTTTAATTATCACCTTGTCTCCGTCTAAATGAGGGTGCAAGGCTTGGCCCATCTCCACATGTACTGTGTGTGTGTGTCTGTTTGCGTGTGCTCAAATGTGATCGTCTGTATCTGTGTGGATGCAGTCGTGAGTGTGAGTGTGTCTGATACATCTGCCGTGTGTGGACTGCAGGCCATGGAAAAAAACACTGTAAAAATAATCATCTTAACAAATCATTTCAAGTCACAGTTGTTTTGCTGTTCGAGGATATTGCCAGTAATATTCTACTTTATATATTCTAATTTAATTTTTGTTTCTTTTTTTTCTCAGTGTCAACAAATGAAAAGATCGAAACCAACAACTAACTATAGCAGTTAGCAGAGAACCTTAGAAGCAAGTAAAGCTGTCCATCACTTCATACATCACCTCATTAAATTGGCCTTATAGCATTTAATGACATCTTAATAAAAAGTCTGAATGGTACCAATGTAGTCGAGGTCAAGGAAGTTATTCATGACACCATTATAAAAGCATTTGATGTTGTGATAAAACTTAATGACATCTTTTATGACAAGTCCAAATTGTACCACTATAGTTGAGATAAAAGAAAATATTCATGGCACGGTTATAATGGTCTCATGGCAGCCAATGTCAAAACCAACCACTTTAGACAGTTTAATGTAATGTTAACACATAACGCTGAAAATGTTCTATGAGCTTCATCATTAGGCCTGTTATAGCATGTTAATAACAGGTTATGCTGTCTAGGCTAATGTCAAGTTGTCATAACACAGACTCAAACAACGTCAACATTATAATAAAAATTACATAATTGACCGAATGACGCTTAATGACAATAGCCATAAACATTTAGAAAGCAATTTTTTTGCCTGGTTGTTCACATTAGTCTTTAAATGTGGCCTGTCTACAGATTACTGTGTGAACAGCTCACGCTCCTGAAGTGACCCGCATGCGCAGTTGATCATTGATGACATCACGCCACAAGGGTGTTTACTGAAGTGAACATGGCAACTGGCAAATTTAATAAAAACTTCCCTCTCCCTCCACTGGCCGCCTGCTTTACTGCTGTCCTCCATGTTTGTTTTGATTCTGTTCCTGGCTCCTGCCTGAGGCACACTTTTTTTTCAAACTTTATTTGTCATTCATTTATAAAACAGTGCAGTTCGGGTCAGAATGAACAAAATTGGTGGTTGGTTTAGGAAATGCTTGTTGGTGGGGTTAAAATAAAATAAGTGCGTTTGTAACTAGTGTTGCTTTCGTCAACGAAAATTATGACGAAATATTGTCGTCAACGAACCTTTATCACGTGAGGAAAACTAGACGAGACGCAACGTAAATGGTCATGTGACGATAACTATAATTAAATATATAATGCAATGTTGTTGACGAATAAAAATGAGACAAAATGTGGTTTACAAAATAAAATCTATGCTAAAATGTCTCTTCATTTTCGTTGACTAAAACGAGGCGAAATAACGTTGTTTCGTCTCGTTTAGTCACATTATTATTATTTTGCAGTTTTTCTGTTACCTGTGTCTCGCGTCTGGGCGACGTCACTTCCTCAATCCCCACAAGCGGCATTATTTAGATTCAAAAGATGTAGCTCCTGTGGTGCTGTGGATTAATGTTAACGACTACTAAGACTAAGATCCTGCGGCCAAAGAATCACAGGAAAAAACACCACGAATCTTAAGAGACACCTCAGGTCATCCCATGATGAAATTTAGGTAAGTCAAGACATTAAAGTAACGATACTTTCTGTCTTAGAAAGCTCATGCGACATGCCAACTCATGAGGCTACGGTTAATGAGTCATGTTTTATTGCTAGCTTTAGACGTGAGAGAGTGTAACAGTGGTTAGTGTGTGTGAGAGTGTAAAGTGGGGTTTTTAGTTCCTACCTGACTGACTCACTCTATAAGTGCACTAAGCATCCCTTGTTGGCCAAATACTTTCACTAGTTTTGTTATTCACATAGCAATCACACTGAACTGAATTTGGCATCAACATGACATTGAATAACTTATTCTAGACCCGTACATGCATGTAAACAAAAGAAAATGCTAAAAGAAAATGTTGGTTTCATCAATACAACTAGGTGTCAGACCCGGGCAAAATGAGGACTCAGATGCAGAGGTTCGCAGATCAAAACTGAAATTTATTCTTAAAGCCAAAACGTGAGGCACAGAGCCAAAAAACCACAAACAAAAAGTTGCTCCTTACAGGAGGAAAAAAACATAATCTAAGTTAATAAACAAAGTACAAAACAAAGTCGCTTCGTC
The DNA here is from genome assembly GCF_963691815.1 of Echiichthys vipera. Taxonomy (NCBI): domain Eukaryota; kingdom Metazoa; phylum Chordata; class Actinopteri; order Perciformes; family Trachinidae; genus Echiichthys; species Echiichthys vipera. The sequence goes on from NC_139835.1 coordinate 2,910,196, forward strand.
CAGCAGGCGACGAGACAGGGGAAAAGACACGGACTATATACACATGAAGGGAGGGGGGGCCACAGGTGGAAACAATCAAGGATCAGGGGATGACGTCAGACCGGTGACACAAGAGGAAGGGCAAGTGGCCTGGAATGAGAGGAGAGTTATTTTTCAAAATAAAACAGGAAATTCACAAGACAAGAACCCAAAGACAGGACAGATCTCACCGCGGCGTGACAGTACTCCTCCCTCTAGGGCCGACTCCTTACGGCCCAGGGCGTTCAGCATGAGCCTGGAAAAAGTCTTTGATAAGACTGGGGTCCATGATGTGGCGAGACAGGATCCACTGTCTCTCCTCTGGCTGATGTGAAAGGTGGGATGAACACGAAGGGTCCGGGACAGGCGAAGCCGGACCGCTGCAGGACCGCTGAGTCTGGTGAACGGAAACGGGCCGACGAATCGCGGTGCCAGTTTTCTGGAGGACATTCTTAGTCGGGATAGTTTGCGGCAGCTGCTGGGGCTTGGACGGGTAGTCGGGCTGCTGGGGCTTGGACGGGTAGTTGGGCTGCTGGGGCTTGGACGGGTAGTTGGGCTGCTGGGGCTTGGACAGGTAGGCCGGCTGCTGGGGCTACTGCGATTGCTGTGGTTACTGTAGTTGCTGTTGTTGCTGTGGTTACTGCGGTTGCTGTGGTTGCTGCGGTTACTGTGGTCATGGCGGTCGTGGTTATGGCGGTCGTGGTCATGGCGGCCGTGGTCATGGCGGTCGTGGTTATGGTGGTCGTCGTTATGGCGGTCGTCGTTATGGCAATTGGGAGACAGAGCAGAGCTCAGGTCCGGGTACTCACAGTCTGTGGCAGGGTTAGCAGAAAAAAAGTTTATGGAGGTAACATCTGTCGGATGGCTTGACACAGCACAGTCTTTGGCGCAACCCTTCTCCCACCTAATAATGTTTTCGGTCTTCCAGTCTAAGTGTGGGTTGTGACGTACAAGCCATGGTTGTCCTAAAATCAGTGAGTGCAGAGGGGAAGTGAATAAATAAAAACGGATGTGTTCCTTATGGTTGTCAATCCGCATTCTAACCGGTTCACTGACGTGGGTTATAGCGAATATTTCCTTGCCGTTGAGTGACCTGGCCCGGATGAGTTTAGCTAGTCGTTCAGAGCGGATGCCTAGCTCCATAGCTAAACCCCAACTCATCGAACTCTCATCAGCTCCAGAGTCGATGAGTGCCTACTGATTAAACACAGTGTGATGCAATATTTTGACGTTGGTCAGAATGTGGGGTGTGTGTTGGGACGGTTTATAGTGACCCACCGCCTGGGATCTCTTGGCTGGACACGAAACGACAAGGTGGCCGATCTCCCCACAGTAGAAACACCTCCCCTCCAGCTGCCGCTTTTGTCGCTCCTCCGGTGTCAGCCAAGCTCCCCCCAGCTGCATGGGCTCCTCGTCTTGATCGGAGGTGGCAGAGGTGAGGTTGTGGCTCCGGCGGTGAACGACGGTAAGTTTGTCCGCTAGGAGGAAGAGGGCGTTGCTCCGTCGCCGCTGGTCCTCCGTCCCGCCGTTGTCTGAGCTGGACTCACTGGTTATCTGTCCGGATGGCGAGCGTGATGAGTGCGTCCACATCGATGGGTAGGTCCAGAGGTACGAGGAGGTCTTGAATCGAGGCTGCAAGTCCTTTCAAAAACACATCGTATAGAGCTGTGGCGTTCCACTGGCTTTCCACCGCCAGAGTGCGGAGACGGATGGCAAGTGGCATACTGACCCGCTGCCTTGCTTCAAAACGGATCAGATCCTGCGCCTCTCCTCTGTGCGTGGTAACAGGGTCAAAAGTCTTGATAAGCGCGGCCTGGAATTCAGGGATAGAGTGACAGACAACGGAGCCCTGGCTCCATTCAGCTGCCGCCCAGACTTTGGCTCTGCCAGACAGGTGTGATATCATAAAGGAAATCTTGGAGCGGTCCATGGGGAATGCATGGGGCAAGAGTTTAAAATGAAGCAAGCAGTCTATTAAAAAACTCTTGCAGGTTCCGGGCTCTCCCGAATACTGAGCGGGAGAAGCCAACCTACAACTTGCGCCTCTGGCTGGCGAGGTGGGAGCTAGTGTGGCGTTCACGGCCTGAGGCGGGGCTGTGGTCACAGGTCGAGTGAGTTGCCCCAGCAGGTCCTGTAGCTGAGAGGAGAGATGGCCCATGTGGGTGGCCATCGCCGTCTGGAACTCCTCCTGCTGGACGAGACGGGCCTCCTGGGTGCGCAGGGCCACCGATAAGCGTTCAACCTCCGCTGGGTCCATACTGGCCAGAATATACTGTCAGACCCGGGCAGGAATGAGGACTCAGATGTGGAGGTTCGCAGATCAAAACTGAAATTTATTCTTAAAGCCAAAACGTCAGGCACAGAGCCAAAAAACCACAAACAAAAAGTTGCTCCGTACAGGAGGAAAAAAACATTATCTAAAGTAATAAACAAAGTACAAAACAAAGTCGCTCTGTCCTAGAGGAAAAAACAGACTACAAAGTTAACAATAAAAACGCAAAAACAAACTCGCTCCAACCAGGAGAAAAAACAAAAATCAAAGTGAACAAATAAGAAACAAAAGCAAAGTCGCTCAGACGTCAGACCGGTGACACAAGAGGAAGGGCAAGTGACCTGAAATGAGAGGAGAGTTATTTTTAGACTGACTACACTGAAATGTCATAAGTTTTCGTCGACTAAAACTAGACAAAAATGGTCATGAACAATTCTGAATAAATAAGACTAAAATGCTCAGACTTTTAGTCGACTGAAACTTGACTAGAATAAAAAGAATATAACCATGACTAAAACTAATAAAACTAAAATGACAGCTTGACACAAAGACTAGACTAAAACTAAAAGTAAAACAGGCCGCCAAAAACAACACTTTTTGTAACCACCCCATCCTACCTACTTATGTGTAGTTTGGCACTCTTAATCCTAGAGTACTTGCTCCGAGTGTCTCAGAGCATATTGACATACAGTCGAAAGCCCAGTGCATGTGGCACCAATGGACACAGCACCCTTGTGAGTCAGTGCCAATTGTTGTGGCAAGATTGCAGTATTTGACACCCAGGGATTGAGAACAAGTTGATGGAGATCTATAGCACAGTGGAAGAAGATACATGAGGTGGATTCACACATAACATGTTAGTAGGTTTAGTTCACTGTTGGTGTAATATTTTAATGGAGTTAATGTCAGAAAAATGCAGAATACCTGTATGTAAATATTCTTCATTTACACATTAGGAGGTTGATCATACGTTGACCATAATAATCCTAATCTAATTCAAATTGAGCCTGTGGGTAGAAGTGATTTTACTTGTTTCCAATTATCAACCTTGTATCACTGGCGGACTGATGAACTCAATTTCAGGATGCTGTCGCTGGATATGTCAGAAAACATAATAAGCCTTTGAGGTTGCAGATACGTTGATGTTATAATACACACAGTACAAAAAAAAAACATTCTGAGCCGGACATGTTTTTGCAGTACATACAGTAATTCAGTAATGCCAGACTTCTCCTCTTCTATTTGAACTGTAACACATGCAGCCACAAAGTATACACAAATGTACACACACGATACAAAAACATGTCTCAGGACTAAAGATTATCATTTGAATGCCTACATGTACTATTACATCTTTGGATCAATAAACTTAAACGCCCACTCATGAGATAGTGCTGAGTTGGAAATGCAGTCTGGACGTCTCTCGAGAGACATGATGAAACACAAACACACATGGACCTGAGTGAAAATAAAGGCAGAGAGAAAGAAACAAGCAGACGTCTCCTCTTCACACAAGGAAAATACATGGATTCACCGCGAATTGGAGGGTCTACACTGCAGTCTGTATATTATTGCCGTCCATTAAAACAATCAGGACGGCAGAAGAATGTGCCCAGCGATTTAGGGTGGTCCAGTGGATGGGTAATGACCCATATTTCCGACACGAGACACCTCACTAACCGCCTCATGAGCTGAGACCAAACCAATGAGCATATGCTTCTGTGTCTCTGTGTGTGTGTGTGAATTACCTTTGTGTGCACATCTGTCAGTGTGTATGTGCAAATGTATTTATATGTGCACATGCATAAAAATGTCTTTGCAAGCAAAAAAAAAAGAGGAAAGAGCAATTGAGCGCGGGGAAGGAGAAATTGGTCAGCAAGGATACTGAAGGAGATCATGTATTTATCTTGTGAGATGTGTCCTAAAAATTAGCTTGGAATGGAATTCTCAGCATTATTGCATGAAGAGCAGTGGCGTGCAAAGACTTTTTGAAGGGCGGGTGCAAAGGGAAAAAAAAGGGCCCATATAGCGCGTCCTAGCCACTAAAGAGGGCACTTGAGCACATGCTGTGGCTCCTAGAAGGCACTTTAGCACATGTTTTGGCTCTTAGAGGGCATATTCTGTCCTGGCTAATACGTGAGCTGTATTTGTAGACAGATAGCTAACAAGGAAGACCCAGTAGGCTTAAATCCAGGTTGAGAGCGTTTACTGAATCTTCTTTTCTTATTTTGTAAAACTGCAACACAATGAAATACACACAATGTTACAACTGAAATTAAATATATTGTAGTGAGGGAGTGGCGTGGGGCGGCGGAACTCCCCAGAGTGGGGGGCAATCAAGGGCTGATGCAGTTAACCTGGGAGGGGGAGGAGACGCACCGGGGTCAGCGGCTGGGAAGAAAACAGGCGGGGGGAGAGCGAGAGGAGGAAGAGACGGGAGGACGTGAGAGCCGTCGGTCTGAGCTTTTTGGGAGCCAGTTGCACTGTGGCGGGTGGGTGCTGTTCGCAGCTTATAGTGCTGCCGGCAGTGAAGACAGCTGGGTAGGGGAGTTCGTCGTGTCGATCAGTCCTGTATCAAGAGGGGAGGCCAGAAACCTCCTTTAAGTAGAGAGGGACCGGGGAGTAGTCGTGCCTTACCTGTGCTCTCATGTAGCAGCCACATCAGTGATGCCGACCACGCTGAACGACTCCACGCCTGCCAGCTGAGCAGCCTTTTCTCCGGTGCACAGCCCAGTTCCATTGTCTAGCCCCCACGGGGGGGTCTTGTCACTAGACTGGGGCAGGATAAGTCCTTTATTTTAATGATTTTCATATAAACTTACTTGTACTCTTGTCAGTTAATGTGTTATATGATTTCCCCTCTTAAAGAAAGGGTTTTAATTAACTGACGTCAGTGTGCCAGCGGCCACGTTAAGGGCTGCTCATTAATCTTGCAGCACTCTATCCCCCCTAGTGTTAAGATTGGGGACCCTTTATGTTGTAGTGGTCCCTAAGGAGCCCGTGTGATTTTGAGCTCCCATTGTGTGTAGTGTGATACCTGTTCTAGTTGCTGTGAAGTTATTTGTTTGCAGTGTCCCTTTCTGGGTGTGTTCTCTCGTGTGCAGTGTTGGTGTCGCCGGATGGTGGAGTTACCTGCCTGACCTGCTGGGCGGCAGTAGCTCAGTCCATAGGTGACTTGGCTGGGAACCGTAGGGTCGCTGGTTCAAGTCCCTGTGTGGACCATGTATGGAGCGTGTACTGGTGGCTGGAGAGGTGCCAGTTCATCTCCTGGGCACTGCCGAGGTGCTGTTGAGCAAGGCACCGAACCTCCAACTGCTCGGGGCGCTGGTCACTGGCAGCCCCCTCGCTCTAACATCTCTCCTTAATTGCATGTATAGGTCCTGTTTGTGCATGTGTGTATTTCGGGCCTGTGTGTGTAACATGTATAATAATAAGAGTGAAAAAATTAAATTTCCCCTTGCGGGATAAATAAAGTAATTCTTCTTCTGGAGCTGCCCTCATTGAAAAAATTTATTGGAAATAAAGATTGTCTATTTTTATACATATCTGTCTGTGGTGGGTGCTCTCTGACCTCTAATACCGGACACGATCGGGTTAACAAAGGTGGTGGCACCTAGACGCTACTCTAAACATCTTAAACAACAAAATTTATTACAATATGCAACAACACTGTTTACACTTTCTTCTTACTTTTCAGGTTATAAATCAGGTAAGTACAACACACTATTAAATAAGGCAAGCACACATCCTTTCTTTTTTACTGTATGCTCTCATGGGCAAATAACAGCATACACACTGTAAATAGCAATAATGGTTCACACATTAACAAAGCATATAACACGAATGAGGCTTGAGCTAAATTAGCCATAGCAGCTTAACTAGCCTCTTGCTAACGGTTAGCTTCGCGGTTAGCATTAGCGTAGTTAGCACTGATTTCGTAACTTAAAATAAATGCTTAAAACGCCACCTTGAAGATCACAGGGCCATGAAACAACTAACAAAAACCTATTGCATCCATACTCACTGTTTGTTCCACTCCAAGGCTCAGACAACCAACTCTTTGTGGTGGAGCACTAGTAGACTATGCATGGAAGACACCGGAAGTGCCTAGTCATTAAAGCTGCAGCAACTCAAATTGCCACCAGGGGGAAACTTAACTAATCCCAGTCAATGACAGGAGTCAAAACAGGGCACTTTAGCACATGTTTTGGCTCCTAGAGGGCACTTTAGCACATGTTTTATATCATTGAGGGCATTTTAGCATGTAGCCTACTTTGGTTCCCAAAAGGACACTTTAGCATGCGTTTGGGCTCCTAGAGGGCACTTAAGAACACGTTTTGGCTTCTAGAGGGAGATTTAGTAAAACAAGCATGAGCTCTAAAATGCTAAGTATCTCCAAGTCCTCATACCTTAACAACAAACTAAAGGTGACAGTCGGTATGACACAGGATCTCCTGTGAGTCTGAAACCGTTAACAGAGGTTTCAACCGCAGACTGCATTTGAAAATGACATCACAGCTTTACTGCTGGGGAGATGTCATGTCATCTTTATTAACACATAAGCCTCAAATTGCATTGAATATATGCCCATTATAGGATGACACGGTGGTTGGGTGGTCAGCCCTGCCGCCTTACAACAAGAGGGTTCCTGGTTTGAATCCGTGTGTGGAGTTTGCATGTTCTGTCCGTGTCTGCATAGGTTTTTCCCCGGGTTCTCCAGTTTCCTCCCACAATCCAAAGACATGCAGGCGTCCTGTCCAGGGTGAACCCCACCTCACGCCCGATGTCAGCTGAGATCGGCTCCAGCTCCCCCGCGACCCCGACAGGGACAAGCGGTTGAAAATGAATGAATATGCCCATTATTTTATGTTTTGTCATTAATACTGTTGAAAATTCCCTCTAGCATCATCATGTTTATATTTATTTATTTTATTTAAATATCAGTTTATATTTGTTTCTCTCCAGTGCTTTAAATGTTTTATGTAAAGCACGTTCAATTACCTTGTTGTTGAAATAATAACTTGCTTTGCCTTACAGCCAGTGGCTGGCTGCACAATAGGTCATAGGTAGTGATGTCGTAATGAAGCTTCATGAGCATTTTCTTTATTTTCTGAGTCCACTAGATTGAGCTCTCTGTTCATCAAAGGGTTGAAAACACTCTGAATCACCTTTCATTGAGCCCTTTTCTTTAAACTAAGAGCTCCATCTAGTAGACTCAACAAATACAACTGATGCTTCATGACGCTTCATTTGGATCACTATTTATAGGTCTCGCCCCCATCCATGTTAGTACATGGGACTTTTGCCAGCTGAAAAATACCTACACATCAAATACATTTTTCTCAATTACACCCTCCCCTTCTGCTATATCCGCTATTTATTTTGCAAGGGGACCATTCCGGCATCTGGGGCTTAGCAATTTAAAGTTGTAGTCTCACATAGCCAGACGGGGGACAAAACGCTCTGACTTGTTTGCATTTCTTTAGACCAATCACAATCGTCTTGGGCAGCCATAAGCCTGTTAGCGGGGACAGCAGAAGCGGATGAGCACTATATATCTGGTTAATCAGACTTAAGAAATACAAACAAGCTTGACACAGCAAGGTGGACGTAGGTCTGCCAATAAGAGACTACTACTGTTCAAACTCTGGCTCCAAATAGCAGCGCCCATATCTGAGAGATTTTGGCTTTATTTTTGTACAGTAGGAGGAAGTAGAGAAGGGTCTTCCACCTTTATATAAGGTCCTTCAATAAAACTTGAATACAGGTTGCATTGTTGATGGTGAACCAAAGCTGTTCAATTGCCTTGTAGATTATTTGCAGAAAAAAAATATTACATGCAAATTTGGATTATAGAACTATATGTAGACGTGAGCTACACTCCTGCACCGCTCTGTGGAGAAAATCCAGAGGGAAACAGAGAGGCGACGGTGAAAGGGAGGCAGGGCAAAGAGAACATAGCGGAAAAATAAAAACCTTTTAGGATTAGTTTCCAATTTACAGCCGCTATCAGCCCATCAGAGGAAAACAATTTACGGTAAGGGAACAGTGAGAGGTTGTTTGCTGAAGCGGATTACAGCACTAAAAGGATCAGTAGCAAAGCAGCAGTACGAGTTCAGATGCAGTTGCAGGGTTATGAGGAGGGTGGATTTCGGGGATATGCTATCATGGATGATGATCAAGCACTGAAAAATATCCTGCTACACCTATTTATTTAACCATCTATCTATTGCTTTTTATATTTTGCATTGTGGAAGTACTGTATTATTTATATTCTGTTTGATTCAATTCAGACTTGTGCTGTGTTGAAAGTGTTGGAAATGTCCAACTTAACCTGGGATTGGTATGGAAAAGTGACTAAGACCTGTTGAATAGCTATTACATTAAGGTCACATTAGTCACAATTAAAACAAGAAGCAACAATCAAAGTTAAAGTTGGAAAACACCATCCTTTGTTATTTGTATATTAAGAGTTCAGAAACTTGTGGCGCATATACAGAAGCTGAAGGTCCTCACCGCAGAAGCCCTGGGTTTGACTCCGACCTGCAGGCCTTTGCTGCATGTCGCATGTCTCCCCTGTTTCCTGTCATTCTTGAGCTGTTCTCTGAAATAAAAGCCAAGGCCAAAAAAATAACTTTAAAAAAAGAGTTCAGAAACTCAACTACTGTATGGGTGTGATTGGATCAGAGGAGGTTAAATAAAAATGATTTAGAATGCATTCACATTATTATCAATTTAACACAGATGACATATTAAAAGGATGTTGCCGATAAACTCCAGGTTAAAACTAGGTGCAGTCAGATGAGAGGAAACCTACAGTGTAGGGAGTGTTCTTTCTACAGGATCTGGTGAGTCATTGGGGGAACCGTGTGAACAGGGGGCGGAGGATTCAACATGTGAACAAATGAGAGCCAGTTTGAGAGTGATTGACATTCTAAAGCCTGAACCAGGGACTGCCTGAGCAACATTCTGAACCAATCACAACAACCTAATGAACTTTATTGCTCTATATATTCTTTGTGAAGGGAGGGGCTTGGTGCTGTTCCTGGCTCAGTGGTTGCAGATAACAGCTTGGCTGTGATTTCTGACCCCAGAGAGAATCCTTGGCCAAGAAGAAAATCCTTTGTTTTTAAATAATAACCTTTTAAAACTTTAAGAAGTAGTATGGCTTTCCTTGAGTAGGAACACGACAAAAGCTAGCTGGTTAGATAGATAGATAGATAGATAGATAGATAGATAGATAGATAGATAGATAGTATCAAGGGTATATCTTCTTACTTCCCTATCTTCCTTCGTCCCTATCTTTCTTCCTTCCTATTCCTTCTTTCATATGTTCTATCATTCTCCCTCCTGAGGAAGGATACAAAGGAAGGAAGAAATGAAAGAAGATATAAGGAAGGAAGGAAGACAGGAACGTAGAAAGGAAGTATGGGAGTAAGGAAGGGGGATAGGCATGAAGAAACAAAGGAAGAAATGAAGAAAGGAAGGAACCTAGGAAGGAACATGCTCCTTCCTATTTAAAGCACAACCATTAAAATACTGTTTATAGGCCAAAATGTTTTGGCTTCATGAAGCCATGATATAACCTGACTCTTGCCAGAATAATTTGGTTCCTCCTTGCTTTACTCATCAATCTGGGATTGCTCCATAGCAAAGCGATTTCAGGAGGCTGGGCCTTAACAAAAATCCTTGCATATGATTGGATAAACCACTTGTCTGTCATCTTCACTGACGTGCTACTTCAACCACTCACATCTTAACCAACCTGTGACGCTGATGAGAGCGACGCAGGGAAAAGCCAAACCCGTTGGGGGGAAGGGCAAAAACATGAACATGAGCACCAACAAAAGCCTTCGGAGCCGTTCTCTGGTGTTCTGTTAAAGAAGAAAGATTCTCTAGATTGGACAACAAGGATGAAATAGCAGCATCCATGTTGACTTCTGCTTCCTCGATGCGAGCCGCCATTGTTGTCTAAATCACAACAGTTATTTCTCCGCTATGTCACATCTACAAAACCCTGTCCAGTCCTGATTGGCCTGACCAATTTTTGCGGACCCTGAAAATCCCTCTGCAATAGAGCGATCCCAGATGGTTGAGTGGAGCTAGACGGAGTCAAGACGAAACAAAAGTCATCTGGTGAGTCAGGTTAGCCATGTTACATTTTCAAATAAAAATGTGCTTTCCTTTTGCCCATTTTGTAAAGTTTAGGATTTTTTCGGTCCAAAATACTGTAGGTTACAATTTTATGGTACATTATAAAGACTGTTGCCATATTGTAATACCATCTTCATCTTCAACCGCTTGTCCCTGTCGGGGTGGCGGGGGGCTGGAGCCGATCCCAGCTGACAGCGGGCCCAGAGTCAGTCTGTAAACGTACAGTTGATACTGCAACACTCTCTGAGTTCTGAGTATACACGTTGCCTACTTTGGCAAAACTCGCAAGTAAGATAATGTTTGGACGAATGAAATCAGTGCACAAATACAAATAGCTAACAAAGAAAAGATTTGTTTGTTACTGTACTACAGTGAAATGTTCAGCTGACTGTAAGATAAAATTGAATAAGGAGTATGGCATTTTGAAGGCCAATGTGTGCTAAATGATGTGACTTTTGAAAACCAATGTAATTTATATATTTTTTTTATTTTGGTATAAACACTGGAGTTTAGAGTTTAGCTGTCAGGAGGCTTGTTGTTGATGCATGAGCTCCAAGTTTTCAGAATTGTTTTCATAGTTCCAATTGTTTTCTAACTGTAAGATTTATTTCTGCAAAAATTCTAATTATTTTATAACAAACACGTTTGTTTCATGTTATGCACATAGAAACAACAAATCATATTCCTAAGCAGCTTCATCAAAAATGTAATTACTTAGCTGACAATAGATATATCCGAAATACAGGGACAGAGCGCCCAGGGAGAATGATGCTCACATCATGATGGCTCAGGATGACAGCATCCAGTTAAAAGCTGCATGAGATACAAGACTGAAACTCCCAAAGAGCCTGCTCCACAGAGATAGTGTGGTGACATGACGTCTGGGCTGCAGGCAAAATATCATTCAGTTGTAGCTGTCTGAACACAGAGGCAGAGGTGGCTCTTCTATGGTTGTAGATATCCCTGAAGGCAAACAGAGCCCCTCTCAGCTTATCTGTACTGCAGAATTATCCCTGCCTCAAGTCTTGTACTTAAATATCTCCATTGGCCAAAGAGGGTGCACCTTATTTTCCTCTTAGCAAAAACAGCAGCTTTTCCTTTGGTCTCGTTTGAAAGACACTTCCTTATCCGGGTGACATGTATATTCAAATATTTTGGATGAAGAAAAACAACTCAAAAACTGTCATTTTAAGAAGTGCTATTACAGCTCAACCATCTTAACTCTGGTTTCTTCCAACGTTTTTTTTCAAAACAAATTGTATTTACTTTTGTATTTTACAATCTAGCACTGGGCCTCGCTGCAGCACCTTTCTGTCCTGTTATTTTCAAAAGTTGAATAACCTTGGCTGTTCTGGTTTTAGGGAGGCTGTAAAGAAAGTCCAAGCTGCAGTTAATAGTAAGCTATCACTTTAATCCATTAGAACTGCTAGGGTTATTGGAATTGGGTCTACAGATTTGATTTTATATGATCAACATTAAAACCCTGTCACCCACCAGTGGTGTGTTTCCGAATACACTCATTCCTCAAAATATTGCACCCACAGCTCAGCTGTATCCACTCAACCAAAAAATGGCCTAAATTGCTAAAAAAAAAAAAAAAAAACGTCCCTCTTAAAAATGAGGCTGTGTGTATATGTGTGAGTTCACCACTGTGATAATAAGGCCAGCATGGGGAGTTATGGCATGAGATGTTAACGCCATGTGACGGTGCCAGGCTCTTACGGGGCAGCATGAGGGGCAGTAAAACGGACTGAGAGGTTATGGTGCAGGTTTAACGGTATTACAGACATTACTCATTTCTCTCCTTCTCTTTGCTTTTCTCCTCTCCAAACCAATATGCTACATTCACTTCCTATTAGAGCAGGTAGGAAACCTGGATGACGTGTTTGATATTTGGCAGTTAGTGCTTACAGTTGCTCATAGAAGGGTATACTGTATAACTAGCTTCTGAACTGTACTCTCATGGCCTTGAAGTGTTGATATTAGTGGATCTACAGACGTGTATCTGGGTCAACACATATCCATAGTTTTATGTGTGATTAACTTGAGTGAATTCACTGCGTTAGTTTAAAAACTTTCTTATTACCTCACTGCTTGTGTTTGTTGCTCAACTGGAACTATTTTGAGCATGTGGCAACCTTCTCACTTCTCAGTGTGCAATGTTATCGTGATCAATAGAACCCATGTGCTGTAAAAATACAACCCAAATATTACTAAATCATAGGTTCCTTAAGCTTCACTGAACTGTTTTTTCATTAGCATAGGGTAAAAATCACTATGTAAGAGGGCTTACTCCTATTGACCAACTCACAGAGGATAAGCACCCTACCCTGCAGTCTCTCTCTGCTGTACGGGGCATTTCAGCGACTCTCAATGAATTGATTTGGTGTTCCGGCCAACACAGTCTCACTCCCAACGCGTCAAATACTGAAGATTGGTCAGGGCCTTTGGCGTTAGTTACGGACTGAAAAGGTCTCCTTAAACGTACAAACCCGACGCAGAGGGCTTTCAACTCATTCCAATGTAAGCCCGTCCGAGGCGATATTTGAAGCTTAGGGCTATCCTTTAACGTCCACATCTGAAGTTTTGGGCTCTCCTTAAACGTCCATATCTGAAGTTTTGGGAAGTCCTTAAATGAGTTGAAAGCCCCCTGCGTCGGGTTTGAACGTAGGCAGGACGTATTCCTCTTTTCGCATGTGTCCATGGTGCATTGTGGGTCTATTTGATTACATCCTTTTTCATCGCTTGACACACGGACTATTAAAGGTAAGTAGCTAGTAATAAATAGTGCTAAAAACTATTTGAGAACGATCAAATGTGTAAATCATTGCATTCTTCGTCCTTTCGCTGCCTATTAACGTAATAGAAACTAGATTATTATCGGCTGTATAATGTTTTAAGAGCTCAGTTAACATTCATTTAACTAAGCAAGCTAGTCAGCCAGCGCGGACAACCGCTAACGTGATATTTAACTTTGATGATGGTTTGTATAAATATCCGTTTTCACAATAGCTAATATTAATTGAAAGAGATCGCTCATCATTTTTATTTTAGGTGTCTAACGTTATATGCGTTTACACGCTCCCAATTAGTCTTACGTTACATGAAATGGTAAGCTAAAATGATATGTATTTTATATTTAATCTTTTCTTTTAATCAGGCTGTCTAGTTGAGATTCAAATATATTTTTAGACACCCTAGATTACGTAAAGACACGTACAGGTGCAAAGTCAGGAATACATAAGACACGGTAGAGGATAGACAAAACAGGTGTACCGTCAAATATGTGACCTATTTACTATGTTTGTGACTATTTGTGCATGTTTTAAGGAAGAATGCATTTGTTAATATACCACCTAACGTATTTTGTTTTCAATAGACCTTTTCAACGGAATTCCATTGCTAGGCAACAGCCTTGTTCCTTGTTTACTTCCTGACAGCTGGTGTCATTCACATACACTGCAACAGGAAATAAACTAGGACTGTTTTGGAATGTTTAAGTTTACATCTTTGAAAAGGTCTATAGGTATTTCTGAATTCATAACAAGCATTTATTGTTACCTTCTAGAGCCCTCAAGAAACTATCACATATACAGTTTTTATAAATTGACTTGGAAAAAAAACTAATTTGGGGACAGAGGTCCTGAGTAGTATTATGCTGTAGCAGTTTTCTTTGAAGGCCAACATGTAAGAGCACTGTATTTATTGTGTTAATTTATTATTCACTGGTAACACAGCATGCAGTGTTCTCATTTCTTATTTCTGTTTCTGTCTCCAGATGCCTACTCAAAAACAATGCATCACATGCAAGGAAACGATTGGTGTGGCCAGCAAGATGTGTAAGCAGTGCGGGGCCAAGCAGCCTTACAAAAAAAATTAGAAAATCAAAAGAAGAAATTTGGCCAAGATTGGAAACACACACAAAAAAACTGCAGCATCAACAAAATGTATGATGCAACAAATCTACTGGTAGGTTATTTTTTTTCTTTCAGACAGTTGTCATAAAATAATAAGTAATTAATTGCTGATCTTTACATTTACATTACTATATTTCTCTTACATTATTTGCTTTTGCAGCAATTTAACACTCATCCTTTTTTTATTTGCAAGACAATCCTGAATTCTCGATTTACTGTACCACTCCCAATTGTCTTGTCTTGTTGTCTTGTTTTCACTCTACCTAAGGGCGCACTCACACTGTCCTTCTGCACCGGGCCAAAACTGGTTTTTCGGCTAAAGCCTAGTGCGTTTGACCAGTGTGAGTGCAACCGTTCCGGGTATAACTGCGGCCAGTGCCGTCCACAGCCCGCCTGAGAGAGGTGGGCTTTTGTAGAGCCCGTTTGAACATGTACGAGCCAAGCACGATGCCTACGGCGTCTCTGACGTCATTTATGTGCGCCTGTTCGGACATAGTAAATAGAAGGACGGACCATGCGCGGACATTTAACAACAACAACAATGGCGGTGAAAGGTTCACGTTGGTGTGATGCGGAGGTGGAGTGTTTAATGCAGATTTGGTCGATGAAAATATTCAAAAACAGTCGGACAAGACGCACAAAAACTCTGAGGTCTATGGAAAGATTTGTAAACAAAGAGACGCATGCCGATGACGTCAATCAATGCATGTGACATGTGAAGCATTTGCGCGAGGCCCAGGCAGTGTGAGTACAAACAGGCCTGGGGCGCGGGGGGAGAGGGAGGGGGGACAAGTTTCCTAAAGCCCGAGGCGCGGTGCGGAAGGACAGTGTGAGTGCGCCCTAAGTCACTGGTGAACTAAGTTATGTACTACTAGATCAGAGCCTGCTGTTATTGCGTATATATAAACACATTGCTATCTATCAATTTTGGATAAAATATCCTGAAAATGAACATTTACATTGCAGGATTAGAATTCGGAAGTTGTTCCTTAACGCATATCTGACGGTCTTTGATATCTTATAGTGTGGTTTTGACCTGCTCTTTATGAAAAGTGTCCTGAGACTACTTCTGTTATGATTAGATACCATGAATAAAATTTAATTGGATAGTTTATAGCGTTAGCTGTGTTTTTAGATATTGAAGCATGTGATGCTTCCCTTGTCTCACACTGAATTGGAATAGCTTAGTAGTAGTCTTTTGTTTTTTACATTGCTACTAAAACAGTTTATAGTGACCTCACTCTGAGTCTCAATGTATAGCTTATATGTATAGGTATGAAAGCATAAAATATATTTTTTATGTATTATGACCTTCCATTTATGTATCCAATTTTCTGTCTTGTGATTTCGTGCCAATTTTGTTTCAGCTCCACAATCGACATCCCATCCTCCTTGCCAGCAGAGCTCCAGATGGGTTTACAGCCGAGTGTGTCTGTCCATGGGAAATGGACACAGAAGATGCCAGGAATGCCCTTATTACAATTAAGAGGATTTATGAAAGTCTTCTTAGCGGTAATGTACACAGTGCATGCTATATTTTCAAGACGCCTTTGAAATACTGCCTTTGCAACATATTTCTGCATATAGCAAAGCAAAGTCTTTTTTTCTTTGTTAACATGTGAACAACATGGCTTAGGATGAAAATGCAGACCTGGTTACCCATCAGTCTTTAACTGTGTCCTTCCACAATTTGATGCGGAATAATGAATCTTGATTGATTCCATAGTGGTATTATGTCTCTTTCATTTGGTACTGACATGTTCAGTTTGTACAGCAAACTGTTTTGTGCTCTAATCAAGTGTCACACACTTATTGTTCCTTATATCTTTCTTTCTTTTTTAAGGACCGTGCCGAGGTGTTGGTGCAGTGGCTGCCTTGCTCTGGATGGTGTGTATGTTCTTAAGTTTATTTTACTGTAGATGAGGAAAATCCACTAATAAAAATAGTAAAATGTCTTCAACTTTAACTGCAGTTTAATAAGGGTCAGCAAAGTCTGAGGGTCAAGCAAGTCACATAGCAGTCAAATGTTTTGGGCAGTATTGTGCATTGGACTTGAAATAAATTCACAGTATATAACATAATCAAGAAACCCCCTGTGCAATATCACTATAATGTGAAATGATTCAAAATTGTATCACCTTATAAAAGTGAACGCCACAATTCTCTCAGTTTTGGCCTGGTGTCTAATGCAATCTAAGAAAAAAACATTCCTCATAAAACGGCACAAAACTGCAAGATTTAACTTGGCCAAAAACATGAAGAAAAAAAGTTTCATACTGGCAATACATTCTTTAGTCAAATTAAACCTAAATTTACAATTTTTTTTCCCCCATACAAATTTCCCATTTACACAGACGTCGACTCTGTGCTGTTGCGTCTCTGTGACTACCTCCAATGCCAGCTCAGGGGTGTAACAGTTCCGTTGCCCCCATTCCTTCTCCATACCTTTCACACAGACGTTGGGGAGTTTTCTTATACACTGTCTAAATATGATATTGAAAAGCTCATTTTCAAAAAAGAATGCATGCATACCTGTATAATCCATGTCTCATTGTAAATAGTACAGTGTCAGTTATATTCTCAAAAATTATGAACAATTTGACAGTAATACTTCTTGCTGTGTTTCTGTCTTACAGTGGGGACAAATGGAAAAACTCCTGGGAGCCGAAAGAAAATGTTTTGCAAAAATAAATGTTTTTAAAACACATATACCAGTTACTGGCTGTGTTACTTCATATACACTTGATTTCTATGATCGTTCAGAACCTTTCAAGAGCGAATTGTAGTAGTTGCAGTTTCCCAAAAAAAAACAAACATTTTGTGTTATTTTTACTGTTGGCAAATTTAGTGTTCAGTCACCATCTTAAAAACATGAGAAATAGAATGATTTACTGAAAAAAGGTGGATGTAAAACAATTATTTTTTGGCTTATTCCCTCACCTTTTCTTAAAGCAGAAATATTTTTCCATCCCCTGGGTTTCTTTCTATGTATTATGTATTTGTACGCTGAAGACAATACCCAGACATAAGGAAGAGTACATCCTGTTCACACAGCTAAAAATAAACTTTTAAATGTATTCACAATCACCATGATCTACAGGCACCTTATCGATTCATCTGAAATGCTCATTCTTGGCTGGTGTAATAACACCCATAAGGATAAGGTAAGAAGATGCCAGAGAGGGATAACGTTTTAATCGTAGAATCACTTAGCTTAGACTCATAATTGTTGTCCTTTACTAAGTAAATAATTGGGCTTTTGTTTTTGAATACATTTATGACTTGACATGGGTTTTAAATCATCCTGCAGTCCCATTGGAGAACCGAGGACCCGCCTCCCGGAAGCATTTTTTTTCAACAATCTCCTGATAAAGAGTCCTTAATAACTTCACAATACGATGGGTTAATGCAATGGCCATCGATTATAATTATTTCTTTCGGATCTGAGAAATATAGTTTTATTTTGTCAGTTTTGGATAACGGAAGGCTACGTTTTTACCCCCAGCCACCGTTGCGCTTGTTTGGCTTGTGTTAAAGGCGGAAGTGGTGTGTTCGAATACTATTATGAGCTGTCCGCCGTGGATGGGCTGCATTCCAACTCAAATATCCGCCACTCAGCGTGGTGTGTTCCAATACTATTATGAGCTGTCCGCCGTGGATGGGCTGCATTCCAACTCAAATTCCGCCGTTCAGCGTGGTGTGTTCGAATACTATTTTGAGCTGTCCGCCGTGGATGGGCTGCATTCCAACTCAAAATGCCGCCGGTCAGCGTCACTAGCTCTGTTGATGAGACATTTTATAGCCAGTGATTGTAAAATATGAAGTGGCTCATTAATATAGTTTAATATTATATTTTTAAGAATATATGGCTGATTATATTTAAAATAAAATCGTATTTCGTATGTGTCTTCCTCAATTAATATTGAACCACATCCGAATCAGAATGGGTTTTTTTTATCATATTGACATATTAAAAGGAAAAAGACCAAAAAATAAATAAAAGGTAAATACTAAATAATAGATAACAGGCTATAGACATTTGAATGTAATTCCCGTGCTAGGCAACAGCCTTGGTCCTTGTTAACTTCCCAGAATTTCAGTCCTGGAGAGCCACTGTCCTGCATGTTTAAGTTTCTCCCTGGTCCAACACACCTGATTCTAATGATGTGCTCGTTATCAAGCAGCTGAAGCTTGTCACAGGTTTGATAATCATATAATCTATATATGTAATAATATGTTGCTGAGGATATTTGATCTACATCATCAAATAAAGCACTGTGTGTGTGTGTGTGTGTGTGTGTGTGTGTGTGTGTGTGTGTGTGTGTGTGTGTGTGTGTGTGTGTGTGTGTGTGTGTGTGTGTGTGTGTGAGTGAGTGAGTGAGTCTGTGTGTGTGTGTGTGTGTGCGCGCGCGCGCGTGCGGCATTTGTGCGTCATACATAAAACATCATTATTAATGCTTGCATTGGATAATAATAACATATACACAGTGAATATTGTGATATATGAAGGTGACTCATGTCAGTCAACAAAGAAACAAACAAAGAATGAAGGAAACAAACAAACAAACAAACTTTTATGTGTAGAGCCTTCAAAGTGCTGTCTGGATGTAGGGTTTGGATGACCTGAGTCCATGACATGAAAAAATTCAAACTTTGCTGTAGAGCTAAACCAAATACATCATTGGAAAGGTCTCGACCTGGGGAGTAATAATATGTTAGTATTAATATTCTACATAGCTCCGGTTTTGAAATAATGAACTTTGAACCTTGACCTCAGGGCCTGTTTGAGGGCTTATAATTCTGCAATAAAAAGAAATACAGAAATGGGACCAACTGTTATAGAGAACTCTTGACCCCAGCTATAACATGAGTACAATCAACAATTTCGGGTTTTGTCAATTATGGGTCAAATTAATTTTCACCTATGAAATAATTTGATTTTAAAAATCTGATTACATCAATGTGTTAACTATGCCCTTAAACTCCTTAATGTATTCTCATTTCAACATTTACAACTTCCAATTCTATGAAAAATACAACCTTAATTAAAGAACTACAACTCCAATGAGCCGCGCAATAACGCTAAGTACTGCTATCTGCCATAGTTGTAGTTTTCTGTAGTTCTTCCGGTTTGTAAATAAATGGGTTCACAAAAAAAAAATATATATATATATATATATATTACATATATCATATATCTAGAACAGCTGGATTAGTATTGAGATTACATAAAGATGATCTATGTCAACAAAAAGTAAAGATGTATTCTTGAAATAGGTATGCAGTTTTCTGGTTTGCAAAAAGGGTAGTAAATAATGTGCCCTATACTTTAAATATTGAATATAGCCTAACTCCCGTTTTCTCTTCATATATATGGTCTTTATGTTAAGAAACAGTTCAGATGCTAGGTGTTTGAACAATATTTATTAGTTTTAAGTAAATTAGGGTTTGCATGCAGCGGACTGGCTCCGTCTCTATAGCCACTTCCGGCTTCCGCAGCGTGCGTGGCAACCACCATAGCAACAATAGAAAACGATGCATCTGTGGATTCCAACTATTTGTTCGCTTTGTAATAACTCATAAATAATATATCATAAACATTCACTAGACAAAGCTGTAGATAAGACATTTATTTCTGAGGCTTAATTCTTCATGTCTACGATGTTATTACATACAAAATACAATATTTTTAAAGATTATCTCCAGACATGTTAGATGTATGAAAAAAACTTGTTTGTAATAACAGTAATGTTTGAATGAGCCACCGGTATACTGGATGAACCAGAACACCATGGCACAACAATTTGTGACACGAATAATGTTACATTTCAAAACGCTATGTTTTTATATTCTATGTACTCACATTAGAATATGCCACTCTCATGCAAAATAAAACCCATCCCACTGTGATATACTGTAAAACTTACAGAATCTTTAAAATATTTAAACAAATAATTGGTCACACTGTCCAGAACTAGGCACTATATAAATGCAGCCATTTACTGAACTTCCACGAGTAACAAGAACAGCACTCTGACCAAAACTGAGCACATCTTTCGTCACCTGTTATGTAAACTTTATACAACAGTTAGTTTCCAGCTTACACAAAGTATCAAGCTATTGCACAGACAAATGGTTATGTGTTGCTTAGCCACAGTCCAGTTCCAGTCTGGTGCTTTGTAGAAAGGATGTATAAAAGCAATATCACACGAGAGGGAGTGATGCTGTGCTGAACATCATCACAGCTGTGAATATGTAAAAGGCACACGGCCTGCGGCCTTATGTCCACAACTGAATCCCAGCCTCAAAGGCTTTACATTTCTTCCTCTGAAATATCTGGAGTGCTGTTGTCCTCCTGGTCACTGTCCTCTTCAACGTCCTCATTGTCTTCCTCCAACATGAAAAAGGAGGGTTCAGTGTCAAAATGGGTGTAAGTGCTGGTGACTGCGCTCAGTTTCTGCTGCAGAATGTGCAGCTTGTGCAGCAGACAACAGAGCAGCCCCTGTATCCCTTTTCTCTCAGCTCTCTGGGAGGTGCTAAAATAAAATGTAAAAAAAATAAATAACAATAATCAGATAGAAAATAAGGCAACTCTTTATGAACATTAAAATGCAGATTGTCTGCCCAGCTCTGAGACTGTACTACTACATACCATACTATGTTTCGTGATATTCTCTTGAGTGTGACGAAGGAGGCTGTATACTTTGTCCAAGGCCTTTCTCAGGTACTGGCAATGCTGGGTCATCTCCTTCACAATTATAACTTTTTCCTCTTCCATAGGCCTGACCAGCATAACCTGGTCAAAAAGTCGCCTCTTCAGGCGAAGACTCACCACTGTTTTGAAAAAGAGAACAGATGGGACAAAAGTAAAACACTTAAGCCCCTTTGACATATACACTGCAAACATAAAATGATCTAGACAATCAGTATGTGAAAACACAAATACTTGATCCAGTCAGACTGGACCTCAAGTGGAATTTACCTGGCCAGCTCCCAAGTACTACTACTATGAGCTACATGTCTCTTTTGAAAAACAGAAACAAGCAAAATTGACCATAAAAAAATAGTATTGTAAAACATATAGCGAAATGTACCATAACACATACCAGTGGCTGCCCACTGCTGGACGTCACACACCCATTCCTTCGTGTCCTCCAGAGAGATGTTGAGCTCCTGCTTGAGACTCTCAAGATTAGCTCCTTCGATTTCTGCCCTCTGTTTAGTCCATTTAGAATGTTTAAAAAAAACAAAAAACATAGATAAGTCATGGTGTGATCCGTAAAAAGGTATGTTAACATAGGGCATTAGAGATAAGAGAATAAAGATGTTTTCACATTTGAACCCAGAATAATGTCAGAGAATCAGGTCCGGAGATAGTCCCGAGTTTCTCTTTCACACATGCAGCACACACTTAGATGTGTTCACACTTAATGTAACTACTTAGTTTGGTTTAGGCAAGGGGAGCGTGCAGCTGTATTCACACATGTGCACACTCTGGAATTACCCAGTCTTTTCACTATTAAGCTGGGAGGGTAAACTCCATTTGATGCCCGGTCCGACTGAATCCGATATTTGTGTACACACACAGCTGTACCAGGAAATGTTCAGATAGTTTCAGGTTTGCAGTGCATGTGTGACAAGGGCTTAAGATGTAGGACAACTATCTAGTGGAATGTAATACACCAAAAATATTTCATAGTATCAGAAAAAATGTTATTTTAAAAAAAGGGGACAATATCAGTGAGTGTATCTCTAATCATGATTGAAAAACCTAAATGACAACATGCAAAACATTCAAGCACAAATTGATGAGGATATTCTTAAAGGTATGTCCTCAAAAGAGACTATGTGCCTCATGAAACAATTATTTCCTTGTTATAACAAAGGCTATTTTAAGGTGAAAGAATGCAATACGTATATAAGAATGCTAATTGGATAGAAAGGACATTGAGTTGTTTGCTGCAGTCATTTGATGTCAAAAACACTTAATGGTGATTTTTGTGAGTTGTCATGATGACAACACACGTCAGTGGGGCCGTCAAGTGTGCCACAGCTAGTTGGGAGGATGTTCTTCAGAGGAAGGTGTGAGGAGAAGGGACTGTTAAACTCAGTAGCAGTGAGTCAGTGGACCATAAGCCCATTGTTCTGCTCATTTTTTGTAGCCAATGCAGCACAAAAACACAGCGATCCAGCAAGCCAGCAGCCAACCAGCATATGGCTCTGCCATGCCTCCACACCACACCAGTCACAGGACATGAGCTGAACAAAGTTGTCACTCCTTTAACCTGTGATGCCAGTATTCAAGCCCACAGAAAGTAACCATGAAATGACAAATGTTAACTTGCAGTAAAGACTTCTTACTTTGAAAAATCTTTTTGCCAGGGTCTTGTGCAGACTCTCTGTCTTCCTGTTGTTCCATCCCATGGCAAGCACAGTTACCATCTCTGCTCTGCCTGTAAAAAAAATATCCACACACACAAAACCCCCCAGCAAATATCAAAATTCAGAAAAATTTTACAATCTGGCACCGTGTCAAGCCTACCCTTTTCTGACTACACACCAACCAGCATCAGCTGTTTTACATTGCTGACAGCAATGTGGAGTTACAGTCTCTGCGCCCAATTTCGAATTCAAGAGCTCTGGCATTGCAGCTCTGAATTCTTTTTCAGACATTAACTGTTTTCTTGTCCATGCTGACATTGTGGGTGTCTGCTCCACTTTAGTCTCTGAAGATGATGATCTAAAATAATAAAACACAAAAATTGATGTAAAGGACAGTGTATTTAAAGACAGAAAAGTCATTTCCATAATGGCTTTGTTACTGCACGTGCATAAAAAAAAATCACGGCCACTACTTAAGTCAGTTGCCTAAATTTCACATTTTTAAATGGAAACATAAAGGTCGTCTTTAAGCTATTTAAGCTATCAGATGTCAATATGTGTACCAAGACTTAGGACATCTTGAGGAATGTCATCTGTCAGCAACTCCTCCACTTCTGGGGGCTTCCTAGCCACACGGTTTAACTATAAACACAAAACATAATGCAAGAAACATTACTGCTGACCAACTTGTGATTAACAGTAGAACTGTATTATATTTTACTGACCAGATCGATTCTTCCTAAAGTGTTGAGCTATAATGTTCCCATTCTTGTCCCTCTTCCTCAAGGTAACTCTGGAAACTTTAGTCCCTTTGTTTTCTTTTCTTTTCCAGATGCCATTTTAGATGAGAGAGAGAGAGAGAGAGAGAGAGAGAAAGAGAGAGAGAGAGAGAGAGAGAGAGAGAGAGAGGGAGAGGGAGAGAAGAAACTAACAAACAGAAGACCAAACAAAGGCTACAGTCAAAGTAAAGACAAAGAGACAAAATGACAAAGCAAAAGCTCAGAAAATTAAATTAGTGTAACAGGGAGAAGGATTAAGAAAATGGCTCTTAAAAGAACCGCTGGATTTGTGATATATGAAGAGAGTTTTTTTTATTATAAAAAAAATGAAGCAGGATTAGTTGCACTTCCATAAATGTTACTTATTGCCACTAAAAATACAAATTTAGCAAAATGTAGAGTAAAAAATCAAAAGAATAAAAAGACAAATAAAACGTGTGCCTACAAAAGTTAAGAGTACACTAACACTAATTAAAACTATCAGGGCTCTGTATTTGAGTATCAAAATGCGCTCTCTAAGTTCTAACAGTGCATTTTCACCTGTTTATTACCAAAATAAATAGTTAACAGATGTCCTAATACTGACGTAAATACACAAAATCACATAAGGTAGCATTTCTTTGTCAAGATAGCATAAATAAAAAGCGTGTTAGCATGTGCGCTAACCTTAGCGCCTTATTGATAGTTAACATACGACCTCGGTGGCATTCCCAACTGAGTTGTAACTTAAACGTCAAACTGAACTAACTTACTTACACATGATTTGCAGACAATCACCGTGATAGCTCACGCACAGAACATAACATGACCACATAAATGAGTACACAAACGGACTTACCAATGCTACGAGGTCCAGTGAAACGTGAATGCCACGCCTCCTTCTGGCGCATCACATTTTGATTGGTGCCAAAGGTTAAAGGGTAGGCGATGACGACATACCCAACACACCGTTTATTGTAGTTATGTACACGACCGCTAAACTCGAAACGTGCCTATGGGTCGTAATAAGCTCCTTGATCAAACAACCTATGTGGTCGTTTTTGGGTGGAGGACAGGCTGCTTACATTGGAATGAGTTGAAAGCCCCCTGCGTCGGGTTTGTAGGTTTAAGGAGCGCTCCGATGAGCGCCCCGAAGAGCGCCCCGAGGAGCGCCCCGAGGAGGACGCGGACGGGCTTACATTGGAATGAGTTAAAAGCCCCCTGCGTCGGGTTTATACGTTTAAAGACTGCCCTGAGCTTTAAATATGGACGTTTAAGGAGAGCCCAAAACTTCAGATGTGGACGTTAAAGGATAGCCCTAAGCTTCAAATATCGCCTCGGACGGGCTTACATTGGAATGAGTTGAAAGCCCTCTGCGTCGGGTTTGTACGTTTAAGGAGACCTTTTCAGTCCGTAACTAACGCCAAAGGCCCTGACCAATCTTCAGTATTTGACGCGTTGGGAGTGAGACTGTGTTGGTTCCGGCACACAGCATCACGGTTTGACTTTAGTCTCAGAGCTCTCATGAACCTGAAAAAAAATTGTACTGAGCAACTAGCCATGTCGACATTCGTTTGACTGTGATCCAAATTTAATTGTAATGTTCTTTTTTTATACTGTAATGATTTTAATGTGCTGGTATTGTTTATGTGTACGTGTAGACGTGTCATTATAATTGTTATGTGAGAGACTATAATACTAGCTAACAGCTAAATCTGCATAAAGCATCAATGTTTTTATGCATGGTCCTTGTGTTGTAAAGAACCCTCTGTACTCTACCTGCTCAGACAAATAGAAAAAAACCTAACAAGTGTCAGTTTCTCTTCCTGACGGTTTAGAAAGGTGGCACCTTTCCTGTGATTGGCGTAAAAAATAATTCCTGAAAATGACTGATACATTTGAACTAAGGACATCTCTGACTGCATACACAATCAGCATATCGTCCCATCCCTATGTACAAGTGACGTTTTCAGTTTTGGCCAAGTTAAACTAGATGTTCACGTTCCCATTTCTTTTCTGAAAACTTGAAGGACTGGTCTCCCATGTTTACTCAAAAACTGCCTTGAAACTGCAGTTGTGTGTCCAAACAGTGTCAACTGTACAGTATCAAAGTTAATTAAAGCTGCAAGCAGCGATGAATGGGCCCTTGTACCCAGGGCACCTCGGGGGAATTGGCCACGTGTCTCAGCGACTGGCAAACAATGCTCGAGGGACGTGGCGTCGCAGGCAATCTATGGAAACTTTTGCCCCACTTCCTGCATCCACCATGTGGCGCTAGAGAGCACCTACCAAAGATGCTTTGCCTTGCTGTATGTCAAACAAATAACACACATTTGAACACACATTTGATGTAAATCTGATAAAGTTTGTCATATTAGGCTGACTCCCTGTTGCCAACAGGTGGAGCTGTGGCTGTGAGTTAATATTGAGTTGATGGTGTGTTTAGGCTGGGGGTCTTATCATGCCTCAGAAATTCAGTGACGATTGGACAATGTATGCTTAAGTTACAGCAACATCCTGTTTCATAACGTGACGCCAATATTCGCCGCCAGGCAACGGCCAGATGCTCCAGTAAAACGAAACGATATACGGTAACTTTGATCACTAAGCTCAAACTGCGGCAATTACAGTAGATATGAAAGTCTGAAATAATTGTGAAATGCACTTTGCATGTTGTCTATGTATTTAAGCATTTATATATATATTGCAACCCTTGGTACTATGTTTGTTCATGAATGCATCCAGAATATGCCAGAGGAGTAGGATGGAAGGAGGGAGTGGAGGGTTACACTTTACAGGCTCTACAACGCTCTTATTGAGTGATGGTTCAGTTAAGCTGCTCCTAAATCTGGATGTGCAAGTAAAGATATTTCTATATGTAGTGCCAGAAGAGGAGGATATAACAGAGATGATTAGTTGAGGGAGTCAGAGGCCTTGGTGATGTTTGTTCGATGTTTTCAGCGCAGGTGTTGCCAATCAATGCTTAGGTCGTATAGTGCAGTCTGCTTCATTGTCAGGCTCAATAACAAAATACATATTTTTCTTTTTGAAATATGAGGTTTTTTTATCCGTGTGTGTGTGTGTGTGTGTTGGGGAGCAGCGTATGGCCCGTATGGGGTCAGTGTCATCTGATGGGAGGCTGAGAAAAGGTCAGACATGCAGGGAGCCCTGCTGCTTCTGTCTAACTGCCCTGCCCCCACCCCACACACACACGCTTGTATTATTCTTTGGACCTTCCCATGTTATATTTCCCTTCCGATATCCTTGGTGTGAACCTTTAGCCCTGACTCTTAACTAGAAATGATCAACCAAAATGACTCTGATTCACCTTTTGTATCTTCCGTCCCTAGACAGAGCATGCAGTTACACAGGTTCCCATGCACAAAATTGATTCACGCTCAGTTGGAGGAGTTGGTTTGTTGATCCCAAAGCTGAAGCCTCACTGGTTTTGGTCACTTAGTGGAAAAAAGCACTTACATAGGCACTTACATTATTGACTGCAAACTCTAAACATGTACATACAACAACTAAATGTATTAGATCAGTAATTCATGCTTTGTCCATGCATTTATTGCATGTGTATTCCACATATTTATTTTGTGTGTATTCAATGAACAGAATGCAAGAAAGGTAGTATAGGATAGCCAATCTCTGCTTATGAGGTAGTAGCTGGGTCCAAAAACATAATGGCCAATGTCAGACCATCCGCCCACACTGCTAGAGCTGGTTTCAAATGGGTAGAGTTTCCCTTTAAACAAAATATTTTAATGTTAAAGATAAGGCAGTGAAGGACTACCTTGCACAGTAGCTGGATTCTCACAATATCATGCTCTGCAATGATGGCCTCTCGGTTGGTTCTGTGTAACAAACAAGTCGGGTGAGTAAAGGACTTTTTCTAAAGATGCAAAATACATCACCTGCACTGTTTTTAACAAAGTACGATGTCCTCGAGTGCTTAGAAAGGCGCCTATAAATAAAAGGTATTATTATTATCATGAATAAATGAATGCTTTATTTCAAACATGTGAAAAATAAATTACACTTCAAACACTAGTCCTTAAAGTCCAAATGTTTGAAAAGGAGTAGGAAGAAGCATTAGCTTATTAATTCCTACCCCTTCTCCACTTAGTATCTAGTACTATAGGTTTTCTTACTTCCTGTGTATCCTTTTTTTGTTTGTGTGTTTTTTTAATACGCTCAACAAAACAAACAATTATTATAACCTATCATTTCTGTTTCTAAAAAACATAATTTTAACTGTTACTAAATTAACAATACAAAAAAGGTTAGCATTATATATATATATATATATATATATATATATATATATATATATATATATACAGGTGATGATGTTAGCCAATTACAAATGTCATTAAGTGCTATAGACTGATTTATGTGAAACCCAACTATGATTAAACAATGACAGGTTCCATGATGGTTATATATATTTATATACTTTTTACTTCATTGTGTACTCCCTACTTCTAATACCAACCATCACTTTCCGCTGCTAAAATTACTAAAACTTGATTGGTGTTCAGAAGTTTGTGACATCACATTTTGCCAGCTGAGCCCCGCCCACTTTAAACCAGCAAGAGAAGTGAAGGCAAAAAGAACAAACAGAAACAGCTTATGATTATTAACCAAAACTGTAAGAAGCTGAGTGTTTTGTTTTCTGACTTTAATGTCATTTCTTCACTCACACTGGCCCTCATTTATCCAACGAACGTACGGCAGAAAAACGTGCGTCGACCATTTCCAAGCAAACTTCGGTATTTAGCAATTTGGACGTGAGCGGGAGCTAAGATCAAATCTCACGTCAGGTCTGAGATCGTGTACGCAAATTTGAGCCTGTGGGTTTGCGGTGCAGCACAGCAAAATCTGGCTGAAAATAATTAACAAACCTCAGCTGTCATTAAGCATAAGCAGTCACATATTAAGAACAGATCAAAACGGATTCTTAAAACGAATTGAAAAAAAATTAAAATTGTGGTTGGAGCAATTGATTGTACTCATGTGCGTCTGAAGGCACCATCCATGAGTGATTACGCATTCATCAATCGCAAAAAACTACCACTTGATAACTGTACAGGTGATTTGTGATGCCAAGCTAGCTAAACGTGGTGGCCAGGTGGCCAGGGAGGGACACGCGATTATTTTATATTTCAAAACAGCTGTGTTGGTGCAGGGCTGCAGGAAGGCGCACTGCAGAGCCAAAGTCATCTCCTCGGTAAGTGGCTACCCTCGATAAATTGCATTTAATCAAACAAGGCATCAGAGGATTAACATTTTGGTATTGTTCTTCTAAGTGACAAAGGTTATCCTCTAACAGAATACCTAATAACCCCGCTGGCAAACCCCGCTTAAGAGCAGGAGCGCAGGTTCAACAGTGTGTGTAGGAGTGATGCAAAAGGATGAAGAGGAAGAGTGAGTCATTCAAGGCAGATATTTCTATAAAGGGGTCCCAGGAGATGCACTTTTAGACATGTTTAAGCTAAATACCGCCTAGCCAACCAAAGTCACTATAAGTTACAGAAAACAGGGTTTGAGCCTGCACACACAATGTTGACTATGACACCCATAAAACATCAACTGTCCCATCACTAAAAACCTTTCTGTGCTCAACTGACCCCCATACAATCAAGTTTGGGAAAGATGCTGTTAATAGGATCTTATTTTTAGATTTTTTATGTATCAACCAGTCCCCCAGCACAGCAACTTCCTGGTTAATCCTATCAGGAAGTGCCTAAAACTGCAGATCCCTGAGTGTCCACAAGGGGCAGGTTTCATAATAGAGCAGTTTCTCATTGACCCCCATGTTAAACAGGCCGATTTCACAGCATAATTAAACCTATTTAAGGCCTGGGACAAAAAAAAACATTCTAGTCTGTATGTTTGGGTCATATCTCCATGACAACACTGAGGGGGATGAATTTTTTTGTACCAGGTTAGTTTTTATTTTATTGGGAGGTTAAAGTTTATAAATAATTAGGGGCGTGGCCCCCTTGAATGACAGCTGGACCCTCATTTCTCCTCTGAGGTATACATCAGCCAGATGGACGTATCTCCCTCCCCCCCCAACTTCACATACATGCCCTTTTTTGGTGAGAGGAAATGAGGCAGAGTCAAAGTCTAACAAGATGGAGACTCCTGTTGGCAAGGACTATTGAATCAAATTTAGAGAACGGACCTCGACAGGTGTGCTATGTCCATTTTTTATACAGTGTATGGTATCAACATTCATTTTGTCATTTTATCCCCCAAAAAAACAGTTGACTGTTAACCCAATTAGCATGCATAGCCAGACCAGAAGTCCCCCCCGAGCTCCTGTTCTATAGGCCACACAATGTGCAGTTCATCTGCACTTTTTGTAAGTATTTTTACATGTGGCAGTTGAACTTTTTTGGCTTCATGCATTATTGAGCAGTCAAAGTCCAGAGAGACAGCTAAAGCAAACACATAGTAGCTGATATTGGGACTCTGTCATACTTTAAAGCACATCACAGTACAATCTTAGTCACTTCAGCTCTGGACTGCAAATCTTTTATCTTTTATCCGTGACATAATAACCTTAGCTAACTTAACGTTAGCCCAGCAGCCTAGAGCCATAGAGCTGTCAACAGGATCAATTAAGATCATAGCTGGTATGTTTAGCTTTAATTAACAGGCCTACCAGCTGTCACCACTAAATATAACTCCACTTTTCACTTAATGATCACAGTTATGAGGAGGGAATTTTCATCCTTATGATTTTATACTTTCTTGAAAAAGTCTAACATCAATTCTTCTTTAAATATAATTGTGTAACACTACATGGAGCATAGCATTTCCATTAAGGCTTGACTACTTTAACAGTGTCTTTACAGGTCTCCCTAAAAAGTCCATCAGAAGGCTGCAGTGAATCCAGAACGCTGCTGCTCGAGTCCTCACTAAGACCAAAACAGTCGATCATATTCCTCCAGTCCTCAGATCTTTACACTGGCTTCCTGTCTGCCAAAGAATGGTTTTCAAAATACTTCTGTTGGTTTACAAAGCACTGAATGGTTTAGGCTAAAGACTAAACATGGAACAGGTCTGCTCTGTGTCCCCAGAGTCAGAACTATACATGGGACAGGTCTGCTCTTTGTCCCCAGAGTCAGAACTTAACATGGGATAGGTCTGCTCTGTGTCCCCAGAGTCAGGACTAAACATGGGACAGGTCTGCTCTGTGTCCCCAGAGTCAGGACTAAATATGGGACAGGTCTGTTCTGTGTCCCCAGAGTCAGAACTAAACATGGAGAGGCAGCGTTCAGTTTTTATGCACCACAAATCTGGAACAAACTTCCAGAAAACTGCAGGTCTGCTACAACTCTCAGTTCTTCAGCTAAGAACCATCCAGACCTCTCAGATCATCTGGGACAGGTCTGCTCTGTGTCCCCAGAGTCAGGTCTAAACATGGGAGAGGTCTACTCTGTGTCCCCAGAGTCAGGACTAAACATGGGACAGGTCTGCTCTGTGTCACCAGAGTCAGGACTAAACATGGGAAAGGTCTGCTCCGTGTCCCCAGAGTCAGGACTAAACATGGGACAGGTCTGCTCTGTGTCCCCAGAGTCAAGACTAAACATGGGACAGGTCTGCTCTGTGTCCCCAGAGTCAGGACTAAACATGGGACAGGTCTGCTCTGTGTCCCCAGAGTCAGGACTAAACATGGGACAGGTCTGCTCTGTGTCCCCAGAGTAAGGACTAAACATGGAGAGGCAGCGTTCAGTTTTTATGCACCACAAATCTGGAACAAACTTCCAGAAAACTGCAGGTCTGCTGCAACTCTCAGTTCTTCAGCTAAGAACCATCCAGACCTCTCAGATCATCTGGGACCGATCTGCTCTGGGTCCCCGGAGTCTGGACCAAACATGGGACAGGTCTGCTCTGTGTCCCCAGAGTCAGGTCTAAACATGGGACAGGTCTGTTCTGTGTCCCCAGAGTCAGGACTAAACATGGAACAGGTCTGCTCTGTGTCCCCAGAGTCAGGACTAAACATGGGACAGGTCTGCTCCGTGTCCCCAGAGTCAGGACTAAACATGGGACAGGTCTGCTCTGTGTCCCCAGTGTCAGGACTAAACATGGGACAGGTCTGCTCTGTGTCCCCAGAGTCAAGACTAAACATGGGACAGGTCTGCTCTGTGTCCCCAGAGTCAGGACTAAACATGGGACAGGTCTGCTCTGTGTCCCCAGAGTCAGGACTAAACATGGGACAGGTCTGCTCTTTGTCCCCAGAGTAAGGACTAAACATGGAGAGGCAGCGTTCAGTTTTTTATCCACCACAAATCTGGAACAAACTTACAGAAAACTGCAGATCTGCTGCAACTCTCAGTTGTTTTAAATCAAGACTGAAGACTTTTCTATTTGCCGCTGCATTTCAGTAAACTGCACTGTAACTTCTGTAACTGTGACCATCTTTTATGTTTTAAAAATGTCCTTTTATGTCTCTTAAATCTTTTATGTTTTAAATGTATATGTTTTATATTTATATGTTTTATTTCTCCCAATGCTTTTAATGTTTTATGTGAAGCACTTTGAATTGCCTTGTTGTTGAATTGTGCTATACAAATAAACTTGTCTTGCCTTGCCTCGCGATGGTTTTGCACCATTTTGCTCGGATTTCTTAGTGTTTGACAGTCATTATTTTGTGTTGGACAGATTTTTTCAGTGTCTGACAGGCACTTTGACAGTGTTTGACAGTGTTGAGTGTTTGACAGTCAACATGCTATACAACTCAGTAACCACTTGAGTTCTGGCAGTATATGAACCCCAAAATCACACGAGAAAGTTATATTACCAAAACAAACATGGTAGCTTGACACTAACTGGATCTCAAGACTTATGGTTAGAATCATTACATATCACACATATATGATTTTATATATATATATATGATGTTGATGTATGTGTTAATTGGAGGGGGTATCTCTCCCACATCACTGCTCTGATTCTGATGTGAGAGCCCACTCAAATAGCAAAAAAAACAAACGTTTCTGAGCCCCCAGTGATAGAGATGTTTGGAATCACTGCTGAGCCCATTTAAGTTTAACACTTCAGGGGTCCGTTTCACAAAGCAGGTTTAGTGAAAACTCTGAGTCTGTTAACGCTGAAATGAGGGAAACTCTGAGTTTTCCGTTTCACAAAGGGAGGTAACTCAAACCAGAGAAAGAGGGGTAACTCTAGCCTGTTTCACAGAGAGAGGTAACTTAACCTCTCGGTCAGTTACCATGGTAACATGCTCTGTGAACCTAGGTTTGTTGGTTTTCTCAACAAACCTCAAGTTTCTCTCTGTCTCCGCCCTCTTTCAGCCACACACGGTATTTGATTTCCTCATTCTTTCAGCTAGCAGGCGAGTTTTGGGGTAGTATAGTTCTGTCGTCTGTTTTTTCAGAAAATCATTGCAAAAATCAGTCATTATAAGTCATATTAGGTGGCGACTATTTCCACTACCATGGCATGTCCCTTTGATAATGAGAATTAAATATTCGTCGGGAGATCATTATCAGACCGCGCATAGATGTTCTTGCATTTCCAGACAATTCTCTTTTTGAGCCCATCATTTCAGTCCATCATTTACATACACAACCTCATCCGTCCTTACATTTCTAACATAACAAACCGAAGTCGTGCTCTCACATTCCAGCAGATTTTGTGTGTTGGGCTGCGTTTTTTGCAAATGGGAGTTTTTTGTACAACGTCGGAGATGCAGAGCACTTGAGTAAGGCAACTGTGTGCCGAGGGAAATAAATATTTTTATGAATAGGCTTAATATATATATATATATATATATATATATATATATATATATATATACCGTATTTTTCGGATTATAAGTCGCAGTTTTTTTCATAGTTTGGCCGGGGGTGCGACTTGTACTCTGGAGCAACTTATGTGTGAAATTCTTAACACATTACCGTAAAATATCAAATAATAGCCCGGGCTATTATTTATGTCAGTCCCATAAGAGACTAGGCGTATATCAGCAAACGTCACACACACGTCAACCAATCAAAATTCGGCGGGGGGCGGGTCATGGCAGAAGTGCATTGTGGAAAAAAAAGATGCTACCTGCTACTTGGAGTTGGCGGAGTTGTTCAGAAGTGACACCGAGGAAGAAGAGTTCACTGGATTTAGTGATTAGGAGTGACAGATTGTTTGGTAAACGTATAGTATGTTCTATATGTTATAGTTATTTGAATGACTCTTACCGTAATATGTTACGTTAACATACCAGGCACGTTCTCAGTTCGTTGTCTATGAGTCATATAACGTACACTTTCAGCCTGTTGTTCTCTATTCTATTTTTATTTTAAATTGCCTTTCAAGATGAAATGTCTATTCTTGGTGTTGGATTTTATCAAATAAATTTCCCCCAAAAATGTGACTTATACTCTAGTGCGACTTATATATGTTTTTTTCCTTCTTTATAATGCATTTTCGGCTGGTGAGACTTATACTCCGGAGCGACTTTTAATTCAAAAAAATACGGTGTGTATATATACATATATATATATATGTATATATCTATAGGTCTAGGCATATTACACTGGCCACTGGCCTTCCTAAATTCTGGTTTAGGGCCAGCTCCCGTTTTACGGGCGTCTGCTTTCTTTCTGTTGGCTGAGTAGAAGTCTGTGTTAGTTTAAATAGGCTTGATTATTTAACAGAACATGATATAGATGAGAAGACATTTATGTATGTGAAATCAGCATTATGTTGGGGATAAAACAACTGTACAGTCAAACATCTCATCTCATCTCATCTCATCTTCATCCGCTTATCTGGGGTCGGGTCGCGGGGGCAGCAGCTTTAGCAGGGGACCCCAAACTTCCCTTTCCCGGGCCACATTAACCAGCTCTAACTGGGGGATCCCAAGGCGTTCCCAGGCCAGTGTGGAGATATAATCTCTCCACCTAGTCCTGGGTCTTCCCCGAGGCCTCCTCCCAGCTGGACGTGCCTGGAACACCTCCCTAGGGAGGTGCCCAGGGGGCATCCTTACTAGATGCCCGAACCACCTCAACTGGCTCCTTTCAACGCTAAGGAGCAGCAGCTCTACTCCGAGTTCCTCACGGATGGCTGAACTTCTCACCCTATCTCTAAGGGAGACTCCAGCCACCCTCCTGAGAAAACCCATTTCTGCCGCTTGTACTCGCGACCTCGTTCTTTCGGTCATGACCCAACTTTCATGACCATAGGTGAGGGTAGGAACGAAGATTGACCGGTAGATCGAGAGCTTTGCCTTCCGGCTCAGCTCTCTTTTTGTCACAACGGTGCGGTAGAGCGACTGCAACACCGCCCCCGCTGCTCCGATTCTCCGGCCAAACTCGCGCTCCATCGTCCCCTCACTCGTGAACATGATCCCGAGGTACTTGAACTCCTTCACTTGGGGTAAGGACTCATTCCCTACCTGGAGTAAGCAATCCACCGGTTTCCTGCTAAGAGCCATGGCCTCAGATTTAGAGATGCTGATCCTCATCCCAGCCGTTTCACACTCGGCTGCGAACCGATCCAGTGAGTGCTGAAGGTCACTGACCGACGATGCCATCAGGACCACATCATCTGCGAAAAGCAGAGACGAGATCCTCAGCCCACCGAACTGTTCCTCTTCAATCTGAGGTTCGACTATAGGACGAACCCCTGTAATTGGCACACACCCTCTGGTCCCCCTTTTTAAAAAGAGGAACCACCACCCCAGTCTGCCACTCCCTTGGCACTGTCCCAGACTTCCACGCAATGTTGAAGAGGCGTGTCAACCAAGACAGCCCCTCCCAACCCAAAGTTTTCAGCATTTCGGGACGAATCTCATCAACCCCTGGGGCTTTGCCACTGTGGAGTTGTTGGACTACCTCAGTGACTTCCGCCAGGGATATTGACAATGATTCCCCATCAGCCTCCAGCTCTGCCTCTACAAAAGAGGGCGTGTTAGTCGGATTAAGGAGTTCCTCAAAGTGCTCCTTCCACCGGCCGATTACCTCATCGGCTGAGGTCACCAGCGTCCCGTCTTTACTGTAAACAGCTTGGACGGTTCCCCGTTTCCCCCTCCTGAGATGTCGAATGGTTTTCCAGAAGCACCTTGGTGCCGCCCGAAAGTCCTTCTCCATGGCTTCTCCGAACTCCTCTCACACCCGCTGATTTGCCTCTGACACAGCAGAGGCTGCAGCCCTTCTGGCCTGTCGGTACCTTGCAACTGCCTCCGGAGTCTTCTGGGATAGCATATCCCAGAAGGCCTCCTTCTTCAGTCGGACAGCTTCCCTGACCACCGGTGTCCACCACGGTGTTCGAGGGTTACCGCCCCTTGAGGCACCTAAGACCTTGAGGCCACAGCTCACCGCTACAGCTTCAGCAATGGAAGCTTTGAACATTGCCCACTCCGGTTCAATGCCCCCAACCTCCACAGGGATGCCAGAAAAGCTCCGCCGGAGGTGTGAGTTGAAGATCTCTCGGACAGGGGCCTCCTCCAGACGTTCCCAGTTCACCCGCACTACTCGTTTGGGTTTACCTGGTCTGTCCAGAATCTTCCCCCATCCTCTGATCCAACTCATCACCAGATGGTGATCAGTTGACAGCTCTGCCCCTCTCTTCACCTGAGTGTCCAAAACATGCGGCCTCAGATCAAATGATACGACCACAAAATCGATCATCGACCTTTGGCCTAGGGTGCTCTGGTACCACGTACACTTATGAGCATCCTTATGTTCGAACATGGTGTTAGTTATAGATAATCCGTGACTCGCACAGAAGTCTAATAACTGACGACCACTCGGATTTAGATCAGGGAGGCCGTTCCTCCCAATCACGCCTCTCCAGGTGTCTCCATCATTGCCCACGTGGGCGTTGAAGTCTCCCAGCAGAACTATGGAGTCCCCTACTGGAGCCCCATGCAGGACTCCATTCAGGGTCTCCAAGAAGGCTGAATACTCTGAACTGCTGTTTGGTGCATATGCACAAACAACAGTCAGAGTTTTCCCCCCCACCAACCGCAGGCGTAAGGAGGCGACCCTCTCGTCCACCGGGGTGAACTCCAACACCGCGGCGCTCAGACGGGGGTTTGTGAGTATCCCCACACCCGCCCGGCGCCTCACACCCTGGGCAACTCCAGAGAAGAATAGTGTCCAACCCCTATCCAGGAGAACGGTTCCAGAACCGAGACTGTGTGTGGAGGTAAGCCCCACCAGATCTAACTGGTAGCGCTCCACCTCCCGCACAAGCTCCAGCTCCTTCCCCGACAGAGAGGTAACATTCCACATCCCAAGAGCCAGCTTCTGCTGCCCGTGTCTGGTCCGTCGAGGCCCCTCACCTTCACTGCCACCCGTGCAGCAGTGCACCCGACCCAAGTGGTTCCTCCTGCGAGTGGTGGGCCCACAGGATGGAGAGGAGGGAGGTGCCACGTCACTTTTTCGGGCTGTGCCCGGCCGGGCTCCGTGGCAAACCCGGCCATCAGGCGCTCGCCGGCGAGCCCTCCGTCTGGGCCTGGCTCATGCCTGTCCATTGAGTCTTTGTGAACCATTCTTAGTCCGGCCCCTCTCCTGAGACCACTTTGCCATGGGAGACCCTACCAGGAGCATTAAGCTCCAGACAACACAGCCCTCAGGTTCACAGGGACACACAAACCTCTCCACCACGATAAGGTGATGGTTCCCGGAGAGGTGTACAGTCAAACAGCCACTTAAAATTTACTTTACAATATAATACATGATCAAAATGAGGTACCCCCATAAGATTATGCCGAGTTCTTACCTGTTTTAACAATGTTTTTATGTTTCATCTTAAACTGCTGCCAAGTGCGCTTCTGCCCCGTGGGAATGCACCTAAATTAAATAAACTAATAGGCTACCACTCAAGCAGTTCCCCCTGGGATATTATTGTGATTGCAAAGGACTACATTTAAACTTACGCATTGACCCGAGCAGCAATGTTCTCCTGCGCTGTCTCCTTCTCTTTTGCTGCTGCAGCGGTATTACACTTTTGGCGAAAAACATGCTCAAACTCACCGTATGAGCGCATTAATATTTCCAATTCCAGTGGTAGCGTAGCCCTCCTCTTCCCCGTTGCCAACTACTCCGAGTTGATAAAACTAACTCAAATCAGCTGTTCTGGAACCGAAAACTCAGAGTTTCCTATCTCAGAGTAGATCAACTCAGAGTTCAGGGTTAGACTCAGAGTTTGTTGAACCTGGTTTGTGAAACGGACCCCAGGTTGTGTTTTAATCTGGACGGGCAGAAACCGGCATTTGCAAAGATGACGCAGATATTCACGGCAGTCAGTCAGTCATTAGGTAGGTAGGCTGATATACCCTTTGTGATTTCATCGTTCTTGTGTGGTGTCACCATATTTGCTTTGCAACGACTCCCAATCTCTTTCAGTAACAATTCCACCTCGTCGTCGGTCCAGGCAAATAAATTCTGTGCTCTCTTTTCACTCTAGCTCAGCTAGAGCTCAGCGTACACATCCATTATTTTCAACTGCAGAGTACGCTAGACAATCTGCTTCCTGTTTACATCGGCACATACATTCCCAGTGTACTTGAATGGTCCTGTGGTATGAGTTTTTCAATTCAATTTTATTCATAGTGCCAAATCATAACAAAAGTTATCTCAGGACACTTTACAGAGTAGGTTTAGACCACACTCTATGACTTATTTAGGATTTACATAGACCCAACAATTCCCCCATAGAGTACGGTGGCAACGAAAACCTTCCGTATAATAGGCAGGAACGTCAGACAGACCCAGCTCTGTGGAGGACGGCCATCTGTCTGCACCGGTTGGGGAGGAAGAAAAGGAGAGAAAAAGATAGAAAGAAAAAGACAGACAAAAGACAGAAAGAGAGACAGAAACACTTCAAGAGATGCGAGCAACCAAAGAGTAAGTATATTAATATCTATAGTAATGTGAATATGACTTATATGTTATGGCAGTTAATACAGCAGAATAGTAGAAACAAGCATATCTAAGGTGATAGAATATGAAAATGATAATAATTATAACAAACATGATCAATGATGAGAAGCGGCAATAGCAGCTACAGTACAGTGAGTCCTGATGGTGTTTTTGTGGCTACAAATTTTATAATTTATAAAACTAGTGATAGTATATATGAGTAATAGTTATAGTAGTAGAAGGAAGTGTCATGCAGGACCACGGCAGCAGGCACCACCACGATCAGGTTTCAGATGTGTTCATATGGACAGAGATTATTTCTGATACAGAGCTATAATGCTCATGTGGACAGAGCTTTTTGAAACACTTTTAAATTGAAACGTGTGGATGAAGCATGAGAAAATAAAGGTACCGTGGTTTTGAAATATAGAGCCCACAGAGGCACAAATGCCACCACATGTACTTCGACAAAATAACAGATTAGAAGCTGTTTTTGCCCATTTCTCTGTATTTTAAACCCTATACCAAACTCAGTGTTTTCACATAATTGACTAACTGTGAGTGCAAAAACATAACCTCCCCTATCCCCTGATGCAACCTATAGTAATTTCCCTCCATTCCCTTTCCAACTTTCACAATGCAATTACAGGGCAACATGAGATCAAATCAGCTGGAGAATAGAGTTTATGTTTCCGGTGTCTCGGGCCCCTCAGTATCTGAAGATACACATTCCAATATGTTCCTCTCTGCCTGAAGATAATTCAATCATCCTCACTTCCAGTTAGTCTCAGGGCAAAGGAGCGGACGCCATCAGGTCCCCTCTGACTCCAGTAACTCAATAGAAATGGGATTGTTTGGTTTGTTTTCTTCTTTTTTTTTCGCTGTGGCCCAGACTGCAAACAGTGAGCACACACATATAAACCCAGGCTCACTGACAAAGAGATTACAATTCTTTTTCTATATGTCCTTTGTCCCTCGGGATGGGTTCACCGGTCGGATCTGAATCACCAAGGCCTACTGTTGCCGCCGCTTCCTCAGAGGAATAGCCACGGAGTTGGACCTTTTTCCACCACTGTCTGCTTTCCCCCTCCCACTCCTTTATCTCTTTGTTTCTCACACCCTGCATCACCTCTAGGTTCAAATCCTCTATCATCAATATGTCAACCCTTAAACACAGACTGTACAACCATGGGCTGTATTGCTAATGCTCAATGTTAAATAGGGGGAGGCTGTGAGCTCAGGCAAAAAGACAGAGGAAATTATATACATTTAAACAGAGGTTTGGCATCTGTTTCACAAGCAGCTGCTCCCTGTGACAGGCTGCATTTAAGGCTGGAGATCTGGCCAAACAATAGAAAAAAATATCCTCACTTTCCCTGTGAACCAGGGTGAGCGGTCAGGCAGGCACAGGCACCACAGAAACCCAAGTAGTGGATTCCTTTCCCCTTGCAAGGAAGCCGTGGCCTATTGTCCAGGTTTGAGACGTGCTTTGACAGCTTTTGGTCTTGGAAGCAAACCAGAGGTCTTCTACATTGTTTGCTACAGGGTCAGAACTGTAGACATCCAGTGTAAAATGAAAGGCTAAACGAGGGATTTTAGTACAAAGTGTTTTTCCAGTGAGCCCTTCGGGCCATTGTTCAAACTGTCAAAAAGTAGAACCTCTCATCCACATTTCTCCTCCTACTCTTTCCCCCTTTCTTTCTCATTTTGCCTATCCTTTCACACTGTGTTTGTGAGAATGTATGGGCGTTGTCGTTTATCAGGCATAGCTTTGACAGGCAGTAGGTTGAACATTGCAGGATCTGGGATCTGTGGAGGAGACCTAGGATGGATTAAAGCTTTGCTGTACTTCAAGAACAGACCATTAAAAGAACAAAATGACATTACAAGAATTACAGTCCACCCATGCCATTTGATCAGGTCATGGTGAAGTAAATGAAAAGATCCTTGTGCTTGGTATGGTAGTGGCTGTCATCGTAGGTGTCCATTAGGTACCTCGGATTCAGTTTTTTAATAAAACAAAAAATAAGAAACTAATTTCACTTTTGTTGCCTTAAATTGATCATCTGTGCTGAACAAATCTCCACTGGGTAAATAAAGATACATAGCCTTTGGTCCCTATGTGTCCCCTATTTTGTGACACATTTGCTTTTTGTTTTGCTGTATTTGAACACCACTTGGTTACCTATTACAAATTAGCATGTAATTGAATGCATATCTTCTTTATTGTGAAGTCAAATGGCTCTGTTCTTTGTGCGGAAATATGCACAAAAATAGATATGATGAAAGGCGTTTTTACTGCTGTCTGTAAGTTTGCATTACATGCAAACATCAGGCATTTTTAATTTGCCAGCTATGTCTGAATAACAGTTTCCAGAAGCGTAGTAGGTGGTTGTCAAAAAAGCTGGACCAAAGTTGAAATACACCTGTAGCCTAGGATGCAAGGAGGAAGGCCTACTATTGATATTGCTTTAGTTTAAAAATGTGTATTGTGTATTTAGTAGGGCTGTCCCTAATACCATTTCTTTTTAGTTTTGGATATGCATGCATCAGGAAGGAGCTAGCCAGCACATAACAATGGTGTATATCTTCATTAAAGATGCCCTATTATGCTAGTTTTCAGTGTCATATTTGTTTTTTTGGGTCAACTACAATAGTTTTACAGCCTTTGATCTTTAAAAACACATTATATTTCTCAGTTTGTCCATTGCTGCAGCACCCATGCAGCACCTCTGTGTGGCTGTGTCTAAACTTCTGCCTCCCCTCCCGAAAAGCCCAGTGTGCTCTGATTGGTTAACAGGTTAACTTCAAAAATAAACAACAAAAAAGCATACGGCCAAATTCACAGCTTACAGTTTGAGTCTGTGTGTAGCAGCATGACCAAAGGGGAGTCAGGATTCTTCTACGAGACAAATTCTGGAAATTCAAAGAAATCTCTGATAGAGACCGACCCCCTAGAGTTCCGAGCTGAGCACAGCCAACCCAGAGGGGCTCACGTCTAAATCCAAGTACTTTATTATTTGACACTTTGGTATTATTTAACATAACTGTAAAACATTATAACTACATTTATAGGTCAGAAAAGACGGAAAAGCATGATAGGTCCTCTTTAACATGAATTAACATTACATCGTCTGAAAACAACACCAATCTGCTTCAGTGATATTCCACAGATCTCCTCACACATCAGACGGCGTGGTTATAACACAACTCTGACAGTCGGATGTCTCTGTGTCTCTGACAAGTCTCATCTCGGCTCAGATGGACAGTAAAAATAATTTTAAAAAAAAACATATCTGCGTACCAAAATTGAAGATATATCTGCCCAATGAGCGGCTAACAAAATAGTCAAATATTCTGGTCCAGCTCTTGTGTTCAAAGTATTCATATGGTATGGTATTGTAGGACTGTTAATGGACTTTCAAATTACATACAAGGTACATTATTAACTTTCACAGAGCCTACCAAACAATTTTTTCTTAAATGTTGGATCACCTGACAGCATCTTAGACCTCCATCCACATTTCTGACATTAGAAAAGAAGGGGGACAAGCATGCTACTTGCGACAGGTGTGAAATGGTGATAAGATCTTTTTCCTTTACTCTCACAACTGCTTTCTGTCACGTTTTGTCTTTGTCTACACCGCAGTGCAACACCATGAATATCAGTGAGGAGAGAATGTCCAACAGTGCGTGGTGTTATCTTCTTTTCAATAGCCCATCAAATCTCAAGCATCTATATGACTCTGTTCCACTGTCAAATGTGGCCGTTCAGAGCACTTTTCCATTAGATGTGGAGGGAGGACACAGGACACAGGGATTGTTCAGTAGCATCCTTTCTCCACTGAAGGGCATGAGGTCATACACAGGTTATCCAACTGTAAAGCAAAGAATGACTGTTTGCCCTTTCTCCTGTTTGTCCTCTGCATATCTTCAGAACAGTGTATCCCCATCTACTTGGCAAATATAATGCTGCGGATAAAAGGGAGTG
The DNA here is from genome assembly GCF_963691815.1 of Echiichthys vipera. Taxonomy (NCBI): domain Eukaryota; kingdom Metazoa; phylum Chordata; class Actinopteri; order Perciformes; family Trachinidae; genus Echiichthys; species Echiichthys vipera. Next base: position 2,952,588 of record NC_139835.1, read on the forward strand.
CAGACATATTCATCCAATTGAATGAGCTGTTCTTGAGAATTCTACAAGCAGCACTTCTGGGGGCAAAGCAGTCAGCAAACAGGGCAGAGGCAGGGAGTAGGCAGATAAACAAAACCCAGGTAACGAGCAGGAACAAAAAAGACATGAAAACTCACTAGAAAACGTGAGAGAGCTAGACAATCTGGAAGTGATAAACTCAGGCGAGCATATATACATGGTTGACCAAGGGCAAAACCAGGGGCAGGTGATGAACGAGGCTGACTGACGATAGAACCAAGAGCAGGAGAGACATGAGGGCAGGAACTAAAGCAACAGCAGAGGTTAGTATTTTAAAAAAAAAACAGACACAGTACTATGCACAGAAATCAGGAGGTTAAATGTGCAGTTTGTAATTTGAATGAGGAAATTTTCACAACTTTTTCACAAAGTTTTGTTTGACTATGTTATCAAATAGTAAAGGAAAAAATTAATTTCTCAAAGTACCTTGAGGATGGTGGCAGCAACATACTGTATGCACCAACTTCAATGCTTTTAAAGTGTAATTCCGGTGAAAAATCATCCAATGGTCTTTTTCGGCACTTAGATACATTAAATAAGCCATTGAGACAGTTTTTACGTTTATGAACTATTAACGAAGATATCCTTGAGAGTCGCCAACAGTCGCTAAAAGCCGGACGTTGCTAACAGTGATTAGCTCGGGACAGTATGGTGAAGGCATTAAAACGGCTTTTCCTGCTAATTACCTGGGATTTGTTTATCTGCCTGCTCCCTGCCTCTGCCCTGTTTGCTGTTTTTTTTGGTGAGTCTTTCAAAACTCTGGATTCGCTAACTACATTGTTGGTGCTTTGGTTTGGTGTTATTTTGAGCAGTATTAGTGGTTAGAAAGACGTTTTAATGCCTTCACCATGCTGCCCCGAGCTAATCAGTGTTAGCCACGTCCAGCTGGCAATAAAAAAACTGTCTTGATGGCTTATTTGATGTATGCAAGTATCGAAAAAGACCAAGGGATGATCAGTCAATTACACTTTTATGTTATTTGTCATGATATTTTACTGGACATTTGAAAATTTGACTTGCTGGCGACGTTGGAGGGGAAATCATGGACATTAGGATTCATCCCCAATGGGCCGTGAATATTTGTACAAAGACATAGACCAACATACAGCTAGCATGACCAAAAAGAAATATGAAATAAACACTTCTCAGAACATTTTAAGTATATCAGCATTCAAAGCAGTACTCTCTTCCTTACCTATTTATTTTTAGTGAGGACGATGTATCAGATCATGTATGTGCAGATCTAAGATTGAATTCCAAATTAAGAGTCATGACTCTGCATTTACACCACAGTTGTGGATCAAATAACACAATATAAAGCAAATTTGTCTTGATCACAATTGGTGTGAGGCACATGGAAAATTCCCTCGGCGTCCCATTGATTGGATCCCCCTCTGCCTGCTGAATTGTCTTGCAAAGCAGATGTGTCTCCAAACAGAAGGGGGGACGCCTTGCATAGCCGCAACCTGCTCTGACCTCTGTTTGTAGGTATTTCTCAACAGCCTCTGTGCTGCGGCTTCCTATTTCTATTAAGTTGTGTCCCTCTGTTTAAGAAGTACACAGTCTGGGGAACAGTGTGGACTCCTCGCAGCAAAGGCTGTCATATTTTAATGAGACTCATCTCACATTTCCCTCATTTTCCTTCAACACAAGGCAGTCTCAAACCAATCCATCATATTGTGCAAGTCTGCGGCCATTTCATTCTGCTGGCAGGGCAATAAAGAGAAGGTGGGTCACCAACACATGTACACACACACACACACACATACTACTGCACCAGCCTCCCCCATCTTCTTTCCCTTCCAAGTCAGAAATTCTGATCTGCTACGATGGAGCACAATCTGTTGAGCTGGATAGAATAAACCAGTCAATAGCATCTGTTTCATCTCTTTAATGCCTTATTTTTTTCACCCAGGCTGCTGAGGTTCTCTCTTGGATGACAACAGGTTTTGTGAGTGGCAGCTGTGAGAAACTCTAATTGCTATCAGAAATGCCTGGTAATCTGTATGTGGCTATAGCTCCTCTCGGTGGAGGGGGAGGTTTGTCTGGGGGGGGGCTTATGGAGCAAAATCAGGCTGTGTGTGCATCGCACACTACTTAACTGCTACCTGGCTGCCAAATGCTACACCACACAAATAAAACATAAATAAGTTGTAAGAAATGCCAATTTTATTCCATTTTGTGTCCACATGAGTAGGAAAACATTACTTATCAACAAAATTCGTTTTTACGCACTGAAGCTGTCCTTGGTGCTGAACATAAAAAACAATCAAATGGCTATACTCAATAATTCAATACCTCTGACATTACAGTCAGGCCCTGAAGAAAACATCAACAGAAAAATAATCCCACGAACAGGAAGTGGCCAGCAGAAAAAAAATTAAAAAATATTTTTTTTAAAACAATCCGTGGTAAGTGGGAGGCAGAAAAACAGTTCAACAAGTTCCGACCATGACCAAGCAATATTGTTTAACCTATGATTACGCATTATGTTGCCTTCTTTCCACAGCAAATACATCAAGTTAAATATTTTCACGATCAATTTAGCTATGGAACTTCAGTAACCTCAAATGGTTTCAAGGTGTCCGTACACACATATAAAATGTGGCTGGAATTAATAAACAAGCCGTAAATGCACAGTCAAAGTGTTATGAGTAAAATCAGGACTTACCTTGATTTACATGGCACCAAACATGGCCTTGCGTTCTGGTGTGTTCCAGATGAAGCTCCTAACAAGACATGGCACATCCACTCTGTCCAGGATGTGACTGTGTATGTACATCACAGCCAGATGTGTCAACCTCTTCTGGCTCATGGTACTTTGCATCCAGGTCTTCAGTCGTCTGAGGGAGAACGATTTCTCCAATGGAGCAGCTGACACAGGCAGACAAAGGCAAAGTTCAATAAATGCCTCAACCTCCTTAAACAGCCCTCTGGTCTGTGGATGCAGCGCTTAAGTAAATGCAGCAACATCTGGGACAGATCAGAAAATGTTGTCCTTGGTCATGCCACATAGTAAGGTCAGCTGCATTTGTAAGCTTGATCTGTTGAATTTTTTGGGGAGGTGAACTTCTTGACGCCTCCACCTCGCTTCTCCAGAGTCAGACACCACACACAGCTTCAGGCTGTGTGGTGCTGTGGATGCAAGCTGGGGTTTTGCTCGTCCTGGCACCTCAAGATTATTGTGGGCTGCACAAGTCTTTACTCTGTCAAGGAGCTGCTTAAAAAATTGTTCTCCCGAAGTGTCCCACTCATGTGTTGCTGGAGAACACTGACGCACTCCAGCGCTGCACAAGCAGTGAGAGTTTTGCTCTGCAGACTTCGAGCCACTGCCTCAGAAGGCCTGAAAAGCCAAGCCAAAATATGTCTATGCTTGTTTTGCTTGCTTGTACAAGCTGGAGATCTTGGCCCGCGTCTCACCCCTTATTGTCTTGTCTTGCTTCAATGTTTTAAGTGTGTCCAGGAGTGTTGTGTATACAGCTATAACTCGGGAGATGGCTGTAATGCGAATGCACCATCGAGTCAGACATAGCCCAAGGACGTTGCAGAGCCGAAAAGAGTCCGGAACATCTGTTTGCGTTTGGAGGACTCTCTGAGGACAATGGAAACTCCCTAAACAAAGTTCAGCGTGTCTGCAATAAATCTCACATCCCTCGCTACCTCCTGCAGAAGGAGGTCCAGTGCGTGCTTACTGCAGTGGATATAGAGAGAGTCTGGACACTCTGCTTTAAGTTTTGCCTTAACCATTTACACACCCAGACATATTGAAGAGTTCTGCTGAAGAGTCGGGTGCACTGTAGGATCCGAGAAACATGTTCTGTGCTTTTAAATCTGTATCCACAAACTGCAAACAGCAGGAGAATTGTTCACATGCACTGATGTCTGTAGTTCCATCTGCTGTGTGTCCGAAGAAGGAACAGTGGTGAGTCTCAGAGATGATTTCTCGCTGTTTGGCATGAGCGAACATCTCAATGATTTCGTTTTGGATGGTATCTGACATCCAGTTGTCTCTGCGTAAAAGCCATTCCCTGGCTCTTGGTAGTGAGTGCGTCCTCTCCACCATAAGCTGCCATAGGACGCCGTCGTGATGACTGCATCCCCTCTCGGCCCAGGGATTTAATGGATCTGAATAAAAGTTCCAACATGGTCCTGGCAGTCTTTTGATCCCAAGCTTTTAAATCAGAAAGCATAGCACTGCCAGGAGTTGCTTTCAGTCTAGCTAGTGCCCACAGTTGTAAAAGCCGCCCCTAGCAAATGAGCCGTCACTATAAGAATGCACTAATCCCTTCGCCACTGCTCTATTGAAGGTAAAGTCCAACACTTTTCTGAGACATAATGCAACCATGGTAATTTTTCAAACCATTTATGTTGGAATGATTTCTCAAAACTTTCCGAGCCGAATCTCCTTCCTGAAAAGTTGAAATTTGTTTGAAAGGGCACCTCATCCTCGGCAGATGGGGCCCTGGTCATACCGGGACGTGCAGAGTTGGAGCTAACGGGCTGTTGTTTCTCGCAGCCCCCACTGCGACCGTCTCCTGGTGGGAGCTGCGGCACTGGCGCTGAGCTGCTAATGCTAGCTGGAATCTCTTCTGTAGTAGGAGCTGGATGAATGTTGCTGTTTTCATCTTCTTTGTTGTCCTCCTCCTAGGTGACATTCATTTTTGGTTTTTGTTTTTTAAAAATAGGCTGATTAATGTTATACGTTATTATTTTCTGTTGTTTTACTCCATGGTTGTCACTCGCCATTGATGTTAGACTATGATTCGTATAAATATGCTGAAGCCGCTTCCTGGTGAGGGAGTCCATTTAAAAATGTTTTATTATGTAATATGTATTCCCACAACTCTAATTAGGCCCCATATAATTTATAGATATTGTATATATACATATTTTTTATGGTACACCCTAAAATTGCTTGGCCGCACCCCCCTTGTCATGGAGATATGACCTAAACATACAGACTAGATTGTTTTTTGTACCAGGCCTTAAAGAGGTTTAATTATGCTGTTAAAACGGCCTGTTTAACATGGGGGTCAATAAGATACTGCTCTATTATGAAACCTGCCCCGAGTGGACACTCAGAGAACTCCAGTTTTTGGCACTTCATTATTGGATCAACCAGGAGGTCACTGTGGTTGGTGCTTGATGAAGACATATGGTATTAACACATTTTAATTTCTGTTATGATATTATATTGTTATAAACATAAAGTATAAACAACACCATGACTGTTATAACAGTAAGCTGATGCTCTGTGAGACTGTTCTAGGAAAGCCAAGCCGAGTGATGAATGACAATGGTAGAGACACATATATGCAACAAACGGACATGGAGAGAGCAGACAGAATTAGAGAAGAGGTAGAAGGAGACAATAAAGAGGTTGAAGGTTAGGGTAGGTTGGAGTTTGGAGAGACTGTCATATAAAGTAAGTGGAGTAAAGCGGTCCTCTAAGGAGACAAAGAGCCACAGACTGTGAATGAGAAGAAGGAGAGAGACAAGCAGAGGGAGCAGAGGCTTCAAACAGGGGTGCCCAGGAGAGACAATCATAAAGCATAAAAGGGCCCACTAAAGAAAGAGAGGGAGATACGTAGAAAAACTTTGAGACACAGAGGAAGTTGTGCAGTGACATTAAAGAGAATAGGGACTTCCTCACTGGTGAGTGTTGTAACTTCACGACAGCCGCAGCCCACTGAGTAGCCATGTCTTCCATCTGCAAAGCCTTCGTTGAAGCACCAAAAACCACCAGAATCCTGACTATTTACCGCTTGTTTGTCTCAATATTTGAGAAAGTTAAAATATATATATATTGCACCTGTCAAGTCATGGACAAGGAGTGAAGCAGGGTGAAAAACAACCTGTTAAAGTCACCTGTGTGTCTACAGACAGTTTGTGAATGCCAGCAGTGTTCAGAAGTGGCGGAAACCCACGCAGACACGGAGAGAACATGCAAACTCCACACAGAAGGGCTCCACCCAGGCTCACCAAGTGAAGTTCCAAATTGTAATGAATGAACCTCTGGGTAGACAAATAAAGAGAGAAGAAGAAGGAGCAATGTGAAATGGTGTCGAGCAGTTAATAGATATTGGACTGTGTGTGTCGTCAGTGTCGTGGTTTTATCAGTTTCATCATCGTTTGTGTTTGGGGGACATGTAGCAAGTTCGGCTAAGTTTGCTAGCAGGTGCTAGGCAAACGGCACAGTGATTGTTGAAAGGAGACACCGCCTGCGCAGATTGCAGGAGCTCTACGAGGTCGTCTAGGAGAGTATCGCCAACGGGGGCTGCTTCGCTGCTTTTTGTTTTCTTAATGGTGAATGGGTTTCTCCTGTATACCTTTTGAATACATTTTCTATAACTGATATCCTGCATGATATCCTGAGTGTATTCTCCATAGCCTCTGAACAGCTATTGATGAGAGTGAGAATCATGTATTACTACCCAAGACAGTTGTTACTATTTGAGATGTCGCTTTTACCATAAGATATTGAATTAGGGTTAAGGCCTCACTTTAGAGAATAAGTTGGGTTTGTTAATACACGAGCCGGTGGTAAAAGGGTTACACTTCTCAGGTTTGTCTCTGTGGTGATGTGTCAGCCCAGCAGGTTAAGCACTGTATAGATACGGTTGCCAGGCTCGCTATGTGAAGTTCCAAATTGAGTCTGTACTGCAGCTGCTTTATCAGCGGGAATACACTGAGTGAGGACCAGAGTTTTTCAGTGTAAAATCAATGAGAACTGACCTTGTTCTATCCCAATACATGTGAGCAAAGAACTTAACAAATCCACTCTTGGTGTAATAGAGCACATGGAAGACAGAAACTTGTATTCTTTGGAAGTAAATAAAAGGTAAAAATGATTCAAGAGAGAAAGAATGGAAATTCAGACAAAAAGGTAACACAGTACAGAGCTGTTGATTGAAAGGAAAATGTTTCTTTATTACAACTTGGGTTTATTGTACTTTGAAAGTCAAAGTAATGAAAGCGGCACTTAATAGCAGCTTCAGTTCTCGGCTTGTCTCTACACAGGATGCATTCGAGTGTAAGTCATTTGGCAGCAGAGCCTCACAGTCCATGTATTTATGTGCATTAAAGGTTAAATCTGTAGAATCTTTATTAAAGTCTATATTATTTTTTAAATAATACACCCACAGGGTGTTTTGAGGGGTGCAAAATGAATGTATTGCTTTTCCATAAAAAATGAAGTCTGAATTAATATATTTTTTTAAATTGACAGGTTTGACAATAACTTTCTGTCACATTCTGTTTCCATTGTAGCAGCCAATGTTGGGTATTGCTGGTTGCCAGGGTTGTCTGTTGTTGGGTGCAGCTACTGTAGGCTGGCACTGGGTGAGTTTGCAAATCCCGCAGCTGCTTCAGAGCCTCAGAAAGGGGACGTTATTTGTCCCAGCAGCTGAGTGAGCGGAGACGGGCAAAAATCAGAGTCAATATAGGCCAAGCATTCACTCCATGGACTGAGAGAAAGGAGTTCAAAGGCATTAAAACGCATGCCCAAATGGCTACGTTTCTCCTAGATCGCTAACATCACTTTCATCTTTACTTAGCTGGAACAGCTAACGGCTAACGCTAACTGTCAGTTAACTCCTCTAATCCTTGTTTTTATGGTGTGATTTGCCGGAGGGGGTGGGTTCAAATAGGCTCAGACTGACTCCGGTCTCCTGTGGGCTACTGTCTGACCAACCTGGCAACCTGACTGCTGGAGTTATTTTTTGTTGTTGCAACTACGATCTTGAGACACTAGATGGCAGTTTTCTGCTCTACATATTCAACCTTTAAGGAGAGGTAAATAGGGTAAAAATATGGGTAAAATCAATTTTAAGTGCTTTTCATTTCTGACGGTGGTTCTTTAACCTGCATAAGTTAATAATAGCAGTGGTGAAAGGTATCCATAGCAACACATTATAGTAACAAATAGATAGAGTATGATTTGTTGTTGCAGGACAAAACACATTAACACAGCAAAGTCCTGATTTTGTGAGTGCTTAGTTTGAAATCTACTTTTATTGGTCTCTCCAGATCCTGCTTAACATGGGAGCATGAGCATTTTGTTTAACAGACTATTGAGGCGACATCTTTTGTACTTGGAAAATGGAGAAGCTGCATGTTGTCAAATGTTGTGCTTATGAACCAGTCCACTCTCTAATCAGAAAACTGATCTGTTTGTTTTGTACTCACTCAGTGAACGTATCATGGGAAATCTATGTGTAGCTTAAGAACAACTGCAGAGAAAATGAAAAATAAATGTCTGGCTGCACCAGCTTTAGAGATCTTCAATATACTTTAGGATTTAGAATGGGAAAGCAGCTCTCATATTCATGTGTTCATGTCTCGTCATCTAACAGGCAGGTTCATCGATGAAGATTCTTGAACAACATTAAAAAAAAAGTCAAAGGTAAGGATACTTTTTTAGTACACAAGAACACTGGGAGTATAAACTATCTTCAGACACCGTTGTGTGCTCTCAGAAAGCAATAAATCATACACTCTGACTGATATTATTTTCTATCACATCTTTAAAAGCAGCAGAATTATTGTTTTTTGCCTTTAGAAGTTGTGATGGAGAAAACAATCAGGACACATCATTTAAGTGCTTATATTTAAACCCAAGAATTCAAGTACATAAATCTGTGGTGACTTTTACACTCAAAGGCAAATTTTCTTCTGCAGCTCATTTCTAATCTTTGTTATTTAGAAATCCAATTTGATCCAGTTATTTGTGATGTTGTTGCCTCAAAGAGACATATTTGCTGAGGAGTTGACAACAAAGCCTACATCATGTAGCTCGATCAAATCACAGATAAAGGAATATTATTACGCAGTGAAAGAAGAGTTGTCATGTTTTATATTTAGCTCAGTGTAGCCTGGTGAAAGCGTAGTGCTTGAACACAGGCAGTAGAAAGATGCAGTATGTAAGGGAGGCAGTAGCCAAAGACACAATGTTGTTTTCAATAAGCATTACTGAATTAATTGCACAACTCAATACTGGGAAAGTAATTAATTATTGTGCACTGAGAATGTGTTAAAGAATACTGTCTAACTGGAACAGCAGGGTTTTTTGGATTAAAGGAGACCCATTATGTTTTTCCTTATGTAATACTCTGATAAATATCAGATGTATTTATTTCATTTTTTCATGGGAATAAGTTACAGATAAAACAACAGTTAGTATTGGACTTGGTTAATATTGGACTGTGTGTGTCGTCAGTGTCGTGGTTTTATCAGTCTCATCATCGGACCATGAACTGTTGTCGGACAACTTGTTAAGTGTGTGAGTTGGACTCTTCCGTGCAGCGTTTGTGTTTGGGGGACACGTAGCAAGTTCGGCTAAGTTTGCTAGCAGGTGCTAGGCAAACGGCACAGTGATTGTTGAAAGGAGACACCGCCTGCGCAGATGGGAGGAGCTCTACCAGGTCGTCTATGAGAGTATCGCCAACGGGGGCTGCTTCGCTGCTTTTTGTTTTCTTAATGGTGAATGTGTTTCTCCTGTTTACCTTTTGAATACATTTTCTATAACTGATATCCTGTGTTTGTATTATTGCATTGTGTTTTTGTTTTTTTAAGTATTGCATACTGCATGACATCAGAGTTTATAGGTCTGAGTGTATTCTCCATAGCCTCTGAACAGCTATTGATGAGAGTGAGAATCATGTATAAGGTGGGTTTGTTAATACACGAGTGGTAAAAGGGTTACACTTATTTACTGTCATATATATATATATATATATATATATATATATATATATATATATATATATATATATATATATATATATATATATATATATATATATATATATATATATATAATATTACAATGTCAGATGTTCATATTAAACATGTCTTCAAATTATGAGGGGAAAGGAAGGAAAAGTAATCCCTCTGAGCAAAAACTGCTCTGAACGCTTTGTTTCCAAGAGTTTTTTCTATTCTCTGCTCAAGGTGACATTAATGTGCCAGATTTTTTATATGGTCATCTGCTCCAGGCACACTACTATATTGTCGGCATAAGATACACTGCTATATTTAGCTACATGCTAACATCAAGGAAAGCTGTAATTGTGGTTGCAGATTTTGTTCATTCTGACCCAGTTTTGGATTACATCGGTTGTGTAGTTTTTGTTTTAGATGCATCGTTAGGTGTTTTTTTCACAGTCGAAAGTTCTCCTAGATTTACCTTGGTAAATCCAAACATACATAGTGTTGTATTTTGATTGTAGTGGCAGCTAGTGTTTGTGTAGGTGTGAGTGTGTGTGTCTGTGTTTCTGTGTGTCAGCGTGGCTGTGTGTGTTTATGTGAATGTGTGAATGAACAAATATATACATTTGTGTATGTCTCTGTGCATGACTGTGGGAGGGTTGGGTTCTTTTAACTTTCTTCTCCTGATTTTATTTGATGTTTCTCTTTTTCTGTACATCTCTGTAAGGCACTTTGCGATACTTTTCTGTATGAAAAGCGCCATATAAATAAAGGTTGATTTGATTCGTAGAATGGTTTTCAAAAAACCTCATAATGAAGAGGAAGAATGCGGATTACGTCCTGGACGTGGATCAACGGACAAGCTCTTCACTCTTGCAAGGATCCTGGAGGGGGCCTGGGAGTATGACCATCCAGTCTATGCTGTGCTTTGTGGATCTGGAGAAGGCATTTGACTGGGAGATACTGTGGGAGGTGCTGCAGGAGCATGGGGTGAGGGGGTCACTTCTGTGGGCCATCCAATCTCTGTAAACTCAAAGCGAGAGCTGTGTTCCCAGTGGGGGTTGGCCTCCACAAATCCAATCCTGATCTTTTCGGGGATTCATCCACCAAAAACCTAACCGAACTGAAGTAACAAGACGAATGTGAGCTACCTGGGTAAATTAACCCAATCAGCTGCTTCTGGATGTTGACAATCCATCTGTGTTTATTTCTTTACTCGTTTTAACCCTCTACAGCTCACTCCAGGTTAGGACTAGTGATAAAGCATTAGCTTTATACCCCAAGACCAAAATAATTAGTAACACGATGATAAAAACAAATGTTCATTGAGCGTTTGTTTTCAATATTCATTCAACGTAGCTCATTGGACCACAAATATAATTGGAAAATTGTGTGCATAATGAAGTTTGCCATTTGCCATTAAAGATGCACTTTTGAGTTCATAACTTCAGCTCAATATTTCACCATCTACTGTCAAGTTGGACAAAGCATCAGGCTTCAGTCGTAAAGTAAAAAGAAACCAGATCATTGATGAGTGACATATTTCTGAATATTGGCCTTAAGACTACTGACTTTTGCCTTTGGTCAATATGCCTGAGGACTGTTTTTCCCAGCCAAATATTTTAAGAACCTAGGAATCAATGGTAAGTCCTACTGCGTGTCAGAATGAAAATTTACTGAAAAGCTCCATGTCAACGTTTTTCTCAGTGCTGTGCCCTCATCTTAACCCAAGAGTTTAAAACCTTTGAGGAGATGTTGACCACATAGCCTGAGGCCAGGAGCCTCTGGTCAAAAAGTGTCTCCGGTGTGATGGTTTTCTCCTTCAGTACATAACACACAAATATAAGCACAGAAAGACCACAGCAGAGAATCACTGAACCGACTGCATTTCATTGTGTTGCAGTCTGAAGGATTCATTCATTCATTCATTCATCTTCAACTTCTTGAGGCAGGGTACACCCTGGACAGGACGCCAGTCTATCGCAGGGCGCATAGAGACGCACAGAGACAGACGACCATTCACACCTATGGGCAATTTAGAGTCATCAATTAACCTCACACGTGCATGTTTTGGATTGTTGGAGGAAACCGGAGAACCCGGAGAAAACCCACGCAGACACGGGGAGAACATGCAAAGTCCACACAGAAAGGCCCCAGCCGGGGCGCAAACTGGGAACCTTCTCGCTGTGAGGTGACAGTGCTAACCACTACCCTCTGTAATAAATACAAAGAGAGACTCTCCATCTCCTTCTGTTCTGGACTCTTTTAAACTGATCAGTGTACAAGATCTGATGGATTTGATCAAGAGAATGGATGTATCCAAGAGCCCTCTTGATGATTTACCTATTTAACTAATCCAACCTCATTATGGAATTTTATTTCAACATTTTCCCTCACAAATGTTACATTTGGAATAACCAAGATATATGTTTTCAATGCAAGCCACTGTTTTTAAAGAGCTGGATTGATAATGGAATACTTCTCGTCTGTCAACCGCTTAACAAGGAGGATCATTTGTTTACCTATAATGAATTTTTATCAGAGAATAACGTTGCTGTGCTTCCTTCATTGTCTTTGATGCAGTTCCTTCAGGTATTAAAAATCTACTTTCATCAGCAATCAGAGAAACTGTCCAGCAAACCTCTCTACCAGAGCTTTATATTGGAAACTGAGATCCTTTTTTGAGTATAAAACTAATAATTGTCAGGCCTGGCGAAATGAGGACTCAGATGCAGTCAGAGAACGAGTATGACAAGCTTTTATTCTGAAACTCTTGTATCTCCTTCAGAAGAAGTGGCAACAAAACGGCTTTAAACTCTTACTTGTCAACAGACAGAGGATAGACAAGAACACCATAAACAGGGCTAGAAACTAGGGCTGCAGCTATCGATTCTTTTTGTAATCGATTAATCTAGCACTTTATCGATCGATTAATCGGATAAAAAAAAATTTGTTTTTAAACAACCAAAACAAATAATGCATAACGAAAATGATGTGGCTGTAAAATAATCAAGCATTTCTAATAAAAAAAAACAGGTATTCATTCCAACTCCAAAATTTGGCTCCAAAACTAAGCCCATTTATTAAGTGCCAGCGAGAATTTAATTACAGAATACAGTTCAATCAACTTGGATAAAACATGGATAACATTTAGTACAAACTTAAATAGTAAAGGCCATTTGGCCTTGTTTGCTTAATACAACATTATCAAGCCAAACAGGTACACAATGTGTACGATTTATAAAAATAAATGTAAATAAAACAATTATAAATAAAATAAATAAATTATAAATAAGACTTGTTCAGCTGTAATCTCAAAACAAACATGAAAATGTACCTAGATGAGAGAGAGAGAGAGAGAGAGAAAGAGAGAGAGACTCCCTCCATTGCGCAATCACTCGTGCAGAGGGCGCGTGCTTGTTCCCATTTCTGTGTATGTTTCCAATATGATGGTTGAGGACACTTTTATGTAATAAAAGCATACGTCTTCTTTTCCATGGTGTTCAGTAATGTATTTTACGTGTGTGTGTGTAATATTTACATCTTAATGATATAAAACATAAATCCACCTGGAAAATGCTGTCTTGAGGCAGGCAGTACCTCTGCCTCAAGTTAGGCGGCGATAGTGAGCAGCCGGATAGCCAGCAGGTCACGGTGAACTCTAACCTGTGTGCAAAAAGTAAACACAGTGTGTGCTGTGCGACGATGTAGAGCTTAGCGACAAGCTGTCATTTCTCACCCTAAAAATGGAGGATTTGATTTCTAAACTAAGACATTTTTCTAAGCTGGACTTTCAGTCAAAGCAAGAAGTCATTTACAAGTAAAGGTAAGATATACTGCAATATACAGCTGCACTGGTGTTTAAAAATGGTTTTCAGCATCCTGTTCTCTCCTATTCTATTGGCATCCTTCTGTATGTTTGTAAATCTAACTTGTGAGTCAGTGCCTCCCCAACCCCAACCCTCTCTGCACGTCACTGATTCATAGATAATCATTCTTCCGCCAAGAAACATATTTCCTCCATATGAATGGTTGACATGCAACAACGAGACGCAGCCACTCTAACTTGCGAAGCTGGAGTGCTTCCTGAAAAACGGTCCGTGTGGAACAATCAGATCCCTGCACATAGGCGCGTCATAGGAATTTAACGAGGCTTCGAGGCAGATGTTTTGCTTCGAGGAATTTTCATAATCGAGCTAATCGAGTAACTCGATGAATCGTTGCAGCCCTACTAGAAACTGAAATTCGCTCCCAAAGGAGGAGAAACCAAAAACTCTACACTGGTCTAATAATGAATAAACTAGGAAACGTTACAACAGAAAATCGCTCTTGAGGAGGAAAAGGACAAAAGGCTATAAAATTATCTACTCTTCACTGTGCTGAGAATAACTACAAAATCAAAGTGCTCCACTAGGAGGGAGGAACAAAACAAAAGGCTATGACTATCTAGAAAACAAAAAGGGTTCACAACTGACCAAAAAACTTTATCAAAATCAAAATCACTCTTCGTCAGAGGTATACAAGGAAACAGAAAAACAAGCAAGGCAATACTTATCCATTTACAAGGCAACTCTGTGGCAAGGCTGTGAAATGCTGGAGCTTCATGACACGACGAAATACTCTGGCGACAAGACAGGGGGAGACAAAGACAATATATACACCAGGGAAGGGAGCACAGGTGGAAACAATCAGGGATTAGGGGAGACACCAGACCGGTGACACAAGAGGAAGGGCAAGTGACCTGAAACGAGAGGAGAGTTACTTTTCAAAATAAAAACATGAAATTCACAAGACAAAAAACCCAAGACAGGACATTCCTCACCGCGGTGTGACAATAATAGATGTATAAGGCAAATAATACAAAGATGCACAATTAGTAAACCAGCTTCTATCCTTTTGTTTTTAGTCATCAGTATTTGGATATAGAATGTGAAAAACATGGTTATTTCCCAGGAATTTTTTTTTTCAAATAAGGTGCAAGAGGTGTCTCTGAAATGACTGCACATATGTTATCCTGTTAATTCTGTTATTGTAAGATATCTGTTAAATGTTGATCCTCTCTGCACCATCACAGATGAAACAACACAACATCTTTTTAGGGAATACTCTTTTAGTCAAACACTGTGGCATGGAATTTCCCTATTTTTAAACAGAAAGTTAGGTATATGACTCAAACCTAATTTTATTGTTTTCATTTCTTACTCTAACTCCTACCTTGTCACTCTAAAGTACTGCACCAACTGAAAACAAAAGATATGTGTAAATAATTTGATCTGTAATGATTTATCTACTCCAATGTTTTGTTTTATTTATGATATATGCATTACATCAAGCAATATTGTTATTGTTACTCTTGTTATATTGTTTGAAGATTGAACAGTAATCACTGATGTAAGTCTATTTGTGTGAATAAAGTTACGAAACGAAAAAAAAGAATCACGTGAATTAAAAAAAAAGCTTTTTTTTTCATTGGTTAAATCTTACCCAGATACAACAGTGCTATTTTCTGATTGACCATCGTGTAGCCCCCGTCTGGATAAAGCACGTTTGCAGAGTATGAGTATGATACGAGTAATACGCGTCAATATCCGTGCTCGGGTTGAATGAACCTGCCTTCTGTGATATTTTTGTCACAGCACGCTCCGCTGCTGGAGCTACACACACACACACACACACACACACACACACACACACACACACACACACACACACACACACACACACACACACACACACACACATACACACACACACACACACACACACACACGCTGTCTCTCCCTCACTCAGACTCGCAGGTCTTTTCCTTTAACTTATAAGTTTCTTCAGCTTCAGGTTTTTTTTAACTTTGGCTGGTGCTCAGATTTGTTTTCTTTTCTTTTTTTAACTAAGTGTCTGACAGCTGTCAGCTGTTCTCTCTCTCTCTCTCTCTCTCTCTCTCTCTCTCTCTCTCAAGAAAGTTATGTTGAGTTTGAAAACTATTGTTCATTACATTCATGTGTTGTATTCATTGTTGTAAAATATCAATTGCATGCTTAAAATAACATGCTGTTTTAAGACAACTCCACCCACTTCAAGGTTAGGCACCGCCCACCCCGAGTACGGATACGGATAATTCATATGACAAACGGATACAGATAATGCTGTACTTGCTTCTCCCTAGTGCTTAATTACTGCCTAATTCCTATTTTGGATCTTTCGAAGGTATGATTTGCCCTATCCATCTTAATGTGTTCTTGTATGTTTAATGAGGAATGAGCAACAGCAAAAAGTGTTTATTAATTTTTGGTTTTAAAAATGATACTTAATTGCTTTCAATGATCTGTTACACATAACTCAAAATGTAATTTTATATGTTTTCAAACACTTTTCTTAAAATTGTAATAATTTCACTTGAATGTCTTTTTCCAAGGTTTTTAAATATCATGTTATATGTGTTTCTTTTCAATGCTTTTAATGTTTTATGTAAAGCACTTCGAATTACCGTGCTATACAAAAAAACGTGTCTTGCCTTGCCTAAACATTAAGAAATACCTACCTTGCAATAAGTGGTTAAATCTATAAAGAGAGTGATCCTTATTGAAGTATTCTGCATCAATTTTGCCAATTATTAAAATAGTTGTAAGTATTTTCAGCGAACGATGTCTTGAGTTATGTTACGTTATTTTAGAAACATTTACAAAAGATAATTGTCCAGAACCATGTTCAACAGTTAATCCATGTGTCAATATTTGATGTCTATAATTTTTTTAATCCATTGCAATCAACAAATGCATGAGATGTACTTACGGTACAGACACACACATATGCGTTAAGCAACATCTGAGTATTCTACCTTTCTAGGTCATTCTGGGGCACAATTGTGAATAATGCGGCTGCAGCAGTAAAAATCCAGTCTCCATTATTGTCTAAGAGAACCATTTATTACATTAACAGGTTGCGTGTCACCAGATGAATACAATTATTGATAAAAACCGAACACTGTGACATGGTTCTTTTCATATTCTATTTGTTGGTCTTAACAGCTTTGGAACAAGCTGCACCATGTTTTTTATGCTGTTAACAGCTCAACATGAAGCCAACAGATGAACAGAGTGCTGATAATTTGATAAACAAAGCGTTTAGCCATGCTAGTGACAGGGCTCAATGGATGGTTGGTCAATCCATCACTTAAAGTGAAATGCCAGTGTCAAATCATCCCAGGGTCTTTTAAGGCAAATTGGGTCATCAAATAAGCCATCAAGAATATTTTTTTTCGTGTAGGATTTTCCGGAGAGTGGCTAACACGGATATGTTTGGGGCGGCATGTTGAATGCATTAAAACATGTTTTTAACCACTTATACTTCTATAAATAACACCTTACCTCTGTAGTAGCATGATAAGAGTCCCTACACATTAACCGAAGCACCAACAACATAGTTAGTGAACCCAGAGTTTATTAAAAGAGTGTTTTGAAAGACTTACCTACTGGCCCCTGTACCAGCTGCTCTATTCAAGTCAATTAACAAAGTAAATCCAAAAGGAAGGAGCCCATTGATAATTGATTCCAGCAAAACACATAAATGTTGTGGTGTGCTGCAGACACGGTAATGCCTCTGCCTTAGCGTCTCCATCGCGCCTTAGTGTCCAGATAAACAATAAGCCACTGGTTTATCAGAGCAGGTCATCGTACCGCAATGGCAGCCTATGACAAGTTTCTGGGTTGTAAGCTTTCATTTTTGTTTTGCAGCCGGGAAAGATACAAACACGAACCTTTCTGTCTCTCTTCACTTCAAGTTGCAGGCTAGACGGCTGAACCCGTGCCTGCACTCACTGCGCGTCTTCCGGCAACACATGCCCCCTGAACCTTGACCTTGATCTGTGTAATGTTTTGGTGCTGCAGGTAAAGCTCTGTGGGACATTTCACCAAACTGCCACAAACCCCAACGTTTATGTGTTTTGCTGGAATAAATCGTCCATGGGCTCCTTCCTTTTGGATTGCATTTGGTAATCGACATGGAGCAGCTTGTACCAGGGCCAGTAGGTAAGTCTTTAAAAACACTCTTTTAATAAACTCCGTGTTCACATAGTACGTTGTTGGTGCTTTGTTTTATGTGTAGGAACTCTGGTGTTATTTGGAGCAGTATCAGTGGTTAAAAAAGACATTTTAATGCTTTCAACTCGCCACCCCAAGCTTATCCGTGTTAGCGACTCTAAAGAAAATCTATGTTAATAGTTCATCCACGAAAAAAAATGTCTCGATGGCTTATTTGATGACCCAATTCGCCTAAAAAGACCCTTAGATGATTTTACACTGGAATTTTACTTTAAGTTCCAACTGAAATATCTCAACAAATATTGGATAGATTTCCATAAATACTCATACTGGTACCTGTAGGTTCAGAATGTCCCATCCATTGGGAGGTGGGATTAATAAAAAAAATGTAAAAAAAAACACTTAGGATTAACAGCGGATGGATTCCGAATGGGTCAAATAAAAGGTCTTCAAAGTTGTAAACATAATTATTCTAAATGTGTCCAAGTTTGATTCCTGTTGCATTAAATATGACAGGAAGCTGTCAAGAAGTTAATAAGGTCCAAGGCTGTTGCCTAGCAATGAAATTCTGTTGGAAATGTCTTGGACTAAATCCTTTGGAATTCATTGTCTGAGAATGTATCTTCTAGGGACTCTGAATATCTGTTGGAAATGGCATGGAAAACCATCGGATTCAGAGATATTTTACTCTGAACCACAAATATTAATCTCATGGTGGTGCAAGAGGAAAAGTCAGCATATCACTCAAGTAAACCGGATTTACATGGCATGACATCCCCAAACCAAATCATGAATGAAGTTAATGTGGAACCTCTCATTTAATTTTCAATTTACAAGCAACGTTAACAACGGCTGTAGACCCAAATGCCTTTATATGCAATTGAATAGACCTACAACCACCCAGAGCAATGTCACATGATGGATGTAAGAGTGACAGACATTACAATCAGACTACAGCATGGGGTGATGAGCTCTGATGTTGTAGCATCAATATATGAACTAGTGTCGCCATTTTTGCCATTAGCATTTGAAAATAGTACTTCGACATAAAGCTCCACATGAGCTGTAGCCATCTTGGTGGTTTTCGAAAATGCCTTGTTGAAGCTTGTCTTTACTAAGCTAGGCTTATGCTTGCCATAGGATCTCCAGCACGAGCCAAAAGTGGCGTAAAGTAAGGCTCCACGAATTGTCAATCATTGTATTAAACTGGAACCATATGAGATAAATGTCTCTGATTGTTTGGTCGCCTGGAAATCTGCCTGACAGATAAAACACAAGCTCTCAAATTCATAAAACACAAGCTCTCAAATTCATCTGATTCCCACGCTAGGAATCATCCTTTGTGGACTATGAATTTTTGAATAGATTTCATAGTAATCCAGTTGTCTAGATATTTTAGACTGGACCAAAGTGGTGGACGGATCTACATTGTTGTCCATAGCAGGGCTACATATACCAGCCATAAAAAATGTGATTAAGAAAATGTCTATTAGCATTTAGCTAAAAATAGAAGCACAGCTTAACAGAGCAGCTGATGTGGCTGTTTCTGTCATATTCACACTATAACTCATCGTTAACCTGGAACAGCTAAAATAGAACATTTTTTCTCATGTAGGCTGGCACCACCTGTTTCAGACCGTTCTTGGGCATTGGTTTGAATTTGGAATTCTAAAATGCCATTGGTGTAGTTAGATATAAAAGAAATATTTACAGGAAAAGTTAATTTTCTACCCAAAACAGGAGGCAGTGTTTATGCCAATAATATCACTGTCTAGCATAGTTTCAGAAAGATGATTGAGAAATGGACCAGACAAATATGTCAAATATCTTGGGGGCTGTTGTGTGTTGAGTGGGGAGCTATAGCACTTGAAGAGAATTTGTGGTATAAAATTTAATTTCCTAGAAACATCTAGGTCATTTGTCATAGATGTTTTTATACATGTTTCCCATCGGCCAGAAAAGGCTTTACCAAGATTAACTAGACTTTTTTTGCCATTTGACAAGGGAAAGTAATAACTTTTTAACACTAGAGCTTTTAAAGAATCCCACCCAAAGTTTAACAGTGTCAGACTCTGCAGCCATGTCTAATAGGCTTGGCACGCTGAATATCTTCTTTTTTACACACGCTAGTCAAAGTGCTCTCAGCAAGATGAGCTTACATGACTAATATTTTATGTGCATGCAAAAGGAGAACATGCCTCCAGACGCTGGCAGCAATAACAAGACAGGTCAACTGCCAAAGAGGAAGAAAGTTTAAGGAAAGATGGAAAAATGGAACAGAGATGCTATCTGTACTAGCATGTTTTAGCAGTGTCTGACAGTCAATTTGAAAGTGGACATTTTAACAAATCCCATTAGGGTTTGAGATGGCCCATTATCATCCTGAACATATTACAATTTCTAGTTTCTCTAGATCTGAGCTGTGAAGTGGTAATGATGGATGGATCGATTGATTGTTGCACCGCAGCCAGGTTGTTTGGGTTGTTATTGTGCAGTAAGCAGGACTGGAGAGAGCTGAGATTAAATGGAAAATGGATTGGACAGGGAAGAAGGTATGTTGTCTCATCTTATTGTGTTCCTTACTCAGCTCTTATCTGGGCAATCTGAAGTCAACACAGATGCACCACTCATCAGGGCACTCAAAGCTGTTACCAATTTCCATGGATTTCAATGGTAACATTGTGACTGAGATACTTCCCATGATAGCAAGAAATACACCCCAAAACAAATCCAACAATGAATCCATGTTCAACCAACTGGAACTGTGTAGAACCGTCCTGTATATTTATTATGCTGAGATTTTCAGTTTCAGAGCATTAACTTATAACAACATTAATTGTTATAGTGAAAAAGAATCAGTTAAACATGCGGAAGTATAGATGTTGAATTTTTTGAAATTTGTGATGTACACTTAACATTTCTCTGTTAACTTTAAAGGCACTGTACTACTTGATTATTATAGCTTGTAGGGATCAAGTGTTTATATCTGGCCAAGTACTATTCATATATAATGATAATCAATCAGTGTAATACATGAATCTACAATTTAATACATTTGTTATGCATCCAAAATGTCAGCAATTTTCATTTACAAATGACAACTATGGGAAAACATATAACTGAACATCAATTTCATTTTAGACAAGACTAGCTATCAAACAAGCTAGCTTTCACTTGATACACCCCTCTTACTTGAGCTGTCTACACTCAAAAAATATTATTATTTTTATTATTAAATGATGTTTCATTTGATCCGCATTGAGCCACGCATTGAACAAACGTGGTTGATGTTTTTTTTCTTAATTAATATTCATTAAGATTTGAACTTCTTTTACTTAAATAAAAATGTCAAGATTTTAACATACAGTAAGTCTATTTACTTGAATAAACAGTATACTAGTAAAAAATTAATGCCTTGCTATCTCAAATCTCAACAAAGACACTATACGGCTCATATATGCTCTATGTTAGATACGGATACGGACAGAGCCTTCTGTCCTTCTCTGCGTACATTTTGTCCGTATTTCTGAATGTATCTGGAAAGCTTACGGATGCGTACAGATACCACCAAATATTGCAGTTCAACCAGAAATCGTGGGGGCAGTGTCGGGCACTGGACAAGTCAGTCTGCTTTAAGTTTGATTCTGAAGTTATCAAGTCAGTCTGCTTTAAGTTTGATTCAGAAGTTATCAAGTCAGTCTGCTTTAAGTCTGATTCTGAAGTTATCAAGTCAGTCTGCTTTAAGTTTGATTCAGAAGTTATCAAGTCGGTCTGCTTTAATTTGATTCTGAAGTTATCAAGTCAGTCTGCTTTAAGTTTGATTCTGAAGTTATCAAGTCAGTCTGCTTTAAGTTTGATTCAGAAGTTATCAAGTCAGTCTGCTTTAAGTTTGATTCTGAAGTTATCAGGTCAGTCTGCTTTAATTTGATTCTGAAGTTATCTAGTCAGTCTGCTTTAAGTTTGATTCTGAAGTTATCAGGTCAGTCTGCTTTAAGTTTGATTCTGAAGTTATCAAGTCAGTCTGCTTTAATTTGATTCTGAAGTTATCAAGTCAGTCTGCTTTAAGTTTGATTTTAAAGTTATCAAGTCAGTCTGCTTTCAGTTTGTTTGTCGAGTGAAACGCTGCACTCAAGGTTCAGACACAATTCACAGACCGTTCAGAATGAGTTATATGCGATGTATACTGGAGAAAACGTGCTGCTTCTGGTAATTTGACGGTAGCAGGTGTGATGTCATGCTAAAAAAGTCCAATTTTTTCAGAGACAATATATTTTTCTTTCCCCCTCCAAATCTTTTATTGGTATGCCGTACCGGCCAGTACCGGTTTACTTTCACCCCTGGATGGGAATCGGTTGCAACTACACAGCCAAAGTCCAAAATTCTCCAATTTTGGCTAAGTTTTTGGTTTTGTTGTTACTGCAAATTTAAACACTTCACATGAATTACACATGGAATAATTTATTTAGATTGTCAGAGACAGGTTGTAGCTAAATTTTCATTCTGTGTTTTGTTTTTGCAGGGCAGTATCATTATTTGAACCTTTATCCAGGGATGAAACTGACTATTGCCCCAATTAAACTAATACAAGCCGGCTGCACACAATTACAGCCACACTGCTATTTGTTCCATGTGGTTTTAAAACCATCTTGTCTGCCATAAGAGGTGTGCTGAGAGGCTAGATATTCATGAGTCAGTGGGGGCCTCCAAGGACGCAGGGCCCTCCACTGAAAACACAGGCTATCATCATTCCCTCCCTGTGATCACACACACATTTTTTTCTTCTGTTCCCAAGAGCTGTATAATCTGCCAAAAGTTTTGTGTGTGTGTGTGTGTGTGGGGGGGGGGGGGGGGGGGGGGGGGATAAAGATGGGAGGAGAGCTACAGAGCTGAAAGAAAAAAAACAAACCCAGCCCCTTATTTTATCACCCCGTCCCTCACTGCTTCATCGTTCGACTGAAGGTTCGGTGAAAGAGACAAAAGAAAGAAGGTCAAGTGTGATTCCATGATCAAAAGCAGCACTTGCAATCTTTGGGATAAAGTTTTTTGATTTACCCTTTGTGTGTGTGTGTGTGTGTGTGTGTGTGTGTGTGTGTGTGTGTGTGTGTGTGTGTGTGTGTGTGTGTGTGTGTGTGTGTGTGTGTGAGAGAGAGAGAGAGAGAAACAGAGAGAGTATTTAGCCATTGAATCAAAGTATATTGTGTTAGAGAGCCTCTACCTTTTTTTTCAATCCCCAAACAATCAACACACTGCCCCGGCATGGTGGAATGGTAGTGAGGCTTGTCGTCGTTCAGTTTCCTCACATGGCCATCTTGTTGTCCACATTTTCTCATTTTCCTGTCCTCTCTATGTGAAGCGTTTGTGAGGCAGGTAAATGCAATTTGTCTAACACGGAGCAATGAGAGGCCACAGAGAGAGAATCGATCTGCATTTGTGAATGTAATACAACAAGAGTTGAATAAAAAGGGGAACAAAAGGGCCTCGGGAGGAATGGGGAAAATGTGGTTTAATAAAATGCACTGAAATTACATTTAGTTAGTGGTCTGAAAGTTGGATTGTAAATCATGTTTAAGAAAACACAAAACGCATATAAACAGATAATATAAATGTCCAACCTTTTACAGATTGAGTGAGTAACTTATCAAAATGATAGCTCACCAGTACTAATTAATTTAAAGTTTGCACGGCAAATATAATTCCATTGATTAAATAAATATTCTGTCCTCTGTGCAGAAGTAAACATATGCAGTGAGCCATCATATTCCATTTGCATGCATGCTTTTGAGTGCATTTTTTTGATGCATGCATGTTCACACTCCAGCTTGGTCTTTATGTACATGTGTGTATTAAAAGCAGAGAAAAGTCTACCCCAGCCAAGAAAAGGATTTCTAAAACTTGACGAATGCAGGTTTAGAGAAGTTGCCTTATTGATTTTCATTATCCTGTTTCATCGCTCTCACATGAAATCAACACTAATGGAATCAAGGTTCATCAGCATGGAAGAACTGCAGCAACAAGAAAAAGACCACTCATTTGTTCTGTGTGTGTGTGTGTGTGTGTGTGTGTGTGTGTGTGTGTGTGTGTGTGTGTGTGTGTGTGTGTGTGTGTGTGTGTGTGTGTGTGTGTGTGTGTGTGTGTGTGTGTGTGTGTGTTTGTGTGTGTGTGTGTGTGTGTGGTTGTGTGTACGCAGTTGGCCATGCTCGGTGGAGGAAGAAAGGGACGAAAAAGGATAATGAAAGAATAATGTTACATTTAATGGTCAATTTAAAAGAAAGCAATGCGGAAAAATTCAATGTCTTGGCTACCCAACATGTACATGTATCATCACATCACACACTATAACATACTTTGCAGATAATTATTTGGGTCATGTTCACACTACAAGGCTTCATGTTCATTTTCATTGCTGCATGTTTTCAGTTAGCACTCATGAGATGTAAACCAAGGCAGATCCCAATAAGCCCTTGATTTGTGTATATATTTCACTTGTTTCTAGCCCCTGTTGTTATTGGTATTCCTATTAGTTTTAACTGTAAATAGTTTGACATTTTGGGAAACATGCTAGATAACTAGATGGGAGGATTGATACCACCCTCATGTCTGTATTCTAAATATGGAGCTACCACAAGTTGCTGGTTATCTTAGGTTAGCAAAGAGAATGAAAAACAATGGGAACCAGCTAGTCTCTGTTAAGGAAATATAATCAACAAAACTTTAAAGAAAAGACTTGTAAAAATAAAATGATTGGTGTTAATTTGAGGTTCAACTCAACAAACTGGCGGTGATGTCATAGAGGAGAGTGCTGTCCATGTATTGTGTCATCGTGGACAATGTCTCCCAATCACTCCGTCACATGCTGGTCGAGCACAGGAGTACATTCAGTGCAATACTCATCCCATGGAGATGCACCACAGAGTGCCAAAGACAAGAGAGTGGTATCTGTTATCAAGCATTTAAGGATATTAACCAAAATGTCAACCTATTCCTTTGGAGGTGTCTCCTCATAATTTATTTTTCTGTGTTCTTTCTGGGCGTCTGTTTGACTCTGGTTTTGTTGAACTCTTCTGGTGTTAATACAGACCCAACCAACCTGCTGTGGGAACCAATTAAATAAATGACATGACACAAATACTGATTGATCAGTGATGACAAAGTCAGAGTTGGGTTTACAAATAAAATTGAGCTTCCACAGTAGTTTACATGCAGGATCCAATTTGTTTACCACATACTTTATGTATTCCAGGGGCACTTATCAATTTCGCATGTGAAGTTTTATTTGTGCATCTGCAATTCTGTAAACATGAGTATCCTGATTCCCAAATATCACACAAACTCAAATTGTAAACGGCATCAGCATAATTTGGTGCCTGGAGACATGTTTGACCTTCGTCATATTGTTGCTGCAGTACAAATTAGACATGGAATAAAGCAACATTTTTATTTAACTGTTCTCTCAAGGTAAAAGTCTTTCCCACAGTCATTTGAACTTTAGTTTGTAAATCTGTAAACAATAAATTGTTTATTTCAATGTAAATTTCTCCCTGATGTCCAAGATGCAGAGTTCATCTTGTGTTTTTTGTACTCGCCCACTAAAAACTTGTAGCTCCATCGCAACACAGATCTGGAGTTCAGCCACCATTTCATCATCTATGAATGAACTGTTCTCTGTGCAAAGCCACGCAGTATTACTTAAGGTCTGCAGTCTTATTTATTTTTAGACGAGCCTTAAATTAATCTCATTTCACACTGCCTGATTATTGTTATTTTTCTTATATCTCAACAAAAAGACGCTGACGTGCAAAGATTTAACTTTTAATAGCTTTGGTAACTATTCTAAATTTCACAAAACATCACAGGTCACAGCTACTGTAGGTGACACTTCTTACATTATTCTTCAGAACATTTCTATTTTTGACCACAAACGCTTCTCACACAGTTAACTCATCTTGAAAAAAAAATTACTTTGCTATGCTTCCTTGATGTTCAGTCTCTATGCAGTC
The DNA here is from genome assembly GCF_963691815.1 of Echiichthys vipera. Classification (NCBI taxonomy): domain Eukaryota; kingdom Metazoa; phylum Chordata; class Actinopteri; order Perciformes; family Trachinidae; genus Echiichthys; species Echiichthys vipera. The sequence continues at coordinate 2,978,386 of NC_139835.1, forward strand.
CAAGTCTTTCAGAATGTGAAGTGATGTTAGCGTGTTTTAAACTGAAACAAAGGATGGTCACTTGAAATTGAAACCAATGGAGTATTTTTTGATTGTTAGACCCCTCTGATGAGTTGATACATAACATTTTCAGGGACTTATCACTAGTTAGACAAGCAGACTAACCGGATGTGTTCATGTGACGCTCATGGCTGGATTATGGACCAGGCGAGTTGGGCCTTGGACCAAGTGACCCTAACCTTCCAAAGGAAGTTGAACACCAGGCCCCCGAGTGCACACAGTGTAAACTGGCCACGATGCACCCGAGTGCTTATAGCCTGAGCTAGCCACTAGGGCCCCCCAGTCCTCCAAGTGCTTACTGTCAGGGATACAACCCCTAAAAAGGGGTTAGTGAGATGTGTTTGTGGCCACTACAGGGCTCCGCTCAGAGAGCACAGCGTCATTAGCTGATTTAAGGCCTTTATCTCCCAGAGTTATAGGAAATACAAGCAGTTCAAAGAATAAGCTTGTCGGTGCACGTCCAGTTTCTGAAATAAAATACAAATGCATGAGTTATTACTATATCCAGCATTGTCTAAGCATTTAAGGACTGTAAACTAAATCTGCATCTTCTCTACATCAGTATTAAACACAGAAGGTATAAATGTCATAATGTTATAAAATCACATTGAAAAACGTTGCCTGAACATTCACTGGAATACAAGGCAGATATAGAAGCTAGCCAGGTAGCTTATCACTTAGTGCAACTTGTTTGGGATCAGACTAGTTACTGAAACGCGTATCTTACAGCAACATAATGACAAGAGACTTAACCCAGGGCCTACACATCAGTAAAACAACATAACATCATAAAATAATCACATTCTCATGCTTCATGAATCTTGTAACAGTAACATCTTAACTTACATCATTAGTGACGACTGCAAAGCGATTGTTGGTAGGAGAAGTGGCGAGATACACTGTTAACAGGAAACAGGAATACAGCCTGACTTCCCAAAGAAAACAATTTCAAAGTAAAAGTCTGTGAACATGAAGAATTCACAACACTTACTGCGTGGGGGCTCCCAGGCCCTCTGTATTTAAAATGTGAGCTCACCAATACTTCCCCCAAAAGTTCTTACAATGCGACTGGGCCCCTGGGGCTTAAATACAGTTGTATAAAAAAATAGTTGTAGCCTCTCTGTCAAGATCCGTTGTCTCAACATAATCCAATCATCTTCGCCTACGGGAGTCGCCATCTTGTCAGACTTTGACTCCGCCTCATCTGCACTTACCCAAAAAGGGCATGTATGTGACGTTGGGGAAGGGAGATAAGTCCATCTGGCTGACGTATACCTCCGAGGAGATAGTGAGGGTCAGCGGCTAGCTGTCACTCAAGAGACCACGCCCCTAATTATTCATAAACTTTAACCTCCAATAAAATAAAAACTAGACTGGTACAGATTCTCCCCCTCAGTGTTGTCATGGAGATATAACCTAAACATACAGACTAGAATGTTTTTTTTGTACCAGGCATTAAATAGGTTTAATGATGCTGTGAAAACGGCCTGTGGGAAATAGCTGCAGCTTCTATTAAAAACCAAGCAGGATTCTCTGGTTGCCTTTTTTTTTTTTTTTTACTGACGATGACTGTCACAGTACAGTAAAAACGACGAGTAAGAGAAAATAACATTTTAACTTCCCCCACTGATACTTGAACGGTTCAATCTCCTCTCAACTGACATGTAAACAAACAAAACGTCCCCTTGTGGTCTTTTCCTCTATTATAATATTATCTATTATATTTAAGATATCTGCATGTAAATCATAAAATAGAATCCATAAATAAACAATTATTTCTAAATAAATATTAATGATCAAAAGATGCAACATTCTCCCCCTGTGAAGACAGTTTGTCGAATTAATGCTGTAGGGGGTACAGCAGTTGATATGTCTCCGTCATATTTGTTTATCTACAGCTTAGAAACTTTACAGATGGTCTGCTGGTCATTCTGCTTGAGTGGGCGCTCACGTCGCTTGACCTTGGCCGATTCAATTAGTTACGTGGCTCGAGCCCTCCAGAGGATAAGGTTGTCCTGGTAATCCACACTCTTGACGATGTCCGCCTTCAGCTCGTCCATCGGTATCTCCTCTTCGATCTCCTTTTCCAGCTCCAGGAGATACACTTCCTTTACCGATGATATGGAACAACTCTCGTACAGTCACAGTACAATAAAAACGAGGGACTTAAACTCCCCATCTCTGGTGTGTGGAGAAAAGAACAAATCAGAAAACATGACGACGTCCTGTTGAAATATACCATCAGAAATAAAAATGTCAGGAAATTCAGACTTCCTCAAATGAAGGTCAGGCTCTCATTTCATTTGAGGTAAACAAAAGTAATATATTTGAGAAATTATGGTGCTAGCCAACTGATAAAGCATGGCTGTGTTTGTGTAAAACTCTAGTTGTACTGGCAGTATAGACAGATGTATATCATCCTCCGTACTCGGTCCATATTTGACCCTGTGGCATTAACATGTATTGACGTCTGTGGATGTATTCATCAGACGGGAATGTCTATGCTCTGTTCCTCTGTCTCTGTGGTCTCCCTTTCACCTGCGTGTGAGGCTTGTTAAAACTTTATGAATGTATGAAAGGTCTAGCCTGTGTCTCATATGACATAGATAGCCCAGTAGGTGTGAGGAGGTCAAGTTAATGTGCAGGGTGGTGTCATAGAACCAAAGTGAAACCAGAGCTTACAGCAGGGCTATTCAATTTGCGGCCCCTGGGCCGGATCCGGCCCGCAAGGGAGAATTTACTGGCCCTTTGAGTAGAAGCCTGTGTGAAAAAGTAATTCATGGCCACTGTCCTCTCTCGTATCCATCTCAGCGCTATCGTCAGCAAGGAGCAAGTCCCCCAGCGCGTCAAATACCGGCTTGCTCCACACGCTCCCTGTAGGCGCGTGGCCACAACGCTCCCGCTACGCTCTTCTTCGTGGGTTTCTGAATCCTCTTTGCAACAGCTCGCTAAGCTCCGCTTTGTTGTTGTTCTCAATCGTTTGTCTGGTAAAATTTGTGGTTAAACCACCACATCAATGTCTCTTTCTACTCTGAATAAAAGATATATATTTCTTGTCTGAAAAAAAGGTCACAGAAAACCGCCGGTTCACCAGAGAATGGACGACAAACTTTGTTTCTGTCACTGTGAAGCCTGTGTTTACTCTGCAGCCATATCGGTGTGTAAAGACAATAAGTTGAGAAGGCATTTTTAAGAAAAATCATACTACTCTGCATTTACATTGTGTTCATTTTTGTCAGTCCAGTTTTTGTTGAATAAACTAATGTTTCATAGGTACTTGTAAGCCTGGTAAAGTAACTGAAGTAATCAGATACACGCAGTTGGCACAAACCGGGCCGCACAGCCATGACAAAACAAGGAGATGCACACATGAGACAATGAATTATTTGTTTAAGAAAAAGTAACTTAAAAAGTAACCTAAACTAATCATGGCGTGTGTAGTCAGTGGAATCAGTGGTGTAGGTGAATGCATGAGTGAAGAAGTGTGTGTAATGTTGTAAGAAGGATGAACAGAAACCCAAACAAAAACTGAACAAGGTGTCTCTGGGAGGAGAGCCACACTGACTGAGCTCCAGGAGAGAGTAAGGGCGCACTCGAACCGTCCTTCCGCACCGGGCCAAAACTGGTTTTTCGGCTAAAGCCTAGTGCGTTTGACCAGTGTGAGTGCACCCGCTCCGTGCATAACTGCAGACAGCGGGCCGTCCACGTCCGGAGGTGGGCTTTTGTAGAGCGCGTGTAATGCACATGTACGAGCACGAGCGTGCGCACATGAAAATATTCAAAAACAGTCGGACAAGACAAAAACTCTGAGGTCTATGGAAAGATTTGTAAACAAAGTGATGCATCGTGATGACGTCAATCAATGCGTGTGACTTGTTACGGCGTGATGACGCATGGAAAGCAAGAAGCATTTGCACGAGGCCCAGGCAGTGCGAGTACAAATGGGCCTGGGGCGCAGGGGGAGAGGGAGGGGGGACAAGTACCCTAAAGCCCGGGACGCGGTGCGGAAGGACAGTGTGAGTACAGCCCAGGTGATGCCAATGCCGCTGATGACCCTGCTGATGTCAGAGGGAGAGAGCAGGGAGGGTCATCCCACCCCAGGTGGTGCCAATGCTTCTGACGACCCTGCTGATGTCAGAGGGAGAGAGAGAGCAGGGAGGGTCGTCACCCCCCCCCCCCCCCCCCCCACAGGATCTGACAGAACATAATACATAAAACCAGATACCAAAGTGAGAACTACATAATCAAATACTATAATTACAGCATACTTACAATCTGCCACTTCTAACATCCATTCCCCAAAACAGCAACATCCCAACCTATAAGGGCCAATTTCAACTAATACGAAGGGGAAGGGAGAACAGAGGGTGCACAGGTTCCTACTCCATCACTGGAGCCACACCACATTATCACAGCCTTTAATGTGTCGGATATCCTGATTGCAAGACTGCAGAAACAGCGACCACCTAATCAGGCTCAAGAACACCATCAAGACACTCACCTAAAGCCACTCCCACTGTACCGACTACAGTCAGCAACAGATGCTGGTCAGCAACAGATGCACTGGGAGAGTGAGCATAGTAGGGCTTAAGCAGATTAACATGAAACAGTTTAACTGACTTCCTCTGACAAGAGATGGAAATTAAATAGTTGCGGTCTGAAACACATTTTACCACTGTATAAGGTCCCATAAACTTGGCCTGGAAGGGTGAACTCACCAATGGCCACAGAGCCAAAACTTGATCACCCTCACTAAACTCACGCAGCTCAGCGATTATACTGCTTCTTCATTTTAGCCTGGGATGCCAGCTCCCCAGCAGTGCATAACCTATGCCTAAAACCATTGACATAGTCAAGTTAGTGGGTGGATCAGACCCCTTCCATCCATCCTTAAACACAGACAGTGGACCCCGTACAGTACAGTATGCCCAAACACCAAGTGTTTAAGTGTTTGATGAAAACCCTCCAGAGCGCCTTGGCTCTGAGCGTGATAAGCTGAAGACTGGTTGTGCCCAATTCCCAGGAGTTTTAACACTTGGCCCAACAGATGTGAGGAAAAATTAAATCCCTGGTCACTTTGGATCACTCTAGGGATGCCAAAAACAGAAAAACTGTCAGGGCCCTAACCACAGCTCTTGCTGTAATGGTACGCAAAGGATAAGCTGCTGGGTACACATAACTGACAGCAAATACTTACAACCAGACCTGGCCTTGGGCAACGGCCCAAAACTATCAATGAGCAAGTACTCAAATGGCTGACTGATAGCTGGAATCGGCTGCAGTGGAGCTGGTTTAATGACCTGATTTGGCTTTCCAGTTAGCTGACAAGTACTACAGTTTTTAATGTGAAGAGAAACATCCTTTTTAAGTCGTGGCCAGAAGAAATGATGCAAAATCCTGCCATAGGTTTTATGGACAACCAGATACCCTGACCCACCAACTTTAACACCAAACCACGAAATTTGAATGGAACAACCACTTGAAAGATGGGATCCCAACAAACCCCCCCCCCAATGGGGCATCCACTTTCTCACTAAGAGAAAGTACCCGCTAGCAACACTTTTCAGCTCAGGGTGTCAGCACAGACCCAAACAGCTCATCCAACGATCGGTCAGCTCTCTGTTCACTCTGCAGTTCACTGTGGGATACAGACAAAGGTAAATCAGGCAAAAATGGCAAACAGTATCACTCTTCCCATCTGTCCCCTTGGACTAAGCACAACTCATTGCCCGCGTAACTACACATGCAGAAAAAACTTGCGGAAAGTGCACTGCAATATCAGGATGTTCTGGCCCCGAAGGAGAGAGGGAGACTACTGGAAGGCACCCTACACTTTCAGGCTGTTTTTCCCCTGAAGGAGAAAGAGACTGCTGGGGGTGGTGAACACTTAACCCAAACCCGACTGCCAGCCAGATCGCTGCCCAGAATTATATCAACCCCCTCTAGGCAATGCTGGTCTCACACCCAACTTAACCTCACGCTGCCCCAATTCAGTCCAAGTTCATCTTATGCACTGGGACACTACATCCAAGCCCATTCCTCGCATAAGGATCTTGTCCCCAGTATCAGTCTTCTCAGAAAAACCCAAAACAGATTCCAAAATACTAATCAAAACCATCTGTGTCCCTTAAAATCTTAACAGGCCCTTGAGTGTCACTACCAACCAGTGATACAAACCCATCCGAAATGAAAGGCAGATAGGACTCTTCGATGGCACCAGTCAGGCCAGATTCCCCCAGTTACGTTGGCACGCCCCCACATCCACACTGCCTGAAACACTCGCAGCCAGGGTAGCTGGTTTTACACGCCCACCTCCAGCATGCTGCTTTTTAGCATTGGGCAGTCCGACTTCCAATGGCCTGCCTCACAGAAATAGTTAGACATCCTCTCCATTCTGAGGTGCTGCCTGGAACCCCTTACCTGAGGAAATGCCAAAAAGAACAGGTGATCTACCACCCTCCTTTCGCCCAAAAGGCTCTCTTCGAGGCTCACCAGGGCTGCCCTTATGCACAATCACATACTCAGCCAGCCTTGCAGCCTCAGCAGTAGTTGTAACCTTGCGCTCATTCAAATGTGGCAACCAGACGGGGCAGAGCGTCTTTAAATTGCTCAAGGATGACCAAATTGCACAATCCCTCAAAGTTAAACACTTGAGGCTACACACCAACGATTGAAATGATTAGTTAGCTCCCTTACAAACTCCATATGTGACTGATAAGCCCTCTTCTCCCATGTCCTAAAACACCTCTGGGACCAACTCATACGCCTTCAGTACAGCAGCCTTGACTTACATCTCCTGTGCTTCCCCTGTCAACACACACTGCAGCAGCAATGTTTGGTCAGAGTCTGACCAGCCTCTTGCCTCTGCCAGCCGCTCAAACAAAGAAAAAAAAAACACATTCGGATCTTTTTCGTTGAATTTAGGCATGAGACGCAGACTACTCACCACGTCAGGGGACTTTGATGGTGAAGATGAACCCCCCTTGCCAAACCTCTCCAGACAGTTTACCCTCTTTGACTAACCCCAGCCTAGTAGCCTGCAAGTCTATCTTCACCAACTCTGTCTCACGCCGCAAGCGTTCAATTGCAACTTGCTTCTCCATCTCCATCCTCTGTTTGTCCTTCTCATGAGCTAGCTGTAACAGCAATTATGTTCGCTGCTCAAATGTTAAATTACCTGATGGAACCTTAAAGAACGGTGCTGTCTGGGGCTCTCCAGACTCTCCCTGTTTAACCACCAGCACCCGTTTACCAATCAACTGCATCGTCACCAGAGACTTAACATTACCTCTACATTTATCACTTAGGCCACTCAAAATCAATGTCATAACTCAGCAACTTTCAACAGCTGGTCTTTAATACAACCATCCAAATACTCCTCATACAGTGAAGCAACAAAATCCTCTATACCTGCCATAGTGAGCTACAAATACACCAGGCCCAAAAGACAAAACAATGCCACTGGCAGAATAAAACAACAAAGCAGTGACTCAAAGGTCATCCAATGTAACAAAAAGACATTACAAATGACCCTGACACTAATGTGAAGTCACCCTCTAGCTAAACTGCCTGTCCAAAAACTAATCTAACTCACTATGCCTAGTCTTCATGCAGCTTAGCAGTGGGTTATTTAAACACTTAAACCAACAACAGTGTTAAGCCCCCAACACGCTGGTTACTCACCTACTGGTTGTGGATGTGTGCCCGAGACGACTGCTCCAACCGCCCACCACACAAAAATAAACAACAAAAAAAACAATGAGACACAATGGACCACATTGCTCAACCCAACCAGGGAAACTCCACAAAAGCCAAGATGCAGATGCATTTGTATGATGGTTTATCTGTGTGCACACATGCAATAGTGCATGCGGAGTAACCCTACTGAGATCTGATAGTGTAATTTGTCCTTTCATTAATTTACTTCCCTAGTTTAAATACTCAGTTATTCCCCAGATAGTGTTTTTAATACAGTTTACAGTACACTGCATATTAAAGGCATACAATTACACACAATCTTACAGAGGACAGCCCGGTTTTATAATTGCATTTAATGCTGCTTTAATCTCAACTATAACTGCTTGTTTTCTAGCCTCTGTTCACTTAAGTCTATCCATGGTCTAGTGAGATAAAAACTAGCAAACACTGAACAAAACAACAGCTTCTGCAGTTTCTCCAGAGTCAAATATACCATCCTTTTGTTTAAACGCTCATCTCATAATTGTTAGCAAACGCTACTCAATTAGCAGGAAATAGTGCATTTATTGGGGACTGTGTTCAGCAGAAGATGAATACATATTTGGATTGTTGCTGGCAGATGCACAGCATATGTGAGTGCAAGCACAGGGAAAGCCGACTAGCCTGCAACTTGAAGTGAAGAGAGACAGAAGGGTTTGTGTTTGTATCTTTACAACCCAGAAACTTTTCATAGGCTGCCATTGTGGTACAATGACCCGCTCTGATAAACCAGTGGCTTATTGTTTTGAATTTAGACACTGAGACGCTGATCGAGACGCTTAGGCAGAGGGATTACCGTGTCTGCAGCAAACATTTTGAAATGGACAACTTCATAATTCCCAGAAGAGCTTCTGACCCAAAGAACCCAAAGACGGCGTGCTTGAAGAAGAATGCCATAGGTAAGTCTTTCAAAACAATCTTTTAATAAACTCTGGCTTCACTAACTACGTTGTTGGTGCTTTGTTTTTTGTGTAGGGACTCTTATCATGCTACTGCAGAGGTTTAGTGTGATTTGGAGCAGTATGAATGGTTAAATAAAAATGTTTTAATGTGTTAACCGTGCTGCCCCGAGCTAATCACTTGTTAGCCACGGCCGGCTGTTAGCGACTCTCCGGGATATCTACGTTAATAGTTGTTACACGAAAAAAAGATACATGCACAATGAGTAATTCTTGACGATACAAAAACATTACAAACAAAAAATTGTGAAAAGTAAATTTGATTTTTTTTGTGTCTGACGTCCTTCACCTTAATGTTGCTATCCGCGTAGATTTGTGTGTAGGCTTATAATGTGCACATGAAGGTTTGACAACAGAAGGTGTGATATATATTTGCATTCCTACATGGCAGCAGACCATGTCAGGCTACCAGAAGGTGCACGACCTGACCAGAGAGTTACCAGTCTTGCTCTGCCAAGGCTCCGTCACCTCTGGCTTGTCTTTTTCCCCTGTCAGTGAGGCTGGGAGACGGGCTGGAGCAGAGAGCCAGGTGTTGTGAGTTAGAGAGCTTCACTTCAATGACATCAGTGTAATCAGAATCATACAGTGCTCACACAGCAGGGCACCTCCTCAGTCAAAAGGTATGAACAGCCAGCCACAAATTAGTAAGCCTGCACGCCTCATCCATCATCCCTTTCATTTGTTGGTTAATTCGTTATTCTGTACTTTCCGTCTTTCCAGCTCACACAATAATGCTGTACAGTTGCTGGGTTAATGCCAATTTAACAACACAAAGGTGGATAAATAGATTTAAATCTCTATTTGTCCCTTTTTTTCCCCTTTATCCCTCCCACTCCTTCTAATTTCTCCTAGTTGCTTGTTGAAATTGGTCTTAAGGTTGCAATAAGTAGTATGATTAAAGAAGGAAATTGCAGCATTGTCAAGTGGCATGAACTCTTAAATGCATCAATACTGGGGATGAATTGCCCGTCAGTAGCTTTAATATGACAAACACAACCGCAGTATGTGGCAGTCACACAATCAACGTTCAGGGTCACATAGTCATTGGGCTGGGGTCGTGCTACATTGATTTGTTAAGGCAGGAAAGAAAAGGTGTTCTGGTTTAGAACATCTGTACGTATGATGGTGTGCTCACAACTGGCATGTTGAAGTGTATCTTTAACACATGCACACATGCATCTGGCAGTCTACCACAGTATGTCTCAGAGGCATATAAGGGATAAATAAACAATTGAGGGAACTGTACATTTTACCGTTTCCTTCAGCCTTCTGCTTTTTTTTTTCAAGGAAGGCTAAGTGCACTCACTCATGGTCGATTTTCAAATCAATAAGCTGGATATCTCTGAGATGACACACCGACTTGCAGATCTCCCATGCAGGCAGAATTCTAGCACTAATACATCTCATATTCGGCACACACACACACATATACAGAGACTTATGCGCAATGGGACGTACACATGCACGTTCAAGCGTAGATAAAGGCATATTCTCATTTTGTGTCTGTTTCCTGCTTAGAAATAGATATCACGGGAGAAGAAGGAAGGAGGGAGAGTTCAGGCTGGAAGACAGAGAGACTGCAGACTGAGTTATGTGTTATAATTGTTGGGAAAGATGCCAGCTTCTCGAGGTCAAAACTCACACATAGCCGGGGGAGATGATGTAAGATGGAACTATGTGTCACTTATGAAACTTTAAGCCATTATTGAATCAGAAATGTGCTGGCCCCAGGGTTGAAGTCGCATGCATGTTAATGTTTGTTGTGTTCTTTATTAAAGCAACCTCTGGCATCATCTATGGGGACAAGGGAAATGCATCAGTTGGTACTTGAATTTAAATGAATAAGTAGGCTTACTTTCTATGAATAAAACAAGATTTTATATTTTTTGATATTTCACTATTAACTTACCCTCCAACTTATTTCCCAGTATTCCCTTGTCCATTGCTGTATTTATTTATTTCTATTTTCTCTCCTTCATGATAATGAGAGAGGCTGTCAGCCAATTATAAGACAGTTCCCCATGACTTCCATTGGATGGTCGGGGACAAAGTGTACTACACTGGTTGGGGAACCCAACTTAAAGGGAGTTCAGACAGACATTAAACTCTGATAATCGCTGATAATCAAGCAACAGCAGGTTCTGAATATGCTGCGGTAAACCTTTCTTATACGGATTCAGCAAAAAATAAATTGTCTCAATCATGAGTTTACTATTGTTTATGATGCTGTACATGTTTAAATTCAGGTCTTTAAGGGTTTTAAAGGCACGTCCACAGGACAGCTACGCAAGCTCCTGTAGAATATGCTGCTGTTTACATGTAGCACATAACGGCAGACAGAGCTGTAATATTTGTTGCTTGCATTGTTCATTTCTCCCTAATTTGAGTGCACGTTCCTGCTACGTCTGGGTGTGTTGTGTTTGGTTTACAAAGCGTTATTCGTGCTGCAAAGAAAGTGCTGTTTTATTGCCCTAAAGTCCACTGCTAACAGCATTTAGCTACATGCCAGCAGCAGTAATAAGAAACAGTGTGGAGCAGACCAGGAAGTTCCTGATCAATCAGAGCAGACTGGGCTCTTCTGGAGGGGGGCTTAAAATAGACAGGCTCTGCAACAGAGCGTCTTAGGGTACGTCCACACGATCGAAAACAACCTTTTTTATTCTCCGTCCTTCTTAAAAAGTTTTCCGTCCACACGGACTCCGCTCAAGAAAAATCTGCATCCACAGGAAACCAGTGAAACCGACTAAAACCCTGTAGTTCACATGCCAGGCCTGGATGTGGAGCTGTAACTGCCACAGAAATACACCAACAACGGAGGAGAAGAGACGGAGAGACGCTGTGGAGAATACAAACACCAGAGAGTTTCTCTCCAAATCTGCAGACTTCCCAAATCCTCCTCCATCCTAGAGAGAAATGTGTCACTGTTTCTGGTGTTAGTGGAGACTTTTGTGCTGTTTTGGACTCTGATGCATCAATCGGTCTGCAGTTAGTGTCCTCAACGAGCAGAGGGTGCTGCTGGGAGCCCCTTCCCCATCCCAAAGCACTCACAGTCGCCACTTTCTCACTAGATTTAGTGACTTTTCATACCTTCTTAGCAACTTAATTTATAAAAAAGAGACTAGAGAGCAGTTTAGCTCCTTATTCAGAGCATCAGGGAAAAAGGGAGAAATCTGTGCTCGGCCTAATTAATTCCCATGCATGTGGCTCAGAGTCCATTTCAGTAAACAGTCTATGGGTCCGTCTCTCTCCTCTCACGCAGCAGCACTGTTGTTGTTATGTGACGCTGCAGGGTTAGAGGTCAGAGCCGGGGCGATGATGGTAGTGTGAGGTTTCACCTTCCAGACGACAACGTCATGGGGGGCGTTTTCAAATCTTCCCACTCTGGGACCTGGTTTCAGGTTTCGATGACACCGGCTGCTGTGGATGGTCGGCCATAACGATGCTAAAGTTGTGCGGTTACAGGAACACGTGTCTTCGCGTGGACAGGCTCTCAGACAGAGGGTGAATATAGGTGCAGCAGCCATGAGCACTATGAGAAAAAGAAACAACATTAAAGAATGTTAACATTTTCTAGTAGAAAGAAAAAATACATGTATGAACCAGAAAAAGAGTAAAAAAGGTCCCCTTCAAAATTCATTAAACATAATGCATTCAATTTTTCACTAATAGTATCTGTTCATACAGATAGTTTTGGTTTCATTTATCCAGCTTTTGAGATATCTGTCTGTTTCTGCTTTGACCCCAATACAATAGAGGTGAATGGCATTTTGTATTTGTGATATCAAAAATGATTTTCAGAAATAACATTAATATTTTTTTATTCACCCTTGATAATTCACAAAATACACTGTAAACCATTTATATAGGAAACGTTTTTCCACTGAAAAACAAAATGAGCTGATCCCTCTTACCCCCATTCCTCCCTCTCTCTTTGCCTTGTGTACAGTACGTACCCTGTCAGGACTCAACAGGCACAGTGCACACAGCAGACTGTGTCGGAAACCAAACGGAGCAATATCAACTGAAATAATTAAGTTAAATAAAAATATAAAAAGTATAAACAAAATTCGAACAAGAGACAACAACCCACAGTCCATCACTCAATATATGAAATACGCTAAAAACAAAACAAAGTTAAGATGATTCAGGTTCCACTCGATGGGAGGAACCTATTAAGTCTAGTCTTTTATGAACATGATATATGAATATAAATTGTTCTAGCTGATGTCCAGCATTAATAATAAAGGATTTAAATCTAGATTTCGACATCAGGGTTTCCGGTTTATTATTACCAGAAAATTCTCTTGAAGTATGTCAAATTTGACCTCTCCGTTCATAATGTACAATAAAAATAAGGTGCCATATCTGTGATGACAGTACTCCGTTGTCATGAAAGCTTGAATTTCAAAACAGCCTGTGAAACCTTAAATTTAACATTACCTACTGTTGAACCCTCATGATACGAGCATTCAACTTGTGACATATGAGTTGATGTTTGTTATGAAGTAATCCCAGGAAATGCAATGTGCTTTGTCAGTGAGCTTGACGCTGACAGCTATCTATAATCAAAAATGTGTCCACAAAACAAGACAATGGAAATTTGGGGCATTTTTGACAGTGTATCAGTTTGAAATATGTCAGGGAAAAGTCAGCAGCCACAGTAGATGAAGAGCTGCAGGCGACAGGCTGCACAGCAAGGTAATCAACTACTTCTGCTGTTTGAAGACTATGCCGTGTGAAGCATAAAATCAGATTGTGGTTGCTCACATAAGGGTAGAAAAAGGCCTGTTATTGCCTGACTTCTTCATTAAAGCTTTATTAGTTTGTTTTGCCACCCCCAGTATTCTGAGAGGAGTATCAAACCACATTTGCTGTTACTACTAGTAAATAGGGTTTAGCCAAATAAACCAGGACTTAAATCTTAACGATTGCATTGTTATACATGTGGGTGTGACAGGGCTTTTTTTATTCAAAAAATAAGCAAAAGTAGCCTACTTTTTAATAAAATATATTACAAATATTCATGCCTTGTGATGTCATTCCTAATTTTAAGGGACAATTTGAACTCAATAATCTTCCAGGGCAAGTGGACCAGCACCAGCCCTGATAGAAATACAGGAGCCTTAATCAGTGAGCGGTCAAACTGCCCATCTTTATATAAAGTATATGCTATGTACACACAAATTTAAATTTTCTTCACAGACAGTTACCCAGTTAGACCGGATGGTAACCCGAGTAACCAAGTAAGGGATTCTGAAAAGATACGGTGCTGTTCAAAAGTTTTAAAATGGCATTTTTTTTTATCACTTTGACAAAAAAAAAAAACATTTCATTCAGAAAATGTTTTTTCTAATTTTGGTTATTATACATTTCCCAAGTTTCTCCGTTTCCTTGTTGGGAGCTGTAAGTCATTACCATCATAAATCATCTTTTACAATTAAAAACTAGTGTATACCCTCAATGTAATGCATATATAATGTATAAATGTTCACTGTAAAATAGTATTTTATTGTGGACAAAATCACTAACATCATCTTCCTCAAAAACATTTACACTTTGTCCTCTTCCAGCGTCTCTAAGCCTGGTTTGAGTTAACACGTCTTATCCGGCACATTTCCCACATTGCTAAGAGCTTCCCAGGATGGGAACATAAACCACAATATGGTACCGTATCAAGTGCTTGTATGCAAAATATAAGTGTTCCAGCTGGTTACCGAGCCTGGATTCACTTTGTAATCCCTGGTCTTTACCTTCAGGCTGACTTCCATTATGTTTTCACACGTTAGCACGTTCATCCGTGGCTTGTTCCTCTTCATTTTTTCGCTCTCTCGTTGAGCAGAGTTTGAAGAGAAAAAGCCCGGGGCAGGCCACCTGTGCTGTTGTGTTGTTGGTTGTGTAAATCAGTAATGAGAGGAATTAACTCCTGTGTGCAAAGGCGTGTGAGAGTATGTGTGTGAGAGAGAGACAGAAAGAGAGAACAGAGATTGACGTGTGAAAAAAGACTAGAATATATTTGGACATGATAGTGTGACTGACAGGACAATGTGAGTATATGCGTGTATATTACATATTCAGGTATGTATATTACATGGACAGGATGCCAGTCTATTACAGGGCACATAGAGCCAAATAGAGACAGACAACCATTCACACTCACACGTACGGGCAATTTAAAGTTATCAATGAACCTAACACCTAAATGTCTTTGGACTATATACATATATATACTGTATATATATATATATATATATATATATATATATATATATATATATATATATAAATAACATAGGTATGCTCCCTTTAGATCATGCTCATTTTGGGCAGATTTAACAGGTGTTACAGTCGCTACCCCCCCCCCCCCCCTCGCATGTGATGTCTGAAACTTTTCTTCATACACAATAATTACAAAAGAAAACACATGTAACATTTTAATTAAGTCCCCCTGAGCACCATACACTATGCCTTCTAATATATTAACCATTGGAACCATTACATCCAGCAAAAATCTAAAAGTCTCAGGAGACAAATTTCATCAGCTATCCAGATGCTTTGGCTTCAGTTTTGGGGAGCTGTCAAGCCGTCCATCGTTATATACATTATATAGTGTGTGTTTATCTCTTTCATGGCCACCTGTAGCAGTTAAGGTGTTGCACATGAAATGGCCATCATAAAGTAGTAAACCAAGATGACATCTTGTCACCAACACACCACTTATATCACACCACCTACCACCAACAACCTTTCTGCACTATATATATATGCCACGTCAGCTCACATTAAAAGGTCTGGAGCTGCTCCATTCAGAGGGAAGTAATGCTGAGAGCTCTCCTCCTCTCTTAGCCAATCATAAATAAATAAGTGGAAATGTAAAGCAGACCTCTTTGTCTGGGGTGGGATCTTAAAGACACCTACTCAAGTGGTGTGTTGGAGTCACGGGGGGCCCTCCTGCACACTCCATCTAGGTTTGTTTGGCTAACAGCACTGGCCGCCGTCTTCCCTTTCAGATAAGAGATGGAACCAGAGGAGGAGAGGCATTGGAGGGGGCAGAGAGGTCAAAAGGGATAAAAAGGAAAGGGTACGTGTAAAAGTATAGATCTGACATTTGTTGTGTTTTTAAAGTGGACATTGAGCATGTGTGTGCTTGTTAGCTTGCATTCCAGGCTGATGTAGTGAAAGAGAAGGATGTTAAAAATGCCCTATTATGCTAGTTACCTGGGTCATAGAGGGAAATGTTAAACCCCTTACCATATACCGAATCAGTTACCTCAGCAGCTAAAAAAACGCTGTCTATATGGAAGCTAGCCACGTTAGCTGCACAACATGCTAACATTAGCTTTAACAGGTTAACTTCTAAAATAAACACCAAAACCGCTTAAAGTGGCCAGCTTACAGCTTACAGTTTAAGCGTGTGTGTAGCAGCATGACCAAAGGGAAGTCAGGATTCTTCTATGCAGACAAATTCTGGAAGTTCAGAGCTGAGCACAGCCAACCCAGAGGGGCTCACGTCTAAATAAAAGTACTTCATTATTTGACACTTTGGTATTATTTAACGTAACTATAAAACATTATAACTACATTTATAGAAAAGACAGAAAAGCATGATAGGTCCTCTTTAAGCAACACTACACTAACAATGTTTTCAATTACACCTCACTCGTCCTGAACAACACAATTCTATGCTACCTCTCAGCCATCTCCAACAGCAACCTCAGCTTGCATCATCATGGATCATGATAGAATTGACTGCATGTCATTTCCTCATATAAAACAGCTATGGAAAATAAGAAACTGAAAGACACTTGTGAGTGGTGGACTGGTTCTTGAAGATGATCACCTTTGTATGCTACTGTATCTTCCTCTGACAATTCTGATTAGAGGACCAGAGTGTAAGGTAGCTAATAAGCATAAACCGGAGCAGTGGTGAAGTCACAAGTTAAGAAGACTGAGAGTCTACCGCCATGCTGGCGGCTCTGAGAGGCTGTATTTAGGCACAGATGTCCTTTGAGGTGAATGCTAACGTTAGCATGATAACATGCTTACAATGACATGCCTTCATACTGATGTTTAGCAGGTATAATATTTACCATGTTCATTATTTTAGTTTAGCGTGTTAGCATGCCAACATTTAGTGCTAATTAGTAGGGATGTCCACTAGATGGAACTCTATGTTCAACAAAGGGTTGAAAACACACTGAATCACCATTCATTGAGCCCTTTTCTTTAAACCAAGAGTTCCTTTTAATGGACTCAACAAATACAACTGATTCTTCATAAAGCTTTATTTGGACATCACTACTAATTAGCACTAAACATAAAGTACAGCTGGCTGATGGGAGTGTCATTAGTTTTTCAGGCTTTTGGATGCTAATCAAAGTATTTGACACATTAAGAGTCTGACAGGATTATGGGGTTAGATAGAAAGTCCAAGGAACTGAAAGTTATTACAATACATTGTGAGTCAGCTGGACCAACATTCATTGCAATCCTTCTGATAGCTGCCATTCCCTGGAAATACAATTGCAGACCTCATGATCTTGCACAGAGAACATTCAGTCAATATTCAATTCAATTCAATTCAAAAAACTTTATTTGTCCCCGGGGGGCAATTCAGGGCACACAGAGCAGCAAATAACGACAATATTTAAGGTCATAAGGATTCATCATCTGGCAACTATGAATGTATGAATAAAAGTTTGTGCTAATCAAACTTGTCTTATGTTGAGACATTTCACTAGATGCATGAAAACTGATATAGACCCTTCTGGAGGAATAACCAGGTGATCACCAAAGAAAATTAGACAAATCCTCTGGGGACCATAAATGTCTGAATCAAATTCCATCTCAATCAATTAAATATTTGTTGGTATTTTATTCAGGACCAAAGCAGTGGACTGACTGATATGATATGCCAAGAGCTACACAGTTACCAATGATTAAAACAACCCAGAAATGCTGCACTATGCATTTGAGAAATCACTTTGTTGCTATATCAGCACCATAATTATTTCCTTTTGCTGGAGAAGTAGCTTGCTCAGCTGTGAGAGGGGTACGTGCTTCTCATCCACTTTCACCTCCACCTTTGAGCCTTTGGGTGACATTTTGTTTTGATTTGTTTTGGTGTAACTGCTCAGGTAACGCAAGGTAGCGTCTGCCGTTACCCTACAGTTAGTTATTTGTCAACTCGCTGCCTAGGTCTGTTCTCTCTGTCCTTGTTCCAAAAATCAGTGTTGTTAAACCATGCAGCGATCAAGCCCAAGGTGTAAGCGAATAATCCGATGTGCATAATCCAAAACCAGCCAAAAGACATTGAAATAGTCCAAAAACCGAGTACGGCAGTGTTCAGAGTTCCCCTGCTTTGACAGCGTAAACAGCTGTGTTTTTTTGTGGTGAGGATAGTACCTGGTACTGTTTTGGGTATGACCTCGGTTGAGGTTCCAAGCAACCTGAGCCAAGACTAAAGGTGGAGTGAAAACACTGCAGATCTGAATGGTCTCACTAGAGTCATCACCTGGACATCCTGCACCAACCTAACATTTTTAAATATTTTTAAAGCTACAGTCAATAGAGTCCATATTTTTTATGGCCCTTCCTTCCCTTCCTTAAATACTGCTGTTTTGTCACAAACTCAGGCCTTCAAACCTGTCAGCAGTGATATTGGGTGCTCAGAGCAAGTACTCCTAGATTGATAGCGCCAAACTCTGGTTATGGTTGCAGGTTGGGTGGTGGATGGGCCAAACAAACACTGGACTTTCACCTTGGAGACTGCTGTTCATGTCCGGTTCATTCCTGTGCACGACTGTAGCTATGTTACAAATGCACTGATTTTAAACCCAACCTATAATCTATTCCTAGACCTAAGTGGTGTTTTTGCCTAAACCTAACCATATAATTTTGTTTTAAGTCACAACATTAACCCCTTGTTCACCATGTTTGAATGAGGATGGGTATAGCAGGGGATGGTCGATTAGCAAAGTACAGACATTTCTCTGTTGGGTTGCCTATGAATCAATCCAGTAAACATGTGTGTGTGTTGCGTTGAAAATGATGCCATGGTTAGTTTCATGTGGCGCTGCTATGACAGTAAGCTAAGAATCCCGTCTACATTCACAGGGTGCTGTCTGCAATGGGAAACAAAAGAATCGAGGACAGTATCTGGTGCCAAGACAAATGTGTGTCTCTTTTACTGATGTCTTTTGGTTTCAGTCAAAGTTATCATTCAGGACACATTAGCTCCTTCTACTCAAGTTATTTTATTTTACATAGGCTAATATCACAAATTTGTTTCAAGAAGTTTTACAATCTGTACAGCATATTACACCCTCTGTTCCACACTTCAGATAAGGAAAAACTGTCAAGATTCAGTTCTGTCAGTCCCTCCTCTCTCCCTTTTGTGTGAGTTTGTCCCCCTCTGTCTGTTTTTCCCTGCATTTGTCTCCCCTGTGTGTTGGTTTGCTCCAGGAACAGGAAGGCTTGGTTCCACCTCAGCTGCAGCTTGTTACGCTGATCACCTCCAGGGGTATAAGAAGCCAGAGGTGACATGCATGCAGCGCCGGACGGTTCTTCTCATTTACCTGGTAACTCTCATCGGTTGGCTCCCATTTTCTCGTTTGAATCCGTTTTGTCGCTCCGTGTTGTTTGTTGTTAATTGTTGTTTCTTTATTTCCCTCCGTAGTTGTTCCTGTTTTCCTGTCCTGATCCCTGACTGTCCGTTGTTTCCTTGTTCCTGTTATCCACGTCCGTAGTGTTCTTGTTTCCTTGTTATTCCCATTTTGTGGTTCGTATTAAATATTTGGTTGTAATTGTACCCCCGTGTCCGTGTCTGCATTTGGGTCTAGTCTCTTTGTGTTATTTCCCGCACCGTTCATGACAGAACGGTCCGGCCATAACATGGGCCCCGCAGACATGAAAGTCGAACCTCCGGGTTTTTACGTTCGCCAGGCGGTATCCTCTCAGGGTATTTTGCTTGGTCAGCATTCGCAGACGCTGCAGGGGATTCTTGGTAGTCTGAACCAGCTGTCTACCTGTGTCTCACGCATTGAGAGACAGGTTGGCCCTCTCTTTGTTGCCTCTGCGAATGCTGAGTCATCTGCTACCACTGTGAGTACCCTCCTGCCTTGTGAGCCTTATTTCCCTGCACCCGAGCGTTATAATGGGAAATGTGTCAGTTCCCTACCGTACAGCTAGACACTCCATTGGTGGTAAATAGCCTCAGTGGTGGGGAACTAGCACAGATCTATGCGGAGACTATACCATTGACCATGTCCCTTGCTGGTAATCTTTCTTTATCCATTGTCTTTCACATTATGCCGTCCACTAATGCTCCCGTGGTTCTTGGTCTTCCCTGGCTTATCACTCACAACCCGGTTATTGACTGGGTAACAGGCAGGATTGTGAGTTGGAGCAGCAATTGCCATTCTTCCTGCCTTCGTTCAGCTCCTCCTAGGTGCCCCAGTGACCCCAGACCCTCGTTGCCAGAACCTCCAGATTTGTCTTCCATGCCAACGGTTTACCACGATCTCGCCGAGGTATTTTAGCAAGGCTAAGGCATTATCCCTACCACCTCACCGTCCCCATGATTGTCCCATTAAGTTGTTGCCCGAGTCTACCTTTCCTACTAGTTGTCTTTATAACCTGTCAGGACCCGAACGGGAGGCTTTGGAGATATACATCAACGACTCACTTAAATCCGGGATCATTCGGCCTTCTTCTTCCCCTCTGGGAGCAGGTTTTTTCTTCGTGGCCAAGAAGGACAAGTCGTTATGTCCCTGTATTGATTATCGCGGTCTAAACAACATTACCGTTAAGAACAAGTATCCCCTGCCCTCTGGTTAATTCCGCGTTCGAACCGTTGCATGAGGCAACTGTCTTCTCTAAGTTAGATCTCCGTAACACGGAGTGAGGGTCAAGGAGGGGGACGAATGGAAGACCGCCTTTAATGCTCCACTAGGCCACTTCGAATACCTAGTGATGCCCTTTGGGTTAACTTATGCCCCAGCTGTCTTACAGGCATTAGTTAATGACGTTCTCCGTGATATGCTGAATCGATCAGTCTTTGTCTACCTGCATGACATTTAGATTTTTTCCAAGGACTTCGTCCTTCGTCGACACGTCCGCCAGGTTCTCCAGGGTGACTTTTTTGGGGTACATCGTGGAGAGTGGACAGGTTAGGGTGCATCCTGATAAGGTTACGGCGGTGACAGAGTGGCCGACGCCTACCTCCAGGACGCCACTACAACTGACCTGATCCCTGACCGTCCGTCGTTTCCTCGTTCCTGTTATCCTCGACCGTCTCGTCCGTAGTGTTCTTGTTTCCTTGTAGTCATTCCCGTTTTGTGGTTCGTATTAAATATTTTTTTGTACTATTACCCCGTGTCCATTTTGCATTTGGGTCTAGTCTCTTTGTGTTATTTCCCCGCACCGTTCATGACAAACTCTCTACAGTGTACACTTTAACTAGGGAGAAATGGAAGAAATCTCAGAAAGAGCAACGAAGGAGGGATCCCTCTTCCTGAACATACACACATGCAGCAGGTATTGTGTGTACAGAATAAACACACATAATAACTTAACATAACATAACATTACAGCATTCACATTCAAAATGACCAAAATATACATAAAATATATCCAGAAGGAGGATGTCAAGCAGCTTGAGAGCACCCGATATTCACTCAATGGCCCTCATTTATCAATCTCGCGTGAAAACGGGCGCAGATTTGAGCGCAGAATTGGTTGTACGACAGGACACACCTGTGATTTATGAAACATTCGTATCTCTCCAATCTCAGAGTAGGAATGAGCGGGCCTTGATGAATGCGGCGGCTGAATTCGATCGTCATTAACATGTTACGCCCTTACATATAACGCCCTTACATATAACGCCCTTACATATTCCTGGTTCAGAGGCCTCGCCCACTGAGATCAAACATGGAGAGAAGAAACATTGGTAAGAAAAGAAACTCTTCCGGCACAGAGATCGGCATCCTGACATCCGAAATGGAGCAAAATAAGAGAGAAGCCTGGAATAAAAGGGGCCCATAAAAACACTGTATGGAAAAGGAGGCAGTCAACCTGAAGCAGCACTCCACTGTGACCCGTGTGCGTGTGTGCGCACTGTTGAACCTGCGCTCCTGCTCTGTAGCGGGGTTTGCCAGCGGGGTTATTAGGTATTCCATTAGAGGATAAGCTTTGTCACCTAGAAGAACCATACCAAAACGTTAATCATCTGATACCTTATTTGATTTAATGCAATTTATCGAGGGTAGCCACTTACCGAGGAGATGACTTTGGCTCTGCAGTGCGCCTTCCTGCAGCCGCGCACCAACACATTCATTCATTCATTCATTCATCTTCAACCGCTTGTCCCTGTCGGGGTCACGGGGGGCTGGAGCAGAGCTGTTTTGAAATATAAAAGAATCGTGTGTCCCCCCTGGCCACCACGTTTAAAAGCGATAGCTTGGCATCACAAATCACCTGTACATTTATCGAGTGGTAGTTTTCGCGATTGATGAATGCGTAATCATTCATGGATGGTGCCTTCAGACGCACATTAGTACAATCAGCTGCTCCAACCACAATTGTTTTGTGTTTTTTTAATTTGTTTTAAGAATCCGTTTTGATCTGTTCTTAATATGTGACTGCTTATGCTTAATGACAGCTGAGGTTTGTTAATTATTTTCAGCCAGATTTTGCTGTGCTGCACCGCAAATCCACAGGCTCAAATTTGCGTACACAATCGCAGACCTGACGTGAGATTTGATCGTAGCTCCCGCTCACGTCCAACTTGATAAATACCGAAGTTTGCGTGGAAATGGTCGTACGCACGTTTTTCTGCCGTACGTTTGTTTGATAAATGAGGGCCAATGTGAGGATGATGACTTGAAACTCAATGGAAAATTGGATTTTATAATTCACTTTAAAGAAATATAGGTTGGGCTTAGTCTTAGTGTGAGTCTATGCCATGCTACTACGCACACGTTATATTTATTTCTCTCTTCAAGGTGTTGTTTCTAAGTTCAAAGCAGTAATGATAAAGGACTGCACTTAATTTTCCCTTGATCCCTCACTTCACCTTCATATGAACCTGCACAATTCCTCATCTGTGATCACACTCCTCGAGCAAAATAAAATACAACTCACAACTCACTTTCTCACTGCTCTGTAGAAATTTGAAATAATAAGTGGAAGAGAAAGTTATTCATTAACCTTCATTGTACTTACTAGCGCTGAATTATGTCCTAAGTTGAATTTACAGTTCAGGCTCAGATAAAGAACAGCACGTCTTACTGAAGGACACTCCATCAAGTCAGATGTTTGCCAACAGCGGGTGTTGAACATGGAACTTCTGACAGACGCAGGATGTTGTCCCTGCTGCACTGATTTTACGCAAAAAAAGGCTGATACAAAGTCACTACAAGGACAAGAGCAATGTATATACCTTCAAAGGAGAGGTTTTCCCAACATAGATGCAGCAACCAATAGCATATTAGCCTCCTTTCTAATCACACGGTTACTCATCTTTGACCTGCATCAAGCCGATTTATTACATCTATTATCGATGGTACGGGCAAGCTGAGAACTTGTGAGCACTGCTCTTGGGAGACATCCAAGGGTGACGAGACTTAATGGGAGTAGTCTCTTTTAATGAACATTTGCTCTGTCACACACTTTGAATGGATAATACCTCCATTCAAGGTTTTCAGTACGGCTGACAGTGACCACAGTAGGCTCAGTCTTAAAGCTATACTATCACATAACAGCAAATTAAATCCTTCTAAATTTACTCATTATAGTAACAGGCTGTATTCATTTTCAAACTTGCCTTTCACAGAGAGAAATGTTGCACACTATCATACAGAATGACAGTTGGGATGAGAGTTTATTTCCATTATTGATTTTATTCTCCATCATAATAGCTGAAAAATACTTAACAATCTGCCCCTCTCAGTATTTGAGATTGAGATTCTGCTCACAAGGATAGTTTCATACGGTCAGAAAAAAAGAAAGTACATGGACCTTGATTTGAGATTTGTCAACTTCTTCTTCCAAGTTAAAAAACAAACAAACTGTCAAGCGGAGATTTCAAGCTAGCATGTAGGAGATGTTCTAATGTGCTCAGAATAATGTTGTTTCTATAACAACATGGCACAGCATGAAAGTGTCACGCATCGCATCGCGCAATATCCACACTGAAGCCGTTAATATTTTTTTCAATTTTGTGACGTCATGGAAACAAATCACGTACCTATCAGCTGTGCACTCCAGCTCAGACCAGAGACGTGACAACTTAACAGATGTGTGAGTACTTGCTGTCTTTCTATATTTGAACTGGAAACACGTTTAATATAGTGGTATTTGCTCGAAATGACATAAAATGTAGCCAACAGCAAGTAGGTTGTTAATCATGATAGTCTCCAGTGTAGTAGTTAAAAGGCCAGAGTGGGAGGACTGTAACCATGGACATCCGTGTGTGTAACTACAGCTATGGTTGTACTGTAGTAGGCTATTACTGCAGAGGTCTGGTGTTATTTTGAGCAGTATTAGTGGTTAAAAAAATGCTCACCGTACAGCTAATCAGTGTTAGCCACGTCCAGCTGTTAGCGACTCTCCCCCGATTTCTCCAGTTATTATTGTGACACAAAAAACTGTCTCAATGGCTTATTTAATGTATGTAAGTGCCGAAAAAGACCATGGGATGAATTTACGGAATTACACTTTCAAGAAGAATATCTGTATTTTTTTACCTGGACCACTCGACCTCTAGTATATGGTACAATCACTACCTGCGCACTGGTGAATACTCCTTCTGCAGGAAGGAATGGAGACAGAGGGGTATTACAGTCATCTGTGACCTTTATAAAAATCAGGACATCAAATATTTCAGTGAGGTCCATGCCACATTTAAATTGAACAAAAAGCAATACTGGCAGTAGTTTTAAAATTCATGGTTGGTGAAAGCAAACTGCAGAGTCCCTCTTTTATTGTTTCAAACTTTGAAGTATATATTAGTATAATAGTTCATTGAAAAGTGTGTGGGAAAAAAATTTCTGAATTACATTTACAGAGAAAGACTGGGCAGACATCCTACGTAGTAAGTGCATAAAGTGTCACTTAATGTTCCCACTAGGTTCAAGATTATTAACAGAATGTATTGCACAACCTCTAGTAAGTATCTCACTGTCTCTGTCCTCATTTATATTTTATAATTCTACAAATTATATCCAGCTACGAAAAAAAAGCCTAAAAAATTAGAGGTTAGAGCAGAAGTACAGAGAGGCGTTGCTTTGGAGATGATACACCATCTCGCCTTGTCTCACTGGTGTGAACTGGCACGTTTCAGAACGTTGCAGACCTGCACATCTTTGGTCTGAACTTGGTCTTAGAGACAATACCAGGGATGAGATCCCTTGCACAAACACACGCGCGCGCACACACACACACACACACACACACACACACACACACACACACACACACACACACTTCTTTGGTTTTATGAGTGTATATTACCCTTTGCTGTCTTTCTTTTCATGTGTGGTTGTGTTTCCATGTCATCTCAAAATTAATAAAATGTTAATCATAAAAGAACAAAGTGTTAATGGCAACAAACGTCAACCCTGTCTTGTACCTCTTATGGAGTGAATCTGTGCATGTTAGCCCCAAGGCTGGTAAACCAAAGGGCAATGTGATGATTGTCCCGTCTGTTTTACAGGTATAACTGTTGGCTGGTGTGGTAGTGAACCAGGGTTAGGCCGTGCCGGTACTGGCTACTGTCTGAACCAATCTGTCACATATACGGTTGGATGGTGACCAGTTTGTGTGTCGGCCTGCCAAAGGAAATGTGCTGCCTCTGATTCGAGACAGGTGTCTTGGTCAGTGAGACAGACGGCTCAACAGATAGGAAAACATTTTGATAGGGGCAATGGTCATGCTAATGGGCAAAACAAGCCAGTATATTCCTATTGGCTCTGCTGAAGGTCACGTCCTCCAGTCACTGTCTCAAATGTGGCGACAGGAAATCATAAAAATGTGTGGCAAAATAAAACTAGAATAATTCAAGATATTGCTTTGGGATTGGTTATTGTTTAGCAATTTCTCTAGCTCCAAATGACTCAAAAACATCATCAGGTTATGGTAACTGGCATTAGTGTACATTATTAATAAAATAACCTATTAACTGTTCATGTGCGCATCAACTTTGTGCAGATGTGAACCAATGGCATCAACCTGAATAAATCCCTACCAAGCAGCAAATTGAGCTGGACAATGGCTCAATACCTTATCAACTATAATATCATCAAAAAATGATCAGCTGGGGATGACTGGCTTTACTCATAGTAAGGTGTTTGTCATAGCCTTGTTATAAATATTGCTTTCCTTCTACTGTTTGGCACTTTGGATTGATACATTCACCTAATGTGTGAATGTGTGTGTGTGTGTAGCACTGCGAGTGAAGAAAAAAAACAAGTTCTTAATCAAGCTGGCTTTGATCCTGAAAAACTGTAGTGTTTTACTTTACATCTGATCAATGCAGCTGTTGTGAAAACAGCAGTGTTAATCATGATTTGGCTCTGGCGCTTCTAAAGAAGCATATGCTGTGGGGGTTTCGCAAAGTGTGTTTTGCATTTTCCCAGTGCTATTCATTTGGTAATCATATGAAGTTGGCCTCTCTTCTGGATTGTATTAAAGTCTCTGTCCTGCACGGCAGCCGGACTCTCACGACATAACAAGATCACGCAAGAATCGTGGGATCATGCATCACATGAAAATCCATCTAGGCTTCAAGTAATGCATTTGTGTTCAGAGCCACAGTAACCCGGCCAATCAGAATCCTGTGAGAAGATACTGGCAGTTGAGTTGAATTGGGCGTTTCTCCATTGACAAGTCTTTTCTTGATGGAAAAAAGAATTTTGCTCTTTTCCCAAATGGCTTTGGCAGCCTGTTAGAGACAGATGGTTCCTCAGATCACCTGCCTGTTTTTTTGTGTGCATGCCCTTTTCCAAACGATGATGATGATGGTATGTAATCAGCTTTGCTTTCTATTTAATATAACTAAAGTACTGAACCCGATAATAGCACAAAATGAAATTACGGAAGTCACCCATGGCGCTATGGATCATTGTACCAAAGTCCATGTCAATCCATCAATATTTACTGACATACTTACATAAAAGTCTGGACCATGGTGGTTGATAGATTGACAGAACAACATTGCCATCCCTAGAGCCATGCTGCTAGCATGGCTAATAAAATGAAGTCATGACTTATGTTTGTCCATCATATGAGAATTGATATGATAAGGGGTTGTTAACTGAAGTAAAATTCTATTGAAACTCAACCCTTAACAGAAATAACATACCAGCTGATCTTTTTTACTATTCAATGTTATGACATTTATTTGAAATAAATAAATACACCTTTTTACAAACACTCATTATGGGGCTTCCTGTGCTCAAGTAGTCTTAGCCAAGGAACAATGACAAGGCATTATAACTAGTTTGTTGAAGAAAATACTATTAGATTATAGAAATTCAGTGTCCCTATCCATCCTAGTACTATTAATATCTTTTTTTAAATCTTACAGTACATTTACAATACATTGAAATGTGTGATTTAAAAGCAGTTTGGCAGTTTTAATCCTGAATCCTGCATCAGTATGTTAATTGTTCATTTATCTCTTGATAGATGCCAACTATATCTAAAAAAAAAAAAATGAAGAAATACTTAGTCAAAATCCCTTTTTTCTCTTCCTGTTAAACCCAGTGAAAATGTTTGAAGATTCATCCTGAGCAATATGGAGAGAGATGAAAAAAGATGTGTTTGGATATCAGTGGACAAAAACCCCAATATTTATAGATTCTGGGGTTATGTTACGTAACCAACATTTTCATTACTAAAACAATGAGGCTGAAGTCTATTTCAGCGAGGCTCTCGTCTGACTCTGTGGGGCTGCAGGCGGGTAGTACGTTCTGTGTTTGCCGGCAGGTAGGCGGGGAGATTTGAGCCACTGGCGGGGTGATGTTTGTGGGAGGCCAGGCACCGTTCATCTGCATTGGTTGCTGCCAAATTTTTGTTTTCCTCAGCTCTCCCTCCCCTCATCCTTGTCTTGATCGAGTAGGTGAAGGATGTGTGTGTGGCGCCACCAGTCCTTCGCTCCGTATGGTGCTAAACTCTAATCCTGTTTTAAGATTTAAAACCCTGTTGTAACAGTACACGGCTCAAATATTCTGTTTTACTGCTCCGGTGAGTTAGCTACCTTTAGCAGGAGTTTACTTGACTTTTTAATTGTTATATTATTGAATTATGCATATTGACAAACTTAATAAACTCTGGTCAGCAGGACTCGAATAAAAAACAGCATGTTTAAACATAGATAAAACTGTATTTTCCTCAGTCAAGCCTCATATTTGCAGAAATATTCATCTTGGCTAACTGCTAAGTAGTTTGTTTTTTCCCTCCTCTGTTGCTCAGGTGTTTGTTGAGAGAGAACAGCAATTCTGGGCTCAAGTAGTCTTAGCCCAGGCACACAGGCCTCAGGCGAGTCCTTCCTAGCATAGAGGCCTGACAGTGGGGATTACCACCATCTCATCCCCTTCTGAGAGGCGCCAGATGTGGATTGAGTCAGTTCAGTCTCTGTCCTTGGGGAGAAGGATAAGTAGGTAGACTCAAAACACACACACACACACACACACACACACACATATTATTATTCTAATTGAATCCCATTTGTCTCATCCCTGGACATCCATGGTGTATAATGACAGCTAGAAATCCGTGGTAAATTGCTCCAATGGTAGCTGCTCATTTAAGATCCTCATCTTCATCATTAGAGATGGGGGAAGCATGGATAATTGCTCATATCTAATGGTATGCTAATTATCAGTGTAAATTCACAATCATATCTGGCATGGCAAAAATATCTGCTTGCAGGTGGAAAAACAGCAGGATAACTTCAACTAAACTCTCTGTCTGTATTGTTTCTCTCCCCTTTGACCAAATCTCAAGGAAACCTTCCCTCTCATTTCTGACTGTCTCACTGCCGTCCAAATCTGACTCAACGGATGTAAACTGTTGGGATACAACCTGCCATTGGCCACTGGCCGGCGGAGGGTTAGCACTGTCTACTGGATGGTTGTCAACAGTATTAATAGCTTCAGACAAAGGACTTATCTCTGTACTTGTTTTACTAGATCTTAGTGCTGCCTTCGACACTATTGGCCATCACATACTACTACAGAGACTGGAGCATCTAATTGGCATTAAGGTAATTGCATTAAGCTGGTGTAAGTGTTATTCATCAGATAGATCTCAGTTTGTACATGTTAATGACAAATCCTCCATGCACACTAAAGTTAGTCACGGAGTTCCACAGGGTTCTTTCCTTGGACCGATTCTATTCGCCTTATATATGCTTCCCTTAGGAAATATTATAAGTAAGCACTCCATAAATTTTCAATGTTATGCTGATGATACACAATTATATTTGTCGATCAAACCAGAAGAAATCGATCAGTTAGCTAAACTTCAAATGTGCATTAAGGAAATAAAAACCTGGATGACCTGCAATTTTCTGATGTTAAACTCAGATAAAACTGATGTTATGGCCCCAAAGGCCTCCAAAACTCAATAGCTTAAGATATTGTTACTCTAGATGGTGTTGTGTTGTCCTCCAGCACCACAGTAAGGAATATGGGTGTTATGTTTGATCAGGATATGTCCTTTGATTCTCACATAAAATTAACGACAAGGACTGCATATTTTCACCTGCGTAATATTGCGAAAATTAGGTACATTGCGTCTCAGAAAGATGTAGAAAAAATAGTCCATGCATTTGTTACTTCTAGGCTGGACTACTGCAACTCCTTATTATCAGGCTGCTCCATTAAGTCTGTTAAGAGTCTCCAGTTGGTCCAGAATGTGTCAAAAACTTGTACTAACTGAAACAAATCTAAGAGAACATATTTCTCCTGTATTAGCTTCTTTGCACTAGCTACCTGTAAAATCTAGAATATAATTTAAAATCCTTCTGCTTACCTACAAAGCTCTTATGGGTCAAGCTCCGTCGTATCGTAAAGAGCTCATAGTAACGTATTACCCGACTAGATCACTGCGCTCTGAGAATGCAGGGCTACTTGTTGTTCCTAGAGTCTCCAAAAATAGAATGGGAGGCAGAGCCTTCAGCTACCAAGCTCCTCTCCTGTGGAACCAACTCCCAGCTGCCAGGCAGACACTGCTTGGGAGTTCTGCTGCTATAGGCCTAGTCTGCCGGGGGATAATACTTTTCCTGATACTTTCAGCTTCTCTCCTCTATGTCTATATCATTCATGTCTCATCAATGTGTATGCATGTGCATGTGCTGCTATTGCCACTACTCATCATTGATCATGTATGCCACCATAATTATAAGCATTTTCATATTCTTTCACCTTAGCTGTGCTTGTTTCTACTATTCTGCTGTATTAACTGCCATAACACATAAGTCATATTCACATTACTATAGATATTATTATAGTTACTGTTACTTTTTGGTTGCTTGCATCTCTAGAAAAGTGTCTGTCTCTCTTTCTTTGTGTCTGTCTTTGTCTCTCTCTGTACATCTGTCTGTCTCTTATCTCTCTCTCTCTTTCCTTTTCTTCCTCCCCAACCGGTCAAGATAGATGGCTGTCCGCCATAGAGCTGGGTCTGTCCGACGTTCCTGCCTGTTATAGGGAAGGTTTTCGTTGCCACCGTACTCTACGGTGGAATTGTTGGGTCTGTGAAAATCATAAATAAGTCAGAGTGTGGTCTTTACCTACTCTGTAAAGTGTCCTGTAATAACATTTGTTATGATTTGGCACTATAAATAAAATTGAATTGAATTATATTGTGTGTCTCTGTATGTCTGCCCTGTGATGGTCTGGCGTCCTGTCCAGGATGTACCCCACCTAGCTCCCAATGTCAGCTGGGATAGGCTCCAGCCCCCCGCGACCCCAACTGGGATAAGCGGTTACAGATGATGGATGCATCAGGGGCCGTAATTAATTGTGATTGGCAAGGCATGGCAAGGCAGCTTTATTTGTATAGCACTTTTCATACACAACAGCACAACATGTCATGAATTCAAATGCATTACAGAAAGACAAAGAGAATGAAAACATAGACAATAATCAAAACAGTGCGGACGTTAAAAGTGCAAAGATTTAGCAGAAAGCTAAGGTGAACATAAAAGTTTTCAGTCTAGTTTTAAAAGTGGTCAGAGTGGGGGGGCATGACAAGTTTTTCTAAGTATTGAGCTGACATGAGCCCAAGGCATTAAAGCTTGCCATCATTGCTGTGTTATTTTGGCCTAAACGGGGTGGGGATCCAAGTGTTTTGTTTGAGATAATGATGGCACGTCTGATGCCTTCAATTTTATCAGTATAAAAGAATGCAAACTCATTGCATTTCTGTGTGGAATGGAGTTCGGCTGGTATTTGTGTTGGGGGGTTGGTCAGTCTGTCGACAGTTGCAAATAGGTTTTTGGCCTTATTAGTGTTGCTGTTTATGATATTGGAGAAGAATGTTTCTCTAGCACTTCTTAAGACTAAATTGTAGGCATGGAGCCTCTCTTTATAGATGTCATGGTGAATATGAAGTTTTGTATTTTGCCAGATTCGTTCAGCCTTCCTGCACTCTCTTCTCTGGGCTGTTACAACAGCAGCTTTTCTCCAGGGTGCCTTTTGCTTACCAGAAATCGTTTTAATTGTAACCGGTGCAATGACATCTATGATATTCACAATTTTGGAATTAAAGTTGTTTACAATATCATCAGCATGGCATGGGTTTAGAGGTGGTAGCGAGGAGATGGCATTTTTAAAGAGTACATTAGCATGTTCATTGATGTAGCGCTTTTTGACATTCTTTGATTCTGTTTGTGTCTCCGGAATTAAAGAAATATTAAAGAAAACACAGAAGTGATCAGACAATGAAAGATCAGTCACAAGAACATCAGAAACATTCAAACCTTTTGTGATAATCAGGTCCAGGGTGTGTCCTTTACAATGAGTAGACTCTTTCACATGTTGAGACAGTTCAAATGTATCTAAAATAGTAAAAAGTTCCTTTGCACCCTTGCCATTCAAATCGTCAATATGAAAATTAAAGTCACCAGTTATAACTAGGCAGTCAAAGTCGGTGGAGATACTAGACCATAATTCGGTAAAATCATCGAAAAAATTTAGGTGGCCTGTAAATAATTAACAGAAGAATTTTGGGAGAGCATTTCAACACGGCACACAGGTATTCGAATGATGTAAAATCACCAAGTGACATCTGTTTCCCCTGAAATATGTTTTTAAATATAGCAGGAACCCTTCCCCCCCTTTTCCCAGATCTACATACATCAATAAAGTTATAGTTGGGGGGTGCTGTCTCGATCAGAATGCTTGCACTGTTATATTGCTCCAGCCATGTTTCAGTTAAAAACATAAAATCAAGTTTGGAAGTGGTAATAAAATCGTTGACTAAAAATGATTTGTTATTCAGAGACCTAACATTGAGCAGACCATTCCTGATGGTGTTATTGACAGGCTTCGATGTTGACTTTGATTTGGAGAGGATAGGAATGAGATTGTTTAGGTTAGCAGGGTGTCTACGTTTCCCAATGTTCACTCTCTTGGTAGTCAGAACAGGAATGTAGAAGGTGCCAAGCTTTGACGTAGGCAGCCTTGGGCCCAGCTGATAATGTGGTCTACTGCTGAACCCTTTTCTGTATCAGTAATATTCAGGACTGCTGTCAGGGCAGGGCGGGGGTGGCCATGAGGGGTAAGAGGAGTGAGCAGCGTCAGAGCTGTAACGAACTACTGAAGGTGGACGTTGAGGGCGTAGAGGGGGTTTACGTAAGAGGGGCAGAGTAGGGCTGAGGGTTTGTGAAGCACGCCTTCATGGAGGGGGGGAGGAGGTGGGAGGGGGGTGCCACTGAGATGACGCTGAGGGGGGGGTCGCTGAGGTCGGTCAAGGGGGGTAAAAATAGAAGTAGGGCGGGGAGTGGGTGGGGGTAGCTCCCGGAACTCCAAGGGGGATAAGGGGGGAGAAAGGCTTACTTGAGGAAGGGAGAAGGATGGAGACCTGGATTGAGGCTTGGGGGGTGTGGGGGAGGGATCTTCACACCCATTCGAAATGAAAGGGGAGGTAGAGGGGGATGGACACGTCTCCTCTTTGCTCCGGTGTCTCTCATGGTCAGCGCTCTCCTTTTGCAATGGCGGTCCTCCTTCGACGTTCATGATAAGCTGTGTTGTGTCTGTCTTTTCCGTTGGTTCCTCTTGTCTCTTGTCCTTGGCAGTGATGATAGATGGATGACAGGAAGTAGGACATGTTGGTCATGAAAAGCTTTACTCCCAGCTTATTTAGACAAAGTCCATCTGCCTTAAAAAGATGCCTGCGGTCCCAGAAAAAGCTAAAATTGTCAATAAAATGCATTGAACGAGCAAGAAAAAGAAAAGCGCTGGAGAGCCACTCATTCAGCGAGTAAAATCGACTGAATCTCTCAGCTCCTCTCCTGATCGGTGGTAGAGGACCACTGATAAACACCTCAGCATTCACAGCGCTGACTGTTTCAAAGAGTTTATTGAAGTGCTCTCTCAGCTCCCTTGATTGTTGTTTTTCAATGTCATTAAAACCAATGTGCAGAATGATAATTTTCACATTTGGGTGTGCAGCCACAATATCCAGGATTCTTTTTTCCAAGTCAGACACCGTATCCTTCGGAAAGCAGAGTACTTTGGTGCTATTATTGCTTTTCATATCTTTTACAAAAAAGTCACCCACAATCAGATTTTCAGGCCCACTTGTTAGCTTTCTCTGTGGTTTTAAGTTAGCAGGTCTTACCCTTCTGCGTGGTGATGGTGGGTTATTCAGGCAATCAGAGGGGGATGCATTGTCGGGCAACAGTGGAGCAAACCTGTTCTTTAGTTGAACACTTGCTTGCTGGGGAAGTTTCTTGGTACTTTTCCTCTTCTCAGCTGTCCGTGTCCTACGTGGCAGGGGAGTTGATGAAGTGCTATGCCTGGATAGAGATGGTAGCGCAGGCCAACTGGTCAGATCAGAGATATCGGGGCGCTGGGTCCTCCCGGTTATCCGTTCTCCCTTGTCGCAGGGAGTTGGTCTTCTCTTTGGCTTTGCCCCAAGTGTGTTCCAGGGAGGATTATCGCTGGTAGATGTATTACCCTGTACAGGGACCTCCCGTTTCCTCGTAGCTTCATCATTGCTAGTTTGCTGGGTTCTGGCATGCCCCTGTCCACTGTTTTCAGTCAGTGCTAGAGTGGTATTGTTGTCACAATATCCATTCACTTCTATAAATACTTCTAACCGATTAATTTTTGTTTCCAACAGCAAAATCTCCTGTAGTAGTTTGTGGTAATCTTCCGTAGAGAAGGGAGGCATCTTCTGCTGATTACCTTTAGCACTGTAGCACAGGCTCAGGCTTATCTTGAATGGTAGGCCTCCCTGCCTAGCGTTGAGGAAGTCGTAAAAATATTGAAAAATGCCTCTGTAATCTAAAAGAAATATAATCCCACTGGTTTTGTAAGTATCCAGGAGCTGTTGCTCTTTGTTTCTTATTGAGGAGAAGCAAATAGTAGCAGATAGTAGCAAAAAATGCAAGCAAAGGCGAGAGCAAGCAGAAAAGCGTCCGCACTGTAGCAAATCAGGAAGCGAATTCCTGCTAAATTTTTTTTTGATTGGTTTAAAAAAATAAAAAATACAAAGAAAACCAGTGTGTTTTATCCCCCCCTATGTCAGAATAATTTGTGCAACCAAACCATATTCAAGCTCTGATACAGAACTGTGGTGATCTGGCAATCCCAGAGTGTCGTCCATTATGTATTATAATACTGACAACAAAGCTTTATGGACAAGTGTGTCTGTGTGTGTGTGTGTGTGTGTGTGTGTGTGTCTCCCCCCACTAGCCTGCTGAATGCAAGATGATGAATACCTTGAAAGAGAATAACTCACCTCTCCGTTCAAGTGGTGCATTAAAACTAGGTCCTAAGGTCACTCTGTAGCACTGGTTTATATTGCTCATTGGAGAATCATTTAGACCTGAGCAACAAGGTGAAAAAGCTAGTCAATAATAAGAAGAACTTAATGAGCTTCCACTGTCAGAGTATTAATATCATGAATGAATTATGTCATCTGCCATTTAGTCAGAATAAGATACAAATTTCCATTGCTGAAGCAATACAACACAAAGCACAAACACAAGAGCATACAATGCTTTATTCAGGCTCTGGGCCAAATTCATTTTCCATTATGAAGAAGAAAACCACAAATTGAGCATATTTTCATTCAACTCTACCTCTGGCGTTGAATAGTTACAATCATACACTTTGTTTCGGCAGCTGAGCGGAAAGTTGAACACATCACAGCATCAGACCGGTAAGGCAGAACAAAATGCAGAGCATATGCACTCAGAATCATAACTCAAATTTAGTGTCGGCTCCTGAGAAGCTGTGTCCAGATAGGAAGAGCTGGGTGCTCATTTAATGGTCAGTTTAGTTAATGCAATAATAGCTGCAGAGTGGGACCATGTAATGACCACCTCACTTGGCTTATTATAGCCATTCCAGCCTGGCCCTCATACGAGATTTCAAGGCCATAGCAGACACTAGCCAGGCAATTGTACATTTATGACATCTGGGCTCAACACGTTGTTTGAGGTAATAAATGAGAACTTAAATGGAACAGGGTGGAGAGGGTCTTATTTAAAAATGAATGATGATGAGCATGCCTGAAGTGGAATCAAGGTAATTGTTTTGTTTGACATTTGGTTCTAATGAGTGTAATCATGGAGGGTTTTTTGCTAACATGCAACTATGTATGCTGTCCATTTATGCTCAAGAAGACAGACAAATATCTCTATCTCACTCCATCAGCCATCAATACACACACACACACACATACTGTATATATATGTGCATATACTGTATGTATTGTATACTGTATTCCCACATATATGTAAGGGAATGAGTCCTTACCCCAAGTGAAGGAGTTCAAGTACCTCGGGATCATGTTCACGAGTGAGGGGACGATGGAGCGTGAGATTGTCTGGAGAATCGGAGCAGAGGAAGGCAAAGCTCTTGATCTACCGGTCAATCTTCGTTCCTACCCTACCTATGGTCATGAAAACTGGGTCATGACCGAAAGAACGAGGTTGCGGGTACAAACGGACAAAATGGGTTTTCTCAGGGGGGTGGCTGGAGTCTCCCTTAGAGATAGGGTGAGAAGTTCAGCCATCCGTGAAGGAACTCGGAGTAGAGCCGCTGCTCCTTTGCGTTGAATGGAGCCAGTTGAGGTGGTTCGGGCATCTAGTAAGGATGCCCCCTGGGCGCCTCCCTAGGGAGGTGTTCCAGGCACGTCCAGCTGGGAGGAGGCCTCGGGGAAGACCCAGGACTATGTGGAGAGATTATATCGCCACACTGGCCTGGGAACGCCTCAGGATCCCCCAGTTAGAGCTGGTTAATGTGGCCAGGGAAGTTCGGGTTCCCCTGCTAAAGGTGCTGCCCCCGCGACCCGACCCCGGATAAGTGGTTGAAGATGAGATGAGAGGAGGTGAGATATACTGTATGTGTATATTGACATCTGACTGAAACATGGTCGTCCAATAGCTGACGTACAGTCTGCCTGAGCAGTGTGTGTCCACGGACCTGATGCCTTTTCCAGCGCAAATGTGAACAGTTTGGAGCAGCCACACTGAATCTGATTTTTTGGATGTTATGTTTTGTATAGTCTTTCACAACCACATTAAAAAACAGTCCAGTCCTTTCAGGTCTCTTCCAGTCTTATTAGTACCAAATTTCCTCTTCATTTCCAATGAGATAGTAGGGAAAGTAAAATTGGCAAAACTGGGTGGACAGTTAAGCCCATTCAATGGAATGTTTTTGCATACTAGTTTCTTTGTGAATCACCAACAAAAAAAAATAAAAACATATGTCCGTCCTAAATACACACAGAGAAAGGTTCTAGAGAATAAAATTAGAGGAAGCTGGTGACTATAGCAAGTCTGAGGTAATACACACACACACACATGCAGAAATAGAAGTAGTAATAAGTTAGTAGTTGCATAAGAAGTTGTGATTGGCTTTAAGACGTGTGAAGCAGCCCTCAGTGTATTTAGTAATGGCAGAGAGTCTCGATAGCTGCCATTCGATTTATTTTTTGTAGCACTGAAAATTAAAAATATGCACAGAATGAACTAAATTAATAACAACTTTCACATGACAATAACAAATCAATAACTTTCACATGACACAAATTTGACAAATCTCATTTCACAGTGAATCTAAATTTAACTATATACTACAGATAGAAATACTTAAAAAATTCAAAGTAATAAACACATGTATGGCAGCAATAATTAGATTTAGCTTAGTTACCACAAGTTTGTCTACAATTTACATAAACACAATATACAAGATACAGACCTCACTCACCAAGGGAACAAAAACCAACACATGGCTGTATCATCAACACTTTAGACTCAACTTGACAAAATGTAAAGAGACTTGCAACTCGACTTGGACTTTAACATCAATTACTCATGACTTCGCTTGGACTTGAGCCTTTTGACTTGACAAGACTTGCTAATTTCCCCAAAAGCAAAAGATAAAAAAGTATGTTATTAAGGGCCACTCTGTATCTTTTATTTAGAGTGGGTGTGTGTGTGTGTATCTGTGCGTGTACATGCTGTCAGCACAACATCCAATCAAATTAGACCCACTTTGTTTTGATCCGACAGCAACCATCCAATCAAACTGCAGGATAACCTATGAAGAGGAACTGTCAAACAACGCGCCAGGTGGAAAAAATGATACTAAAGATAGTTCCGTTCGGGTATACAAATTACGAAGTCAACAAAAAACGAATTGCAGTATGAAAAATATGCGTGTCGATGATTACAGACGGAGACGCAACAACTTCCAACTTGGTTCGACTTCTGAAGTCGCACAAAGAACGGTAGGTTTTGAAAGTAAGCTAATGTATATTGGCTAAGTAGCTTTTCTGTGCTGTGTAGTTAAATCAATACGACTGTAAACTCACTGTTAATGTTACTTTGCAAATGCCAGTTCACTCCCTTATTCAGGGTTGTATGAGGTACTTATACATAACAATAATCAATGTATCACAAACAGAAGACAGTGGTCAGCAGTGACGCGTATTTTAGCCACCTACGAAAAGACAGACCTAATAAAATCAAGGTGAGTTTAAATGTACACTATATTAAGAATATTTGGACCCAAATGCAGACGCAAACACCGAGTAAGATTTAAACTAATATTTAATAGGAAAATAAATAACAAACAGTGTCCAGGGAATGAGGAAAACAGGTACGGGGTCCGGGTGTAGACGATGAAGGACAAACATGGGGTTCAGGAGACAAACACCAACCGGTGATGGACGAACAGGAACTCGGGAAACTAAAACAAAAGAAACAAAGAAACAATTAACAATGAACGAGCAAAGCGGATAGAGAACACGAGCATAGGAAAATGGGAGCCAACCAAGAGAGACGCAATACAACGTAAATGCGAAATCGGTCTGGCGCCGAATGTGAGCCACACCCGGCTTTTTATCCCTCCAGTGCTGACGAGCTGATTAGCCACAGCTGGACGGGACCACGCCTACCAGCAACAACACACAAACACAAAGTGAAACAAATGAGCACAAACAACTCCAGGGAAGAAGTTGCATTATCAACATGCATTGATGAGACATGACTGATACAGACAAAGAGGAGAAAAGCTCAAATTATCAGGAACAGTATTATCCCCCGGCAGACTAGGCCTATAGCAGCAAAATTAAGCAGAACAAAATCAGCTTAGGCCCCATACATGCAGGCTCTAAGATAATTTGAATGCCATTAAAGACATAGCTAAGGGCTTGTAAGTCCTAGCTGTAAGCTTTATCAAAGAGGAAAGTTTTGAGCGTACTATGGGGATAGTGTCTGCCTCCCGAATAACGGGAGTTGGTTCCACAGGTGATAATCTTGGTAGCTGAAGGCTCTGCCTCCCATTCTACTTTGGGAGACTCTAGGAACGACAAGTAGTCTTGCATTCTCAGAGCGCAGCGATCTAGTCGGGTAATACGGTACTATGAGCTCTTTAAGATACGACGGAGCCTGACCAATAAGAGCTTTGTAGGTAAGGAGAAGGATTTTAAATTATATTGTAGATTTTACAGGTAGCCAGTGCAAAGAAGCTAATACAGGAGAAATATGTTCTCTTCAATTTGTTTTAGTCAGTACACGAGCTGCAGCATTTTGGACCAACTGGAGACTCTTAACAGACTTATTGGAGCAGCCTGATAATAAGGACTTGCAATAGTCCAGCCTAGAAGTAACAAATGCATGGACAAAAACTGCATCTTTCTGAGACACAATGGGCCTCATTTATCAATCTTGCGCGAAAACGGGCGCAGATCTGAGCGCAGAATTGGTTGTAGGAAAGGACCCACGTGTGATTTATGAAACATTCGTATCGGACCGATCTCAGCGTATGAATGAGCGGACCTTGATAAATGCAATGGGCTGAATTCGATCATGATTAACATGTTACGCCCTTAAATATTCCTGGTTCGGAGGCCTCGCCCACTGAGGTCAAACTTGGAGAGACGAAACACTGGTAAGAAAAGAAACTCTTCCGACACAGAGATCGGCATCCTGACATCCGAGATAGAGCAAAATAAAGATGTGTCTTAAGAGTGGAATAAAAGGGGCCCATAAAAACGCTGTATGGAAAAGAATAAGGGAGGCAGTCAACCCGAAGCAGCGCTCCACTGAGACCCATGTGCGCACTTGTGCGGACAGGTGTTGTGCCGTATTCAGCACCCCTGCCGTGAAATGCACCCCCTCGCATTATAGGTGATATTCTGGATCAGAAGGCTGTTGTTTCGACCTATAGGAGTAGCTTTTATAAAGGTAACCCACAACAGAACATTGGTTACTTACAGTCTTTAAACTATTTTAAAGAGTTTAAATCACAAACTTGGATGATAGCGAACACAAAACAACACCTTTTTGTATGTTCTGTGGAAATATACTGCAGCCATAATTACAAAATGAATGAAATGGATCTTTTGAGCAAGTTGAATGTATTTGACTTTCGTTCGCGTTTCCTAAATATAATCCCAGCTTTTCTTACAATTCATAGGTTCAAAAGTGTGTGCTTTTAATTGGGTTACCTGTATATAAACTACTCCTATAGGTCCAAACAACAGCCTTCTGATCCAGAATATCACCTATAATGCAAGAGGATGCATTTCACGGCAGGGGTGCTGAATACGGCACAACACCGGCGCTCCTGCTCTGTAGCGGGGTTTGCCAGCGGGATTATTAGGTATACCGTTAGAGGATAACCTTTGTCACGTAGAAGAACCATACCAAGATGTTAATCATCTGATACCTTGTTTGATTTAATGCAATTTATCGAGGGTAGCCACTAACCGAGGAGATGACTTTGGCTCTCCAGTGCGCATTGCTGCAGCCGCGCGCCAACATATTCATCCTGTCGGGGTCGTGGGGGGCTGGAGCCGAGTTGTTTTGAAATATAAAAGAATAGTGTGTCACCCCTGGCCACCACGTTTCAAAGCGACAGCTTGGCATCACAAATCACCTGTACATTTATCGAGTGGTAGTTTTGGCGATTGATGAATGCGTAATCATTCATGGATGGTGCCTTCAGACGCACATGAGTGCAATCAATTGCTCCAACCACAATTTTTTATTTTTTTTAAATTCGTTTTAAGAATCTGTTTTGATCTGTTCTTAATATGTGACTGCTTATGCTTAAAGACAGCTGAGGTTTGTTTATTATTTTCATCCAGATTTTGCTGTGCTGCACCGCAAATATACAGGCTCAAATTTGCGTACACGATCTCAGACCTGACGTGAGATTTGATCGTAGCTCCCGCTCACGGCCAAATTGATGAATGCCGATGTTTGCCAGGAAATGGTTGTACGCACGTTTTTCTGCCGTACGTTCGTTTGATAAATGAGGGCCAATGTTCCTTATTTTCGCAATATTACGCAGGTGAACATATGCAGTCCTTGTTGTTACTTTAATGTGAGAATCGAAGGACATATCCTGATAAAAAATAAAACCCAGATTCCTTACTGTGCTGCTGGAGGACATCACAACATCATCCAGAGTAACCATATCTTATAGCTATTGAGTTTCGGAGGCCAAGTACAATAACTTCAGTTTTATCTGAGTTTAACATCAGAAAATTGCAG
This sequence comes from Echiichthys vipera, assembly GCF_963691815.1. Classification (NCBI taxonomy): domain Eukaryota; kingdom Metazoa; phylum Chordata; class Actinopteri; order Perciformes; family Trachinidae; genus Echiichthys; species Echiichthys vipera. The sequence goes on from NC_139835.1 coordinate 3,019,387, forward strand.
GTCATCCAGGTTTTTATTTCCTTAATGCACATTTGAAGATTATTATTAAATAACTGTCCGGTTTCTTCTGGTTTGATCGACAAATATAATTGTGTATCATCAGCATTACAATGAAAATTTACGTAATGCTTCCTTATAATATTTTTCTAAGGGAAACATATATAAGGTGAATAGAATTGGTCCAAGGACAGAACCCTGTTGGACTCCGTGACTAACTTTAGTGTACATGGAGGATTTGTCATTAACATGTACAAACTGAGATCAATCTGATAAATAAGACTTAAAACATCTTAATTTGGTTCTTTACATGCCAATTAGATGCTCCAGTCTCTGTAACAGGATCTGATGGTCAATAGTTGTGAGTAGTGAGTTGATGGTGTACATGTTGCATGGTAAAATTTGCTGACTACCAGTAGTTCAAATTTGTCCTCTGTGAAGGACATTTGTAAACCTTACTATCTGTCACCCACTGCATATTATTGCATTAACTCCCTTTGCTATCTACAGAGGACATTTAGGGCTTTTCAATGATACCAAATGTGAAGGGGTTGGGCTTTGGTACCTTTAACTTCCACATTCAGGAAAATGGCGTCCGTCAGTGCAAGCGCATTTTACGGGAAGAAGAAAAGTAAGTTCGTAATACTTTTTATTGAGCATATTTTGGCTTAAAATGTTTTTTGACATATTTTACATAAGTCTCTTAAGAATACATTAAAACATTTTCTGAATTATTTTAGGTCTATTTTAGCATAGTATTTAAGTATTTAAAAAATGTCCTCCGTAGTAGTTATTACCTCCATTGTGTTCTGTTTAATTTCAAATGAAAGAAAGGGAGTCACTCTAAGAAGCAGAGAAAATTTTACTGCAAATTGTTAATGGAAACTCAGATATTGAGTTGTCTGATGAAGAAGATCAAGATGCAGTGTTTGAGCCAGAAGCAGGGGATGATGATTAGGAGAACTCTGCGGATGAAACACAGGCAGGTTAAGCAGATGCTGAGGCGTCAGATGAGGCAGAACAGTCTACATCTATGTCCAGTCAGCGTCCACTGTGGAGCAAGAATTCAAAGTACAGTTTCAGACAATGAAAATGCAAGTGATCTCTTATGGAGAATCAGGCCCCTCTTGACCAAAGTAAGGCAAGGATGTCTAAGTCTGCCTAGAACAGGAAAATTGTCTATTGATGAGCAAATCGTTCCATTTACTGGTCGATGCCCAGTGCACCAGTATGTACCTGAAGCAAACCACACCCAACTGGATTGAAGGTGTTTGTCTTGGCCGCACCCACTGGTCTGGTCTTTGACTTTGTGATCTACCAAGGCAAGACTACCTTTAAAGTTACAGAAGGAAAGGGCATTGGAGAGCAAGCTGTTCTTTATTTGACAAAGTCTGTTCCCCAAGGAACCTACCTGTTCTTTGACAGGTTCTTTACAACGACCAACCTCCTCGACACCCTGATGGCAAAAAGGATGACAGGGACAGGAACCCTCATGGGACAGGACAGGATAAGCCCTTCAAAAAGAAAGGAAGAGGGGCATCAGAGATGGTAGTCAGACGGAGCCCTCCTGAACTTGCTGACATAAAGTGGTTGGACAACAAGCCAGTTGCCATAACATCCTCTGCCTATGGCATTGAACCTCAGGACACACGCAGAAGATGGTCCAAGAAAGACAAAAGGTTTGTCCAGGTGTCAAGGCCACAGGCAATTGCTGAGTACAACACCAACATGGGTGGTGTGGACTTGGTTGACCTAATGTTGAGTTTCTAGAGGATGGCCTTTCGCACTCGGAAATGGACAGCGCGCGCAGTTTTCCACTCCTTTGACCTGGCAATCACAAACTCATGGCTTCAGTGACTGCCAGTCTCTGGGGAAGAAACCACTGAAGTTCCTTGACTTCAAACTGCTCCTTGACGTCATTAAAAAGGGGCACCACCACGGTATAGACAGGTAATGTGGACTAAGCCCGATGGAAACCCAGTCACCTGCAAGAATTGAAAGAATACTTTTCTGTCAGTTTCTCTGATCGATTAAATTTATCAATTAATTAACTTCTATCTGACCTCAAATTTTTGCAAAGCAGAATGAAAGCTCACAGACAACAGCTGGGGTTTTATAGATGTGACATAGCGAAGAAACAACTGTTGTGATTGAGACAACAATGGCGGCTCACATCAAGGAAGCAAGCGTCAACATCGATGCTGCTATTTCATCCGTGTTGTCCAATCTAGCGAATATTTCTTTTTTAAAAGAACACCAGAGAACAGCTCTGAAGGCTTTTGTTGGTGGAAACCATGTGTTTGCCCTTATCCCGACTGGGTTTGGCTTTTTCCTGCATCGCTTTCATCAGCGTCACAGGTTGGTTTTGATGTGAGTGGTTGAAGTAGCACATCAATAAAGATGAAGGACAAGTGGTTTATTCAATCACATGCAAGGATTTTTGATAAGACCCAGCCTCCGGAAATCACTTTGCTATGGAGCGATCCATAAACTTATCTCTTGAGAAAGTCTTTTGTCCATTAGTTAACGGATAAATTTCACTTTTTGACAGTGTCTCTTGGTCTAATGTAAATTAGTCTTACATGGTTCTTCATTTAATGACCTTGTCGTCATTTTGTTCACTCTTCAATGAGTTTGAGGTTCCTCCAAAAGGTTAAAAGGTCCTGAGAGTGGAGAAGCAGTTAGTCGCTGGGCCAAGGAACAGAGATAAGGCAAAGACAGGTGCCTTACAATTCTTAACACAATGTTAAAATTGATATTAATAATATTTGTAATAAAGAGTAGATTAAATACAGTTAATTTGGTTATAAGGAATTTTCTGACATTTGTTTAATATGCTTACCTCTTACAGATTTGAAGAATACAAGATGAACAAAAGCATCATAAATGAACCACAACAGCCTTCAATCTCGCAATTCCTGGACAATTGTGTCGGGCATTAACCAATACTGTCCGACTTGATTATTGATTGCAACTTGCCGTTTCTGACATTTAACAGACAAGTACAGCCCAGTGTGTCGCAGAACACTGACATCGAAAACAGAGAACCTCGCTGAAGAAAGCCAAACATTGAAAACTCAATTGAGCAACACTGACCATGTTGAAGTCACTGTGGACATTTAGTCTGACCGAAATCAAATCAAATCCAACTTGATTTATAAAGCACATTTTAAACGACCAACAGTCGAGACCAAATGCTGGTCAATACAACATAGACAACACAACTAGAATAAAGAATACACAGTAACACAGTAGACAGGTGTCATGCCAAGCCTGAATTAAAAGCCATGGAGAACAGGTGGGTCAAATGCTGGGACTTCCAGCAGCATTTGATCTGCTGACCTCAGGGCTCTGGCTGAAGTGTGACAATGTAAAAGTTTAGTTAAGTACAGTGGTACCAGTCCATTTATAGCTTTAAACACAAATAACAAAAGTTTAAAATCAATCCTGTAGCAGACAGCAAAAAGCATTCACTGTGTGCTTCCCCAGTGAACAAAAGGATGATGATGACGGAGATCATCTGGATCACCCTGAGCTCTGGTGTCACTTAACCCTGGAAGATCAAGAAACAGTAGATGTTGCTATGGCAAAAAAACAGAGCTTGCAGTGTTTTGCACATACTCTTCAACTGGTGTTGGTAAACGGTTTGAAAGAAACAAAAGGGGTATCTCCTTCTCTTTCAAAGTTATCAAAACTCAGTTCACTCCTGCACACAAGCACAACATTCAAAGATGTAGACGCAGCAGAAGCACAGGTTGACAGTTGGTTGAAAGAAATGAAGCAATAAATGGGCATCTGGTCTAGAATTAGTGTACATTCAGCAGTGATGGGCCAACATTACACCAAGCAAATAATTACACACACATGTATAATAGATAGATAATATTACCAAGCACATTTGAATAATTCAGAAACCAAATAAAATCATGTTTGAACAGAACCCTGTTCATGAAACATCCGACACGCGTGAATTAAAATTCCAAATGACCCACCGCTACAAAACCTGGGGGATGAAAGAGAAGGGTTTGACGTGTGCTCCATTGTTTCTTCTGCTTCATATTCACTTCCGCTATCATTATTGGGCTGGATACGTCACCCTTTTTTAATTACACTTTACGTAAAGCATTAATGCAGGGGCCTCATCTTTATCTGTTCCCTTTGCTTGTCTTTTGCAGTCTCTTTTCTTCCTCATCTGTGAAAGGTTGAGAGACACGCCATCGTCTCTCTCTAGGAGACGCTGTGGAAACTGGCTAAATTCCGTCTGCCGGTCGTCTTGTCGTTTGAAGCTAATTGCATGGTTTAGCCCAGCTCTAGCAATTATAGCTCCCTTCCATTGTGTAGGTGCGATAGCTTTCAGGGGTCTGTTGGTTAAAGAAGATGGGGCTGCCGCTTTTCCTTACACATACTTTCACATTTCAATTCAGTGTTTTACTAACACTGTGAATGCATTTGTCTTATTAAAGAAGAAGAACAAGGAGCTCTGGGGAAGAGTTAGCCCGAAGGCTACTGACACTTAATGTACAAGACAAAGCAGTTTGTTGTTGATGGGCTGATAGTCTTGAGCCTATAAATGATTCTAGCAGCTAGAGTGGCAGAAAGCTGGTACTGTGTCAAGGCCACACACATGTATCTGCTCCACTGTTATTTTAATCACTAGGCCAAGTAAGGGCGAAGAGGAGAGTTTTTTTTTTTTTCTTTCTTTCACCTCTCTTTCTTTCACCTCTCGTTCTTTCACACACGCGCACGCACGCACGCACGCACGCAAACGGACACAGGGGAACATCAGCAAATATTGAGCCTTCAGGGTCAGGTCTGTCTGGTGGAAAAAGGTCAAGTGTCTGGTTTGTCTGTTTTTTGCAGGACATGTGGAATGCTAAATCCAAGTTCTGTGTTCGTGTGTGTTTGTGTGTGTGTGTGTGTGTGTGTGTGTGTGTGTGTGTGTGTGTGTGTGTGTGTGTGTGTGTGTTTGTGAGCCTGTGTGTGTGTTTGTGAGCATGTGTGTGTGTGTTTGCTTTTACATGAAGTGGTCACAGTCCTTTTTGTAAAAATGTTCAGATAATGACTTTTGGACAGACATTCTCTCGGTGACGATAGGAAACAGCCAACACACAAACTTGCTTTAATACACACAAACTTGCTTTAATACACACACACACACACACACACACACACACACATACACACACACACACACACACACACACACACACACACACACACACACACACACACACACACACACAAATACTTACATACAAACAGAGTAGCAGGCCTATAGTGCCAGAGGCATTTGCCAGAAGGCGCCTTAGATAATTTCACACTCTAAACAGAACCCAGGAAGCGCTGACAGACCATGAGCATGCACACCAGAGCAAAGTCGGCAAACACCAGGCACCTCCCTTGTGGCTTCAAACTGTTGGAAGCGGTGTAAGGGCGCTTGGTTTGAAGCCCACTCAAACAAGGCTAAAGCTAATGAGTCCTTCTTTGGATAAACCAGCTGCCTGATTGAGGCTGTTGTTGTAGTCAGAGAGCCAAATGTGGACGGATTACAAGGGAATGTACCAACAATGAGGATAGATGGTTGGTGTGGAGGAACTGTTTGGGGTACATGGTGGCATGACATGTATCATATTTACTGTTTTCAGAACTCTGATTCAAAATGGTTTTAAAATGTAGTCATTCACATTGATACGAAAGGCAGGACTGTGCACACATGCAGGTGTGTATGTCATGTATATTTATACAGACAGACACATTTGGTACTAACCAACAGATATGCATACACTGTTTCTGCCTGTCTGTTTATTGTTTTCTCTTTTATTCTGTGTGGCATTTCCTTTGAACAGTGTTTGCTGCTACTGTAGATTAGTACAGAATCAGAATCAGAAATACTTTAATAATCCCAGGGGGAAATTATTTAAATGTGGGTGTGTCGATTACTCACTGCCTCATAAAGATATTTTTATGTCTCTGCAGCCGAGGGAATTTCTTTTTCTTTTTTCCATAACTAAAGAATACCAATGCTTATTGTGACAACATTAAACACAAATGTGCAAGAGGATAAAATGAGGAAGCGATGATGTTTTATATCCAAAGGGTCAAAGGTCATCTTTACTGGGACATCATAACGTTTTATTACTCAGCTGCTCACCACTGAGCTAGTCTCCACTGGCATACTGTACAGATAAGCAGATATACAGCAGAATATCAGTTCATCAAATGGGAATCCTTTCAAATCCCCTTAACTAATCCAATTTGGTTCAGCTTTAAATGTTTGCAGTTACTTAAGTTATAAACAACTAAAACTCTAAGATATGTTATCAGCTTTTGATGGCTGAGAAGGCAGAGACACTGCAGTTTTGAGCAGTGGCCTTATTAATGTTAAAAAATGTTGCTACAATCTGAAATGAGATGAGCAGGAAATGTAGCCATTTGGTTGTGCGTTTTAATGCCGTTTCTCTCCTTTCTCTCAGGCCATAGAGTTAATGCTTGGCCTATATTGACTCTGGTTTTGCCCGTCTCCGCTCACTCAGCGCCTGGGACAAATAACGTCCCCTTCATTGAGGCTCCGAAGCAGCTGCAGGATCGGCAAATTCCATTTTGCCCAGTGTCAGCCTACAGTAGCTGCAACCAACAACAGACAACCCTGGCAACCAGCACGCCCAACGCTATTGGCTGCTACCATTGAAGCAGAATGGGACAGAAAGTTATAGTCAAACACGTCAAATTTTTTTAAATGTATTTTTTTATGGAAAAGCAAAAAAAAAAAAGCAAAACACCCCATTTAAAAAAAATATATATCTTTTATTAAAGATTTTACATATTCAACCTTTAATTAACTTAGCACCCTTTTTTTTCATGAGCCACGTCACCTCTCTGGGAAAAGACTATGATAACATATTTGTTAGTCTTCGATTCAAAAATCTTTGTTAGTGTGTATACATAGCCTGTGAATGTTCTCACTTGTCCAGGTCATCATTATCCCCAAAGGAGTTTCATTGCTCACTTTTGACTGAAATTGCTTTATGTACACATACATTTTCACACAATATACTATAATCAACACACAAGTGTACATATGGACATATACCCACACAAATGCATATATGGGATCAGATCATATAAGCTGTCCACAGCTTTATACATGCAGCTTTGTGAAGGGAGAATCAATGGGAAACAATGGAATTTGTCTAAAGTTTGACTCGTTATTGCTTAGATTTCATACAGTGAAAACAGCGACCAGATCAGCTGTGAAATATCCACACATAATGAGGGTCTGATGCTATTTTAACTGCTGTGCACATTAATAGAAGCACGAGTGACAAACTAGGTGAATTTGGTGTTTGTCTCATAACCACATGGCTCTCAAGCTTTGAAAACAGGCAAGAGTGACATTCTCCCCTCGACGGGGCGGATGCTTTAATCTGCAATCAGAGATACTATCCAGCAAACCTCTCTACCAGAGCTTTATATAGGCATATATTTCAATTAAATTCAATATTTATATTATATAGGCTATCATAAGGCAATTAATACAAAGATGCACGAGTATTAAACCTGCTCCTGTATTTTTTTGGAGTAATCGGTATTTTACTATAGAATGGGAAAAAATCCTGGTTATTACCCAGGAATTTTTTTTCTCAAATAAGGTGCAAGAGGTGTCTCTGAAATGACTGCACAGATGTTATCCTGTTAATTCTGTTATTGTAAGATATCTGTTAAATGTTGATCTTCTCTGCTCCTTTTGTCACATCACAGATGAAGCAACAAAACATCTTTTTAGGGAATGCTCCTTTAGTCAAACACTGTGGCATGGAATTTCCCACTTTTTAAACAGAAACTTAGGTATATGACTTTTTCTTTTTACCTGTTCTTCCTACCTGGACACACTAAAGAACTACAAAGCTGTGAAAACCAAAGCCATTTGTAGTGAATTTGATATGTAACGACTTATCCACTTCAATGTTTTCTTTTACCTATGATATATGCACTACCTCAAGCGATATTGTTATTGTTACTCTTGTTTTATTATTTGAAGATTGAACAGTAATCACTGATGTAAGTCTATTTGTGTGAATAAAGTTACAAAATGAAAAAAAAAAGAATCACATGAATAAAAATATGCCTTTTTTCATTGTTTTTTTGTGTTAAATCGTACCCAGATAGGATAGTGTTATTTTCTGATTGGCCACTGTGTAGCCCCTGTCTTTTTTTTTTTTGATTGGCTGGTAAGTGGCAGCTTCACTGAGCTCCAGAGGAGATGAGTTGGATTCCTGTCGGTTCCATAGTGAAAGCAGCGCTACCGATCAATCCATTTGATTTATTTTCTTTTTAATATCTACTTAACTGTCAAGAAGCCATTAAAAGGCACTCTGCCTGAAATTATCATTATCCCTCAGCTAAGCCTGTGAATGTTCTCATTTGTCCAGGTCATCGTTATCCCCAAAGCAATTTCAATTGCAGTCAAAAGCAACTGGGCTTGGTTGTTTGTCTAGGGGGACGTTTCACCTCTCATCCAAAAGGCTTCATCAGTTCATGTACGCATCTGACCAGGCTGGGACTGGTCCAACTAACTGGTGTGGAGATCCAGGTATTTAACCTTTCACAAGGCTGATGACGTCACTGGAACCCTTTGTGCCAACGACCGTTGTTGGAGTGACAGTTGTTGGTGGGAAGTTGGTTTCAACTTTGTTAGTTCTCTATTGAGTCTTAACAACAGTCGTTGGATTCACATGAGGCCATTTGTGATCAGTTGTTCTTTTAGGTTAGATTGTTGAATCTCCTTGGAAGGGATGAAAGGGCAGCATTGTAAATTTGAGATAAGTGGTGTCTCAGACCTCCTCTGTTTAGCGATGGTTTCTCTACTTTTGAATGGATGGCTTTTTTTTACTCCTCTTTCAAACCATCTGTCCAGGATGTAGGACAGCAGAGTCCAGGCCTGAAGAGTTAGCTCTCCTGTGTTGGACCATGTGTTTATGCAGTGGTTGTTATATTTCTCCAATGTAGAGATCTTTGCATTCCTCGTTGCATTGGACAGCATAAACCAGATGCTTTTGTGGGTGTGTGGTGTTCTGTCCTTGGGATGTACTAGTCTCTGTCTCAGTGTGTTACTGGGTTTGAAATACACAGGGATGCAGTGTTCAGTGAAGATCCTCCTGAGTTTCTCTGATACCCCAGCCACATACGGAATGACTATGTTGTTTCTCTTGTTTTCTTTCTCTTTCTCAACCACTTTGGTTTTCTTTCTGGAAGCAGCTGCCGTTTGACGACTTTCACTCTAACGACGGTCGTTGGCATTTGGAGCACGAAGAGTTCCAGTGACATCATCGGCCTTGTGAACAGTTAAATATTTGGATCTCCACACCAGATAGTTGGACCAGTACCAGCCTGGTCAGATGCGTACATGAACTGGTGAAGCCTCTTGGATGAGAGGTGAAACGTCTTCCAAGACAAATAACCAAGTCCAGTTGTTTTTGACTGAAATCGCTATGGGGATCCTTCAGCCATTATAGATCATTCACAACTCAGTCTCTTACTATTTACTTAAGTCCCAGTCGGCGACATTCGTTACATCATATTCACTGAAGCCGACACTATTTTCCGATAGAACAACATAAATCATCCAAATTTAGAAAAGAAAATGAGCCTCTACATGCACGTAGAGCCTGTTTGTTTTGCAAAAATCCTCAGCCTGTCCACTCAGCACAGTTCACAGTTAGTGCACAGATCTCTCATCCCCCCTCGTGCATGTTACAATATCACAGGCACACGCCTCAAGCTAGGCATACGCTAAATGACGTTAGCAGATGCTATCTTTGAGTAAGTTAGCCAGCCTACCTCCATGTAGCGTGTACTCCATGCTGTTTATTAATGAGAGAAGACACGGACGCGTTCACAGGAATCTGGTGCATGCACACTGATGAGCACTCGATGGGCTGGAGAAGACGAGCTCGGTGGTAGAGGGAGAAGGGCCTGAGAGTTGTAAACATTCGAAAGAGTCAACTCGATCTGCCAGACTTGCTGATTGCAGCTTTAAATTGATATTCCGGTGTAAAATCATCCCAAATTTTTTTTCGTGTATGAACTATTAACATAGAGTTTCCAGAGAGACACTAACAGCCTGCCGCGGCCAACACTGATTAGCTCTTTGCGGCAAGTTTTAAGGCATTAAAACTTTTTTAACCACTAATACTGCTCAAAATAACACCAAACATCTGCAGTAGCATGAGAAGAGTCCCTTCACATTAACCAAAGCACCAACAATGTAGTAAGTGAACCCAGAGTTTATAAAAAAGAGCGTTTTAAAGACTTACCTACTGGCCCCTGTACCAGCTCCTCTCATAGTAAAGTCAATTGAAGTTAATTACCAAATTCAATTAATTACCAATTACCAAAGTCAATTCAAAAGGAAGGAGCCCATTGCTGATTTATTCCAGCAAAACACGAAAAAGTAGTTGTTTGTGGCAGTTTGGTGAAATATAAGTTCATAACAGATGGTAAAAGGTTTAGAAAAGTCCCAGACAGCATCTTTCCTGCAGCACCAAAATATCTCTTGAAAGGGCAGGGGTCAGGAGGTGTGTTTTGCAAATGGCAAAGCAAATTCAGGGCAGTGAGGCCACCTAAATGGCCATACACCTGTGTGAAGAGTGTGGACTGGAGCATACTGCATTCCAATACCTTCTGTGTTTTATATTATTATTATTATTATTATTATTATTATTACTATTATTATTATTATGTACACTTTTCAGCAACTGACATCTGACATAAATGATAAATATTTAGTGGTCTTACACTACCTCAGATAATTTAATAATAATAGTAATTGTTGTCATTGTTGCTGCTTTGTATTTATAGTTCTTTTTTTGCATTGCCTCAAACAACTTAATATTGTTGTACTATAATTGCTGGTTGGTGTTGTTTTGATGTTGTGTTCTAAAAAAAAAAAAATGTTCTGGCTCTTAATCTTTAGTCATTTTCTTTCAGCGGTATCGAAAATTGTATCGAGTGTTTTCCTGGATATAGGTATCGAGTAGGGATGAGCGAGTACAGCATTATGTGTATCTGTGTTTGTATCTGTTTACCATATGAATGATCTTATCTGTATCCTTTACTCTGGCAGGGCGGGGTTTAACCCGGCAGTGGGTTGAGTTGTCCTGAAATGGCCAGGGCTTTGAAGAGCTTGAGCTTCTAGCTAAAGATATGGACGTGTTTGATCCAGACAACTGCGATCATAACATTGAGGACCATGTTAGGGAATTAGATCAAAATCTATTCGACCTCCCCAATGCAACACAGAGAGAGAAAGTTAAACTTGTGTGGAAAACCAACTCAAAAGCTGTCCACAAAGTTATACAGTCTCAACCTGCCAGAGTCAGAAATGACTACAATGATCTCCGTCATGCACTGACAGAAGAATTATCTTCTACTGCAGACCAAATCACTTCTTTGGTTGCAGCTAGTCAAATTAAACATTCCCGTCAAGAGAGTCCCTGAGACTACTATAGACGTTTGAGAGGCGTATACTTTCAAGGAAAATATGCACCAGGCTTAGAAGAGAACCCAACCTTTAAGTCCCTGTACTTGCAGAATCTTCATCCTTGTATACGTACGCACGTTATTCTTGAGACAAGAAAAGATAACCTCTCTCTTAACGAGGTTAGGAAAATAGCACAGGTGGTTTGGGAAACTGTTGTCAATTGCAAAGCAAGGGAAACAACATCTGCTTCCAGCAGCTCAAACAACGTGAGGTCACACAGACCTTCTGTCTCAGAACCCCACCCTCAGAACAGACCGCAAGGGGGGGACAAAACACAGCATAGGGACGCAGCGCGTAAACGCCATGTAAACGCCGTGGCCAGCTGCCACGGGATATTCATGCCCAGAGCAGGAGCTGTAGAAGGCCATATTCTGAGATTCTGGCCCAGCATAATGACCTGCTAAACCACTGCTCAGATAATGACCACAGCATCTCTGACCGCAGCTCAGAATCCGACAGTGAAAGCGCCTCTGAGTGTCTTTTTGTACACGGCTACAGGCAGCGTTACAGCCCTGAGCCACAAGTTAAGGAGAACTTCAAACAACAGAGCTCCAGAGTCCGCTCCTCTCGGTTCTGTAGGTAACAATTCGTCTGTACTGATAGTAAGATTAATGCAAGCTCAGCAGCCTTACTTTTCTTACAGTTAAATTGGTAAACTTTGATTTGTTAGCAGCCGCAGCAAACTCAATAAGACCCAAATTGTAATTTGACTTAACACCTTGTACAAACTTTGCAAATACTTTTGGATCAGCTCCTTGTATTTTGTAATAAGCTCACTGGTAAACACTAGTTTAGGACACACCTTATGATTAACACACCAGTCATACACCTGTCCTCATGCAACTCATCTGTGTCTCACCCTAAGACATTTACATAACTAACACTTCTGTTCTCACTTACCTGAAGAGTAGCTGAGAAACAATGTTTATTATGTATTTCATATAGTGCCATTGTCATGTTTAGATTTTGGTTTGTAACTTTTGTTCTTGCCTAGCCGAGATATTAGTAGTGTTTAGCCAATTCCCAGTTGGTGAAATAACTGCCCAAAATGTTGCAGACAGTAAATTAACTGACAAATGAACTCTGTACATCTATGGACTGTGAAAGATGCCCTTAAAACCGCACATCGGGTGCAGTCTCAAGGACATTGGGGGGATATGTAGGTGCAACCGGCACCCAAAGATGATTGTCCATTTCTTGATTAACTCAAACTTTCAGTTTGATTAAGACTAGGCCCAAAGCCTGGCTGCCTTTGTCTCTGAAACAAAGGCCTGCCATGCCTTCTCCCCCACAAATCACACCCAGGTGTGATTCTCCAAGGGACCCCCAAACTGTTCATTGGCTGACTTGACCTCTGGCGATGACATCACTAGGGCCTGTATAAAGTGTAGCACACAACCTGCACTTTCTCTTTTCTCTTGGCCTCTCTTCCTTCGCACACAACTCGACACGCTTCTGCGGATCCAGGAGACCAGCTGCCCGCTGCCCCCTCGGCCCTGGACCAGGCCTATGGCGTAGGATCACCACGAAGGTTAACCAACCGGTTATCCTCAACTGAGCACAGCAAAGAGCGATCTGAGTTTCCTCTTTTGCCTAAGAGTGCTGGGTGCTGTTGGGTTCCGCCTCCTGCTCTGGTACGTGCTGACGTGTTACGGTGACGTATTACGTTATTTCCGGTGCTTGTGTGTTGGTCACTCGTTGTTGTTTCACTGTTAGCTGCTCTCGCTAAATTCAACTGTTTTTGCTATAATATTCACCACAGCGGCTAACTACCGCTTAACATTTAAACATCCACTAGTTCTACTCAAGCACTCACAGCTCTCCTTCTTTCAGCCGCTTTCTGGCTAATTAATCGTTACACGCTGTTAGCCACTTTAGCTTAGCAGTTAGCTTCACGGCTGGTGATGGCTTCCCCCGCTCTCTCTCCTGCTCTCTCTTGCTCGGAGTGTCGTATGTTTAGCTACTCCTCTGCCTCCTTTAGTGATAATGGTAAGTGTAATAGGTGTAGTGTATTTGTAGCGCTGGAGGCGAGGCTCAGTGAGTTAGAGGCACGGCTCCGCAACCATGGAAGCTCAGTCTTACGCTACAGTAGCTAGCCAGCCACTTACAACTTTAGCCGGTGCGAAGCCACATAGTGTAGCGTTAGCTCCTGCTAGCCCTCCCCCGGCAATCCCTGAGCAGCCAGGGTCCTCCTGGGTGACTGTGAGAGGGAAGCATAGTTCTAAATCGAAGCCCATGGTTAACCATCCGCACGTTCACGTTTCAAACAAGTTTTCTCCACTCAGTGACACGCCTGCTGAGAAAACAACACTGGTTATTGGCAGCTCCATTTTGAGAAACGTGAACTTAGTGACACCAGGGACAATAGTAAAATGCATCCCAGGGGCCAGAGCGGGCGACATTGAATCCTATTTGAAACTTCTGGCTAGGGATAAACGTAAATATGGTAGGATTGTTATTCACGTCGGCGGTAATGACACCCGATTACGTCAATCGGAGGTCACTAAAATGAATGTGGAGTCGGTGTGTTCTTATGCAAAAACTATGTCGGACTCCGTAATTTTCTCTGGTCCCCTGCCCAACTTGACTTGCGATGACATGTATAGCCGCATGTCATCATTCCGTCGCTGGCTGTCTGGATGGTGCCCGGTAAATAATGTGGGCTTCGTAGATAATTGGCAGTCTTTCTGGGGAAAACCTGGTCTTATTAGGAGAGATGGTATTCAACCTACTTCGCAGTTGTTAGCGGTCTAAAACCATGACAACCCAGTGTTGGGATCAGGAAGCAGAGTCGCAGTTTAATACACCTCTCTGCGCTGCCCTTATCGCAGGTGCCCAGGAAGCAGAGTGGCAGTCTAACACACCTCTCTGCGCTCCCTGTGGAGCATTTTCCAGCTCAGTTTAGTATACAAACACTGTCTGCCCCACGATCATTTAAATTAAACAGATCAAAAATGAACAGAAGAGGAGCTATAAAGAAAAACTTGATACAAATCAACGCAAAATCTGCGACAATGCAACAATATCAGAAAATAAAATGTGGACTTTTAAACATTAGATCTCTCTCATCTAAAGCTGTATTAGTAAACGATCTGATATCAGACAACCATATTGATTTACTCTGTCTGACCGAAACCTGGCTGCGTCCCGAAGAATATGTTAGCCTAAATGAATCCACTCCTCCCAGTCATATTAATACTCATATTTCTCGAGGCAGTGGTCGAGGAGGAGGCGTTGCAGCTATTTATAATTCAGGCCTATTAATAAACCCTAAACCTAAACTAAATTATAATTCATTTGAAAGTCTTGTTCTTAGTCTTTCACATTCAACCTGGAAAACTGTGCAGCCAATTATATTTGTTATAGTGTACCGTGCTCCTGGTCCGTACTCTGAATTTCTGTCCGAATTCTCAGAGTTTCTGTCAAATTTAGTCCTTAAATCCGACAAAGTAATAATTGTAGGTGATTTTAATATTCATGTGGACAGCGATAATAATAGTCTCAGTATCGCGTTTATCTCTCTATTAGATTCGATTGGTTTTAGTCAGAGTATACATAAACCTACTCACTGTTTTAATCACACCCTCGACCTTGTTTTGGTTTAGGGTGTGGAAATTGATGACTTAATAGTCTTTCCACAGAATCCTATTTTATCAGACCTTTTGAATTCATATTACAGGACTACTCACCACTGGGTAAAAGTGTCTACACCAGATGTTTATCTGATAGTGCTATAACTAAATTTAAGGAAGCGATTCCATCTGCATTTACTTTAATGCCTCATCCTAATATTCAAGACTCCTGCAATAACGTTAGTTTCTCTGAAATTGATCACCTTGTTGAAAGTGTTGCAGGCTCTCTAAGAACAACACTTGACTCTGTTGCTCCTTTAAAAAAGAAGATAATAAAACAGGAAGTTAGCTCCGTGGTATAACTCACAAACCCGTGAATTAAAACAAATATCGCGAAAGTTGGAAAGTAAATGGCGCTCCACTAAACTGGAGGAATCTCACTTAGTTTGGCAAGAAAGTCTTAAAACCTATAGGAAGGACCTCCGTAATGCCAGAGCAGCCTATTACTCATCTTTAATAGAGGAGAATAAGAACAATCCTAGATTTCTTTTTAGCACTGTAGCCAGGCTGACAGAGAGCCACAGCTCTATTGAGCCATGTATTCCTATAACCCTCAGTAGTAACGACTTCATGACCTTCTTTAATGACAAAATTATAACTATTAGAGGCAAAATCAACTCGCTTGGCACTATTTTTTCATCAAACCCAGGAACCTTACAAACTGTACGACCTGATATATTCTTGGACTGCTTTTCTACAGTCGACCTTAACAAATTAAACTCTACTATTTCAGCATCAAAACCTTCTACTTGTCTTCTAGACTCTATTCCAACTAGGTTACTTAAAGAAGTGTTACCTTTAATTAGCACTCCTGTATTAGATATGATTAACATGTCTTTATCAGCAGGTTATGTACCAATGTCTTTTAAAGTAGCTGTAATTAAACCTCTTCTTAAAAAGCCCAGTCTTGATCCTGAGGTACTAGCCAACTATAGACCTATATCTAACCTTCCTTTTCTCTCTAAGATCCTCGAGAAATTAGTTGCCAATCAGTTGTGTGACTTTTTACATATTAATGAGTTATTTGAGGATTTCCAGTCAGGATTTAGAGCAAATCATAGCACTGAGACAGCACTGGTGAAAATTACTAACGACCTTCTAATAGCTTCAGACAAAGGACTTGTCTCTGTACTTGTCTTACTAGATCTTAGTGCTGCCTTCGATACTATTGACCATCACATCCTGCTTCACAGACTAGAGCATCTGATCGGCATTAAAGGAACTGCACTGAGCTGGTTTAAGTCATATTTATCAGATAGATCTCAGTTTGTACATGTTAATGACAAATCCTCCATGCACACTAAAGTTAGTCACGGAGTCCCACAGGGTTCTGTCCTTGGACCGATTCTTTTCACCTTATATATGCTTCCCTTAGGAAATATTATAAGGAAGCACTCCATAAATTTTCATTGTTATGCTGATGATACACAACTATATTTGTCGATCAAACCAGAAGAAACCCATCAGTTAGATAAACTTCAAATGTGCATTAAGGAAATAAAAAGCTGGATGACCTGCAATTTCCTGATGTTAAACTCAGACAAAACTGAAATTATTGTACTTGGCCCCAAAGGCCTCCGAAATTCAATAGCTAAAGACATTGTTACTCTGGATGATGTTGTGTTGTCCTCCAGCACCACAGTAAGGAATCTGGGTGTTATTTTTGATCAGGATATGTCCTTCGATTCTCACATAAAACTAACAACAAGGACTGCATATTTTCACCTGCGTAATATTGCAAAAATTAGGAACATTGTGTCTCAGAAAGATGCAGAGAAACTTGTTCATGCATCTGTTACTTCTAGGCTGGACTAATGCAATTCCTTATTATCAGGCTGCTCCAATAAGTCTGTTAAGAGTCTCCAGTTGGTCCAAAATGCTGCAGCTCGTGTACTAACTAAAACAAATAGAAGAGAACATATTTCTCCTGTATTAGCTTCTCTGCACTGGCTACCTGTAAAATCTAGAATAGAATTTAAAATCCTTCTCCTTACGTACAAAGCTCTTATTGGTCAGGCTCCGTCGTATCTTAAAGAGCTCATAGTACCGTATCACCCAACTAGATCTCTGCGCTCTGAGAATGCAGGGCTACTCGTCGTTCCTAGAGTCTCCAAAAGTAGAATGGGAGGCAGAGCCTTCAGCTACCAAGCTCCTCTCCTGTGGAACAAACTCCCAAATGTTATTCGGGAGGCAGACACTGTCCCCTTATTTAAAAGTAAACTTAAAACTTTCCTTTTTGATAAAGCTTACAGCTAGGGCTTACGATGAGACTTTATTCTGCTTAATTATGCTGCTATAGGCCTAGTCTGCCGGGGGATAATACTTTTCCTGATACTCTGAGCTTCTCTCCTCTCTGTCTGAATCATTCATGTCCCATCAATGCATGTTACTGATTCAGCTTCTTCCCCGGAGCTGTTTGTGCTTTGTCGTCTCGCAGGTCTCTGCTGATCGTGGTGGTGCTTGCTACTATGGTCCTACATGACGCTTCCTGCTGCTATTGTCACTGTTACTCATATATACTATCACTAGTTTAATAAACTATAAAATTTGTAGCTGTATCGTAGCTGCTATTGCCACTACTCATCATTGATCATGTTTGCCACCATAATTATTATCATTTTCATATTCTGTCACCTTAGCTGTGCTTGTTTCTACTATTCTGTTGTATTAACTGCCTTAACATATACGTCATATTCACATTACTATAAATATTATAGTTACTGTTAGGCTTTGCTTGCATCTCTGGAAGTGTGTCTGTCTGTCTCTCTCTGTCCATCTTTGTGTCTTTTCTCTCTTTCTCTCTCCTTTTCTTCCTCCCCAACCGGTCAAGACAGATGGCCGTCCTCCACAGAGCTGGGTCTGTCTGACGTTCCTGCCTGTTATAGGGAAGGTTTCCGTTGCCACTGTACTCTACAGAGGAATTGTTGGGTCTATGTAAATCATAAATAAGTCATTGAGTGTGGTCTTTACCTACTCTGTAAAGTGTCCTGAGATAACTTTTGTTATGATTTGACACTATAAATAAAATTGAATTGAATTGAATTGAATTTAAGAGCAACGAACAAGACAAGAACTTCACTTCAACCAGCTTCCTTTCTTCAACCAGCCATTGGCATCAAGCAACGCAAAACATCTCCCATCTCATGGACTGGTAACTAATCACCAACTGGGCATTACTACATGTTATAAGACTGTAAGAACGGCTAAATAGAACTGTAACTTTGTCATAACCTGAATAAGAACTGAGATCTCCAGGGCCTTTGTGTAACTTAAATGTTAACACCTTCTCTGCAGGGGTCCAAGCCCCCACCTCTCTTCTTTTTCTCACACACACACACACAGTTTGCTGTTAGCTTTAGTTAGTTTACTGTGTTTGTTTGTTTGTTGCATTTATTAATTTGTTAATAAATGTTTGTATTTACCATATGTCTGTTTATTCAATATTACACAAAGATGAATGAGCCAGCCTCTACTTAGACAAGAACTTCTAAATCCTTCAACTGATTAAACTATTACATTTATCGGTGTTAAACCCTTAATTAGTAGTTTAATATATTTAATGAGACTTTAATATTAGTTGTCACTCTGTCTATGACAGTGGTGCCCCGAGGAACTGACTAGAGTAATTTTTATTATTATCTTTGCTTATTATTGGTGATAACTAAAATTTACTTGATTAACGATTCAATTCAATTCAATTTTATTTATAGTGTCAAATCATAACAAAAGTTATCTCAGGACACTTTACAGAGTAGGTAAAGACCACACTCAATGACTTATTTATGATTTACATAGACCCAACAATTCCTCTGTAGAGTACAGTGGCAACGAAAACCTTCCCTATAACAGGCAGGAACGTCAGACAGACCCAGCTCTGTGGAGGACGGCCATCTGTCTTGACCGGTTGGGGAGGAACAAAAGGAGAGAGAAAGAGAGAAAAGACACACAGATGGACAGAGAGAGACAGACAGACACACTTCCAGAGATGCAAGCAAAGCCTAACAGTAACTATAATATTTATAGTAATGTGAATATGACGTATATGTTAAGGCAGTTAATACAACAGAATAGTAGAAACAAGCACAGCTAAGGTGACAGAATATGAAAATGATAATAATTATGGTGGCAAACATGATCAATGATGAGTAGTGGCAATAGCAGCTACGATACAGCTACAAATTTTATAGTTTATTAAACTAGTGATAGTTTATATGAGTAACAGTGACAATAGCAGCAGGAAGCGTCATGTAGGACCACGGCAGCAAGCATCACCACGATCAGCAGAGACCTGCGAGACGACAAAGCACAAACAGCTCCGGGGAAGAAGCTGAATCAGTAACATGCATTGATGGGACATGAATGATTCAGACGGAGAGGAGAGAAGCTCAGAGTATCAGGAAAAGTATTATCCCCCGGCAGACTAGGCCTATAGCAGCATCATTAAGCAGAATAAAGTCTTATCGTAAGCCCTAGCTGTAAGCTTTATCAAAAAGGAAAGTTTTAAGTTTACTTTTAAATAAGGGGACAGTGTCTGCCTCCCGAATAACATTTGGGAGTTTGTTCCACAGGAGAGGAGCTTGGTAGCTGAAGGCTCTGCCTCCCATTCTACTTTTGGAGACTCTAGAAACGACGAGTAGCCCTGCATTCTCAGAGCGCAGAGATCTAGTTGGGTGATACGGTACTATGAGCTCTTTAAGATACGACGGAGCCTGACCAGTAAGAGCTTTGTACGTAAGGAGAAGGATTTTAAATTCTATTCTAGATTTTACAGGTAGCCAGTGCAGAGAAGCTAATACAGGAGAAATATGTTCTCTTCTATTTGTTTTAGTTAGTACACGAGCTGCAGCATTTTGGACCAACTGGAGACTCTTAACAGACTTATTGGAGCAGCCTGATAATAAGGAGTTGCAATAGTCCAGCCTAGAAGTAACAAATGCATGAACAAGTTTCTCTGCATCTTTCTGAGAAACAATGTTCCTAATTTTTGCAATATTACGCAGGTGAAAATATGCAGTCCTTGTTGTTAGTTTTATGTGAGAATCGAAGGACATATCCTGATCAAAAATAACACCCAGATTCCTTACTGTGGTGCTGGAGGACAACACAACATCATCCAGAGTAACAATGTCTTTAGCTATTGAATTTCGGAGGCCTTTGGGGCCAAGTACAATAATTTCAGTTTTGTCTGAGTTTAACATCAGGAAATTGCAGGTCATCCAGCTTTTTATTTCCTTAATGCACATTTGAAGTTTATCTAACTGATGGGTTTCTTCTGGTTTGATCGACAAATATAATTGTGTATCATCAGCATAACAATGAAAATTTATGGAGTGCTACCTTATAATATTTCCTAAGGGAAGCATATATAAGGTGAAAAGAATCGGTCCAAGGACAGAACCCTGTGGGACTCCGTGACTAAATTTAGTGTGCATGGAGGATTTGTCATTAACATGTACAAACTGAGATCTATCTGATAAATATGACTTAAACGATAAGTTTATTGAGAATACTCAATCTCATAATCTGAACGTGAGTCAAGGCCCTACATTTGATTGGTTCTCCGTGTGAAGTTTTAATAAATTAAAGTTATTAATTTTTATTAATTTTCTTTATCAAATATTTCATTTGATAGTCACACTATTGATCCAATTAAACCAAAAGTACCTACAGCTTCAACCAATATGCTATTTTAAGCATGCAATTGTTATGGTTGGTCATAAATAGTTCTATTTATTGCTGATTGGAAAACTATTTACAGTACACTCAGTTAGACTCAGAGTCCCATTCTACCAAGCAGCACGTCTGAACATACCCACGTTTACAAAACTCTGCTGTTAATAAGTGAGTACAAACCAAAGTTAAAACAAACCTGAAGCTGAAGAAACTTAAAAGAAACATTATGTTTTGATCCCCCTCACTTCCTCCTTGGGTGTAGAGAAGTTTAAATATGGGCAGGATTTCCATTTGGGTAAAATACATTATTGGGTTTTTGAAACATATGATGTTAAACCTGGTCACTCGTGATAAGTACAGAATGCACATCCAGTACAGTAGCCTATCGGTAGTACCGTACAGACATTGGTTACATGTAATCTGTATTAAGAATTCAGAATTCACCTTTGCCCCAGAATGATTGTGTGGGAGTTTCTGTCTTTAAAAAACAAACAGTAGTCCCTGTGATCTTACTTCTGTATTCACTATGGGATATCGCTGGAGCTGTTTCCAACACAATCAAAAACAAAAGCCCTCTGGCACAAAGGCAAGTTATGCATCAGACACATTGTTGTAGGGAAATAATTGAGCCAGCAGGGATCAGCTGGCAGAGCAATTCAGTGGAGTGTCGATCGTTGTGTTGGAGATGCTGAGATGTTACACTCATACATACTGCATTTGTATAAAAAATACAGATTGGTTTCTGTCTTTAAAGAGATTACCACCGCATGATCCATCAGATTGCTTCTCTATAAATATCATTTACTGTGGGGTTTTGATAGTTTGCTAATGTAGTGCCAACCTAAATTCAGATGTACAGTGCAACATCATGTTGGGCAAGAACACTTTTACCGAACCATCTTAAGTTACGTCTCATTGAGTTTCAGATGATTGAGGCTGTTCAGCCAACTAAGTCATCACTAGACACATCAGACGGGCGAGATGAATGACATCTGTGGGGATGATCCTGCGCACAGTAGGAGGGAAGTCATGACTTCATCCTGCATCTTCAGAGCGCTGTAAAGACTAAGACTATTAATACCAAATCCACTTTTTGAGTTAGTAAACTACATATACAATAACTTTATCATATTATGAGCTAAAGTGAAATTCTGGCATAAAATCATCCCATGGTCTTATTTTGATACTTGCACATATCAAATAAGCCATCAAGACAGTTTTTGTCATGTATAAACTATTAACAGAGAAATCTGGTCGAGTCGCTAACAGTCGCCAACAGCTGGACATGGCTAACACTCGGGGCATCAAGGTGAAGGCATTAAAATGTCTTTTTTAACCAGTAACCTGGTTCAATCAAAATTGGCAGCCTCTTACACGTCTGTCAGCTTGTTAGCAATGAGCAAGTATACATGTAAGAAGCCTATTAATGATCACACTGTAATAACCATGATGATAGAGATGCATTCGCAAACCAAAACCAAATTAGACACAAGAACAGTTTTTACTTCTTGCCCAACTTCTGCATGAAAGGAAGGACATTATTAAAGGAAAAATCAAATGATAACTGCGAAAGAAGCTTATTATCATTAATGGTTTCTAAAATGTTGAGGGGATAATGAGTCAGCCATTTTAGGATAGTTTTTGATATACCCTCAATGACTGAGAATCTGCTTTTAGCTCCTAAAATCATGAAATACTTAAAGACCAAAGGTTTAGGAATCCTAAAATTACTGAAAAAATGGGACCGACAACCATTATTTAAAAGAGTAACTCCTAGCAAGTTATGAGCTACTTTTGGCTTTAAGATGTTTTGTGAATACAGGCCCAGATGATTGGTTGATGAGTTGGTGGAAAGACTTGGGAGGGAGGTGCTGCTTAACAATAGGTGCATTTCTACTATGGTCGAATACCCGGAATGAGGCGGATCTATCTTGCCAAAACGCCCCTAATTTGAATGTGAGTTGATCGGCGGCCGTTTGTTTTCCCTGTGGGAGAGCAGGGCCAACGGCACACACACACACACACACACACACACACACACACACACACACACACACACACACACACACACACACACACACACACACACACACACACCGTGCAGCAAGGTAACAGCCTGTCTGTCAACAAACACTTTTACAGCGCCTCAAATCATTAAAGTGGAGTGTTTTCTTTCATGTTACTTGTACATAAGTTGATGTTGTGAATGATACGGGCCACCTTAAATAAAACTACTACTATTCTGTATTTTTGCGCAGTATCACTGATCAGCTGATCACCGGTGATCTAAACCCATTCAGAGTGGTACGACACTTCCAGAGTCTGGTAAATCCCTGTTGGGCCTTTTTTTGTAATGGAAACACGGCTAGTGGATGGACTTTTGAGAGGGCGTGCCCTGAAACTTTCCAAAGGCCACATTTTACCCTAATGGAAACAGGCCTAAATGATCCTTAGGCTCTGGAGGGGTTTGTGTTTATTTTCATGTGAGTCTTGGTGGTAAGTAGTGGTGGACATTTTTGGAGTTCACCCATGAAAACCCTGTCTCCTTTTCATAACACACCATACTTATATTACAGTCTCTGGAAATTTGCAAATGAAATTCATCAGTTGGATTGACTGTCCAAAGATATCTCAAAGACTCTGTTAAAAGTTAGCCCCCCTTTTCCCCCAACTCGCCTGACATCCCCTGTGACATTTATACTGACTACCTTCTCCTACACTCACACACACTTAGTTTCAGATGGTTTGTAATTAACGCGCGGTGCCGGCAACCGCGACGTAATTCATTCATGCGCACTCGCTATTTTCATCCATATTTCAGTTACTTACCAAACTTCTGCAACCATCATAGCGAACGACGCTGTTCTGTTAGTCCATACATTGTGCTCCCAAACACTGACAATACACTGATACACTCACTTTCACTTTCTGGTCCCGCATCATTTGTTTTCCCCAAGGAACACGAGCCTTGTCAACCATAGACATATAAAGAGTAGACGCCGCATCGAACGTTGGGCCTATTGGCGCTGACGAGTGGTGGGGCCGCCATCTTGGACCGGTCGCCCGCTCCACTCAGTGTAAGGACAGGACACGGTTCGGCGTATTTTAATATTCATAGTGGGATTAACAGTAATAGAATATTCTGATATATGATATATGTGATGTATGATAGGTGTTTTGCAAACACTATAAATATAAACAACAATAGAAATCATTTATAGAGTATTAATAGGCTATATTTCATACATGAATACATAAATCTCTCTCTCACTCACTCTCTCTCTTTCTCTCTCACACACACACACACACACACACTCAGAGAAAAATTCAAATTCAAAATACAAATACATATAAATCAAGAGTATCAATACAATTAGGTCAGAGAGAGAGATGACATTTTGGACACATCTAAATACATGTCTAACAGACACACTTCCATTTAAAGCCGAACCCTATATGTTTATAAATATTCAGAAATGATCCATGCTCTGCCAGTCGCATAGTCTTCCTCACAGCTTTGTCTTTGGGAAACCTTCAAAATGAAAACAGGAGATTCTGTAGAGTCTACACAAAAACATTTTACAAAGGAGGTCAAGCTTATTTTCTTCCTTCAAATCTCTTACAACCTTTCTTCAACAACACTCCTATTTTGATGCATATCTGTCGATAATGAACCAAAGCTGCTTAAATAGTGAATAAGCTTGTTTGCATTGCAAACTATTCCACAATCAGATGTTCTGTTGTCTGCATTTTCAAAGCAACACTACGTAGTATTTCGGCCTTAAAATAATGTTTCTAAACTCATTGAAGTGGTACTAGCTGAGCAGCAGCTCAAGCTAGATGAAATATACAGAGTTAAAGCAGAAGGATCTTATGTGAGATCCAGAAAGCAATGGCTGGACGAAGAGGAGCAAGGCTGGAAAAGTCACACAGTAGAGCGAGCTGCATTCAAAAACTTAATATTGATGGATCTGTCACAGATTATCCAAAGAAGGTATCCAACCATTGTTTCATGTTCTAAATGAACCTGTATAAATCACACTATGATAAAATGTAATAAACAGTTAAAATCTATATTGACCAAAGGGCCCCCTGTGACAAGCAAGTAACCAGTCAGATCGGCCATTCAGCAACTTAAATTAGACTAAACAAATCTTCTGGAACTGATGGCTTGACATCTGAATTTTGCATAACATTTGCTGATAAACTTGCCCTCTTCCTCTATGTTGTAGTCACCGAAAGCATCCATAACCAGACCCTTTCTCCAACTGTGTGGACGAGAGAAGTGACTATTTGATCGGATAGGTGTGTTAATGAGGAAGACTCTGGTGAAGGACGTTATTACAATCAAAGTGTGGCCAATGAGAAAGTATGTGCCACCTGTGTAAAATTCGCTGGTCAATGTTATACCAGTGTAAAGTTAATATATTAATAGTTGTTATTTTGTAGCCTGTATTCCTATGTGTCGTTATCATCAGCTCTTTCCCCTTTCCTGTGATGTGTGTGGTAGTGGTGATTGTTTGTGGTTGTCATGGTGACGGGGCCGGTCAGTAAAGTGGAGTGTAAACATAAACATAAACATAAAGTACCTGTTTTCCCGATCATCAAGATTTATACCACCACAACGAACCCTCATTCTACACCAGTAATATTTATTTTATTTCTACAATAGCATTCTTGTGTCAGTTGTAATCTCAGTCAGTTAGTTCATAGCCGGGGAAACACGGGGACCGTGGACATAAATACAGCCTACAGTAATATTCGATTCACAAAATACAAACAATGGCAATGTTCAATCTTACTTGTGAAAAGTAATCCCCGAGTCCTGTTCTCGATTGTCCGCCGATTAGAACAGGAATACGCTGCACAGTGCTCTGGCATCTTGTCCCTTCTGCTGCTCAACTCATTGGCTCAACTAGTCAATCATAGAACTTATCTGGTAGAATGACCGGTCCAAGATAGCGGCCGCATTTCTCGCGGCCCAACGTTCGATGCGGCGTCTACTCTTTATATGTCTATGTTGTCAACAGGCTATTTTATTCCCTGTTCGGGATAGGAGAAAGTTTGGATTTGAGCGGGGGAAGCTATTTTGTACAACACAATGATTGTTGTATTGAAATGTGATTATTATTTAAATATTAAGTTTATTTTTATTTATTTTTTTGTACTGAAATGCAGGGGAAATTATTTCAATGTATGTGGGATAGGTAAAATATCAGCTGCAACCCTAAACCTAACCAAAATGCCCTGTCACCTTGGTTTCTCACAATTATCTGAGCCCAAGGGCTCTATTTAAAGCAAGGGTTTTCTGTTCTCGGGGTGGGAGTCTGGAGAGTGTAAACTTGCTGAGAGGTCGTTACAGAGAATTGAGAAAAAGAAAATTGTGCGTGTTTGTTTCTGTGATCGAGAAACCTGTGGGTTCATTTTTGGTTTGTTTGTTTGATTTATTTGTTTTTTTTGTTGCCATTTGGGCCTTAACACGTATTTTTTTCTCACTGTAAATAAATCTGCACTTTTCACCGTCATCCACGTTTGCTGGCTGTTGTGTCTGCACCCCATCACCACCGGAACTCAGTGTGTCCTTGCCGCCACCATCCTGTGTGGACGTGGACTGCAAAGTCCATTCTTCACAGACTCACTGTGATACTTTAATACATTTGGTGGACAGAGAAGCCTCGGGCCAGGGAACAATTGTTTTGGAATTTGGCAGTGATGCGGATCAGGGATTTACATTATTAAATGATAATCGCTGTTTTGTTTAAGGCATAACTCTGAAATTAACACAGATGGAGACTTGATTGCAAATCCTCTGGGTTTGTTGCATTGTTCAGAAAAATCTCTTAAACATAAGATTCTAGTAGTCGGTGTGTGATTTTAGAGGTAATAAAAATAATTGATGCAGACACGCACACATCTTCTTTTTAATATTTTATCAAGAATTTCACAGTGTATAGCTTTACCAACATAGTGTAGTAAAAGAGTCCACTGCCTGTTTGTTATGGTTCAACATGCCCACATTGGAACTCTACCATCCCACATTGATAAACATCATTGTTAAAAGAAGCATCAACAAATGTTGTTTCCCTGAGAATGGAATCACTCATTTTATTCCTCATCATTACTTTTTCTATTCCTTCAAACATCCCCTCTTCCAGTGGCCCCGCCTAACCCCGGTCTGTCTGGGGCAGTACCCAGCCAGCAGGACTGACTTTCAGGCTATCCAGCCATTTAAATTTCAGCTCCAGGTCTTACGTTGAACCGCTGGATTCCTTTCTTAGGACGCACTCACACTGTCCTTCCGTACCGTGCCCAAACAGGTTTTACGGGTAAAGCCTAGTTTGTTTGACCAGTGTTAGTGCAACTACCTACCTAGCTTCGGCCAGCTGGCCGTCCACGGCCCATTTGAGAGAGGTGGGCTTTTGTAAAGCGTGTTTGCACATGTAAGAGCACGAGCGTGGGCATGTGTACGAGCAAAAGGACAAAGCCTACAGCCGCTCTGACGTCATTTTATGTGCGCCTGTTTGGACATAGAAAAAAAAAAAAAAGACGTGCCATGCGCGGATATTTAACAACAACAATGGTGGCGAAAGGTTCACGTTGGTGTGAGTGTTTAGTGCAGATTTAGTCAGATGAAAATATTTAATAACAGTTGGACAAGACAAACAATAACTCTGGAAAGATTTGCAAACAAAGCGATGCATCGCGATGACGTCATTTTATGTGCGCCTGTTCAGACATATAAAATCAGAAGCACCTTATGTGTTTCTCATAATCTGTCCACTGCACCTTAGATTATTATATGTGAACATTTGCACTAAAATTAGTCCGCTTATTTATACATTTTTTAAGGTATTTTTATATTGTATTTTTATATTCCTGTGTTGATGTGTCTGTGTGTAATGCTGCTGTTACACTGCAATTTCCCAGCTTGGGATCAATCAAGTATTGTATCTATAGTATTATAGTATTTTTATTCTAATCTGTTGTATATATGTGTATTCCAAGTGTTTAGTTTGGCTACTCTCTGCCTCATAACAATGTCATCTAACTATGCAGTTAATGGTGAGTTATCATTTGTCAAGTCATAACGGTGGGCCATTTGTTTTGCAAGCTGAGTTGTACTTTCATAGTTTTTTGTATTTCTCATATCTGTCATGATAATGTTTTACACACCATTGCTCAGATATTTGGACAGACTTACTCAAGGTATGGCTTTACAATAAGGTTTATGAGGCAGAGCCATGAGGAGAAACACAGGTTTTAAATAAGCCCCCCATTAAACACTGCCAAGTCACACTCATTAAACAATATAGACTGCATCTGGTTGATTGTCTACCAGCAAGATCAAAAGGATGCATTTCAAAATTATACGCAGGCTCCAGATTACACCAGTGCATGGAAACAAGTTTACCTCCACGTTATCCAAATATTGCAATAAATAGGTTTATTTTCCATTAGGGTAAAATGTGGCCACTAGGAAAGTTTCAGGGCACGCCCTCTCAAATGGCCGCTCACTCGCCATGTTTCCATTACAAAAAAATGCCTGACGGGGATTTAGGAGACTCTGGACGAGAGGTATCACTCTGAATGGGTTTAGATCGCCGGTGATCAGCTGATCAGGGATGAAGCCGTGTGCCGTTCTTTTTCCAAGTGAGAAATACTGAGTTTTAGTTTGATTTAAGGTGGCCCGTATGATTCACAACATCAACTTATGTACAAGTAACATTAAAGAAAACACTGCACCTTAAAAATTCTGGGTGCTGTAAAAGTGTTTGTTGACAGACAGGCTGTTAGCCTGCTTGTGCGTGTGCGTGCAAACTGGTCGCTGCAGCACTCATTTTAAAAAGCCCGTGCAAAGATATGCATGCACAGATCATTTTCTGTGCTGTCTTTTTCTTCACCACTGGATAAAAGTGTCTACTTCACCGTGTTGTTGTGGCGTCTGTACTACCACACGTCACATCCCGTGGAGAGCTACATCCAATCAGCAAACGGGCTTCTCTTAGCAGAGAAAACGGCCGCTCGAGCGACTGACATGCAAATTAGGGCGTTTCGGCGAGATAGACCCGCCTCATTCAGAGTATTTGACCTTAATGGAAACGCACCTAAGATGCAAGGCTTCTGAGGGGTCAACTGTAGAGCAGGACTACTGCAGAATACTCTCTCTCTCTCCCTCTCTCTCTGTCCCCACCCCCACCCCCCGGACCAGTCATCCACTACAAGGTTTCTGCCTGTTAAAATTACGTTTTTCCTCACCACTGTCACATTAAGTGGCGACTGAAAGGCAAATTGTTGGGTCTCTGTAATTGGTAGAGTATGGTCTATTCAATTCTAATGTCAAATCATAATAGAAGTTATCTCAGGACATTTTTCATATAGAGTAGGATACAGAGACCATGGGCGTCATGAGGGTGGCATACACATAGAAGAGCGTGAGCGCCACTTTCTAAGCAAACTTTTGGATTTATAAAAAGAAAACTTGACGGGATAATGTGTTGTCCTCCACACACACTCTGACCCAGGCGTACGAAAAGAAACGGGAGAAATGAGAAACAGTGACAGCGACAGAAACTGAGATGAGAAAATGTTTTAACATTGCCTCTCATTAATCATATGAAGAATTCACAAAATCCATTGTTACTCTTAATACACAAACAGCTGTTTGATCGGTTCATTGCATTGCAAAGAAACAACAACAGGATGTAGGATCGTAAATAAAGATATCTTATAAAGATACAGAAAATGATGGCACCTCCCGTGTGTATGTGTGTGTTTGTATGAAAATAACAGGCTCCCTCTCGGCATTGGGAGACGAGAAACAACAGGCCCTATCCGGCCTTACTATGAAACCATCCAGCTGGGAGTCTCCCGGGGGTGCTTTTGTTTCTGTGTGTGCAGTTGAGGTGGGACTCAAAGGCAAAAAGAAAATAATCATATGAGGCTTGAACATAAAATAAATGCAAAGAGGATGGATAGTAGGGGAATATGCAATTTATTAAACAGTATAGTCCACTGATCGGGGCTCAGCCCCTTGCCCCGGCAAATCCGGGCCGGAACCAGGACACTCCTTTTCCGTCTGTATAGAGAGAGAGGGGGAAAAAAAGATATCTTATAAAGATATCTTTGAAAAAAAACAACCTCATAACTCATGAATATGTTTTTTGATTATTAAACGGTATTTGCATGTAAAGGAATTTATTCTAATAAATAATACAGCAAACAGGACAAATAATGTTTACAGAATGGTGCTGCTACCGATGCCTCCGTCTGACGGACAGAAGCTCAGTTTTAATATGGTTATCATACCTATCTATCCATCAAAAAGTGGCCTATGACTATCTCCACACAGCTCTAAGACTGTTCCCAAATACATTAAATCCTGATGTTTTTTCATGTGCACAAACACAGCAAATCAGACCAGCTATCAAAACCCAACAGAGAAACTCGGATTACAACACAGTGGGAGAGTGACGTCATTCTTTGCTCAGGACGCCCTTACACCACTATATCTTTCCATAATAGATGTTTGCTGCTATATTAAAGTTCTGAATATAGCACTTTTAAAGTTGTACTCATAAGATTTGAGATATATTGTTTCTAGCGACCCCTGTGGCAGTAAGATGTAACTGCAGGTAAGTCTGTTCTTTTAGAGCCTCCATCTTGTCACATTCATGGTCACTATGTGTGTTGACCTTTTTTGTAGTCTTTATTGAAACACATTCACCTCTACTTCCAGTCTGTCCCCTATATGTTTGCCTCTTAAATCCACACACACACACACACACACACACACACACACACACACACACACACACACACACACACACACACACACACACACACACACACACACACACACACACACACACACACACACACACACACACACACACACACACACACACACACACACACACACACACACACACACACACACACACACACACACACACACACACACACACACACACACACACACACACACACACACACACACACACACACACACACGATGTCTGACTGAGAAGTTGGAAGTTCCCAATTTCCGATTACAAGTGAACGCAGCATAATCGTTGGTGACGATCTGGGCCGACAGACCAACCACTTTCAGCAGAATCACTAACATGGAGACTTATTTACATCTAGAGAGGGAATATCTCCATAGATATTGGAATACTCAGGAAAAAGGCACGCAAGTGCTTTCATTAGTGGGTCACATGATCAACCACCATCGATTCAACTCACTCTGTGATAGATAGGAACTTTAAAGACAATTAAATAGATGAAAATCTCACAGAGTGCATCTTTAAAGTGATATTAAATTAATCCACAGAGTCAGTCCTAAGTCAGTCCTAAATGTAGCGTTGATTTACAAATCGAATATCACACTCAACAAAAAAGGCCTGTGGTTGTCATTAAAACTTTATCTCACTAACTTCATACTGTGTTTAGAACCGACTGGCCGTCCAGCTGTTCTTATTGCAGCATCTGTAGCTGCCATTGTCATTACGGGTTGAGCCACATCCTTTCTTGAATTTCTGATTTGGAAGCTGTACAAAATTGGTATACGTGACCACTTATAAACTTGGAAAATTGTCTGCTATGACACACTGTATTGTTCACTTAACAAATGTCCCTTACTTTGGCGAAAACACACCATGTTGTTCCAAGGAAATGAAATCACAAATAGGAGGCTCGAATACTGCTTCATAGCCATACACCTTCAAATCATCACTTCTGACTAGACTAGAAGAGCCAAGTGTCTCGATGACAGTGAAGATTGACCACCAGAGGACAGATTACCTAAAGCCCCATAGAGGGCACAGATCTTGTGTTTTCTTTGTGATGTCCCAATGGGGTTCAATTCACCATAAAAGGGACAACTGTAAACTGCTTTATCACTCTCTGACTGATATTTCCCTTTCAAATTAGCAGTCTTTATCAAGATAGAATCTAAATTTAGAATCTGCTGCAATGTTTTCAGCATGGATACATACTGTAATGATTGTTTTGTTCCTTTTCTCAAGAATATATTCCACTGGTGACACTACACAAAATTCTCTTTTATAATATCACTTGCTCTTCCAAGAAGTACACAATGGACATGTTTCACTATTGCTTTTTGAATTGGATGTGAAGAACCAAGAACTGTGGCTAGCACTTCAACAACAGATGCTTCCACATGACAATCGTTATCTCCCAAAACCTGATTAACTGTTTTTAGACTATGTAGTACAGAGATGGTTCCAATAAGATGTCGTATCTCCTCAAGCAATTTGTTGACAGCTGTACTGGAGACTTAAGGATGTATGTTCCAATTTAAGTGAAAGTGAAGCTAATTTCAGTTCAAATTCTTTTTCAAAATCCCTAGATTTTTCAGTGGTTGGCTCAACCAGCTGTACTTCTTCATTCGGGTCATAGTTCGATGCGTCAGAAAGATTGGAACTAAGTGATGATGTGACAGTTATTCCACTTTTGAAGTCATTAAAAGTGCATTACTGATGTTTTCTCCATTTATGAGTCCTGAGACTGCTGCACATGTTTGTTTTGTATGAACAACCATCAAACATACAGGAGACTTAAATTGATATGAAGAAAAAATTCAAACTCTGTGGAAAGATGATTGTTTTCACAAATGTAGCACTTGAATGAAGATACCTTTTGAGTGGACTACTGAGAAGGATGATTCTTAGTCAGATGTTTTTGTAGACCATTCCATGCCTTGGACGAACAGGGACAATTTGCATGGATGCTTGGGTAACGGCAGTGCCTACCGTGAAACTGATGGTCAATGTGGTATTGTTTTAGTAGCTCAGATCATTCTGAAAATGACAGGCTGCAGTCTTTGCATTTCCACATCCGATAAATAAGGGGGGGGGGGGGGGGGTAGTGAATTCCCTAACAGGTGATACACTAACCAGTGTTTGCTCAATCAACAGAGCTATAAAAAAAATACAGTAGTCCATTTGCTGCCATGAAAATGTATAGATGAGTGAGGGTCTGATATTTAGGGTGATTTGTGAAATGGTTAAAAAGGTGATGTGCATTGTAGATGCAATATGTTACCTGTTCAGGTTGGATGAAGATAGAGGCTACAGGCAGGGAACTGAAGAGAATGGACTTGTAATAAACAATTAGTACTCTCTGAAGACAATGTTATTGTTTGTGCTGGATCAGGACCCAAATGCAAGACTTGACTCTGGTTCAAAGTGCAACGAACTCTTTTATGTTCAAAAAGGTGCAAGAATAGCTGGTAGGTGAAATCATGAGGAGTGCGTGGATGCAGTGAGAGAGCTCCGGAGAGCAGGCAGCAAGCAGGCAGGTCCACAGGCAGGCAAGGAGGAAGAAACGCTCAAGACTGCACAGCAAAGCACAGTAATCTGAAGCAAGGTAGCAAAAACACAAGGAGATTAGCTTCACAAGCTAAGCACAGAGAACAGGGCAAAAATACAAGACAAAGGATCAAAACCACCACGTAGACTGACGAAACGATCTGGCGATGAGCAGTAGAGAAACCAGTGGCTTTATGGGAGACTTAATTGTAGAGTGAGTTCACCTGGCGCTGCCTGTGGAGACGATACCACCCCCACATGCAAACACAGCACAGACAGAGGGAGAGACACAGGAGGAATAATACAGACAGGGACACAAAAACACACACAAGGAAAACGCAGGGCTGCCATGATGGAATCATGACAGACCACATAATACAGAGTCAAGACGTAAACCTTTCAGGGTGGAGAGCGAGAGAGCCGCTGTTTTCTCTCAAGCAAATGACAGAGCTGCAGCACCAGCACCAGCACCACTAAAAAAAAGAAATACAGTCAGAGTGAAGCACTGGAGCCGCAGATGGACGGTATCTAACTAAAGCCTCGAGTGGTAACAAGTATGAGAGCCATTGTAGTGAGCTAGCTCGATACTTACTTCGGGTAGCAGTTAGCATCCACCGCTTACACCTGCTTCCCAGCTCACCACAACGGTTCACCTGCTTGGTATAATAAAACACTGGAGGCTCCCGTTGTAACCGGCCTACGTCTCCAGTGCTTAACTCAGACTGTATTTTCTTTCCTTTACAGTCTTGTAAAAGCGCGTTACAAATACATTTTTCTTACAACATTACTGGTAAATGCTAGCTAACGTTAGTTGCTGCCAAAGCTAGCTAGCTAGCTAGCTTAAATTGGGCAATTCTTTCTCAATTTTTTCACTAAAACTTTAATTATCAAAAACTGCTTCTCTACTTAAGTCTGGTGTGGCTGGCCTGGCCGTCTGGACATGTGCTCTGACTGTAAGTGTGCAGTGTGCAGTGTGCAATTCACCTGACTCAAACTAAAAACATTACCTGCAGGTCTTGGAGAAAAAAAGAATTTGAGAGAAATTCAAAACTTTGTTTTGGGTCCTTTAGATGTACTTTATATTTAGTTCAGTATAAATTAAACTTGATGTCTCTAAATGTAAAAAGAATGAGTTTCACAATTAAACCAATAATTGTATACTGTTTTAAATGGCATTTATTAATTTGAATGAACAACTGGATCTTAGTTAGTTCTTTTTTTGTTAGTGTACAGCAGGGGGAAAACTCCATATATTTAATAATACGGAAATGTATCTGTTCTGTGAGATGAGCGAGTGGTGGTCGTCAGCATAGTTGATGGGTGGGGGGCCATGCCCTTTAGGATGGCAATTCAATTCAATTCAGTTCAATTTTATTTATAGTGTCAAATCATAACAAAAGTTATCTCAGGACACTTTACAGAGTAGGTAAAGACCACACTCAATGACTTATTTATGATTTACATAGACCCAACAATTCCTCTGTAGAGTACAGTGGCAACGAAAACCTTCCCTATAACAGGCAGGAACGTCAGACAGACCCAGCTCTGTGGAGGACGGCCATCTGTCTTGACCGGTTGGGGAGGAACAAAAGGAGAGAGAAAGAGAGAAAAGACACACAGATGGACAGAGAGAGACAGACAGACACACTTCCAGAGATGCAAGCAAAGCCTAACAGTAACTATAATATTTATAGTAATGTGAATATGACGTATATGTTAAGGCAGTTAATACAACAGAATAGTAGAAACAAGCACAGCTAAGGTGACAGAATATGAAAATGATAATAATTATGGTGGCAAACATGATCAATGATGAGTAGTGGCAATAGCAGCTACGATACAGCTACAAATTTTATAGTTTATTAAACTAGTGATAGTATATATGAGTAACAGTGACAATAGCAGCAGGAAGCGTCATGTAGGACCATAGTAGCAAGCACCACCACGATCAGCAGAGACCTGCGAGACGACAAAGCACAAACAGCTCCGGGGAAGAAGCTGAATCAGTAACATGCATTGATGGGACATGAATGATTCAGACAGAGAGGAGAGAAGCTCAGAGTATCAGGAAAAGTATTATCCCCCGGCAGACTAGGCCTATAGCAGCATAATTAAGCAGAATAAAGTCTCATCGTAAGCCCTAGCTGTAAGCTTTATCAAAAAGGAAAGTTTTAAGTTTACTCTTAAATATGGGGACAGTGTCTGCCTCCCGAATAACATTTGGGAGTTTGTTCCACAGGAGAGGAGCTTGGTAGCTGAAGGCTCTGCCTCCCATTCTACTTTTGGAGACTCTAGGAACGACGAGTAGCCCTGCATTCTCAGAGCGCAGAGATCTAGTTGGGTGATACGGTACTATGAGCTCTTTAAGATACGACGGAGCCTGACCAATAAGAGCTTTGTACGTAAGGAGAAGGATTTTAAATTCTATTCTAGATTTTACAGGTAGCCAGTGCAGAGAAGCTAATACAGGAGAAATATGTTCTCTTCTATTTGTTTTAGTTAGTACACGAGCTGCAGCATTTTGGACCAACTGGAGACTCTTAACAGACTTATTGGAGCAGCCTGATAATAAGGAATTGCAATAGTCCAGCCTAGAAGTAACAAATGCATGAACAAGTTTCTCTGCATCTTTCTGAGACACAATGTTCCTAATTTTTGCAATATTACGCAGGTGAAAATATGCAGTCCTTGTTGTTAGTTTTATGTGAGAATCGAAGGACATATCCTGATCAAAAATAACACCCAGATTCCTTACTGTGGTGCTGGAGGACAAGACAACATCATCCAGGGTAACAATGTCTTTAGCTATTGAATTTCGGAGGCCTTTGGGGCCAAGTACAATAATTTCAGTTTTGTCTGAGTTTAACATCAGAAAATTGCAGGTCATCCAGCTTTTTATTTCCTTAATGCACATTTGAAGTTTATCTAACTGATGGGTTTCTTCTGGTTTGATCGACAAATATAATTGTGTATCATCAGCATAACAATGAAAGTTAATGGAGTGCTTCCTTATAATATTTCCTAAGGGAAGCATATATAAGGTGAAAAGAATCGGTCCAAGGACAGAACCCTGTGGGACTCCGTGACTAACTTTAGTGTGCATGGAGGATTTGTCATTAACATGTACAAACTGAGATCTATCTGATAAATATGACTTAAACCAGCTCAGTGCGGTTGCTTTAATGCCGATCAGATGCTCTAGTCTGTGAAGCAGGATGTGATGGTCAATAGTGTCGAAGGCAGCACTAAGATCTAGTAAGACAAGTACAGAGACAAGTCCTTTGTCTGAAGCTATTAGAAGGTCGTTAGTAATTTTCACCAGTGCTGTCTCAGTGCTATGATTTGCTCTAAATCCTGACTGGAAATCCTCAAATAACTCATTATTATGTAAAAAGTCACACAACTGATTGGCAACTAATTTCTCGAGGATCTTAGAGAGAAAAGGAAGGTTAGATATAGGTCTATAGTTGGCTAGTACCTCAGGATCAAGACTGGGCTTTTTAAGAAGAGGTTTAATTACAGCTACTTTAAAAGACATTGGTACATAACCTGCTGATAAAGACATGTTAATCATATCTAATACAGGAGTGCTAATTAAAGGTAACACTTCTTTAAGTAACCTAGTTGGAATAGAGTCTAGAAGACAAGTAGAAGGTTTTGATGCTGAAATAGTAGAGGTTAATTTGTTAAGGTCGACTGTAGAAAAGCAGTCCAAGAATATATCAGGTCGTACAGTTTGTAAGGTTCCTGGGTTCGATGAAAGATTGGTGCCAAGCGAGTTGATTTTGTCCCTTATAGTTATAATTTTGTCATTAAAGAAGGTCATGAAGTCGTTACTGCTGAGGGTTATAGGAATACATGGCTCAATAGAGCTGTGGCTCTCTGTCAGCCTGGCTACAGTGCTGAAAAGAAATCTAGGATTGTTCTTATTCTCCTCTATTAAAGATGAGTAATATGCTGCTCTGGCATTACGGAGGTCCTTCCTATAGGTTTTAAGACTTTCTTGCCAAACTAAGTGAGATTCCTCCAGTTTAGTGGAGCGCCATTTACTTTCCAACTTTCGCGATATTTGTTTTAATTCACGGGTTTGTGAGTTATACCACGGAGCTAACTTCCTCTGTTTTATTATCTTCTTTTTTAAAGGAGCAACAGAGTCAAGTGTTGTTCTTAGAGAGCCTGCAACACTTTCAACAAGGTGATCAATTTCAGAGAAACTAACGTTAGTGCAGGAGTCTTGAATATTAGGATGAGGCATTAAAGTAAATGCAGATGGAATCGCTTCCTTAAATTTAGTTATAGCACTATCAGATAAACATCTGGTGTAGACACTTTTACCCAGTGGTGAGTAGTCCTGTAATATGAATTCAAAAGGTCTGATAAAATAGGATTCTGTGGAAAGACTATTAAGTCATCAATTTCCACACCCTAAACCAAAACAAGGTCGAGGGTGTGATTAAAACAGTGAGTAGGTTTATGTATACTCTGACTAAAACCAATCGAATCTAATAGAGAGATAAACGCGATACTGAGACTATTATTATCGCTGTCCACATGAATATTAAAATCACCTACAATTATTACTTTGTCGGATTTAAGGACTAAATTTGACAGAAACTCTGAGAATTCGGACAGAAATTCAGAGTACGGACCAGGAGCACGGTACACTATAACAAATATAATTGGCTGCACAGTTTTCCAGGTTGAATGTGAAAGACTAAGAACAAGACTTTCAAATGAATTATAATTTAGTTTAGGTTTAGGGTTTATTAATAGGCCTGAATTATAAATAGCTGCAACGCCTCCTCCTCGACCACTGCCTCGAGAAATATGAGTATTAATATGACTGGGAGGAGTGGATTCATTTAGGCTAACATATTCTTCGGGACGCAGCCAGGTTTCGGTCAGACAGAGTAAATCAATATGGTTGTCTGATATCAGATCGTTTACTAATACAGCTTTAGATGAGAGAGATCTAATGTTTAAAAGTCCACATTTTATTTTCTGATATTGTTGCATTGTCGCAGATTTTGCGTTGATTTGTATCAAGTTTTTCTTTGTATCAAGTTTTTCTTTGTAGCTCCTCTTCTGTTCATTTTTGATCTGTTTAATTTAAATGATCGTGGGGCAGACAGTGTTTGTATACTAAACTGAGCTGGAAAATGCTCCACAGGGAGCGCAGAGAGGTGTGTAAGACTGCCACTCTGCTTCCTGGGCACCTGCGATAAGGGCAGCGCAGAGAGGTGTATTAAACTGCGACTCTGCTTCCTGATCCCAACACTGGGTTGTCATGGTTTTAGACCGCTAACAACTGCGTCCAGGTTCTTAGATATGAGAGCGGCACCCTCCAAAGTAGGATGAATACCATCTCTCCTAATAAGACCAGGTTTTCCCCAGAAAGACTGCCAATTATCTACGAAGCCCACATTATTTACCGGGCACCATCCAGACAGCCAGCGACGGAATGATGACATGCGGCTATACATGTCATCGCAAGTCAAGTTGGGCAGGGGACCAGAGAAAATTACGGAGTCCGACATAGTTTTTGCATAAGAACACACCGACTCCACATTAATTTTAGTGACCTCCGATTGACGTAATCGGGTGTCATTACCGCCGACGTGAATAACAATCCTACCATATTTAAGTCTATCCCTAGCCAGAAGTTTCAAATAGGATTCAATGTCGCCCGCTCTGGCCCCTGGGATGCATTTTACTATTGTCCCTGGTGTCACTAAGTTCACGTTTCTCAAAATGGAGCTGCCAATAACCAGTGTTGTTTTCTCAGCAGGCGTGTCACTGAGTGGAGAAAACTTGTTTGAAACGTGAACGGGCGGATGGTTAACCATGGGCTTCGATTTAGAACTATGCTTTCCTCTCACAGTCACCCAGGAGGACCCTGGCTGCTCAGGGATTGCCGGGGGAGGGCTAGCAGGAGCTAACGCTACACTATGTGGCTTCGCACCGGCTAAAGTTGTAGGTGGCTGGCTAGCTACTGTAGCGTAAGACTGAGCTTCCATGGTGCGGAGCCGTGCCTCTATCTCACTGAGCCTCGCCTCCAGCGCTACAAATACACTACACCTATTACACTTACCATTATCACTAAAGGAGGCAGAGGAGTAGCTAAACATACGACACTCCGAGCAAGAGAGAGCAGGAGAGAGAGCGGGGGAAGCCATCACCAGCCGTGAAGCTAACTGCTAAGCTAAAGTGGCTAACAGCGTGTAACGATTAATTAGCCAGAAAGCGGCTGAAAGAAGGAGAGCTGTGAGTGCTTGAGTAGAACTAGTGGATGTTTAAATGTTAAGCGGTAGTTAGCCGCTGTGGTGAATATTATAGCAAAAACAGTTGAATTTAGCGAGAGCAGCTAACAGTGAAACAACAATGAGTGACCAACACACAAGCACCGGAAATAACGTAATACGTCACCGTAACACGTCAGCACGTACCAGAGCAGCGTACGTGCTGACGTACGCTGCTCTGGTACCCCCACACACACACACACACCCCGCAGGGTTATACTTTATGGGCCTGAGTGCCGTTCACCACGGCTAACGCAAGCCATATGCAAAGACACCTCCAGTACCACATAAGTTCTCTGCTGAAATCAACCGTGCCTTTAAAGAAAATACTGAAAGTTAAAGACAGTGTCAATATCATGTATCGTCTCGTGAGCTGAGCTGAGTGACTCATCACGACCCCAGTAAGAGGATTACATAGAACAGGATTTAATTTGCTGTTTAATTGTAACTCATCTATTTTAAACAAAAACAAAACAGCCATATCCTTACGTCCTCCATTCCAGCAAGGATGAAGAAATAAAATGAAATAATGAAGTGAAAACATAAGATGAGGGAACTGTATTTGTGGCAGTGGTGTCATTACGCCCTCCAGGATACAACTTTGGTCGCTCTGGAAAACAATGCAACCAGCTTATTTAACCTACAAAGTAAACCTGCTTGGGTATAGTTTCATTTATGTGGGCCAGACAGCCATCCTCATATTTTGGTCTGCCACACGCTGTCTTTGATATGGGACCAGGGTTGACGGTCACAACTCACCTCCCTGCTGTCACTTCAAGTTATTTCTGAGTGGGTTATGCTTTGGACCGCAGCCTCACTAGACTGTGTTCATGTCCTCTCTGCTGCATGGAGGTATCTCTTTTTCTCTTATCTTATGTCTTATTCTTTAAATGAAGGGTAAGTCTGGTTAAGTAGTTTAGACCAGTGGTTCTCAAACTTTGTACATGACGTACCACCTCAGAAATGATCAGGCTCTCTTAAGTACCACAAGTAAGACCAATGTTAAAATACACTATTCAGCTACGGACAGGATTGTTTATTTCTAATCAGAAGATTATTTCTTGAGTACAGTTATGTTGTCTCTTCAAACCTCATTTTTTTCAATGTCCCTGTGTTTCCAGATCTCAGCTGTACAATTAGTAATTAGTTTTATTACCAAATTTATCATGTACAAACCTGATAACATCTAAATTGGAATAGACCTATTTTGAAATGCCTTAAAGTTGTAAAATTTTCATCTATTTAATTATCATTTACTCTCCTGTCTACCAAAGGAGTTAAATCAATGATGGTTGATCATGTGACCCACTAATGAAAGCACATTTTTGCTGAGTATTATGATATCAGTGTCTGTGGAGACATTCCCTCTCTAGATGTAAATAAACCGCCATGTTAGTGATGCTGCTGACAGCTGTTGGTCTGTCGGCTCAGATCATCACCAACAGTTATGCTGCGTTCACTTGTAATTGGAATCGGGAACTTCCCACCTGGGGCAGTGAGAGGTAGAGTTTGTGTGTGTGTGTGGGGGGGGGGGGGCAGTTTAGGTCTGTCGCAGAGGGGAAGAAGCTGTTCTTGTGGTGTGAGGTTTTGGTTTTTGCAGGCCTCAGCCTCTTGCTGTAGGGGACTGTTTTAAAGAGTCCATGTCCGGGTCTCTGCTCACCTCAGTGTCCTGGAGGCGTGAAGGTCCTGGAGGGATGGCAGGTTGCAGCCGATCACCTTTTCAGCACAGCGGATGATACCCTGCAATTACTTTTTGTCCTTTACGGTAGCAGCAGCGTACCAGGAGGAGGTGAGGATGGACTCAATTATGTAGAAGTGCACCATCATTACCATTGGCAGGTTCAATTTCTTCAGCTACCGCAACAGGAAGTACATCCTCTGCTTTGCTTTCTTGGTGATGCAGCTGATGTTTTGCTCCCACTTGAGGTCCTGGCTGGTGATTATCCCCAGGAAGCGAAATGACTCCACAGTGTCCGCTCTCAGTTACATCTTATCGCCACAGAGGCCACTAGAAACAACATATATCGAATCCAGTACAACTTTAACTGTGCCAATGGTGACCATTTACATGCTTACAAAAGTCACTATTTTTTGGAAATTACAAATCAGTATCAGTTTTTTTTTTTTATTGTTTTTAGTTTAAAGATGTGCTGAGTTTCCAAATGCCTAAACCCAGCTGGTCAAAGCCCCAAGACCAGGACAGCCCCACTTTTCTTCACATCAGTTTCATTGCGGGTGCAGATTTTGCATAGGGCCTGTGCTAAAATTCCACAGTCATCAGAAAGTAAAATATAAAAGTATCCAAGGAATAAACTCAAAATGCTCACACACAGCACCAAAACCACAAGCGTCCACTCCTCTCTTTCTCTTGATCCAGCAGCCCTGCTTTAGAGAAGTGGATATTGCCTTATTAAGAGTAAGTGCAGGAACACTTTGCCTTCAAAACTTTCCCAATCCAGTCTGCTGTTTTTGGCATCCAGACTATGGGTGTGCGTGTGTTTCACATAATCATCTCTGGAGTCCCAGAAATCACTCATACTTAAGATTGTGTTTCTCAGGTTTCTTTAGTTTCATTTCTCTTGTTCAGATTGTCCGCTCTCCACTCTTTTGCTTACTTTGACGGATCGCATGTTCTCCATCTCTGTTTTAGTCTTTGTGCTCTGAATTCTGTGTTGTTGAATATTTCCCCCTTGGAACCCTTTCTGTCTCCATCTCCATTTCGCTCTCTGCCTTTGAATGTGATATGTGTTGTTTCTGCTTGTTTCATACCCTGACATTTGTGTTTTTCAGACTGCTGCAAAGTTTCTCCTTTCATTTGTCTTACATTTGTCTTCTCTTTCTGTGTCCCTTTCTCTTCACCTTGCAGCAGATTCCTCGCCTCTCTCCCTTGTAGCTGAGTTTGTATCCTTTGTTAACCGGTGAACAGACTGGAAGACAGGATAATATTATATCTAATTATTTGTAAAAACAGAGATCAGATGTGAACATTGTTTGGGTACCAGCACCGTACAGGGCAACCATGATAAGAGAGAGGAGGGTTTGATGTGGCTGATATTATGGGATCTTAGCAGAAAAGTCTGCCATTTGAAAATATGCATATGT
This sequence comes from Echiichthys vipera, assembly GCF_963691815.1. NCBI lineage: Eukaryota > Metazoa > Chordata > Actinopteri > Perciformes > Trachinidae > Echiichthys > Echiichthys vipera. Next base: position 3,061,961 of record NC_139835.1, read on the forward strand.
TTTATTTATATAGTGAGATGAGATGATAAAACACTCCAACTCTGTACTTCACATACTATGGGCATGATATTGAAAGGGATTTTCTGATCTTTTTCCCCAAAATGGTGAATTACACTAACCTGACTCCTCCAGATGGATTGATTCTCATTGTCTCAGCATATCCATCTGGGAACTCTTGTTTGCAGATCTTTTGGGAAGGGGTGAAAATACTGGTTGCTGATTGGATAAACCATCTGTCTATCACTAACATACGGGCCAAATCTAACAATCAGATCAACGAAGCGTATGACTGTAATATTATTACAGTAATGAGTCAATAGGAACGACCTGTGATTTGCCAAGGCTAGATTTTCTAAAGCCTGAAAACAGAGCCAAGAGTACGTGCGGGAGTCCAGTTTTCTCTTCGAACACTTGAAATCCAACATGATGGACAAGATTATTATGGATATTTTTGCCCAACAATGCCAAAAAGGGCACACATGAACACACTTTGCAGGATGTGAAAGGTTAGTACCATGTTACAACCTTAAATGGGCAGTGTTTATTTAGAAAGCATGGATACTGTATTGTCCCAAATATATATTATATATTAATTATAAGATGGCCCTCCTTTTTCAGGCAGATTTCCAGGAAAAAAACACTGTCTTATATTGGGGACAATACAGTACTATCATCTGGCATTTCTCCTTCTCTGCCTCCACTCTGTCTAGGATCTTCAGACCCTGAGACAGCCCTGACTCCCTTGACAGGGAGACATCGAGGCCTTCATCAGTCATGGGTCGTTAGTTTGATCCTCCTCGCCATAATGAGGTCACTGTCACCTCAGCCTTTCATAATTCTCTAATTACTCTGTGTCTAGAGGTGGACTCTCATTTGAATGAACCAGACAGTGGAAGGACTCTTTCACAGAGTGATAAATGTTTCCACTGGGATTACTGACTCTGATATTTATCTAACTTTATATGACAGTAAAATGCTACTGCACTGAAACAACTATGCTTGTCTAGTCCTACCCCTAATCTATAGAAGGCCTGGCCCTTTCTGTGTGGAGTTTGCATGTTCTCCCCGTGTCAGCGTGGGTTTTCCCCGGGTACTCCGGTTTCCTCCCACAATCCAAAGACATGCACGTGTCAGGTTAATTGATTATTCTAAGAATTGCCCGTAGGTGTGAATGGTTGTCTGTCTCTGTTCGTCTCTATCTGCCCTGTGATAGACTGGCGTCCTATCCAGGGTGTATCCCGCCTCACGCTTGATGTCAGCTGGGATCGGCTCCAGCCCCCCCGCGACCCCGACCCCGGGATAAGCGGTTGAAGATGAATGAATGAATGAACTCTCCGCCCCTGTGTCCATCCTACGACTAAACTACTATATTTCTCCTTTTTCTACATAATAACACAGGCTGTTCTCATTCTGATTAAATACTGTTTTGTCACGTCCCATGGCGCACTGGGTATTCAACTGTACAGTAAATCTGCCCATGCTGAAAGTGGACGTTTAGAACTCCAGTCTTAAGAGCACCAAACTCCATCTAAGGAGGAAGGTTGGAGTGATGGATTGGATTAAACCGACTTCTTTACACACTTTGGGTTCAGTCTTTCCCCAGTCCTACACTCAACATAATGTTTCCCATCAGACCCAAATAAAGTGAACGTCCTCTCATCACTGAAGTCACTCTGGACCAGTTCTCCTCTGTCCACACAACATGCTCCTCAGCAAAGGAAAGTCCAGCCTTTTTATTCTTTCTGCTGATGAGAGGTTTGGTCACTGCAGAGGGGGCTTTCAATCTAAAAAGTCTTAAAGGATGAAACACCGTATGCAGAGAAAGATCCTTGTCCTGTTCATCACTGAACTGTAGACCAACTCCAGCTGCAGTGTTGAACTGATTCCCCATTAAGAGTCTTCTCATAATCCTGTCCTCTCGTGCACTTGTTTTACGTGGACGACCGGCCTTTTTGAGGGACCTAAATTAATCTGTGTCCTTGTAAAGTTTCAATATTTTTGAAATCACAGACCGTAAAGGCCCAACCTCTCTGATGGCTGAGAGGGTCATCCCTTTGGCCTTCATCTGGACAACCTGCTGTCTCAGGATTTCAGTCACCTCAGAGCAGCTCGCCATCTTGCAAAACAACCAGTCAATTGTCATCAGGTGCCAGATTAACACCAATAACTGGGAGAGATCTGAAAGTGTTCTCTAATTTTGCTTTGGATATTTAAAAAATAAATAAAAACATGCTTGTACAGCATTGCTACAACCACAGCTGATATTCTATTAAATTCTGAACAGTAACAGTATTTATTTATATTCACACAACTAAAAGCTCTGAGAACATCTGCCACCACTGTCTAGTGAGGACTAATAATATTGTAGGTGTACTTGTGTCTTTCCATGGACCTATCATGACGTGCAAATTTGTTTCTCCTCCCAACAGCTGTCTAAGAGCTCGCTGCAGTTACATAACTGACTAGATTTACATGGGGGCACTGTGGCTCCGCCCCACATGAAACCAACTGTACTAGACAAGAAGAATCTAATAACATTATATTATATTTATATTATTTATTTCACTGATGTGAGCTGACATGCTATCATGCTTTCCAACTGTTTCCAACGGGTTGGAAAAATGTATCACGACACACTTTTTTAAACGTTACTTGACAGCCTACTTACTAACTAACTTGATTTGTCCAGTTAACATTACTGTAACAGGTCAAGTCAGTTAAACAGCATATTGACAGTTCTGCAAAAGTATCTCCATGGAAAAGAAGACGATGCAGTTATCCTGATTCTGATTGGTCAAAAAACCAGAGACGTCAGATCAAAGATGTTTTATTTGGAAGACGATCATGATCAACAGAACACAGGAAGACTTTTAGGCTATAGGTCAACCTCCATAAAAGCAAACCTAATAACATTCACTGACTGACTAGACATCAGACTGTAAAACACAACCAGCCCCTCCTTTAAGCGTGAAAAGCTAATGTTATAAACAGTCAATGCTTTACATCTGCCAAAAGCAGTTTTTGCTGGGTAGCAGTGTGTTGTGACACTACATCAGAGAAAAACGAGGAAAGGAAAATTCCTCTGTAGGTTATGTCCGAGTAGACATGCTTGGAATAATGCCCATGAATACACTAGGATAGCATAGAATCACAGACAAATAAACACATCCAGGAAATTTATCATGGTCAATTATACCATTACCTTAACCTGGGATTTAGACACAAATATGTGCCAGGACTATAACCACATATCTCCTAGTTAACCTGACTGTACAGCTGGACATTTTTCCTGGAAGTGACACCTCAACACCCCCTCTTTGCCTCTCCTTGTCTCAAAGTCCGGCATGTCTACACACACACACACACACACAACACATACGATTCTCTTCTCTTACTGCTTTAATTTGAAACAGATTGTTTAGGTATGCGAAGAAAGTAGAAAGGTAGGGATAACTTTGCAGAAGATGTGACACCTATCTGGATGCTTAGATAAGGCACCATTTCCTATCTTGTCTTATACAAAGCAGGTTGGTCCCTCAATCATTAGACAGTTGGTACATTTAAAGTCCCAAAGTGAACCATCTCAGATGACCTGCTCCTTCTCTCCTCTTCACCTCATCTATAGACACTCGAAAAACCCTTGTGGTATTTTAATAGGGTTGAGGATAGAATTATATGAGATGTCAATCATAGCTTTGCAGCGAGGAATACATTCATCAGCACTTGAAGTTCAATCAACCGTGAGGTGGATTTGTCATTTGAGGCATCTTGGAATGTTTTTAATGGTTTGTTGCCAGATTTCCTGCAAACGTCCAGGATGTCCATTCTTGGTGTTTTTTTTCTTTACATCTTTGTAAATGTACGTCTGTCTTTCAGCTATACAGCAGAAGGAAAAGGGATATATATTCACCTGAATGCTGTCTTTCTGTATAACCACAGTCTGCTGGAATATCATGTCCACTTGGGAAGACAAGTCTTAAAATGACCGTTTAAAGATGTAGAAAGACTGGGTAACTTTTTATTCATCTTTGAAATCATATGGCAGCTGATTTTGATTGGGCAATTACAGCTTTAACAATACACGCCACAATTACAGAGCAATATGCACGAGTCCTAATTGTTTAGCTTAATTTAATCCGACAAGCTGGCAACAATGAAGAAAACACACTCAACGTCTCTGCTAGGAAGTGCTTTAAGTGTCTCAAGTTGGTTTCTCTCCCCAGTGCTCTATCTCCAGCGGTCAGGTGAGAACAGAACAATAGCTCTCTCGATTGAGGACCTAAACCCAAATTGGGTGGATTGGCCGAGGAGAAAAGGGATAATGAGGTTTTAATAATGGGTTTTTGAACAAATTCCAAAGGCGAAGGGCATGTGCTTGTGGTGTGGTGACCATCCCCAAACTGATGAGTCACAGGTTTTATCTCTGCATCAGTTTTTGTTGTTCTGATGAGTCCTTATCTTGAAAACAGACCATACGGTTTGCCAGTGATTGTCATGTTTAAGTGTTCTTATGTTAGGAACACACTGTAAAATTATTAAAATTGGCAATGATTAGACAGCCCACACATACAGTCGGAAAGAAGCTGGGTGAGTACTGACACAGTAAAAAGGAAAATTCTTAAATTTTTCCATGGGTTTTTCTTTCAGGGCAATTTTGGTCACACCGTGCCAAACCATGGCGCACTGATTTGCATTTCCATTCGTACTTTTAACACGCTGAGTCGCGCCTGAGATGGACCTTCTCTAGAGTAAGTGAGCGCCAGAGCGGGCCTCAGTGTCGTCAGTAATTTTATTTATATGGCAGCTTTTAAAACAGAGCTACAAAGTGCCTCACAAGATAGAAAGATGCACAAAATAAGAAGCATAAAAATACATCCAAACTGAAAGGACACAAATAAATACAGATACAATTGCAGTACAGCCTTTATACAGGGTAGGCACGTTGGTAGAGATATGTTTTTAGAAGTTTTTTTGAAACAGTTAACATACTCAGCTGATCTAACGGGGGGGGGGGGGGGGCTAACAGCAAATGCACAATCACCCCTGTATTTGCGGACGGAGCGGGATATGGCTAAGATGATCCGTGTGTGAGTAGCCTAGAGGTGGTGTAGTAATGTAGGAGTTTATAGATATATGCAGGGACAAGACCATGGAGGGCCTTGCATGGCAACAGCATTATCATGTTTATTCTGTTAGTAATGGGGAGCCAATGCAGCTAATCGAAATGGAAGGAGATCTTCGATCAAAGTCTCTATGGACTTCAACTCAGTTCTGATGCAGGTGAGTTCAGTGCCTGACCGTAAGCAATAGTCAGTAGATAGAAAAAAAACCCAGCTAGGCTAGCCAATCTGCCCTGAAAGGTGTTAACGAGAGTGAGGCCAGATATAATCCAATGTAGCCAGTAAAACCAGATAAGATCGGTAAAAGTTTTAAAACCCAAAGACTGTACACGTTGGGCCTCATTTATCAATCTTGCGTGAAAACAGGCGCAGATCTGAGCGCAGAATTGGTCATCTGACAGGACTCAGGATTTATGAAACATTCATATCTGACCAATCTCAGCGTACGAATGAGCGGGCTTTGATAAATGCAGCGGCTGAATTCGATCGTGATTAACATGTTACGCCCTTAAATATTCCTGGTTCGGAGGCCTCGCCCACTGAGGTCAAACACAGAGAGACGAAACACTGGAAAGAAAAGAAACTTTTCCGACACACAAATCGGCATCCTGACATCCGAGATGGAGCAAAAGAAAGATGTGCTTTTTGGCAGTCTTAAGAGTGGAATAAAAGGGGCCCATAAAAACGCTGTATGTAAAAGAATAACGGAGGCAGTCAACCCGAAGCAGCGCTCCACTGAGACGTGTGTGCGCAGTGTTGGACAGGTGTTGTGCCGCATTCAGCACCCATGCCGTGAAATGCACCCCCTCGCATTATTGTGATATTCTGGATCAGAAGGCTGTTGTTTCCACCTATAGGAGTAGTTTATATAACACCGGATCTCTTGCTCTGTAGCGGGGTTTGCCAGCGGGGTTATTAGGTATTCCGTAAGAGAATACCTTTGTCATCTAGAAGAACCATACCAAGATGTTAATCATCTGATACTTTGTTTGATTTAATGCAATTCATCAAGGGTAGCCACATACCGAGGAGATGACTTTGGCTCTGCAGTGCGTCTTGCTGCAGCCCCGCGCCAACACATTAAATCATTAATTCAATGTCAGGGTCGCGTGGGGCTGGAGCCGAGCTGTTTTGAAATATAAAAGAATCGTACGCACGTTTTTCTGCTGTACGTTTGTTTGATAAATGAGGGCCGTTATGTTTGTACAAGAGGTTGGTAGGTGGTTAGTTAGTAGCCAAAAGATGCCATGCGGCATCTAACACAGAGTTGTGTCACAACCCCTTCTTTCAGTAGCTTCTAACTAAATCTCTGTGGGTTGAAGTTCAGTTTCTCGCCTTATTTTACTGTTTTGCTGATGAAAACCGATAATTTCCTGATTTAGTTGCTTCATAATAAAAGCTTTTAAATAGCAAAAAATGGGGGACTTTTATTGTGAATAATTAAAGGAAATGTGTTTATCTACCATTTAACAGTCACTCCTTTAACCACTGAGGCCTGCCAGCTTCTAACAACAGCAGACACTGAGAAATACTTTCAATACTGATGTTTAAATAGTACAAAAATGTTCAAAATACACAGAGCTACCATTTAGTCGTAGTTCTGAATAACCACACCACTGAAGACACACTTTCAAGCAGATATCCATGTTGTAATGGATATGCAAATCCTTGCTGAGTCAAACCAAACCGAGCTAGCACATAATCGACAATCTGCACATTTCCTTCCATTTCAGTTTGCCTAATGAGTTAACATTTCCGAATGCATAGCTATCTGCTTATGATGATGTGATCCTTTATATGACATCTATGTGTTTATGTTCTCTGGAAGGTATACTGAACAGGTTAAAATGCTATTAAGAATTAGTGAAAGAAAACGCAGCATATATTCACTGTGTTATGGATTTCCTGAGCATGGTGACTGCTGCTGCTGGCACTGCAGCCAATCCACTCCCTTATGGCTTGAGTTAACAAGTGGCTCTAATACCCAGAACACTGTGAATAGTCAATTTAACACTTGTTGTCAAATTAAACAGTTCATGGTTATTAAATTTGAGAAGTATCACTCCTGCTGTGAAATGAAGCAGCCCTCTGCTTTCAAATTTATAATTTTCAAATAATTCCTTACATCTCACATTTCCCCTGTGCAAATGCATTAGAGCCATTAAAAACTGATTGCTTTACAACCAAAAACAGAGTTTGAAAAATTGTTGGACTGTAACATCCAACATCCATTAGCAGGCGTGTCGCTAGGTTGTGAAAACATCCGAGGCTGTAGGCCAGCAGTTAGAGTCCTTTTGAGACGGGGGTTCGGGGGTTTCTCCCCCGAGAATCTTTTAAAATTGGGCTGATGAAAATGCAATTGTGACGTAGTTTGAGAAGGAAAGACCAATGGCTATGTGTGACTCCCGTCGGGGAAGGTCTACTGAGTAGGTTTAAGTTTCTGTTAATGATAGGAAAGGTCAGCACAGACCCCAGCAGCAGAATGAGACATTAGAACTGCCTAAAGCCTCAGAAACACTGACATGCACCGACCTGATGTCAAGTGGACCGGGCTGAATCCAATGCAGGTCTCCGGAAACTGTGCGTTGATCCTGAAGTTATCAAGTCAGTCTGCTTTAAGTGTGATTCTAAAGTTTTCAAGTATGTCTGCTTTAGGTTTGATTCTGAAGTTATCAAGTCAGTCTGCTTTCAGTTTGATTCTGAAGTTATCAAGTCAGTCTGCTTTAAGTTTGATTCTGAAGTTATCAAGTCAGTCTGCTTTATGTTTGATTCTGAAATTATCAAGTCAGTCTGCTTTAAGTTTGATTCTGAAGTCATCAAGTCAGTCTGCTTTAAGTTTGATTCTGAAGTTATCAAGTCAGTCTGCTTTGAGTTTGATTCTGAAGTTATCAAGTCAGTCTGCTTTAAGTTTGATTTTGAAGTTATCAAGTCAGTCTGCTTTAAGTTTGATTCTGAAGTTATCAAGTCAGTCTGCTTTAAGTTTGATTTTGAAGTTATCAAGTCAGTCTGCTTTAAGTTTGATTCTTAAGTTATCAAGTCAGTCTGCTTTAAGTTTGATTCTGAAGTTATCAAGTCAGTCTGCTTTCATTTACACCTTTTCCAAATCAAAATAACAGATCAAGCCTAGATAAACTGGAGCAAATGACCTAAAGTGCCTTATGTATATAAGAAAGGGAGATGTCTAATTGAAAAATCAGTAAAATTATTGCAAAATTAAATATGGAAACATCTGAAAGAAGTTTTGTTCACTTCCGCAACAACGTGTCTATTATTATCTTAAAACAATGTTTTGGAAGTTATTGACAGGAACCATACAGGGACAGTGTCTCTGTGCATTATATTGACACACAATCTTCTCACTGTTTCATGCCAGGACAGGTTATATTTGAGTCAGCTTTATTCATGAAAAAGCTCCCCCTGAAATAAATTCCACCAGCCTCCACTGGCCTGGTGTAAAGTTACTACTCACTGTATGATTGTATCTCAGTAATAAATGTTCAACTTGGACTCACTAGTCTTAATTTCCAAATCAGAACTATAACCAGTCCAACAGTCAGAATATGTCCCCATCTGAACAACTCACCTGCACTTTTTTTTCAAGTCTGTTATATGTCAGCTTGATACCTAAAATGTAAATGTCACTCTGAGTGGAGGCTGGGAGACAGGGTCAAGTTCAAACCACAGGGGAAAGTGATTGGAAGTCCCTCAAGCGAGCTGGCTTTTTTTGTGAGCTCTACCTTTTCAATCATCTGCAATTTGCTACATATGGTAATTCTGTTCTGGTGAGGAAGAACAACAGGTTTTGCTGGGGTTGCATCTGTGTTCGGAAGAAAAGTGTTTGCTCTCTCTCTTTACTGTTGTCCTTTTTTGTAGCTGCATTGAATTCTGGGCGTTAGAGGCTACCTTGGACATAGAAACCAGATTCCTGATACATGAAACATGTGACTACACTGCGGCAATATCAAGGCATGTCACAGCACTGGGATAGAGTACATGGTTTGCGTTGACATCAGTTTGAACAACAAAAACAAAACATGTATCCGTTCTTTCAATTAAATTGTCAATTGCACAGCCCTGGCTTACTCTGTGATTCTGACCAACATCAACATGTGGCTAACAAGCTGGACTATAGCTGCAGGCAGTCAGAAGTACCCCAGACATGATGTGACTAGTGGAGCAGGGAATGATGTCACCCACCCATCGAGTTATTAGTTACAAAGCCAGAAAAAATTAGCCAACGGCCAAAACCGGGAGAGGAAACAAGATGACTACATCTAGAACATTGATTAACTCGTGGCAGTACAGTGAAGGCATTAAAACATCTTTTTTAACCACTAATACTGCTCAAAATAACAGCCAACCTCTGCAGTAGCATGATAAGAGTCCTTACACAGAAAACAAAGCACCAACAAAGTAGTTAGTGAACCCAGAGTTTATTAGAAGAGTGTTTTAAAGACTTACCTTCTGGCCCCTGTACTAGCTCCTGTAATAGTAAAGTCCATTCAAGTGGATTACAAAAGTCAATCCAAAAGGAAGGAGCCCATTGGTGCTTTATTTAGGAAACGGTCTTCCAATTTATTCTGGGGACATGGGTGCTGTTGATGAGAGATAGGAAACCCTCCAGAGCAGTCACACAGTGTGTTGCAGTATTCAATGATTCCAGGCCACTGTTTAAAAAGCCACTCTGTTGGCAGCATAAAAATTCTTCTTCATGGGCTGACAGTACCCACAGGCACACCAAAAAATGCACACACACTGAGACTGATGCTATGTCGAATGCTACCTCTACCTGTAGCCCCTCTTGGCAACACACACCGCCACCCCCTCGCAAGACATTATGGTGCTTCAGGGAAATCTACTTTTCCAAACCTTTTACATATATTATTAACTTATATTTCACCAACCTGCCACAAACCACAAAGTTTACATGTTTTGCTGGGATAATAGTTACTGTTTACAACAGGGGCAGCCATCTTTAAATGTCAACACACTGATTGTGTGGATCGTCAGACTGGGTCGTTCCAGTTGAAAGTTCCGTCTCTGAGCTCCGAAAAACTTGCCTTTGAGTACAACTGATATATTTTTTCTGGCAGAGAGGCACTGGCAGAGAGGCATTGGCAGGGCACTCGGTGCTCTGAAGCCATAGCCCATGTCAACAACATCAATGTTGGTTATATGTCTAAGTTAATGCAGTAGCACCCACGACATCACCACTAATTTTCTAAAAAGTTTAGACACTTTCAACTAGATGTGCTTGGAGCGTCCGCACAAAGAGGCGGAGCACTCAGAAAATGCAATGTGGACCGAGACCCTAAATGTAATTTACAGCTATTGGCCTGTTACTCACAAAACTTTTAAATATCCACACACTAATGTGCTCTGAAGTCAAAGGTACATACCCCCAATAGCAGTAGAGAGCAATAGAGAAATTGATTGAGTTTATTAAATAAAATATTTAGGAAAGCGGAGGGAAAAGGAATGAGAGGGAGAAGGAGGGACAGAAGCATAGAGTCATATTGTAACATCTGGGAACCCATGTTGAAACAATGACACCCCCCCCCCCCCCCCCTTCCTTCCAGACCATTAGTAGACTGATGAGTGAACAGTTAGCTGGATCATCTCAGCATGTCTGGCTCTCCCGCTAGCTCTTCAATCATTCCTTATCTCCGTCCGACAATAAGTCATCTCAGCCACTCTCTCCCTCCCTCTCTATTCCTGTTCCCCCACTCCCCTTCACCTGAATGTTGTTCATGGGTGGTGCTCTGTTTTGTTTTTGGGGCACAGAAAAACACGATTTGCAGTGCCATTGTGTGTTGTGTTTGGAAACAGAGGGAATGCCAAAATGCCAGGGAGTGATGAATGCTGTATAAATATAGGATCTGGCTCCTGATTGGCTGGGTCTGTGTGAGCCTGAGCCAAAGTCGTAATCTGCGAGTTAGATGTTGTTAGTGTGCTGGGTTGAGGTCTTAAAAATAACGTAGTTCAACAATTTCATAAATATAATTGTTTTGGTTAGACTGGATGAGGCTTGCATGTAACCCCCATGGTCTTTTGTACATTTGACAACCAATTGGGGGGTGGGGGGAAGGTAGGTGCTAGTTGTGGCTGTAACAGGGTTTATCTTAAAGTTAGAGTGCATATATTGATATCTTTACCATGGTATATTTCTGCATACTGGGGTCCATAAACAGTGTTGAATGTCATAAATTGGGTCTGATTGTAAAGCTGAGACTTCTGTGGATTCGTTGAGCTCAGCTGTATTCATGTGTGATGATGTTATTCCCTGTAGTAGCCATGTCATTGTATAGTGTACATTGTATCATGTTTTGTATAAAATGAGCTGAAACTTCATGAAACTTTACAAACACAAACTACAGACCGCAGTCAAAAAGTCTGGACACGCCCCTGAACAACAGATGAAGTACAGTGAACTACACTGTTAGGTTGAGGCATCAAAATCACAAGACTGATACAAAGTACAGAGATTGAGATGGTTGACAAACGGGTTAAGGATTATTTAATTATTTATGTTTTGGGTTACTTCATACATATGACTTGTATTTGTATATCAGTTGTATGTATATATACAGTATATATAAATATATATATATATGTATGTCTGTATGCATGTCTAAAAATGTCTAGGGTACGTCTATGGTTTAATTCATGTAGTATGTACAATACACTGAATAATTAGTGATACATTATCATTATTGATGTTTATTGTTGTTCTTATTATTATTATTTCTATAAGCAATGGTACTAATAGTAATAATAATTATTATAAATTCATTATTAAATATGGAATATAATGGTTATGGAGAATTGGTGAGAGTAAAAAAGTTATTCTTCTCACTCCTTTCCGAGCTGTAAAGAAAAAAAAAGTTGGACATTTCAATTTTGTTTTAGAATGTTTCTTTATGATTTTCATTGCTCTGCAAATATACATTGGTATGTCTAATTGTTTGAATATTTCATTTAATTTTTTGTTCTTTTTTAAAATGTATTTCTGTTCTTATGTCTTTACTGGTTCAGAGCAAATAAACAAATACAAAATACAAGTACCAAGGTGCATTTTGGGCAAAACCATCCAATAGTCATTGTTCATAGACGCTTTGACATTATGTTACAGCAAGGAAAGCACTGGTGTAATATAGCGTCATATTTGTGCCACATTTAAGAAGGAGCAATGTGAGATTTTGAGCACAGAAAAATATATTTTGTGAGCACATAAATTATATTTTGAAGAGAAATTATACGTGAGCAAAACATTACTTCATTTGAGCAAGCAAAAAAAATATTCTGTGCTCAATAAATGTATTTGCATGTTTGCTCTTATTCATCTCACTCAGTATTACTTATATACCCTCACACAAATTCTTGCTCGCTGCGCTGCAGACTGCCTTGTTTCCTCTTGAGTGCTTTTATTTTGAAGGGGACAGATTGGAAGTGTTGGCAATGTGAGTTTTTGTTGTCGGACTGAAGGAATAAAGTACACCGTCCCATTCAGTGAATGGAGTTTCTGTAGCTTTTATTTCTTATTCTACCCAAGTTTAGGCGACTATAACCCTCAGTCACAATAGTTAATAATAAAAAATAATAATCAGCTTTAGTAGAACAACTCCACTGTGGTCTGTTGGTGTTTCTGAATGCTTACGGGATGTACGCTGTAATACTTTTCTAGCGATCTGATTGGAGACGAAACAGCCAATCTGAATTGAGCTTTTCTAGGTCTCTGATTGGTTGATATTGTGGCGAGTTGAGCTGCAAGTCTCTGCAGCGCAGGGAGCAAGAGTTTTGAGAGAGCACATGAGTAAGACTGAGTGAGGGGGCTTATTATTGCTCGTTAAAATGAGAAAAAAATAAGAGCAAACATGCAAATACATTTATTGAGCACAGAATACTTTTTGTTTGCTCAACTGAAATTATGTTTTGCTCTGGTATAATTTCTCTTCAATATATAATTTATGTGCTCGCAAAATATGTTTTTTGTGTAAATCATAGAACTCAGAGAACTAATGCTGTAAATTGTACGAGGAAAACTAATTGGGTGCATTATGTTCAAAAGCAGTTGCACTGCAAGAGGGTTCCTAGTTCAAATCCTGGCTGGGGCCCTTCTGTGTGGAGTTTGCATGTTTTCCCCATGTCTGCGTGGGTTTTCTCCGGGTTCTCCGGCTTCCTCCCACAGTCCAAAAACATGCAGGTGTTAGGTTCATTGATGACTCTAAATTGCCCGTAGGTGTGAATGTGAGTGTGAATGGTTGTCTGTCTCTGTTTGTCTCTATGTGCCCTGTGGTAGACTGGTGTCCTGTCCAGGGTGGACCCCGCCTCACGCCCAATGTCTGCTGGGATCAGCTCCAGCCCCCCTGACCCCGATAGGGACAAGCGGTTGAAGATAAATGGTCAGATGGACATTACAGCAGTTAGCACAATCAAGTGCAACTCTACAGACTACAATCAGTAAGTACTGAGTGACAATAATATTCAGATACCTTGAAGGTCAACGGACCCCTTTGAAAATGGCCATGACTGTTTTTTCCCTCACCAAAAGTTCTGCCTAACTTTGGAGCGTTATTTAGCCCCCTTCCTAACAAGCTAGCTTGACATGGTTAGTACCAGTGGATTGCTTAGATCATTTAGTTTGATAGTTTTAGTGATTTCCCTGCTATGACAAATGTCTGCTGTCAAAAAACAACTGAGATTAAAATCCTGTTTCATGTGTTGCTAACATTAGATGGAATGCTAAGCTAAGCTAACCAACTCCTGATTTAAGCTCCTCATTCAGCACATGAACATGAGACTGACATCTTACTCTCTAAGCATGTTCTAAATGTTAGGCCATTCCTTTAATAATGCATATTCTACAGTGAAAACCAATATATCGCTAAATTAATGCAGCCTGAATGCCTATAGAATGTACATTAAATAAATGGAATTTAATTTTGGATTATCAGTTGGTTTTCTTTGTGTTTTTCCATCACTGGCACGCCTGCAGGTCTTTCTCAGTAATGTGAAGTTAATTAATTCAGTGCACAACGGCGCACATCTCTCCATTGTCAACTTTCTTCCCCAATTACAATCTGCTAGGAGACCATTTGATGCAGGCATCCCTTGAAGAAACTGTCAATATCAACACAAGCATAATCCTCTTGAATTTCAATACTTCATTATTTCACACACCCAGACCACAATGATATATCTCATTTGCTTCACGCAGTCCTCATCCCCCTTTTTCATGCCGTACTTTTGTCTGTGATTGCCTTTGAACATGTTACCTCTTTTCCCTTCACTTTCTCCCTCTCTCTCACTTTCTGTCAGTGTCTTTTTCCATTGGGAGCGATGTTACGAGTTTAATTGCCACCAGGTGAATAGGAACTAGGAAAAACAGAATTAACCTTGTCAGCCAAGAGCCATCCCTTTCTCCTCTCCTCTTCCTTTCCTCGATCCGATGCATCAATTAAAGTTAAGCCACTGTGGCCCTTGCTTCCAACAGGCTCAGAGTCAGGTACACAATGAAAGGGTAGAGGGAGACAAGAGAAGTACAGTAGAGAGGTAGTGGGGTTTTCAGAGAGGAAGAGGGGAAGAAACTGACAAACTGACAGGGTGGATGAGAGGAGAAGACATAAACAAGACAATGAGCCAAGGAAAGATAGACAGACTTGGAAGATAGACTGAAGGAGGGATAAAGTGGGATTCAGCTGTTGCGGGATTAAGAAGAGCGGATGATGGCACAAAGGCAGACACAGTGACAAGGAGGGAAAGTAAGAGGGATGAAGAACATGAGAGAGAGAGAGGAAAGAGATATGTATGTAAGTGTGAATGGGGGAAAACAAGGGAAAGGGAAAATATTAAAAGAATACAGAAGTGAGAAGGGACAGGGATAACCTGAAGGATGGAGTGAACCTGCTGATTTCCACAGATCCGTTGTGACAAAGAATTATCACTAAAGGTCAAAGTAAATTTCAATTCCATTTTTTTTTTCATTTGCATTGATCCACAGCTCCTTGAAATCCTTGGAAGTTTGTGAATTTCAGGAGGAATAATCAAGGCCTTGAAAGACAAATAGACATGGGTCATCGAATGTGCTTGAGTTCATATATTTTGTGCAAGAATAGAAATTTCATTCTTCAATCCTTTGAATGATGCTTTGATATTCTCTCACTTTAATTGTTGTCTGTGATCTATAAAGCCTTCTAATTATCATTATCAAAAACCTCAGTGTTGTAACAGTAATTAACCTTGATCTGAGAAAACTGAATATTCGGGGGAAAAAAATAAAGGCTAAGGGAAACGGATTGTTCCAGTACACCCAAAAAGTACCTTCATCTGTGTAATGTTTCTTCATAAAATCAACACAACATCGAGTACGGGGGGACCCTCTTCTCAAGTACCATAACAACTGTTCAAAACAGGCAAATCATTCATAAAAAAGAAAGACAATTCACCCAAAAATAAGCCATCAGCCATTTGGTGGGAAGCAGCAATGAAATACCATGATGTGTCTTACTGTTACTCCATTCATTTGCAATTTGCCATAAAGGTCACTGGTGGAAACATATGTGCACACACTCATACTTCATTGTGAAATTTGCCTATGACTAGTGTAACATTTTATTGGAAACATAAAGTACTGTGGAATCTAGTTGCTCACTTCTACTACTTTGAAGCCAAATTATACAAGTGTGGGAAGCTGATCACAAGAACAATAGATTTCTCCACCTCAGCACTATTGCATGGTAAGCAGCAGGTTATTACAATACTACAACATCAACCCAACATTTTCACTGTGGAACAGCAAAATTTATTTGCACGTTCTTACTGAATATATAGTGCTGAAGGTTAGTGACAGGGCTGAGTGAGGTATTGTTAACATCACTAAAACGTTAGTTAGTTGGTAACATGCAATCTCTATCAGAATCAGAATCAGAACCAGAACCAGGTTTATTGCCAGACAATTTTCATTGCTAGGAATTTGACTTGATTTGACAGTGCCTACATAAATATAAACATGAACACAAGCAAGACTAAACATATGGCATTGAATTATATACATGAAATATAATTGACTGTATTTGTATGACCAGTGCAGGTGGTAGTAGCAAGCTAAAGTGTCCAGTGAAGAAAAAAAAAAAAAAGGGGGGGGGGGGGGTAATATAACACCTGCGATTTAGGTACACAATCCGGTGTTCGTCTGACGTAAAACACTTTCAAAATACTATTTCCGGGTCTAAAGATCTGCTGAACAAAACAAACACTAGCCAAACCTGTGAACCTTTTACGATCACTTCTTTCTTCAGCGAGACCACTTTTCATCCATAGAAGGGTTGTAAAGGGACAATTCTCAGATCTGTTTAAACATCGGAGAACACGGTACTGCAGCATTGCAGACATACAACGCTTGGACCGGCTTGGACTGAGACATAGTTCTTTGAAGGGCTTTACATCACAACCTAAAGACCAGATAGCCCAGGTTGCTAGCTCAGTCATTGACTGGACTAATAATTTAAAAAAAATACAATTACCTACTTGAATCTGTATGTCTCCACCTGTCATGATGCAGTTCAGATGTCTGTCCAGACTCTTACCCCGTTTCTAGGCCACAGATGTTTTTCACCTTCCATTTAGTGGACTAGTGAAAATGGTTCATGCGGCTTTGTTTGGACATCCCTACTCAAAATGTCTGCTGTGTAAATGCACTATATGCAAGTATGTTCACACCTGTGCTGTTTGGTCCGTTTGAACTGAGCCCTGGACGGTTTGTGTGATTATCTGGCTGGTTTGGGGTGGTGTGAAAGCCTATTCAAACCTACCTTCTCCTTCAGTGCCATCCCCCTTCTGGAGTCTCAATCAAAAAATAAAATGATTGACAAGTTTTTAGCTGCTGATTTTGTTCGCCTTCTTCTAAAATACTGCGTTGCAACGTCACCTCGTCTACTGAAAGAATCCCAAAACTGAAAGAATCCCAAAACAGCATCAACAAAATAACAAATTTATCAATTCCAACCTTCTCCATTCACATATGAGTGTAGGTTGAGTGAACGGTATGTCTTCATAAGCAGAATAACTGTTTGTATTCACTTCACCTGTCCTCACAGTCGTGCCTTTGTGTGATCCTCTAGACCCATGACGCCAGACCTGTGCACCCTGGCAGCGTGATAATGCAGCTCCAAAGCCTGCACACACTGTCTCTCTTGCTCTCTCTCTCTCTCTCATATACACACACACACAAAGGACTTCAGAGCTCTCGGTTACAGCCCTCTCAACATCTCCAGTAGCATTCTTATCACCTGCCCTCTTGAGTACTCTCTTTGGTCCCCTCCCTCTCTGACACACATGGTAGGCCTTCAATCTACAGGTGTGCATTTGGGAGCAGCTCACATTTCAAATGTGAAATACTTTCAGCAATGATAATACTAATGCACACAGCCAACCAAACATTTGCAAAGACTACCTGCCGGACTCCCTTGAGTTTTAGTAGTTTTTCTACTTTTTCTAAGTTTTTTCTGTTCATACATTTGGTGAAGTTGTTTTTTGTCTACCTGTGTCTATTGGGAAAATAAACACACTAACATGTTATTCTGAAATTATACATTTGTCTTCCATTTTCTTGCCATGACATAAGGCAAATTGAAAAAATACTTGACTTAAAAGACTCCCTGGTCGTTTATGAAGTATATATACATGTGTATATATACATATATTTGAAGGTAAGCAGCAGTAACACTTTTTAAAAATGTATTATGGAAAATGAATGTCTTTATTAAACAAATGTTGAGAACTGTATCAGATTGCATTGTATCACACAGGACTGCATGATAGATACACTCCTGGTAATCTGCATAGACGGCTGAATAAATCACAGATATTCCACATGTGATTTGCTCTTATAAAACATTGATTGTTCTAGGTTCCCAGTCTGTCTGAGTGTGTGCCTATGCCTTCACTGATTTAATTTAGCATTTTGTCCGGGTGAGGAGGTAATGTTAGTGTCTACATAGGGCTACTTGCTGTGGAATTCAGCACTGATGTGGAAAAAATAACAGACTGGGGAACATGGGACCCTTCTGTGAAAAGTGGGGAACATCAGACTCTTTTCTTCTCTGGTCACATTCAAAGCGGGGAATATAGGTGCGCTCCCGTGAAAACAGTGGGGCGAGCTGGGCTGCCGGAGCCACGGCTTCCATCTGAATGGGAAGACCCTGGAGGGATGTGTGAGAGGAAATATAAACGCGGCAGAGGAGCTGGTAATCGTGGTAAGCTAACAGGCTAACCCCAGCTTCTCAGTCAGTGCATTTACATGTATTTTAAAAACCTGATTATAATTGGGTTAAGGCCATACTCCAGTTTCTCAAACACCATGTAAACACTGTACCCTGGGTAAAGAGTTTTCGCACCCCAGTTAACTGACCTAGAGAACTCCTTTAGTAACTGGGGTTCTCTCACATGTAAACATCTTACCCAGAGTATTACCGGGTTTCACGTCTGCACATGCGCCGTGGGTTATAACTCCCCCTCCCCACTCTGCTGCAGTGGCTTTTCAACAGGAATAGAATAAACCAGGAAGCAACGGCGCCGAAAACAATGTGAAAAAAAAAAAACCAACAACAATAGAGCGTTACCTTTAAAACAAAGGGAGTTCACCATGGAAAGAAACATCACTACCAAGAAGACCTGTTTCTGTCCAAAGGTCGGCCTTTTTTTAGATTTAGATCAGCTGTATTTTGGTGGAGCTCCACCTACTGTATTGGAGGAAGAGTTACTTCGGCATTTTCCCCATTCAACCCCCTTTCATGTATACAAGGAGAACTTCAATTATCTGATTATTCCCTAAACCAGGGAAAGACCATTTTTGGGTTGCTGATGTGCATGGAAACGCACTGACTGAAAGCAGCTTCAAGATTGTGTGAGAGCCAATTCACAAAATTCCAGTAATGTCTGATGACCCTTAAGCTTAACATTCGATTATTATTAACAACATTACAATCAACATTTAGGATTGTGTTTATCACTGTAACGGGTATGGTTGAGACCCAATAGCAGCACAAATACAGGCAGGTATTGTTGGTAAACTTTATTGGCTTGATGCAGGGAATAATCAGAGTCACGCCACTGCAGGTAGCCACAGAGGAGACTTGAGTTACACTCACTCTGAAGAGCTGAACCAGGTAACCGCCAGTTAGCCACAGGAGCTGACAGGCAGAATCCAGAAGGGGACAGGCGAGGATCGTGGTCAGGGACAGAAGGCTGAGGTGGTTTCCAGGAGATCGGTTAGGCAGGATAGTCAGAGGCAGGCTGGGTCGAAACCGGGAGATCAGGCAGAGTAACGCTGGAGAGTCTGGTGCAAGCATCGAGAACAATCTGGCAATGAGTGAGTGTGGAGTTGGGGCTTAAATGCAGCCAGAGCAGAGAGCACAGGTGAGTGGAGTTGGCTTGATTAGGGGGGGGTGTCTGATTGGCAGATTGAAGCAGGTGCAGAGTGTGAGGCAGAGAGGAACTGTGACAATCACCTGGATTGGTCGCTGCATACATGCATAAGCATAGCAGGCTAAACAAGCTAAGTATTTTCTCAGCATCTCTAAAATGCTTTGCTGATATTGACAGTAATTGACCCGTTTATTGTCAGATTCTGACAAAGAGTCTGACAAACACAAATCACAGACTGTGTAAAAGAGATTATAACAAGTGCCAATATCAGAAAAGTGTTTCAGAGATGGATAAATGTCGCTAATAGTTAAGACTTCTGCTAACTGTAACCAAAGGCTCACGCCTGCAGATAATTCAAGTTCATGTTCATGTAGAGCCTTGAATCCCAGTCTGTCATCTCAAAGAGCTTTACAGATCCGCACGTTTGCAAAGAAACAGGACAACTCTGAGAAATGCTGCTATATAACAGCATGATGAAGAAATGACTGAGTAATACCAGAGACTACGGATTAGAAGTGAGACAGTTCAACTCACAGTCATTTTCTGTAGCTGTGTCATATGTGTTTCGTCACGGCCTGCCACATTAACAGACTAGTGGCAGGTCCTGAATGTATTGATTCTAATGGGAGAAGTGAACGTGAACACAGATTATGAACTTTCCCTTAGCCTTACAGTCATTGGAGCCATTTTTTATGAAGAAAAACATCTCTGTACGTGTCACTGTAAGACAGGGCTATTCAATTAATTTGGAATTGGAGCCAGTTGACGAAAATGATCCAAAATGAGGGGCCGGAAAAATATGAGCATCACATTAATGGATATTGTAAAACACTACAGTGACATAGGAGTGCGTATATTGTCTTTATTTTATCAATGTAAAAAGTAGAAATAGGCCTCAAAGTGCAACATCCTCATCAAAAAACAATCCTTGGTAAATGAACAAACCTGTTAACCAGAGGTTTTCACTCAACTATTAGACTAAAGTACATGTTTTAGGCTCTTGTCCTTTACTTGAGTATTTCATTTACATGCTAGTTTATACTTCTACTCCTCTATATTAAATAATAAATATTTAACTTTTTACTGCACTGGATTTATCGGATTACTTCAGTTACTAGTTACTTTACCAGGCTTACAAGTACCTATGAAACATCAGTTTATTCATCAAAAACTGGACTGACAAAAATTAACGTTATCGTAAATGCAGAGTATTTTTTTACAGTTCAGTGGGTTCAGTTCATGCGGTGTTGAAGTTAACATGATTTTTCTTAAAATGCCTTCTCAACTTCAGATCCGAATCGGAAATACTTTAATAATCCCAGGGGATATTGTTTTTGCTTCAAACTCCAGCTATACAAACAACATATTTAACAATAACATAACAACAACAACTTACACTCTTTATACACCGATATGGCTGCAGAGTAAACACAGGCTTCACAGTTAGAAACTAAAACTTCTCTGTCCATTCTCTGGTGAACTGGAGGTTTTCTGTGTCAACCTTTCTTTTTTTCAGAGTAGAAATAGACATTGTGGTGATTTCACCACAGATTTAACCAGACTCAAACGATTGAGAATAACAACAGAGCGGAGCTTACCGAGTTGTTGCCAAGAGGATTCAGAAACCCACGAAGAAGAATGGAGTGGGAGCGTGCATAGCGTTGTGGCCATAGACTGTATAAAAATTGTACGTAGCCTCTCCACCGGGGCCCGTTCTCTCAACTTGATCCAATCAAATTCACCTATGGGAGCCGCCGTTTAGAGAATTAGCAAATTAGCTTACTCCACCACCCGGGAGCTAGGCAGAACACAGTACTAGATTCCAGAGTCCTGTGTCTCTAGTGGAGACTACAGCAGCTCCGGGAGTGAAGTGCAGGCAGCATTTCTGATCTATTATTTAAACTGATACTGAACACAGTACAATGCTCATAGACTGTAAAACACCGACCCTCACGGCCCGAATCCTCCCGTTGCTCCAGATTAGCATCTAGTGTATGTGTCATAGAAAGTAGGCTGTACTGCAAGTCATGGTGCATTTAATTAGCTTACCGGAGCTAACGTTAACATGTTGTGTTCCTAAACTGTCTGTTTGTACAGTTGATTGAAGAGCAAACCATCTCGTCTTTTATAGTAACACCATCACATAAATGGCCACAGTCCAGATCGAGATGACGGAGCGCCCCTAATTATTCATAAACTTTAACCTCCAATTAGGTAAACATTAGCCCGGTACAAAAGAATTCAGCCCCTCAGTGTTGTCATGGAGATATGACCTAAACATATAGACTAAAAGGTTTATTTGTACCAGGCCTTAAAGGTTAAATTATGCTTTGAAAATGGCCTGTTTAACATGGGGGTCAATGAGAAACTGCTTTATTGTGCAAACTACTCCTTGTGGACACTCAGAGAACTGCAGTTTTTGGCACTTCCTTATTGGATCAACCAGGAAGTCGCTGTGGTGGGGGCTTGGTTGTGGCCACACGTCTACAGGGAACACGTGGACCAAGTCTCCCATCACACCGGTTGAGATGTAAGAGAGGTCAGCGGCCATGAATTACTTTTTCACACAGGCTCTCCCTCAGTGGGCCAGTAAATATTACCTTGCTGGGCTTGATCCGGCCCGGGGGGCGCCAATTGAATAGCCCTGCTGTATGGTGTCTGTGCTCGTATGATGGAAGCTGTTTTTGTTGCATACTGCCTCCCTTAGCTTTAAAGGAGGTTAACACAGTGAACAGCTGTGTGTAACTGCAATGCGTTCTGGTGCAGCATTTAGAGGCTGTAGAGTTATCAACATTTCATCCTGCTGCCTTCAGATGCTGCAGCAGGAGCTTTTCATACAGGAGAAAGCAGCTGTGGACAGCAGAAACTGTAAGAATCACCCACATTCATTTACAGATCACCGCAGACTCATCCACTGACTTTCCTGCTTTAACTGTATTAAATGTTCATTTCTGTTCTGAAATTGGTTACAGAATTTTTAATTGAATTCAATTTTTTATGAATGATGGTTAAAAGAAAAAAGCCTGCTCTGAGCTGCTGTGTCATGGTGCTGTACCAAAGTAATTGCATTCCCATCAGGTTAAAAAGGTTTTGCTTACTGGTGACTTCTCAGGTGCTCAGTTTGTTAGTCAAACAGATTTTTTCCCCTGCTACATTACACATATCTGCTCTATAAATCACATTCCCTGTGCTCCTTAGGAAAAGAATTATAAATAATAAAGTTTCTCTTCATGAACACCACCTCCAGCATCTACTAAGAAGCATCTGTTAAGTCATACAACATTAATCCAAAAGAAATGTCACCCGTTATAGTTTGAATATGTCCTACCCGACAATTTGCATGACTGAAACAACTGTTACTGAAAATAAATAAAGAGTGCCAGGAAGGAGCAAAGGGCATCATATCATGACAGCTCAACCATCAAATGTACATTAATTAGCTTAATGTGCTTACAGCTGCATACATTAGATCAATTAGCTTGTTAAAATATGCAAATGGGGACGACCAATCAAGCATTTACTGCCATGTAGCCATATGTGCTCGGAGCAACGTAGGCAGACACCAAACAGCAGGGGGCTGGCTAGGTGCACCAGTTCAGAGAAGAGCTAATTAAATAAAGAAGCTAGAATGCTGTTATCTTATCATCGTGTCTCTACCAATTACCCCCTCTTCCCTTTCCTGCCCCTCCTCCCCGCCTGTCCCCTCTTCCGTTATGACTTAATTTGTTTCCAATTCTCCCCCTCAGTCACTCTCTAATGCTGGGAAAATATTTGAGCAATAATAGCACTTGCTTCCTTGATGTTCAGTGTGTAGTTGGGGCGTGCACAGGGGGTGGGTAACTTGTCACATACACAGAGGGGCACTGAGGGCAACAACCCAATGCAACAACCCCGCTTCCTGTGCTGCCCTGTTCACCCACACTCTGTAGCACTTAACTAACTTTCACAGGCTGATAAAAAATAATTGCTGTCCCAAGGGTGGGGGGACTCCAAATACATTAGCACCACAAAGAGAAGAGCTAGGATCACATTACCCAGAGCACTGACACTTTAGTCTGCAGTCTGAACAAAAAAAATATCAGGTCACCAGATAGACAGGCTCAGAGAAAGCAGCATGGGCTGGACTGGGAGTGCAAAAGCTTGATTCGCACCATGAGATAGCGTTAGTTAAGGGGCCCAGAGAAAGGAATGCGCTCCATTTTTTTTATTTGTGCCTGATCCTCTTATATTTCTTTCTGTGTGTCAAAGGACCTCATCTGCCGCCATGCTCCATTGCAGACCAATAACACAGGGCAGGAGGGTGGGGGTGCGCTGTTGGAGATGGCAGAGTAAGCAGAGAGCAAAGGAGGGGAGTCAGGCAAGCATGACTCTGTCGAAGGAGAGCTCTCCTTGTGAAAGAGGAGAAGTGGAAAAGATGGGGGGGGCTCATTGAAAGGCGTACAGCCAAGCTGCTGATTCCATCCTTTCATATGTTCGTTGTGCTCTACTTAGTATACACCTGTTGGACTTTTAAAGTTGTGCTCCTGAAGATTTCATCTATTTAATTGTCTTTTCAGTTCCTATCTATCAAAGACTGAGTTCAAACAATTACGACGGTTCATATGACCCACTAATAAAAGCACTTCTATATATATAGATATATTCCAATCTGAAGCCGTTTCTCAATACTATGTACCAAGGAGGACGAGAGGGTGCAGTCTGGATGTTCTGCAATTGGAACAGCAGCGCACTTGATGACGTCATCATCTCAGCTCGTCTTGGTTGTCAGGGTTACCTCAGGACCTCACGTCTAAGAAAACGTCGAAGCAGATTTCAAAATAGGCTCTATCTTGATACATTGACCACAGATTCAAAGTTTAAGCAACTATATTCTCACCTAAGAACCTCTTAAATCTGCTTTTCCTGACACAAATACAGTAGTCTTTCAAAAAGTATAACTCATAGTTGTGTGTTATCTCCTGTGCCATCTTCGCTGATGTTAGGGTGAAATGCATTCTGGGATACATGGCTGTCTGAAGTCCACGCAAGTCACCTCCTATGCATCCTCGGTGAAATAGGCAGAGCGAGTCACATCCGGACATTTGGACCGGACTTTGCAAGATGTGGACTATTGAACTGGAACAATATTGGGCTGCGACTGATGACGTTTCACAAGTCCACGAGAACGCAAGTACAGATGAGAACACAGATTGAGAAACGGCTTGAGTGTCTGTGGAGACATTCCCTCTCTAGATTGGGAACTTCCAACTTCTGAGTCAGGCTTGTAATAAGGGCAGAAGTATAATAGGAACATGTGTGTGTGTGTGTGTGTATGGATTTAAGAGGGGAACATGTAGTAGATGGGCTGGAAGTAAAGAGGTGAATGTGTGTCAATAAAGTTTACAAAAGACCAAAAAAAACACAATTGTCAACACTCATAGTGACCATGAACGTGACAAGATGGAGGCTCTGAAAGAACATGCTCACCTGCAGTTACATCTTACTGCCACAGAGGCCGCTAGAAACAAAGTATCTCAATTCTTATGGAGTAAACTTTAACATTTCTTTTTGTTTTCTGACCGTCTTTCTCAGACCTGCTTGGGCCAATGCCTGTAAGTTCACTGTGAGCTTTCCTGTTTCACTATGGGTATATAGAGTCAGGGTCAGGACCCTTAAAAGCACAGAGTTCGGAAAAAGGATAAACCTTGTTCCACTTCACAATGGTTAACAGGGATGTCTTTCTACTTCGCTTTAGAAATGATGAGCTACATCGCAACAAAAAATGCTTGACATGTTTTGGAAAATTAGGAAAGTTTTCTGTAAATTCCTTGAGAAAAATGATATTGAAGTAGATGGCTGGAAGGATGAGCTGAACTGAAAATGTATCTTTTTTTTTTCATTTTATCTTCATTTAGTATACACATTTAGACCTATACATCTCTGTGTGTGTACGTGTGTCTTTGTGTGTGTGTCTGTGTGTATATATAAATATATATATATATATATATATATATATATGTATATACACATTTATTTATTTACCTATTTTTCCTTTATTTATCTTTCCACCACACGGATTCTTGCAATGATATTTTGTTTTGTGGTTAAAAGTGTCCTCTCTTTTTTTTCTCTTCCAGTTATTTATTTATCAATTTTATTTTCATCATTATTATTGCTATTATTATTGCTGTTTTTTTTCTTGTATGTGCCTTCTTGTTTTATGCCTTTTGTAAATGAAGAAAATGTGCAATAAACATATGTTGTTTTTTTTAAGTACAGAGTTCGGCACCCTATCATATATATTGTTACATAAAATAAAGTTACAACAATGCAGTTTTCTTACTGTATATTCATCCATCCATCTGCTGAAAAAATGTATGTCTCATTAGCATGCTGACACAGTGTGAAGCATATCTTTTTTTTCTTTTTTGCTGTATTATCTTGTTACTATCTAACATAGTTATTGCACCTTCTTCTTTTGGGTGTTAGGGTTAATATCACGATGATGACGTTGACTACATTTTACCCTTGATTTCCTTTCTTGGAGCTAGACACTCAGTCCATCATGTTTAAAGGTCACTTTGTACTGCAGCACCTTTTCATTCTAACTTTGATGAAGTCTATCGATCAACTGACCAGCCATTTTTTTAATAGGAAAGAAATGCTGCAGTGTGAATGTTATTGAGCTCAGCAAGACTCAAGCCAAAACATTTCAACTTTAGCTAAAGCATGCTGTGCTGTTAAACGGTTATCACCAGTCTCATAGCAACAGCCGGAGCCTTGACGATTGCCCCTCTGAAACATCTGCTGAGTGCTGCTGGCTAGAAAAGAGAAAGGTGCTCTGCAGACTGAAAGGCCCATGGAGGCAGGGACAATCAAGAAACTTAGCCTCGGAGCTACTTACACAGCCACATCATCTTAGTGATTTCCCACTCTCCAACTTTTTATTGTTTAACTTTATGCCTTCATATAAAGTTTGGGTGTGCTATCGGCTAACGTAACTGAAAAGTTCTTCTTATCTCTTATATTACTGTTTTCCTGAACTTTTACTGAAATGTTAAGTGCAACTCTGAAGCAGCTACTTTTACAGATTTAATTAAGTTCCGAGTGTTTTGAGTATCTCATCAAAGAATCACTCTAATAAATTGCATAGCCAAAAATCACTTTGTAAAACATGTACAACCAAACTGAAATAATTCAAGGCCAGTCATACGGGTTCTTTGACAATGACATCATTGGTGGCCTCCAGATAATGACTTGAGTCACTGCAGGAAAAACTGAAGTAGGAAGCTGACAATACAGTGGAATTAGACTTCACTTAGTTTTACCTGCACAGCTCTTAACAAAATCACCGTATTTTTCTCTCACATCTTCAAGACGGGTTGCAATTTTATTAAGTGGGGGGCCTAAAAATACACATGAAGTTTGTAGCTGAGGTTGGCATTTGGACTAAATTACAATGGCTAGGTCCTGCTCACTTACTTTTATCTTCCCAGTGCTACCTCTGTGCTTTGAGAGCCCAACAATCCCATTCCAATCTACTGAATGTTGAAAATGAAAATGTAGCTCGACATAATGAACAACTGTGTCCAATTAATTTTATAAATGAAAGGATTACACTGATTTCCCCCCTCTCATGTCACATTTCTTTTTAGTCATGTAGCTGACTCTTAAGAATCAGGCCCTACATTGGTGTCACTACAACGAAAATGATGAGTGGAAGCTACGAAAGAGAAGTTCTGTTATCTAAGCAAAGGTCTGATTGAGTGGATCTGGACATGTGTGTGTGTGTGTGTGTGTGTGTGTGTGTGTGTGTGTGTGTGTGTGTGTGTGTGTGTTTCCAACTAATTTCACAACACTCCCAGAGGCTTTCAGAGCCAGACAACACTTTTATTCATTGTAAGCCCATGTTCAGACTGAAATCAGTATGCTTCCTCAGGTGCATGCATAGGCCAATCAGATTCTGGCTGCTGCAAATTGCTGATTATCACTTTGTAATCCCTACACACAGGTTCTGCATGTCAATGTTGAGTCTGTAGGCAACGGAACAAGATTTGGGTTGTGGAAGTGGAATGGTTTCTGTTTGTAGTCTGGGTGTTATTGACCAATCATGTTTGAGCATGCTTTGGTTGCATGCAAACAGACCTTGAGGAGCGCAAAAGAGGTGGAACACATTGGTTTTCATGCAGTGACAGAAACCATTGGCTATAATCATATGGCGATTCAATTTATTATTAGCTTTTTGTCATTATTATGAACAGATATCTGTATATATCTGCATATTAATGCGGATATCTGTTCATAGAGATGCCGTCTCTCAACTGCAACTCCATTATCGCGTCTCAAGTTGCTAATCAGGCTGTAAACAATGACTGCAGCTAAGCCTTGGCCCGGACATCCACTGTCCTCATTGGATAGCCCAACATATTCAGACAGATATGCTGTGTCCCAAATCGTGCACTTCCACCCTCAAACTGGCTTTTTTGAGGGTGGAAGTGCATTCACGCCAGATGTCAGTAACATGCAGTGTACTGCATTTATCCAGCGCACTCAAAAAAGGGCCAAACCTGTGGATCGATAGACCCTCTGCGCCCTCAACCGCTGCCATTTTGTCTACGTAGCGGAAGACACGGGACTTAATTCAAATTGTAAAATGGCGGAACAACAGCTCAATGGAGCAGCAACAACTAGATTCACTTTATCAATGTAGAAAGAGGATTACAAGGATTTTAGGCAGTGTGCTGATTCAGAATAGTTGTTGGAAAAGCTTTTGGAAAAATAAACAGAAGAAGAAATACGATCGTCATTTCCGGTAAGTGCTCACGGTAGTGTGTGAGTGTGTGTGTGGGGGGGGGGGGGGGGGGGGGGATTGAACAAACTACATACAAGAGTCAGATCTTTGAACTGAACTGATTTCCACTCATCTCCTGTCCTGACAGTGAGGTGAATGCAGAGAGAGTGAACATGAAGAGACATTTGAAATGGAAGGCAGGGGTCCGTCTGTTGTACATTGATAGAAATGCTCATCCACAACTCCGCCCTGCATTTTAAGTAGTCCATTGTATATTTTAAGCTCTAACTCAGTAAAAAAAATTAATTCCACACTTCTACTGATTCTTTTTTGTCATCCTGTAGACTGTTGTTATAGCTACGTTCATTTCTCTTAATCTGTAATGGCTTTTTAGATTTCTCCATTGAACTGTTCTATTCAATTTCAATTCAATTTTATTTATAGTGTCGAATCATAACAAAAGTTATCTCAGGACACTTTACAGAGTAGGTAAAGACCACACTCAATGACTTATTTATGATTTACATAGACCCAACAATTCCTCTGTAGAGTACGGTGGCAACGAAAACCTTCCCTTTAACAGGCAGGAACGTCGGACAGACCCAGCTCTGTGGAGGACGGCCATCTGTCTTGACCGGTTGGGGAGGAAGAAAAGGAGAGAGAAAGAGAGAAAAGACACACAGATGGACAGAGAGAGACAGACAGACACACTTCCAGAGATGCAAGCAAGCAAAGCCTAACAGTAACTATAATAATATCTATAGTAATGTGAATATGACGTATGTGTTAAGACAGTTAATACAGCAGAATAGTAGAAACAAGCACAGCTAAGGTGAAAGAATATGACAATGATAATAATTATGGTGGCAAACATGATCAATGAGGAGTAGTGGCAATAGCAGTTACGATACAGCGAGACATACCACTGGTGGTGTTTTTATGGCTACAAATTTTATAGTTTATTAAACTAGTGATAGTATATATGAGTAACAGTGATAATTGCAGCAGGAAACGTCATGTAGGATCACGGCAGCAGGCACCACCACGATCAGCAGAGACCTGCGAGACGACAAAGCACAAACAACTCCGGGGAAGAAGTGAATTAGTAACATTCATTGATGAGACATGAATGGTACAGACAGAGAGGAGAGAAGCACAGAGTATCAGGAAAAGTATTATCCCCCGGTAGACTACGCCTATAGCAGCATAATTAAGCAGAAGAAAATCTCATCGTAAGTCCTAGCTGTAAGCTTTATCAAAAAGGAAAGTTTTAAGTTTACTCTTAAATATGGGAACAGTGTCTGCCTGAGAGGAGCTTGGTAGCTGAAGGCTCTGCCTCCATTTCTACTTTTGAAGACTCTAGGAACGACGAGTAGCCCTGCATTCTCAGAGCGCAGAGATCTAGTCGGGTGATACGGTACTATGAGCTCTTTAAGATACGACGGAGCCTGACCAATAAGAGCTTTGTACGTAAGGAGAAGGATTTTAAATTCTATTCTAGATTTTAAAGGTAGCCAGTGCAGAGAAGCTAATACAGGATAAATATGTTCTCTTCTATTTTTTTTAGTCAGTACACGAGCTGCAGCATTTTGGACCAACTGGAGACTCTTAACAGACTTATTGGAGCAGCCTGATAATAAGGAGTTGCAGTAGTCCAGCCTAGAAGTAACAAATACATGGACTAGTTTTTCTGCATCTTTCTGAGACACAATGTTCCCAATTTTCGCAATATTACGCAGGTGAAAATATACAGTCCTTGTCGTTAGTTTTATGTGAGAATCGAAGGACATATCGTGATCAAAAATAACACCCAGATTCCTTACTGTGGTGCTGGAGGACAACACAACATCATCCAGAGTAACAATGTCTTTAGCTATTGAGTTTCGGAGGCCTTCGGGGCCAAGTACAATGACTTCAGTTTTGTCTGAGTTTCACATCAGAAAATTGCAGGTCATCCCGCTTTTTATTTCCATAATGCACATTTGAAGTTAATCTAACTGATCGGCTGTTCTGGCTCCAATTGTTTTCCTTGCATGCTTGTTGAGACTTTGAATTAACTTTGAGTACTGTTGTGGCCTAACCTCTGTTTCCTCTGACCAAAACAGCTTACCCAAATGTAATGTTGACCCAAACAAGCATATAATTACCCGATCAGATCAATCGCCTCTCAGCCAATGCTGACATCACCAACTTGCTCTCTCCTGGGTGGGGAGGAAAGAGGAGCCGAGCCCAGGGGTGAAGC
This sequence comes from Echiichthys vipera, assembly GCF_963691815.1. Classification (NCBI taxonomy): domain Eukaryota; kingdom Metazoa; phylum Chordata; class Actinopteri; order Perciformes; family Trachinidae; genus Echiichthys; species Echiichthys vipera. Next base: position 3,092,517 of record NC_139835.1, read on the forward strand.
AGCTCTCTTCTCCTAGCCTGGCAAAGGATTGGTTTGGCAAAGGATTGGTTTATTTATTGAAGGGGTGGTTGGGACCGGGGAGAGTTGGACAGGTTAACATCACACTAACTGGAGAGGTCAGAACTGCATCCCCCATCCATCCATTCCTTCATTCCCTCTTCAACTAGAATTTTGATTCCCTACTCTCCTTTCTCTTTTTCTTTGTTTACATAAGGAGACTTGGTCGCTATGAGAAAACGTATATTTAATTTACTGCAGGCACTAAACTTCAAGTATTGTGAAAATATAAGGAAGTACCCCTGGTTTTGAAGTGGCCCCCAAAGGACACATTAGAAATTCCCTCTCACAATGAATAAATTGTCAGGGGGGCACTCTTAGTGATCTCTTCTGCTGGAGCTAAAGATGTTATGGTTTTGTCAATTCTCTTAAAGGATGCAGGATTGGATGTTGTCCCCTAATGTAAAGCAATATCTCCCTAACCACTTTTCGAATGCAGTTTTATTATGAACAAAGGATATGCTTCACCACAAACAAGGACGTGTCTGTCTGCCTCTTTTTGATATTCTTTGTTTCTTCATCTGCACGTTTGAAGATATCTTTCCATCTTGAATGATTAGTCTGGAATTATATATATACACTGGAGATAGAATTAGAGAACAAATTATTAATACTTGATTTATTCTGAAATATTGTTATTTTTTACTCTTCATAATTTGATAGAATATCCTCTGTGTCTATACTACTGCTGTACTAGCATGTTTTATTAAGTGACCAAGGCACTTAAAAAAAAACTTATTTGTGAAAAAACAGTGATCTAAATGAGAGAACAGTAACCATTGTGTCAGAAGAGAAGATTTCAACAATGTTTTCTTCTCTAGGATTCAAAAATGGACAGGAAGTGCAGAGGCCACAGCTTTGAATGACTTCAGCACATCTGCGCCCACAGGACATAGTTTCTCACACTGCTCTGGTTTGATCTCGGTCCATTCTGACTCAGTCTCTTTGCATTTCCATTAAGGTCAAATACCCGAAATGAGGTGGGTCTATCTTGCCGAAACACTAATTTGCCTGTGAGTCGCTCGAGCGGTCGCTTGAGCAACCGTTTGTTTTCCCTGTCCCAGAGCAGGGCCTTTTTCCTCCTGGGTTGGATTCTGACCTGTGAAGAAGAATTCCTTTAATTATCCCGCATGGGGAAATTCAACTTGTTGAGTTTTCACACACAGGGACTCGAACCAGCGGCCCTAGGGTTTCCAGCCAAGTCACCTATGAAATGAGCTACTGCCATCCACCTGTGATCCTTTGCTGGATATGTTCCCTCTCGCTCTCTCCCATTTACTCACACACACACACACACACACACACACACACACACACACACACACACACACACACACACACACACACACACCAGCAGGGTGACAGCCTGTCTGTCAATAAACACTTTTACAACCCCCAGAAATTTTAAAGTGGAGTGTTTGTCTTTAATGTTACTTGTACATAAGTTGACGTTGTGAATCCTACAGGCCACCTTAATTCAAACTGCAACTTTTCTGTATTTGTCTTGAGGAAGAACGGCGCACAGCTGTAACATTGATCAGCTGATCACCGGTGATCGAAACACATTCAGAGTGTTACGTCATCTCCAGAGTGTCCTAAATCCTTCTGGGGCCTTTTTTTTGTAATGGATCACTCACACGGTGAGGGACCCTGGTTTGTGCTGATGTATCCAGGCCTCTTTCCTTCCCTTCATCTTCCTCTGAGTCTAATGACTATTCATTATTCAGATCAAAGTCATTTGGGGAAATATGTCCATCTTTGTGGTTCAGAGTTTTCCACAATCTAAGATCGTTACCAACTGATGTAACATTGATTACAAAATGGTTATTAAAATGCCTGGACAACAGAGTTATAATGTCTTTAAAAAGTCTCAGTCCTGTTGTACTCTATATCAGCACTCATGGAATGTCTCTTGTTGTATAACAGGAATTAGGTAAAAAGCAACAAGAGCTATTGGTTACAGCAGTGTGGTTCCCGACCTATTTGGTGGTGTCCCAAATGTATAACATTATTCATTATATAAAAGTGGATACTGTTAGTTGTGTCAATGCAACTGAACTGTTGGTTGGCTGGTTTGGTCAGCAATCACACTACTACTTGGAGTGAAGCTGAATGTTGTCACTGTTCATCCATTAGGCTAGCTAGGCTTAGCTTATTATTTGAACCATTTATCCGTTACTTTTAGCTAACTATTACAACCATTTATCCATTACTTTTAGCTAACTATTGCAACCATTTATCCATTACTTTTAGCTAACTATTTCAACCATGTAGCCATTACTTTTAGCTAACTATTTCAACCATATATCCATTACTTTTAGCTAACTATTTCAGCTGTTAATTACTTTAAGATATTTAATTATACAATGTATTCATTGCTGTTAGCTACCTGTTTAAATATATGTGCTTACATAAACATTGTTGTGATGCAGCAGATATTCCTTTAATCAAATCATAATTTCCATTTTTGTCAAATTAGTTGAGCTGCTCCACAATCTTTCCAACTAGCCTACCTCCAAGCAAAAGTAGAAGTACCCCCTGTGGCAAAAGTACCCCTGGTTGGGAATCACAGGGTTAGAGTACACTATGCAAAATCCCCTGCTCTTCTAATAAGATAGAACTACTCATAATCATGCATGGCTACTGGAATAGAACAGCTTGCTCATGACCTTGAGCCTTGGCTAGTACCACCCTTGCTAATTCCCCACCCTCCATATTTATCAGCACCACAGCTTTGAGAGTCTCATTACATTGGCATTTCCAACTAATAAGACACAGGGGGTATTTCTTTTATGGCCTGAGCCTCTCACCTGCCACTAAATGTGGGGAGCGAGATGGCAGCATCAGAAGTAATCAAAGATATAATAAAAGGTAATGGAGAGAACACGATGAAGCCTCATCTCATGAGTCCCCGTCTATTAAAGCTGCCTATTGCGATGCTATTGAGAGGTATATTTTATTGTAGCTATGCAGGGTTGGGGCAGATTATTGGGCCTGTAGTTTTTATGAACATTAACTACAAATAGTCTCCCCATAAATCACCTTTATACTGTTTTGGGAATACTGCAGTGTTTAGTGGAGAACAACAGAGATGAGGAAAAGGAAAGAGAAATAAAAGTCTTCACACTAAAAGCATCGCGTTCCAGAAGACCAAGAGACTGTTAGAATGCCATTTTTACAGCGAGACACCCCAGGAAAAAACTTTTTTTTTTTTTTCATGCACTGGTCAATTTTAAGAATTTGCTTTTATAACATGTCTTCTTTCGGACTAGTGGAAATAAATACAATTTTACTACAATTTGTGTGTTTGTGTCTGTACATTTCTCTTAAATACACCAAAAGTTAGCATTAGATGATACCTCTTTTGTATACTTAAACTTATACTTGTACATTTCCAGAAAACTTGTAAATTAGTCTTTATGTAAATAATCAACTGGAGAAGTCTCATGGTGATCTAGTTACATTTTTTATCCTATTCACCTGTCGTGTCTCAAAATTTATGGGATTTTAGAATCTAGGTCTTTAAATACCGTTTTCTCAGTTGAGTGTTTCTTTTCTCACTCCAAGCCAGAAATCTTCACTTCAGCAGCACTATCTATAGTCTGAAGGTTTTTACAGAGGGCTTTGTTTATATCATCATCATGATTTACGGAACATTTCATCCCTAAAAACATGGGGAAAACTATTAATTTAAGGCAGTTGCCAATTTGATCTGATTTATGGAGTTATAAAAAGAAATATCCAAAATTATCTCTGTAAAAACCTGTGAATCTAATATGTCGACAAAATTAAACAAGAATTTTGAAAGTGGCTTTATCTAATGTTCATATTTCTGTTTTAGAAATGTATACATGTTAGCACATATTTAAATGGATAATGCAATTGAGGCAGTTTCATGGTAATGGACGATGGTGTGGTGGTTAGCACTGTCGCCTCACAGCAAGGGTTCCTGGTTTGAATCACGGCTGGGGCCCTTCTGTGTGGAGTTTGCATGTTCTCCCCGTGTCTGCATGGGTTCTCTCCTGATTCTCCAGCTTCCTCCCAAAGACATGCAGGTGTCAAGTTCATTTATGACTCTAAATTGCCTGTAGATGTGAGTGTGAATGGTTGTCTGTCTCTGTTTGTCTCTATGTGCCCTGTGATAGACTGGCATCCTGTCCAGGGTGGACCCCGCCTCATGTCTAAGCTGAGGACTTTAACCTCTACAACCAGGGCCCCAAGAATAGTTCCTCCCACAAGTGTATGGGGGCAGAAGCTCATGATAAAATATTTCAGTTTAGTCTTTTCCAAACAATAGACACGCAAACCCAAATTGTGATTAGCTCAGGGCAGTACGGTGAAGGAATTAAAACATCTTTTTTAACCACTAATAGTGCTCAAAATAACAGCAAACCTCTGCAGCAGCATGAGAAGAGTCCTGACACATAAAATGAGGCACCAACAACGTAGTTAGGGAAGCCAGAGTTTATTAAAAGAGTGTTTAAGGGCATACTCACACTGTCCTCCCGGACCGCGACTTTAGGGTACCCCCCCCCGCGCCCCAGCCCCGTTTGTACTCACACTGCCAGGGCCGGCCAATGCTTCTTGCTGCCCATACGCCATCACGCCGTAACACGTCACACGCATTGATCGCGTGTGTGTGGCTTTGTTTACAAATCTTTCCATAGACCTCGGAGTTTTTGTGCGTCTTGTTGACTGTTATTGAATATTTTTATCCGACCAAATCTGCAGTAAACACTCCACCTCCGCACCACACCAACGTGAACCTTTCACCGCCATTGTTGTTGTTGTTAAATGTCCGCGCATGGTCCGTCCTTCTATTTACATGTCCGAACAGGCGGACATAACGATACTGCCGTAGGGCTCGTGCTCGTACACGTGCGCACGCTCATGCTCGTACATGTGCAAACGGCTCCGCTAAAGCCCACCTCTTTCAAGCGGGCCGTGGACGGCCCGCTGGCCGCAGTTGTGCGCGGAGCGGGTGCACTCACACTGCTTAAAGGTACTAGGCTTTAGCTGAAAAAACGGTTTTGGCCGCGGCCAAAAGGACAGTGTGAGTAGGCTCTTAAAGACTTACCAACTGGCCCCTGTACCAGCTCCTCTCATAGTAAAGTCCATTCAAGTTGATTACCAAAGTCAATCCAAAAGGAAGGAGCCCATTGATGATTTATTCCAGCAAAACACGTAAACATTGTGGTTTGTGGAAGTTTGTTGAAATATCTTTACCAGTCCTCCGTAGCCAGTTGCTAGTTAATAGTAGCTATTAGTAGTTTAAAAAAGCCATTATATGCCTTAACCTTGCTGCCCGAACTAATCAATGTTAGCCACGTCCAAGCTGTTAGCGGCTGTGATTTGATGACTGAATTTGCCGAAAAAGACCCTGGGATGATTTTACGCCGGAATTATGCTTTAAAGAGGACCTATCATGCTTTTCTGTCTTTTCTGACCTATAAATGTACTTACAATGTTTTATAGTCATGTTAAATTAAAACAAAATGTCAAATAATGATGTACTAGCATTCAGACGTGAGCCCCTCTAGGTTGGCTGTGCTCAGCTCTGAACTCTAGGGTGTCGGTCTCTATCTGAGATTTCTTTGAATTTCATAGAACAATCCTGACTTCCCTTTGGTCATGCTGCAACACACAGACTCAAACTGTAAGCTGTGAGTTTGGCCATTTATGCTTGTGGTGTTTATTATGAAAATTAACCTGTTAAAGCTAACGTTAGCATGTTGCAAAGTTAATGTGGCTAGCTTCCATATGGACAGTGTTTTCAGCTGCTGAGGAAACTGATTCAGTATGTGGTAAGGGGCATAACATTTCACCGTACGCAGCATGAACAGTTGACCAATCACAGCAGAGCAGACCAGCCGACCAATCAGAGCACACTGGGCTTTTCGGGAGGGGTGTAGAAGTTCAGACAGAGCCACCCAGAGGTGCTGCATGGTTGCTGCAGCTATGGACAATATGAGAAATATAATGTGTTGTTAAAGATCAAGGCATGTAAACCTATTGTAGTCAACCCGAAAAATACAAATATGACCCTGATAACTAGCAACATAGGGCTTCTTTAAGAACGCATTACTATCAATAGAAAATAATTGTCTCAGCATTGTCAAAATGAGGCGACTCCCCCTCTCCCTGAAACTGGCAGGCAGGTTGACTTAACTCCACGTGATAACCATGGTGACAATGAGTTTGCAGTGTTGTGGAAATAAGGACTCAAGTGGCGTTCAGACACGTCAGTGTTGACATTGAGCTGCTTTGGGAAGTCAAAGTCAATGAGAAGCCTTTACACAGAACAGCAGCAATGACATCAGGATAAGTGAAAGAAACCGGTGAGAGGAAAGAAAGACATGAGAAGCACCGAGTGTAGGAGAGAGGTAGACAACAGACAGGTCTGTGAAGAGACGAAGAAAAAGGAGACCGAAAGAAGGGGAGAAACCGGTGTGTGTGTGTGTGTGTGTGTGTGTGTGTGTGTGTGTGTGTGGGGGGGGGGTTGTTCCATTTTTGGGACAATGAAAAATTCATAGCACCTTGACTGGCTGCCAGCCTGAATCAAAGGAGGATATGCATCACTAATGGGAGTTGCAGGAATAAAATCGATTTATTTCTGATTTCACGAGGGGGATTAAAAATATCTCCATAACTTATTTACATCTGAGTCGTCCCTTGACACCCGAAGAGAGAGGTGACAGCCACCCTGCAGAGAGCCATACTGCTTCTCCACCTTCAATGATGCTAAACCACACAGACCCCAGCTAAGAGGGCCTGAGCATGACGTTGGCATACATGACCTGCTGTTCACCGATGTGCACATCATGAGAAATAAGAAAAGTTTCATGTGTCATGCTCTCCCAATACAAACGTCAAGTCTGCTGTGATTCGGACTCCAGTCTCACTTAAGTCGCACACAAATGTGACTTGAGAACTGACTTGGTTGCCCCCCCCCAAAGGCTTGAGACTCTACTCTGACTCTAGATTTGAGACTTGTGCACAATCTTTTTATTTATGTTCTTTTTGGAGCATAAATATCAGGAAATGTTGAGATCACAGTGACGTGTGAGCAGCCACACTCCACTGATGACAAAGCGAGAACATCAGCTGCTGCCGACAGGGACAAAGTTAGTTCTAAGTTGGATATTCAATGGACCCACTCGGTCCCAGCCTATCCGAATATCAAACTTCAAACTAAGTTCACCTCGGTCTGCTGCTGCAGTTCCATTACTGTTTCTCATATTGTTTGTTTTTAATAACTTCAGGCACAGCTGAAACAAAAGAAGCACAGGATGCAACGTCTGGTAAGCTCAGCTGCATTAACTATCAACGTTAGCTTGTTATTAATAAGCCTGTGAATATTCTCATTTGTCCAGGTCATCGTTATCCTCAAAGCAATTTCAGTCAAAAGCAACTGGACTTGGTTATTTGTCTAGGAAGACGTCTCACCTCTCATCCAAGAGGCTTCATCAGTTCATGTACGCATCTGACCAGGCTGGGACTTGTTACTAATGTTAGCTTGTTACTAACATTACATTGTTACTAATGCTAGCTTGTTAGGCTACTAATGTTAGCTTGTTACTAATGTCAGCTTGTTACTAATGTTAGCTTGTTACTAAAGTTAGTTTGTTACTAACATTAGCTTGTTACTAATGTCAGCTTGTTACTAATGTTAGCTTGTTACTAACGTTAGTTAGTTACTAATGTTAGCTTGTTACTAATGTTAGCTTGTTACTAACGTTAGCTTGTTATTAATGTTAGCTTGTTACTAATGTCAGCTTGTTACTAACGTTAGCTTGTTACTAACGTTAGCTTGTTAGCCGACTAATGTTAGCTTGTTAGTTACATTAGCTTGTTACTAATGTTAGCTTGTTACTAACATTAGTTTGTTACTAACCTTAGCTTGTTACTAATGTCAGCTTGTTACTAACATTAGCTTGTTACTGATGTTAGTTTGTTACTAATGTTTTGCTGCTTTTTGAGAAGTTAACTTTTAGGTTTACATTCGTTGAATTACATTTTTACATTCCATTATTAATGACAGCTAAGGGCAAGTTTATGTTACAGGTTTAATGTTGACCACTTAACGTTAATGTTACTGCGTTATTAGCTTTAATCATTACACTGAGTTAGAGAGGCTGGAGGATTTTTATTTATTTCACAGAAAGACATTAAACATCTCTTTTTTCAGATTGTCCTGAGACAGACAGCAGCACGACTGACAACGTTTCTGACAACATAATGAGCAGCCAATACAAAATACATGACTATAATACAATAAAAAGATAATAAATAACAATTGAAAACAGCAAGTATACATAAAAATCCGCCATAATCATGAAGAATATCTGTCTTACAATCCTCCAATGAGAGCAGGACCTGGAGTTTCAGGTGTGTCTGTAATTAGTTCAGGTAAAGAGAGCAGCAGACTTTTTGATTTACAGTAGATTATAAACTGTCATTAGTTGGGACTTTGTTTAATTATACAATACTGTTGTGCGCCAACTTTATTTTATTAATTATTAAAACCGTATGAGATTCAGGGTGGCCGTCGACACAGTGGTTAGAGCAGTTGCTCCATGTTAAGAGGTCAGAGTCAGCGGCCACATGTTTGACTCCGACCTGCAGCCCTCTGCTGCATGTCTCCCCCCCTCTCTCTCTCACCCCATTTCCTGTTTGTCCTGTATAATAAAGTTTTGAAAAACTACAAAATATAAATAACAAATATGTTTTCTTAAAGATGTTTTCTGTCATTTTAGGTACTTCTAAACACAGTGATGTTGATTCAAGTGTAAATTATGATACGTTTGTTTTTAATTAGTTATTGATGCTGTAATAACAGGGTGAAACATCATGATTGACTCATAATTGGTCCGGTGGGTGTCTGTATCCAGGATATTTGTACTTCACTTTTGTACAGTGGGAGGAAGTGGAGCCACGTCTTCATCTTTATATACATTCTATGCATGAAACAAAGAAATACATAACTTAAAACACAGGGTGGGACATGACATAGGTGTGTACGTAATGTTTGATGGAACAATTCAGTAGGATAAACTAGACAGGTACATCAACAATAGAAAAATTCAGTGTTAAAGACAGTGTTATATTTTTGTATTGTACTTTATATCATGATTTAAGATAGAACTTGTTTTAAAAAGATATAAACAACATACATATATATACATATACAGGGTTTGGCAATGATGTATGTATGCTTGATGGGGACTTACCTCTAATGACATGAGAAGAAACATCAAGCAGCCAATCAGACCATCATCAAGAAGATGATGCTATGTTACCTGAGGCCCTCCTTCAACATTACTGATATTTTTGAGATTGGAGATGACGACAAAGGAAGAGGAAAGCACTTGAGTAGTAGCCTACTACGCCCATCCTGATCACTGAGCTCCAGTGTATTTTACTCTCAGATCAGTCTTGTAACGTGCAACGGAGAAAATTCTGGAAAAGTTTGCCAAGCGACCAAATCAATCAGCATTGGTTTTGAGGTGGATTTAACTGTTATGAAACGAGAAGAGACTGCTCAGTGTAAACAACATGGAGGCTTCCATGGATGAGATGAGCAGCTATGAAGCAAGCCGCTCACTAACAATTTTTTCTCTGGATCCTTCTGTTGAATATGGACCGGGCTCCTGAAATTTGGCCTTTGATCCGTAAATTCACGTTATACAAACGGAAAATATCCTTTACCCATATGTTGTTTACTTTCTGAGTTTTGCCTCGATGCTGTTAGTACATCACACGCTTCGGTGATCTGATTGGTTGATTTGGCCCGTATGTTGGTGATAGACACATGGTTTATCCAATCAGCAACCAGTATTTTTGCCCCTTCCCAAAAGACCTCCAAACCAGAGTTCCCAGATGGATATACTGAGCAAATGAGAATAATGCAAAAACAGCAGCATGTCACAGCTTCACTACTGCCTTCTAACCTTTCACAATAAACTGCATTACTGTTCACCAGAGAGCATTTAACTAAGAGGCAAATCAACAAAATTGTTGACAGAAGCTATATACAGTATATGACGTCAGAGAGAGGCAACATTGCTATTGCTTTCAGAGTTTGCGGGTGTAAGAAGGAAAATAAACTGTAAGTTGCTCAGATCCAAAGAGTATTACGTTCGTGAGTTTTTGTCAGCAGAAAAGAGTAACTTTACAAGCCCTGTACACTTCGGAATGCTACATTGGTGGCAGCAATAATTGGAGGGAGTCCTGGCTTTTGGAGCAGTTTTCTCTTTCAGCAATTACTAAACTTTTTGAGCCGTGCCTGTTAGCGGTACTCGTATGGATGCTTTTGAGCGGCATGTTTGGAGGACTGAAGAACAAAGTTACAGACTGACATGGATGAGGATTATTTCGGGAGTATTGCGACATGGACTGCTACGCGGGTGAAGCAGTTTGAAGCCGCGGCCCGCGCCCAGACGAGGGTGGCCAGGAGCGAGAGTTGATTCTTTGGTGATTCTTCTTCCTACGAGGCTGGATGGCCCGGCTTTCAATTCAATTCAATTCAATTCAATTTTATTTATAGTGCCAAATCATAACAAAAGTTATCTCAGGACACTAGGTAAAGACCACACTCTATGATAAACATAGACCCAACAATTCCCCCGTAGAGTACGGTGGCAACGAAAACCTTCCCTATTACAGGCAGGAACGTCAGACAGACCGGTTGGGGAAAAGGAGAGAGAAAGAGAGAAAAGACGGACAGATAGACAGAGAAACACAAAGACAGAGACAGACACACTTCCAGTAACTATAATAATATCTATAGTAATGTCAATATGACTTATATGTTATGGCAGTTAATACAGCAGAATAGTAGAAACAAGCACAGCTAAGGTTATAGATTATAATAGTAGCAGGAAGCGTCATGCAGGACCACGGCAGCAGGCACCACCACGATCAGCAGAGACCTGTGAGACGACAAAGCACAAACAACTCCGGGGAAGAAGTTGAATTAGTAACATGCATTGATGAGACATGAATGATACAGACAGAGAGGAGAGAAGCTCAGATTATCTGGAAAAGTATTATCCCCCGCCAGACTAGGCCTATAGCAGCATAGTTAAGCAGAACAAAATCAGCTTAAAAATAACAACATTGCTAAGGGTTCGTAAGCGCTAGCTGTAAGCTTTATCAAAAAGGAAAGTTCACTCTTAAATATGGGGACAGTGTCTGTATTCCAAATAACACTTGGGAGTTGGTTCCACAGGAGAGGAGCTTGGTAGCTGAAGGCTCTGCCTCCCATTCTACTTTTGGAGACTCTAGGAACGACAAGTAGCCCTGCATTTTCAGAGCGCAGCGATCTAGTCGGGAAATACGGTAATATGAGCTCTTTAAGATACGATGGAGCCTGACCAATAAGAGCTTTGTAGGTAAGGAGAAGGATTTTAAATTCTATTCTAGATTTTACAGGTAGCCAGTGCAAAGAGGCTAATACAGGAGATATATGAAGAGCTCTTTTCCAAAACGAGATAAACGCCAAATAAAAAAAAAAAGAGTTTTTCATGCCACTTTGCTGTATACAGAACCTTTTCACTGCTTCATCAGTGTTTCATGCCAAATATATAATATATTTCCTTGTTTAAAATGGTCTCAAGATGCAGTTCCTTTCCAAACCGCGACAAGCGCCAAACCTATTTTTAGCCTAAACGTGATACGTCCTCTCGACCAATCAGAATTCGGTGAGCGTTCTATGCGATCCAACATGGCGGCGCTCTGAAGTGAAAGAGTTTTTTTGTTTGTCCGTCTACAAAATGAGTGCTTTAAACTACTGTAACGCTTTTGATGGCCTGGATGAGCCAGTGAGACCTACGCCTGTGGGTAGAAAACGCCGACTGGACAAACACAACCACAAAAAACAACAACAGAAGAAGTTTCGTCACTCAGGTGTCATGTTAGTACCCACAGTGGGATGCGGACACAAGGCTGCTGCGACCGGTTTCTGTCAAGCCGAGAAGCTGTCACCGCACGATTTGATGATAAATTTTACAAAATTTTATGAAAGAGCAAACAAGGTTGACCAGGACCGGTCCATACTTTACCTACTGGACATAACGCAAGTGAAAAGGCAACGTCCGAAAGTCCAGGACGTTAATAAACAAAAGGACCGAAATGTATCCGTGAAGTACAGCCTCTTGTGTAGCAGTCACCCGGAGAAAGTGCCCGTTTGCAAGGCGACCTTTATTAAAGTGTTAGGTGAGTACAATTTGTTTCAGAATTGGCTAGTTTAATACTGTTTTGTAGGTTTCTCCCTTGCGACAAAGATCTTTTGCTGTAAACAAGCATGCTAACGTGACATGGAAAGTACTGCTAATAATACTAGATTAAGTTACCGATGTCATTGCTATAGAGCAGGTGAAGGGAAGCTAATTTTTTGTGTGTGTGTGTCACACTCCTAATGGCTTTGAGGTTAATAAACACTGTAGGACTTCTGTAAATGAGAGAGAGAGAGAGAGAGAGAGAGAGAGAGAGAGAGAGAGAGAGAGAGAGAGAGAGAGAGAGAGAGAGAGAGAGAGAGAGAGAGAGGTGATGTTAAGCAAAAGAGGTTCCTGACCCCTGCTAAGGAGAAAACTGGAATGGGGGAGGGTGATAATAGCAAGTTAATTGTGTGTAATTCTGTTTATTTCATACTGGCTCCTATCAATGTATATGACAATCTATATAATTTACTTTCACAGGCATCAGCAAAGACCATGTGTCCAGGGTGGCTCAATATTATGCAGAGACTGCTGAGGCGCGCCCAGAGAGAAGAGGTGGTGCACGGCACAGTGAGGGGCAAAACAGGAGAAGGGAACTCATTGCTGAACACATCCAGTCTTTTTCCTGCAGGGCCAGCCATTATGGGCGGAGAGGAGCACCAGGCCGCAAGTATCTCCCCAGTGACCTGAATGTGCACAAGATGCATGAGCTCTTTGAGGCTCGGAACCATGCTCAGACCAGCTACTCCCTCTATTACTCAGTTTTCTCCAAAGATTTCAATCTTGGCTCCGGTCACCCAGCTACAGATGCACGCTCTGATTGTGCCAAATTCAAGATAAGGATTACAGATCCAAACCTAACGTCGACAGAGAAGAGGATGGAATCTGTATCATTCATGTTGCATCGTCGGAGAGCTCGCGTGTTTTATGACCTGTTAGGCAGGGTTGCTGAAGGTCATGTGACCCTCTGCTTTGATATGATGCAAAACATGGTCCTTCCAAAAACCCCAATAGGACAGGCCTACTACTCATGGCAGATGTATCTTTACCTGTTTGATGTTGTTGTGCACCATGGAGAGAACAGTCAACAGACAAAAGATGATGTTTATCTCTACGTGTGGCAGGAAAATGAGGGTAGCAAGGACAGCAATATGATTGCATCTGCGCTGAGTGACTGCCTCAAGGTTCGACTTCAGGACAAAGTCAGCAGATCTAGGGGGCTTCGGCTGTTCAGCGACTCTTGTTTTGGGCAAAACAAGAACATGAACATGGTGTCCATGCTCATGGAACTTTGCCAGTCTTTTCCAAACCTTGCCATAGGTATGTCTGATGTTGTGAGGGCTTTCTATGAAGGTGCACTGTGTCAGGTGACTGACGATGCAGGCCAGAGTGATGAAGACTAAGAGTGATCCATGCTAAAGTGATGAAGATCTCTCTCACGCACACACACTCTCTCGAACTAGCCCCATTCACGCCGATTCCCACTCCGTGTGAATCTCTCGGAGGTGGCGAGGGGAGAAATTTCGTTCAGGCCTCACACCTCTGGAGGTACTATCAGGGCAGTATTATTGGTGAACTGAACCAGTAGCCCCATTCACACAGGAGAAGACGCGTAAACGCCGCAGCAGCAGTTTGACAATTCTCCGCCGATGGTGATTCACACAGAGCGAAGCATCTCCGCCTTAAAGACGAGCTGCCGTGGACGGACGGAGACTTTAGTTAACTTTCCCCTAGAAAACAGCCTCCGTCCCCGTGAGTGAGGGAGTCAGATTGATGGGGGGAAACCAGGGAAACACCTTGAAGACACACCGACAGCATCATCATGACGTGTACCATCACGCCCTCTTTAGGAGCCCCAGCACTGGCTTTCTGTGTGAATCCACGGCGGTTCGTCTTTAAGGCGGAGATGCTTCGCTCTGTGTGAATCACTATCGGGGGAGAATTGTCGAGCCGCTGCTGCAGCGTTTATGCGTCTTCTCCTGTGTGAATGGGTGTACTGGTTCATTTCACCAATAATACTGCCCTGATAGTACCTCCTGAGGCGTATCAGCGCCCCTCGCAACCTTCGAGAGATTCACACTGAGACGGAGGTGGGAATTGTAGTACTAAAGCCACATCCAAATGACAGTGTGAATGGGGCTATTCTCTCTCTCTCACACACACACGCACACACACACACTATGTGATTAGTTTTATGTATAGTGGACAATGGTCCTACTGTTTTACCGGTTCGTCACTTTACTTAACGCCAATGTAGTACTTAATAACTTGCCTATTGAATATTGTTATCATTATTGAATATTTTTTAGCATTTTTTTTTTCATGCATATGTAGCGGACAAAATGGTCCTATTGTTTACAGGTTTGACACTTTACTTAAAAAAAAAAAGACTCTGAATGTATTAACTTGCCTATTGAATATTGTCATCAATACTATTGTACTTTTTACAGGTTCGGCACTGAATGACTCTTAGCCTAAATGTGTTACTAAATCATTTAAAGTATTGTTAACATTGTTGTACTTTTATTTGATTAGTGGAATTTGTATGTGTATTATACAAATACCACTAAATGTGAAATTGAAAAATGGGAAATTGAAAATATTTATTTTATTTTTTTGGCTGTTATTTATTTATTGTATGCATTTGCATTAATTGGTTTATATTCATTTATAGTCCCTGATATCATATATTCTCTTGTGCTTTTTAAAAAAAGTCACAAACAAATGGATTTATAGCATTTTGAAAAAAATTAAAATAAACATTGGATTTATTATCAACAATATTGGTGTTTGATTTAACAATTATTGTTCAACATGTTCAGACTGAGCCAATAAACCATTTTGACAAGATAAATTGAATATTAACCAAATGTGTGGGTCTAGGTAAAAAATGTAATTTTCCTGAAAACTATTAAAATGGATTTATAGCGTTTTGGAAAAGAGCTCCTCATATGTTCTCTTCGATTTGTTTTAGTTAGTACACGAGCTGCAGCATTTTGGACCAACTGGAGACTCTTAACAGACTTATTGGAGCAGCCTGATAATAAGGAGTTGCAGTAGTCCAGCCTAGAAGTAACAAATGCATGGACTAGTTTTTCTGCATCTTTCTGAGACACAATGTTCCTAATGTTCGCAATATTACGCAGGTGAAAATATGCAGTCCTTGTCGTAAATTTTATGTGAGAATCGAAGGACATATTGTGATAAAAAATAACACCCAGATTCCTTACTGTGGTGCTGGAGGACAACAAAACATCATCCAGAGTAACAATGTCTTTAGGTATTGAGTTTCGGAGGCCTTCGGGGCCAAGTACAATGACTTCAGTTTTATCTGAGTTTAACATCAGAAAATTGCAGGTCATCCAGCTTTTTATTTCCTTAATGCACATTTGAAGTTTATCTAACTGATGGGTTTCATCTGGTTTGATCTACAAATATAATTGTGTATCATCAGCATAACAATGAAAGTTTATGGAGTGCTTCCTTATAATATTTCCTAAGGGAAGCATATATAAGGTGAATAGAATCGATCCAAGGACAGAACCCTGTGGGACTCCGTGACTAACTTTAGTGTGCATGGAGGATTTGTCATTAACATGTACAAACTGAGATCTATCTGATAAATATGACTTAAACCAGCTCAGTGCGGTTCCTTTAATGCCAATTAGATGCTCCAGTCTCTGTAGCAGGATGTGGTGGTCAATAGTGTCGAAGGCAGCACTAAGATCTAGTAAGACAAGTACAGAGACAAGTCCTTTGTCTGAAGCTATTAGAAGGTCATTAGTAATTTTTTACCAGTGCTGTCTCAGTGCTATGATTCATTCTAAATCCTGACTGGAAGTCCTCAAATAACTCATTATTATGTAAAAAGTCGCACAACTGATTGGCGACTTATTTCTCGAGGATCTTAGAGAGAAAAGGAAGGTTAGATATAGGTCTATAGTTGGCTAGTACCTCTGGATCAAGACTGGGCTTTTTAAGAAGAGGTTTAATTACAGCTACTTTAAAAGGCTGTGGTACATAACCTGCTGATAAAGACATGTTAACCATATCTAATACAGGAGTGCTAACTATGGGTAACACTTCTTTAAGTAACCTAGTTGGTATAGAGTCTAGGAGACAAGTAGAGGGCTTTGATGCTGAAATATTACATGTTAACTTGTTAAGGTCGACTGTGGAAAAGCAGTCCAAGAACATATCAGGTCGTAAAGTTGGTTCCGGGGTTCCTGGGTTTGAAGAAAAGTCTGTGCCAAGCGAGTTGATTTTGTCTCTAATAGTTATAATTTTGTCATTAAAGAAGGTCATGAAGTCGTTACTACTGAGGGTTATAGGAATACATGGCTCAATAGAGCTCTGGCTCTCTGTCAGCCTGGCTACAGCTGAAAAAGAAATCTAGGATTGTTCTTATTCTCCTCTATTAAAGATGAGTAATAGGCTTCTCTGGCATTACTGAGGGCCTTCCTACATGTTTTTAGACTTTCATGCCAAGCTAAGCAAGATTCCTCCAATTTAGTAGAGCGCCATTTACTTTCTAATTTTCGCGATACTTGTTTTAATTCACGGGTTTGTGAGTTATACCACGGAGCTAACTTCCTCTGTTTCATTATCTTCTTTTTTAACAGAGCAACAGAGTCGAGTGTTGTTCATAGTGAGCCTGCAACACTTTCAACAAAATGATCAATTTCAGAGAAACTAACGTTAATGCAGGAATCTTGAATATTAGGATAAGGCATTAAATTAAATGCAGATGGAATCGATTCCTTAAATTTAGTTAGAGCACTATCAGATAAACATCTAGTGTAGAAACTTTTGCCTAGAGGTGAGTAGTCCTCTAATATGAATTCAAAAAATATTAAATAATGGTCTGATAAAATAGTATTCTGTGGAAAGACTATTAAGTCATTGATTTCCACACCATAAGCCAAAACAAGGTCGAGGGTGTGATTAAAACAGTGAGTAGGTTTATGTACACTCTGACTAAAACCAATCGAATCTAATAGAGAGATAAACGCAGTACTATGGCTATTTTTAACAACGTCCACATGAATATTAAAATCTCCTAAAATGATTACTTTATCAGATTTTAGGACTAAATTTGACAGAAACTCTGAGAATTCAGACAGAAATTCAGAGTACGGACCAGAAGCACGGTACACTATAACAAGTATAATTGGCTGCACAGTGTTCCAGGTTGAATGTGAAAGACAAAGAACAAGACTTTCAAATTAGTTATAATTTAGTTGAGGTTTAGGGTTTATTAATAGGCCTGAGTCATAAATAGCTGCAACGCCTCCTCCTCTGCCACTGCCTCGAGGAATATGAGTATTAATATGACTGGGAGGAGTGGATTCATTTAGGCTAACATATTATTCAGGACACAGCCATGTTTCAGTCAGACAGAGTAAATCAATATGGTTATCTGATATCAAATCATTTACTAATACAGCTTTAGATGACAGAGATCTGACGTTTAAAAGTCCACATTTTATTTTCTGATTTTATTGCATGATTTGTATCAAGTTTTTCTGTATAGCGCCTCTTCTGTTCATTTTTGATCTGGTTAATTTAGATGATCTTGGGGCACACAGCATTTGTATACTATACTGAGCTGGAAAATGCTCCACAGGGAGCGCAGAGAGGTGTGTTAGACTGCCACTCTGCTTCCTGGGCACCTGCGATAATGGCAGCGCAGAGTGGTGTATTAAACTGTGACTCTGCTTCCTGATCCCATCACTGGGTTGGCATGGTTTTAGACCTCTAACAACTGTGTCTAGGTTCTTAGATATGAGAGCAGCACCCTCCAAAGTAGGATGAATACCATCTCTCCTCATAAGACCAGGTTTCCCCAGAAAGACTGCCAATTATCTACGAAGCCCACATTATTTACTGGGCACCATCCAGACAGCCAGTGACGGAATGATGACATGCGGCTATACATGTCATCGCAAGACAAGTTGGGCAGGGGACCAGAGAAAATTACGGAGTCCGACATAGTTTTTGCATATGCACACACCGACTCCACATTCATTTTAGTGACCTCCGATTGACGTAATCGGGTGTGTTACCGCCGACGTGAATAACAATCTTATCATTTTTACATTTAACTTTAGCCAGCAGTTTCAAATATGACTCAATGTCGCCCGCTCTGGCCCCTGGGACGCATTTTACTATGGTCCCTGGGGTCGCTAAGTTCACGTTTTTCAGAATGGAGCTGCCAATAACCAGTGTTGATTCTTCAGCATGTGTGTCACTGAGTGGAGAAAACTTGTTTGAAACGTGAACTGGTGGATGGTTAACCATGGGCTTTGATTTAGAACTATGCTTTCCTCTCACAGTCACCCAGGAGGACCCTGGCTGCTCAGGGATTGCCGGGGGAGGGTTAGCAGAAGCCAATGCTACACTATGTGGCTTTGCACCGGCTAAAGATGTAGGTGGCCGGCTAGCTACCGTAGCACAAGACTGAGCTTCCATGGTGCTGAGCCATGCCTCTAACTCACTGAGCCTCGCCTCCAGCGCTACAAATACACTACACTTATTACATCTACCATTATCACTAAAGGAGGCAGAGGAGTAGCTAAACATACGACACTCCGAGCAAGAGAGAGCAGGAGAGAGAGCGGGGGAAGCCATCACCAGCCGAGAAGCTAACTGCTAAGCTAAAGTGGCTAACAGCGTGTAACGTTTAATTAGCAAGAAAGCGGCTGAAAGAAGGAGAGCTGTGAGTGCTTGAGTAGAACTAGTTGATGTTTAAATGTAAAGCGGTTACTCTCTCTCTTCCTGTTACCGTAACAACAAGCAACAAACAGAACGCGGCTGACACATTTACTCAAACAAAACTATAAAGACTGATCAGTTAGGTAACGTTATGTTTGACACCGTCATGAAAAACTAAACATAGAGGCATCCAGGAGGACAGCTAATGTTACTCAGTCTCTTCCTGTTTATCCGTCACTACGGCAACCTCGTAATTGGTTTTGTTTTATGAATGTACTAAAGTAGATTTAGTACATTGACCAAATTCATTTAAAAATAAACAAATAAAAAATAGATTTAATACATTGACTAAATTAATTTAAAAATAAACAAAAGCAGATTTTGTACAATGACCAAACTAATTCAAAAATAAACAAATAAGAAGCAGATTTAGTACATTGACTAAATTAATTTAAAATAAACATAAGCAGATTTAGTACAATGACCAAACCGATTCAAAAATAAACAAATAAGAAGCAGATTTAGTACTTTGACCAAATTAATTTAAAAATAAACAAGTAAGAAGCAGATTTTGTACATTGACTAAATTAATTTAACAATAAAAAAAAACAAAAAGCAGATTTAGTACATTGACCAAATTAATTTAAAATATAAAGTAGATTTAGTACTTTGACTAAATTAATTTAAAAATAAATAAATATAAAGCAGATTAAGTACATTGACTGAATTAAATTAAAAATAAATAAGAAGCAGATTTAGTACAATGACTAATTAATTTAAAAGTACATTAATAAAAAAAAGATAATGATAAAGTAATCCTGTGTTTCCACTGCAAGCTTTTGATACACACACTTACCTGCAGCCGCTCCTTACTCCTTCACTCCACAGTCCAATAACAACAGTTTCCTGCATGTGAGAGTGTGGCGCGGGGGTGACGTCAGAGAGGGGCGACATTGTTATTTTTTTCAGAGTTCGCAGGTGTAAGAAGACAGTAGAAAAGAGTGACTCTCCAAGCCCTGTAAACTTCGGAAGGCTACACTATTTTTCAACTTTTTCAAGAATGTATTATCAAATAAAAATGTTTTTCTATATTCAATTTCTCAAAGGTTGTGTAGTGGTTAGCACTGTCGCCTCATAGCGAGAAGGTTTCTCTATGTGCCCTGTGATAGCGTCCCGTCCAGGGTGTACCCCGCCTCACGCCCGATGTCAGCTGGGATCGGCTCCAGCGCCCCACGGCCCTGACAGGGACAAGCGGTTGAAGATGAATGAATCGATTAATTTCTCAAATAAACTAAAAATTGTTAAGAACAAAGTAAAAAAAATTCAAATAGATTGAACCGGATGATATAGCATTCTGCATGTCTTAAACACACAGATACACAATTAGCCTTAGTCATACAGCCATGACCACACAGACACACGTTCTATCAACCCATGAGGTCTCCTGTTCCATCATTAAGTAATTGCAAAGTAATGGGCTTGCCCTTCGACCACATGCTGTATGATATCCACCACATGTTAGGTCATTAGAGAAAGTGAGTATCTCCACTGAGGGCATCAGATAACGAAGGTGATACTTCATCTGTTAGAGGGACACACAGGGACACTGGAGTGTGGTTGAGGTGAGCACACACACATACACAGTGCAGGGCTCAGTAATGGCACGTATCCATTCAAGAATGAAGCCAGGGATGACACAGAGCAGACCACTTACAAGCACAATAAACATTGACTGATTGTGAAAGTTTATTGACAAAGAAGGAACAGACTTCTTTAAATTAATTAATTCATTAATTCAGTCATGTCCTCATCGTTTACTAGAAGCAGGGGAACGGCGCCCGACAGGTGATACAGTGACGTACTGTAAATTAACAGCCGTCCAACTTTGACAAAATAACTTATCACAACACATCGGTTACAGCTATAACAGGTCTGACTGTTGCTGTTGTAGCGGGTTTTGTTCAGATATACCAGATTTTATGGATACAAATAAGATAAATAAGATTTATAAGATAAGCTAATGTAGGCTAAACGATACAGCTTCTGTGGCCTTATATCTAACGTTAATTATAGCTTTTAGTATATCAATATCAAGTAGCGGGTTGTCGCTCTGTATTTTATCCATATAATAATAATAATAATAATAATAATGGTACTCTGTCACTAACCTTAGCTGAATGTTTACCGTAGCTATGGCAACAACAACAGGCTAGCGTTTCAACAACAATAAGCCATAAAGATAGAATTCAGCACTTTTGAACAAAACCAGTCACATCTCCCAACAGTCCAACCCCTCAGGACCTTAACCACGTGTTGTCACAAGTTCAAATATCAAAGAAGAAGCAGAAATCCCTCTCTGACACAACTTACGCTCGGAGAATATGAAGTTTTTTAGCAATTTTAATTTTGTGATCATAATACACACACCCCAAAGAAACACGGACCGTAAAACAAAGCACTGGAGGTGAAAAATATGACTTTGGATTTAAAAAATTGTAGACTTTTTTCTAGAGGATTTGCTAGTTTTTAAACTCGTACATTTGCAAGTTTTTTTCTCGTGGATTTGCCACTTTAACTTTAAAAATCTGCGACATTTTTTTCGAAATATTATCCCCCTCTCCCGAGCCCGTATTTATTTATTTTTTTTCATACTTGGCCCTAATACGCCGTCGTTTAAAAGTCCCCCTTGGTGCAACATTACATTTTTTCCGTGCATTCACACATATTAAACAGTATAAAATAGAAAACAGATATAAATGTTTAAAAATATGTATTTACATATTATAAAAAGAGACGGATGATTCTTATAAAATACACAAAAACATATTTGTTAGAGGAACAACAGTTAATGTAACCTGTTACTTCCATTGAATCATTGTTACAGTGCATCCCATGGATATTAATGCACCAAAGATTTTCATATTTTGCAATAACCATAATATCAAAAAATTATCAATTGTATATCAAAATAATTGCATTGGTGCTGAATGTTACTCTGTGTTTGAATAAAACTTGATACCTGAAGGCCCCAAAGACCCTCAGCTCCCCCCCCAAAAAAATCAAACAGCATCGTCTTGACAGGTCTTCAATGGCTCAAGTACCTATGAAAGGCGTTGAATGCAATCTTTCCCAAGAGTGATGAAACACCTCATTATTTGGATCTGTGGCAGTCTGTATTTGATCTACCCATCTCTGCCCTAACTGAGCTGTAGGGTTCTCACTTTAATTGTGGATACTGTGTGAAATGCAGTGTGGGAACAGGATGGTGTTGGGCTTTTTTTTGCACTCTTAAAGCAAGGATTTGTATTAAGACCGACTGTGGCTATGTCTGCCAAAGGAGGATGTGTAATCCAGATTGCAATTTTTACATCTAAAATGGTCAGGGGTCTGCAATAGCTCCATTTGAGACCAAGTACCAAGCAAAAGATACGTTCGGCAGTTTAGCAGCTCAACATCAGCTCCCTGTAGGTATATTGTTCAGCCCTTGATTGGCAAGCTGCTCACGATGTCATCAAAACATGCTCTTTTAATGGAAATTTAGTAAAGTAAAACAGACTTCATGGAGCAGAGGCTTATGGCTTTTTACTTTACGCTTCCACTTCCCCAAAAGTCTGACAACAACACAGCCCAGAACAAAAGTGTAGGCTGCAGTTGTTGGACTAGAATAAAACTCAATACAAAAAAATGATAGGGGCTGTACAGAAAAAAAAGGGGGCTGATTGCATCCGCAAGGCTCTCACAGACCATACTCTACTACATATTTATATAGAAATTATTTGTTTGCTGCTACAGTGCTAGGAATGTTGAGTACAGCTCCTTTTCAGCTTTGTAGATTATAACTTCTATTTTTTTAATAGCATTTGATAGGCATATTATCATAGAACAGAATCTACATGATGACCTGGACAGATTTATTGGCAAAAATGCTTAAATATTGAAATATTTTACCTATGCGGCAGTGTAACACTAGGGATGCACCTGATATCCATACTGATATCAGATATTAAGCCGATACTGATTAAAATAAAATCAGGTATCAGTAACAATGGGGCAAATCTATTCAATTCAATTATTTATTATTATTATGTTTGTGTTTAAGCAGGATGTGACGGGTGGTCACCAGACGCCACAAAAACACGATGAAGTAGAGTAGACACTTTTATCCAGTGGTGAAGAAGAACGCAGCACAGAAAATGATCTGTGCGACCTGTGGTCCTTTGCTGCATGCTCCATACCTCTTTCTCTCTCTCCCATTTACACACAAATGTGCACGTACACACACACACACACACCGTACGGGGTGACAGCCTGTCTGTCAACAAACACCTTTATAGCACCTCAAGTCCTTTTTTGGGGGGGGGGGGCAGTTTTTAAAGCCTTTATTAGATAGGACAGACAGGAAATGGGGTGAGAGAGCGAGAGGGAGCCACCCCTACAGTGCCTCGAATCATTAAGGTGGAGTGTTTTCTTTCATGTTACTTGTACATAAGTTGACGTTGTGAATTATACGGGCCACTTTAAATTAAACTACAACTATTCTGTATTTCTCTGGAGAAAGAACATACCGCTGTATCACTGATCAGCTGTTCATCGGCGATCTAAACCCATTCAGAGTGATACGTCACCTCCAGAGTCTGGTAAATTCCTGTCGAGTCTTTTTTTGTAATGGAAACACGTCGAGTGAACTGCAATTTGAGGGGGCGTGCCCTGAAACTCTTTGGGAGGCCACTCTATAGGGTTAGTGGAAACACGCCTATTGTTACCTATGCTATATGTGCCTTCGCTCAGACTCACCAATGTGAGGATTTTCACACATCAGCCCCTAGAGGTTCACTGGACGAACCCATTCTCACCTGGGCTCGGTGTTTACTTGCTTTCAATCCTTATAAAGTGTTGGTTTTGCATACAGTATTCATGGGATGCAGCGTGACTCAGTAGACTCTCAGAGGTGGCATTTTCTCACCTCGATCACCATGCTAATGCACTTGATGCTTAGGCGCTGTTGGTCACAGGCTCTCGTAGGGGACCAGTGACGCAGCCTGTGACCAAGTGTGATTTTGAGGCTTAGCGTTGAGACCCATCCAAAAGAGCTTTTGGCAATTGGATGTAAGAGGCTCTGAGAGTCACAGAAGATAGGCTTAACACTCCATTATTTATTGAAACAGGATTAAAATAAGATCTGTTTTAATCATTGAGAGACATCACAAACTTCCCGGTGTCACAGCTTCTTGGGTCTGGTGCATTGTATAGAATATCACTGACAACATCATATTAGTGTAATCTCAAACTGTATACCAAGTAAAGTATTGTAGTTGGGATTGTATGCAGCATCTATTTGTATTCAGCTGTTACATTTCATAGTGCTACAGAGTGCATTACATAAATCAGCTAAGTAATACAGTATTGCTTCCTGGTCTGGTTTATTAAAAGAGTGGCTTTTTTAGATGAAGCTATACACCAAAATGCTTTGGCTCTTAGAAACTACATGTTTAATTGATGAGTTTGGGCAGGAGTGGCTCCAAAATTCAATGAAATTAATCTTTTTTCCTCAGGTTTCAAAGGCTTCTGCTTTGAAAGATGAACCTGTTGTGCTGAGATTTTGGCAGGGCATGACGATTATTAAATTCATTTAATCTATTAAAGCTGTTCTGCATTACCTAAATTAATTTTTTAATGGGGAGCAGGCTGGCGGGGTAAAGATACACCAGGGAACTTACAGCACTAAAGCAAACGGACATAAACAGAACCAGACAAGGGTATCTGACGGGTTACTCCCCCCAAGCGGCCCTTGCATTATGTGGTTTTAATATCCTAAAGCTCAGCACTATGACAGGGCTGCCTCTTTTGAGACAGACTATTCTGTAAAGCTGGACAAGCTCTCGACTTAAAATGCTGCCAGACACTGTGCTGTGAGCACAAAAAGGGGTTAGTGGATATGGAGCAGGAAGAGTAAAGGTAGCGACCTGCTAAACAGCCAAATTACTATGGGAATTGTTTTCCACAGTTTTATCTTGTCCTTGAAAATACTATTTCCTTTAAAAACTAGATTTCATTAGTGATGGGTTTGTGCAATATCTCTATCTTGGAGGATATATCTGTTATTAGTTTTTATTGTGTTTGCTGTTCTTGACTTTGGTACAACCTCCAGCAAAATCTCAAAGAAGCCAAAATAGTAATTTTAACACATTCAAATTAAAAGCCCTGGGAAACACGTTTTTTGTTTTGTTTTGATGCTTATATCCTCTTTTCTTTCCCTTCTCTGAAGCACACTGTGACTTGTTTTGAAAAACTACGCTCATTTTCATGATTAATTGGCTGACACTGAGTCTTTCATAAAACAGTAGTGAATGTAGTTGATGGTTTTAGTCATTAAAGCTGCAGTAGGTAAAAAGCAACAACAGAATTTGACCTCTTCCTGCAGCTCTTCCTCTTCCTCCTGAGCCAAGAGGAATGCTCGCTCTCTCTCGCTGAAATTACCTGTGATTGGCCAAAGTCTCCTGTTGGGATATATTTTAGGGCGCACTCCCACTGTCCATCCGTACCATGCCGCATGCTTTAGGGTACCTGTCCCCCCCTCCATCTTCCCCTGCGCCCCAGGCCCGTTTATACTCACACTACCTGGGCCTCGGCGGAATGCTTCTTGCCTGCCTATATGTCATCATGCCGTAACAGGAGGAGGAGGAGCAGATATCTAGATCCCTCTCTGAACACTTGAATTACAACAAGATGAAAAATTATGAGTGGGTGCATAGAATGGAAATGACTTAACAAGCCTACAGGTACCTCATAATTGTACATATTTACAGAAATTATACTTGGAAAGTAGCTTGCATAGCTAAGTATTTTAGAAATGTTTTCCTTTTCGCCCCTGTCCTTCAAAATGTCTGTAAAGTATGTCTGGAAAGTGTAATCAATGAGAAGAAGTCATGCACACTGTCCGCATATTGCTGAAATATTTATTTATAGTTTTGGTCCATCTGACCTTCATCAGACATAATGACCACGACATTTACGTAAATATAGTATTTAGTCATTTAGTTTCATCTTAACCTTTGACTTTACTTTACTAATGTTAGCTAACTCCCTCCTCTTTAGTCATTTAGTTTATCTGAACTTTTGACTTTACTTTACCAACGTTAGCTAACTCCCTCCTGTTTAGTCATTTAGGGCGTACTCACACTGTCCTTCTGGCCGGGGCCAAAACCAGCTTTTCAGCTAAAGCCTAGTACCTTTAAGCAGTGTGAGTGCACCCGTTCCGTGCATAACTGCGGCCAGCGGGCCGTCCACGGCCTCTTACGCTTGAAAGAGGTGGGCTTTAGCGGAGCCGTTTGCACATGTACGAGCACGAGCGTGCGCACGTGTACTATTACGAGCACGAGCCCTACGGCAGTAGCGTTATGTCCGCCTGTTCGGACATGTAAATAGAAGGACGGACCATGCGCGGACATTTAACAACAACAACAATGGCGGTGAAAGGTTCACGTTGGTGTGATGCGGAGGTGGAGTGTTTACTGCAGATTTGGTCGGATGAAAATATTCAAAAACAGTCGACAAGACGCACAAAAACTCTGAGGTCTGTGGAAAGATTTGTAAACAAAGCCACACACACGCGATCAACGCATGACGGCGTGATGTCGTATGGACAGCAAGAAGCATTGGCCGGCCCTGGCAGTGTGAGTACAAACGGGGCTGGGGTGCGGAGGGAGAGGGAGGGGGGGCAAGTACCCTAAAGCCCAGGTCGCGGTACGGAAGGTCAGTGTGAGTACGCCCTTAGTTTATCTGAACTTTTGACTTTACTTTACCAACGTTAGCTAACTCCCTCCTCTTTAGTCATTTAGTTTAATCTGAACTTTTGACTTTACTAACATTAGCTAACTCCCTCCTCTTTAGTCATTTAGTTTAATATGAACTTTTGACTTTACTTTACTAACGTTAGCTGACTCCCTCCTCTTTAGTCATTTAGTTTAATCCTAATTTTTGACTTTACTTTACTAACATTAGCTAACTCCCTCCTCTTTATTGATTTAGTTTAATCTGAATTTTTGACTTTACTAACATTAGCTAACTCCCTCCTCTTTAAAGAGGAGAAGGGATCCTCTTTAGTCATTTAGTTTAATCTTAACCTTTGACTTTACTTTACTAACGTTAGCTAACTCCCTCCTCTTTAGTCATTTAGTTTAATCTGAACTTTTGACTTTACTTTACTAACATTAGCTAACTCCCTCCTCTTTAGTCATTTAGTTTAATCTGAACTTTTGACTTTACTTTACTATCATTAGCTTATTACCTCCTCTTTAGTTATTTAGTTTAATCTGAGGTTTGACTATACTAAGGTTAGCTAACTCCCTCCTCTTTAGTCATTTAGTTTAATATGAACTTTTGACTTTACTTTACTAACGTTAGTTAACTCCCTTCTCTTTAGTTATTTAGTTTAATCTGAACTTTTGACTTTACTTTACTAACGTTAGCTAACTCCCTCCTCTTTAGTCATTTAGTTTAATCTGAACTTTTGACTTCACTGACATTAGCTAACTCCTTCCTCTTTAGTCATTTAGTTTAATCTAAACTTTTGACTTTACTAACATTAGCTAACTCCCTCCTCTTTAGTCATTTAGTTTAATCTGAACTTTGGACTCTACTGACATTAGCTAACTCCCTCCTCTTTAGTCATTTAGTTTAATCTGAACTTTTGACTTTACTTTACTAACGTTAGCTAACTCCCTCCTCTTTCAGTCAATTTCGGCTCCATTTGTTTTTCTTCTTCCTTGTGTTTTCTGTTGGACGCTCTGTTGGTTTCCATAGTTTCTAATGCTTTCACTGCAAACTGCGCACAGCCAACGGGCGTATGAAATGTCATCATGTAACATTACGGCACAGCGTTCATGGGAAATGTAGGAAGTACTGCAACAGGGATAAATGACCGAGAACAGAGCCGTGGTTCATGCAGGTAATGCCTCATATTCTACATCACCGGCCAAACTGGCTAGAAAGTTATTATTAACACCCTATTGACTTAAAGAAATTTAAGTCAATAGCAACTGGACTTGGTGTTTTGTCTAGAAAGACGTTATACCTCTCATCCAAGAGGCTTCATCAGTTCATGTTTGACCACTGGTCAGAGCAGAAGTCTAGTTCCCTCTCTGAACACTTGAATTACAACATGATGACCACTGATCAGTTGCGTACATGAACTGATGAAGCCTCTTCGATGAGAGGTGAAACGTCTTCCTAGACAAACAACCACATCCAGTTGTTTTTGACTTAAATTTCAAGTACAAATAAGTTTGAACCAACTGAGTGGACATGCTAGTTAATTTGTGTTTTTATTCAACTCCGTCTTTCTGTCTTTACTGTTTTTATTTAATTTGATATTTCCTGCTTGACCTCTGACATGGACGGATCCACTGTTGTGGGGGGAGGTGACCATGGTACAACTGCAGCTGCCATATATGCACAGGTGTAGCCAATTGGCAGTTTTGGGACGGTGTAACCTGGAACGGTGATCCAGTAATTTATGTCCCAAGAGGTTTGAAAAATACAGAGTAATTCAATATAAAAATACTAATTCATGTTAATGTGAAATTCCGGTGTAAAATCATCCCAGGGTCTTTTTAGGCAAATTGGGTCATCAAATAAGCCATTTTTTTTGTGTATGAATCATTAACGTAGATTTTCCAGAGAGTCGCTAACAGCCTGCCGCAACTAACACGGAAAAGCTCGGGTGGTGAGTTGAACGCATTAAAACGTATTTTTTAACCACTAAAACTGCTCCAAATAACACTAAACCTCTGCAGTAGCATGAGAAGAGTCCTGACACGTCAAATGAAGCATCAAAAACGTAGTTAGTGAACCCAGAGTGTTTTGAAGACTTACCTACTGGCCCCTGTACCAGCTACTCTCATAGTAAAGTCCATTCAAGTGGATTACCAAAGTCAATCCAAAAGGAAGGAGCTCATTGATGATTTATTCCAGCAAAACACGTAAACATTGTGGTTTGCTACAGACACGGCAATGCCTCTGCCTAAGCGCCTTGATTGGCGTCTCAGTGTCCAGATTCAAAACAATAAGCCACTAGTTTATCAGAGCACGGTCATTGTACCGCAATGGCAGCCGATGAAAAGTTTCTGGGTTGTAAGCTTTCATTTTTGTTTTGCAGCCAGGAAAGATACAACTACGAACCATTCCGTCTCTCTTCACTTCAAGTTGCAGGCTAGACAGCTTAACCCGTGCCTGCACTGTGCGTCTTCCGGCAACACACGCCCCCTGAACCATGACCCCTGAGATCTGTGTGATGTTTTGGTGCTGCAGGGAAAGCTCTGCGGGTCATTTCACCAAACTGCCACAAACCACGTTTATGTTTTTGCTGGAATCAATCATCAATGAGCTCCTTCTTTTTGGATTGACTTTGGTAATCCACTTGAAAGGATTAGCTTGTACAGGGGCCAGTAGGTAAGTCTTTAAAACACTCTTTTAATAAACTCTGTGTTCACATACTACGTTGTTGGTGCTTTGTTTTATCTGTAAGGACTCTTCTAACGCTACTGCAGAGGTTTGCTGTTATTTGGAGCAGTATTAGTGGTTAAAAAAGACATTTTAATGCGTCCAACTCGCCGCCCCAAGCTGATCCGTATTAGCTGCAGCAAGCTGTACTCTAGAAAATCTGCGTTAATAGTTCATCCATGAAAAAAATTGTCTCGATGGCTTTTTTTGATGACCCAATTTGCCTAAAAAGACCCTGGGATGATTTGACACACTAAAGTAATATTTAAGTATCAGTAAAAAAAAAAGAAGGGAAAAAACGGATAGAGATGGCATCGAAATCATTTAAAGGATAGAAAACAGAAACTAACGTTTTCAGTGTTATACATTAAAGGTTAAATATGTAAAATCTTTATTAAAAGCTATATTTAAAAAAGAAAAATACACCCACGGGTCGTTTTGAGGGGAGCAGAATGTAAAGTATTGCTTTTCCATAAAAAATATATATTTTGTCTGAATTAATATTTAAAAATTTTGACAGGTTTGACAATGACTTTCTGTCCCGTTGTGTTTCCATGGTAGCAGCCAATAGCGTTGCTGGTTGCCAGGGTTGTCTGTTGTTTGGTGCAGCTGTCACTGGGTGAAATGGAGTTTGCCGATCCTGCAGCTGCTTTGGAGCCTCAGTGAAAGGGGCGTTATTTGTCCCAGCAGCTGAGTGAACAGAGACGGGCAAAAACCTGAGTCAATATAGGCCAAGCATTCACTCCATGGACTGAGAGAAAGGAGAGAAACGCCATTAAACGCTTCTCCTTGATTGCTAATATCACTTTCATCTTTACTTTAGCTGTCAGTCAAACTCCTCTAATACTTGTTTTATGGTGTGATTTGCTGGAGGGGATGGGTTCAAACAGGTTCAAACAGACTCCGGTCTCCCGTGGGCTACTGGGCCGGGTCTGACCAACCTGGCAACCCAACTGCTGGAATTATTTTTTGTTGTCGCGACTACGATCTTGAGACACTGGATGGCAGTGTTCGGCTCATTCTCAATAATAAATCTTTAAGTAAGCTTTAAACTCTCCAAAAAATGCGGAAAACAGGATCATTTAAGAGAAGAAAAATGCTGCTGAAGCATACAATGGCATCAAAATCATTTTTAGGATAGAAAACAAAAACAAAAGTAACAACTTTTTAATGGCATACATGAAATATGATCAAAACCATTAGCATTAAATAGTCATTTACAGTTGCATAATTAAATAGCTAAGTTTCCCATTCATCAGTAAGCTTATAATGTTATCACCATATAATTTAAATAGTGAAAAGAATCATCAAATCTAGAGGCTAGGAATGAGATAAAATGGTGTGGAGGTACATATCAAGAAAAGATTAGACTGTGAATATGAAAAAATATGAAAAATGATTTGTGTGCACAGGTGAGTGGCTTAGTTCAGCAAAATGTACAAGTTATCTATCTATTTATCTAGCTATCTATTGATCTACCTTGACTGTCTATTTTCCTTTGATGGAACTTCAGTAATTTATATCTGTCAATCAATTCATGACGTATTTTTAAAGATGACTTCACAAAGAGATCCTGGGTCAGTTTCGAAACTTCCACACAGCTCAAGCTTTGACTCCAACAGCCAGGCGAGTCCACAGTAAACCTTTATTAACTAGCCAATTGTATTTTAGGAGACAGTTGCTATTGATTACCAACACAGTACTGTGATTTATTAGCTCATGAACAAAATCCTTTCTGTTTGTTTATGTGTGTGTGTGTGTGTGTGAGTGTGTGTGTGTGTGTGTGTGTGTGTGTGTGCGTGCGTGTGTATCATGTCAGTTTGGCTTTCCCCCACTGCCATGCAAACCCTTTCATTTCTTCTTCTTTTTTTCTGCCATCACTGTTGATTTGACCAACAGAGCCAAGACTGCTGGAAGTTTGAGTGAATAATGGGTTTGGGTGAGGCAGGAAATGACTTGGAGATTTATTATGTGTGAAGGTGCATGTTAGCATTTCAGTTTAATGTATGCAAGTGTAATACCAACACTTCTGTCTTCCAGATAAGTGTCAGCGCTGGTCAACGTCATCCTTTTGACTCAAGAGCGTTGGACAGCTTCTTGGCCTTGTCTTCTGTTAAATGTCCTCTTTGAATATATCTGCATGTCTCTCCCTACTCTGCCATCCTTTTGACAGTGCTTATTTCTAATACTTAATGGATTGTTGATGCCTCCTTAAGTCAGCAGGAAGTATTTGCCTCTGTTACATCACAACTTTTTCTTATTTTTTGGCAGCACATCACATATTCGTTTAAGCAATTCATTCCACCCTGCTTGATGATTGTGATGTTAAATTTTACCGTGATATTTGAGCCTTCCCTGTTTGTTTGTCCTCTCTTCTGTTTAATTCATGTGGTCTGAAACAGCCGACTGATAACATTCGACATTGTGGTTGAGGCACAAATGCAATCAAAGTCAATGCAGGCTTTGATCCACGCCTATCAGGCTGCATTAACATTTTGTGCTGTACTCCCTGGTTTGCAGATGACAGATGTGTTTACACTTTCGCAGTGTCGTCATGACTCGGTTATTTAAATGGTACACGATGACATTGAAGAGCACAGGCCCAACATGGCAGCTACCTTGAAAACATTCATATTTATTATTTATTTCATGTACATTAAGTCTCATAGAGATGAGACCTGGCCCAAACTGCAGCGATACCTGGTCTTTATGAAATAGATGTAATCAAATATGGCATCATGTACCTGGGTACTTCACATGTTAAAATTTTGCTCAGTCATAATGTAAATGGATATTTCTCCATGAATGCATATATAAATAAGACAAAGTCATATATCTATCTATCTATCTATCTATCTATACATATATATATATATATATATATAGACGTGGTCTCCCCAGACCTCTGTAGCTTCTCTTCTCTACTTGAGGCTACTACACTACACTACTAGTATAACACAACAGAATCCCCAACTGTCTGAGTTGCGTTGTGGGTGATGTAGGTGCCAAGTTGTGACGAGGAATAAGAATGTAAAAACGACAATATCTCTGATTCTGGTGCATCAATTGTGATCCTTTCCTTTTAGTGGCCGGATAGAGTGTTTCACTGTTTACTGTGGATGTTTTTTTGTTTTTTTTAAGAAGTTATGTTACAGCTTGGGATGCTACAGTGCCTCCCTGTTAATTGACTGCTTTTGATGTATGAGGTGGGAGATGTTTCCTAACAATCGATTTACCGATAAAAAAAAAAAGTACCTGATGGCTCAGACATTCCATAGTTCATGCTGCAACTCAATTTATTACATAGCTAGACAGAAACTTGCTAGTAGTTACTTAGAACTTTTTAGAGTTAGATGCTCGAATAGCATCAGTTTTAATCAGAACTGGCAAGTTGTGTGCTTCACACCGACAGAGAGGGAGCGATAGTGTATGGATGGAGACGGAGAGGGAGAACAGCTCAGCCTCCTCAGGTAGCCACAGTGCACAATGCAAGATGAGGGCAGAAAGTGGTGACAGCCGGGTACCTCGAGTCAGTCATGTCCAAATGAAGCTTCATGAAGCATCAGTTCTATTTGTTGAGTCACTAGATGGAGCTCTTGGGTTAAAGAAAAGGGCTCAATGAATGGTGATTCAGTGTGTTTTCAACCCTTGAACAGAGAGCTCCATCTAGTGGAAAATAATGAAAATGCTTCATGAAGCTTCATCTGGACATCACTACCTTCAGTAGAGAAAAGCAATGGAGGAAATGAGAGCGGGAGTGAACATCAAATCATCAGCATTTTGTCGCGTATTGGAAATGTCGGTGTGGAGGGTTTTTGTGCAGATGATGGATTAAAAAAACCCATGCAAAAATGTGACTCAATGTGAAAAGATCTTTAATCTGGAACCTTGGATAGATGTACAACCAATCAGAGCAATGGACGTGACCTACAACCTTTTAGGCCAGTTAAGCTGTTACCCACTGTGTCCAAGCTTACTGGCTGTCTCCATTGATAAATGGTGTCTGTTGTGGTCATAGTTTGTGGTTGGACTCTCATCTTCTTTTCCAGTTTTACTGCACAAACACTGTGCGTGTGTGTGTGTGTGAGAGAGAGAGAGAGAGAGAGAGAGAGAGAGAGAGACAGAGAGAGAGAGAGAGATGGGGCCTCGAGTTTGAGACTTGGACTCGAGTCGCACTTTGACTTGCCCCCCAAAGACTTGAGACACAACTCGGACTCTAGATTTGAAACTCGTGCACACTCTTTTTATCTTTGTTCTTTTTGGAGCATTAAAATCAGGAGCAGAAAGTCATTCTTGTCATGATAGCATCATGGCAGCCTTCCTCTTCCTTATTGTGTCCGTTTTTTTTCCTACATGTTTCTCCCCTGTGTGTGTGTGTGTGTGTGTGTGTGTGTGTGTGTGTGTCTGTGTGTGTGTATGTGTGTGTGTTTGTTTGGGAGCTAAGGGCGTGGCGATCTCCCGGCACCAGGTGTTTTCCATCTCCACTAATCATCTCATCCCCAGCAGAAGTAGACCGGCCTGAGACTCATTCGTCTCCAGATCGTTTCATCAGCTAGAGCGGTAGTGTGCTGCGTACCTGGCTTCCCCATTGTGCTTTTTTCTCTGTGTCTAATTGAATTGGTTGCGACTCGCTCCTGTGCTCTTTCGCTGCAGTCTACTGTTGTTCATGCCTGCCTGCCTTCTCCTCTGGTTACGTGCATTCCCTGTAGCCATTGCTTCTTACCTCGTGAATTGTTTGTTACCTGGAGGACGGCATTACCACGTGAAGGGATGCCTTGTGTAGAACTATGGACCTCACTGGCACTGGGCACGCTCAGGAGAGCTAACCAACCCCAACTACTTTCCCCCTTGTGCACCGTGCACTCTGTATATGATTATATTCAATCACCCGTTATATCACTTGTTTTTGATTTTGAGTTGGTGTCTTGTGGCGTCTGTGGCTCAGTAGTCCACCATTCACGAGATCGGCGGTTCGATCCCCACCTCCCCCGGTCCGCATGTCGCAGTGTCCTTGGGCAAGACACTGAACCCTGAATCGCTCCCTGTGCTGCCCATGGGTGTGTGAATGTGGTGTGACTGTGGTGTGGTTAGATTAGATTAGATGGTATGTAGATGTCCACTGCCATCAGTGTGAATGAGTGAATGTGACAAGTAGTGTGAAAGCGCCTTGAGTAGTCAGAAGACTAGAAATGCCCTATATACAGTAAGTACAAGTCCATTTACCATCTTGCATTTGGATCCCAGTTTCCTTGTGTCCATCCTAACAATTCTCTCCCACGGAGATGTGTGAGCAGCCACACTCCACACATGACAGAGAGAACATCACCTGCTGCTGCTGACAGGGACGAAGTTAGTTCTAAGTTGGATATTCAATGGGCCGACTCCGGTCCAAGCCTATCCGAATATCAAACTTAAAACTAACTTCACCTCGGTCGGCTGCTGCAGTTTTATTACTGCTTCTCATATTGTTTGGCTTTAATAGCTTCAGGCACAGCTGAAACAAAATAATCACAGGATGCAACGCCTTTGTTAAGCTCAGCTGCATAAACTATCAACATTAGCTTGTTATTAGTGTGAGCTTGTTACTAACATTAGCTTGTTACTAATGTTTTTGTTACTAATTTTAGCTTGTTACTAACGTTAGCTTGTTACTAATGTTAGCACGTTACTAGGTTTTCCAACTGTCCCTTGAAAAGCAGAATTGTCCCATATTCAGAAACAAAAGTACGCGTCCCGTATTGAGCTAAAAAGGGACGCACTTTGACCCGTATTACCTTGAGAATCAAAAATAGTTTGTTAACTGTCAATAAAATTAATGAATAAATGGCGCCTTATAAGAACGTTTACGGTAAACTTATTCTCAGCATCTCCTGCTCTGGGACCAATGAGCTGACAGCACACACAAAGTAGCCAAAATAGTTTGTTACTAACGTTAGTTTGTTAGTAATGTTAGTTTGTTACTAATGTAAGCTTGTTACTAATGTTAGTTTGTTACTAATCTTAGCGTGTTACGTACGTTTGCTTGTTACTAATGTTAGTTTGTTACTAATGTTAGCTTTGTGTGATTTACATTTGTTGAATAACATATTTTTGAAGTGTTTGCTTGGCGGTGCTACCTCCATTAACGCCGTTAAACAAGGATAAATACTTGTTAATTATTAGTGTCAGCTAATGGCAAGTTTATGTTACAGGTTTAATGTTGACCACTTAACGTTAATGTCACTGTGTTATTAGCTTTAACCATTACACTGAGTTTGAGGGGCTGGAGGATTTTTATTTATTTAAAAAGAAAGAGCTCGCTGACATTAAACATCTCTTTTTTCAGATTGTCCTGAGACAGACAGCAGCATGACTGACAACGTTTCTGACAACATAATGAGCAGCCAATACAAAATACATCACTATAATACAATAAAAATTATCATATAACAAGTGAAAACAGCAAATATATATCAAAATACATGACTATGATACAATAAGGACCTGGAGTTTCAGGTATGTCTGTAATTAGTTCGGAGAGAGCAGCAGACTTTTTTGATTTACAGTAGATTATAAACTGTCATTAGTTGGGACTTTGTTTAAATATACAATATGGTTGCACTCTTTATTATCATTTATTAAAACAGTAAGAATGTGTGTGTGTGTGTGTGTGTGTGTGTGTGTGTGTGTGTGTGTGTGTGTGTGTGTGTGTGTGTGTGTGTGTGTGTGTGTGTGTGTGTGTGTGTGTGAGAACCTTTTTGGTCAATGTGCAATGTGGATTTCATTCTTAAACCCAGAGCATAGAATCATATCATCTGCTTTGTCATGGTGAAGGTAATCCATAAAAAGCAGCACTCAAACACCCAAGTGATTATTGCTGATTTCATTTAAGACGGTTTGTCATTAAGGAGATAATCACGCCTCGGAGTGGATGGGAGAAACATTATGACATCAGCAGTGAAGGCTGTGAAAAGGCCTCTCCTTCCGGGTGTTTGATGTGGTGGATCTTGCACATGACCTGTGACATTGGAGATTAAATCAAATTATTTTCACTTTACTTGAAAATATTTGACAAAGCTGTCACAGTGCTGACCATGTCATGATATTTTTTGTCTTACAGCTCCTTACTTTATTCATCTATGACCTCCAGTGCACAGTGGGACAGTTTGCAGTTGGAGATGAAGTGGCTGGGATGAATCAGCACTTCCAGATCTGAGCATGTGCACTGACCAAAATCAGCTCTGTGTTTAAAAAAAAATGTGAGAGTCTGCATTGGATGGGGTGTGTTGTTTTAGGTACTGCTGAGACATGAAATAAAATGTCCACTTTGAGTAATAGATCAGTGGGGACTAATCCGATGTGAAACACTGCAGAGGGTTTTAGAATACACACCAAGACAAGATTTTACAACTCCGGAAGATATCACGCCAGCAATTAGCTTGTCTTTTGTCAAAAGACAATTGCCTACCTAAACTCCTAAACTTAGTGCACAACCCTTTTTTTGCATAAGTGGTTGCATAAATATGTACGTATGGTGGTATGACCTAATAGCCAGTAACACTAACAATTTAAACATACATATTGAATATGTGAATATTGTATTCAAATATATTTGAATAGTCCGATGCTTTAATGCAGATACCATAAATACTTTTAATGTTATTATACTGTATGTGCACGAAAGTCCTCCACAGGTGCACATGTGCCTGAGTTATCTTACAAAATTTGCATTTTAAATCATCCAGCAACTCAACCAGATGCTGTGCTTGAAACTCAACACACGCATACAGTAAATCAGAGAACCCCAGGCGCACTAACATCAGCTTACAATAGGCAGGTAATATCTTGGGGACGGGAGAATTGAATTGATTCTACGCTGTAGTAAGAGGAGCAGGGTAGTAATCCGCAGTGATAACAGAGAAGTAATTTAAAAGACACACAAAAGTGATTGGAAAACCCAATCCTCATACATGTGTAACGTTGTGATGGTAGAGATATGGCTAAATCATGGTTATACCACATCACACCTGGAAATATACTAAAGGGGAACTACATGCATACTGCTCTCACATTAAACCTGGCATGTGTATACCTCATTGTGGCTCAGAGCAAGAGAAAGAACATAAGAGAAGAGAAAGAAACCAACATTAATCAGAGAGCTGTTAGCCTGTCTGACTCTTTCATTAGGATTGCCACATTCAGGCCTGAACTTCAATCAATTCAATTACAAATGGAGAAAATACCATCAGCCCTGCTAACACTCTCGTTCTGCTATGGCTGTCTTGGTTTGTAAAAAAAGAGCTAAGATCACACATTTCTGGTCACAAGCAAACGGGTTGGATCAGGACCTTTGGAGAAAAAAGTTCATGGAAAATAAGGCATACTATCAGCAGGCTAGGCTATGTGTTTTTGATTTGACAGATATATTTAAAGTTGTACTCCGTAAGATGTTAATCTATTTAATTGTCCTTTAAGTTTCCATCTATCAGAGAGTGGGTTAAAACAGTGGTGATTGATCATATGACCCACTAATGAAAGCACTTCTACTTGCCTTTTTGCCAAGTATTCCAATCTGCGCTTCGGTGGCGACATTCCCTCCCTAGATGTAAAAAAGCCGCCATGTTAGTGACACTGCTGACAGCTATACCCCATACAGAATCTCTGGAAAATCCTCAGCAAAAAAGTAATGTGTAAGAAACCCACTCTAGTTAGTGAACTGTGGAAGAGACTGAGTCAGAATGGAACGCAGATCAAACCAGAGCAGTGTGACAAACTAGTGATGTCCCGTGGGTGCAGATGTGCTGAAGTCATTCAAAGCTGTGGCCTCTACACTTCCTGTCCATTTTTGAATCCTAGAGAAGAAAACATTGTTGAAATCTTCTCTTCTGACACAATGGTTACTGTTGATCCCTGTTTTTTTCCCCACTAAATAAAGGTTTTTGTTGAAGTGCCTTGGTTATTTAAAAAAACATGCAAGTACAGCAGTGGTATAGCCACAGCTGATATTCAATCAAATTACGAACAATAAAAAATAAAAATATTTGAAAATAAGTTAAGTATTAATTACTTGTTCTCTAATTATGATCTCCAGTGTAGATTCAGCACTAGATTTGGATTTAATACATTTGCTATCAGATCCAAACTGTCATGTTCTTACTCAAGGAAAGCCAGACTACTTCTTAAAGTTTAAAAAATGTATTATAAAAACAGCAAAGACTATTTTTCTTGGCCAAGGACTCCCTCTGAGGTCAGGAATCACAGTCATACTGGCTTTCAGCCAAGCTGTTATCTGCAACCTTCACAAATAATTTATAGAGCAATAAAGTTCATTGGGTTGTTGTGATTGGTTCAGAATGTTGCTGAGGCAGTCCCTGGTTCAGACTTTAGAAATAGAATTAGAATCACTCCCAGACTGGCTCTCATTCATTCACAAGTTGAATCCTCCGCCCCCATGTCACACGGTTCCTCCAATGATTCACCAGTTCCTGTAGAAAGAACACTCCCTACTGTAGCTTCACTTCCTGTATGGCTGACCCTCTCTCCTCTGACTGCACCTAGTTTTAACCTGGAGCTTATCCGCAACATTCTTTAAATATTTCATCTGTGTTAAATTGATAATATTGTGAAAGCATGCTAAATCATTTTTTATTTAACTTCTATACGTACACAGTAGGTAATGACAACACTTCAATTGTACTGTGACAAAAATCACTTCAAACACTTCATGTTTAAAAATCCCCACAAAACCCAGCAAATTATTGACTCATTTTGAAAAGCACAGGTGTTACTAATAAAATGAACTATGGCTCTTTTCTGTTCAAGTCTGCCAGTTAGCCATGAAAGTGTGACAGTGAGCAAACATAAACTGAGGCAGCTAAATAAAATTCAACCATCACTCATTTTATTATTTATAACTCATCATATAATTTTGACCTATGAATGCCAAAGTGCGTGTTTGTTCTTAAAACTGGAGACAGATGGTGCTCTACCAATAACCATGAAACTTTGTGTGCTGCAGTGATTTATTCCCTGAAATAAATGAACCTGAGGGGACAAGTAAAGCTAACCCAATGTATTGTATCATATTACAGATTACAGTTTTAACCAGGTAGTCTGTGACAAATTACATTTCTAAAGCAACCTCCTCGACCCCACAATTGCACCTAGAGACTCATGGCCTTGCTGCATCACTCCTCTGCTACACTGTAATCTTTTGTGATAAAAGCCGCGTACACCATCCATTTAGAGTCAGCCGCCAGACATATTGAGACCTAACTCTAACCATGTGTGCATGGCTGTGGCAGCTACAGTATTCCAGATGCAGGGGGTGGAAGTGGGGGTTGGATGTAACCTCGATCCCGGTTCTCGTTTCTCCCTCTGTCTACCTTCCTATTTTTTATTGAGAGGCCTGGAGACAGACACCAGGGCTCTGACTGGGCCACTCTAGGACATTCACCTGCCTGCCCTTCAGCCACTGTGTTGTTTTTATGGAGGTGTGTTTTGGGTCATTTTCAACTGTCTAACAGAGGGCTGTAGGTTTTCCTCAAGAATTTGGGTGGACTTGGCAGCTATCATTTTCCCTTCAATCGTGACCAACTGCCCAGTCCCTGCTGAAGAGAAACAAGCCCACAACATAATGCTGCCACCACCATGCTTCACTCTGGGGATGGTGTGTTTTGGGTGGTGTGCTCTGTTTCTGCCAAACATGGAGCTATGAGTTCAGCCCAAAAAGATCAATTTTGGTTTCATCTGACCATATAACCTTTGCCACATGGCATCAGAATCTTTAATATGTTTTTTGGCATACTGTTGTAGGTACTTTAGGTTAATTGGATCCAAAGTGTGACTATCAAATGAAATATTTGAAAAAGAAAATGAATAAAGAAAAATCACTAAAAATGACTAACTTTAATTTATTAAAACTTCACACGGAGAACCAATTAAATGTAGGGCCTTGACTAACGTTCAGATTATGAGATTGAGTATTCTCAATAAACTTATCGTTAATCAAGTAAATATTAGCTATCACCAATAATTATCAAAGATAATAATAAAAAAAGTAGTTAAACCAGATTTCCTCAGGGCACCACCATCATAGACGGAGTGACAACTAATATAAAAGTCTCATTAAATATATTAAACTACTAATTAAGGGTTGAACACCGATAAATGTAATAGTTTTATCAGTTGAAGGATTTAAAAGTTATTTTCTTAGTATAGGCTGGCTCATTCATCTTTGTGTTATATTAAATAAACAGACATATGGTAAACACAAACATTTATTGACAAATGAATAAATGCAACAAACAAAACACACAATAAACTAACTAAAGCTGACAGCTCGTGTGTGTGTGTGTGAAACAAAGAGGAGAGGTGTGGGGCTTGGACCCCTGCAGAGATGCTGTGAACATTTAAGTTACACAAAAGCCAGCTGGCTGAAGACCTCAGAAGTTCTAATTCAGGTTATAAAAAAGTTACAGTTTCGATCTAGCTGTTCATACAGTCTTATATCATGTTATAATGCCCAGGTGGTGATTAGTTACCAGTCCATGAGATGGGAGATGTCTTGGTTGTTGCTCTTAGACAAAAGAGGACTCAGATCGCTCTTTGTTCTGCTCAGTTGAGCTGGTAACCGGTTGGTTAACCTGGCTGGTGATCCTACTCCATACAGGCCATGTTCAGGGCCTAGGGACAGCGGGCAGCTGGTCCCTGGATCCAGCAGGAAAGCGTCGAGTGTGGAGAAAGAAGGGTCCAAGGAAGAGGGGCCAAGAAAGAGAGTGAGCAGAAAGTGTCCCTCAGTTTTATAGACACTGGTGATGTCATCTACAGAGGTCAGGTCAGCCAATGAATTGACAGTCTGGGGTTCCTTTGGAGAGTTCACACCTGGGTGTGACCTGTTGAGGGGGAAGGTTGCATGGCAGGCCTTTTTCTGTGACCATGCCCTCAGGCACAAAGGCTTCCAGGCCTTTTGGGCCTAGTCTTTCCCCTTTGTTTGATCAGGCTGAGGCCTTCTCATAATCAAAAGTCCACGTTAATCCAGGAATGAACAATCATCTTTGGGATGTCGGTTGCACCTACACTGTAAACGAGACTCAGTGTGACATTCTTTCAGAAGAGGCTTTTTTCTTGCCACCCTGGGCCATACATGTAGAACTTGTGAAATTATTGTAACATGCACAGATCGACCAACCTCTGCCATTAAGACTTGTAACTCCTTCAAGGTCACCGTGGGCCTCTTGATAGCTTCCCTGATCAATCTTTTCCTGCCGCAGTCATCCAGTTTGGAGGGGC
Organism: Echiichthys vipera; assembly: GCF_963691815.1. Classification (NCBI taxonomy): domain Eukaryota; kingdom Metazoa; phylum Chordata; class Actinopteri; order Perciformes; family Trachinidae; genus Echiichthys; species Echiichthys vipera. Next base: position 3,134,276 of record NC_139835.1, read on the forward strand.
GGCCCGATCTAGGCCAGGTCTGGGTGGATCCATATGCCTTCCACTTCTGGACAATACTATGAACGGTCTTCAGAGGGATAGTTAAAGCCTTTGAAATCTTTTTAGATCCTTCTCCTAACTTGTGCCTATCCCCAACTTTATTCCGGAGCTCTTCTGAAAGCATCTTTCCAACCATGGTGAATTCTTTGTGTTACCATGCACTACTAGGAGAGGAATCCTCAAGGAACAGCTGATTTTATTCTGAAGTAAAATCAGAAACAGCACAGTTGATGTCAGATGGAGGCCAATTAACTTGGTGTGTAATCTGGAAGGTGATTGGTTATACCTGAGAATATTTATAATGGTTATTCTAAAGGGATCCATCATTTTTCCTAAGCTATTCTAGTTTTTCATTTAAAAAAAATTCATTTTCATGTATTTTGAAAAAAGAAATCACTGAAGCCGACACTCTGCTCCAATAGAACAACATAAATCTTCCAAATTTAGAAAAGAAAATGCGACTCCTTGTTTTTCAAAAATCCACAGCGCCCGATTCATCCTGTCGACTCAGCACAGTTCACAGTTCATGCACACACCACAGATCCCCCCTTCCCCCTCACTCATGTTACAATATCACAGGCACATGCCTCAAGTTAGGCAAACGCTAAATGATGCTAGCAGATGCTATCTATGAGTAAGTTAGCCAGCCTACCTCCATGTAGCATCTACTCCATGCTGTTTACTGATGAGAGAAGACACTGGGTGTTCACAGGAATCTGGTGCACATGCACTGACGAGCACTCAATTGGAGAGCGCGGAGCGCCGCGGAGCAGCCCGGTGGTAGAGGGGGAGGGGTGTGAGAGTTGTAAACATTCAAAATTTGACCGAGTCAACTCAATCTGCCAGACTTGCTGACTGCAGATTTAACAATAAGCATGTTTTTAGCCACTGGTGGTACTACAGGCATTCTCATCATGATGCAGACTCATTTAAGATCTTGAAGTATTGTTAAATCTACAGTAACCAAGTAGCTGATAAATAGGACGGGAGGGATTAATAATCCTGAAAAATCCAGCATGCTGGACTGTGCTGGTTTCTTTCAGCAGGGAAGTATCACATTGTGTGCTATTTTTCAAGTAAATTTTGGGACCAATAAAGAACAGTGGACAAAAAGAGAGAAAATCTAAGAGAAGAGGGTTATTTCGCAGTTATACTATACGAGGGTCAGTGAGCAATGGGACAGTGTTTCTACTCACAGCCACACTAAACTAAATAAAAATGGATAAACAATCGCTGCACTGAACTTCACTGTCTTAGATACTGTTTTTTTAATAGTATCTTAAGCCTTTTTTACTGCTTCTTTCCATGGATGTTATGTATTTAAAGTTTTTTGCACTTCAAAATGCAGCCCATATTTGTTGGTGAGTATAAAGGTGTCCCTGAGTCTGCTTGACATTTTATCTACATCTATATTTAAAAATGTCCTTGAGTCTACTGGTCCTGGATTGGTTTCTGTCATTAATATCTTTCTGCACTCTGGCCATGTCCCAGTGTGTTTAACAAAAATCTGAATCACTTTACTGCTTTACAACATCATGCCTAGAAGTAAAACATGTCACTGATATCTAAGCAGCTGTCTTGAATGCAAACAGCATCTATTTGTTGTTGGATGCACTTCACAGAAAAGGCCATTATCAGAGTCTCTGCATCATCATACATTGCAAGGGGATCACTCCTTGGTCCTGATGAATCTCAGTGGGACTTTTGATACTTTTAAAGCTATTCTTACCTTTCTGGCACGTCGCAAAGCACTTCCCTCCAAACTCCAACCCTCTTCCCATAGCTCCAACCACAGCGACTCGACCTGGTTGATCCAATATGAAAGTGCCAAAAATTGCAGTCCTCTGAGTGTCCACTGGGAGCAGTTTGCCGCCCATGTTAAACAGGCCATTTTCACAGCTTAATTAAACCTATTTAAGGCTTGGTCCAAAAATATTCTACTGTAGTCTGTATGTTTAAGTAATATCTCCATGACAACATTGAGGGGGGTGAATTTTTTTGTACCAGGCTAGTTTTTGTGTTGTCGGAGGGTAAAGTATAATTAAAATTAATAATAATATAATTAATAATTATTATAATAATTGGGGGCGTGGCCTCTTGAGTGACAGCTAGCCTCTGGCCCTCACTTCTCCTCGGAGGTAAACATCAGCCAGATGGACGTATCTCCTCCCCCCAAAGTCACATACATGCCCTTTTTTGGTAAGAGGAAATGTGGCAGAGTCAAAGTCTGACAAGATGGCAACTCGGAGGACGATTGAATCAAATTGAGAGAATGGACCCAGACGGGTATTCTACGTCCATCTTTTATACAGTCTATGCTCTTCGGTGCTATCTCTCACAGACCACTCCCTCTGCTAAGAGGTGCGGGACTCGCAAGCAGTGACAGCGGTAGGCAAACTGTAAGGGATGCTGCGATGATGATAGGTAGGAATCTCTGCAAATCATTGATCAGTCAGACTTTTATCCTAAATATATGAGAATTGAATATTGATGAGTTTCAAAATCTGATGGATTTCTTTACACTTTAGAGTTGCATATGTTTATTAAGAGCATTTTAAGATTACAAAAGAAAAGTTTAAAAATGCCAAAAAGGTAAGAATTGCTTTAATTAGTGATGTTCAAATGAAACTTCATGAAGTATCAGTTGTATTTGTTGAGTCCACTAGATGGAGATCTTGTTTTAAAGAAAAGGGCTCAATGAATGGTAACTCAGTGTGGTTTTAACCCTTTGTTGAACAGAGAGCTCCATCTAGTAGACTCAGTAATAAATGATAATGCTTCCAATTGGACATCACTAGCTATAATCATACCTGAAGTTGATATATAAATTGGGAATCTATGGGAGGTTTTCTCTTTTTCAATGTACCTTTTAAATAACTGTTGGCAATTACGTTGTGGCATGGCTACTCTGTCTGCTGGGGTACCTCAAGGTTCAGTTCTGGGTTCTCTGTTGTACAATACAGTATTGCTGTTCACTTCATTTTATGTTAGTTTAATGCATTGCATTTTGTAATTGTGCTTTGGCAACACATTTCAGATGTCATGCCATTAAAGCCTACTGAATTGAATTGTGTCAGGCCTTTCTGTCACTGATGCTGTATAAATGATCTCTCAGCTGATGAGATCTGGTCACCATGGCTTGTCACTCAATTCACCCTGACACACAGACCAACCAGCCTAATTGAGCATCACCACCCTTATGCCCTTCCAATTAAACGTTCATGACAGGGATGGAAAAAATAAATCTGTGTGTGTGTGAGAGAGAGAGAGAAAGAGAGAGAGAGAGAGAGAGAGAGAAAGAGAGAGCGAGAGAGAAAGGATATTTGTTGAACTGTGCCGTTGCAGATGTTGCAGGCCTGCTGCTCCCCATACGCAGAGTATGCAGAGTACGCAGAGCGCGCAGGGCCCCAAGTACCCCAAAAAATTAGGTTATTAATAAAATGTCATCATAATTTTTAAATTTCAAAAATGAATTATGAATTATTTAATTATGAACAGGACCTTGTTTTTTTTTTATTGTGAACCGTATCACTCAATTCAGGCAAATGAGATGCTTTTACCTAATATTTAAAAATAGTCACCCCCCAGCTTCTCTGAAATGGTACAGCCTGGTATGGTACAGTAAGTTCCTGACTCTTGTCTTTTCTCGTGGGAGTTTGCTCTTTGTGACTTTTTCATCCAATCAGGCGCTGAAAAACAGAAGAACAGAAAACAGAGATATGGTGCCTGTGAATCCTTTGCTGGTCAGTCTGTGTTTATTTGTTTTGCTAATTTAGCTCGTAGCTTACATCAGCCAGCTAGCCTAGGTTACCTAGCAGTTGGATTTGATGTAGCTCTTTGCCAAAAAACATATAATCTAGATTTTCACAATGCATATGGCACGTTTACAAAGGTGATAGTTGTCAACCTAAGATGACAACTGTCAGGTATCTTATATGAAGTCAGCTAAATTCTAGTTAGCAGTCTGTGCACAGTGCACTGCATCAGTCCAAAGCTTTTCTTCATAGCCTATGGTGACACAACATGATTTCAATTCAATTTTATTTAATTTATAGTGCCAGATCATGGCAAAAATTATCTCAAGACACTTTACATATAGAGTGGGTAAAGACCCCACTCTGTGACTTATTTATAATTAAGATTTATGAGACCAGATATTAGTCAGGCAGATGAATTTACCAAGAAATAAGAATAATTAGACCCCAAAGGCAATTTCAGTCAAAAGCAACTGGACTTGGTTATTTGTCTAGAAAGACGTTGCATGAGAGATGAAACGTCTTCCTAGACAAATAACTAAGTCCAGTTGCTTTTGACTGAAATTATTTTGGGGATAACGATGACCTGGACAAATGAGAACATTCACAGGCTTAAGAATAATGAGAATTATTTCAGAACTTTTATTTAAGGCATATGCATGAAATATGTCCATTACTTAAAATAAGGATCCATGCAGTTAGCAGAATGCCGGAAAGATAAACACGGTTTAGTTTATTAGACAATGAGCCACACTCAGCATCAGAAAATGTCCTTTAAATAATTGTCCAAAAGGTCCAAATAATGTTCTCCAACACACACAGTTTAGTTGTTTAATGTAGGAGTGAATCATCTTCTTAAACGAAATAATGAAAGATTTCTGATCAGTTTCAGTTTCGTTTTTCCCCTGTTAGGAGTGGAGCCTCTTCACAAACAATCTTTGAACAAGTGAATCTCCAACGCTGTCGGAGCTGGTCCAAGTCCCAGCCTGGTCAGATGCGTACATGAACTGATGAAGCCTCTTGGATGAGAGGTGAAACGTCTTCCTAGACAAACAACCAGTCCAGTTGTTTTTGACTGAAATTGCTTTGAGGATAACGATGACCTGGACGAATGAGAACATTCACAGGCTTATAATCCCGGATGTTTGGACAGTATTGATATTAATGTGGACGACCAGCAGCTCCCAGTGTTTACGGCGAGGAGATCGGGGTGTCCAACTAGAGAGGGGCACACGGCAGCACCAGTTAGTCTTGGTCTTCTCTGTAGCACTCGTACTTTCGACCACGTACACTCACTTTAACCTCCTCAGCCACAGGTTCACCTGGATACATTTAGTATTTTCTGAAGGAAATCGATAAAACCTTTCACCTTTTGCTGTATATCTGGCAGCTCAACCCCAAACACAACACATTGTAATTTTTAACTGTGTAACAGTGTTTGAAGTAGCAGCTGGTCAGTGGAAGCTCGCATTCTGCCACCCAGAAGGATCTTGGCGCCTGTTGTTTACAAACATCCTGAACAGCTCTGTTCTATAGGTAAGATATCCTTAAATTACTTCTGTTGTGATCCGACACTATTTCGAAAAAAATACAATTAAATAAAATTAACTTGACTTTCAAGGGGGGTGGGGGGCACTAATACGATAATTTAGGTCACTTGTGTTTTGGTATTTTTAGTTAGCTTTTGCTAGTCCCATTTTTTTTAAATTCAAAAGTATTCACAGCGTCAATGTCAAAATAAGTTCAAGAAGCAACACACTATCAGGAGGAAGATTCAGATGATGATCAACCTTCTACAAGCAGCCAAGTTTTATATGTTACGTAACATATGCATTTTCATAGCTATATGTTTATTTCATTTAAAATACTTTTTTTTAAATAAATAGCAACGGTTTGAGTGGAACTCTGAAGATTTAAAAAAAAGAAATGGGGGGGGGGGGGGGGGGGGGCTCATCCTGACCATTCTAACTATTTACGCTTAGGGCCCCCAAAAGATTAGCAGCGGCCCTGTTGGAATGGCATATACCAGGGGTGTCTGTAGGGTCAGTGGAGATCTGAGGCTAAACCATTTAATCTTGGAATGATTTTGATTGATACATATTGCAATATGAATAAGTGCTATATTAAAAAAACTATAAATTATTTTATTAATAGTAGTATTAGTAATCAAACACAGTTAAAAACAATGTATGCCTCCGATAACACACATTTGCCAGCTTATTAGTCACACCTAACTAATGTAAGAGTTCTGCAATGAATCCATCATACATTACACTCCCAACATAAAGAGCAATATTAATTAATATATATAACATTTTGAAAAAAATATTGCCAAGTTAAAAAGAAGAAACACTAAACACTCACGATACTGGCAAGTATGCGTGACAAACCGTATTCAAGAGAGCAACAGTGTACGGCCATGCAGTAATTGAAAACCTCACTATCATGATAAACAGGCAGATGTCATTGATCTAGTCCTAGACAGCTGTTCCTTAGTGGCACTTGTTGATGGTGCCAAGAAGAGACCAAAAACAGGATGTGGGTAATCTGTAAATCTGATGGAAAGAGATCTGTCAGAGGGGAACCTTTCAAAGACGGGTTTTGAGATCTCAGAGCATGATCACAGGAAACACTATCCCTTCCAGAGAGAATGAGTTCACCATACCTTGGGAACAGTTCGATTTGCTTGCTGGATGTTGTGGGGGATTGATTTACCACATCATAATGGAGCAAAAGACTAAAGCATCCTGACGTACATACTGTACACTTACAAAGACAACAGAAAATCCAAGCCCCCACCACAGTGACTTCCTGGTTGATCCAATCAGGAAGTGCCAAAAATTGCAGTTCCCTGAGTGTCCCAGCATGTTTCATAACAGAGCAGTTTCTCATTGACCCCCATGTTAAACAGGCCGTTTTCACAGCATAATTAAATGTGACCCCACTTTTGAAGGATGAGTTATAATTTTCTTATCGCCAAGATATCCCATGAAAAGATCAAAACCAACAATGCATTAGTCTGTGTCTTAAGGCGTGTGAGGAGAATGTCTAGGGACTCTTCTCATGCTACTGCAAAGGTTTGGTGTTATTTTGAGCAGTATTAGTGGTTAAAAAAAAAAAGAAATCGGATTTCTCTGTGGAGAAAAAATTGTCACAATGGCTTATTTGATGACCAAATTTACTGAAAAAGACGTTGGGATGATTTTAAACCATGCACAACAACAATTACTATAACCTTCTCTTAACCCTAGCCTGGCCGCTTGATGAAGTAACCTTCAACCCTGATAGGGTGAACATTTTATGATAGTAAAACACACGTCCAATACTCCAAATACAGCACAGGAACTCTGCCAGCAATATGTGTCGGAATATTCTGTAATATACTGTATGTTTATCTAGAGAGAACTAAAGCTAATCCCAAATGTGTAACAGCATTCTGAAGCTGGGAGTGTAGGGAAAGGTCAGGTCAGGGCACCTTATAAAAGGAGTAAGCTTTTACTCTGCATTTGGTATAAGCATGAGTCATTCATAAGGTCAGCGTAGGAGCTTGTGTGTGTGTGTTTTTCATTACATTGCTTGTGAAAATAGATCCTGCATCAAAGGAAAAAAGGTAAGACAACCCACCTACAGCCCTCTGTGGAACAAAGGTTTGCCAAAAGTCTAAGGAAGCTATGATGACCTCTCTCCGTTTATCACAGGAGGCTGAAAATGTATAACTAAGGCTTAGTAAACGAGTCAAAATGTCAGATATGAACACATGACAACATCATCCAGAGCATCAAGTTCCGTATTTGCAATAATTGGCCTCCTGATAGTAAACAATTGTGAAACGTGTAACCAAAGGCCCATGCTATTCTGAACAACATGCCACAATGCATAAATCATGTTTCGTCAACACAATGTTGGGAGAGGAGGTCAGGAGTTGCGCTAACTAATAGGCAGACGGGGAGATGTATGTGATGCACAGTATAGGCAAATATAAGGAAAGAGGAGGAAAGTGAGAATAATTGCAGGCTTAGGCTGAAAGTGCTGCATCGGTTCATTAAGGAAAATAGATTTGTGTGCTCCTGTGCCTGTTTGCCTTTCAATGCTGTCATCTTCTAATGGGGATTACTTCTTTTTTTGTTTCTCTGATTGGGCATGTCAGCTCTTGTTTTTTTGTGCTTGCCTCAGCAGAAACCAAACCATGAAGGGAGGAACAGAAAGACTGAGAGAAGGAAAGAAAGATCTGCTTTTTTAAATGATTAAAGTGTAATTCTGGCGTGAAATCAGGGTCTTTTTTTCCGGCAAATACATACATCAAATACGCCATTGAGACAATTTTTTTCGTGTATAAACTATTAATGGAGGTTTTCCGGTGAGTCGATAACAGCTGCTAACAGCTGGCCGTGGCTAACACTGATTAGCTCGAGGCAGTACGGTGAAGGCATTAAAATGTATTTTTTAACCACTAATACTGCTCAAAATAACACCAAACCTCTGCAGCAGCATGAGAAGAGTCCCTACACCGAAAACAAAGCACCAACAATGTAGTAAGTGAACCCAGAGTTTATTAAAAGAGTGTTTTAAAGACTTACCTACTGGCCCCTGTACCAGCTCCTCTCATAGTAAAGTCCATTCAAGTCGATTACCAAAGTCCAGTACGGTGCAGTTGATGAAGGTTGGTGAATCCTCCAGAGCAGTCACACAGTGTGTTACAGTAGTCATGATTCCAGGCCACTGTTTAAAAAGTCACTCTGTTGGCAGCACAAACATTCTTCTTTAGTGCCCATGGACTCCCAGTACCCACAGGCACATCAAAAAATGCACACACACTGAGACTGCTAATGCTACCTCTACCTGTAGCCCCTTCTGGCAAAACGCCCCCACCCCCTCACAATACATTTCGATTATTTCACCAAAATGCCACAAAACACAACTTTTACATGTTTTGCTAGAATAAAGCACCAATGGGCTCCTTCCTTTTGGATTGACTTTGGTAATCCACTTGAATGGACTTTACTATGAGAGGAGCTGGTACAGGGGTCAGTAGGTAAGTCTTTAAAACACTCTTTTAATAAAATCTGGGTTCACTAACTATGTTGTTGATGCTTCATTTGATGTGTCACAACTCTTCTCATGCTACTGCAGAGGTTTGGTCTCATTTGGAGCAATTTTAGTGGTTAAAAGAGACGTTTTAATGCGTTCAACTCACCGCCCCAAGCTAATCAGTGTTAGCCACGGCCGGCTGTTAATGACTCCCCGGAATATCTCCGTTTATAGCTGTTACATGAAAAAATGGTCTCAATGGCTGGGAGAAGCCCTGGTACACACACACATCATGTATTATTATTTTCAGATTGTGAATTTACACCAACTTTTGTTAAACTAAATCCCCAATGTTATTAATGTTGGCTTTATTAATTCATTTTCTGCAATAGAGAAAAAGCTAAATCTATTTTCCAAACTTATATTGCTTCATGCAATGAATCTTATTTTTGCCGTTTCCTTGCAACACATTCATTAAGATGAAAAGGGTTGAAATCCATCAGGTCACAAGCTATTTCTCTAATGAGGTACAAGGGTTTGTATTTGGTGGAGGTCTGTGTGAGTGTGTATTGGTAATGTTGCCCTCATCTTTGACAACTTCTACCATTTTGGCTGCTCATTAAAATGACAAACGTGCAACATAAACAATTGATTATCACTGCTTTATTGTTTGTGTGCGATGTCCCTGTTGGTGAAGAGGAATCAATTTGTTGAGTGTGTCTCCACATAACAGCTCAAGTATTGAAGAGGATAAACTGTCAGCGTATGAACTGGAACGCAATACAATGATGGAAATAGTTTCCCTTGCTAAAGGTACACACATAAACACTCGTACCTTACAGAAACAAAGACCTTGTCTCCTGCCTGCGATTGCTCCATTTGTCTATTACGATTATTCACTCTGTCCACTGAACCGTCCTAAAGTGAGTAAATGTGCCCATAATTTACAGCAAATGCCTTACCTGCTCTTACATGATGAGAGATGAAGACAGAGAGGAAAAACAAAAGAAAGGAAAGATGAGAGGAAGAGGGGAAAACAGCACGTGGGGCTTTATACTAATTGAATAAAAGTGAAAACATCAAGAGAAATATGTGCACATCTACCATGACGGGATTCTAATCCGCCCTCACCTCCCTGTTTCTATAAACTTTCTCACCACAAAATGACTATTTGATGATAAGCCACTTTGAGGAATCTTAGAGATGTAATTCCACAGTTAAGATGAGTCACTGGGTCTGTGATAGATAGATTATTGTTGAGTCAAAGATCATAAAAGATCATAAATCAAGAATTAATTCATTAATAGGAAAAAAAACCATAAAGAAGAGTGTAAAAAAACCTGTTAAAAACTTGTGGAAAATGTTTACAAAGAACCCCACTGTGGGAGGTGACGTCAGAGTGTCATATCTTCTTTGTCATTTTTGGACATCCAATTTGGGTCCACTGAAGGGGTTGTTTTGTAACGCCAGGTGACGTCTTTTTTTAACGTTAACCAAACGTCCAATATTAAGTCCGTGGGACCTCCGTGTTTGGGTTATTTATAGTCCAGAAGTGGTCGTTTGTGGACGTCTTTTCAACATCAAATTCAGACTAATTTTAGAATACTTCTACACCAATAATAAAATGGCACTTCTCTAGGCCACCAGCTCACACAGCATTCAGACAAGGCAAGGCGGGTGAAGTGTCTCGCCCAAGGGCACAACGTTCATGATACAAGGCAGGGTGGGGATCGAACCTCCAGCCCGCTCTACTACCTGCGCCACAGCTCAGCAAAAGCAGCTATAGCAACAGCTTGTTTCCTGCTAGCAAAAGTGCTAACATTACCTTGTCGCTCCTGATCTGTATTTTCTAGCTTGGTAATATTTGACTGTCGGAGAGTTCTGTCATAATAATGTGGATAGAATACCATGAAATTATTTATTTAAAAAAAACCAGATGAATGCAAAAATACGTCCACATCAGCAAAAAGAAGACTATTTCACAATTAAAGAAACTAAACCAAAGAAAAATCTTGATGCATCAAGAGGAAAGAGGTGAGTCAACATGGACTCTGCTTTTCAGTGATGGAGGAGGCTAATGCAGCTTCATCCGGAGCTGAAAAGAGATGAGATGGTTGTGGAGTTTCTGCTGGACTGGTACTTTTAGTTTGACTGACCCTAGAACGCAGAATTACATGTGATAACGCAACATCCAGATGCTATCAGTTATCACTTATTATAGTTTTTTAATTCTATGTTATTTGTGCAAGCAAGATCAGCGTTAGAGTAAGAGTTATTGTTAAACTGGATGTGAACCTGGTTTGTTTATGTAACCAAGGTTAGTTAAACCCCAGGTATTTGTAGTCAATAATCTGTGTATGAATTAATGTTTTAAGTATTCTCTAAAAATCCAAGTTCATTAGTAATTTTTTTCATGAGAGGGGAGCAGTAAAAATATATTCTCCTTTAAACAAACCTGTAAATGCGTTACTGTCTCTTGAAATTAGGTGGCAGTTTTTATGCGCTGTTCTTGGTGAGAGAAAAGCTGACGGGAGTGAGCATCTCTCCTTAGCACCAATCTTTGCGAGTCCCTCGACTGATGTCTGGTGTGGTTGTGTTAGTAACTAGAAGAGATGAAGGACAAAAAGAAAGTTAAGAGTTGAACTGAAGAATAAAAACTAACAGTTAGAAGTCAGAAACTGAAGACAGAGAGAAAGAAGAGACCATCGGTGTGCCGCAAGTTCGAGTAGGACGACGTGAATTGTGTTAATAGAAATCCCGGTGAGTCAAGATCAATGTACTAGCATGCTAACAGAATGCTACAAAAAAATATAACTTGAGAATTAGCCTTGAATACTCTCTAAAAACCAGTCGGGACAGATTTGAACAGGTCTGAATTATGTATTAATGTTGAAGCCTGTGTTAATTGTTTTATGAATATTGTGTTACTAGTCCATTGTTGTTTGTAAACTTTTTTTTATAGCCGCTCGGTGCAGGCTAATGTGGTGCTAAACCAGTAGGCCCCGCTAGAAAATATTCATGCAGCGAAGCTGACAAGAATGGAGGAGAAGTGTTTTCACTGTGTAAAATTAAGGTGATTTATGTAAATAATATGAGGTATATGGTGAAACAGAGTTTTATTATTTTGAAATACTAAATGTGAATTAATGTTTTGGTTACTGAGCTATGATGAATATTACAAGTTCATGGGGAAGAAATTATATTAAAAAAATAGGAGTAACAAAGTAATATGGACACAGGAAAGCAGTAATTTTATTTAAATGCATTCAAATTGACTTAATATAGACACAATGAGTAATGGTCTGCATGGTTGTGTAGGCTGTTTTTTTTTTTATAGAGTCCTTCACTTGGGTGCTTGGTTCGACTGCTGCCATCCGTCTATCTCCATCCTGGTTACTAACCCGGTCATTCCATTCACACCTCCATCTTCACCAACCCCCTGCAATACTCCCCATTGGACATTCATTGTTAAGAGGGCGGTAGGACTGAGTGCACTCATTTTATAGTTTTCTATTCATTTGTACTTTTGGGACAGTTTACTTTTATTACCTGAGATCTCAGAGGGTTTTCTTTGTTATTTTCATTTGTTTTTGGGTCAAATCAAGAAGTGACACTTGAAATAACTGTGAACCCAGTTGTGATGGTTACTTGTTGCTTTAACATACTGTGGTGACAAAAAAAAAAGGTACGCATTGGTTCCAATATAACTCCTTTAAAACTCCAGTCTGTGTCTACGTGTAATTTTTTGGGGTAGATGTTACAGGTCTGGTTCAGCAATCAGCCTAGTAAATATCAGCAGTCTCCTCATCGGGTCTAGAATAAAAGTTAACCCTAATTTGATTGTTTGATACTACGCTGCCTCAACATAACAGGTACAAGTAGGGGTTACAAAGTGGCGAGCTAGCCAGGAGACTGCTGCAAATTAAATTAGATCCTACCCCAAATAAGTAGACTCACACAGACGTATAGAGTTGAGTTGATTTTTTGGTTAAATTACCACTGTGATAGACCATAAAACTCATTAAACTTAAGTGCATAAAAAAAATGGATCTTTGCAACCAGTTTGAGGGACATGGACCTAGTTGCCTTTATGTTACGGGCATAGGCGAACAGTATACTGACGAAGAAATAACAGACTTCTTCAAGGTTTTTGGAGACATTAGGAAAATGGTCAGGGTTCCCGACATGCCAGGTCAGCCAAAAGCAAGAACCCTTGTAGAGTACTCCTCAGAGCGGGCAATTTTGAGGCTTGATCCTACAAACCTTGGCCATGTGCCTAGTCCCCTTGATCCCAACATTACCTGGCATGTGAGAACCATTCGTGAAATGTGTCAAGAGGAGCTTGGGAGAGAGTTAGCCCAAAGATGCTTAGCTGATCTGAGCACTCTTGCTGGGAGTGGTAAAGCAGGGTTTTGGAATGTGCTTCAGCAGGAGTTAGAACACATTCCATCAGACCCTGTTCCCCCACTGAGCCCCAATACTCACCTCCAGTTGTCAGATCAACCTGTTCCTACAGCAAGTAGTGGCAGTAGAGCAACTGATGAAGGCCCAGCTGACAGTCCTGAGCAAAGCCCAGGTGATCCAGCTTCTGATACTCCCCTCCTCAGCTCCCCCACAAGTTCTCCGCTTCTGAATGTGAACACGATTAATCCACCTCAAGTCCAGAAAGTTATTGTCGAACATTTCATCCGCAGTGATGCAACACCATCTAGCTTCAGTCAGAGTATAGTCCGTACCTTCTCAGGACGGCTTCCAAAGCCAACCGGCGAAGTTGATTATGATGCCTGGCGCACCCAGGTGGACCTTCTCCTCAATGATGTTTCATTATCCAACTCCCAAAAGGTGAGAAGGATCTTGGAGAGTCTGCTCAGCCCAGCTGCTGACATTGTCAAGCCTCTTGGAACAAATGCACCACCTGTAGCTTACCTCACCCAGCTTTAATCTGCATTTGGAGTGGTAGAGGATGTAGAAGAGCTATTTGCAACATTCTTAGGTTCAAACCAGAATTCTGGGGGATGGCCTCTGTCTACCTAAACCGCCTTCAAACCCTTTTTACTAAAGCCATCTCCAGGGGGGGAGTTTCGCCTGCAGAATCAGATAAGTACTTACTCCGGCAATTTTGTCGAGGATGCTGGGATCAGAGTTTGATCATTGGCCTCCAGCTTGAGCACAGGAAAACTAGTCCCCCGTCTTTCCCAGAATTACTGCTTCTATTGAGAACAGAAGAGGAGCGGCGGGCTGCCAAGGTGGACAGAATGAAAAAACATCTAGGAAGCACGAAGGCTGCAGCCCATGTTCATTCAGTCTTGAGCCTGCCAACATTTGATGAGGAATCTAGTGTCACAGTTCCCAAAAAGCCCGATGCAAGTTCCAAACTTGAAAGGGAAGTTGCAGAACTTCGGAAACAAGTTGCACAGCTGTTACACAAAGAGAGGAACAAATTCAACCGTGAAGGGCCCCCAAGCAGTTCTACAAGGAGAGAAATGCCCTTGCCAAGTGAAAGTTTAGTAGTCGGTGTCATAAATCCTTCGACGCCCCAAACTCCCACTCAACCAAGACCATGGTTCTGCTTTAAGTGCGGAGAAGATGGCCACATTGCCGCAAATTGTACCAATGAACCTAACCCTGGCCTTGTGCGGAAAAAGAATGCAGAACTCAAAGAAAAGCGTAACAGGTTCTGGGCACGACTGGGATCCCATTAAGCATCTTTAAACTTGTAGAGGCTCCTGCAGCGGGACGACCAGGAGCTGAGGACGTCAATCAGACACGTCCCACAGCAATGACTCAGAACATGGAAGAAGACACAGGAGTAAAGAACCCTGATGGTGGGCTCCTCCACACCCCACCTCCTGGGCTGGTGGGCCCTCGCTGTGTCTCTACAGTCTACATAGGGGACACAAGATGTTAATCTATCCTTGATACTGGATCTCAAGTTACCACCATTTCAGAGACTTTCCGTTCCAGATACCTGGCATCCTTCCCCATTCAGCCCATCTATAAGTTACTCGAGGTTGAAGGGGCTGGAGGTCAGTCTGTACCTTACCTCGGCTATGTTGAGGTCCCTCTAACCTTCCCAGACAGTGTGACTGGTGCAGAGGAGCAGCTAACTGCCCTTGCGCTTGTTGTCCCCGAGTGCCAGTTTAATAGCCAAATTCCAGTGTTGGTTGGAAAAAATGTTCTGCTGCAACTCCACCAGCGCGGGATGGACTATGACAGGCCGACATTCCAGAGGAGGTCAGACAAGTTTGCATTGCTCCTCCAATATGTTGCCCAAATACATAAAAATGAAATCAAACCTTGTCCTGTGAAGTTGCATGGGAAGAACCCCGTCACTGTTCCAGCAGGGCACAGGCTGTGTGTGGTTGGGGATGTCAGGGTTGGAAAGGAAAATCCCAACACCTATTTTGTCCTTGAACCCCCCGAATCTCCCGCCTTACCTGGTGGGCTGTTCCTTGAATCTGCACTTATGAATATCACCTGTAAGGCCTCCAGCAAGATCCCTGTCACTCTCAGAAACACAGCAGACCATAGTGTTACTCTGCCTCCAAGGTGTGTCATTGGTGAAGTGTCTGCTGTTCAGAGTACAATGCCCCTGAGCGCCCTGCAATCCGTGGCCACTGATTCTCAGATGTCAAGTGAGAGGCTTTCATTCAATCTTGACCACTCACCTATGCCTTAGGACTGGAAGCGACGGATTTCAGACCAGCTGAATTCCATCCCAGAGGTCTTCGCTGTTGACGAGCTCTCCTTGGGTCACACAACCGCTGTGAAACACCGTATCCGCTTGCAGGATCACTGCCCTTTAAAGAGCGCCCAAGGCCAATACAACCAAGCAATAGGGATGCTGTAAAACAGCACCTCAGGGAGCTCCTTGATGCTGGAATAATAAGAGATTCTGAGAGTCCCTTTGCCTCACCAGTGGTGTTGGTTAGGAAGAAGAATGGGAATATTAGGCTGTGTATCGAATATAGGAAGCTGAATGCCAGCACTATAAAAGACGCATACGCCCTACCCAATTTTGAGGAGACATTCTCAGCCCTGAGTGGAGCAAGGTGGTTCTCAGTGATGGATCTCAGGTCCAGCTATTATCAGGTGGAGATGGCAGAGGAGGATAAGCCGAAGACAGCATTCACCTGTCCCTTGGGCTTCTATGAATTTAATCATATGCCAAAAGGCGTGACCAATGCTCCTAGCACTTTCCAGCGCCTCATGGAAAGGTGTGTTGGAGACCTGCACCTGAGTGAGGTTCTTGTGTTTTTAGATGACCTCATAGTCTTTTCCGAGACGCTTGAAGAGCCTGAGAAGAGGCTCATGAAGGTATTGCACCGTCTCAAGGACTACAGCTTAAGACTGTCACCTGAGAAATGCCATTTCTTTAGGTCATCTGTGAAATACCGTGGACATGTGGTGGATGCCCAAGCGGTCCACACTGATCCAGATAAAGTCTCTGCTCTCAAAGACTGGCCTCGTCCTGGGAATAGAGAGGAGTTGAAACGTTTTTTGGGCTTCGCAGGATATTATAGGCGCTTTGTGGAGTGCTATTCTAAAATCGCCAAGCCCCTCAACGCTCTCACTGTTGGATACTATCCGGCCAAGATAAGAGAGGTAAGGCCTACAAAAGAGATCGGCCCAAGAACTGTGTTCATCCTTGAGCCCCTTTTGATGCAGAGTGGACGCCTGAGTGCGAGACTGCTTTCAGAACACTCATTGACAGATTAACATCGGCTCCTGTCATCGCTTCCGCAGATCCTGGGCTCCCGTACGTGTTACACACAGATGCTTGTTGTGAGGGTCTGGGCGCTGCTCTTTATCAGGAGCAAGGCGGGAGGCTCCGTGTGATAGCCTACGCCAGTAGAGGCTTATCAAAGAGTGAGAAAAATTACCCAACTCACAAGTTAGAGTATCTAGCCTTAAAGTGGGCAATCTGCGAAAAATTCAATGACTACCTCTATGGTACAGATTTTACTGTTCTGACCAGTGTTGTATAAAGTACTTAACAATCACACTCAAGTAAAAGTATCGGTAGCTCTCCAAAAAATGACTTTGGTAAAAGTCAAAGTCACTGACTGAAATATTACTTGAGTTAAAGTCTTAAAGTATCTGAAATTTCTTGCACTTAAGTATTACAAGTACTGTAAAAATAAATGTACTCAAGTAATGTAATTAAAAGTACAAGTAAAAGTAAATAACAAGCAAAGGCAGTCTGAAGTTCCTTTTTTTTTTATTATGATTTACTTGGTCAAGTACACTATGAGGCTACCAGTTAGGACCAGTTGATCCGTGTAAACCATTTCTCACATGTCAGCCCAGAACATTGCACAACAGTGCGAATCACACCATTAATAGAAAGGTGGCAAGTGCAGATTTTTTTTTTCCTTCTACAAACATGACCAATGGCATCACATCAATACAAGTCAAATAGGGAGAAAACTGAAGCTTATCTGGCTTGTGAAGGAGTCCAGTTTGAAAGCCCTTTTTGTAAACCTTTTAAAAATAAAAAAGTCAGCATTGAAAGTGAGGCGAATCACCAAGCAAGGAAAAGCTGCCATTACTGCACTTTAAAACTAGAGGTACACAAAACCAATTGGCATTATTTTAACAAAACACAAATTGGCAGAAGAGAGGAGATCAGTTTGAAACCCCCTGTAAACTCTTAAAAAAGTGCTGGAAATGAGGTCACAGAAAACACTATTGCTACCCTTCTTGCACTTTTGAGCCAAAATCTTAACATTTTACATAGAACCAACTTTTGCAAAGTCAAGCCCCTCATCCCAACCCCCACACACCTTTGCCCTTGGCCTTTACTTTTCTCCCTCTTCAACTTAAACCTTATTTGAGGGCGTCCTTGCTCATAACCCCATGATCACTTGAAACTGTAAAACCTTTTGTTCATCTTCAAAAGCAGCTGGCTTTCAAAATGCCTAGAATTTAGCCGTACTCTTAGTGGGCTGAAAACAAGGCCTGCTATGCTGAAGAGCCTTTCGCATGCTGCCGATGCTGGGAGGGGCGTGTTGAGTTTGACAGACAACTTGCAGACAGAAGGAAAGGACTTAAGCAGGTCCATGTGGTCAGCGGAGCAGGAGAGGTAGGCATCAAATTGCTTGACGCCATCTTGGGTCTTTGATGATGCTTGCAGAGAAGAGAAGAAGTCATCCTCGTCTGATGAACTCGACCTGATCACATCACCTCGATATGCTGCTTGATGTAATTGATTCCTGAAATGTAAAAACAAAGAAGGGTTATACCCAGGGATATAAGTCAACTTCTCATCACTAGCTAAATTTGGCTCGTTGATGTTAATTGCACTAGTCAGACATCCACTCACTACCAGTGAAAGTGGCTACTAAGCTTCATTTTCTACCAGCCAAACTGAATTTACCAGAATTTGGCCGGTCGGCGGGTGTTAATTTAGAGCCCTAGTTATAGCACTTATTAATGCAACTCTACCATGTCATCTCTGCCTAAACAAGTGAAACATTAAAGCATTTGATTCTCTCCCCATGTTCCTTTTCATGCACCAACCAATATGCAAACCCAATATGTTGATACTAACTGTCAAGGCATAGACAAACTTAAGTACAGTATATGTATGCCTTACCCATTTTAATGGTAGCATCATACTTCGTCCATGTCGTCCGGAATTTTGGAAGAAGAATTGCAGCTGCAACCAGTTCATCCATGAACATGTGCCCGAAGCGGTTCTGAATTCCAGACTGTAAAGCATCAACAAGAGGCTTGCAGTAATTCAGCTGCAACTTCACCTTCTCGAGTTTGACCTGCAGCAGTTGAATTGTAGGAAGCAGCCACCCCATTTGTGCCTTGGTTTCTGCTTGCAATATGTTGGTTGCCTGGGCGACAGGGCTCATTACAGCAGCATATTCTGTCAGAAATGCGAGTTCGGCTGGGTTGAACCTGCGCACACACAAACACACACAAAGAATTATGCATAATAGGAAGTGAACAGCGTCTGTGATGCATTAAACCTCTATTATATGGAGCAGTCATTCCACTTTTATCTCATCATTTTTAAATCTTCGGCCTACTTACATTGGGACCTTCAGGTCAGTGGCAATGGCTCTCAATGCTGCTTCTCCCTTCTCTTTAGAAATCCTGAGCAGGCCTTCAACGGCCATGAACAAGGAATTCCACCTCGTTTTATTTGGTCTTAGAAGCTGAAGGGAACAGACATCTTCAATCAGCTCAGATGCAAGTGTGGATCTTCCACATTTGTTCCATAGGCCATAACACTTTCCAAATGTTGCATGGTGCAGCTTCTTGTATGCGTTGCTGGAGGTGGCAGTAGAGGAATCTTCACTGGCGATAAGATTCAGGAGATGGCATGCACAGCGTTGGTGTCTCGGTAGCTGAAATTCGAACCCATCATCTTCATTCAGAAGAGCTGCTGTGTCAATGTACTCCACATCTTCCTCCTCATCTGCTCCATCCCCTTCCTCTTCAGACTGTGCAGACTCTTCAGCAACTTCTTCATTGTTGTTTTCGTCTTCCCCAAACACACGAAAGGCCTTCAGAAAATTTGAACCGTTGTCAGTGGTTGTTCGCACTATCTTGCCTCTAATATCAAATTCTGCATGAATGTCATTCAAAGCATTGGCCAATCGGTCGAACGTGTGGGATCCTCTCAGCTGCCGGCACGCCAAGGCTGCTGAACATCGCTCGAGATTCTCCGGGTCAATCCAGTGTGCCGTAACCCCAATGAACCCTCGCCTTCTGACTGACCAACAGTCAGTAGTAGTAGCGATGTATTCGACCCCCTTCATTGCCTCAATCAGAGCTGCTTTCATTTTGTTGAAGACATCTTCAATCTTGGAGGTGAGAGTCACCCGGGACATCATTTTGGCATTAGGGACGAGGTCACTGACAAATTCTCTGAAGGGTTCCTGCTCAACTATTGAGAAAGGTCGAAGCCCATGTACAACATAATTCACAATGGCCTTGTCAACGGTCTTCTGAGGGGTCATGGACACGGTCTGGGTTAATGTGGTCTGCTTGCTGCTGGGGGTGGGTGGTCCACTGGCCCTTTTTCGTTTTGCTGTGGTCAACTCAATATATTTTTGAAGATGGTGCGGATGCTTTCTCTAAAACAGACAAGAAAATGAAATTAAATGTCAACCTGGAAACAAATTGCCTCACCCAGTTACAAAGAGGGGGGCTTGGAAGGCATAGCAGGCACTTCATCCGGTACGATGAATCCCTGACATCGGAAAATGAAAACAAACGGCTCAAATAAGGCCACGGGTGCTCGTCGGGTTGTGGTTCCCCTTCATTTGTAGTCGACGTTGTCGCTGTGTCTGGCGTCTCCTCTTCTTCTTCCATTGTTGACTGCGAGACTCGCAGGTGTTGTCAATGTCGTAGGCTAAGCAAAGGCAATTGCCAACAAGCCCGGGCATGCACTAACTTCGCTGCGTCAGACAGTGAGGGTGGGGCGGAGCCAAAACACTGTTTCCTTTTATTTCTTTGTTTTGTTTCATTTTTTTTTTCGAGTAACGAAATGGGACTTTGAAAATATATCGGAGTAAAAGTATGCAATTAAGCTCGGAAATATAGTGAAGTAAAAGTGAAAGTTGTAAAAAAAAAAATCAACTCCAGAAAAGTACAAAGTATCCCAAAATATACTTAAGTACAGTAGTGAAGTATTTTTACATTGTTACTATACAACACTGGTTCTGACAGATAACAATCCGCTCACTTATGTCCTTACCTCTGCTAAGCTTGATGCAGCAGGACACCGCTGGTTGGCTGCCCTGTCAACTTTCAGATTCAACATCAAGTATCGAGCAGGACACTCCAACGGGGATGCAGATGGTCTGTCTCGACAGCAGCAGGCTCCAGCTCAGGAAGATGAAGAATTCATACAGGAGAAAGAGAGGATTGAGGCGATGGCAAAGCGCATTCTAGAGGGGGAGGAAAAGGAGATCCCCTCAGACGCCATCTCTGCACTCTGTCATCGTCATATGGTCATCTCACCGCAGCTCCCTGTTCTTGTAGAGTCCCTTGCCACGGGTGCTTCATCCGTGCCTGAATTATTTGTTAGCCAAGGCCAAACCACACTGCCTGGCATGAAGAAGGAATGCTGGCATAAGGCACAAAGGGAAGACCCTTCGATTAGGAAAATCATCGACTTTTTGGATGGTGCACAGAAGCCCAGCCTCAAAGCTGTAAGCACTGAGGAGCCTGAGGTCAAATTGCTCCTCAGAGAGTGGAAAAGGCTTGAACTCAAAGATGGCATCCTCCACAGAAGGTGCTTTGATCGAGGAGACGTCATCTATCAACTTGTGTGGCCTTTACAGTATAGAGGCAGAGCTCTCCATGGGTTACATGATGAAGTCGGTCACCTGGGACCTGAGCGTGTGCTAAGTCTGGCCAGAGCAAGATTTTATCGGCCAAGGATGAAGGAGTCCATTGATAAGAAATGTCAAACCTGTGGAAGATGTACCAGGAGGAAAGCCCAACCCCAGAGAGCAGCACCTATGGTAAATATCAAAACAACTTACCCATTAGAGTTGGTCTGCATGGACTATCTGTCCCTTGAACCTGATAGCCGTGACACCCGAAACATCTTGGTCATCACTGACCTTTTCACAAAGTTCGCAGTAGCAGTACCAACGAAGGATCAAAAGGCCAGGACGGTTGCAAGGGCCCTTTGGGAGAACTTCCTTGTCCATTACGGGTTCCCTAGCCGCCTTCACAGTGATCAGGGAAGGGACTTTGAATCCCACACGATCAAAGAGTTGTGTTCTTTGATTGGAGCGGATAAGGTCCGTACTTCACCCTATCATCCCCAAGGGGATCCTGTTGAGCGCTTTAATAGGACCCTGTTAAGCATGCTCGGAACCTTGGAGGAGAAGGACAAACACTGGAGAGATTTCGTTAAACCCCTGGTACATGCATACAATTGTACGAGGAATGACACAACAGGGTATTCCCCATATGAGTTGATGTTTGGCCGGCAGCCGACCCTCCCAGTTGATCTCATCCTGGGCACCAACCCTCTCACTGGAACCCATAAGACACATTCAGAATATGTGCAGAACTTGCGTCAAGGCCTCCATGAAAGCTACGCCCTGGCAGTTGAAAGTTCCACGAAAGCAGGAGAGAGGAACAAGATGTGATTCGATGTCCAAAGTCAGAGCTGCTGAGTTGGTTGAAGGTGACCGTGTCCTGGTGAAGAATGTCAGCGTGCGTGGAAAACATAAGCTGGCCGACAGGTGGGAGCCACCTGTTCATGTTGTTGTGAAACGAGTTGATGGTGGCCCTGTGTATGTTGTCAAGCCTGAGAAGGGCAGTGGGCCACACCGCACCCTTCACAGAGACCTGCTTTTGCCCTGTGGGTTTCTGCCTGTTGAGGAACCTCATGAGCAGGGAACACAGCTAAATAAAGCAAGGAAAATGGATTTGAGAAGCAGTAAGGTGAGGAATAGGGAGGCGGGATGTCATGCAGAAGGAGATTTGACGGATGAAGAGGAGGTTTATTGTGTTTTTTTTCGGGACCACCACAAATCACTTTGTGGGGACCTTTTGTTCAGGAAATAGAGTGTATACCTACAAGACAACCTCCGACCTCACTCAATCCAAACGCTCCTGACTTTCACTCACATCGAGACAGTTGGGTCCTGACCAGTCAAGCGAACCTGTAGATCCACCTTTTGTTCAATCAAGGGATCATGTCACTGTAGACATTCCAGAGTGTGATATACTTGAAGAGGAAGGGAGTGGAAACAACTCACTAGTTCATGAGGAAAGTGAGTTGGTCCCTTCCGGACAGCAGCATGACCCCTCCCCTCAAGGGCCTGAGGAGGATGTAAACGTCATCCAAGAATACCACTCACCAGAACCCAGACGTTCCAACCGAGAGAGGCGAGTTCCACATAAGTTCACTTACGATGAACTGGGGAAACCTTTGATCCTTGCCCTTACCTCATTTTTTGAAAGCCTTCAAGATATTGTTACCCCAGTGTCTAGCATCCCCTATCACGTCCCTTGTAGAGTTTAATGTGCATGCAGGGACTCGTGCAGTAAGAGGGGGAGGGTGTAACCAAGGTTAGTTAAACCCCAGGTATTTGTTGTCAATAATCTGTGTATGAATTAATGTTTTAAGTATTCTCTAAAAATCTAAGTTCATTAGTAATTTTTTTCATGAGAGGGGAGCAGTAAAAATATATTCTCCTTTAAACAAACCTGTATATGCGTTACTGTCTCTTGAAATTAGGTGGCAGTTTTTCTGCGCTGTTCTTGGTGAGAGAAAAGCTGACGGGAGTGTGCATCTCTCCTTAGCACCAATCTTTGCGAGTCCCTCTCGACTGATGTCTGGTGTTGTTGTGTTAGTAACTAGAAGAGACGAAGGAGGAAAAGAAACTTAAGAGTTGAACTGAAGAATAAAAACTAACAGAAGTCAGAAACTGAAGACAGAGAGACCATCGGTGTGCCGCAAGTTCGAGTAGGACGACGTGAATTGTGCTAACAATAGAAATCCCGGTGAGTCAAGATCAATGTATTAGCATGCTAACAGAATGCTACAAAAAAATATAACTTGAGAATTAGCCTTGAATACTCTCTAAAACCAGTCGGGACAGATTTGAACAGGTCTGAATTACGTATTAATGTTGAAGCCTGTGTTAATTGTTTTATGAATATTGTGTTACTAGTCCATTGTTGTTTGTAAACTTTTTTTATAGCCGCTCGGTGTAGGCTAATGTGGTGCTAAACCAGTAGGCCCCGCTAGAAAATATTCATGCAGCGAAGCTGACAAGAATGGAGGAGAAGTGTTTTCACTGTGTAAAATTAAGGTGATTTATGTAAATAATATGAGGTATATGCTGAAACAGTTTTATTATTTTGAAATACTAAATGTGAATTAATGTTTTGGTTACTGAGCTATGATGAATATTACAAGTTCATGGGGAAGAAATTATATTAAAAAAATAGGAGTAACAAAGTAATATGGACACAGGAAAGCAGTAATTTTATTTAAATGCATTCAAATTGACTTAATATAGACACAATGAGTAATGGTCTGCATGGTTGTGTAGGCTGTTTTTTAAATAGAGTCCTTCACTTGGGTGCTTGGTTCGACTGCTGCCAATCAGTCCATCTCCATCTCTCTCGGTTACTACCCCGGTCATTCCATTCACACCTCCAACTTCACCAACCCCCTGCAATACTCCCTATTGGACATTCATTGTTAAGAGGGCAGTAGGACTGAGTGCACTCATTTTATATTTTTCTATTCATTTGTACTTTTGGGACAGTTTACTTTTATTACCTGAGATCTCAGAGGGTTTTCTTTGTTATTTTCATTTGTTTTTGTGTCAAATCAAGAAGTGACACTTGAAATAACTGTGAACCCAGTTGTGATGGTTACTTGTTGCTTTAACATACTGTGGTGACAAAAAAAAGGTACGCATTGGTTCCAATATAACTCCTTTAAAACTCCAGTCTGTGTCTACGTGTAATTTTTTGGGGTAGATGTTACAGGTCTGGTTCAGCAATCAGCCTAGTAAATATCAGCAGTCTCCTCATCAGGTCTAGAATAAAAGTTAACCCTAATTTGATTGTTTGACACTACGCTGCCTCAACATAACAGGTACAAGTAGGGGTTACAAAGTGGCGAGCTAGCCAGGAGACTGCTGCAAATTAAATTAGATCCTACCCCAAATAAGTAGACTCATACAGACGTATAGAGTTGAGTTGATTTTTTGGTTAAATTACCACTGTGATAGACCATAAAACTCATTACTGAACTGGACTCTGAGTCACATGCATAGGAATGAATTAGGCCGACCACAGATTTCTCCTTTTCTCTGATGCTCTGAATGGTCGCGAAAAGTGCTTTGGGAAGGGGCTTACAGCAGCACCCTCTGCTCGTTGAGGACACTAACTGCAGAGTGATTGGTGCATCAGAGTCCAAAACAGCACAAAAGTCTTCACTAACACCAGAAACAGTGGACAGATTTCTCTCTAGGATGGAGGAGGATTTGGGAAGTCTCCAGATTTGGAGAGAAACTCTCCGATGTTTGTATTCTACACAGCGTGTCCCCGTCTCTTCTTCGCTGTCGTTTGTGTATTTCTGTGGCAGTTACAGCTCCACATCCACATCCAGGCCTGGCATGTGTACTACAACCTTTTTAAGAACAATGGAGAAAAAAAAGTGCCGTTTTTGATCGTCTGGACTAGGGATGCAAACAATGTCGATTAGAAATGACTCGATTAAAATAAATTAATTCCGTAATTCCCCACCAGTCCTCGCGAGGGTGTGCTTGAAGCCAGGCGTACTTGACGCACGCAGGAACACAAGCGAAGCAGTTCTATGACGACAACAACAAAACAAACAAGAAGCGGTACACTGAGAGGATGAAGAGGCCAAAATGGAGTGCAGTATAAAGCCACTTTAAGACATGAGCTCCCGCAGTTTCATAAACATCAGGCTACAAGTTATAATCACAGTGTCGCACCTGACGGAGCTGAAGCCTCTGTATGTGATGAGCTGGGATAGATGCAGCAGAAATTTACTAAACCAAAATAGTTTTCATGTCGGCTCTATGGTTAGAAATCATCAATCAATCAATACTTTATTTGTTAGGGACAGTGCACATTAATGGACAACGATAACATATCGCTGTAAAAGTGCCGGATTATAGCAAAGATGCTAATTTGCATCTGTAGTCCCTGCTAAAAAAAAATAGAACAAATACTATACTACTAAATAAATAAAGTACAAATAGAAGAGACACACCGTACAATACATTACATACTCAGGCCCACACATAATAAATCAGGTCAGTGGTCGCACTTTTGATTTGATTTAAGCCACTTTTTGAGTTGACCTTTGAAAGAGGAATATGTTGGGTATTCCCTTATTGTGGATGGAAGACTATTCCAGATCCCCCCCCCTACAACAGACAACACATTCTTCCCAAAAGCAGTGCGCCTGTGTGGGATCTCAGTCTCCTCTGACACAAGCCCTGGTGCTCATACCTTCCAGATTCCTTTTCTTTATGAATTCAGTCAGTGGTGGTGGAGCGAGACCATGGAGACTTTTATATACACAACACGCAAATCTAAATGTTTTAAAATTATGGAAACTTAAAAAATTTTGTTTTTTAAGAGTCTTGCAGATGTGGTAGGAGAAGGGTTTTTTATCCAGAGTTTTTAGGGCTCTTTTATAGAGACTGTCTATTGGTTTGAGTGCTGTCGTACATGCCAGTGACCAGCTTTTGACCAGCTTGTGAAGCAGTAGTCTATATGTGAGAGGATCATACAGTGTAAATACATCAAAGCTGCACTGGTGGGTAGTGAATTCCTAATCTGTTTGAAATTTGCCAGGTTGTATTTGACAGTTAGACACTTTTTTGATGTGTTTCCTAAATGAGAGTGTCGAATCCAGGATAACTCCCAAGTACCTGAACTCGCTCACCAAAGCGAGCTCCTTCCCTCCCAGAAAGACACCAGAATGATCAGTATTTGGCGGCCTTTTAGCAAAATACATACATACACTTTTTTTAACATTTAAAGGAAGGCGTGAGTCAGTGAGCCAGCCCTGAATATGAGACATTGCTGTCGTGGGTATTTGAGCAGCCTCTGTGGTGTTTTTCGCAGGGGTGAAAATCACTGCATCACCTGCGTACAACTGTGCATTTACCCCCTTACAGACATCAAATAAATCGTTAATATTAACTGAAAACAAAATAGGTCCAAGGATGGAACCTTGAGGGACCCCTACTGGACAGTCCAGGTAAGGGGATTTGACACCGCTGATCACCACACACTGCTTTCTATCTGCAAGATATGATCTAAACCAATTAAGGGCCTGTGTAGAAAAATTACATTTTGACAGCTTAGTTAACAGTACTCGATGGTCAACAGTGTCAAAGGACCTTGTAAGATCTAGGAAAACAGCTCCCACACAGTTGTTCCTATCCAGGAGATACTTGTTTTTTTCTATCAACATACTTGGGGCCGACTCTGTGGAATGGTGAGTCCGGAAGCCAAACTGCATCGGATGTAATGTTGTGTACCCATTATTGAGGTGTTCAACTAACTGTTTAGCCACCCATTTTTCTATTATTTTGGAGATGACAGGAAGAATACTGATTGGTCTATAGTTGTTGATTTCAGATTTACTTCAGGATTTAAAGATTGGATTCACCGTGCTCACCTTCCAGTTCATCGGGACAACAGAATGCTTGATTGACTGATTGACCAGCTGTGTGATGGGGCAAACCAGAGACTCTATGTGAAGTTTAAAAAAGTTAGTGTCAAACCCATAGTCATCTTTGGCATTAGATTTGTTAAGGGAGCAAATCATTTCCATTACCTCTCTATCAGTGATTTCAGTTATGTTAAAGACAAGCTGTTCGCAGTTGAGTGGATGATAAACACAGTCAGGTGCAGTGAAAAGACTTATTTCTTGAACAAAATTTATAAAAAAAAGAATTAAATTCTGTGGCCAAGGTGACAGGAGTGTTCACCAATTCACTCTTAATGTTTAGTTCCAGTCCTTTACTGTTCTGTTTAGTCTGACGGCCAGTTAGGTTTTGATCTCTTTCCACACTCTTTTTGGATTTCCCTTTTGCTTTTCGTAAAGCTGATGTTACTTTATTTGGTGCGGATGTGAATTTTTGACGGTCAATGATCAGACCAGTTTTCAGTACAATTTTGAGCAGTTGTTCTCTGACTTTTAACAGTGCAAGACACTCATTATTGAACCAAGGAAGGGAGCTGGATTGCCTGTTCCTAGAGCTCCCTGTCCTAGAGAAAGACAACAGAATCTCCTTGATTTTTTGAGAGAAGGAGTCAGCACTCTGGTTTATGTCGTCATAGGAAATTAAATTAGCCCACTCCAATGCACTGAGAGCTTTATTGACGTTTTGCTGTTGGTTCTTAGGGATGTAGTTATGATTTGGTGATTTCTGAGGTCGACATGTGTGTGAATTTAAGACACGATTTTTATTGAGTTTCCGGGAAAAGAAAATCACATTGTGATCTGATAATCCTGTGAAAAGGTTCTGAACCTTAGTGATTCTTTCCGGCTAAGTTGAAAACAGCAAGATAATTCTGAGTTTGTTATCCTGGTTGGTTGGTCAATTAATTGTGTTAAGTTAAAAGAATCAATGATTATCTTTAAATTATTCCTGTCTTTCTTATTATCCCAATTTATATTAAAATCGCCGACCAAGATTATCTAATTTCTATGCCTAATTGATTTAAGTAAAGCCTTAAGCTGATCATAAAAGTCTGTAGTAGCTGAGGGTTTACGATACATGCAAATGACAGTAAAGGACATTTTGGCAGAAAGGGAGATGTTTACCACAACACATTCTAAGTCGATTACTTGAGGTAGCTCTATCCGGCAACAGTTAAGCGTGTTTTTGACGCACAGCAGAAACCCCCCACCTCTCCCATGGTCCCTATCTTTCCTAAAAACATGATAATCTGATATTGTTATGGCAGCTTCAGGTGATGAGGAGGATAGCCAGGTTTCTGTGAGACCCAAGAAGTCGATGTTTGAATTGATCAGTAGATGTTCTAATTGTTCTCGCTTAGGAACCATACTGCGGACATTTAAGTGGCCCCCGAGTAAACCCTTGTTTTTACATTTCGGGTCCCATATTGATCTTGCATGGTTCAGAGTTAAGAAGAGTTTTGAGGACCGGAACCTTTTCAACACTGGATTTCTGGCATGTTGGTGGCGTTTACCAGTAGTTGGTTCTGGGCGCATGGGTGGTGCCAGGGTCCTGCTGCCAAGCCCGGTGACCGGAAGAGGATCGCTAGCTGCTGGACCTCGGGCCGTAAGCACGGCCCCGCTGGTGACCTTGGCACAGGGGACCAGAGATGTTGGGGCAGTGGAGCTGCGTGGTGCCCGACCATCAGCTGCTGTACTACGAGGAGCCGGTGGAAATACGGCCCCACCGACAGCCGGTGTGCCAGTGCTCTGAGCGCCGGGGACGGGGGATGTAGAGGCCATGCAGCAGCGTGGAGTCCGACCGTCAGCTCCTGAACTGCGGGGAGCCGTAGGCACGGCCCCGCCGATGGCCGGTGTGGTGCTGCACCGGGTGCCGGGGACCGGAGATGTTGGGGTGGCAGGGCTGCGTGGTGTCCGACCGTCAGCTGCTGGACTGCAGCTGACAGCACGGTGTGTTGCCCTGCCGACGGCCGGTGTGTTGCAGCTCCGGGCGAAGGGGACCAGAGATGTAGAGGCCATGCAGTCGGGTGATGTCCGACCGTCAGCCACTGTGCCGCCGGGGGCCGGCATCCTTCTCCTCAGTGGATTAGCATCTGACAAAACGGCTCCGGTACAGACAACCATCGGAAAACCGGGGGGGCAGATGTAGTAGGTCCACTATACTTTTCGCCTCCGTTTGCGTTAATGTTGGTAGTCATGAATTAATTAGCTGGAAGGCTAAGTTTGCCGGCTCGCTGCTAACACCACTAGTTTGTGATGCTAGCAGTCTTAGCTGGGCTGGGTGGCGTCAGCGTCTTGCCTGGCAGGTGACCAGGAGAGCGGGCCCGGGTTCAGCTCGATATCCCCAGCCAGTAGTAACATTAACACAATTTGAGTAAGTCTGAGTGTCTCTTTCCCTTGTCAGTTGAAGAAGGAGCGGGATAGCCATTTACCAACAGCCTTGAATACAATAGATGTTGGCTTTTAGCTGCAGGTGTATAGACGCAGTCGCCACCCGAGGATAATGCCAAGTGCCGGGATTGGACGATGACCAGACTTGAAATTATCACGGCAGTCACCAGCCATATACTAGGCGACTGTGTAGATTTAGTTGAGGGGTTGGCTGGCTTGACAGTTTTGTTGATCTTCAAACCTGTACTGCTGCTTCTGAAACTGTTGCTCGTACAGCTTACGGCACCGGGAGTAGTATTTTGCTCTGTCATCTCGCGAGAGTTCCGCCTTGTCCAACCCGTCAAAAAAAATGCCTCAGTTTAACTGATTCATTGACTTTGTTTTTCCGCGAGGCAGCAGGTGACACACAGACCGATCTGATCAGTCAGTGTAGATACAGTTCATATGTTTAAAACACAAACAGACTGATCTGATCAGTCAGTGTAGATACAGTTCATACGTTTAAAACACAACCAGACTGATCTGATCAGTCAGAGTAGATACAGTTCATATGTTTAAAACACATAAACAGACTGATCTGATCAGTCAGTGTATATACGGTTCATATGTTTAAAACACATACAGACTGATCTGATCAGTCAGTGTAGACAAGGTTCATATGTTTAAAACACATAAACAGACTGATCTGATCAGTCAGTGTAGATACGGTTCATATGTTTAAAACACAGATACAGCAGGAGAAAACTTGGGTGTGAGTCGATCCACTTAATAAAATGTAAACGTATCTGTTCTGAGATGAGCGAGTGACACCACTTGTTATCTCGCTCAATCGTGGAGCAGTGCAGTATGTCGACAGGCGCGGGGCAGGGCCCTTTTAGACGGCGAGCCCCCCCCCCCCCCCCCCCCGCAGTGTACCAATTTTAGTGGTAAAGTTTAGTGTTAAGATCTCGTCACGTTTCGTTCTGGTTGACTCAATATCGTGTATCTTCTTGTCACACCCCTTATTCTGAATGTATGGTATATCTTATAATATTGTACTGTCATGACAGCGATGGTGCTGTCAGTTTACCTTCTATGTTGCATCTTCAAAAGAGCACAATAAAAATGTGACGATGAATTTGAAACAGCACATAGTAATTTCTGCATCTTTTATTGATTTACAGTGTGTGCCCCTAAAATTTCTCGTTGCGGCCCTAAAATGTTCAGTTGGGGGCCACAGTGCTCCTAGTGAAAAAAGTTAGTCTGGAGCCCTGATTGTATTCTTCTATTCAGGAATGATTTTTTTATGCTGCTGCTATTAATGTTTCCAATGTCGTCCAATTTATTTTCATGTTAAGCAGCCTGTGTAATATTTTGATATTTTCTATTCAGAATATGTTTGATATGCTTCCAAAAGGTTATTCCCTGCCCTCAAGTGAGTGGTTAAGGAATATGATTTGCATTTTTTCTTTATATCATAAGGAAGATAGCATATTATGTTACGTATAGACCTTTTCAAAGTTGTAAACAAACATTCTAAATGTGTCCAAGTTTGATCCCTGTTGCAGTGAATGTGAACAATCAGCTGATAGGAAGTTAACAAGGACCAAGTCTGTTGCCTAGTAATGGGATTCCAAGGTCTATACAGTTAACCTATCCAGAGGGAAATTCAGCTTCTCAGAAGAATTGCCGCTCATCAATTAATCGATCATCGATCAAAAAAATGAAACAACTGCCGATGTACCCTGAGATAAAGGAGTTCAACGGCATTAAAAACGCACGCCCAAATGGCTATGTTTCTCCTTGATCGCTAACATCACTTTCATCTTTACTTAGCTGGAACGGCTACCGCTAACGGCTACTGCTAACTGTCAGTCAAACTCCTCTACAGTTATTGTTTTTGGCGGCCTGTTTTACTTCTAGTCTAGTTTTAGTCGACTAAAAGTCTGAGCGTTTTAGTCTAGTTTTAGTCGACTAAAAGTCTGAGCGTTTTAGTCTAGTTTTAGTCGACTAAAAGTCTGAGCGTTTTAGTCTAGTTTTAGTCGACTAAAAGTCTGAGCATTTTAGTCTAGTTTTAGTCGACTAAAAGTCTGAGCATTTGAGTCTAGTTTTAGTCGACTAAAACTTATGACATTTTAGTCTAGTTTTAGTCAAAGAAAATTGCATATTAGTCTCTTTTTAGTAATGCAATTATATTTAATCAATATAATAAAAGTACCTAGTAGACGAAACCAACATTTTCTTTTAGCCAAACCCATGCAGATATCTTTAGTTTACATGCATGTACAGGTCTAGAATAAGTAATCCAATTTATGTTGATGCCAAATTCAGTTCAGTGTGAAAAACAAAACTAGTGAAAGTATTTGGTCAACAAGGGGAAGTTTAGTGCACTGATAGAGTGAGTCAGGTAGGACGGACACACACACACACACGCACACGCTAGCTTTAAAACCCGACAGAAAGTATCGTTACGTTATGTCTTGACTTACCTAAATGTCATTATGGGATGCCCTGAGGTGTCTCTTAAGATCTGTGGTGTTTTTTCCTGTGATTTTGTGGTCTTTCTTTTTCCACAACACATTCCATTTTGCTTTCCACGTCTATGTAATGAGAGTGTTTCTTCTTTTTCTCCCAAAGATGACCCCCGGCTGGTGTTACACTTTGTTCTCATGTTTCTTTAGTTGTCGTTAACGCTAACTCTAACGTTAACGGTGACCCACAGCAGCGGCATCTTCAGAATCTAAATAATGCCGTGTGAGGGGATTGAGGAAGTGACGTCGCCCAGACGCAAGACTGGGAGAGAAACTACAAAATAATAATAACCTGACTAAACGAGAACGAAAATGAAGAGACATTTCGTCTCGTTTTTATTCATCAACGAAATTGCACTATAAATTTAGTCTTAGTCATCGTCACATGCCCAGCATTTTCGTTTCGTCTCGTCTAGTTTTCGTCAAGGTAAAGGTTCGTTGACGAAGATATTTTGTCATCATTTTCTTTGACGAAAGCAACACCATCTACAGTACTTGTTTTTATGGTGTGATTTGCTGGAGGGGATGGGTTCAAACAGGCTCAAACAGACTCCAGTCTGTTGTAGACTACTGGGACGGGTCTGACCAACCTGTCAACAAGACTCCTCAAAGTATTAGTTGCAACTACGATCTTGAGACACTGGAATGCGGTGTTCTGCTCATTGTGTATACTCAACCTTTAAGTATTTCACATATTGGGGAATGTTTTTCTAACAAAAGCAAAGGGAAAAAGATGAAGAGGAAAATAATAAGGGACCAGAAGAGCAGAAGCTAGACTAAGAAAGAAAGGCAACAGCAGTAAAAAGAGTTGTGTGGCGTTTCCTTCTCTAGCACCTTATTTCCTTTCCTCATCTCTTTCCTTCCCTTTCTCTTTTCTCAGTTGTCTCTCAGGCTCTGTTCACTCTCTCTCCTTTCTTTCACTTCAAAGATCAGACGGCCTTACAGCTCATTCTTAATGAATGAAGGCCCAGTTTAATGCCTCTGTCCACTCGGAGACACCCCTCGCTGACCCGCTCCTCCTCCACCACCTCCTCCACCTCCTTGCCCAGGCTCGGGCCTCTGAACGTGGACTAATGATGTCACCTCTGGTTCCCAAGGGGGCCACGGATAAGCCCCGTTCCTGTGTTTGCTTTAATTATACATATTATAAATGCCTTCATCCAGCTGATAGATAATTAGGACAGGATGCCATTGGCTGTCTGATACTTCAGCTCATAAACAAGGGACCAAACAGTGCTGCAGTGAAAGGGAGAATGACAAGATTGAAAAGGCAACGGGGTGGCTGGCTGTGGTAGACACTGAGGAAAAGCAAAATAGAAAAGGAGGGGTAATCTGTCAGAGTGCAACAGACTGACAGATGTGAGTGCGAGAAAAAAAAAGCAGAAAGAGGTGGAGAGAGCAAATCCATCACTTTAATGACCTAGTGCAGCCTTCTCTGTTCTTTAGAGGACGATCGGCACAGTGACCTGCCCGCTGTTAGCGTTAGCTTCCAGTGACAGATGAGCCATCAGGATGAATAGCACTGACAGCAGTCTAGGCGCTAATTTTCCCCCAGCAGACAACGTTACAGTATGGTGCTGACTGTGGCAGTCAATATGCAGGGTTTTTATGACTTTTGTGCTTGCTCTACATGGCACATGAAAAATTAAATAGGGAACAAGGTGCTTTGTTGATTACCTCCCAGTTGCAGGAGCTTCTGTACTGATTCATCCAGTGGCACCAGGAACTAGTGCAATACATGACAATTCCTTTTTTTTTTATTCTGTAAATATTAATCACACATTTTTGTGTCAAGGAATAACTTTGTTTTTCAGTTTGTATTTTTGACCTCATCTTCTTGTATTAACCTTTTTCCACCCAAATGATCTCCTTGCTAATATTTACTACATTTCTGGTTTAAAACTAAAATTTCCAAATTCCAAAAATACGGTGCTACAACTACTGTGCATATTTTTGGATATGCTCCAGCCTCTAAGAAAGTGCCAACCTTCTTGCACGTATATGAATCTGATGCACAAGTGCCAAAAACTTCAGTTCATCAAGGGGCCACTTGAGTCTGGCTCAAAAGTAATTCCCCATAGAGCCTAATGTAGAGCTAACACAAAACCCATTCCTCAGAAAAGCCATCAATCTCCTGCAGATTGAGTGCCAGTCAGCACCATACTGTACTGTTGTCTGCTGGGGCAAAATTAGTTCTTAGTCTGCTGTAAGCACTATTCATCCCAATGGCTCATCTGTCACTGGAAGCTAACGCTAACAGGAGGCAGGTCCCTTTAAGTTTGTACTCCACTCAGAAAACAGGAAACAAGTTACCCTAATTTATTACGCTAACATGATTCCCAATACTGTTAGGTTTCATTAGTGTGATTTCAACACCTGCTGAGTCATTAAAAGCTTCAACAAACTTTGCTCCGTTTGTCCCACTTTAAATGGATTCAGATGTAGTGAAATGAGCAGTCTGATAAAAATCCAAACACT
This sequence comes from Echiichthys vipera, assembly GCF_963691815.1. Lineage (NCBI taxonomy): Eukaryota > Metazoa > Chordata > Actinopteri > Perciformes > Trachinidae > Echiichthys > Echiichthys vipera. The sequence goes on from NC_139835.1 coordinate 3,168,676, forward strand.
AAGGGGCTTCTTGGACTGTTTAAATTGCATACACAATTACATCAGTCGAATTAGGGAACATAATAGATATATAATCAATTGGAAATAACTCTTAAATCAACATAATTCTTTGATTATCTGATCCTAGAACCAGCTAGCTCTTCTTTGCATGCTCAAAATGTCATCTGTAGGATGGATACAGTGCCTATAGAAAGTCATGCTACCCTTTTGAAATATTCACTTTTTTTTGTTTTACAGCCTGAAATGATAAAACATAAAAAATATTTTTTTTTCCTGCGTGATTTACGCATTTCTCCTTACAACATTCAAGTGAAATAGTTTTTTTTTTCAAAATTTCTGAAAAAATAAAAATAAAAATGAAAAACTAGAATAGCAGTGTTGTAAAAGTGACGAGTTTCCAGATGTAATACTTTGTGGAGGCACTTTTTGCTTTAGTTACAGCCATCAGTCTGTTTGGATATGTCTCTACCAGCTGTGTGCACCTAGATTGGGAAATATTTCCCCATTCTTCCTGCAGAACTGTTGGAGTTCAGTCAGATTCTGTGAGCGGTGATGGACTGCACTCTTCAGGTCCATCCACAGATGTTCTGTAGGATTCAGGTCAGGCTCTGACTGGGCCACCCTAGGACATTCACCTTCCTGTCCTTTAGCCACTGTGTTGTTTTTACGGAGGTGTGTTTTGGGTCGTTGTCATGCTGGAAGGTGAACCACCTGCCCATTTTCAAGTGTCTAACAGAGGGCTGCAGGTTTTTTCCAAGAATTTGGGTGGACTTGGCAGCATCCATTTCCCCTTCAATCCTGACCAACTGCCCAGTCCCTGCTAAAGGGAAACAAGCCCACGACATAATGCTGCCACCACCAGGCCTCACTGTAGGGATGATGTGTTTTGGGTGGTGTGCTGTGTTTGGTTTCTGCCAAACATACAGTGCGTCCGGAAAGTATTCACAGCGTTTCACCTTTTCCACATTTTATTACGTTACACCCTTATTCCGAATTGTATTAAATTAATCTCCGTCCTCAAAATTCTACACATAATGCCCCATTATGACCACGTGAAAAAAGTTTTCACAGCCTTTACCATGAAGCTCAAAATTGAGCTCATGTGCATCCTGTTTCCACTGATTATCCTTGAGATGTTTCTACAGCTTAAATGGAGTCCACCTGTGGTAAATCCAGTTGATTGGACATGAATTGGAAAGGCACACACCTGTCTATATAAGGTTGACTCCACAGTTGACTGCATATCAGAGCGCAAACACCAAGCATAAAGTCAAAGGAATTTATGTAAACCTCAGAGACAAAATTGTCTCGAGGTACAAATCTGGGGAAGGATAAAGAAAAATATCTGCTGCTTTAAATGTCCCAATGAGCACAGTGGCCTCCATCATTCGTAAATGGAAGAAGTTTGGAACCACCAGGACTCTTCCTAGAGCTGGCCGGCCGTCTCAATTGAGCAATCGGGGGAGAAGGGCGTTGGTCAGGGAAGTGACCAAGAACCCGATTGTCACTCTGTCAGAGCTCCAGCGTTCCTCCGTGGAGAGACGAGAACCTTACTGAAGGACAACCATCTCTGCAGCAATCCACCAATCAGGCCTGTATGGCAGAGTGGCCAGGCGAAAGCCACTCCTTAGTAAAAGGCACAAGCCAGCCCATCTGGAATTTGCCAAAAGGCACCTTAAGGACTCGCGGACCATGAGAAACAAAATTATCTGGTCTTATGAGACAAAGATTGAACTCTTTGGTGTGAATGCCAGGCGTCATGTTTGGAGGAAACCAGGCACTGCTCATCACGAGGCAAATACCATCCCTACAGTCAAGCATGGTGGTGGCAGCATCATGCTATGGGGATGTTTTTCAGCAGCAGGAACTGGCAGACTAGTAAGAATAGAGGGAAAGATGAATTCAGCTATGTACAGAGACATCCTGGATGAAAACCTGCTCCAGAGTGCTCTTGACCTCAGACTAGGGCGACGGTTCATTTTTCAGCAGGACAACGACCCCAAGCACACAGCCAAGATCTCAAAGGAGTGGCTTCAGGAGCACTCTGTGAATGTCCTGGAGTGGCCCAGCCAGAGCCGAGACTTGAATCCGATTGAACATCTCTGGAGAGATCTGAAAATGGCTGTGCACAGACGTCTCCCATCCAACCTGATAGAGCTTGAGAGGTACTGCAAAGAAGAATGGGCAAAACTGCCTTAAGAGAGGTTTGCCAAGCTTGTGGCATCATATTCAAAAAGACTTGAGGCTGTAGAGGCTGCCAAAGGTGGTTCTACGAAGTATTAAGCAAAGGCTGTGAATACTTATGTGAGTGTGATTTCTTTGTTTTTTAATTTTAATACATTTTCAAAACTCTCAAGAAAACCTTTTTCACGTGGTCATAATGGGGCATTATGTGTAGAATTTTGACAGAGATTAATTTAATACAATTTGGAATAAGGCTGTAACGTAATAAAATGTGGAAAAAGTGAAACGCTGTGAATACTTTCCGGATGTACTGTAGCTCTTGGAGTTCAGCCCAAAAAGATCAATTTCATCTGATCATATAACCTTTTGCCACATGTCATCAGAATCTTAAATATGTTTTTTGGCATACTGTTAACGAGACTAAGTGTGACATTTTTTCAGAAGAGGCTTCTTTCTTGCCACCCTGCCGTACCTTGTGAAATAGTTGTCACATGCACAGTTCGACCAACCTCTGCCATTAGGCTTGTAACTCCTTCAAGGTCACCATGGGCCTCTTGGTAGCTTCCCTGATCAATCCTTTCCTGGCTCATCCAGTTTGGAGGGACGGCCCGGTCTAGGTGGATCCATATGCCTCCACTTCTGGACAATACTCTGAACGGTCCTCAGAGGGATAGTTAAAGCCTTTGAAATCTTTTTAGATCCTTCTCCTAACTTGTGCCTATCCACAACTTTATCCTGGAGCTCTGTTGAAAGCATCTTGAAATGAATTAAATTGATTTGTCTTTATTGTCATTGTACCAGTACAACAAAATTTACAGTACAACATCTTTCCAACCATGGTGAATTCTTTGTGTTACCATGAACTACTAGAAGTGGGATCCTCAAGGAACAGCAAAAATCAGTAAAATCAGAAACACCACAATTGATGTCAGGTGGAGGCCAATTAACTTGGTGTGTAATCAGGAAGGTGATTGGTTATACTTGAGAATGGTTATAATGCTTATTCTTAAGGGACTCATCACTTTTCCAACACTGCTTTTCTAGTTTTTCATTTTCTTTAAATTAATTTTCATGTAATTTGAAAAAAAAAATGTTGAAAAAAAAAAAAGTTGTTATAAGTCAAAATCGCTGGAAAAATATATTTTTTATGTATAATATCAGGCAGCAAAACAAAAAAAAGGCACTGTAAGTCACTCACCACTGATTGGATAGGGTAATAAAGTAAGTATGCTAAATTTATAATCAAGGTTTTTTTCTCTTCAAAACATGATCTGTAAAAATACTTTCTTGGTAAAACATACATGCTTCATTGTTGGAATTAGGAAAGAAACGAACTGTATACCTATAATTTAATTAAATGATCATCAACTGTACAGACACAGTTACCTGGATTAATAAGGCCTCTTTACTTACACAATTTTTTAGGCATTGTTGATTTGTCTCCATTTGCATGTGTACACCGCTGTGAACAGGCACCTATAATGACTTCATCTGGGTCCTGCTGTGGCCCAGGTGCTGCTAAATGAGGTTACACAGCTTCCTCTATGGGAGGTCTCAGTGAAGAGGCTCAGCCTGTAAAGGAAGCCCCATCAGAGGAGCTCTTATTGACTGATTGGACTCCTCAAGAGGGGCTCCAACGACACCAGGTCACAGAACACATCGGAACTGATGGAGAAAAAGATCTCATATACTTCAGATTTTGTTTCAAATCAATTGTTCATTGTCATGTAATGGCACGCATCTCTTCCGGGTCCATTATGTAGTGGCTGTTGCATTTGCATTTTTGTCAGTGAAGCTATATCAGGATGTTTTTGTAAAAACACACCATCAATGTCCACAAGAATCAGCCGACAAAACAATATTCTGTAGTCACGCATACATTTTGTCTTGATCCCTTATGTCATCCAGTTGGACAAAAAAATCACAGTGATATGGAAGCTTATGTTTAACAGCAAAAGAAAAAATAGATGAAATGCTATCAGTGAAAAAATTATACTCAGAAATTTGCATGTTAGCAAAAATCATGATGTGATACTAGTTTAGAGTTGTAATTATCAGATAAGACATTTTTTGACTTACTAAAATCAACAATTTGTAGTAAAATGGATAACAACATTATCCAGGTTATAATGTTCAATTCAATTTTATTTATAGTGCCAAATCATAACAAAGGTTATCTCAGGACACTTTACAAACTAGGTAAAGACCACACTCTATGTTGACGATTTGACATGAGACTGGAATTTATGTTTATTTGAAGCTGCATGAAAATAATCTGTAACATATTTTTAAGATAGTTATGTTTTAGAGTAAACCCCATTAATTCAGTTCAAACCTGGTGTAACCCCAGTCCCATGTAGCTAGTAAATATTTATTGATAAACAATTAGGGTATTGTAGTACAATGGGACAGGGCCTGAGTTCGTCTTAAGATGGCGCTATGTACCTGTGAAAACTGTGATAAAGATGAAAATTAACTTGGCGGTGCCTCCAATAACTATTAAGAAGTACACACAAGGAGTCACGTGATCGCCTGGACAGAGATGGCAGCTTGAAGTTTCAGCTCCCGGCTCAACTTATTCATTTACTAGCTTTACCTGGGAAATATCATATTATAACTTTACTGCGAATTGTGTAAACTCTTTGAAACTGACATGTCTCAAAAATCCAAGACCAAGGCTCAAGATGTGGACGCTATTGCGGAGGCTTTGCTGGCGAAATTGGAGCCTCGCCTCGCTCAGATTCAACATGTGGGGGAACACAACGAGCGGAAGCTAACTGCTATCCACCAGCAACTAGCAACGCTAACCGCTAACCTCAATGACGTTAGATCTGAAGTCGACACTCTCAAAGTCACTGCGCAAAGTAATTCTGAGACCCTGGATGGACAAGCCCGATCTCTGCGAGACTTGGAGGAAAAAATGGCAGAAATGGAGGACAGAAATCGGAGATGTAATATCCGAATCATTGGATTAGCAGAGGGGCTGGAAGGATCGAATGCAGTCCAATACCTGACGCACTCCCTCAAGACATGGTTCCCTAAGCTGGCAGACGACGGCATCGAGATCATGAGAGCCCACCGAATATACAGAAACGCCACAAAGAAGTCAGATACCGCCCCAAGAACCCTGATCTTCAACGTACTTCGTTTTACATCGAGGCAGGCTATCCTACGGGCGGCGCGTGGAGTGGAGCTGAAGGTTGGGGAGCGAGTTTTACGATTCGCCGCCGACTACAGTAACCACACGGTGAAGCGTCGCCAAGCCTTCCGTAATGCCATGGATTCGGCCCGCAACAAAGGTCTGGAGTTTTTCCTCCTCTACCCTGCGATACTGAAGATCAAAGAGGGCGGCCGTTTCAGTTCGTTTACATCTGCAAGACAGGCTGAGGACTTTGTGCGTAAACGTCGGGCTCCCTCCCCTCTCCTTTTGGAGGAGAGGACGCCCGCCTCTGAAGAGGATGCTTCGGATGCGGCTGGTAACGTACAGGATGATGATTGACATGTTGACCCAAGGACATGATATGCTCAGGTTTCTTATAAGAGTATTCATTTCATAACTTGAATGTTCGTATTACCCTTTTGTTGCTTAATGTTCATAACCGTTGCAACAGCCCATGATTTGCCCATTTCCCCCTTGCCGTTAAATGATGCTGAGTAGGCTACACTCTGGGCTGTATCGAGCCGTAGCAGTGTTATGCTCTAGCATGCCCTTACTCTAAATACTCTTAGAACATTGTAACCAGGTATTTAGCTGGAATATTTTACCTTCATATTGTAAGTTGGGCCGGTTCCTCTCTCGCTGCCCGTTTCCATTGCTGGTCACAGACCCACTTTCAGTGTTTGCCGTTTGGCTTTATATGTTTTCCCCTTACGTGTATCACTCCCCCGTGTATCTCCGTCTCGTCTATTTTTGTATGTTCGCGCTCTACATGTTCCGTGTAACGTCAAATCACAATGCTCTTCTGAACTGTTCTGATGATGTAAAAGGCGGCGTTGGCGCGTCTATCTGTGCGCACTCTCCGCTAATACGTCTCTTTTTTGACAATGGGTGAACTGACAACGTTAGTCTGGAATTGTGGTGGTTTAAATGCCCCTCATAAAAGGACTAGCACTCTAGGATTACTGAAAAGGAAAAATGTTGACATTGCTTTCCTACAGGAGACACATTTACTTCAGGCTGACAACAGCCGCCTGGCTAATAGATTTTACCACACAATTGCATCATCTTCTGCCAATACAAAAACAAAAGGTGGCTATTGTTGTTAAACGGAACCTCTCACTTAAAATATTGTCGACATGGTCGGATAATTCAGGCAGAATTGTGATTTCTACTGTGGAATTTTCTAATAGGAAAATTGCTCTGATATCTGCTTATGCCCCCAATAACTATGACAAAATATTTTACAATACACTCACACACCAAATGTTAGAACAGGAAGATTGCTACTTCATGGTAGGTGCAGATTTTAATGCTGTGTGGGACCCCTTGGTAGACAGGTCGGGTGCGAGGGCAACAGGGGATCAGGCGCAGGCCACAAATGCTTTAAGGTTTTTGGCCAATAATTTAGGGCTTGTAGACGTCTGGCGTGTAATGAACCCCACTCACAAGGATTTTTCTTTTTATTCTGGTAGACATAAATCTTTCTCTAGAATTGATTTCCTCTTTGTGTCTCCCCGTCTTTTCAACACTATAGAAAAATCAGAGCTACTTTGTATTGCACTTTCTGATCATAAAGGCGTTCTATCTTCTACTACCCTTGGGACTCTATCCCAACGTGCTGTTAGATGGCGTTTCAACACTTCATTATTGAAAGATGGAACTTATATTTCTCAGTTTATTACTGAACTTGATATGTTTACAAGCTTCAATGTTGGGTCAGTGGAGGACCCCAGGATTTTGTGGGATGCATTAAAAGGCTTCATTAGGAGCAATACTATTTTATACTGTTCTAGCAAACATAAAGCCAAGTCTCTTCATCTTAAAAATCTTGAGACTGAGCTCTCCAGGTTAGACTCCCTACTACAAACAAATTTCACAGATCAAACAGACCTTAAACGGTCTTTAATCAAAAAGGAAATTAATAACATTCTAAAACAGAAGTCAGAATTTCTAATTCACAGGACAAGGCAACGCTACTATTTTCATGGCGCTAGACCTAGTCATCTACTTGCCATGAGAATCAGGGCCAATGATCACTTTGCAGATATACCTATGATTAAATCTGAGGATGGCGTCATCAAGACTGACCCTGTCGAAGTCAATGCTACCTTTCAGAGTTTTTATACCAACTTATATAAATCTGACGTCACTCTAGACAGAGCCCAGTGTGTTTCATGGTTAGAAAACCTTAACTTGCCCCGGCTCACAGCAGAAGATTCGGCCGCCTTAGACAAACCAATCACGCTAGATGACCTGAAGGAGGCAGTACAGAGTATGCAGAAAGGGAAATCCCCGGGTTTGGACGGGATCCCCCCTGAGTTCTATGTAACGTTTTGGAAACAACTGGGGCCTTACCTACTTGACATGATTTTGTTCTCTCTTGATAAAGGGGAACTCTCAAGGGATGTTAACACTGCCTTGATCTCATTGCTCCTGAAAAAAGATAAAGATCCCTCTGATTGCTCTAGTTATAGGCCGTTAAGCCTCTTGAACTCTGACCTAAAAAATTTTGCCAAGCTTTTAGCCCAACGCCTAGAGCCTTTCATGCCCAATTTAGTCGACCATGACCAAACTGGATTCATAAAAACAAGAATGGCTGCAGACAATGTTAGACGTCTTCTGCACATCATTGATGCTGCAGAGTCATGCGATACGCCAATGTCACTCCTATCTTTGGATGCCATGAAGGCGTTCGACAGATTGGAATGGCCCTTTCTATGGTCTGTGCTGGAGGTGATGGGCTTTGGCCGATCTTTCATTGGGATGATTAAAGTTATGTACTCTAATCCATCGGCACGCGTCTTAACCGGGCGTACATTTTCTTCTCTGTTTCCTGTCTCTAGATCCTCACGTCAGGGCTGTCCTCTGAGCCCCGCACTGTTTGTTCTCTCGTTAGAACCCCTTGCCCAAGCTGTTCGTCTGTCCCAGTTGGTATCTCCTATAACACTGCACGACACACGTCATCATCTCTCTTTATTTGCAGATGATATCATGGTCTATCTAGAAAATCCATCTCAATCCATCCCCCATCTTCTGTCTATTTGTGAGAATTATGGCAAAATGTCAGGATTTAAAATCAATTGGTCCAAATCTGCACTCCTCCATTTGAATGAGGCCGCCTGCAACTCCAACATTTCTTCGTGCATTCCGATCGTCAAGCAATTTAAATACCTTGGTGTTGAGATTTTCCCCTGCCGACATAAGATTGTTAAACACAATTACTTAGTAGCCCAAAATAACGTTTTGAAGGATATGGAAAAATGGGTGCTTCTCCCTATGTCTATCCAAGCCCGTGCCTCAATTGTTAAAATGAACATCCTGCCCAGGATCAATTTTGTCAGCTCCATGCTTCCTCTATCGCCTCCTATTGACTACTGGACTAAATTACATTCAGCCGTTTCTAAATTCATCTGGAAAGGCAAACGGCCAAGACTTAAACTGGCCACCCTTCAGAGGGAAAAGGAAAATGGTGGTTTAGCTGTTCCTGATTTTAAACTGTATTTTTGGTCCTTTGTTTTAAGACCTTTCCTTACTTGGCTTAATCCAGACATGCCTGCTTCTTGGCTTACTCTAGAACGCGCTATGACGAAACCATGGCCATTACAGGATGTTCTCTTTTCTAATATTTCTAACAAGCAGTGCCAACTAAGATTTGGGCCCATCATCTCATATCTCATCAGGACCTGGCGGGTAGTAGAAAAGTTTTCTCGCATAAACTGTAACTGGCACTCACATTCCCCTGTATTTCACAATAAGTCGTTACTGATAGGTGGGAGTCCTATAACAGCACCGCATTGGGAACAACGAGGGGTTCATTATTTAAAGGATATATTCAGTGACTCTGGCTTGTTACCATTCTCTGACTTACAAAATACATTCAATCTGCCACGTTCTACCTTTTTTTTCTATTTACAATTAAGATCTGCGCTCAAAGCATATGGTGTCCCCTGGCAAAGTTCCTTGCCTACTCATCCTATCCGTAAACTGTTTACTAGTCAGTCATCATCAAAAGGTATGGTATCTAGGCTTTACCACTTCTTGGTCATACCCAAACATATTGGCCTTCCTATAGAAAAGGTCTGGTTACGGGACTGTCCTGATCTAAGCGAAGAATTTGATTGGGACGATGTTTGGTCCAGCATCTCAGAGGTTTCGCGTAATCCTGATCACCAACACATTCATTATAACTTCATCCATAGAACCTATCTGACCCCTGTAAGGATGCACCACATGAAAATAGTCAACAACCCTCTATGCACGTTTTGCCCAACTCAATCCAACGGCACCTTTCTCCACATGTTCTGGGCCTGTGGCCCTGTCTCTCAGTTTTGGAGTGATGTTGCATCTTGTCTGTCTCGTTTGTTCACTGTCAATGTGCCTGTTCACATGGGTGTTTTGATTTTGAATGACTTGTCGCCTCTCGGTGTTGCTGGAGTAACTCAGAGGGGAATCTATGCTGGACTAACCGCTGCCAAGAAGATGGTAGCTACACGGTGGAAGCCACCCCATGACCTCTCAATGCGGCATTGGAGCCTCACGTTTTTAGACGTTATATTCATGGAACTATCCACAGCTAGAGTCAATGGAGCTTCAGAGAAGACTTTGGACTTTTGGCGCAACCTAACAGACTCTATCAAAGACTTGATGGGACACTAGAGCCTTTTTTGTTTCATTTTTAGTTTTTGTCTTGTGTTTTATCTTTATGTTTGTCTGTTGTGTATGTCATGTTTGTCGAGTCTTGTCTCCCCTGCCCCTCCCTTTTTTCCCCCTACTTTACGTGATTTGTAATTCTGTTATAACAAAAATCATAATAAAAATTTGATCAAAAAAAAAAAAAAGAAGTACACACAAAATGTGGTACTCCCCCTTTAATCAACAGTTCACTTTAACCTGTTTTACCACTTATTTATCCAAAAAGTATCACCTTTACAATTACAACATAGGATTTAGTAGAAACAAGACTTATTTATAACAAAGTCACAAATGGGTTAGTTTGAAACTAGTTAACTGGTTCACTGTTGACCTTTAAGTGTGCACTGATAAGTGTTCAAACTCTCAATGACCTGCTCTAGTAGGTTCACAAAGGACCCATGATGAACACACAGAGACAAAGTCAAATCATAAAAACTCAAATGTCCACAGCCCACACTCACACACATTGACACCGGGCTATCACAAGTAACTTAGGGCATACTCACACTGTCCTTCCGTACCGCGACCCGGACTTTAGGGTACTTGTCCCCCCTCCCTCTCCCCCCCACGCCCCAGCCCCGTTTGTACTCACACTGCCAGGGCCGGCCAATGCTTCTTGCTGTCCATACGACATCACGCCGTCATGCGTTGATCGCGTGTGTGTGGCTTTGTTTACAAATCTTTCCACAGACCTCGGAGTTTTTGTGCGTCTTGTCGACTGTTTTTGAATATTTTCATCCGACCAAATCTGCAGTAGACACTCCACCTCCGCATCACACCAACATGAACTTTTCACCGCCATTGTTGTTGTTGTTAAATGTCCGCGCATGGTCTGTCCTTCTATTTATATGTCCAAACAGGCGGACATAACGCTACTGCCGTAGGGCTCCTGCTCGTGCTCGCACACGTGCGCACGCTCGTGCTCGTACATGTGCAAACGGCTCCGCTAGAGCCCACCTCTTTCAAGAGGGCCGTGGACGGCCCGCTGGCCGCAGTTGTGCGCGGAGCGGGTGCACTCACACTGCTTAAAGGTACTAGTCTTTAGCTGAAAAAATGGTTTTGGCCCCGGCCAGAAGGACAGTGTGAGTAGGCCCTTAGAGCGTACTCACACTGTCCTTCCGCACCGCGACCCGGGCTTTAGGGTACTTGTCCCCCCTCCCTCTCCCCCCCGCGCCCCAGCCCTGTTTGTACTCACACTGCCAGGGCCGGCCAATGCTTCTTGCTGTCCATACGCCATCACGCCGTAACACGTCACACGCATTGATCGCGTGTGTGTGGCTTTGTTTACAAATCTTTCCACAGACCTCAGAGTTTTTGTGCGTCTTGTCGACTGTTTTTGAATATTTTCATCCGACCAAATCTGCAGTAAACACTCCATCTCCGCATCACATCAACGTGAACCTTTCACCGCCATTGTTGTTGTTGTTAAATGTCCGCGCATGGTCCGTCCTTCTATTTTCTATGTCCGAACAGGCGGACATAACGCTACTGCCGTAGGGCTCGTGCTCGTACACGTGCGCACGCTCGTGCTCGTACATGTGCAAACGGCTTCGCTAAAGCCCACCTCTTTCAAGTGGGCCGTGGTTATGCGCGGAACGGGTGCACTCACACTGCTTAAAAGGTACTAGGCTTTAGCTGAAAAAACGGTTTTGGCCCCGGCCAGAAGGACAGTGGGCGTACTGTCCTTCTGGCGAGGGCCAAAACCAGTGTGAGTGCACCCGTTCCGCGCATAACTGCGGCCATGAAAGAGGTGGGCTTTAGCGGAGCTGTTTGCACATGTACGAGCTTGCGCACGTGTACGAGCACGAGCACGAGCCCTACGGCAGTAGCGTTATGTCTGCCTGTTCGGACATGTAAATAGAAGGACGGACCATGCGTGGACATTTAACAACAACAACAATGGCGGTGAAAGGTTCGCGTTGATGTGATGCGGAGATGGAGTGTTTACTGCAGATTTGGTCGGATGAAAAGATTCAAAAACAGTCGACAAGATGCACAAAAAATCCGAGGTCTGTGGAAAGATTTGTAAACAAAGCCACACACACGCGATCAATGCGTGTGACGTGTTACGGCGTGATGGCGTATGGACAGCAAGAAGCATTGGCCGGCCCTGGCAGTGTGAGAACAAACGGGGCTGGGGCGCGGGGGGAGAGGGAGGGGGGACAAGTACCCTAAGAGCCTGCTCACACTGTCCTTTTGGCCGCGGCCAAAACCGGTTTTTCAGCTAAAGACTAGTACCTTTAAGCAGTGTGAGTGGACCCGCTCCGCGCTCAACTGCGGCCAGCGGACCGTCCACGGCCCGCTTGAAAGAGGTGGGCTTTAGCGGAGCCGTTTGCACATGTACGAGCACGAGCGTGCGCACGTGTACGAGCACGAGCCCTACGGCAGTAGCGTTATGTCCGCCTGTTCGGACATGTAAATAGAAGGACGGACCATGCGCGGACATTTAACAACAACAATGGCGGTGAAAGGTTCACGTTGGTGTGGTGCGGGGGTGGAGTGTTTACTGCAGATTTGGTCGGATGAAAATATTCAAAAACAGTCGACAAGACGCACAAAAACTCTGAGGTCTGTGGAATGATTTGTAAACAAAGCCACACACACGCGATCAATGCGTGTGACGTGTTACGGCGTATGGACAGCAAGAAGCATTGGCCGGCCCTGGCAGTGTGAGTACAAACGGGGCTGGGGCGCGGGGGGGAGAGGGAGGGGGACAAGTACCCTAAAGTCCGGGTCTCGGTCCGGGAGGACAGTGTGAGTGCGCCCAGCCTGGTCAGATGCGTACATGAACTGATGAAGCCTCTTGGATGAGAGGTGAAACGTCTTCCTAGACAAACAACCAGTCCAGTTGTTTTTGACTGAAATTGCTTTGAGGATAACGATGACCTGGACGAATGAGAACATTCACAGGCCTAAAAGAAAACGTTGCAGGCCCGGTCGAAGCTCGTGAGCGTTGAGGCCAGAAACAAATGACCCGTTCACTGGTTACCCAGCATACAGAAAAAGCACGTGCACGGTGTTAGAAGTGTACTCACAAATCCACAACAGTCAGAGATGAAGATTGGGGAATGGGGGAAGGGCAAGGTGTAGTTTCAGCGGCAAGGGAATGTGGGGTGAAGCACACGCAGCGTTGAACCAACGATCAAGTACAGCAGCTGCAGTCTCTCTCCAACGGTCCAGGGCACTCCCGGTCCTCACTCTCTCCCTCTTATGGCAAATGTCTGGTCCTGAATCACATAATTCCTCTTAGTAATGAAGCTACAAGCTAATTCATGGCGAAAAACCCACGGTATTAAACAAATGAGCAATTGCTAGCTGCAATGCGAAATTAACAGTATGCACGCTAAGCTAACGGCTAACAGCGATTAGCAAATCAGCTCGTCTCTTACAAATTACAATTAAACAACAGCACCAGGTACTTCAAAACACATGTATTTACCTCTGGCAGCTTCTCAGAGTTCACACACATCAACCACAGGACGACTCTCCGTCAGTCTTGTAAGTAAGGAATGTTGTTACTTTATTTTTAGCGCTGCAGCTATCCTGCCTGGATCCCACTAAGGCCGCTTCTGCTGTCGCTAACCTTGCAGCAGCACGTAGGTGACGCTAAGCACCTCCTCCTTGGACAAGGTGAGGACAGGATTGGCTAAGGACTACAGACATACCAACAGAGATGAGAGAATAAAAGAGGCTTCACTTCCCCACAAACAAACGTGGTCCTTTGGTAGTTGTGCAGACAACCAACTATGAATGATTTAAAAACTAACACCACCCTTCTTTCTCTGACTTTTAACTTTATATGGTATGAATGTTTTAACATATTATAAGCTGACACATTTTAAACATATTTACACTTCATGAACTGTTATTTATTAACATAAACATTTTAATATCTGCATATAAATTAATGAAAATAAGGGCCACAGGGCTACACTGGATTGCGAGCTTCTGAAAGGAATACCACTGCAGCGGAGTTGGACAACGGTTAGCTTCTGAGCCAAACAAAAGTCTGTAATTTCAGTAGATAACATTATAATGAAAGTATATGGTGACATTATATGTCCAATACAAGATATTTGATCTTAAGACTACAATATATTAAGATACAAGATATACATAAGTGTAGTTGTATTTTAGCATTTAAAGCAAGTTGGTCCATTTGGGTGGGAGATGTTCAGCAGCGATAAATCAATCAGTGCACATTTTATAAAAATACACTGTACACAGAAAAGGTTGCCAGTCCTGCTCTATGCGCTGTGATGTGTTTATTTCCTGTAATTTCAGGTAACTGCATTAAACAAGATAGACTGGCGTCCTGTCCAGGGTGTACCCTGCCTCACGCCCAATCATCTGGGATTGGCTCCAGCCCCCGCGACCAAAATAGGGACAAGAGGATGAAGATGAGTGATGAGTGTGTGCATTAAACAAATGCATTAATATGTACTTGTTAACACAAACTACTGGTCCTCGTGCTTAATGCTTTAAGTTGCCTCTGGTTGTCATCTGAGGTCAGTATGCTCTAAGTATTGTCAGTCATTATTTCCAGTTCCTGTTTGAGCACATAAGCATTATTCTTCTTCTCAAGTCTTAACTGTAAAACATGTTATTTCTTCAGTTTATATCCGAGATTTGCGTATGCAGTTTGGATCAAGACTGACTTACTTTACTTGTTTTCCTTTCACCACCAGAAATGTAACTACTACGGGTTTAAAGAAGCATGTGAACTTGAGGGAGCTTTGAACCGGAAATTTAAAACTTTGACCAACATAGCATTACCCACTACACAGCCAGGGAAAAGTGCTTTCAGATATCAATCTCATAGCAAAATAAATCAACAGCCATACAAGCAATGACACACAGCTGCAAAACCAAACCAAACAATCAGTCTCATTTTGGTCTGCAGGAGCAGCCGACTCCAAGATTGATTTTGAACAACATCTGAGATGGTTACATATGACCTTTTCCTCTCCACTCAGCCAAGAGGCTGATGATATACGCGGTCATCAGGTAGGCCCCTCTGACCCTCCGAGAGCCCATATCCTTTTGAGCACAGAGCCTGATTACCCTCGAGAACAAACACACACACACAAACACACGTTGTAGCCTTGAGGGAAATGAGAGTCAGAGGCAGATCGCTCTGTCTTGTCCTCTGGCCTGGGACAGGTGGGCTCATATGGCAAATCCCACCTGGGACATTCACTGTGGCTGATCAGGGGCGAAAATTGTCCGTGTGCATGTGTGTGAAGATGAAGCCCTATGTGACACTTCCCCCAAATGACTTTGAAACAATGTTCTCCTATCTCCAGGGAAATAAATGGTGGGGTGTATGAAACTGATGGTGTATATGACCCTCATATGATGTTGGCAATATCAGATATTATTGGTGTTCCACTGACGTGACATCAACACATTTCCCCCTGCGGCACGGTGGAGTGGTGGTTAGCACTGTCGCCTCACAGCAAGAGGTTTCCTGGTTCGAGGGGCTGGGGCCCTTCTGTGTGGAGTTTGCATGTTCTCCCCGTAGGTGTGAATGTGAGTGTGAATGGTCGTCCGTCTCTGTTTGTCTCTATGTGCCCTGTGATAGACTGGCGTCCTGTCCACGGTGTACCCTGCCTCACGCCCGATGTCAGCTGGGATCGGCTCCAGCCCCCCGCGACCCCGATAGGGACAAGAGGTTGAAGATGGATGGACGTGTATATATATATATATATATATATATATATACGTTACAGACAGAAGGGGGAAATGTCTGTTGGATGTCCGTCCATCCATCTTCAACCGCTTGTCGCTATATACTGTATATAGGTATATAAGTCATAACCGTTATATCCTAATACAACATGTACCTGGCATGTCCTCTTATTCTCGTCTCCTAAAAAGGATGTACCCAAACAGCAAAATTACATTCTAAATTAGGATTTGATGGAACTTATTTTCCAGAGACCGGCGCACATGAAACAGTAGCTATTTAAACATGTGGTTAACATTTTGAATTGGAACAATTTTGACGTTTTCTAGGTTTAGAAAATGCCAAAATTGTTCATACATTAGGTTCATACATTATGTGAAAAAGTCAACGTTGACGTTCAGTTTCACACAGGACATGAAAAGCAGTCCCCTGGCTGATAGTCCTGTTTGTTCGACCCATCCATCCACACAGACTCCTCCCTACATGGCCTTGATTGAAAACATATTTGTGATACATCAAAGACAAACTTAATCCGGGACAATATTAATTTGACTTGAAACAGTATTGAGAATGCAGTTTAGTAGTATGAGAACAGCATGTTTTGAAGGCTGCATGCAAAGAACATTGCAATTGTTTTCGCAAGGTTAAACCAACACTTACTTTCTGGTACAGCCTAAAGTGGACCAGGGCATCATTCTTGGTATGTGGATAATCGGGTTATCAGTGTTGATGATTGGACATGTCAGGATTTCATGTATAATCAAAGTTTGTTTAAAATTCATCTCCTCTGAAGTAGCATGATAAGAGTTCTTACGGAGCACCAGCAACGTAGTTAGTTAACCCAGTTTATTAAAAGAGTGTTTTGAAAAAGCTTACCTGACTTACTGGACCAGTACCAGCTCCTCTCATCGTAAAGTCCATTCAAGTCGATTACCAAATACAATCCAAAAGCGAGGAGCCCATTGATTATTTATTCCAGCAAAACACACAGACTTTGTGGTTTGTGGCAGTTTGATGAAATATAAGTTAATAATAGATGTAAAAGGTTTGAAAAAGTCCCAGAAAAGGAAACAGCTCCTTCCTTTTGGATTGACTTTGTTAATCCACTTGAATGGACTGTACTATGAGAGGAGCTGGTAAAGGGGCCAGTTGGTAATTCTTTAAAACACTCTTCTAATAAACTCTGTATTCATTAACTACGTTGTTGGTACTCCGAAAGGACTCTCCTCATGCTACTGCAGAGGTTCGGTGTTATTTTGAGCAGTATTAGTGGTTAAAAAAAACGTTTTAATGCCTTCACTGTACTGCCCTGAGTTAGTGACTCTCCATGATTTCTCCGTTAATAGTTCATACAGGAAAAAAAATGTTATGATGGCTTATTTGAAGAATGTATGTGCCGGAAAAAAAGACCCTGGGATGATTTTACGCCAGAATTTAACTTTATAAGTCCTTACGTTTTTTTACATGGGCTTATTTCCAGATACCAATGACTTGCCTTCTTAGATTTATCATGAAAGAGAGATGGGAACATGCAGGTTATTGAGAAATCATTATGATCTCCCTAAAGACACATTCGAGTATTTTCTGGTCCGACACCCCTAACAGCAAGACATTGTTTGTCAGTGCCTCCCAAAATGCATACAACTGTAATTTTCATAATTCAATTACTCTGCAATGTTTTGACATGTCACTGCTATGGTTATTACTTTAAGGGAGTTATTATCATCATGCTTGCTGTGAATTTTGTGTTTCCATTTAGGGAGTGATGAGGTCAGAGTTAATGATTGCTGACTGAAGAAGGCATACTGTAGGTCAAGGCAGTGGTTTCCAAACCTTTACTGCAGGGCAACCATTTTGTAGATCTTTATTACCCACCACTGTACTGGTAGTTCTGACATTCCCAAACTTGTCCATGCTTTGCTGGCAGTGCAGAACCACACATTATTTATATGTAGCCTTACCTTGAACTTACCCTAGGGGTTGATGTATGCACTATGGATTATAAAATATTGGATTTCTCAAAAACACAGTACAAAAAAACCCCAAATACGTGACACAAGATGTCCTTTGTAGTGAAGTGTAACTCAGGTATTTTGTGGCACATTATAGAAAGTCGATTTATAATGCCAATCAAAAAGAGAGTCTTCACGAGGACACACTGTGACACATGCATCAAGTAACATGAAAGGCAGCCGTGTATATTCAGTAATAGATACACAGCCTTCTAAATAACACCCCATTGATGTGTGACTCCTCTGTCTGCATCTACTGGGGCTGTGAAGGCGAGCAGATATTTAACCCTGAGGTGGTAAATGTTGGAGTTGTGTCAAGCGGAAGTAAAAAGAAGAAAAGGCTGCCTGTTGAATTATTGAAAGCACAAGGGACATTTCAAGTACAAAAGAGTCCCCTTAGATAAATGCCACCTCGACCTGCTTCCCTTGAGAGGATGTTTATCAGTCAGCCTTCCCACAATGCACCTGGATGCACATACACAGACTTTGGAACACAGAAGTATTCATAGCCACTGCTTGCTATAGATGAAAGCAACTTCAGTAATAGATGGTGATGATGGCTGCCATGTGTTCAAAAGTCCTCTTATTGTTCAGGGCTAAAGATGGATAATTTAGTTAATTAATCAGAGGAGTACACCCATAACTCATGTCCTAAAAGGTTGCAAAGCTTGCATAATGGCTTTTGGATATTTCTCTATTGAAATATGATGACACGGTCAAAATATTTAGGTGCATTTTTTATCCTATAAACTCAAGGGTCAGGGAAGAAACCCATCGTCGGATCAAAGGCAAGCATACAGTATCTTTCTATTTGCCTCTCCTCTTTCTACACCCGTGCCTTTCAGAGTCCCTATTTCATGGTCAAACAACTGTATGTGTGCTTGTTCCATCCCAACTTACCCAGTTTGTTATTGGATTGGAGGAATCGACTTATATCTCTCACTTGCAAAGCCAATAGAGGAATTATCAGGTGGGGAGCTTACCTTGCCAATCGATGAATCAAATACACTGTCAACAATTGAGACTTTTGGGAGTTTTGCTGGTATTTGTTCATAAATGAAAGTATTGGACAAATAAATAGCAGAGTCTCTTGCCGTTCCTTAAATTTGTCTGACAACTTTGGTGTCGGTCCTTACTGACGTTGTTCCCGAATCTCGTTGTGTCTCCACTCAGACATTTCTCTTGCTGTCTTTTGTAAATTACCCTTCTTTTTTCCCCCACTTTCAATGAGAAATGTAATCAACTTGCTCGCCGTGAATACTCCACACTATGAGCGGTTCTGTTTGCACATTAGCTCACTCGGACTGGACTGGAAGGGCAAAGTCTTTTTTCATGTCCGATCAAACTTATTTACACATCTCCGTAATGTCTAGATAATTTCAGGTTTGCAGAGCGAACAGTGGAAGGGGTTCTAGTTTTACTGTGGTAGTACCATGGACATAGAAAAAAAAATGGACGGTGGACAGGAAAAATGACGCCCATTCATTCCTATGGAAAGCTGCTCAGTGCAGCGCAGGTTCCCTTAAGGACGCTGCCATTTTTGGTTCTTGTGAACGCAGGAGGACTTACTGGATGTAGAGATATTCGCCTTCCCGAGTCCATGCCCGGGCGGCAAGCAAGAAACAACACGAAAAAAATTGAACACAATAGAAAAAACATCAGGCTTTGAGGAGCAGAGTTGTGTCTCTGCCGGAGCCTTGAACTGGGCTCTACAGAGACGGGACCTAAGCTGCTGGATGTGTTTCACTACGGCTCTTTTTAGCCGCGCACCCTCCTTCTCCTGCACATAACATAACTGGTATGGTCTAAAATATGCCCACATACATGTTTTAGTAGAGGCTCTGAAGATAATTATGAGCCTTTCGATTTGTATCCAAAACATTTTCGGAGGCGATCTCTTCTTCACATGTCTGGGATTGAATGGGTGAATGATCTTCCGGGCATGGAACCACCACTTAAACAGGCGAGTGCTGCAGTACTGCGCATGGTTGCTAAGCCCATGGTGGCATACGATGAGAGCACCTGTCCTGGGGACCTGGGTAGTACCTGGTTGTGACTGATTTAGCAGTTTGTCTTTTTTTTCTAGTTTCCCCTTGACATTGTGACTTGCTGCTCTAATTAATTACTTTCCCTGAAGCTCTATAAGCCTATTATTATATTCCATAAAAATAAATAAAAATCCTCTCACTTGCAACTCAGGTGCTCTTTTGCATGCAATGACACAATAAAAAGCAGCATGGTCACCTCTCCAACAAACTGGTTGAATGACATCCATTCTTTTCAGACCAAGATTTCCACATAGGTACAAACTCATCAGTGTTGTGCTCTGTTCTTTTGTGGGTTTGTGGTAAAAATCATTTTGCTTTTAACAAAGCAAATTTAACATTTTCTTCTCTTCGGAAATATGACGGCTTGGGTTGGTGAAACACTTGAGTGCTGTGCGCAGTAGGAGGGGAGGAAAGAGGTTAAAAAAAGAGAAGGGCCAGACTTGCTTATCATTTTCTCTCCCTTTTTCATCCCTCTTTCATCCCCTGACCTGCCTCCATGTCTTGTTTTGGCTAATCTTCACAGGCGATGATGGGGATGAGGAAGTGGTGGGGGATCAGTGAAGAGACCCCAAAAAGGCCCTGTGGCCAAAGTGCACCCCCCCGTAGTCTATGGTGCTTTACCTTCCTTGAAGGATGGATCCGCCACTCGCTTCCTGGCTGCTCCCAAAATATCCCCCCCCCCCCCCCCCCCCCCCCGTGAGCTTCCTGTGCATAATCATCCCCAGCTGTAACACTGGGAATAAATAGGGCCGTGGAGACAACATATTTGTAATTTTGGGGTGAGAGTGAAGGAAGGAGTTGAGGAAAATTGGTAGCAGGCCACAGAAATTAGCATTCTTTTGGCTTTAGAGGGCATTAAAGATTAAAAAGCTGCAAAGTCCCTTAAGTATTGGGGTCTTGGGAGAGAGGGCGCCTGGTTGGAGAGATGAGAGAGGGAGGTGGGGAGGGGGTAGAGATCAGAGCTTCAGAGGGTTTTTGTTTGGGCCACAGATGGTTGGTTTCACTAGACTACGGACCTCCTGCAGTGTTTAGCCCAGGAGATAGTGCAACTGTCTATTATTGATGCTTGTTTAGAATGTTTTGCTGTGCTTCATTGGCTTTCACATATCAGCTTTCATGCGTCTTTTACACTGCAACTTGCTAGTGAAAGGCTTCCACACAATGGTCAACACAGAAAAAGCAAGTGTATAACAATATTAACACAACAGCACTCGTATGTTTTTTTTAATGGTTTTTGGTCTTCCAAACTCAGGTGTCAGTTTTGTAGAGGTTTTGTAATAGCTCTATTCAAACACAACAGGACGGTTACAGAAGAAGCCACAATGCTTGAATAACATCCCCCTTTGTGAGAATGGTGTGACTGCTGGAGGACAGTGGTGGGCAGGAAAATAACATGAAGGCAGAAGAGTATTTTCTCTCAGGCTGCATCAGCGATTGATTTTAAAACTACTATACAGTGGCCACTTTATTTGGTGCACCTTTAAAATCTAGAGCAATCCAACACAGCAGCTAAGCCAGACATTCTACGAGAGATCCCAGAGGTATTCGGTCTACTATGTTTATTATTGCAGTCACGTTGAACTGGACCGTGTTATACTGAAACGTGTCTTCAATGTTTTACCCCACCTCATTTTATGAAATCTGTGGAGCTTCCATTTAATCTAAAGGCATCAAATTCAGACTGGAGCCATCGTGGAAATGTTACAGAAATATTAAAAGATCAAACCACGTTAGACTAACTTTTGCAGAAAAGTGACCGATGATTCTTATGTGGACATGACACCAACCTGTCTTGCCATCTCATTTATGTAACAAGGTGCTTGTCTGAATAGACATATAGAGGACACACATGCACCAGCGATGTCTATTTCAAAGATATAATATTCAGTGATATCACAAAGTTTACAATAATATGTTTAGTTCAGTGATGTTTATTTTAACTCACAAAAAGGAACTTAAATGTGATTTCGTAATTTTATAACTGGAGTTCCTTCAGACATTTAAATGTAAAGACAAACTTTTCTATTTGCTAATAAGGATAAATATAAATGGACTTGTACTTTTAGCCACGACCGACTGTTAGCGACTCTCAAGGATTTCCCCGTTATTAGTTGTTAAACAAAAGAAATTGTCTCGATGGCTTATTTGAGTGTATTTGCCAAAAAGACCCTGGGATAATTTTATGCCGGAATTTAACTTTAAACATATATATTGTGTTATTGTTTTGTACATTTCAATATATAAATGACCTGTCCCTTGGTTTTATGATATTGGGTTGATGGGCAGTTAGTGGCAGTATGTGTCAAAAAACCATAGAAAACACTAAGCTCAGATGGGAACCAATCACAGCAGAACACCTCTGTTGACACTGTGCAAACTGGGTGCGTAACTAATTCTGAGACATACATTTCAGCACCTTTCCATACATCCTTGGTGTTAAACTGAAGAAAGGCCCACACTGCCGAGTTGACCCTTTACCCTGCCTGTATGACAGGACTCATGAGCTCACTCGAGGTTTCCCGAAATGCACAATCAAGACCCTGCTGAGAAGAATTCCTGTGATTCTGCCATCATTACTGATGGCCCAACACCAAATCTCCCAACAAAATGGTATAAAAACAGTTAAACTATAAACAGTTAGATGATCAAGAGTATATTTTTATGACCAAGTACACGAAGGAATTGAGCAGGCCTTGCTTTACAATGTTGATAATATATTAAATAATATAATTGGACATTAGAAACAACCAAACCATGTGTTACAGACGGGTTAGGTCTTTTTCTTTTCTATTTCTTTGTTTGTTTGGAGCTGGTTGTGTTAACATGTGATGCACAGCTGTCACCATGGTAACTGTGTTGTCACTTCCGGCGCAGTCGGTTGGCGGGAGCGATGATTGTTCATCTAGTCCACCTAGAAGACATCACAGGAGAGAGACTGAACCACCACCCTGACGTCCGAGTGCCACACACTGGTAGCCGCTGAACCCATAGCTTCTCCGAAGCGTTTTCCCCTCTGAAGACGGACGCTAGGGACACCTCATCATCACCTGCTTACATAAAGCCTCACCTCTCTCTCTCTCACCCATGATCTATTGACTCAGTCAGCACGCTTGGGCTGATCTGCTTAGGAGAGCGGAGCGCGGGATGTTTAAACGTCGTTAAGCTTTGTATTCCTTTTCTTTTCATACATCACGTGGAACAACACAAGGTTTTGAACCTTATGGTCGTCCAGTCATAACACATGTCATCAGCAAAGAGATAGAATGTGGCTGTTGGTATCATGTAATGTAACAAAAAGATTCCTTCTTTTTGTAAACTGACTTTTTACTTACAGATTCTAATAAATTACAAGTTCCAAACAGAAAAATGTTATAACATTTTTATAGACAGTACGGTTTGGTTTGTTACTTCTCTGCAGGTCTCTTGTGGTAAAATTTAAAAATCAAACCTAGCATCGGTTTTTGCAACCTGCTTAGTGTGGTCCCACCTTTCATCTACCGTTCATCAGCAATGCGCAATGCTGCAAATGAAAACAGGACGTGATAGACTGCCTGTCATCTGCACTCGCTTGACGCGCTTTAATTAATTACACTCTTCAAAGAGAGGTCGAAGAAAAGTACCCTGAGAAACAAACTTTTTGTTGGTCGCTTGCTGGCTCTCGTCATTGTCTCTCCTTTGAAGTGGCAGCTGATTTGAAAGCAAGTGACCCCAGGTTTTTCCTCCCACTTTCATTTTTTTTCTCCTCTGCCCCTATCTGAGTGCTGACTTACTCATTAAACAGGGCTAAAATTCAAATTAGCAGCCTCTTAGTCAATCACATGTGGATCATTCGCTCATTATAGCGCTCCCACAGCTCACCTTCAGCAAACTCCTCGCACAGATCTTATTGCACCTTGCTTCTATTTCACACTGTCAGCAAATGAACACTGAGTGCATCTTAACTTGATTTGCCTTTCTGTATTTACACTTCCCATCACAAAGTGCTCTGACCTAGAAGGCCCCCGATTTCTCGTGAGCCTTTCTAATTCAATAAGTCCTTTGTTTAGAACAATGGAAATAAAAACTTGCTGTGGCGGGACCTATTTATAACTTATAACTATAAAACTATGCCAGCGAAGGTGTATTGCCAAATGACCCAGTAAAAAGGCTTGCTTGTCATGCAGTACCTGAATGGGCTCGTTTTGAAGAAGTGAAAATATTCTTTTTTGTTTGGCATTGCAAAATCTGTGCGCTGAGAAAATAGGTTGTAGGGTAGAACTGAGTAAATAAAGTAATACAATAACAAAGGTAAGCATGTCAGTATCATTTGCCATCACTTGCAGGGACTGTCCTTACAAAATGACAGCTTTAGTTGTCTGTTCAAATGTCTACAACGACCACACATTTACTAGAGAAGCACCTTTCCATGGGAATTTGGATGTGTCAGCAGGAAGTGCAGTGTCGCTAGAGAGCCGCAAACTTTGCATGCTATGTAAACACTTTTTATCGTCGGGTTTCGAAAGTCCTTCTCCATGACTTCTCCGAACTCCTCCCACACCCGCTGCTTTGCCTCTGACACAGCAGAGGCTGCAGCCCTTCTGGCCTGTCGGCACCTTGCAACTGCCTCGGGAGTCTTCTGGGATAACATATCCCGGAAGGCCTCCTTCTTCAGTCGGACATATCTACTTTTTGACTCTCACCACCCTTTGGAACACAAGCTTGGCGTTATCAGAACACTGCAGCATAGAGCTGATAACGTACCCACTAGCTCACAGGCTCAAGGGGAAGAACGCAAGCACCTGAGAGGTGCCCTCACAACTTGTGGATACCCCAGCTGGACCTTTGTTAAAACGGCAGCTGCCTCCAGAAAGAAAACCAAAGTGGTTGAGAAAGAAAAAGATAACAGGAGAAACAACATAGTCATCCCATATGTGGCTGGGGTATCTGAGAAACTCAGGAGGATCTTCAACAAACACTGCATCCCTGTGTATTTCAAACCCGGTAACACACTCAGACAGAGACTAGTACATCCGAAGGACAGAACACCACACCACCACAAAAGCAACCTGGTTTATGCTGTCCAATGCAACGAGGAATGCAAAGATCTTTACATTGGAGAAACAAAACAACCACTGCATAAACGCATGGCCCAACACAGGAGAGCTAACTCATCAGGCCTGGGGCCTGTTTCACAAAGCAGGTTTAGTGAAAACTCTGAGTCTGTTAACCCTGAAATGAGGGAAACTCAGAGTTTTCCGTTTCACAAAGGGAGGTAACTCAAACCAGAGACAGAGGGGTAACTCTAGCCTGTTTCACAAAGGGAGGTAACTTAAACTCTCGGTCAGTTACCATGGTAACATGCTCTCTGAAACTAACCTGGTCGGGACCAGGTTTTTCTCAGAAAACCTTGAGTTTCTCTCTGTCTCCGCCCTCTTTCAGCCACACACGGTGTTTCATTTCCTCATTCATTCAGTCAGCTGGCGAGTTTTGGCGAAGTATAGTTCTGCTATAGTTCCGTCTGTTTTTCAGAAAATCACTGAAAACATCAGTCATTAGAAGTTATATGAGGTGCCGACTATTTCACTACCATGGCGTGTCCTTCTGATAACAATCCCGTGGATGAAGCTGCAGAATTACTGCGCAGAGAATTAAATATTCGTCGGGAGATGATTATCAAACTATTGATTATAGATGTTCTTGCATTTCCAGGCAATTCTCTGTTTGAGCAGTAGCGTTTCATATCACAGCAGATATTCTGTTGCGCTGCGTTTTTTTGCAAACGGGAGTTTTTGTATACAACGTATAAAAGTCATTCAGTAGGCCTACATTAGAAGTTATATTAGGTGTTGAATATTTACACTACCATGGCATGTTCTTTTGATAACGATCCCGTGGATGAAGCTGCAGCATTACCGCAAAGAGAATTAAATATTCGTCGGGAGATGATTATCATAGACGTCCTTAATATACTGCAGCCATAATTACAAAATGAATGAAATGGATCTTTTGAGCAAGTTGAATGTATTTGACTTAGCGTTTCCTAAATATAATCCCAGCTTTTCTTGAAATTCATAGGTTCAAAAGTGTGTGCTTTTAGTTGGGTTACCGGTATATAAACTACTCCTATACTGTATAGCCTTCTGATCCAGAATATCACCTATAATGCGAGGGGGCTGAATACGGCACAACACCGGTTCATGTCACAGTCCATCTCACCCCTCCTTACATTTCCAACATTAACAACCAGTAATGCTCTCATATCACAGCAGATATTGTGTGTTGCGCTGCGTTTTCTTGCAAATGGGAATTTTTTTTATATAACATTTATAAGTTGAATAAAAAACAGCCACTTACGGTAATATTTACTTTACCATGTAAAACATGCTCAAAATGAGGCGTCACCATGAGATTGTGCCGATGTTTTACCTGTTTGAATACCTGTATGTTTTTATGTTTCATCTTAAGCTGCTGCCAAGTGCGCTTCTACCCCGCGGGGTTGCACTTAAATGAAATAAATTAATAGACTACCACTCAAGCAGTTTCCCCTGTGATATTACTGTGATTGCAACATGACTACATTTAAACTTACGCACTGACCCGAGCAGCAATGTTCTCCCGCACCGTCTCCCTCTCTTTTGCTGCAGCAGCGGTGTAAACCTGCTCAAACTCACCGTATGAGCGCATTATTATTTCCAGTTCCAGTTGTAGCGTAGCGCTCCGCTTCCCCGTTGCCTTGGTGACTCGTCGAATCAGGGCTCCATTGATGCTGTCTTTTTTTACTTGTGGTGCACGCGCTTAACTCCAGGTCAAACTACTCTGAGTTGATCAACCTAACGCAAATCTGCTGTTCTGGAACCGAAAACTCAGAGTTTCCTATCTCAGAGTAGATCAACTCAGAGTTCAGGGTTAGACTCAGAGTTTTTTGAACCTGCTTTGTGAAACAGGCCCCTGGACTCCGCTGTCCACTTACATCTCAAGGAGAAAGCCCACTCCTTTGACGACAGCAATGTCCAAATCTTGGACAGAGAGGACAGATGGTTTGAAAGAGGAGTAAAAGAAGCCATCTATGTAAAAGTGGAGAATCCATCGCTAAACAGAGGAGGAGGTCTGAGACACCACTTATCTCCAATTTACAATGCTGCCCTTTCAGCCCTTCCCAGGAGATTCAACAATCTAACCTCAAAGGACAACTGTTCACACATGGCCCCGTGTGACCCCAACTGCCCACCAACGACTGTCACTCTAACGACGGGCGCGGGCATTTGGAGCACAAAGGGTTTCAGTGACATCATCGGCCTTGTGAGAGGTTAAATACCTGGATCTCACACCAGTTAGTTGGACCAGTCCCAGCCTGGTCAGATGCGTACATGAACTGATGAAGCCTCTTGGATGAGAGGTGAAACGTCTTCCTAGACAAACAACCAGTCCAGTTGTTTTTGACTGAAATTGCTTTGAAGATAACGATGACCTGGACGAATGAGAACATTCACAGGCCCTTCAGTCGGACAGCTTCCCTGACCACCGGTGTCTACCACGGTGTTCGAGGGTTACCGCCCCTTGAGGCACCTAAGACCCTGAGGCCACAGCTCACTGCTGCAGCTTCAGCAATGGAAGCTTTGAACATTGCCCAATCCGGTTCAATGCCCCCAACCTCCACAGGGATGCCAGAAAAGCTCCGCCGGAGGTGTGAGTTGAAGATCTCTCGGACAGGGGCCTCCTCCAGACGTTCCCAGTTCACCCGCACTACTCGTTTGGGTTTACCTGGTCTGTCCAGAAACTTCCCCCATCCTCTGATCCAACTCATCACCAGATGGTGATCAGTTGACAGCTCTGCCCCTCTCTTCACTCGAGTGTCAAAAACATACGGCCTCAGATCAGATGATACAATCACAAAATCGATCATCGACCTTTGGCCTAGGGTGCTCTTGGTACACTTATGAGCATCCTTAGGTTCGAACATGGTGTTAGTTATAGATAATCCGTGACTAGCACAGAAGTCTAATAACTGACAACCACTCAGATTTAGATCAGGGAGGCCGTTCCTCCCAATCACGCCTCTCCAGGTGTCTCCATCATTGCCCACGTGGGCGTTGAAGTCTCCCAGCAGAACTATGAAGTCCCCTACCGGAGCCCCATGCAGGACTCCATTCAGGGTCTCCAAGAAGGCAGAATACTCTGAACTGCTGTTCGGTGCATATGCACAAACAACAGACATAGTTTTCCCCCCTACAACCTGCAGGCGTAAGGAGGCGACCCTCTCGTCCACCGGGGTGAACTCCAACACCGCGGCGCTCAGCCGGGGGTTTGTGAGTATCCCCACACCTGCCCGGCGCCTCATACCCTGGGCAACTCCAGAGAAGAATAGGGTCCAACCCCTATCCAGGAGTACGGTTCCAGAACCGAGACTGTGTGTGGAGGTAAGCCCCACCAGATCTAACTGGTAGAGCTCCAGCTCCCGCACAAAGAGAGGTGATATTCCACGTCCCAAGAGCCAGCTTCTGCTGCCCATGTCTGGTCCGTCGAGGCCCCTCACCTTCACTGCCACAATCTTCGCAAAAACAGGTCTACACATTATTCATCTCAATGTAAAAAGCCTTTTCAATAAGCTAGATGAAATCAGGCTACTGGTCTGCAAAAGTAAGATCGCAGTGTTGAGTTTTTCTGAAACATGGCTAGATAGCTCCATAAATGAGGCCGAGATAGAAATTGAAAATTACACGGTTGTCAGAAAGGACAGAAACCGGAGAGGGGGAGGGGTTTGTGTTTATGTTCGAGCAGACATAGGCTTCAATGTTAGAACCGAGTTGGATCATGTTGATGTAGAGGCCGTATGGCTGGACATTTTACTACCTAAATCCAAACCCATTTTAATAGGAGCCTGCTACAGGCCACCGGATCAACAAAACTTTTATGAACTTTTGGAAGAAACTTGTGCAAAATCTGTAGACTTTGTTAAATCCGAGGTGATAATGATTGGTGATTTTAATACAGACATCTTCAAGCTCTGAGGTCTTTTACTAGCCTATTTGATTTACACCAGTTGATCACACAATTCACAAGGGTCAGTACTGATACCCAAACCATCATTGATTTAATACTTGTATCGGACCAATCAAAAATACTGAAAAGTGGTGTAATAGAATATGGACTTAGCGATCATTCAATATTTTTTTGTACACGTAAAATCAAGAAAGCACAGTTCAATTGTCATAATACGATTAAAACTAGATCTTTAAAAAACTACAGCAAGGAGGCTTTGTGTACGCTATTAAGTGATACAGATTGGTCTCCTGTTTACAATTGTGCAGAAGTGGATAAAACTTGGTTAACCTTCAAATCATTGTTCTTGGCAGCATTAGACACACTAGCCCCAGTAAAAAACATCAGGATAAAAGCCAGAACAGAGCCCTGGATAAATGCAGACATTTTAAAAGCCATAAAAAGGAGAAACGATCTTTTTAATTCTTTGAGAAAGATTAAAAATGAGAATTTACTAATGGAGTATATAAAACACAGGAATGAGGTAAACCAATTGATTAGGAAGGCTAAGGCAGGATTTTTTTAATGATAGAATAGCAGAAAATAGGAACGCCCCCAGGAAGCTATGGAAGACCCTGAAAATGTTAGGGTACAGCAAACAAGTCAAACCCAGATCATTTAACCTCAACCTGAATATAGAAGGCACAGTTATATCTGATAGACAAAAAGTGGCAAACAGTTTAAATAATTATTTTACAACCATTGCCAACACATTGGTAAGAAAGTTGCCGAATCAAGTAGGGCTATATGGTGACAGTCATGTTCAACAGTTTTATCAGCAGAAGGGAGTCCAGATAAATACTTTTTCCTTGACGAAAGTACCCAGCGATGCGATTCTCAAAAAGCTCAAAAGTCTAAATCCTAATAAAGCAACAGGTTTGGATAATATTCCCACGAGGTTCATTCAAGATGCTGCAGAAGTTATTGCTCCATGCATAACCCAGATAACCAACATGTCGTTTGAACAAAGCAAATTTCCAACTGAATTTAAAAGGGCAAGGCTAACCCCTTTACACAAAAAGGGAAGCAAGCTAGAGCAGGGAAACTATCGCCCAGTATCTATTTTATGTTGCCTCTCAAAAATAATGGAAAGGGTTGTCTATGAGCAAATAGAAGGCTATTTATCCACACATAATCTTCTGTATGAGTTTCAATCTGGTTTTAAAAAGTCTCACTCCACTGATACTGATCAGCAGGCAGACACTGTCCCCATATTTAAGAGTAAACTTAAGCTGGACTGTCTTGGCACAGATGGCTTCTTGGTGGATGATACAGTGGATTTTAGCAGCCTCACCTCCACTCTCTCGCACCCTGGCGCACACCATAGAGGCCATTCCTTTGCGCTCGCCTGTCATAGCCGGAGCCCCATCCGTTGTAACTCCACACAGCTTGTCCCATTTTGTCCCGTTTCATCTACTTACACAAAGATACTCGGTTGAGTCAAACGAAGTGAAAACAAAGTTCACAGATATGTTTGAATCTAGTTGCCAACTCTTTTGAGGAAGTAACTCAACTGAGACTGAACAAGTGTTGAATTGACACTGTATTTTTAACACACAACAACAACACCAACACTGGAAATCTAACACTTTTGATTTTGCTGCAAATTATCCAAACTTGACTCTAAGTTGTTTTGCTGACTCCAGTGGTCTTTTCACCTTGTACATTATGAATACATATTTATTCTAGTCCAATTATATGGTTTACACTTTATTTAAGTAAGTTTCTACATTAAACCAAATGGAAACTATAATATATGTAATTATTTTTCACAAACATTAATTTTATGTTATTTTTCACAACATAAGAGTGGAGCTCCACTCTCTTAAGAAAGGCAGGCACACTACATGCCCATCCTAAAATGGAAACTGGGATGGACAATTATAACACTTAGATATGGTTTTAAGAAGACAATTTTAAGATTTGTTAGATTGTGACAGAATACAAGCTTTTGTCTCTGGCATGATAGTTGAATGCTGTCACACTCATCCACAACCTTTGCCTACACAACCTTTCGTTGTACTTTCTGCTTTTCTACATGAAGGGCATTGGCACTGAACAGACTTCCCATGGACCCTGGGCTGTTTTTTTTTCTCTGTCCTTGTTAGGACCGGAGTAGGAGGCATCTTTCATTTTTTTTCAACCTAGTTTAGATGAAACCAAGTTCACATCTGTATGACAAAAGGCTCTACATAGCACTGACTTTGCTGTGATTGACTGGTATTCACTGCCTCACATACCCGTCCATTCTCCTCACATAGTAGTCTCCTAGCGGCAGAAAGTGGGGTGCAGAGACTGTAAAGATCCAGGGTTGCCGCTGCCCAGCACCATTTTCTTTAACCAGTATAGCAAAAAACATGAATTTATTAGAATGAGAATTAAGTAACTAGCTAGCCACTAAATAAGCTTGCTTTGAAATAACTTTAAAGGAGCAACTATTCAGAAATGTGACGTTTTACAGCACAATGCGAATCTCTACTGCTTAAAGTTGTCACTAATAATTCCACAATAAAATCGCAATTAAAGCTGCAAGCAGCAATGAATGGGCCCCCGCACCATGTTGCTGTATATTAGATGTAGTCCACATCATATAGATTTCATGTAAATCGGATGCTGTTGGTTTACTTCCTGTTGTCAGTAGGTGGCGCTATGACTCTGACTCAATATGGATGTGTAGATGTCTTCAGGTCTGGACCCTTATCTAAAATGAGAAATTTGGGGCAAAATAGACAATGTAAAGTCAAGTTACAACAATTTTACTATGTCATGGAGAAACATACAATTTTCCCATTTCACCGCAGCAACCCTGTTGCAGTAAAACACAAATGCTTCACAAATTCACAATGCGAAGGACTTGTGATTCTGCTGACCACCTTCAAGATATATCTGTTTAATTCTCTAGGAGGAGTTACGAAAAACCCCATACCTGAAGTATCTAAAATGTCGGGTTGTCACATTCAAGGTATCGACTAATCCTTCGCAATTTAGCATCACATTAGTGGAAGGATTATACCAACAAAATATGAAATTAATCTGATTATCTATCTAGGAGGAGTTAGAAAAGGTTTGCATGAAATACACAAAAACGTCACAAAATTCAAAATGGCCGACTTCCTGTTGGGCATAGCTATTGAAAAATAAACTGAAATATGACTGAAATGATTAAAGCTATGTGGGTAGAACATTTTGTGAATATCAGAGCACCAGTGTTTCAACTAAGGCCTTCCAGGC
The DNA here is from genome assembly GCF_963691815.1 of Echiichthys vipera. Lineage (NCBI taxonomy): Eukaryota > Metazoa > Chordata > Actinopteri > Perciformes > Trachinidae > Echiichthys > Echiichthys vipera. Next base: position 3,200,710 of record NC_139835.1, read on the forward strand.
ATTAGGGGGCGCCATGGAACCAGCCAAAAACACACTAAACAAATCGCTGTATTTTTTCAGAATTCGTTGAAGGGTTTTTGTGTGTGCCAACATAAGTATAACAAGGGCGCTAAAAATGTATACAAAGACAAGTAATTAGGGAGGCACTACAGACTGGAGCCAAATTATGACATGAGTCCACAGTTTGTTTGCATCCTAAAGGCCTTAAACATTCAGAAAATTAAAATTAAGGAACAAACTCCAGATGGCTGACTTTCTGCCAGGGAAAAAAACAAAAAACAAATTTCAACATGTTGTTCAAGATGAGACGATTGATCTCACCAAATTTTGTGAATATCAAAATAACCTTTTCCCCAAACATGGCGTGCATTTGAGGGCACTGGAGAGCCCATTGGCCACAGGCCAGCCTAACTGCTGCAGAACTTTGCAATTTTTGTGACTTCTGACCTGTGTGCCAGCTTTGGTGAGCTTTGGAGAATCCCAAGCCCCTCAAAATGTGATGATTTTTGACACATAAAGCTGACTTTCTATTGTCAGCAGGTGGTATGTTTGTGTATATTTGTTATGTATGTGGTAGGTGCTATGATTATGACTCAATTTCAGCATGTAGATGTCTTCAGGCCTGAACTCTTATCCAGTTGTGGCAGATTGGAAAATGTAAAGTCTTGGCAACAAACTTCCTTTTTTAAGTTTTGGGCAAAATGTTTCGCCATGCCACATCAAGGGGGTTCCATGAATCCTCAAAAGCTTTGCGATTTAACATCACAAAGGTCTTCAGAGGCAACCTACCAGATTTGAAGTCACTCGGGTTAATTCTCTAGAAGGAGTTTGTTAAAGTACAACACATCTGATTGGCTTCATTTTGCGAAAAAAATGCCACATTAAATCCAAAATGGCCAACTTCCTGTTGGACTTCGGGTATGGCAAACCAAATTTTGCATTTCTACGGCAAATTTAAAGGTGGGGGGAAGTGACTTTGAAATATTATATGACTTTGTTATTTGTGGCTATTACAGTTTTTCTCGATTGCTAAGACACATTTCTTGAAAGCTTCTCTCACTTTCTCTAAACTGTAAACACAAACCCCAATTTTCAAGCTACGTTGACAAAACCTCAGACTCACTATACTGTAATATGTCATACAGTAATTTGCTCTCAACATGTACATACTTTACTATAATGTCAAAAAATATAATTACCTATTCTCTTCTCTAAATCTTCGGATTATGGTGGACACAGTGAATCTAGCGATGTTTGTGTAATCACCCTTTCTCTGTGTAGTCAGAAAATACAAGTCTAAATCTGAATCAATTTGGTCTCTAAAACATTTCGGGTGTCCCTACTATCTGGCTCAATGGATAAATAATCCACGCACACTAGTTCAAGGGGATAGGTTGTGTGAATGTTTTCCAACGGGGCAGCCTTTTGGGGAAGGCCCTTCCTCATGAGACATCATGGACATTTCTTGCATTTATTTTCAATGGCCTGGGCCATCCTTGGCCAATAGAACCTAGCTCGTGCAAGGTGTAGGGCGCGGTCAAAGTCGAGGTGACCAACCTCATCATGCACACCTTGCATGGCTCTTTCATGATACTGGTAGGGCAGTACTAACTGATACACAGGGGAATCTTTGTCTTTGAACTTCCTGTACAGTACGCCATTACGGAGCTCAAGTTTGTTCCATTGTCTTAGCATGAGTTTCACATCAGGGTGCTCAAAGGTTGTTTCTTTGAATCCAGGTTTTACACCTCCTTCCAACAAGGTTGTGACACGAGCAATAGAAGGATCGGCTCTTTGTGCTGTGCACCAATCAGCATCGTTCATTGAGGGCAAGATATTTTCCCCATATGCCTCAGGGATAGCTGTAGGGTCCATGGCGAGGCACTCCACAACAACAAGGGGCTCTGATGGGGTTGACACAGAATGGCGCTGACACAAGGCGGAGAAAGTTTCATGATCTAGTTCGTTATGTGTTTCAATAAGACGTTTTTTCATGTCGTCGATGCGAGCTCTCTCTTTGACAAACTCCTCATCTTCATGGGGTGGCTCTTGGGGTCGCTGAGACAACCCGTCGGCATCTTTGTTAGCTTGCCCTGCCCTGTACTTAATGGTGAAATGATAGGTGGACAAGGCGGCCAGCCACCTATGTCCTGCCGCATCCAACTTGGCACTTGTCAAAACGTATGTTAAAGGATTATTGTCTGTTAGGACACTAAAAGAGGAACCATACAGATAATCACTAAACTTCTCGCACACAGCCCACTTGAGGGCCAAGAATTCAAGTTTGTGTGTGGGATAGTTTTGCTCACTCTTGGAAAGACCTCGACTAGCATATGCGATTGCCCTAAGCCTCCCCTCCTGCTCCTGATAAGGCGCAGCCCCCAACCCATCACGACAAGCATCAGTGTGCAGTATGTATGGGAGCTGTGGGTTAGCAAAAGCAAGAATGGGTGCAGAGGTGAGTTTGCTGATTATTGTTTGGAATGCTGTTTCACACTCAGGAGTCCACTGTTCGGCCAAAGACATGTTGGGACTGTGAACTAACTGGGATGGCTGCAATGTGACATTACGCACAATGACAGGCACTTTGGTACTGGCTTTAGAGGGAATGTCTACCAAAACTGACTCTATAAGCAGTCCCCCTGGTAACTTGTGCTGCTCGTGAGATTCAAGGACGAAGCTTATGTTCTGGCTCGTTTTCCTTAGTCTCACATTGCCCATGAGACATATCTTTTGGTTTGCCAGGATTGTAACTGGCTTTTTACTGTGTAACATGACAGGGTAAGAATGAGCGTCATTTCTCTGGGCCTGGGCGACATGCTGAAGGATCATTGCAAACTGCTTAGAGTGTAACTTGTGAATAAACTCGGGCCCATCTTGCTCTACTAACTGTTCATAAAGCCGTAAAAGTGCATTTGTCCCGATCAGCAGAGGAATTTTACTGTTGAAGTGACATTCGGGAACTAAAAGTGCGAGTACGGCCAGCTGCTGCTCTTTGCCTGCCATGTTCTGGGGGAACGTAATGTGTGTTTGAATGTAGCCCAAGTATGGGACGTTCTGCCCTCCTGCTCCCTCAATTTCGAGAAGAGCGTTTATGGGTCGTATAAGAAGATGAGAAAGATGCGCTTTGTGAAAAGACTCAGAGATTGTTGTTACCTGTGAACCTGAGTCCATTATGGATTCACATGTAATACCATCGACGAGCACAGAGGCTCCACAGCGTGGGCCTATAAGTCCTTGGGGCAAAGGTAAGTCAGGGCTAAAGATGCCCGTGGGTTGCATTGGGTCTTTGTTTTGCAGTTCAGTGTCAAAAGTTTTGGGACTCTGGGAATCAGGAGTTTCAGCTCCTTGGGGTCCCGCGGCAGGAGCTGCTGATAGTTTTAAAGCAAAGGGAGCAGCAGCATGCCGTGCTGCAAAGTCTGCTTGTTTGTTTCTCAACTCAGCAATCTTTTCTCTGACGAGAGTGGGGTTTGGCGCATTTGTACAGCGGGCTGCTATATGATTGTCGTCCCCACACTTGAAACAAAACCATGCACGAGGCATGCCAGGGATTTTGGGGGGAGCTTGAGGTTGTCTAGTGTTAGCAGCTAAAGACTCCTTGGGCTCAGTGTTCTCAGAATTGCATGTAGGCCTAACCCTCTGGTTTTGGACAAGCATTTGGACTTGTTTGGTCAATTCAGCTATTTGATTTTCAAGCTTGGCAGTTTCGTTTGGTTTTTGTGTCACTGGTTGTGGGCTTACAGGGGAATTGTTCATTCGGGTGGTGTCCGTTGGCTTTTGACTTAACTTTTCAACTTGTCTCATGAGTTCATTGACTTTTTGTTCAAGTTTCACAGTTTCATTTTCTGATGAGGTGGGGCTTGCAAGTGGCACTGAGTCAAAGTCGGGGATGCTGAAGACAGAATGGGCATGTGCAGCAGCCTTTGTTGCGCCCAAATGTTTCTTCATACGATCTAACTTGGCTGACCGTCTGTCTTCCTCAGTTCTCAACATGAGAAGAAGGTCGGGGAATGAGGGAGGAGAACTCTTTTTTCCTTCAAGCTGGAGACCTATTATCAAGCTTTGGTCCCAGCAGCCACGAATTAATTGCTTAAGGAGCAGTTCTTTTACATTTGAAGCAGAGGCTCCCCCTCTAGAAATGGCTCTGGTGAGGAGACTGTGAAGACGGTTCAAGAAGGCAGAGGGTTTTTCGCCACTGTTTTGGTTGGATCCCAGAAATGCAGTGAAGAGCTCTTCTCCATCCGCAACAACACCAAAAGCAGATTCCAGCTGAGTGACATAAGCGCTTGGTAGTGCAGTGACTCCTAGGGGCTTTACAACCTCTGAGGCAGGGCTAAGTAAGCTCTCTAGTATCTTCCTCACTTTGTGTGCATCAGTCAAAAAGGAGTCACTAAGTAAAAGATCAACCTGGATGCGCCATGCCTCATAGTCAACTTCACCATTGGGCCTTGGCAGTCGACCTGAGAAAGTGCGTATTTTTGCGTATGAAAGTGACGTGTGAGTTGGCTCATTACGAATGATGTGTTCAACTACCACTTTCTGGACATGAGAAGGGTTGTAGATACTCTCATCTATGTGAACTGAGCCTGTAGAGGGTTCAGCACGGGGGCTAAAGGCACTAGTGGGCTCTACCGGTTCACTCGGCTCAGTGTTATGAGTGGTAGTGTTAATATCTTGGTCATTAGTAAGTCGTGTCTCAGTCTGGGGTGTGGGGCCTGCCTGTAACTCACTTTGAAGGAAGCTAAGGAAGCCTGCTTTCCCACTATCCCCCAAAACCTCAAGTTCTCTCAGATATCTGCGGGCCACTTCTTTGCCCATTTCTCCTCGAGTGATATCTCTAACAGTTTTAGAAGACCAAATTACACTTCGGTCTGCTGGGCTTTGAAGTTCGCCTAAGGTTACAGGGTCAATCTTCAAAATAGCCTGTTCTGATTCGTAGATAACAAGTGTTCTGCCCTGAGGCTCATGTGGTTCATCTGGAACTCTAATTATTTCAGATATCTTTCCATTTGTCACAAACACATCAGAAATGTCACCATCTGTACAACTTTGTTCAACTCCTGTGACATACAGGGTTTTCTGACCATCGACTTGAAAACGTCCACAAAGATCCATTTTTCCTGTTGTTGGAATAAATTTGCATAAAGTAATCTCATATTTACTCAAATTGCCTTTGCATTTTAACTAACATTACTTGGTGTGTGTGTATAGCCAAGTTGTGCAGAGGTGCTTTGCAGGTCAAAGAAATCAGATAAGCCTGACTGTTAATGTGTCACCAAAAGGGGGGTCTGTGGAAACACAGACCCTGCTCAACTGATCAAGGACAGGATATGTCTTGAGTTGCAGCTATGTGACCCTCACCTTAAGAATGGTAATTCATTGTATACATTGTAACCACCAAAAGCCAATAAAATGAAGGGGTCCGGCAGAGATTACCTCAGAGCGGTAGGAGACTGTAGCTGAACACATCTCTGTCCGTTCTCCTTGCAAGTAAAATAACTCTTGTCTTTCTCTCTTTTGTTAAGTTTTGGGTGTTTTAGGTTGCTTAAACCTGACACCTGTGAAATATCAAAACAGTTTATCGTCTAGGTTGGAGATAACAACAGCCACTATACCAATCTCCTGGCTAGCTCGCCACTTTTGTAATCACCCTTTCTCTGTGTAGTCAGAAAATACAAGTCTAAATCTGAATCAATTTGGTCTTTCAGAACACAACTGTCTAAGCCTACACAACCCAGGGCTCAATAACTAGGATTCGTAAGGAGATTGGCAATGGTAACTCTGCTTAGAGTGAGAAGAAACCTCCAACCATAATAAGAGACTGACAATTACTTTAGTGAAAAAGTAGAACATGTATTGTCAAAATTTTAACCATTCTCACTAAAGACTCGACCCAAAAAATAGTTTCACAACATGGACATGAACAAAAACAATTGGAACAAAGAATTCAATCAGTTGAATGACATCTGTTACCAATGAGTTATCAGTTTCGATCCTGTTCATTTAGGTTGTTCTCCTTTCCTGCAGTTCTTCTCACTGTCCATATCAGTTTGTCGCACTCAGTTTTTTTGTATGCGTGTGTGTCATTGTATGCGTGTGTGTCAGGCCTGACCCAAATAAAAAAATATGAAAAAGTCTGAGATCTCAGATAAAAAGTAAAGAAAATCTTCCAAAGGAAATGGGAAATCCGTTTCTTTGTCCTACCACCCTCCTGGAAAGCAGGTGGCCATCAGATCCAGAACGTCCTTTGCAGACTCTTCAGGCAGAACCCAGTCCATGGATAGCACTGCAGATTCTTTAAACCGATTCTATCAATGAAAAAAAAAAAAACCAGCCTGCACAAAACATGCAGAGCAATTACTCAATGTGCAAAATAAAATGTATAATCCACCTAAAATGAATTACCTGCATTTGGATTTCAAAATAATAAAGAATATCTTTAAGTCAGAAAGAAAGTTGTCACAGTTACTGGCCAATAACAATACATTTGTTTATCCAAAAACAAAATAATAATACAATAAATGACCAGTGGAACAAATGAAAGTGCATATCAAACTTATACCGGGTTCACAACATCACTCCCCACAGCGTGTGTCAGCTCACGTGCAGTGCGGCTGCTAAACAAACACGTGTAGGTATGCTAGCTGAGCTTTTCACTGGAGACACAGCTAACCTCTCGTTGCAGCCTAAACAATCACTTTCCCACAAAAAATAGCATATCCTGACTGGTTTTATCGTTTAAAGTGTACACTGATTCACACTATTTGTGTCATCAGATATTACTGTTCTTTGTCTTCACTGATCACCTTGACCACCTTGACCTCCTCGACCTCCTCTCACACAAACTCTTCCTCTTAGATTTCTATCCATTGTAATGCCTCTCAAATCAGTGCTCTCTGAACTGACTTTATATATTCCCTCACATCATTAGCCACAAGTGTTATCAATTTTGAGTTGTTGTGTTCAAGTAGTGACAACCGTGCTTTAATTGTGTTTGACTTTTGCCACTTGTGCTCACCATTATGCAGCACATGTGAATCACAATGAAAATGTGTTGGTAAGTTGTGTCTAAACAGGTGAAAAGTGCTCATGGTTTTGCCAAAAGAGTGATTGATTCAATCAGTGTGTTCAGGCAACAGAGAAATTGGTTCAGACAACAGGGTTTAGTGTTTTAGCAATTGAGAAAAACTGTAACACTGATATTTGAGTCATTGGTTTTACCGAGATTAATTAGAAAGTCAGAGAGTTTGTTAGTATTTAATCAAATACATTGTTCACAATCATTGTTTTGTTTAATGCCTATGGGACCAAAATGTCTTAACAAGTACATTTTGGCATTCATAGACATCACCTGTCTATGAATATTGTCTAGTCAAGTGGTTTTGCTGAATTCAGTTATCTTTGGATATAGTCTCAATTCCCTCCATTCATATCCATCCGGAGGTTTGCCTGTGTTTAATACCAAACAGAATCTGTCAGAGACACACAGACACACACAAAGCACTTTTGGTTTTGTTGGCTCAGTTCATGTATTTCCTCCAAAGTACCTTCACAGTGAACACAGACAGAGTGAAGCCCATAAGGGTAACAACTTAAATCCAGGAAGTATGAGCTGAAGCTTTCCACATATACAGACTGCCAGTTATGTCACTAGCAGACAATTTTCAGCACACCTTTGGCAGTGTTATAACGGCGCACAGAGGAAAGTGCTGTGTTATGGCTGCTAATGAGGTGTTAGTCAAGACTCTACCTTCTTGAAGCACTTTTGTCCTGGCCTTAGTCTTGTATTACATTTCCCAAGAGTTGTTATTGTAAAGATTTCTTCTTTTGATGTGAATTTCTTGATGCTTTGCTGAGCTTTTTTGAACCAGTTATACAAAGAAGCTTTCTTGCATTATTCAGCCTTATGCACCCCCTGGCCACATCCACTGAATAAATATTATATGACTTCACAGAAAGTAAACAATAAAACTGTGTACTTGGTAATTTGGATTGACCATCATTCTTTGATCCTTTTCACTGCTAACTGTTGGCATGTTAATGGGGCCTACTGCTGCTAAAAAACTAACTGGCTTTCTGTGGTGACGTGTTAATTTTGCCAGTAAAAACTATGGCAAAAGAACTAATTAACTAATTCATGTTTTAATGCAAAATGACCTGCATGAAACAAACTGTAGCTCTTGGTCAGTAAAACAGTACCAGCAAATGACATCTTCAGCACTAGCAATTAAGTATGTAACACTTTTAATGATTCACAGCAGCATAAGGAAACAGGTTGAATATGTAGAATCTTTATTAAAAGCTATATATATATATATTTTTAAAGTTTACACCCATGGGGCGTATTGAGGGATACAGAATGAAAGTATTGCTTTTCCATAAAAAGAAATACATTTAGTCCGAATTAATATTTATATTTTGAGGGGTTTGACAACGACTTTCTGTTACGCTCTGTTTCCATTGTAGCAGCCAATAGCATTGGGCGTTGCGGGTTGCTAGAGTTGTCTGTTGTTGGGTGCAGCTACTGTAGGCTGGCACTGGGTGAAATGGAGTTTTCCAATCCTGCAGCTGCTTCAGAGCCTCAGTGAAGGGGGCATTATTGTCCAAGCAGCTGAGTGACCGGAGGCGGGCAAAAACCAGAGTCAATATAGGCCAAGCATTCACTCCATGGACTGAGAGAAAGGAGAGAAACGCCATTAAAACGCACGCCCAAATGGCTACGTTTCTCCTTGATCGATAAGATCACTTTAATCTTTTTACTTAGCAGTAAGGGCTAATGGTTACTGTCAGTCAAACTCCTCTGCAATACTTGTTTTTTTATGGTGTGATTTGCCGGACAGAATGGGTTGACACACTCGGCAACAAACCTGGCAACCCGACTGCTGGAATTATTTTTTGCTGTTGCGACTACGATCTTGAGACACTAGCTGACGGTATTCTGCTTATTCTCCATATACAACCTTTAAGCCTGAGGCTTTCTTCAGTGTTTATTTTAAGTGAAAATGTAACAAATATATATCTTCTTCATAAGCTGAAGTAGCTGCTTGAGCTGTTGCACTACCATCAATAAGAAGCATCAGGCATTCAGTAACGTTCTGTCTCTGTCAGTAATGCTATCTGATGTTTGCGGTTCTTGGATGAAACAGATTTATGGATTTAAATCAACAACAGTCCTTTGAGAAGCAGACAAGAAGTTGTAACAAAATGCTAGAACAAACCATGAAAACATGCTAGCAGCATGTCCAATTTAAAAAGCTAAGCGTTGGACTAGCTATGTGGACTTTCAGTCAGCTAACTTTTGTGTTGCTATCAGAAGGAATTAATCTTTTTCAGGATTAATGTAGGCAGTCATCCTTCTAAATCTTCCTCTGGATGTTTGCTAAAGAAATAGCTGCTCCTTTCAAGCTGAACCCAGACAATGAACAGTGTTTTAGTGAGTAGGCTCGGTGACTGGACTTCTGAGATCAGGTAGCTGTGGTAATACTAATATTAATGCAAGGTGAGCTAGAACCACAGAGAGAACAGAAACTTGTGATAGACGAGAACATCTGTAACTTTGGTAACCACACACAACAAAGCTGTCGCCAGCTGTCGCCTCACTATGCTTAAAAGACATAAGCGACTAGTATTTAACTGACAAAAAGTAGACTAAAATGTCTAACAACTAACTAAAACTAACAGAAATCAAAATACTCAAGTTTGACTCAATTGAAATCAGGTGCCAACATTACAACTTTTTGGTGGTGGGTGTTTTGCTCCTTCAACACCTTATGGGGCACATAATGCTGTTTGTCATCAGTAGCACTAAGTGCACTCATTAATGCTTAGTACACACACCACATGCTGGCATTCATTACAGTAATGCATTGTGATAGGAATCACAGCAACATACAGTATAAGAGTCATGCAGGCACTTCAAAGCCAGGGGTCTGTGATTGATATTCTGATGTGTGTCTTTTTCTGACTTATTTGTCTTTGGCTGAAAAATAGAAACTAATGAGAAAACAAGTACTGGTTCTGATAAATTGGCTGTTAGTAAAAGGTCAGACGAGCCATCTGGAAGACCTGACAGTTCCAGTGGTGGTGGTAATTTACGTGTGTGTGAGTGTTTATAGTAGTTTACTACTGCTAATGATAATACGGAGACCAAGCAGCCCTTTTGGAACCTTGTGTGAAACTAAACTAACTGAAAGTGCAGTGTTAGCGATATATTCTACATTCTTGTTTTTGTCAACAAATCGCATAAAAACAAAACAAAAACCAACATGTGTTAGTCTGCCTCTCAATACCTTCTGATTGGTTTACTCTGTCCCATTCCCCACTGTTTCCAACTGAAGACCCAAATATTTTGGCACTGTGGTAAACTGAACCGACTGTATATATGAGTGAGAACTGAGTGGCTTCCTGCTGCTGATAGTCACTCTGTAATGGTGGCCACAAGAACTCTGCTACTAAACGGCACTGAAACACTTTTTCAAAGGTTGACTCTGAGAGGAAAGCTAGGAGTTAAACAACTGGGCCCTGGTAGACCTGATTTAATCATCCAGCAAAAGACAGGGAAACACAGAATACCAAAATATAACATTAAGTATGAATTCTGAGTAAACTGTACTTTTGAATGGCTTATCTTGTTGTAATTATGTGTTTGAGCTCAAACAACTCAATATCATCACGTTTTGCCTGTTACTAACAGCAACGCATTGATGTCACACGTGCAACTGCCAAAAACAGTTTTGAGAGAGTGGCATTGATGACTCTGAACTTTTGAGACAGAACAGACAGAAAGACAAGTAATTCAGCTGTATTGAATTTTCCACATCTGACGTTCTACCAAGTAAGTTGTTCGACACACGTTTGAAGGCTTCCCCTTTGTTAGATTGTTTCTGTTAATACAGTTATCTTGTTATACTTTTCTTGTGTTCCTCCTTTTCTTCCTTAATAGTTGCAGTTTTATTAAGTTTATTCTTGATTTAGCATTATTGCAATAAAAAATATTTAATTTACTTAATGTGTCCACCTCCTTATTCTCTCGAACCTCTGTCCTTATAACTTCTGCATTACAATTTCTTTCATTTCATTACAGTTTAATTTCTCTGTTTTCTTTACTTCCTGGGGTGTGTCCCCGGGTGGCATTGTTGGTCCCTCTTTAGTTTAGTCCCCCTTTAACACCGTACACTTTAACACTAAGCCCTCGCCACGCTAGCCATGGATGTATTATGATGATGCCCACCACTGTGCACTGCTGCAGATAGCAACTGCTCTGTGCATCTGCTGCGCTGTCATTGGTCAGGAGTCAATGTCCTGTGGGATGAATTAATTTAGCTCAAATGATCCGCAAATCAAGGCCACAACACCTGTCACTTACACTGTGAAGATGAATGGAAGCTGATGCTACTGTGTTTGGGCTGTAAAAAATAAGCTAATTTTGATATATCCTGTGTGTTTCTTGTGATTGGTAATGTTGCTGCTCTAGGTCTCACCAAAACCCAAACTATCTGTTCTTTTTGAGGTTTTTTTCATGAATAATTTCTCTCGTCTTATCAGAAAAGGTAGCCCTTGTTAGCCCATTTATACCAGCTGTCCCTTGCCATATGTAATGCTTTTGCCAAACATAGCTGTCCCGCTGATAAGGGCATTAGATCTGAAAAAAATGCATGTGTCATGTTGGAAGGCGATGGCAATTTATGTATTTTGTTGTTTAGTGACAAGGACGTTCACTATTCTTCACTGTTGCACCATCTGTTGTCGACAAAAATAGCAAGACCCCCTCCTATCCAACTTCAATACAACTCATGTCTTATTGATGGAGAGCCAAGCAGCCAAGGAGTCCAGAATGTTAATGTTTTCCATTATCATTGAAGTAAGATGCTGCTTGTGTTGTGCCTTACAAAATTATGTTCAGTTGGCTCAGGTGTCATCACGTCCTTAGTGTTTAAGTCAAGACACGTGATAACAATTGGTCATGTCTAGGAAAGGGACTGAGAGGTGGTAAATGCTTATAAAAGATAGTAAAAAAAACTACTGAGATAGGATTACTATTACAGAGTGCGCTGAGACATGAAATATTTACTGAGCTGTAATTTAACTCATTGTTCCAGACAACATTTTGACCATCAGTAAATTACAGGATATGATCTGTAATCGACATGGACATTCTGAAGGGTGCGGGAGACCTGAAGAGCAGGCAAATATGCGAAATGAATTAAAATAAATCATACTCCTTCTCAGAGGCATACTCTTCACTCACAAACATGAAACACACATTGATGTTATTCAGTGAGACTTACACTTACTGTGTATAATTAGCTGTGATGTCGCTCATGACTAAACATCCTAAGAAATCATAATAAATTAGAAATCACTGGGGGAAAATACGCTCCTTATAACTCTGAGACTTGCCTCTGTCTGAGAGGCTCTGTTATAGCTATATATGTCTCTTTAAGCACCCCTCCTGAAAAAGCTTGGTCGCTCTGATTGGTCGTTGTTTCTCGGTCTTCCTCATCTACACCAAGACTAGTAGAAAGAGGCTTAGTCAACAAAAAAAAATGGCGGCGCTTTGAGGTTATGACAAACTGCAGTAAAATCGGCTCTGCAATTGCCATGAGGCTCAATAGGTGGTGCACTATTATAAAAATAGAGAAAGAAACGGTCCCAGTGCACCCAAACAGCACCTGAGCAGAAACCATCACTTTAATTGAAGCACTATCTGCCGGAACCCTCCAACAGATCAGCTCCAGTTCCACTGTGTATGCGTCATACCCCCACAGCTCCGCCATCTTTGATTGGTGTTCATGCCTCCTTCCATAGTCTTGATCTACACTCTGTTTCTCTGCACCATCATCGCAGATGGGTAATAACTCTAATGTTACTGTAGTGGCGTGTACAGAAGTCCTGACGGCTCATTTAAACACCGACTCCTGAATACAGGTTGTTTGCACTTCTCTGTGGTTTGCGCTTTTTGATACTTTTACAGCTTTTTCATATAGCACCTCCACCGGATTTATAGTATATTTAGTGTGTCTGCTATATTCAAATTTATATTCGCTTTCCACATCAGTCAGCAATGGTTGGTCTGGCCAGGTGGAGCTGGTCACTGCCGATTTTGCTGCGTTCCATTGTACTTAAATCGGGACCATCCATCTTCTGACAAATAAACATGCAATGAAACGTTTAAGTTTACATTCCAAGTCAGGCTCGCTCTTATGTGTCAGACCGGTGCAGTAACATTTCATTACTGCTGACTCACAATGGAGGATCAACAGACATATGGAGTGTATGAAGGCACCAGGGTACATCTAAGTGTACGGCCTGTCTGCAGTTATAGACTGTGGAACTGGCTTGAGCATCAGTACCACCCCTTAACAGCACACACTCCCTGCAGACCCTTCTCTTCTGAGAGAGTTTCTCTCAGTCATGCTCAGATGTGGCTGCCCCAGGCACTGTTGGCTGAGGAGCACTTTGTAGCCACTCTTATACTTGAGTGTAAATGTTTTTCCTCCAGCACAACTTGCAGTATTGTAGGCTTCAGACAGTCAAGACGAGGAATCGCCTCCCCCACCATTTCTTTGAGCGAAGCTGGAAATTATATTATTCAAACTGGCACTACAACCTCCAGTTGGTTGCACACTTCCTTCTCTTCACTAGCCCTTTCTCAGTGGGTAACTAGACAGTACCATGACAGCCATGATTTCTGGTCAAACACATAACATGAGGTTGTCTTTTTGAGCAATTTTGAATTCATGTTTTTCCAACTAAGCTTGCTTGGTGAACATGTCAATTTTTATCCCTAGCTTTGTAGCAGATAAACAGGCATATTTTAGTCTGCGTCTGAATCACTGTCATTGTTATTGTTGGTTTTATCCATGTTGCCATCATGATCAACCATTGTCTGAAACATAACTTTAAAAACTTTTTTGGCGGCTAAGAGCATTAAAATCACAAGCAAACTACATTTCCCGTTAGGGTTGGGCAATATGGCAAATATATCATGTCACGATTTGTTTTACAGTAAAATCACGATTTTATCACTTTTTACATTGATTTTGAAAGTAACTGAACACTGCAAAGTATTTCCCAATGTAAAAATAGGCTATAGCCCTAAAAGAGAAAATCTATAACAAATTATTTAGGCCAAAGAACCTTTCTGACAGATTTGAATCAGTGTGCCAAGTACAGTGGGCATTTAACGAAGAGCTGCCTGTTGCCTCTGCTTGCTGCAGCGTGATTGGTCTCCTCGCTGTTTCATTCTCAGCAGACTGATTAGGACGCTGTCTTTTTAGGTGGTTGAAAAGGTTCGTTGTGTTACCATCTATGGTTACCATCCGATGCGCGCAACTTGTGTGACTGTTTGTGTGTGGGTGGGCAGCTTTGGGAAGAAGTGACGCGCTCATTCCTTATAAAACACATTAGGAGTCCGCTGGTGCACGGAACATTTAACAGTTTTTTCAGGCGTATATTTTACAGCTTTTCCGCAAATTCTCTCAATACAGTGATAGTCTGACGCTCGCGTGCTGTTAGGACACGGTAGTTTTGTATTAATTTCCTGATGAGACATCCTCATCACTGCCTGTAGTTTGTCTAAAAAACCCTGATGCGTCTGTGCAGAGCAGAGAACAGCAGTGGATAGAATTTTCCCTACAGACGATTCTACTATCTCTCTGCTTTGGCAGATCGTCAGCAAGTTCTAATCCTTCACCATCTAATACCACCAAATCGCCCACCCCTATTTCTCGTAATGGATTTCAGCAAATCTTGATGCATTTAGTCTGAATGAACGAGCATTGAGTGTAGATCATTTTGTTACACAAACTCTTTCCGGTTGTCAGTAATGAGTTTGTATTGTCTATAGTTTGATATACCATCTCCATTGGATCATTTAGAGTTGAGGGACGTCAATAGGGTATTTAGCATTGGCTACAGGATGTAACATCACCCAGGTGTTCCTAGTCTAGTTAATGGACACTTCAGCATGTGTTTGAGCAATTGTATTCCTAATGAGTACACCACTCTCCATTCCTATTATTATGTAAGATCATTGATTATAGTTGGAATGAATCAAACTTGTGGTGAAGATACATTGTTTCCTGTCAGTGTTGATAGAAGGAAGTCATTGATATTCCAGTAGAGAATGTCTACCACATTCCTCAGTCCCCACTCAAGTGGTTATGAATTCAGTCAGAGAAACAATAATCACAATTGCATCTGATTGTTTGTCTGAGTTGCTTATTTGTATGACTTTGACCAAATGTATACTCAAGCAGAAAAAATCTATCCGTGCGGAAACAATTATCTTCTTTTCTCAGGATATGAGGTCATAATAACTGTCAGGACCCAACAATTTAATTTCACTGGTGATCAACATGACCATGCCTCCGTGTCCTCTACCTCGGTTAGCATAAATGAGGCTGTAATGGAAGGTATTACCATTCAAGAAAATCCACTACAAAACAACTCCATAAATAATTCTGCCTCTCGTTTGATGATGTATTTTTTTCCATTAAGAGGACAAATGGAGGTGAAAAACACTTTGACCTGTCTAGAACACTGCCTGATACGATTTAGTGGCGCAAATTCCTTGTTCCTTGACTCACAATGTCACACAGATGAAGCAAATTGTTACAAAGCCATTACATTGGAGTCTAAGGTACTGATCTCTCCGTCAGTGGTCTCAAAGTGCATCCACAATATATGTATATGTATTATATATAAATATGCTGCATTCAGGGGTTGCATAGTAATAAAATCTTTATCCATTATTATTGCATTTATGTATGAGTGATATAAAGCATTATCAATTCTCAAACCACATCAGTGTGCAAGGGCTGTCTTCACTTAAATATCTGGGAAAGACTACAAATGGCAATTTAAATCATGCATCAGTTTTATATTTTACCTTACCTGGTAAAGCTCCATGCTTCCCGTTTGTAATGCAGGCTGTCGTGTGTAAAAAAAAGAAGTCTGATTGCATTTTATAAATCTGCATCAGAAAAACATTGTTACAGAAAAATGCACAGACACCGACACATTTTATTTTTATGTCTGTTTTTTTGTAATTTGTAATATGAGCCAAAATGCTTTGCTTTCTCTCTTGCTCTTTCTCTCTCATTTCCTCTCTCCACTGAAGGAACCTGGCTTTGGCTACTTGAAGGGGTTAAACTGTCCTTCTTCTCACTCTCTATCCATACACTGTGTTCATACTCAGAAATGCAGAAAATGAAACTTGAAAACTTTAATGTCAGACAAGTTTCTTGGTTGGTGTGCCAACATAATTGGTTGTATTTATTTTGTGTGTACAAAATAGTGTGTACATAAGTGTGTAAATAAGTGTGTACATTTTGGATGAAAAATACAGACTTGTTGTGCAAAGACCTTAAGTAGTAATGTCCAAATGAAGCTTCATGAAGCATCAGTTGTATTTGTTGAGTCCACTAGATGGAGCTCTTTGTTTAAAGAAAAGGGCTCAATGAATGGTTAAACCCCTTGTTAAACAGAGAGCGCCATCTAGATGAAAATGCTTCATGAAGCTTCATTTGGACACATCACTACATTCTATCACTAAAAACGAGATCCTTATCAGTACCTGGAATTGTTCATAGTTTCATTTTCTTCTTCTGTGTATGCCATGTTAGTCAGGTTGCTTCTACAGACTGAGCATCACACTGTATCAAGCTCAGTTGTCTTCACCCCAACTTGATTGCCCTTTGTCTATTGGGTAATTTCTCTGCCTACATAGACTCAGGATTTCTATGTGGGTAAAGCTCGCAGGCCTCTCCAACAGCAGCCTCATGAAAACTTTTGGTGCAAAAATGTGCCATAGACTCTGCTTTAGCTGTAAAGTACGGCATAACAAAGTTGGATGCTCTTACACAGTGATACATCTTTATTCTGTGCTGTTCAGTGATTTCCACAAGATATTTTTTTGGCTATGTGTGGTTATTTACTTAAGTCAGGCAGTGTTTTCCTACACTAGCCAATAAGTCTTTGCAACAGCCTTGAAAGAACATGAATAACCTTTCATCTGCAGTAAGCTGTTGAGTATATTTATGTGAAGAAGATGTCTTTTGTGTTCAGTCAAATCAAGAAACTGATCAAACTAGTGCAGTGCCTGTTAATAAAAATGCTTGTTTAGAATGGGCCGCTTGGTCAGTGTCCCTGCTTTCAGCTTTCTGAAGAACTGCTCATCCGCCCATGTGGCTGTACAGGCCGATGCATGAGCCGCAGATTTTTCCACAAGAGGGACAGGGATATGTAACACTGGAGGTTGTGGGCCCTGCAGCACGCTGATGGCTTTGTGCATGTTGCAGTGTCCTACTCACTGTTTCCTGCAGGGTGAAGTTTTCCTCATTGGAGGACAGAATATCAGAGTGAGTTTGGCTCTGAGCAGGTGGTGTTGTAGGAAATGTGAATGTAAACTAATTGAACATGCTAATGCACATCCAAGAGCATCACCCAACTCTTTATCCTCTCTTCTGTCAAGTGATGCACCTATTGAAGCCACTGAAGGAGAGATCAGTACCTCAGACTCCAGTGTAATGGTTTTGACAATATGCTCCATTTGTGTGACATTGTTCGTCAAGGAACAAGGAATTTGTACCACTAAAACGTGTCAGGCAGTGTTTTAGACATGTCAAAGCGTTTTTCACCTCCATTTGTTGTCTTAATAGAAAAAAATACATCACCAAACAAGAGGCAGATTTATTTATGGGGTTGTTTTGTAGTGGATTTTCTTAAATGGTAACACCTCCACGCTGAATCACCATTCATTGAGCCCTTTTCTTTAAACCAATAGCTCACTCTAGTGGACTCAACAAATACAACTAATGCTTCATGAGGCTTCATTTGAACATCACTAGTAGAAAGACTGCTTTCTAATACAGTAGGAGTACAAGATCTATTCACAGCAGTCAGTAACAATTCTAGCGTGGGACCAGGTGTGTATGCCAGAGCAAATAAAACATGATTTTGGTAGATTTGCCACCCCTCCCATTCAGATAGATTTCCAGCCGGACAGGCCCTGGGCACGCCACGCACGATTAAAGATAATGACAGAGGAGTGTCGTGCATGTTAAATTTAGTTACTGAATGTAACTGGTGTTCTGAGTGCAACTTAACAGGCTCACCAAACTCAGATCAAACTGTCAAACTAGTCAGATTCTTTTATTGTATTGCCTTTTTCTTTTTGAAACCCCTTTTTAGTGTACTGTTTAAGTTTGATTTGACAAAGTATGTCCTTCCACCTCCCATCTTGCTTGAGTCGTCGTTTCGTTGCTCTGATTGGTTGCCAGTCTATCTAATTTTGGTCTGAACTGTGTTTGAAATGGAAACATGAACTGAGTCTGTTGTTGCCAGGCTACCACAATTCAGGTATGAAATTAAATTCACATTTTCTAAACCAACAACTATGAATCTAAATGTCACAATATCATGTGAAATAATTTTGAAATATTGCAAACCAAACAGAAAACTAACCTCGTCAGATGGTTTGTCAGACATTATGTGAAAAGCCATCATGGGAAACTGATAGGGAAAGGGCAGGCACTTTTAAAAAATACCTGGCAGGTGACTCGATGAACATCTCATATGAAACTGTCAACAAAGTCAATCAAGAGAAGAGAGAAAACTTTTTTTTTCTATGCGAAAAGCCTACAGTGTTGTTATCTAAAACTCTCCAGCTCTGATAAAACTGTTGCTATTGCGGCATTTAAGCTAACCTCTTTAGGAGCCGCATTTGTTCTCTTGAACAAGTGGTCACCTCTCTAACTGTCATCACCCACTGCTCCTCCCTCTACTGCAGATAACTGCGCACAGAATGCTGATTGGCCAGCGGCCTTCTAGCCACAACACAAATGCATTACTTGGAGCCTGAAGAGATGGATTTTCATTCTGACAAAAAGCAGCAAAGGCTGACGAGCAAGAGTGCTCTCAGTCTACATATTTTTAGACTGATATTAGCTGAATGTGGTGTAAATAACCCAATGTCCGAAGACAAACTTTAGCAGGTTTTTTCCCCCCCTGCAGACAAATACTATAGACGTCCACGCAGACAGTCAAGACTCCATTCTATCCTATTCAACAATGCAAAAATATTTTTCGGAGGTAGGTTGTTTCTTGACAGGTTTTAGGTTTAATTCCAGTCACAAAATTAATCAGATTGAACACCCTTGTATTTAATTATGCACAACAGCAAGCTAAAGTCTGCTCTATAATCCAGTGATGCAGATGTTATATCGAATAAATGTTTCACATAAACAAATCTATCACTTAGTGGAAATATGTGTATTTACTCCATTGTGCTTGCTCTACCATATCCCTTATTTCACACACAATAGCCACTCAGTTGCTTTTCTTTGGGAGAAATGTGACAGAGAGGGCTCATTTGGCATGATGTGCTGTTCTTTATCATGTGAAGGTGGTCGGGATTATCATGCAGATGACTCATAGTAGAGCTCCAGAATGCTGTACCATTCATCTGTGTCTGGGCCAATAGAGGATAAGACGCTCTTTCACAATAAACATTAACAGAGATCATTTTGGCATTAAGAATGAGGATTATTTGTATAGCTCTAAATATGTGTACAGAATGATGCTGTCTGCATAAGATATTTTTCCCCTGTACAATGTGTGACATATACTGCAGAACAGTAACACAATGATATGAATATTACATTTTGAATGATTTATTGTTTTGTAAATCTATACATAATGTACATGTGCATTTCCACTGGCTGACTAGTGTTGGCAACAGACCCTAGATGTTCAAATTCTATTCAGACTTCATTAATCACATTATACGTACCCATGCCCATAATGTAGAGTTTTAACCCAAATACAACGCATGCTGAGAAGTATGCTCAAGAACTCCAGACTTCAGGAAAAAAATTGGATTAAAGAAAGCACACTATCAGCACATTTTACTGCTCTGCTCAGTTGATCCTTTTCAAGATGTATTATCCCACCTTTATTAGATAGGAGTAATAAACGAAGGGAGGGCACAATATGCAATTCCGGTCCTTGGGTGGAATCAGACAATGAACATTCCGGACATTCCAGTAAAGTCTTGTAACATGTAATTTATGCCCAGTTGCAGTTTAGTTACCAATCCATAGGATGGAGAAAGGGGAGTTGCATTGCTTTTGCTAGTGTCTGGTCCTAGTGACCCAGGTTGAAGAAAGCTGGTCCTTGTCCTGGTTGTGTGCTCTTAAACAATAGAGGAATCAGGTAACTCTTTGCATGAGGACATGTTGACTTAAGTGTCGATAAAATAAATAAATCCTTTTGACAATGCAAACTGTTTAAAGCAATCTTTGTTTACCCTGCGTCCTTCGGTTATTAGCCAAAGGTTATCTCAGTACATTTTCCCATGTTATTGAGTCTTTTGTAGTGGATTCCATTCTTCCTATTAGTCACATTAGTTCTATTTTATCTGATAAAAATCTCCCAAGGATCCGTTCGGAGTGTATACAGGCCACTTGAGCACAGTCCCTGTAATACCACATAAACATACTTAAGAACTAATGTGGACAAATTGCAGGCTTAGCCACTGATACATGCTAAATCTCCCCTCATATAGTTAGTGCTTTGGTGGAGCTTATAAGTTAATCACCACGTCTGCTATTATGCTATTATTATAAATGAAATGCACAGGGACTGAGATAGGTATATGCATTTGTTGCATTCAATGCACTTAATGAAATGCCTGCAACATGTGTGTATGTGCATGCATTCACACTCCATTTGGGACACTTCAATTTGTTGGTTACTAAAGGAATCCATAAAGAGTGAATTCAGTTTCTGGTGGTAAAAGTGAAATATGTGTTGAATAATAGCTCCTTATACCCCTCGAGCCGTCCAAACACACGCACAGATGGGTTTTAGTGCCCCACAGTAAATGGATACAACAAATTGCCATAAAAATGTAGAGAATACGTATCTAGCTCCCCCCCAGAGCACTGCAGAGGGAATGCACAGATTCACATTAATGTCCATGCTATAAAATGATATATTTGTTTTTGTCTCAGAGCAATCTGTACTCATATGATTCCAACAAGACAAACCTCTGGATGAAACAGTGAAAACCTCAAAGCACATATCTCATTACAGGCTTTTGTTTATAGCTTTGACTCTGCATGATACTGCAAATAGATTCTGGATTTTTCTTTACTATTCTTGTGTATTTCCTCTGACTCATCCCTTTTATGCTTGACAAATTCTGTGAATTGTTTGGAGGGAAGTAAAGGGAAAGTGTGAAACAGAACTACAGTGCCACCTTAGGTGTGGGGTCAGGGCAAATACCACCTTTGTCAATGATTACAAATGAGTAAATATGTTTTTAATGTTGCAAGATCATACAACGCAAGTTCTAAATGCTACTACTATCGTTTTGTGGACTATATATGAGTGAAGGAACATAGATTGTTTTCAAACAGCAAAAAAAATGTAATCTCAGTTGGTTCTTTAAAGTATTTTAAGTATTTTTCTCATAATGCTGATTTAAGTCAGTTCTCAATCAACATGCAAACCGCAAACCTCTAATATGCTCATAGATTTGTACTTTGTGGGTCTTTTACATCAGATACATGTTTGATGTGTTAGCAGCTCACCGTACAGCACTGTAAGGGACATGCTGGAGCCTTTCACATTTAGATGAATGTAATGGGCCTATGTTGTTGTATGTTTTATGTTTGTAATATCAGTTTAGATTTTCTCATATTCATTAGCAGACTATCAACCCATTCTTTGTTTATTAAACTTTTAGCCGTTGTTGTAGGCTGTTAAATCCAGTAATTGCTTAAGTTAAAACCAATTTGATCGGTACCACCTCACAAATGGCATATGAGGCAAAGCATCCCCAAAGTGTGTCATTGGAGAGGGTGGACAATGAAATTGTTCAAGTTCAAGAGTTCAAGAATGGGGCTTCTGCTCTCCTAATATCTGGAAACAAATGACAGATGAACTGCCGGGGACGTTCACAGTCATAAGCCAGTATTCGCACAGACTAATGGAGGCTATTTATGTAACATCTACCACAATAAAACACAAATATGACCGGTTCAACAAAAAGTCTGCTGTCTCAGCATCTGTTCTCAGTCCCCTTCTCCACCGCTCAAAGGAATCCCTGATGTTGACTCGTCTTTGGTTCCTATGTAGGTCACATTTCCTCTCTGTTTCTGCCTTTCGCTCGCTCGACTTACGTTTTCTCTAACCTTCTCCGTTGGGGCGAGCAGAGGCCACTTTGCTGGTATCGGTCTGTTCCTTCTTCACGGTAACAGGAAGTCCAGCTGAGCTGCTAAGCTAATCACTAGCCGCTCAGAGTTTACAGAGAGGGAGGGGAAGTGGGAGGGGATGAGGAGGGATGACGAGGAGCAGGGGAGACGAAAAGATTGGATAGAGGGTACGAGCCAATGGGAGCCTTAATTTCAGAGCCGGATTGCTCCCATTAGTCAATTTCTATGCAGGCCTATGGCTGATAGACTACTTTGATTTTTTGGTTCTTTTTGCTATTCATATTGTGTGACAACAGGACCGTATAAACAATGTTAATAATAATTACCAATATTCCAAACTGTAGACCATAGCTTCAAGGGTAGGCATCTTATAGTACTTTAGGGCTACTTAAAACACTCAAATGACAGCCTGTGGGTACTGTGAGCCCATGGGCACCGAAGAAGAATGTTTTTGCTGCCAACAAAGGGACATTTTTAGTCGTGGCCTGGAATCATTGAATTCTGTAACACACTGTGTGACTGCTCTAGAGGATTCACCATCCTTCATCATCATACTGTACTGGACACTTTTTTTCCATGTCCCTAGAATAAACTGGAAGAGGCGACCGATTCCTAAACAAAGCACCAATGGGCTCCTTCCTTTTGGATTGACTTTGGTAAACCACTTGAATGGACTATGAGAGGAGCTGGTACAGGGGCCAGTAGGTAAGTCTTTAAAACACTCTTAATAAACTCTGGGTTCACTAACTACATTGTTGGTGCTTTGTTTTCTGTGTAAGGACTCTTCTCATGCTACTGCAGAGTTTTGATGGTTTTTTGAGCAGTATTACTGGTGAAAAAGACATTTTAATGCCTTCACCGTACTGCCCCGAGCTAGTGATAGCCACTGTAAGTGACCCTCCCGGATTTTTCTCCGTTAATGGTTGTTATACAAAAAATAAAAAAATCTGAATGGCTTATTTGATGTACATAACTGCTGAAAAAGACCATGGGATGATTTTACGCTGGACTTACACAATAACTGCTGTGGTCCACTTCTGGTCGTGGTTAAATAGAAGCATAGCATGTTTTCAAAGATATAATTTGAACCTGTTGATGAGAACACATTGAATCGTACTACCCATCACTAGTAAAATTATATTTACATAAGTAAAGATCCTCATCACAGATAAAATAAGCCAGGGTTTATTGCTTGTCTAAAAACAAAATCTCAACCAACCTCAGTAAGAGGGCACTCTCCTAGCTGCCTTTGCTCTGTCAGCAGTGAGTGGGCTACCCAACTGTTCAATATGTACATCACTTCTAAGGCTATTAGGCCATGTCATTCAGAGACACAGTGTAACCGAAGTGAAGTAAAACAGTTTGAGATGAAACTTGAGATGAAAATAATGGCATTAAAACTGATACCACATCACAAGGCCAAAGGAAATCAGGTATGTTTTCCACAGCAGTTATTTGCATCATTGGCCATGCAGGTGTTCGTGGTTATTGTTCCAGAGGGCGACGACAGCAAGATTAATTTTGTTTCCCAGAACCTGAACATGCTGACCAGCCACTCTGTAAATGAAGACATGTTTTCATATGGGTTTGGATGGGGGCCATCTTATTTATTACTACTTTGTCAACTAACACCTGAGCATAATGTGATGTGTTTAATATTCCACTATTGCTTTACTTTTTCTACCCCTTTTCCAGGTAAAAGTGTAATTTCCTCCCTTTACATATAGTTTATTCTTCTCTTCCTTTATTTCACCTTTGCTGCATAAGCTAAAACATACACAAGCCTTGAATTTGAACATAAAACATAACCTACAACATAAAACATAACCTAAAACATAAAACCTGACCTACACTACATTGAGCAGCATATGTGCTGCTCAGTTGTGTTTATCATGGTGATGCCCTCTCTTTTATGTATTTGTAAGCCATATACTAAAAACAAAAGCCTTCGGTCACCAGGTCATTCTCCCTTGTAGTTGAATCAAACATCATTCATTGCAAGCTAAAGGAATCAGACTAACACTAAGCTGCCTCTTTCAAAAATGTTTGAGAACCTATGTGTTGACACTTGGGGTTCCATGTTGTATCAGAAGGCACACACAGGTGAATTAAAAAAGGATGGGTTGCGGCGGCTGATAATGCGAATAATTGTGTATTATGTGCAACCTCTATCTGCCCTGTCTCACAAAAGACATTGCCTGCGTACTACCTCATTCAAATATTTCCTTTGCTTTGTGAATTTGCCCTCTAGTGCACTAACATTACACACTAGGTCACCAGGTTACTCAGAGAAGCCAGGTTATACAGGTAATCCGATTACTGATTTACATGCACTGTTCTGAAGTGGTAATCTGATTTTGTTTTGTTTTCTTTTTTTTTTTTTTACAGAAACCAGGTTTCTTGTGTACATGACACAAATGAAGAAGAAAGAAGGAAAGAGGACCCGTAAAGGAACGGACCCCCCCCCCCCGCTTGTGATTTTGACAAAGGTGAACTGGAAAATAACGCCATATTCATTCAAGCTGTTTGTTGGTGGAGCTCCACCTACTGTACCGGAGGAAGAGTCACTCCATCATTTTCCCTTTCAACCCCCTTTCATGTATACTAGGGGAACTTAAATAATCTCATTATTCCCTAGGGAGTAGGACAGATAACCCGGTGACTCTGCTGAGTCTGAGCTGGTTATAGCTCCGTTCAGTCCTCCCTGCTTGCTGTTCTGGTTTTAAACAAATTAACTCAGTACTTCATTTAGTGCATTTACTGTACACATAGTCGGGGGAATAGAAATAGAAATAGAAAGACATATGTACCAACAAAGCAGCCAACAGTTTTATTTGAAGTCATG
Organism: Echiichthys vipera; assembly: GCF_963691815.1. Taxonomy (NCBI): domain Eukaryota; kingdom Metazoa; phylum Chordata; class Actinopteri; order Perciformes; family Trachinidae; genus Echiichthys; species Echiichthys vipera. Next base: position 3,225,778 of record NC_139835.1, read on the forward strand.
TTTTGGTCCGCCGGATGAATTTAAATCCAATGTTCACTCCATCTTAGTACTGTTGTGTTCTCCACCAACAGCTGCTAAATGTTCCACTATGTTCACCAGCTGGTGGCTTACTGTGTCTGTGCTGTTTGGTGCAGTGAAGGTACACTGGGTTATCAGCGCTTTTATGCAAAAAACAGGAGTCTGCTGCTGCTGCTGGAAACAAGTTACCAAAGTGAGCCTCAAGAGTGAACCAAAACAGTAAACCTGCTGGCCATAATTCTCTGTGGGTTTGTTTCAACAAGCACATTTGTTTCGCATGACACATTTAATCTATTGGTAAAATGAAAAATAATGATTCGTGCAGCAACATATAATCATATAATCACAACAGATGATTGCCATAAATATATTATATATATTATTATACTGCCATATATATATATTAATAGCATCATGTCAGTGCCTGCATAAAGTACAATAGAGCAAGTATTTCTTTGAGATTGTTTATGTATATGAAAATGTTCATCTCGGCCACGGTTGATATGAAACAATACACCACAGTCTCACAAACTGCAGCGGGGGCTGCTCACATCCCCAAACAGATCTTCCCTTTCTGTATCTCTCTGGAGCTTTCCACCCCATCTCTCTTCCATAATTGTAAATTCACTTTTTTGGAGGGGATCACTAAATTGTTTATAGAGACAAAAGACTCCATATAATCAATCTTTAACAGTGTGGGAACAGCTCTGGTTTTGTTTCTGAGACAGCAAATGTTAACTTTCTCCTTGAAGAAAGGAGAGCTGAGACGTTGGATATGGATAAAGGCAAGCTGCCAAGTACAGCAGCACAATCACATTGCCTATGGCGGGCTGTGGTAACAGATGAATGGAAATCAGAAGGCTTCTGTCTTCATGGGAATGATCACAGTTGACTTTTCCTTAATGACTTGTGCAGTTCAAGAGTGTATCATTCCACTGTAACTGACCTAACCAATGGCCACGGCTGCTAAAGAAACCTTGATATGTAGTTTGTTATACAAAAGAATAAAGACAAGTCAAAAAGAAAATAAACATCAATTTTAAAAAAGGTCATTTTTAAAAATTGTTTTTCATATTATAATGCACATGTGTTTTTCATCAAAAGAGCGTGATTTTTTTAACCTAAAAAAACAAAAAAACAATTGGGTGGATATGGAGACAGAGATTTGGTGGGGAAAAGGGGAGGATGCAAACAAATGGGTTAATTATACAGCTTTTTCATGCTTTGCTTGTTAAGCCTATTGTCTAGGTTGTGTTGAATGACATATTACACGTACATTTGATGGCAAAAAGGTGTGTGCATGAAAACAACAACAGCACACACACAAACACACACTGTGCCCCATCCTATCCCAGCCCACTCCAGACATCATACCCACAGCAAAATATGCTTGCCGGGAGGGCTGACATAATTGTATTAATTGTTAACATAATGATGCATTTATGTTTAATGCCTACCTTCTGGTAATTACCAAGGAGGTACCTTAAGGCCTGGAACCTGGGCCTCCTTTTCTCTTCCCCCTTGACTCTTTCATGAATATCATTCCTTTTGTTATTCCTCCAACTGCTGCTTCAAAGACTTTCATCATTCTGTGTGATGTAGCCAGTCTCCCTCTCTCTCTCTCTCTCTCTCTCTCTCTCTCTCTCTCTCTCTCTCTCTCTCTCTCTCTTTCTCTCTCTCTCTCTCCCTCTCAGGTGCACACCAGAAACGTATCTCTAAGTCACCATTGCTTCATTTGTCTGGTCGAGCTGTATGGCACCTTGGGAATTCCTTTTGACACAGAAAACTTAATGTATGCCTTTGATTAACCTTTGAAAAGCACCCTAAAAAAAGAAAGAGCCTGGATCTTCCTTAAAGCTTATATATGCTTTGAGTTGGCTCTTGCAGGTTTAAAGAAAGGCTCAAATTAAATATCTAATCAAAATGTGTTCATACTGTGGGGCAATGTGCTTTCTGAGACTAGATGATTTCTCCTCCATGTCAAGTCAGCCGGCCAACTTAAGCTAACGTTAGCTTTGTAGAGATTGTGGGGTTTCCCAAACTGGATAAATACTACACATCAATTCACAAAACATCTTTTCTAGCTCAGACTTATAACTAAGACATCTGCTAACAGTTTTTCATTGACAGATATACATAGCGCTATGTGGGAGCGTCCCTATGTTCCCCACTTTGTATGTGACTGGGGAACATCCAAACCTTTTTTAAAAAAAGGGTTGGATGTTCCCCCTATTCCCAAAAAAGGTCCTACGTTTCCCGGTCTGTTACTTTTCCCACAAAAAGTGCCAAATTCCCCGGCAAATAGGCCTATGTAGACCCTTACACTACCCCCTAACCCTGACCCTAACCGTAAACTCTAACCCTAACACAATGCTGAATTAAATCAGCAAAGGCAGAGGCTTATGTGACAGGGGAACATAGGGACGGCCCCGGCTGTGTCACTGACTCACCAGCACAGCTGATGTGATCCAAATATTTCCAATAACAATTAAATCCAGAGATAATATAAGTATATAGAATACTAACAAATTATTTTCTATGTTGGAGAGCTTCTGCTAATGCAGTGGTTAAGTTTAATGTGTGTTCTACAGACCCTTTTACAGCCAACATCATCACAGATATGCATCAAAGTGTCCAGATTTTGAGGTTGTCAGAATCAGTATTCCCACAATGGACTAGTTTTTTTTAAGATTAATTTTTTTTGGCTCTTTTGCCTTTGTTATAGCACAGCTAAGGATAGACAGGAAACAGGAGAGAAACGGGGGCATCATGGAGCAAAGGGCCGCTGGTCAGAGTCCAACCCGGGACGCTGCAGCAATGACTTTCAGCCTCTGTACATGGGGCACCCACTCTAAACACTGAGCCACTGTGCATCCATCGGATTAAATTTCTACTGAGGAAAACCGTGTTTAACGAATGACTGTATTAGACTTCCAGCTGAATGCATGTGTGGTTGCTCGTAGAAGCGCTATGAGCAGCCACGACAAATTCAACTAGGACTCAGCAGTTAACATGATCCCTCTTTAAACTAAAGTGTGCACGCTACATATGTCATCATTGTTTACAAACTGTAAAAGGGTCTACTGTGGTTCTTGTTTTGTTTTCATGAAATAGCAATGCATTATTGGATAATTTGCTGGTTCATAAATCAAAATTAACAACAAAACATTTAGTATCAATATAGCTGCCTACTGGTATTTGATTCAGCTCTGGAAGGTAAAATGTTTCCATGGAAATGGTGGAGTAATATTTTAAGGGATGAGCATGGTGCTGTCATGCTGATATGAACACATTTAACATGTCTAGTCAACCAATGCCAGGTCAGATCTTGTTGTATAATTGGAGATGCTGCTTTGTGAATCTGTTCTCTATGGAAAGGGCCAAGCTGTCTCCCCTGCGTCCAGTCGTTATGCTAAGCTAGGCTAAACAAATCAGGACCCCTTTCAATTATGCACCACAATTTAGTAAACCACTGACATTAGCAGCTACCAAAGTGATTAAAAAAAACTTCAATGTCTTTATCAGTTTGGAACCTCCTGTGTCGACATATTCCCATGAATACAAAAACATTTTCACAATGTTCCACTGTTGAGAAATTGATTCAGTCAGGTTTTGAATATCCAGAAAAATGATTTAAAAAAAACTGGCAACAAGCCTGGATAACATAGATGCACTGAGGATGTCGATTTACATCTCTTAAATTAGAATATGACTTACTTAAAGGTTGAATATGGAGAATGAACAGAACTCTGCCATCTAGTGTCTCAAGATCGTAGTCCCAACAACAAAAAATAATTCCAGCAGTCGGGTTGCCAGGTTCGTTGCTGAGTGTGTCAGAGATCAGCCTGCTCCATGTCAGTGATGAATCAAACAGGGGAACGATCAATGAATTTATTTAACGTTAGCCAGTCCTCAACAGGAACTCTTTCTTTGAGTGTTGTGTAATCCGTTAGCTAGCTCTCAACTCAAAATGATTCCTTGTTTCTATAGCAACAACAGACAACTCTGGCAACCAGCAATGCCCAACGCTATTGGCTGCTACAATGGAAACAGAACATGACAGAAAGTCATTGTCAAATCTATCAAATTCAAATATTAATTCAGACTAAATATATATATTTTTTTTTTTATGGAAAAGCAATACTTTCATTCTGTAAGCCTGTGAATATTCTCATTTATCCAGGTCATTGTTATCCCCAAAGCAATTTCAGTCAAAAGAAAATGGACTTGGTTATTTGTCTAGGGAGACGTTTCACCTCTCATCCAAGAGGCTTCCTCAGTTCATGTACGCATCTGACCAGGCTGGGACTGATCCAAATAACTGGTATGGAGATCCAGGTATTTAACCTCTCACAAGGCCGATGATGTCACTGGAACTTTCCAACTTCCCACCAACGACCGTCGTTAGAGTGACAGTCGTTGGTGGGAAGTTGGTTTCAACTTCGTTAGTGCTCTATTGAGTCTTAACGACAGTCGTTGGAGTCACAGGAGGCCATTTGTGAACAGTTGTTTTTTGAGGTTAGATTGTTGAGTCTCCTGAAGGGATAAAAGGGCAGCATTGTAAATTGGAGATAAGTGGTGTCTCAGACCTCCTCCTCTGTTTAGCGATGGTTTCTCTACTTTTAAATTGATGGCTTCTTTTACTCCTTTTTCAAACCATCTGTCCTCTGTCCAGGATGTAGACATTGTTGTCATCAAAGGAGTGTGCTTTCTCCTTGAGATGTAAGTGGACAGCAGAGTCTAGGCCTGAGGAGTTAGCTCTCCTGTGTTGGGTCATGCGTTTATGCAGTGGTTGTTTTGTTTCTCCAGTGTAGAGATCTTTGCATTCTGTACCCCTCATCTGGAAGTGGGTGAATTATTATTTTTCTCAATATATAGCTTTTAATAAAGATTCCATATATTCAACCTTTATGACGGGCTGGGGAGTTTGCATGTTCTCCCCGTGTCTGTGTGGGGTTCTCTCCCGGTTCTCCAGCTTCCTCCCATAGTCCAAAGACACGCAGGAGTTAGGTTAATTGATGACTACTACTTGCCTGTAGGTGTGAATGTGAGTGTGAATGGCTGTCTGTCTCTGTTTGTCTCTATGTGCCCTGTGATAGACTAGCGTCCTGTCCAGGTATGAAGCATACCAGACGATGAGATTTTTGTGTCTGGCTGGTGAGGACATAGCAGCTGAAATTGCTGAAATAGAACTTTTAGTAAAAGTGTATCAAATTCTTTCTGCATATTACCAAGAGGGTTAGCATAACTGTTTAATTAGGCTGTTTTCAAATCATCAAAGCATTCCCACAGAGTTATGGCATTTTTATTATGGATCCCGACGGCTCGCCACATATTGACTCGATTCCCTTTTTGCCTGGGAGCCTTCATGGAGGCAAACTATCAGGGCTAGCCGCAGCATGTTAGACATTATTATTGTTATTGATGACTCATCGATCTAGCAGGCAAGCCACAGTAATCAAGCACAATGTCTCCAGGGACCGAAAGGATCAAGGCCTGAATCATGACTCCCCTGGCACAGAGGCTGCTACAAGAGATAAGTGTGTTTGTGTGTGTGTGTGTGTGTGTGTGTGTGTGTTGGCATGTCTTTGTTTTTCTTGGAATGGTTTTGTAATTAGATTAGAACATTTGTTACTCTGTGTTTGTGTTTGGATAATGGGCCTGTGTGTTCCTGTACAGTCTTATGGGTATAAATATGTTGCACAGATCATCACAGCCCTGAGTTTGTGATATATTGCATGTTTCATTACATGTTATCCTTTTGCCAAACCAAAAAAAATCTATTATTTCAAGGGCAGACAGAAATATTCACGTCAGCATTGTGCCGCTACGTTGGCACATCAAATGATGTGTGTTTGTGTGGCAGCATATTGCATATGATAGATTTTCAAACGTTATTGATTTGGGCTGGAGACTTCTCTCCGGATGAATGTACTATTGATGTACTACTGCCAGCCTATAATGGATCAGTGCTTGAAAGATGAAGAAGACGGGTCAAGTCCAGGACCTGCCCTTGTATTGAATGCGTGAATTGTGTGCTGGTGTGTGTATTACATGTGAATGGGGAAAGAGGTGATCTTCTAGACAAGGGCAAGGAAATTATATTTCACAGTGTGCCATCAAAAGTTTGTCACCTGGCAGTCACACAGTGTCTGTAAGTGTTTGAGCTGCTCAATTCCAGCCTCAGGTTATTAATCAATTCACTGATAATAGACAGTGCTTTGTTCAACTGATGGTCTCTTTGTGGATGTAGCACAAAGGCCCTGGTATAACCACAATAGGATCTCTGTTATCTTTTACAAACAGCATTTCCATTATTCCTATTATTGATAATATTTGTACAGTTTCTAATCCAATTTGAGGGTGTACTTGGCACTCAGGACTGTAGATCACAAGATTTGTCTAATCAGCGCTGGGTGGAGGGTGTTGAAGATGAAGAAGTGGGCAGTGTAGTGCCAGGGGACCAACTCCAGTTATTTTTCCAGTGCCTTGGTCAGGTGGAACTAACAGGACACTAAACAAATATACATGCTTATGGTGGTTGGAGGAAACTGGAGCACCCGAATGAACACATGAACAAAAGGTGAACATGCAAACTCCACTGTTCTTCGACTGACAGGGAATGGGCTCTTGAACAGTTCTGTTCAAAATTCTCTGAAACTTTGGGCTGTCTAGTGAAAGAGTCCGCATTTCCATCAGTTTTGTGGGAACAACTGTAATCAAGGATGAGGGCGTGTACAATGCACAACAGCAGTAAATGTATTGTGCGCAGTGAGTCTGATGCGTTGTGTGACACACCAGTGACACACCAGAGACAATAAAACGCTGGACTTATTGTACGTCAACATCAAGGAGGCATACAACTCATCCCTCCTCCCTCCCCTGGGAAGATCTGACCACAACCTGGTGCATCTCCTTCCTGTGTACAAGCCCCTTGTAAACAGGCAACCAGTGGAAGTCCGCATAGTTAAAGCATGGACTAAGGAGTCTGAGGAGGCTCTGAGGGACTGCTTTGACTCAACTGTGTGGGGAGAACTGTGTGTTTCTCATGGGGAGGACATCGACAGCTTAACAGACTGCATAACGCACTACATAAACTTTTGTGTTGATAACACTATACCCACCAAGACTGTACGGGGTTTTTCTAACAGCAAGCCCTGGATTAATCCTGACATAAAGGCCCTTCTTAAGGAGAAAAAGAAGGCCTTTAGGTCAGGCAACAAGGAGGAGCTGAAGGCTGTGCAGAGGGAGCTGAGGAAGAAGATCAGAGAAGGGAAGAACAGCTACAGGAGGAAGATGGAAAACCAGCTGCAGCAGAGAAACGTCAGTAGAGTCTGGAAAAGCCTAAAAACTATCTCAGGGCAGAGGACACCAGGCTCCCAGGCTGCGGAGGATCAGACGTGGGTGAACAACATGAACCTGTTTTTCCCCAGGTTTGATCACATGTTTTTGTTGTACCAGATGGGATCAGCTCCAGGCTCCTCAAGTCCTGTGCAGGATTGTAGAGCACATCTCCAACATGAGCCTGAAGCTGGGAAAAGTGCCACTGCTGTGGAAAACCTCCTGCGTGGTACCTGTACCAAAGATCCCTCACCCAAAAGACTTCAACAGCTACAGACCAGTTGCTCTCACTTCACACCTGACCCTGGAGCGGCTGGTCCTCATCCATCTCTGCCCGCTGTTGGGCCCCTTTTTGGACCCTCTCCAGTTCGCCTACCAACCCGGCATCAGAGTGGATGACGCCATCATCTTCCTCCTGGACAGATCACTGTCTCACCTGGAGAAGGCTGGAAACACTGTGAGGATTATGTTCTTTGATTTCTCCAGTGCCTTTAACACCATCCAGCCTGCACTTCTGGGGGACAAGCTGGAGCTGGCAGGGGTGACTCAGCACCTCACATCCTGGATCCTGGATTACCTTACTAACAGGCCACAGTATGTGAGGACTCGGGACTACGTGTCGGACACAACGGTCTGCAGTATGGGGCCCCCACAGGGAACAGTCCTGGCTCCTTTCCTGTTCACCCTGTACACCGCAGACTTCTACCACCAATCCCCTCACTGCCATCTACAAAAGTTCTCTGACGACTCTGCTATCGCCGGCCTCATCAGGGATGGTGACGACGGAGCCTACAGAGAACTTATTCAGGACTTTGTGGACTGGTGCCGGCGGAACCACCTCCAGCTCAACGCCGGGAAGACCAAAGAGCTGGTGGTGGATTTCCGCATGCACAAACAACCCTGCACACAGGTGAACATCCGGGGAACGGACATTGAGATGGTGACATCTTACAAGTACCTGGGAGTTCACCTGAACAATAAACTGGATTGGTCTGACCACACTGCAGCAACATATAAGAAAGGTCAGAGCAGACTGTACCTTCTGAGGAAGCTCAGGTCCTTTGGAGTGCAAGGGGCGATCCTGACCTCCTATGACTCTGTGGTGGCATCAGCCATTTTCTATGGAGTAGTCTGCTGGAGCAGCAGCATATCAGCAGCAGACAGGAGGAGACTTGATAAACTTATCAAGAAGGCCGGCTCCATCCTGGGATGCCCTGTGGACTCAGTGCAGGTGGTGGGAGAGAGCAGGATGCTGGACAAGCTGTCATCCCTGCTGGTACAGGAGTCCCACCCCCTGCAGGTCACTCTCACAGCACTGGGCAGCTCCTTCAGCAACAGACTGATACACCCTAAGTGTGCGAAGGAGAGGTACCGCAGGTTCTTCCTTCCTGCTGCTGTCAGACTTTACAATCAGCACTGCTCCCAATAGACTACTGACCTCATCCTGTACCCTGCACTGTGCAATATGCCTGTACTATGGGCACTTCTGCTTTTTGCACTATTTGGACTTATTTAATCATATTTATTCACTCCATATCACATTTTTACAAACAAACAAAACAAGTACAACTGCACTACATCATGTGAATATGTACATATGTCTATTTCTATTTCTTCCCTTTTTAAATTTAACTTTATTGCTTATTTTTGCCATTTTTTATCGTATTTTGTCATATTCTGTTGCAGCTGTGACAAAATAATTTCCCCGTCTGCGGGACATTAAAGGTTTTCTGATTCTGATTCTGTTACTGGGGTGCATAAATGACCTGAATGTGCGATAATGTGGAGTGCTCCTTATAATATAGTTCCATGTGAAAGCTTTTTTTTTTAAATGTTACTGATTTCCTCTCTCATCACATAGTGTTGTTTACTTTGGAGGATTATAAAACAACAACAGAGGTCTGCTGTGTGCAGACGGAAAACTATTTCTCTACTTTAACGTCGACAAAAGCAGCCTTTACATGTTCTGAACCCAGTTATTTTTGCTCAAAATGCTCCAGCCGGTTCAAACTCTGGTGCACGAACCGCAACAGAGCCTGTTCCCTGTCAGTCAAAGGCTAACAGAAAGATTCTGGACCGGGGAACCCAGCAGTACCCTCTGGATGAAAAAAATACTTCACAAACATCCATTTGGATATTATTGCTCTAAAATGAGATGTCTCTGTTTGTAACGCTGGATTTGATTTATCAAAGACGCTAGAAAAGCAAAAAAACACATAAAGTACAAGTACAGGAGAAATGTTGCAGAGGTTAGACCACCTCCTTACGATCTATTGCCCATTACTGACCTTGGATCTGGAACCAACTGGCCCTTTAGTTACTTCAAAAACTCACAACTTCTTTCTCATGAGTATTCTATAAGCTCTTCTAATTAATCAGTTTGTTCAAGGGCCTGGTCTACTTATAGCACTTCAACAACTTCTATAATTTATGCTCTTTCAGCTGTTTCTGAATTCACTTTTCCAGCATGCAATTCAGTAGCCAGCTTTTCCAGTCTTTCAGGTTGGCTTCCTGGTATTCATCAAGCATTGTTCAGCTTGCAGCCATTCAGGCATTTCAGTAGTCAACGATCACACCGCATTGTCCTCAGAAAAAGCATTTTGTAGTTGGTCTTGTTGTTTTTATGGGATTTGATGACAATTGGAAGACAAAACACCCGCTGCATCCTTTGCCTGTTCATTCCAATCATAGGCAACATCACTCTTGTTAGCATCCCTGATTGTTCCTGCTTTGCATCAGGCAGCCACAACAGCTTACAATGCACCCACTACATTAACCTACCTACAAGCCAATCGATGCCATGTCACTGTTAATCTTCATTGCACATATGTGACCTTTTACAAACCTCACTGCCCTTGGTCCCAGGTGATTAATACTGGTCAGGGTAATTGGATGTTAATTGGAGAGACTATTGACCAATGCCCTGAGAAAATAGTGAGCGAGTGATTTGATGATCCATCTCATATTGGTAAGCAGGCATGTAGGAACAGGAAGACAATGGCCGTTTGACCACATCCATTCATCATCATTATTATTGGTGGTTTGTGAAGGCAGCGGATCCTGTCCTCCCGGGTAAATGCCCTTCAATGATGCATCGTGGGAGTGAAATCCATTTGTTTCTCTGCACACATGCCATTTTTGGATTGTATCTACATGGAAAGGAGTGAGTGACAACCATTTAACAAAGAAATTGTTTTTCAACAGTGAACCATTTGGTTTTATTTTACAAGTATCTCTTGTAAAGCAGATTTTCAGCTGCAGCACTTATCCTTGTGAACTAAGTGGAGATTTTGCTCTCTTCTCCCTAACCTGCTGCACAGATTCTCTATTCCATAACAAGGACCATGAGATTGATAGATTGCCCTAGAATGTAAAAAAAAAAAAAAAAAAACTATTTGCAATCTTGAGCAAGCTTAATTTTCCCCCTTTTTATTGACTGAAATGGAAAATGGTGAACAAAATACCAGGTTGGAAAAGAACAGGACATTACAGAGAAAATAAAAAGACGCAGGAGTTATTGTGACTGGGGTTGCACAATTCTAGGGATTTATAAAGTTGGAAACTTTACATAAGAATGAATGGTAATTTATGGGAATTAACAGGAATTTATGGGAATAAACAAGAATAAACCTGGAATTTACAAGATTGAAGGTTGGCCCTTAGTACGGATTTTAAATATTATTTGGGAAAATATATTTTATGATAATCTTGACTAAAACAACCACATTTCATGCAAGTAAATTTGAGAATATCTATGCCAGGGCTATTCAATTGGAGGCCCACAAGGGGGTATATTTACTGGCTCTTTGAGTAGAAACCTGTGTAAAAAAAGTAATTCATGGCTGCTGTCCTCTCCAACATCTCAGCGCTCCGCATGCTCCCACTCCACTCTTCTTCTTGAGTTTCTGAATCCTCTTGGCAACAGTTCGGTAAGCTCAGCTCTGTTGTTATTCTCAATCATTTCAGTCTGGTTAAGTCTGTGGTTAAATCACCACATCAATGTCTCTTTCTACTCTGAAAAAAAGAAAAGGTTGTCACAGAAAACCGTAAGTTCAACACCACTTTCCTACTGAACTGTAAAAAAACTGCATTTATGTTAATTTTTGTCAATCATCATTTTCATCAACCGGCTACAATTCCAAATTAATTGAATAGCCCTGCTCTATGCTCTTCCTGCACATAGCACACCGCTTACAGCAGGGGTATTGAGACCACGCCTCTACATGCATGGATAATTCCTATGGAGTGGCAGTAGCTCAGTCTGTGGGTGACTCGGCTGGGAACCGGAGGGTGGCCTGTTCGAGTCCCTGTGTGGACCATGAATGGAGTACTGGTGGCTGGGTCATCTCCTAGGCACAGCCTGGGATTCAATCAATTTGGAAGCCCCCTAGCGGGATAAATAAGAGGTATTCTTCTACTTGTTTTTTGAATGAACATTCATGTTTTTGTTGTACGATGCAATAATTGATTGTTCAATAAAATAATTAAAACATATCACTATATCTTTGCCAGTAGCACATATAATAGGAAGAAAGAAAATCTGTGAAAAAAACACATTGCTCTGCCTCCTCTTCTGGCTCGAGTAATGGCATTTGCAAGATTCCATTTCCATCCAAAAGAGTAACAACCAATCAGAACTGAGGAGTCTCTGACACAGTGTCTGCTTGTTAACTTCCATCTAACTGTCAAATAGGCAGCGCTGATCAAATATGAATGAAGAAATTACCTATTTCTCACCTCAAATGTTTTCAAACATTTCAGTATACTGTTTGTGAAAAAAATATTCCCTCTCTGGATGGAGAAGTCATGACCAACCCTACTCTACCTCTCATTAGCTAGTAGTCCATGCCTTCGTGGGTTGGATTGGTTTAGTTTAGGCAAGATGACTGAGATTGTTTAGGATAAGAATATCTGGGTAAGCCAATCAGAGGTGTAGGGATCATGTCTTTGCCACTCGGGTCGTCTTCCATTCGAGAGATCGGCTGTTCCATCCCCAGCTCCTCTGGTCCGCATGTCGAAGTGTCCTTAGGCAAGACACTGAACCTGAAGACCTTGCTCCCTGTGTTCCCCGTGGGTCTGTGAATGTGGTGTGAATGGTTAGATTAGATTAGATGGTATGTAGATGTCCACTGCCATCAGTGTGAATGTCTGTGTGAATGGGTGAATGTGACAAGTAGTATGAAAGCGCCTTGAGTAGTCAGAAGACTAGAAAGGCGAGATATAAGTACAAGTCCATTTACCATTTATTTACTTAGCATTCTGATACGTCTGATAGTCGGTGATTTTAGTGACAACATATTCCTCATCTCAGTCTGGGTCTGACTGAAACTGGGTTCAGGAGAACAAAATTATAACTTAGTTGCTTATTGCTAACGTTAGCTCCATGGATGGGCACTCTGGGCTCTGTGTTCAACCATCCACCCCATCCACCATTCACAAGTTGCATCCACCTTACCGCGACTTGGCGATCTGCCTCCTTTGTGAAGCCGGCTCAAACATGTAGGCCCTGGTATATAGTTATCGTGATGGCTGGTTTGCATGCTTCTTTTTCACCTCGGGCCTACTCATCAACCCCGGGGAGAAGCTAGCACGTGCAAGAGCAGTGGTCTAAAAGAGGGAGAAAGACTAGATGTGCTTACAGCCCCTTTTCTTATTTGTTTTACTTCATATTTTGGAAAACCACATTTACCAAAAATATTAATCATAACAGTGTAGTTTTTACATCCACTAAAACAAGTCTGGAGTGGTATTATAATTGCAAAATGTTTAGTATCTATTATCTGTCTTTTGTATTCTACACTCAGTCTGAGCCACAATGTTCACAGTCTTTTATGCATCTCCAAAATTGAGACTGAAAGCCGACTGATGTTAACATTTAAAGCTGTTGCTGTTTTAACATTTCAATTGTTCACTGATTAGATCAGACAGAACATTGATTTTCATATGCACCACTGTAATACAGCTCGTCATCAAGCTGAAGCAAACGTGAAACTGGTGTCAGACCAATCAATAGAGGTCTGACTCACTCTTAATAACACTGAGCAGAATGTTTGTTTTGCATATCAATAAAAATGCCTGGCTCCAATATGGACTCAAGAGAGATGAACATCGTCCTGGCAGGACAAACTAAGCAGGAGATCTGTGCCTTGTCTTGTTTTGTCTTATATCATTAGACAGGAAAAAGGAAGGTGTAAAAATACACAACATAAAAAAAAAACAATCTGACAGACATGCAGTAAAACTGGCAAAGTGAGATGCTCATGTCAAACTTCACAGCAGGGGTTGAAGAGCATTAAAAAAGGTATGGAAAAACTTGGCAAGCCTTTCCTGTTGTTCTCCACCAATGAACCATTGACAATTATTATGTAAATACATGTAGTCATTCTATTCTGGACTAGCCTTGCCAAAAAGGTAAAGTAAGTAAGTATCACTTACTGTAAGTAAACACATAGCATTCAGAGCGGGCCCCTCTTCTCCCTGGCTCATGCTCAATGGCCAGATAGGGAGAGAGAGAGAGAGAGAGAGAGAGAGAGAGAGAGAGAGAGAGAGAGAGAGAGAGAGAGAGAGAGAGAGAGAGAGAGAGAGAGACAGAGAGAGAGAGAGATTTTGATTTTTGAATCAACTTTATTTTTCGTTCATTTTTTCAAAAACATAACGATATATTATATTCAATTCTTTACACTCTTACTCTTAGAGTAAATAAATTAGTGAAAGAATAAATAAATAAATAAATACTTGATTCACATGAGCACATCTCCAAACTGCAGTGTGTGGTTTTCCACAGAACACAACGCCTGATTAAAACACCAAACCTGCTGAAAGGAGTCCAGATCTCCTGCTGCGTTAAAATACTTAAAATCAATGAGGAGTCTGGACTTCATCATATTAATACACACAGTCACAGGTTCAACAATAAAACCATCCTCCACCTTTCTCCTCCGGCTAAAATACACAGCCATCTTGGCCTGCCCTAAAACAAAGTTTAAAAGCTGGCATTTGTTCTTGTGTTGGCGTGTGTATTTAAAACCTAGGATAAAAAGCTGCTTGGTAAAAACCTCCCCACATTTGGTAAAAACATTTTGTAAAAACAGAAACAAGGGTAAAAGACGAAGACACTCATAAAAACAGTGAAACACAGTCTCTCTTTGGTCGCAGTAGGGACACTTGTCCTCTACTGCAGGGTTTATGGTGGACACAAAGGAGTTTACTGCGATTACTCCATGGAGGAGTCGCCAGTGAATGTCTGCATGTCTTTTGGAGAGTGGAGGCTTGTAGAAGGACCTCCACTCTGGTCTGGCTGCAGGAGCCAGTTGCAGATAACTCCTCCATGGAGTGTCAGGTCTTCTGTCCAGTTTTGTCTTGTTTATTGCTTTTACCAGTATTCTGTAAAATGTTTTTCCTGTTGTACCATCCAGTGGTGCGGGGTGTGTGTAATCCATTAAAAACCCAGAGCAGTCTTTAAAATCCGGTGCCAGGAAAATGGCAGGAAAGGGATCGTCATCTTTCACTGCTGGATTAAAGGAGGAGTTTAAAAGCAGGCGGTCGTGTCCCGTGAGTCTCTCTCTCCAGTGTTGCAGGAGTTTCTGTGTGACCCTCACTGATGTCAGTCCCAGCTGGGCAGCGAGTCTGGAGGGGTCATCCATCTGGGGCCCAGTCAGCGCCACCACCTGCCCCAGAGTAACAACCCCCCCAGTCTGCAGTCTCGTAGTTAGATTCGTACCTGCCCAGCTGGGAAGGTCCAGACGGGTCCCCCACAGGACCGGCTCCTGAAGGATCCAGTAAAGGGAGTCCGTTATCTCTCCTCTCCTTCTTCAGCAGACTCCACACTCTAAAAACACTTTTATAAAAAGCAGGCAAAGGAGATGTGCTCATGTTTGGTATGTTCATTAAAAACAAATTAAAATCATGATCAAAGGCCTTTAAAACCCTGCAGAATGCAGAGGGACAGGGGTCTCCACAGAGTGACCTTTGGCCCGGTCAGCAGTCTTTGAATAAACTGGAGGCGGAAAGCCGCTCCCCTGCTGGCCAGATGGACCAGGCCTTGCCCCCCCTCTTCTTTAGGTAAAAAAAGGACACTCTGTGGGACCCAGTGTAACTTGTCCCAAATAAAATCAACTAAAACCGACTGAACTTTTGACAGGAGAGAAACTGGAGGATCGACGCAGGCCAGCCGGTGCCACAAGGAGGATGAGACCAGGTTGTTGGCTATTAAGGTTCGGCCTCTATATGACATCTTTGGGAGGAGCCACCTCCACTTCTCCAGCCGACCTTTCACCTTCTCCAGGACATTGTCCCAGTTTTTATTTTTATTGGTCTCATCCCCCAGGAAGACTCCAAGATATCTGAAACCTCCTTTTTTCCACTGTAGGCCACCAGGCAGCCTGAGCCGACCCCCCAGCTCTCCCCCAGCCATCAGAGCCTCGCTTTTCCCCCAGTTCACCCTAGCAGATGAAATAAAACCAAAGTCTTTTACAGTGTTAGTTAAAAAGTCAATATCTGTTTGTGATTTAACTAAAACAACGAGATCATCCGCGTACACAGACAATTTAAAAGACACAGGACACTGGGGGAAACACACACCTGTCAGTGAGTTTGTGGAGCAGAGGCTCGATGGCAATCGAATATAACATCCCAGAGAGAGAGCAGCCCTGCCTCACCCCTCTCTGGATCTCAAACGGTGCGCCCAGTCTGCCGTTAATTTTCAGAACACTTGCAATGTCACTATAGAGAACCCGGACCATGGCTATGAAACCAGGGTTGAACCCAAAAGCAGCCAGAGTCTGCCACAGGTACTGGTGTTCAACCCGGTCAAAAGCCTTTTCCTGGTCTATTGAAAGCAGACCAGTCTCTATACCCAATGAACTGGAGAGCTCCAAAACGTCTCGAATTAAAGTGACGTTGTCACTGATAAGCCTGCCGGGCACACAGTAGGTCTGGTCAGGGTGGATGATGGACGCCATCACCTCCCTCAGTCTAAGGGCCAGAGCTTTGGACAGGATCTTATAATCCGTGCACAGCAATGAGACCGGCCTCCAGTTTTTAAGCTCCTGCAGGTCTCCCTTTTTTGGCAGCAGGGTTATTGCGGCCCTCCTGCAGCTCAGGGGCAGTCTGCCGGTCTTTAGACTTTCGTTTAGGACCTCTAGCAGATCTGGTCCTAGGGTGGACCAGAAGGACTTGTAAAAATCTGCAGGAAGGCCGTCCATGCCTGGAGCTCTGCCGCTCTGCAGGCTCATGGTGGCAGTGTGGAGCTCCTGCAGCGTCACCTCTGCTGCCAACTCCCTGTTGTCAGCCTCGCTGACCTGAGGGAGACCGCTGAGGAAGCTGCTGCACACATTTGGATTATTTGTCCACTCACTCTTAAAGAGGTCTCTGTAGAAACCGGCAGCATACTTCCTAATCTCAGATGAGTCTGAGACTTGGGAGCAGCTACCTGTGCGTAAAGAGTGAATGGTCTTCCTTTGTCCATTTTTCCGCTCCAGCCCAAAGAAGAAGCGAGATGGGGCGTCCATCTGTGTGATGTTCATGAACCTAGACCTGACCAGAGCCCCCTGTGCTGAGACTCCCAGCAGGTTGGCTATGGCCGACTTCTTTGACTTGAGGGAGTCTAAAAGCCCTCGGTTTGCTGTGGAGTCTGCTAAGGTCTGCAGCTCCACCACCTGCGACTCCAGATCTTTCATGGACCGGGTTAAGTCTGTAGTGAACTGCTGGCAGAGTTGCTTTATCTGGGTCTTACCAAAGTCCCACCACTGTTGTATGTTAGTGAAGGCAGGCCTGCTCTCTCTGTGGGACTCCCAAAAAAACTTAAAAGCAGTTCTAAAAGCCTGGTCATCTAAAAGGGCCGTGTTAAAATGCCAATAGGCGCTCTTAAAACGGATGTTTTTGATAAAAACATGACAGGAGACTAAAAAATGATCACTAAAACCCACAGGCTGAATAAAACACCTCTTAAAAATATTTAAATGGTGTTTAAAACAATAAAAACGGTCCAGTCTGGCCAGAGATAAAACCCCCTCCCTACTGTGGCTCCAGGTGTACTGTCTGTGCTGACTGTTAAAAACCCTCCACACATCACTCAGCTCATGGTTCTCCATAAGTTGTTTGAGTGTGTGAGATGAAGGAGGGTGTGGCTCAGGATGGTTCCTGTCCAGGGCTGGATTTATTGTGCAATTAAAATCCCCCCCTAAAAACATAAAACCATCATCCTCACAATTTTTAACACAGTCACTTAAAATGTTTAAAAACGCTACCCTGTCCACTGCGTTAGTGGGAGTGTAGACATTTAAAAACACAAGTTTTACGTTTTCAAAGACAGCTTTAACTTTCAATAAAACACCTGGAACGACTTCATCAATAGTAAAAGAAAAAGGTAAAAAGCTCTGAGCAAATAAAATCCCCACTCCTCCACTCAGACTGGACCTGTGACTTAAAACCACCTCCCCTTTAAAAGCCCTCTTCCAGTCACTTTCATTGTCTACAGTGCTGTGAGTTTCT
The DNA here is from genome assembly GCF_963691815.1 of Echiichthys vipera. NCBI lineage: Eukaryota > Metazoa > Chordata > Actinopteri > Perciformes > Trachinidae > Echiichthys > Echiichthys vipera. Next base: position 3,243,628 of record NC_139835.1, read on the forward strand.
TGAACAAACATGACATCAATTCTTTTAGTCTCCATCAGTTTAAAAAGGATGGCTCTTTTAAAATCAGACCTGGCACCGTTCAGGTTTAAGGTGCTGATGTTAAAATCACACATGGATAAAAAAAGAACAACAGTAAAAAGAGCAGTCAGTAAAAGAAAAAAACATCTAACAATCCTCTTCATCATTGACGATTTGAGCTCTCACCTTCAGTATTAACTTTTTTAATCTAAATATTTCTTGCTCGGTTAAAATTTCCTCTCCATAGCTCTTCCTGGTGAGCGGCTTGGCTGAACTAATAAAAAGGTGCAGGTCAGGAAAGAACTCACCTACATTAGTCAGCCTGGCTCCTTTCGTTTGTTCTAGGAAAGCTTTAATTTTCTCGGGAGAGTAGTGAGACTGAGGGTCCAGCTGAGTCAGGAGGAGATCACTCTCTGACTCAGTGGACCTCTGGGAACTCGTTTTCTTTACTTTACTGTTTATTTTTCCACTTTCAATGTTCTTTCTTTTCTGAGATATTTTGAGGAGATCGTCTTCTGACAGATCCTCCTCCATCATTTCTTGGTACATATCGTTGTTCTCAGTCATACTATTGTTTGTGGATTCATTGGTCGCAACCACAGGGACCGGCGCCGCGGGAGGATTCTCCGCGACGGACGGCCCCACCGGAGCAGAAAAAACCGGCCTTGCGACAACAACGGGGGTGCCCCACACGGTAACCGGGGCAGGGGTGACATCCGCGGGTGGGTCCCCACCCGGAGCCGCAGCCGCAGCAGCAACGGGCGGATCCCCACCCGGAGCCGCAGCCGCAGCAACGGGCGGTCCTCCGCCCGGAGCCGCAGCCGCAGCAACGGGCGGATCTCCGCCCGGAGCCGCAGCCGCAGCAACGGGCAGATCTCCACCCTGAGCCGCAGCAGCAGCAACGGCCGGACCCCCACCCGGAGCCGCAGCAGCAGCACCGGGCGGACCGCCCGCCGGAGCCGCAGCAGCAGCACCGGGCGGACCTCCCCCCGCAGCAGCCCGCTGCGCTCCGCAGTCCTTCGGGCAGGACCGGACCAAGTGCCCCTCGCCCCCACAACCGAAACATTTCATCGTCTCTGATAAAACAAAGACGACATAATTAAAACCATCAATTTTGAACGAGAAAGACAGGTTCAGATCGGTGTTCCTTTCTTTTAAAACCATATAAACCTGTCTCCTGTGACAAACAACATGTTTTAATTTCAGGGATTTACATCCCAGCGACACCATTCTGATGGGTGAGACTATCTGTCCGTATTTTGACAGTTCTCTCCCCAACAATTCATTTTTGATGAACGGGGGAGCGTTTGAAATCATGATTTTCGTGGCCGGGTTGACGAGAGGGGAGACGGGAGTGAAGGTGTCTCTGATAACCACTCCCCTCTCCACCACCTCGCCAACCTTAGCCGTACTATCTAAAAACATGACAATGGCCCAGTTCATGCGTGAGGCAGACCTAACACTGTCGTACCCCACCACCTCACCTACAGCTAGTCCAGCTTCCTCCACTGAACACTGCACTGCGGGGAAAAGCTTAATCGCATGCCTGCGAGTAAGCTTTTCAAAGTCGGCAGCCAGAGCCTCAGCGGCCGGCATTATGCCGCAGGCAGCACGCTGCCCCTCCAAACAATTACACACACACGTTCACACACAAACACAAAAACAACCCTTACACCCAAAAATGACAAACAAATAACTCATAAACACACTCACACCGACGAAAAAGGAAATGTTTTTTTACAAACTTACGAAATTTGAAAACAAAAACCAAACGCTCTCAGCTCCACCATTCATTTAGTATGGACAAAGCAGTAAATCAGAGGATAGAATAAAAAATTATTTTTTGATTGTTTCACGCAAATTCTGTTTAAAGCACAAATAAACACATGCACACCTGTGTGTGTGTGTGTGTGTGTGTGTGTGTGTGTGTGTGTGTGTGTGTGTGTGTGTGTGTGTGTGTGTGAGTTTAATGGACTCGTAACCCATAAGTTTCTGAGGAGCCAGACTGAAAAAGAAAGCGTCTTAATACTGTAGGAATTTTACACACAATACGTTAGTCAAATCAGAAGGACCTCACAGAGTATATATTGCGTAATTCAAATTGTACAGGAGGCTTTCTGGAGTCAGCAGAGTCGTTGGAAGTTTAGTGCGCCAGCAGGCATTTATTAGCAGGAGGACATCGGATGATACAGACGTCTGGAGAAATGTTCTATTTTCTATCTAGAGTAACTGTGTGCAACACAGTACCCAGGATCAGAGTCAAGGAGTTCTGATCTCTATTCTATCTGCTCCAGCATATAAACTTGTTACAAAGGCGTGGTTAGGTGTCCGCTTGTGCGTGCATATGTGTATTTTAGAAGTAGCAGCTGCTCCAGCCATCTTCCTCCCTGCGCGTCGGAGTATCCTCTGTATAGCAGGAGTCTTCTTCTTTATCTGTGAAAGAAGCACAGCACGTACAGCAATTTCCCTAATCTCAACTAACTTTGCCAGGTGCATATTTGCAACATGGCTAGTTCATTGTCTTTGTGACCTTGACTTGTTCCTGTGCTTTTGGAGAAAGCAGATAAAGATTGAGTCAAAAGTTTGTGTGCTTTTAGAGACAGAAAAGCTTGAGTCTGGTTAAATAATAGCAGAGGCACATACTATCACATTCTTAAATGATTATACCTAATAATCACGCTTATCACATTCTTACTAATTACTTAATCATTACTAATACACACGCTTACACATGATTATTAATTCTTCAATCATTGATTATCACACTCTCAATCATTACTTATACACACGCTAACACATGATTATTAATTCTTCAATACATGGCAAACAAACAATTTGAAGAAAATCCATTCACCTGAATTTAGATAACACATATGTATCCACAGTGAGATTATAATATCGATGATGATAATGTTTAGATTTCGCATTGGCTTAATTTCTCAGATCTGGAGGTTGCAGTTTGGTCAGTATCTGACGCTGAGGGGAGGGGCGTCATAAAATGGCAGTTGGAAATGACAGAGGCTGCTCATTAGTGATGTCCAGATGAAGCTTCATAAAGCATTAGTTGTATTTGTTGAGCCTACTAGATGGAGCTCTTGGTTTAAAGAAAAGGGCTCAAAGAATGGTGATTCAGTGTGTTTTCAACCCTTTGTTGAACAGAGAGCTCCATCTAGTGGAAATAATGACAATGGTTCACAAAGCTTCATTTGGACATCACTAATGCTCACTCACCGCAATGTCATTGGCTGGGGGTTAAACCCCTACAGGGGCCAAGCTTACAACCTAAAACATAGATGTTCCTCTCTAAACAACAAGTAACAGAAAAATCCATGGCAGAGGGCGGGGTCTCTGCAGGTAAAGACACCACCACACACTTCTAGCTGGTTATACATGATTGGGATCACTGTTGTATCAGTGTACACATTGTTTTATTTAGGAATACCACATAATCTACCTTTTACACACAATTAATCAGCTGAATCCAAATGGACAAAATCAAATATTGTTTTTTACTTTGATTTGGGCACTTGGTTCTACAGGCTCATCTTTTATATCTCAAGGTTATGAGTCACTTAGCGACTTTGTTTCCAATGGTACTATACAAATGATATACACATATTTTCACGACTGCCAACAACCTTTGTCATTTGTCTTGAGAGTTTGAAACATCAGTGGCTCATTTACTGGCTCCCCCATTTCAGTTTATTATCTAGAATTGCTAGAAATAATTGATTTCCAACATTGTTAGTCCCATATAAACCTGTGACTTAAAGATAGAGATGAAATGAAATGCTCACTGATACATTAATGGATAAGGAGAATAACAATAAGGCCTGGGCTGAACATTTTAATTAATCTTCTGTAATCCCTTACGTGGGTTTTAAATCCAATGTTTCCCAGCAGCACTGTCATGTTAAAAAACGACTTTAATCTGGGACATGAAAATGAGTTCTACCATGGAGGCATGAAGTTATTGCATCTCCATTTAATAGCTATCACTATCCCAAGGACTTTTTTAATGTCCAACCTTGCCCTGAGTTGTGGAGAATATTCACAGATGGCTCCAGGGGGGTGGTGGTGTTGGGGGGGATTACTCCCATTCTCAAGATAAACAGAACACTGGTGAGCACTTTTCAAATGTCTCTACAATAAACACTTGGTCACTGGATTCTCACTCGTGCATGAAACACATTCCTGGCAGGAATCAGTGCATTGAGCCAAAACCATGAGGTCACCGGTTACCTGTCTCACAAATCAGTCTTTGTCATAAAGTGACCTTTTTTTTTATTGGAAACAATATAGCTAAAGAAGTAATAAAAAAAAGCCTCACCAGTGTTTTTGATGGAGGGTGGCCATCTTGTGATCGTAGCGACAGGAAATTCAGGGTGACATGGCTCAAGTAGGGCACTTGTGATGCCTACACCACCAACCTCACTACTGCAGGCAAAAACAGTCCGTTTTTTAAGCGAGGCACATGAACTGAAGCAGGGTCTGGTTTCTACTGTCACCTAATTGAATGCCAGTAGTATGACCTGTAAGGCTAATTACAACATGAGCTCATCTAGATTTCACTTCCATAACTCCCAGCCACACCAGGCTTCAACAAAGTGTGAGGCATGATTTCAATGTTTTTTTTACTCACTAACTTTCTTAGAACTTATAGCAAAGTAATTACAGTACTTAAATTAAAATTATTTAATTCCAGAGGAAAATATAGTATTTACTACACTGTCATTTCAAGCTGCTTTAACTTGGTTTAAAGAGAGTTCACTTGCTGCCTTTAAAATGCATGCTATTTCAGCTTGAAGATCAACTTTGCTTCAACTCAGAAATTAATGTTCTTTAAATTTATTTAACAATAATCTTATCATTGCCTCAAGAATGTTTTTTTAATTTTCAAAGTTAATTAAACATTTCATCAATGATTATTTCAAATTATTTCTATGAGTTAAAACAAATGAGTCATTTCAAGTAATGAGGAATTACATGTATAAAATACCTTGACTGATGATTGTGTACTCATTAAATTCCTCACTGAATCCCTGCAGTTCGATTTCTTAAAACTATACCATTTATTTAATAAACATTACATATCCATCATATATATTCCTTACATATGAGCTTAAACACTGGGTACATCAGACATGCCTTCACACCCAAATAGCTGTGTAACATATGGGTCCTACATACCTTCACAAGTGTGTTATAACAACACGAAATGTCAATATCAATATCAGTAAACATCCAAAAAGCAGGTGTGTTAATTGAACACATCTAAAAAGGATACATAAATGATTTTGAACCATTTGTGTGTCATGGCAGTGTGAGAGAGGGAACACTGATCATCTGTACACACTCATCTTCTGTACACACTGCCATAACACAAAGCTGGTTCTAACTTTATTTATATGGCACTTTTAATACTTGTGCATAGCACAAAGTGCCTCACAGAGAATAAAAACAAAACAATACAAAAACAAAACAAAACAAAACATGAACAACAAAGAAACACTATGAAAAATCAAACCTCCCGCCCCCACAAATATACACAAAGCCATACACAGTCACGCACATACAAAGCCTATATAACTATTCACCACAGACTGTATAAAAATGGACGTAGCCTCTTCGTTGAGGTCCGTTCTCTGAACTTGATCCAATCGTGACAGACTTTGACTCCGCCTCATTTCCTCTTAAAAAGGGCATTATTATTCATAAACTTTAACCTCTGGGGTGATTGCAGAGACCTAGCAAGCCACTAACTGAGGATTCTGAAGCAAAAGACCCCTTGGCCAAGCAGAAAATTCTTTGCTGTTGCTTAATAATAAACTTAGTGTGTCTCGCAATAAGACTCATTCAAGTTTACTTTTTGTCTGTTTATTGAAAAAAAAAAAGACTCGTTTACGCTGCAGATTAGCTCACTTCTGATGAAAGGCATTAGTCCAAAACTAGTTATATAGGCAGTCTTGTCCATACCCAGAAGTAAATGTGCTCACGATTTGTGAGTCAGGAAACATCAAATGGAAGAGTTCTCCTATCCCCTGTAGGATGGTGCTTGACCACTGTGTTTAAAATCCACAAAACTTCTGATTTCAGTATTGGTGTCGCACCGATTGCTGCTCTCAGGTCAGTGCTAGTAGCAGCGCGGTGCTGGCCCCGGGGCAGAGACGCAAAATTGATATGTCAGGGGTCTGTTTGTGGCTCTTGGCACATTGTTGTGCTTTCCCCACTGCGTGTGGGGATGGTGCCGAGCTTGAAGGTCGTTTTGCACATAATGCATCTGGCCTTGTCTCGGTTGGAAACCAACGTAGTCCAGCCAACTCTCACTAAATTTGCACTTACCCATAGTCGCAGACTAGCTATCAAGCATGCACATAAACATTTATATCAGCAGCTAGTAGGAAAGTAACCTCTCTACACCTTTCTCAAAAAGTCCCGCGAGAAAAAGAAAAAAATAGATAACATTAAGGATCCTGCCCTGACAAATGTAAGACCATTGAGTAATGTATTTAAGAACCGCATATAACATTTTTAAGGAATTTGAGAAATTTTAAAGCCTTAATTTTAGATACATGAATTTAAGACTTTTAAAGACTTTAAGGATGTGCGGACACCCTGCTACAATAATAATTAGACAATAGTACAACATATAGAAGTGCAACACTCCATTGTGGCTGCATAATGAAGACTAGTTATAAGTACATGCTGATAATACTGATGTACTTTTACTCAATTAAGAATGCGTGATCTTTACTTGTAAAAGTATTTTAAAATTCTTGTATTGCAAATTTTAGAAAGTCAATCATCTACTTCAAACCTACTCTTCTTCAACAATACTATTCCACTATTGTATTAAACAGTATATTTGTGCCAAAAACTTCAATTTCTAACTTTAGCTGCACAATTTGTAAAATATTTTCACTTATTCATGTGTGGATTCATGTGTGTAACAGTAAGAAAAACAACCTGAGAATATGTGCCAGATGGATGTAAACAAAGACAGCTATTATGTCCCAATGCCAGGTGCTGCTTGTGGCATGCCACAGTAATTCAATGTATCCCACAGCTCTAGACGTAACCTGTTCACTGGGGAAGAAAGAAAGAGGGGCTCTTATGGGACTGCGTGCACAACGACAAGCACTTCTAACACACATGGAGCAGGAGGGCAGATTGAGTGTTTGGTAGGGCTTCAGTCCAGGGAAACAGAGGGAGACAATGCTAGATGGAAGGAAAATAAGTATCATGGGGAAACCTGCTGCGTGAAGCTAGAACCAGGAGATGATGAGAGGAAATTAGGAGAGCATGCATCTGTAAAGGTGCCATGTTTAGAGGGGTGAGAGGTCAATATGTGTCCACTGGTGAGGTCAAGGTATATATATATATATATATATATATATATATATATATATATATATATATATATGCACTAACATAAGGAATATACAGTACACATATCATTAGCAATCAGTGGTGATTGCTCTAAGACTGCAAGGGAAGCTCAGCTTCCCCTAAAATGTCACAAAAAAAAGTGATGAAATATGTACTGCTGTGTGTACATTTCATTGACTAAATAGGCACTAGAAAGGCTTCATCTATTGTTCAGAATCAGCTACTTATCACAGGTAACCAGAGCAACTTCCTTCTCATTCATCTCTACAGCGCCACAGCGCTTTACACAGCCGGACGCTCAGTTTCTACTGACTTCATTTGGGAAGGGTAGAGTGGGTTGTTCCACTGCAGAGAAACTCGCAATTCATTCTATCTAAGCTATAGACTGTATACAAAGATACTGCAATGTTGTAATTATGCAACTAGAGTCTGCATAGTAGTGATTGGGCGGTGGAGCCATTTCATTGAAGTGACATGCATACACCCAACCAATTTCAATAAATTCTAAATAATTAAATACCATCATCAATGGTAGATGGACATACATATATATAATAAACAAATAAATTAGGTTCTGGGGGCAAAATATTAGCACATATAGGAAAACAAATGAAACATAGTTGGCCCTACAAGTATTAAAACTCAAACCATTTCAATTCAATTCAATTCAATTTTATTTATAGTGTCAAATCATAACAAAAGTTATCTCAGGACACTTTACAGAGTAGGTAAAGACCACACTCAATGACTTATTTATGATTTACATAGACCCAACAATTCCTCTGTAGAGTACAGTGGCAACGAAAACCTTCCCTATAACAGGCAGGAACGTCAGACAGACCCAGCTCTGTGGAGGACGGCCATCTGTCTTGACCGGTTGGGGAGGAAGAAAAGGAGAGAGAAAGAGAGAAAAGACACACAGATGGACAGGGAGAGACAGACAGACACACTTCCAGAGATGCAAGCAAAGCCTAACAGTAACTATAATATTTATAGTAATGTGAATATGACGTATATGTTAAGGCAGTTAATACAACAGAATAGTAGAAACAAGCACAGCTAAAGTGACAGAATATGAAAATGATAATAATTATGGTGGCAAACAACGATATTTCAACGAGATTGCTGCTTTCTGTGTCAAAAGTCACAACCCTTCTTCTCAGATCCATCAGTCAAATTAATTAGAATTAGAGATAGGCATTTCAAGTTAAATTACTATATTTACTGTAAACTATTTGAACTATCTTCTCAATGGTTCACTTCTCGCTTACGTTATGCGACAACATGGCGGTAAAAACAAGGGAAAATATATATTTTTAAGACGAGTCAATGGTTGCATTAACTTTTCCATTTTTTATAATTTAATGACTATTTGAAGATTTGTAAAGCATTGCCCATTCCTGATTAGAATTCATATATAGAAAGAAAATACAAATATATAAATATAAATCATGTCTCACAATCACAGAATAAGATGTGTTTTTCAATATAAAGTTAACCTGTTATTGTCTTTAGAGCCCTGGTAACAGTACAAAACAAGGATTGCTAGTGCTTAATGTTGACTCCATGGCAACATTAAACTGCCTGTTTGTACCACCCAAAGAATAGAAGAATAGATGTCATCGAATAAAAAAGTTGATGACATCCCTAGCTAAGACATCTTGGCAATGACATCAGCCCCTAAATAAAGGGAGTGAAAATTAATCAAAAACGGCATAGGGCTCAAAGGTCACCCTACTTTATCCACTTCACTCTCACCTATGGCAGGTTATATTATGAAAGACGGTTGGTCAATTGGTCGATAATTTTTTTTTTACCCAATAAGTGTTTACATCGACAGTTAGTGAAATTGCTTTACCTTTAACTGAACCAAAAGCATTTATATTTCTACAGCAATGACATTGAGCAAAGAAGAAATTACTCTTTTGGCCTCTTTCACATTGTCTTTTATTCTGCCAAGCTTGACTTGTCAATTGATGGCACTGTTTTGATGAATAAACAACAAAGAAAAATGTCCTGGCGGGAAGTCTAAAGGCAGAATATAATTGCTGCTGTAATGTGCTGAAAAGGCTATTGAAATGCCATTCTGCACACAGTGATTGGCTTTCCTCCCCTCCTTCCATTTGCCCTCTCTCAATGCTTTCCCTGTCATTCAAAACATGAGGAGGCCTTTTCACAAGCTTGGAATAGTTTGCATGGCAGAATAACAAGCTAATTAGAGCTGCTCTAGTGATGGATGGTTGTGCGAGGGTACAAGATTTGGGCACGAGGGCAGCACGGCACCCCGATAGCATCACAACCATCTGCCCCACTTTGACGGCTTAATTGGGAGAGCAATGGGAGATATTTGGGATCCAGCCTAATGGCTGGGCTGACCCTGTGTGGATGACTAATGCCATTTTGCCCCTATTTGTAGCCCATATGTTTGGCACTCAGCTCCTGTTTGTTTTGTTTCTCAGGTTGTGATTGGATTGTTGAGGTCAACAGGGGTCAATAAGCGGCCATCTTGGTGTCAAATTCAGAATGAAGAATGAGGAGAGTTGAAAGTGGTAACCTTTAAATTTACCACTTAAACCCAATCTGAATAATCTCAAGTCTTGAGGTACTTGAGGTACCATACCAAGTCCATTCAGCTTTCAGAAGAACTTTGGATCCACCCATGTCTTCTGAAAATGGTGCTTCTTTAGTAATAGTTTTGCCGATACATTTTGTAGGATATGTACTTGCATGGATAACGTTCACTGAAAAGGTTCTTTCCAGCCCAGGCTGGTTTTACCAACTAGGCTACTTTTGATCATGTTGGGCTGGGGGAAATAGCATTGGGCTTATAGGTGAAATTTGAGCTGCAGAGAGCCAACATTTGGCTGTTGTTGTTTTTTTTAAATTTATTTTACATTACAACAACCTAACAAGCTGTAATTTATGGTCAGAAACACAGATACAGGATTGACTTAACTTCATTGTGTCCATTCACTTGTATTATTAACTTGTTTAATTTGTATTCAGTCATTGTTAGGTATAAGGGAGGACCTACACATTGACTTCAACATTATTGACTGGTTCTATGTTTCTCCATAATGCTATAGTTTTTAGATTTTAGGGATTTTGGAGGGGTTTTTGTTGCTTACATTTCATGGAAGAATTTGATCACTTGCATTCACAATTTGTGTATTTGGTTGTCTGACTGCACTCTTTGTAATTTGGGATAGCTTATTTATCAAAATGTATCTTTGGTCATTTGATGCAGGTGTGAAGGTGTGTATTCTAAGCTGTTGTTTCTATTGCATATGTAATAGTTATAATTTTTTTAACATGTGCAGCTGGTTTTTAATTATATCGGGTGGGTTTTAAGTTGTGATTGGGCTTGAAACATCTGAAGAACGTGTGTCTTATAGGTGGTTGGGTTTAGGCTGCTGGTCAAAGAACAAAAATGGATTCTCATTAAATATAGTTGTTTTGGTTTGTTTTGTTTTTTTGTCTCATGTCACCTTTAACCTTTTCAATATTAAACCAAGACGGTAGTATAAATGGCAAAATATGTCCAGCTTACACATCCAGAAGACACAGAGCAACATTAGTATTTATATGGTGTCCATCTGACCAAAGTAAGCACAGTTTTCACTCTCCTTTTAACTCAGGAGTTGGTAGAGACTCTGGGCGCGCTCACACTATCCTCCCGGACCGAGACCCGGACTTTAGGGTACTTGTCCCCCCTCCCTCTCCCCCCCGCGCCCCAGCCCCGTTTGTACTCACACTACCTGGGCCTCAGCCAATACTTCTTGCTGTCCATACGCCTTCAAGCCGTAACACGTCACACGCATTGATCGCGTGTGTGTGGCTTTGTTTACAAATCTTTCCATAGACCTCGGAGTTTTTGTGCGTCTTGTTGACTGTTTTTGAATATTTTCATCCGACCAAATCTGCAGTAAACACAACGTGAACCTTTCACCACCATTGTTGTTGTTGTTAAATGTCCGCGCATGGTCCGTCCTTCTATTTACATGTCCGAACAGGCGGACATAACGCTACTGCCGTAGGGCTCGTGCTCGTGCGCGTACACGTGCGCACGCTCGTGCTCGTACATGTGCAAACGGCTCCGCTAAAGCCCACCTATTTCAAGCGGGCCGTGGAGGACCAGCTGGCCCCAGTTGAGCGCGGAGCGGGTGCGCTCACACTACTTAGGACGTGATCACACTATCCTTTTGGCCGCGGCCAAAACCGGTTTTTCAGCTAAAGTCTAGTACCTTTAAGTAGTGTGAGCGCACCCGCTCCGCGCTCAACTGGGGCCAGCTGGGCCGCCACGGCCCGCTTGAAAGAGGTGGGCTTTAGCGGAGCCGTTTGCACATGTACGAGCACGAGCGTGCGCACGTGTACGAGCACGAGCACGAGCCCTACGGCAGTAGCGTTATGTCCGCCTGTTCGGACATGTAAATAGAAGGACGGACCATGCGCGGACCTTTTAACAACAACAACGATGGCGGTGAAAGGTTCACGTTGGTGTGATGCGGAGGTGGAGTGTTTACTGCAGATTTGGTCGGATGAAAATATTCAAAAACAGTCGACAAGACGCACAAAAACTCAGAGATCTACCGAAAGATTTGTAAACAAAGCCACACACACGCGATCAATGCGTGTGACGTGTTACGGCGTGATGACGTATGGACAGCAAGAAGCATTGGCCGAGGCCCTGGTAGTGTGAGTACAAACGGGGCTGGGGCGCGGGGGGGAGAGGGAGGGGGGACAAGTACCCTAAAGTCCGGGTCTTGGTCCGGGAGGATAGTGTGAGCGCGCCCTTAAAGGTACTAGACTTTAGCTGAAAAACCGGTTTTGGCCGCGGCCAAAAGGATAGTGTGATCACGCTCTCTTACAGCGTGCTCACACTGTCCTTTTGGCCGCGGCCAAAACCGGTTTTTCAGCTAAAGTCTAGTACCTTTAAGTAGTGTGAGCGCACCCGCTCCGCACTCAACTGGGGCCAGCTGGGCCGCCACGGCCCGCTTGAAAGAGGTGGGCTTTAGCGGAGCCGTTTGCACATGTACGAGCACGAGCGTGCGCACGTGCACGCGCACGAGCACGAGCCCTACGGCAGAAGCGTTATGTCCGCCTGTTCGGACATGTAAATAGAAGGACGGACCATGCGCGGACATTTAACAACAACAACAATGGTGGTGAAAGGTTCACGTTGTGTTTACTGCAGATTTGGTCGGATGAAAATATTCAAAAACAGTCGACAAGACGCACAAAAACTCCGAGGTCTATGGAAAGATTTGTAAACAAAGCCACACACACGCGATCAATGCGTGTGACGTGTTACGGCTTGAAGGCGTATGGACAGCAAGAAGTATCGGCCGAGGCCCTGGTAGTGTGAGTACAAACGGGGCTGGGGCGCGGGGGGGAGAGGGAGGGGGGACAAGTACCCTAAAGTCCGGGTCTCGGTCCGGGAGGATAGTGTGATCACGCCCTTAGATGCTAAATATGCTCACCAGCTAGCTAACTTTTTCTACTGCTTGGTACTTGGGAGGTCATGTAGCCTACAATGGATTAATCATATATTTTTTTACAGCAACCAGAAATACACCAATAAGGGCAATGAGACTGAAAACAGTAAACCCTCTGGCTTGAAAAACTGGGTGGTCAGGTGATCATTTGTTGTGGGTAACCCTTTTACATTGCACCTACCCGTCTGACCCATTGGTAATACAAAGGTATTGATAAGTGCAGCTTTAACCCATTGCAGTTAGTTCCTAAACATAATATTTTAGTTATGAGCGGATTTTGTATAAAAAGAGTGAAATATTTTGACAGTGAAAGTTTTGCAGCTCAGCGTAAATATTTCTTTTTTACTGTTTCAAAAGCAAGACTATCCCTAGTTATATTTAGGGAAGACATTTGTTGGATCCAACACTGCATGTGTGAAAAAGTGACCAGTGGTGATTCATGCTGCTGCTTTCTTTTTTACATTACTTCTGAACTAATGCAAGTACCACACTTTATAAAAGTTTATATCTATTTTTCCTGGGATGGATTTAGTTTTGCCGAGTCATATGTCTTCACTGCCATCATTCCCCACTAAGATCTCTTAAAAGCTATTTGTCTGGCCACCTCTTCCTTTACCCATTTAGAGTATACAGGCTTGCCCTGAGAGGTGAGATGCTGATGAGGCAAATATATTATTAAAAAGGCATTAGACATCACTACGAGAGAGAATTCTTCTGGCAGTGAGCTTTGCGTCAAGTATAGGAATACAACTGCTGATCAGACCACAAGGCTTGGGTACACTGGCTTTGTGCAGACACATGCTTGACCCCGGTTATGACAGGTAAGGATACGGATGTTTAACCCTCCCTGTCAGTTTCATCCACCCAAACAATTTTAATGCTGCAGCAGTTATATGGCATGAGTCGATGTGAAGCTACACGAGATGGGAAGTGAACTTCACAAAATCTCACCCTCGCTTCCATTACTACCCCTCAGGCTCTTTATTCATGTGGACATTTGTGCTAAGCTAGCAAAGCTCAAATATCATTGGCTGTGGAAACATTCCTAAACTTCATGTGTATTCCCCCTCTCATTCCTCCAGTGAAAGAGAAACAAAACTCTTTGAAAAGAAGCAGATGTCAAATATCAGGTTTGGTTGAGATTGTATAACACATAACAAATTACTACGGCTCACCATACTATCATTTTCAAAAGGATCAATATAACATTAGATGCTGCTAATTCTCATCATCACTTCCTGATTGCATCACTGCTCCCTGAAGCTTTATTGCACAAACAATAGGGTCACCACATACTCTGAATACACTAAATGATCCTCTACCACAAATTATTCTCCTGTTGACCATTGGGAGAAAGGGAAAAGAAAGGTGAAAAAAAGAAAAGAGTGACCCAGCGAGCACAGGCTATTTCTGTCAGGTATTGTGAGCCTGATTCACAATGTCACATTTAAGGAGGAGAGGGAGACAAGTGCGGCCTGGTCTTCATTAGTGTGTGTTTGGCTTCAGGTTATAGTCAGACCCAGGTCTATTGTCACATTGGATCACATGGCCAGTATAAACACCTTTAATCAGAGGAGGGTGTCTGCTTAGCGCTGCTCGCAAACACAAAGTGTCAGCCCTGCTTGGCCTTACAGTAACCATAGACCCGCTGTAGCATTCCCTCCTAATGCAGCCATCATATCCGCTTGCTCCGAGACATGCAGGGCAACCAACACCACAAGAGCAGCGTCTGAAAGTATCTGCATATTTTCCTTACGCTTTCCCCTTCTGTACTCCAAAGGCTTGTTAGTTTTCCTCATTAGACTCGAGGTCAGTTTAAACAGGGCAGACCACCCATGGAGATCAAATTGCCTGCACCATCCTCAATCCATCCCAACTCCACCTACCAACTTCTGAATTCATCAGCAGATATTCATCTCACATTTCACATAACTTAGCTGCCATAGGGAGGAGATGAAACGGGGGAGTCAAACATTTGGTTCTTTGTCACAAGGCCGTTAACATGGGAGGCCCTGTAAAATACAGTACGTGGAGGAAAAAAAAATGGAAAAGGACTTGATATAGAGGATGAAAGGCATTATGGGGGATTGGAACAGATTAGTTCAGGGAGGCAGTTATTTAAAGTGCACTGTGGTATAGTTTTAGGGTGATAAGTAAACTAAGGGCTGCGGGGCGTGGTGCATCTGTAAGTGGATTGATGAGTTTGCGATTGGGCTCTGCTACAGCAGTGAGGGGAGACAGAACCCTGCCATTATCTGGAAATGAGTTACACATCCTCCCCTGACAACAAGCCCGTCACACACCCCTGACTGAATGATAAGAGCTGTCCAGACAAACCGCCGAGGGAAGTTCACATAAACAAGTGGACATACATGTAAATATGAGATATTTTGTACGGGTGGTTATAATGGTGATTTACTGGAATTCCATTGACATTTGTTGTGGAACACTTATTTCAGAAAAAACTGGCCAAGCTTTAAAAACTTGTATTAATGTTTCACAGATTATTTTATTCGCAGAGAATATTCCGTTTTAACTGATCAGTGATGCTGGTTTGCCCTCACTGTTCTCCGTGCAGTTTTCTGGAAGTGATGTACGTCAGTGTTACACCAGTGCTCACAAAGCATGTTGCCATTCCAGGACAGGTGACAACTTTGTTCCTCTGATTTTCTGTTACCAGTGTATCATTAAAGCATGGCGGAATTTGCAAGCTAGCTAGCAAGCCAGCTATTTAGCTAGCAGTAAACATTAAAATTCACTTACTCACCAAACGTATACATTGTGGACAAAATGTATGTCTGTCTTATCCTCATCCCATTGATCAACCTTGATTTGAGTTGATTGAACTGATTTATTGATCTCAGCTCCTGTAAAATAGTGCTTACCCAGCCTATTATCATTCATAAATCAGTTTGCAAAGGAATTTATTAACAATGACTTTTTTCCTCTGATCAAAGTAGCTGAGGCTGTGGCCTGCCAAAGCCTGTGAGGAATAAAATGTTGAAAAGGACAGAATGGAATTCTGACGTTCATCGACAACCAAACAAACTGGATATAATATGTAGCCTATCCATTTTGAACAGTGGACTTTTGGTACATCCTGCTGCTATTGCTATTGTAATATTATTTTACGGATTGTTTAGCTTTAAGCATTTAACCATGCTAACGCTACTGGAGGAAGACGTCTTGTCAGAGCAAATACAACCAATAGATACCTGGAGGATTGCCACTTTGCATGGCACTGATTGCTGATACTATCTTCTTGACTGAGAAATCCCTTTCCAATTTAGCTGAGAATTCTTCACCAACATACAACATTTTCAGGGATTCAAAACAGTCTCCTAGGACAGCAGGATTATTGGGCACATCTGAAGTATATAATAATTTGTAGAATTTTCTGAAACAGGAATCGATTTCATGGATAGTTTGATTAGCAGTTCTTTGGTGCAGCTGGTAAGCAAGTGCTCGGTTGGACTTTTCCCCATGTTCATGGTAACCATGTCTTGATCTGGATATAAGGTATTCAGCATGTCAGGGACTATGATCCGAGATGACCATAGCCCCGTAATCACATTCTTTTGTAAGATGCAGAATTCTTTTATCCAGGAAAAAGTAATCAATACGTGAAAAGACCTTGTGAACCGGGGAGAAGTACGAGTACGTCCTAGAGGTGGGGTATCGAAACCGCCACACGTTTGCTACCCCATAAGTATCCAAGAAGAGCTAAATAGAGTGTGCTGACTTTGACAGAGATGCCCTCGTAGAATTACTCCTATTTAAAAGAGGAGAGAGTGCACAATTAATATCACAGCCAAGTATGAGATGATGACAAATCTCGTGAGCAAGAAAAAAATTGGTGAAAAATGTAGGGTCATCCCAGTTCAGGGCATAAATACAGGCTAAAATAATCGTGAGCGAGTATAATTTTATTACCACAATGACAAATCATCCTGCAGAGTCAGTGTGCACATAAGATGCTGTGAACTGTACATTTTTACTTATCATAATAGCAACACCCCTAGCCTTTGAGCAGAAATTGGACTGATACACCTGGCCAGCCCATCCCCTAACAAGGTAAGAACTATCACAAGCTTGTATATGGGTCTCTAAGTATGTAATATCTGCATTGAGCTGTTTTAGGTGAGAGGAATACTTTTTTTAACTTCATTGGATGATTTAATGATTTAACATTCCAATTTATAAAGTTTGCAGGGCAGCCATCATAACCTCTTGTATTATTTATATTGGCCATATTGTGTATACAGAGAAGTGAGCACCATACATGAAACCCAAAGACACAAAAACAAGCAAAAATAAAACTCTGGCAGAGTAGCATCAGTTCGTAGATAAACCCAAGTAGTTACCACCCACCCCCTATCATCCACGTGAACAAGGTGTAACGTAATACATTTCTAGGTATAATGCACAGTAAACTTAAGTTATGATTCTTAGGAGAGAATCTATTAATCATGCTGAGTATCAAGACTATACAGCATACACTGCATCAAGTGTAATGTCTCTTACAGATACCATATATGGCTGTCCCACTTAACCAATAATAATAATAATCAGGAACAGAAACAGCATGTCTTTCATTTTAGCTCGGGATAACTTTTAAGTAAAAACAAACCAAAGCAAAACAGTACTTTAGTAGAAACACTAGGCTGAACCTGAAATAGTATGTCAGCGCACACAGTTCACGCTGGTCTGCGATACCAATAAGAAAGTATATAAAATGTAAACATTGTGTTATGAATTTGTACCTGATGACATCTGGCACAGTATACACATGGTCAACATACCCGTAGGTCAACAGAGATATATTCAGGTGAGATGTTCAGTCTCACGCACATTCTCCTGCCTCCATGGATGGGATAATATTCTTCTTGACATAGATCATAGCTTTCTCCGAGTCAGTGAACTCCCTGTCCTCCCCCTCTGTACATGGCCCGAAGTCGTGCTGGTAACAGAATCCTGTACCGGACTCCCTGTCGGTTGTGAAGCAGCTTCCTCACCTCTGTAAATGTAGCCCGAGCATTAGACACAGTTGCCGTGTAGTCCAGGAAGATGGTTATTGGTTCCCCATTGAAACGGAGTGGACCCCAGGTGCGCGCATGTCGCAGTATCTGGACACATCTTGATAATAATGTAGCTTGACGCAAGGTTTCCGCCTGGCTTCTTCGGCCCTAGGCTCCAGAGCGAGCGGTCGATCATCGGCTCTTTATCCAACTGTAGCACCTCAGTTAGCAACTTGGATACGGTGTAGTGCTGGAGTCTGATAACCGACCCCCCCCCCCCCCCCCCACCACCACCACTTTGACACTAACTTTCACTTGGTCAATCACCGCCAGTGCGTTCTTGAGTATTTCAAAGTCATCAGCGAGGGCATTTCTCAGCTTTGACTTTATCACCGTTGAAATGTCCGCATTTAGAGAAAGAAGGATTTTCTGACTTCAGCGTCCATCTTTCCTGAGGCAGGTGAGGGCGTATCGTCATTAGTCACTTGATTAGCTGGGCTCTTGGCAGTACTCTGGACCGGGGAGGTGTTGGGCCTTGATTTGGAGTATACTTAAATTTCCTCAACCTCCTGTCCATCAGGGTACTGCTGTGGTTTTGTTCCACTATCCGGTGGAGTTTAGTGATAGTTTAATGTTGTATGAGAAGGATTACACTTTACGTTTTTTGGTTAAAATAGAGGTTTAACAGGAGCTCACATCGAACAAAGCTGCCCCCAATGTTCTTGATTATTTAATGGAAAAAAACACTTTATGGAAATCTTTACAATATTATTCTTATATATGATCAAAAAGAGGTGGGCAAGTAAATCCATACCAGAGTTCATCCTACTTTAAACGTGCAGTTTACCAAGAGCAAACTTGAGACTCTGAATGGTGAGCCCTAAATATTGAAATATGCTCTACTGAATGTAGTTTTGTCTTTTGGAGCTCTGCCAAACTGTCATGCATAATAACATAACCAGTATGAGTACAACAAATCCATGAAGTCATGCACCTAAAATGGAGAGAAAACTCTAAAGTCAGATGATCAAAATTAGTCTTTTATAGAAATAATTAACTATAAATGAGCCGCTTAATAGTTTCCCAGCATATCTGCTATTTTTCCTCCCTGCAGCTGTACAAATGTTTCTGATGCACAAATCCTGTATTAATGTACTCGTTCCTTCTGGTTATTAAAAGAGCTCCTTTTCATTGTTTCATTGATTAATATGTTTATGCCACCCGCCCTGTTTCAAACTAAATGTGGCCGCCTCCATTAAGAGTGTGTGATAAAAATATCTAATACAATTTTATAGTTCATGTATCTTCTAAACAAATATCAAATAGGCAAACGTCTATTTAGTCGGTTTAGCAACAGATGTAATGAAGTATTCTTCCTTTATTGATATCTAAAGTCAGAACTAAATAACAATACTGTGTAGTGTTGTGAGGCAACATGACTCAGATACAGATGCCAAAAGAGGGCAGGTTAAATGAACAAATACGGATCAACCAATGACAGATAGGCTGGTAGAATCAGGAAAACCAACATCAGTAACTGTTTTTATACAGAAAAGTCGTCACATTGGCGGCCAGGCGAAGGGAGGCAATTTGCCTTGTGAAACCGGTGAGTGAGAACCATTAATGTGGAATGGTAATGCTAGCGGGACGCCGCTAATGCTACTAGCATTGCTAACACAGCTAATATCGCTAGTTTGGGTGCCAATTCATAATGCCAGTTTAACTGCCTTGCTTGGATGATGTGACGCTGTGCTGCTGCCGCTGCTGCTGCTGCTGGAGATTTATGATGGATTGGACTGGACACTGGTGAGAACTGGAGTGACTCTGGATGTTAACACATTCAATCAGAAGACAGACAGTTGGATGAAGGATTGATGATGATACCTGTTCATTAACAGGTCAGGCTTGAGGATGATGATGATGATGATGATGAAGATAAAGTAAAGTGGAGATCGACTGACACGGATGGCGAGCTACCCAGAACACTGAAGGATATGGAGCGTAATTTTTGTCAATTTTCCAGCGCACGAAACAATTACTCAAGAGCGATGTA
Organism: Echiichthys vipera; assembly: GCF_963691815.1. Classification (NCBI taxonomy): domain Eukaryota; kingdom Metazoa; phylum Chordata; class Actinopteri; order Perciformes; family Trachinidae; genus Echiichthys; species Echiichthys vipera. The sequence continues at coordinate 3,263,601 of NC_139835.1, forward strand.
TATGATTTTTCACACGCACAGATATTAACCATCGCGAGCAGATGTTTTAATACTTACCAATAACACAAACAAATGTGCATGTGATTGTTATCAGTCATCTGGCATAACATTATATAACTTTTTCTTACTTAAGATGCAGGTCTCATTACAAAGCCCTTACCTTAACGTGTGTCCATCATCAGGAGACAGTTTCCAGAAGGAGGAACTTCGATTATGAATGATCTCATTACTTACTGTAAAACATTGTATGCAGTTAAGATCAGATAGTGCATTAATGGTTAGGCCTGCATACATCAGTAAATGGACTTGTACTTATATAGCGCCTTTCTAGTCTTCTGACTACTTAAGGCGCTTGGACAGTGTTTGTCACATTCACCCATACATTCACACTGATGGCAGTGGACAGTGGACATCAACATACCATCTAATCTAATGTAACCATTCACACCACATTTACACAGCCATGCGCAGCACAGGGAGCAATTCGGGGTTCAGTGTCTTGCCCAAGGACACTTCGCGACATGTGGACCGGGGGCGGTGGGGATCGAACCACCAATCTCTCGAATGGAGGACGACCCACTCTGCCTCTGAGCCAATACAAATGTTAACTAAAAGTTAACTGCACCACCAAAACTCAAAACACAAGATTGAATCTTTTTTAAATATAAATGTGAATAGTCAAAAAAAAAAAAGATTTATCCATTTAAAACTAGAAAGCACTCACTAGATTTGTACAATCCTAAATTAACTATTTTATTATTAGAAAAAGTTTTTAAATGATCATGATATATTTTCAACATTTTTTCTCAACTTAGTAAAATATGCAAAAGTGAATAGTGATGTTTATTTAAGATAAACTTGGTCTAGAAAATGTGGTAACTGAAAGAAGTAAATAGAGTAATAAATTATTTCTCTCTCAGTCAGCCTTTGTGCTCGCTTTCTTGTGGTTTGTTACAGCACCATAAATGTAGTTTGGAGTTATATAATGTAACGCTAGACATCACTGAGAACAATCACATGCACATTTGTTTGTGTTATTTGTAAGTATTAATACTCCTGCCTGTGCAATTATTACAATACTGTTTTATTTAATGCCCTGTGTGACAAGAGTACTTTTTGATGACGGCAACTGTCTCTCCTCTTGGCGGTATCCTAAAGGTGAAATTATCCAACCTGGCAACCCTGGGCTCCCTGAGAGCTGTCAATCAAAGTCCAGTTGCTCCGCCCCCAAAGTGTCAAAATATTTCTCCGTGGGCGTAGAAAGCACTCCACGAATGAGCTCAAAGCACTCCACGAGCGAGCGGAAGCTGCCTCTCTGGCGAGTGAGAGCAGATCCTGTTGAGTTCAACGGAATCAATTCTGCTCGTGCTAGTTAATATCTTCGCGTGTGACATCAAGTACATCGCTCTTGAGTCATTGTTTTGTGCGCTGGAATATTGACAAAAATTATCCTTTCATAGAAGGATAAATGGCAGCTAAGACACACCAATGTCGCAAGCCTGGCTGTTAACCAAGTGGTGGGGTAGAACTTTCCTTGACCCATTTTGCCTGTTTCCCCCTCACTCAAGTAACCAATAACCCTTATTTCCTGGGACTGTGCAATATTATTACACTTGCCTCATGGTTATTAAGGTATTTATTAATCCCTGTCTAATTTAATAAATGTGGTATTGGGAACTGTACTGTGCTGCACGAGAATTTAACTGAGTGAGTGTGTTTTGCTAATACTGAGTTGATTAACTTCAGCCGAGCTTTAAAGCTGCACTGTGAACTGAGCTGTGACTAGTCTGAAAATAGACTTTAGTTTAATATAATAAACATTTGTACATTTTTTTTAATCAAAGGCCTTTATTTTAATTCATTTTTATTAATTCACCTTCAAGTATTTGTGTTGCACATATTGTCAATAAACCTTTATCTTTGCAAATATGTCTAAATCAGGCAGTCAGTTTGCCGCAGCCTGTATGAATATGCCGACCACACCGGTTGCAGCCAAATTGCTGGCTTTCTGTGTGTAAAAACACCAAGACACATTGTGGACAGGCAGCAGGGCTGCTGAGGGAATAAGCAAAATAAAGTTTTAAGAGCAGTGCAACACTGGTCGACAGGTAAAAAAAATGGCAGATCTCATACACAAACACATCAGTTTCTGTCACTTAGGAGGGCACTGCATTGACCTGGATTCATTCAGTTTGGATTCAGTCATAACCACTCTAAAACAAGGAAGTCTCTAGACATTCCCTGGCGCAGCTGCATGTGAAAACCCAAATGCCCAAACCGGTTGGAGCGGACACCATCTGGAGTTTACCTGGGGAGTTCCCTAGTAGCAGCTGCTCATTGTGTGGCGTATTCACAGTGAGTGAGTGGGCGTGTTGATGATGTTTCTACCTGAAACCAGGACAGAACAAACCTCTGAGGGTGAAGAAGAAGGTTGACTTATACAAAGAGAAGCGACGAGATTCGGGAACTTTGTTCAGTGAGGGACGCAGGAATTGTCAGATAAATTCAAGAAACGGCAAGTGACTTGGATGTTTATTTCCAAATTACAAACTGGTTCTGTATGTAATCCACGTAATGCCCTGCCTCCTGCACGCTCTACCCAGGCCATAGCTTCATCTTCTTTTGGACTTGCATTTATACAGCGCCTTTCTAATCTTCTCGGATACTGTACATTACTTACCACATGCATCCCTTCACACATACATTCATACACTGATGGCAGAAGCTGTCACGTAAGATGCCACCTGTTCATCAGGATCTAATCTAATAATTCAAACACTGATAGAAGATGGTAACCTTACGACACATGAAAGGCCACGCCCCCTCGCCGGTGAAAACAAAGGAGAAGACCTCAGTGTTCTTATACGAAAAACAGGAGTGAGTACGGAACTTATAAAAATAAATCTGATTAACTTTGAGGAAATACAAGTAACATTTCCATATTTATTGACAGAATGATTTCAGAAAGATGCAGTAAGTGTGTGTCAAAGAGAGAAAGATCATTTAACCTCAGGTGGACAAAGCCTTGGCTGTTTGTTTTCTTTCACAGAGCTAAACTAAAACAACAGTATATCATATTCTGCATTACCTGCTTATTCAGTGAGGTAGGAATAAATGTGTGGAAAATGTCACCTATGGACACTGAGTGGCTCCTTTACCCACTTGTCCTCTGGTAAACTGGACAAACATTTTCTAACTCTTTGATATTTTTCATATAACAATCATCGCTCGACAATGACCTAATACCGCTGTTTGCCTGACTAATGTAAGTCATTGAAGGAGGTTTTCAGGCCGGTTAATGTAAAATATGCGAAATCAGGACAGATTATGGCATGGTTTGTATTTAACGCCAATCAAAGCCTGCAGTTTGTTTTCACCAGAATGGGGGGCGTGGCCTCATGTGCTACTCTCATCTATGGCACAACCTTGTGAGCAATATGGGGGTAAACCGTTGATATTGCAATTAGTAGACAACTCACTCTTCCTCCTGATTCACAGACATTGTTTACTTTCTCACATCAGTGCAGTGGAGTTGAGTCTGTACATCAGAAATAGCAAACTTCAGACTGCTGTCATGATCAATAGAGAAGCACTGTGCAGTCCTGTTAAGTTGGAAATCCCACCTCAGTTATTTACATGATGACCAATAATAAATAATCAATGGTCACATTTGATAATGCAGTGGTAATTTAATATCTGCATTTTTAAATTTTGATTAATGGGATAAGAGTTTAACATGCTGCCCTCACCCAAACCCTAGGATCCATCAAATGGAAGTCCTTACTTCACTAACTGTTCTTTGTTTTTTTTAGGAACTGCATGGTTGTAACCGCCCTTTGGTGACCATTGTAATGTGGCCCCTATTTGAAGCTCTATATCCTGACCTCAAGAGAGGTGCTGTTGCTCCAGACACCCAAGTTGCTGATCAAGTTGAATTTATTATTATTATTATTATTATTAATAATAATATTATATATTATAATTAAATTAAATTATAATTATTTTTTATTTATTTTAAGTTAATTTATTATTTTTATTAGTTTGTTCTTTATTGAGTTTATTTAATTTTATTTCTCAGTATCAAACGGTTAATGTCAGTCAAAAATGTTTAAAGTTAAAATAAGGATCACATTTTTTTTTTATTTCAGGCAAATAAAGAAATAAAGTTTATCAAGATATGTGTGGAGATATCATGTTAATGTACAGCAGCTACAGTTTGAAAACAAAAAAGTCCTGTGACGTAGTCCTGTGTCTTGTTTCTGCTGCAGAGTGAAGTGACGGAGGTTAGAAATCAGCAACATTTTAAAAAAGAGCTTTCACATGGAACTAAATAATAAGAAGCACTCCACATTATGGCACATTCAGGTCATTTATGCACAATACATTTACTGCTGTTGTGCATTGTAAACGCCCTCATCCTTGATTACAGTGGTTCCCACAGAACTGATGCTTCACTAGGTAGCACCAAGGTTGAAAGAATTTTGAACAGAACCGTTCAAGAGCTCATTCCCTGTCAGTCGAAAAACACTGTGAGTATCCAGTCATCTAATGCCATAATAATTGTTCAGTTTGAAGGGTCTGATTTCATACATGCATACTAACTCTTGATGTGATAGAGGGAGGAGGTGGGAGGAGGCTGTCTGGATGAAGGAAGGAACCAGCTGTGAATAACAGGAAGGGGCTATGCGTTGGAACCAAGATGCAGGGCTCTATGCACTGGCAGGACAGACCCTGGGAAAGCTCCCGACACCCAACATAGTCACACATCAAAACAATACAGCCGGTGCTGCACAGTGACGGAGCCCCTCCCACAGAGGCTGAGAACTGCGAGGTATACACCGCCTGCACGAACGGAGAGAGCAGCAGAGGAGACAGGCAGCAGCCAATCTGGTCCTGTTCACTCGGCTCTCTCACTCTCTCTCTCTCGCTCTCTCTCTCTCCCTCTCCCTCAGAGTGTTTGCATGTGTCATATCTCTCTGTTTGAGAAAGTTCCTTTCACTTAATTTTTCTCTGACTATGACTCAAGAGCGCCCCCATGGGAGGAACATTAATATTCCAGTACACAGTGAGGGTATTCATGCACACCGAACAGCACATAAATACACAGAAAAACATCATTTTGATCTCCACATGATGTGCTCATTAAGATGTGTTAATTAATCATGTTCACTGATCAAAACAATGTTTTAAAATCCATAATTATTCCTTTTGTGCCTCAGTTTGTTAATGTCCCTTGTGACTAATGCTGCCTGTACTGTTAACTGAGTAAAAACAATGCCTGGGTCTTTTATCACAAAACAATGGCTATATTGTCATAAAAAGACAGTTTCTAAGCAAGTAGAATAATTAAAAACAAGTTTCATTACCAAATGATGTATTAATACAAAGCTTCAATCACAAAATAATGAATTTAAGATGGTGGAGGAGTTGTAGCAGTAAGCAGTGAAGGAATCAGCAGTTATAGGAAAAAGTGACAGTTGCTAAAGGACATCTAGTTCACTTTTATTATTGCGATTGGATATTTTTTTGGTCAGCTGGTAGACATCAATAAAACAGTGATTTTAGGCATGTAAGATGCTTCTGACCACAGCTGGATTAACTGACTTTGGGGCCCTGAGGTGAAAATTAGCTAATAAAGCCACCGCAACCATCATCTGTCACTGAAGAGCACTTATTGCAAAGTAGTCATGTCCAAATGAAGCTTCATGAAGAATTAATTGTATTTGTTGACCCCACTAGATGGAGCTCTTGGGTTAAAGAAAAGAGCTCAATGAATGGTGTTCATAGACTATAAAAAATGAATATAGGATACCATTCTCTCAACTTGATCCAATCGTCCTCGCCTATGGGAGTCGCCATCTTGTCAGACTTTGACTCCGCCTTATTTATTCTTACCAAAAAAGGGCATGTATGTGACATTGGAGGGAGGGAGATACGTTCATTTGGCTGATGTTTACCTCTGAGGAGAAGTGAGGGCCAGCGGCTAGCTGTCACTCAAGAGGCCATGCCCCTAATTATTAATTATTCGCTGTGGTGGGGGCTTGATGGTAATTCAGTGTGTTTTCAACCCTTTGTTGAACAGAGAGTTCCATCTATGGCTCAGGAAGCTTCATTTGGACATCACAACCGAAAAATGAAGCCAATGTGTGTGCCAAGAACTGCAGTTCCATGAATTGCTAACAGAGGAGTCGATCCTCATGGACCTCCATGTTCGAATGCACAATTTTACTGCAGAAATAAACATGTTTACAGTCTGATATAAAAAAAAATGTCTTTTGATTTCATTTATGTTATTCTTAAAGTTCTGCATAATCACTAATCACAGGCTTGGTGGCTTTAAACTTTAAATTAAGGAGGACAGCACAGAGATTATGTCCATGTTTTATACAGTCTGTGGTTGCATCTGAAACTACGGCAAGTGAAGTAGATCAAAGTTGAACCATTTGACCAGTCGGGGAATTTGTTTTCAACCTGTATGTTTTTTCTGGCTGCTGGTGTAGCTACAAAACTTGCGTAAAATTATCCCAGGGTCTTTTTCGGCAAATACACTTATCAAATAAGCCATCAAGACAAATGTTTTCGTGTAACAACTATTAACAGAGAAATACTGGAGAGTCGCTAACAGTCACTAAAGGCCAAATGCAGCTAACACGGATTAGCTCTGGGCAGCACAGTGAAGGCATTCAAATGTATTTTTTAACCACTAATACTGCTCAAAATAACCCCAAACCTCTGCAGCGGCATGAGAAGAGTCCCTACACAGAAAACAAAGCACCAATGGGCTCCTTCATTTGGGATTGACTTTGGTAATCAACTTGAATGGACTTTATTATGAGAGGAGCTGGTACAGGCGCCAGTAGGTAAGTCTTTAAAACACTCTTTTAATAAACTCTGGGTTCACTAACTACGTTGTTGGTGCTTTGTTTTCTGTGTAGGGACTCTTATCATGCTACTTCAGAGGTTTGGTGTTATTTTTTAGCCGTATTAGTGGTTAAAAAAGACGTTTGAATGCCTTCACCGTACTGTCCCGAGCTAATCGGTGTTAGCTGCATTCTGCTGTTAGCGACTTTCAGCGACTCTCCAGTATTTCTCCGTTAATAGTTGTTTCATGAAAAAAACTGTCTCTATGGCTTTTTTGAAGAGTGTATTACCCGAAAAAGACCCTGGGATGATTTTATGCCAGAATTTCCCTTTATTGCAGGGACTCAGTGTGTTTGACAAAACACAGAACATGTACATTTAAAAAGTCAAAGTTAAAAAAACAATTCAGGCTTTGGCTTCGTGTATGAAACCTGAAACTGAAAGTAATGACTAATTCATAACTTATTCATCAAGAATTGATATCTTCAACCTCAGTCTGAGACCACCTAACCTGTCACAATATGCCCATTTTCTATATTGCGTGCTCTTTAAGTGTGCAGGCAAGCCCGTAGCAGAATAAGCTTGATATTTCATATTCACACTAAATAATTATTCCCTGCACTCTGACACCAATTTATTGAGATCACAAGTGAATATTATTTGTTGAGGGAATAGTGAGGTAACGCTAGAGCAGCTGCACCGCCTGCCCCACACATATTCAACAGGCACTTACACACACAATCATCCTCCTGAGGATAAACACATTTACATGTAAACCCACATGCACGCAAATGGACATGAAATTAACGTGCGTCTGCTCTATATGAGCATCCACCTCACACAGTGTATACCCACTCACACATATACACATGTACACAGCCAGAATCTGGCACTTATGACACATATAGTGCAGATGTTGAAACAAAAATGCACTAACACATAAACACACACGTTGAGCACATCCAGCCTATCCTGCACGCACACACACACACACACACACACACACACACACACACACACACACACGCTCACACTCACACTGGTAGATGAATTCACCTACACATGACTGTTAACACACATACACACTCCCACCTACCCTTACAGATTTTCGCACTTCCCACATACACAGTCGCACTCCCCGCATTTACAAACTCTAACACTACCCACAAACGCACTCTTACAACATGTACACACACCCCTAGAACAAGCAGGGGGACACAATCCTCCCATAACCAGTTCAGTAAGCATTAGCATCAAAGTATAACCCTCTGCAGCCTTACTCAGCAGATGGAAAGGCTGCATATTTTCCTCCCACAGCTCTCCATCACTGGCTTGTACTGTAAAGAGGGCTTTGTTGGCTTGTGTTTCCCTTTCCCTGGACAGTGTCAAGTGGTGCCCCGGCCCCCCCTCCCTCGGTCTGAGCCTGTCTGCTTGGTGCTCTACATCGTCCAGACATGGAGTAGAGGCTGTCGGCCTGCCCGCCTGCCTATCATTCCCAGCAGGATGTAAATCAGCAGTGGCCGGCCTGGTTCTACTGTGTGCTGCGGCGACGACAGATTTATGAGAGGGCAACCTCCCTGTGAACCTGGACTGTTCTTCACGTCCAAGCACTGCTTTAAAGCCAAAATGAGAGACTGATATATTTAGTTTTACATAAAATGAAAGAAAAAAAAGAAAAACTTTTGCCTCACAGCTAGAGGGTTCCCGGTTTGAATCCGGGCAGGGGCCCTTCCGTGTGGAGTTTGCATGTTTTCCCTGTGTCTGCGTGGGTTCTCTCCAGGTTCTCCAGCTTCCTCCCACAGTCAAAAGATGTGCAGGTGTTAGGTTAATTGATGACTCTAAATGGCCCATAGGTGTAAATGTGAGTGTTAATGGTTGTCTGTCTCTGTTTGTCTCTATGTGCTCTGTGATAGACTGGCGTCCTGTCCAGGGTAACCTCATGCCCGATGTCAGCTGGGATCGGCTCCAGCCCTCCGTGACCCCAATAGGGACAAGTGGTTAAAGATGGATGGATGGTCTTTTTTGGCACTTACATACATCAAATAAGCCATTGAGGCAGTTTTTCTTGTGTATGAACTATTAACAGAGAAATACTTGAGAGTCGCTAACAGCCGAATGCGGCTAACAGTGATTAGCTCGGGGCAGTACGATGAAGGCATTCAAAGATCTTTTTTAACCACTAATACTGCTCAAAAAAACAGCAAACCTCTGCAGTAGCATGAGAAGAGTCCCTACACAGAAAACAAAGCACCAATGGGCTCCTTCCTTTGGGATTGACTTTGGTAATCCACTTGAATGGACTTTACTATGAGAGGAGCTGGTACAGGGGCCAGTAGGTAAATCTTTAAAACAATCTTTTAATAAACTCTGGGTTCACTAACTACGTTGCTGCTGCTTTGTTTTCTGTGTAGGGACTCTTCTCATGCAACTGCAGATGTTTGGTGTTACTTTGAGCAGTATTAGTGGTTAAAAAAGACATTTTGATGCCTTGACCTTACTGCCCTGAGCTAAGCAGTGCTAGCCACATCCGGATGTTAGCGACTGTTAGCTACTCTCCTGTATTTCTCCATTAATAGTTCATACATGAAAAAAAACTGTCTCAATGGCTTATGTTATATATGACAGTGAGACAGTGACAGATTATGAGCCGGAATTATACTTTAACTATGTTAAAACTTAAAACTTCTTTGTGGCTCTCCAATGAACACATTTGGAGTTCTGATTGTACAGCTATCATTTGGCAGTCATTGATGTTACTTTAGCTGATTTCACTGTAATTTAATATTAGAAATGTGCTGCATCTTTAAGTGGCAACACTGTCTGCGCTTAAGACTTTCATTCTTTATAACTACAGGTGGTCCTGCTGGGTAGTGTTTAAATTACTTGAGTTCTGGGAAAAAATAAAGCACACACGCACACCCTTAAACACATGCACTGCAAACCTGATATTATGTAGACACCAGGCAGACCTGTATTTGAGAGCGCAGTGTCTGAATCATTAGGATGAGACCTCAAATGCAGTTTATCCCCCCAGTGCAAAGTTTGTGTAATTTTTGATTGAGCCCATGCGTAAATACACATCGTTGGTTCTCATGAAGCAACATTCTCTACATTTTTCAAGTCAATTCCAGGAGCACCAAACATTCTCAACTACCCAAATCTGCTCTTCCCCAGGTGAGCTGAATGATGAATCCTATTTGATCATAATTGTTTATTAGCATATGATAAAACCCCTAAACACTATATAACGACAGGTGTTGTGCCGTATGCAAACACTCAAATGATCAAGAACTAGAGAGATTCACCAACAAATGCTTTAAGAAGAAGAACTTCAGCAGGGTTTAAATCAACACGTTAAACCTAAACAAAGTAAAAATGTGATTTTCTACAGTCAGTACTGCTGTTACAGGGAAAAAAACATGTAATAATGTAATATATCAATATAAAAATCTAAATTTGATTAAATTATATTCTTGTATAGTTCTCTTCATATTCAATTAAGTTTGTAATTAATAAATCTTACCTTGCTAATATGATAAGCAGCACAGTATGAGAACCAGGAAGAAGGTGTCGGTGATGTCAGACTTTTAATGACATTCAACACAGGGAACAATGAATCAAAACCTGTAAAATAAAAATACAACTGGAGTCGAGCAATCCACCAGTTGTGTCACTGATGGTAAACTACAATCCAGCACAAAAATGACATTTGCCAACAGAACCGCCATTTTATGAACAGAAGCTTTACAAAAAGGAACATAAAACAGCAAATTTGTACATTTCAGCATTAGGCATGATGGGAAATACAGACATTCCCACCACACAATTACTTTGTAAATATAACAAGATTATTGTTTTTTAAGTGGATGTACCAGAGAATATTGGCTGGGATTACATAAATACATGTGACTTTGTCTTGTATTTTGAAAAAATGCAATTAACTTCAAAACTACTTAATTTAGAATATCACATATTTAATTATGCTACATTATTTATTGTCATGTGCACAACATTTCAAGAAGCACTTGTTGACATGAACATTCTATGAGTCCGGGCTCTCTCCAATGATGCTTATTAAATATGTATTAAAAAACAAAAAGCCATACAAGTAAAATCAAAATGAGAATCTAAGACTTAGTTAGTTCTGTGCCTGTTGTGCATGAGGGAGACGGGGGGCCGGAGCCAGAGGAGACTTTGCTGCATGGGCGGTTAAAAAATTCAGAATATCTTAGTAACTTGGAAATTCTGCTCTCTCATTTGTCTGAGTCTAAACAGTCTGAACTAATCCAGAAATTTCTATGCTTATTTGGTGACATTCCTTTTCTTCCCAGCTGGATAGAACATGATATAGATATCAGAGATGCACGGCCCATTAAACAGCGGTTTTCTCGCATGGCAACGGAGAAGCGAAGTATTTGGAATCAGAGATTGAGTATTTGCTCCAAAATGATGTTGCTGTACCTGCTTCGTCCGGTTGGGCCCCTCCATGCATTTTGGTGCCTAAACCAGATGAAACGCAGAGTAAAGCGAATTTTGGCCCCAGTCCAGGCTAAAGTTATAGCAGTGGCCAAGTATCCTCAGTGTCATGAACGGTACGGGGATATAACACAAAGAGACTGGACCCAAATGCAGACACGGACACGGGAAAAAAGTACAAACAAAACGTTTAATATAAACGACAAACAAAACGATAAACAACTACAGGGTAACAGAAATACAAGGGACTAGACGGTCGAGGAAAGGACGGACGATCAGGGAAAAGGACGAGGAAACAGGAACACAGGATACTACGGAGAAACAAAAGGGAAGGATAACAACAGCCCGGCGCTGCATGCCTGTCAGCTCAATGTTTAAGTACTCCTTCAGGTGATTAGTGTAACAGGCTGCAGCTGGGGGGAAACCCGCCTACCGGACCTAGACGACAAAACACAAGAGGGAGACACATGCAGGGAAAGACAGACAGAGGGAGACAAACTCACACAAAAGGGAGAGAGGAGGGTACTGACAGAACCGACTCTTGACATTCAGCCTACTACAGAGAAAGAGTTCCAGCATTTATTGGGCTTAGTAGGATACTATAGGAGTTTCTGTAAAAACTTTTCTTCTCTTGTGTGTCCTCTAACTGAGCTATTGAAAGATAAGGCAAAGTTTGTTTGGTCGTCTGAATGTCAGCTAGCCTTTGAAAATGTTAAAAACATGCTGTGTTCTTATCCTGTGTTATCAGCTCCAGCTTTGACCAAGCATTTATGCTGCAGACAGGTAGGTGCAGGAGTCGTTTTGCTTCAGGTGGATGAAAACAGTGTGGTGAGACCGGTCAGCTTATTTTTTAAGAAGTTTAACAGTTATCAGTTCAAGCTTAACCGTTATCAGTACTCAGTCATAGAGAAGGAGGCATTAAAGCTGTAGGAATACACTCTTAATTGTCGCTTCTGTCTTATTTGTGTGTAATCGTACACACAGTACTCCCCGTCTGTACAGTGTAATGCATTGTTACTGGTATTGCTAACAATAGCTGAAAAAATATAATGCTTTTATGACTGTAACTGGGACGTGGTCAACTTGGGTGTTACATCATTCCCTCTTATGAGTGACTGAGCAGTGGCCCCATGTAAAGAGGCTGAAGGCCCTAACCCTCCACGACCCTGTCAGCGACAAGCTGTTGCAGATCATTAATAGATGGATTAGTGCCGCTTTAATGTTAAATGATAACTCTGATAACCTACAGAAGAATGTAAGTATAATCTAAGTATATAAAAGTTGTACTTTTAATCCTTTTTCTTTTTTAATGAAAGCTTAATTTTGCATTTTAATCGGACCTTTGATATAAAGCAGAGACTTTCAACGATATGGCATTATGTAGATTACTGTGGCACATTTACAACAAATTAACTGGGGACAGTGAGGGAATGATGTTATCATGGTGTCGTCTGATGCCAGGATGTGTGCTAAGGCATTGAGCTCCATAAATCATCAATTGTTTCAACTAATTCATTCAATTTGCTCTTCGCTCAATGCCATAATTTGCTATCCAAATATCATGTGTAACAATACTCCACTGTCTGCTCCCCCATCCATATCTCATAATTAGATTCATACTGCCTATAGAACAGGAGTGTGTGTGTGTGTGTGTGTGTGTGTGTGTGTGTGTGTGTGTTAATACCATTTTAGATGTTGTTTTAATTATCTGAGCAAGGTAAAAAGGAGAGTAATACCCAGTGAATTATTTTCAAATGAAGTAATCTGTAGATAATGGGGATTATAACGAGGGTTAGAGACAGAATAATAAAACAATAATAAACTTTCCAGAGACTGCAAAGAAAATAATTAGCCTAGTCCCCAATCTTTTTGACTGTGCTTCACTTGAGACCTGACAGCTAGAGTTGCAAAGTAAACCGTGAGTCTGCAGAAGTGTGGAGTTTCTGTTGCCTCCTCAGTCGAAGCATTACTGAGTGCTTACATCGACAGAAGCACAGACAAATACTTGAGGCGAGAGGACACTTAGCCCTCTACGTGTGCTCGGCCATATTGGTATGCAAGAACATGCACTTTCTATTTGTCTCTGTCTTCTCCTGTCTGTCTGGCTCGACATGATCACCACCACCAGACTCATCAACCACAAACAGAGCAGAAAAAATAAATAAAGAAATCATGATTAATGTGCTATACATCTAAATGAGGAATGAATACACTGGTATGTAAGGTTTTGGTTACCTGGCTTGACCCCAAATACTTGCACAGCTGGCACACTAGATAAGATAACCCCTGCAACATTACACAAGTCCCAGCCCCTGTGTGTGTGTATGTGTGTGTGTGTATGTGTGATATAGTAGGAGAGAATGACATGTTAAACTGGGAATGTGTTCTGCCAAGGGAAAATCAGCAGTCGCGTCATGGCAGAGGGATTACAATCGAGATAAAACAGGCTGTAAAAACAAGTGACGTGTAAATGGTGTTTTTGGACATGTACAACGGAAATGTGTACAAAATCCTGGAATTCTTTCTCTCTTTTTAGCCTCTCTCTGTATTCCCCAACATGCCCATCTGGTTCTTTCAGTTTCCCCCTTCCTGTTTTTCGTCCTCCATTCGAGAGATCGGCGGTTCGATCTTCGGCTCCTCCGGTCTGCATGTCAGAGTGTCTTTGGGCAAGACAAATGCTCCCCATGGGTGTGTGAATGTGGTGTGAATGGTGAATGTGACCTGAAAGACTAGTGCTATATAAGTACAAGTACCTCGACCCACTTCTTGTAACTGTATTCCTACCCTGATGCTTAATTTATTGTAAGCACCACTAAAAGCCTGCATCAACTCTCCCTTTACACACCCTGCTGTTTGTATCCAGCCAGACCTCAGTCTTAACCGAACCACAGGTGAAAGGCCACAGACCACCTGATAGACCAATCAGAGTGGAGCCCTGCTGACAGCACGAGGGTGAAGCACAATACAGCCCAGAACCTTTCGGTCTGAAGAGCAAAAGTTATTGCATTAAACAGCAATCAGACAAAAACAAAACTTTTACAACTCATCTCAGACAGCTGTCAATTAGGCATGTCGTTTGTTGACTCATTTATTAAGATTAAGTGGTACCCCCTACAGAAAGAAGCAGTTTCAAATGGTGTATTAACGTATTACACATGCTGCTTAAATTGATCCCAATCTCATTAAAATGTCATCAATTTTCAGGGTACTAAACAGTAGGTAGAAGGTAGTTGCATGCTCATTGATGGTAAGCCACAGCAGATATCCTATCAAATTCTGGAAAAAAAAAAAAAAATTCAGCATGAATTAATACTTTTTTCTCTAATTTATATATATTTATATACTGTATATACTACATACGGTATACACATATATGTTGACTTTGTATTCACAAAGTCTGCCTCATGTTCTCCTAAATATGCATTGATGGGGAGGTGTGTACAGTTAAAGCCCCTGAACACCCACACAGGTGTTTTCAGTTAACCTGGTTGATTAAATCTCTTCTCAGGACTGTGTGGGTGTGTCTACTGTGATTGACTGACATCTTTCTGAGTCTCCTGTTAGCTTTGTTTCACCTGTTAAGGTGGGACAGAGTACACCTTTATCATTCTTATTGGCAGACAGAGATTTATGACCTCATAAATCCCCATCAAAGCCTCGCCCACCGTCAACCCAAGCAGAGGTCTAATCAGCCAGAGGAACTGAAAACGCCTGTGTGGGTGTTCAGGGGCTTTAATTGCACCTATGATTTAGTCTATAGTTCACACAATTCAGTTCTTTACATGGCAGCATACATTTAAAAAGGCACAACACATGGACATCATATACAGATAACACACCCTCTCCCCACAAATAACAAATAGACCCTCCTCCCACATATCCTCAGAACAACATATAGACAGCACAGACATTATCTACATTTTCTTGTTTAGTGCTGTGATCGCTGAGGGGACAAAACTTCTTTTAAAATTGGCTTCTCTCCAGTCTAACACCCTGTATCTGCGGCCAGATGGGAGGATAGTGAAGTGTGGGTTCAGGGAGTGATCCAGGCTGCTGACTATAACACGTGCCAGGCGTATGATAGCCAGGTCATTTGTTTCTGTGAGGCTGGGAGTGGGGAGGCTGATTATCTTCGCTGCTGTGTGTGACATTTGGAGGAGTAAGTTTCTGCTGGTGACAGTGAGCAGGGTGAAGAAGCAGGGGGAACAGTACGTTAAGATGGGTTGGATGATGCTTTTTTAGAGGAGTGGGGGGGGGGGGGGGGGTTGGTAATACACCACACTGGGCATAATTCCATAATCTTTAGTGAATAAGTTTTCCATATGAGCTAAGAATTGGATTTTTCATTACTACACATATATGCACATCGCATGGGAGACGAAGCCCGCACGCAGATTGTCAAGACGGATGCGCTTCCTCCACACTACCACTGTCACCAAAGCCGGAGCTGGAGGTTTTCTTTTAACTGAAACTCTATAAAATCCTTCCTTGACAGTTTGAGTGTGCAAAAAGCTCGAAAAACATCACAAACGTATTTAACACTGCTACAAACTTACGGATAGACTGTATCTTTGCTCAGATTTATATCATATCAAATATGTACCCATGGCAAAGAATCGCAGTGAAACAGTCACACTGCACAACATTAAGTGCATGGCTTATTCGTGTAGCATTGCCCACATAAGGTACAACGAGGATGATCAAATAGTGAATACACCCTGATGGGAACCTGTATCTCTCATAAAGGAAGTCTAGGAAGCTGCGCTTAGCTTTAGGTTTACGATCTAACACGAAAGTCTAGGTCAAGAAGAAGAAAGTTATTACACAAGTGAAGACTGAAAAAATGTATCATCAATAGAAAATGAAATAAGACAATGGATTCCAAATTGAACAGTACAGAGTTATTGGCTGATGTCACGAGGACCTTCACAGAGAGGCAGTAGGGCTGTTGTCACCTTTACAGAGAGGCAGTGGGGCTGTTGTCACCTTTACAGAGTGCATCAGTTGACTTAAAAAAAAAAAACAGTGGGAAACTTAACTCCCACTTTGAGTCTGCCTTGTGTATGAAAAGTGCTATACAAATAAAGCTGCCTTGCCTTGCCTTGCCTTGCCTTGCCAAGCTGCCTAACTCCAGCCAACATATCACTGAGCCTGTGTAATGGAGATTACTGTTGTGACACGGAAAAATAGGACTTAGTGCCTATCTGGCAAAAAATTATTTCAGGATGACTAAAAAAACTAGGATTTAAAGCAGGTATAACAAGCGTGATAACGGTTTAAATTGATTTTAATTAGATAGCAGAACTTGTTAATGGAAGTCCTTGGATCTAACTGTGAGGAAGAGATTGTACTAGACTTTGTCATTGTCCGTCATCTTAATAGAAGTGAAAAAATGTTGTCTTCTTAATCTACCATGTAATTTTATAATTTTATTTTGGATTAGAGAATTTTGACATGCAGTAGCTTTTCATTTCAATGCATCAAGAGCAGATGTGTTATTATTTACCCCCACAGTATCATTTAAAGGGCCACTTACAACAACCTACTGTCATTGTGCATAAACAATGAAACTAAAGCTTTGCAAAAATTACAAAGATTAAAGCCAGTTGCCAGCTTTTGCTAAATGTGTTCTTAAAACCTGCATGATCGGGAGGACGTCTTGCAGCATGGGCTCGTTCAGCACCCTAAGGTGACAGACTTGCCCTTGAACCTGCCCTGAGTGCACTTCATTTTGAATATGTCAAATTGATTGTTCTGCTGTCATTAAAGTAAAGTGGTTGAGAGTTGATGTTGAAATCTGAATATGGTTATTGGACAAAGGAGATGTCAATCATGTTTCCTGAACTGTGATTCATTAGGGAGGAATAACTCTCCATGTGGGTCATTTTCAGTGTTTTGACCAATCACTGATCAGTATTTCTTTTTAAATAAAAAAGGAAAAAAAATATGTCTAACATTGAATCAATTTAGAAGTCCCGCCCCAATTCAGTAATTTAATTCATTTTGTGCAGCTTTATAGATAGCATGTAATCGTATATTTTTTTTATGAATCATTGTTCATTTCCTGGAACATGAAAAATAACATTGGCTCTGTTGAATCTTTATCACAATAAGTGAGGTAGCTTGTCTCTGTATGTTTGCTCATGACCAGCATGGGAGAGACTAACTTCAGATCTTTACAAGGCTTTTCAGAGTAATAAGGGAGATAAGACATAATAAGTTGCCAGAGTTTAAAGACTATGGCAGCTCTATTATTCTGTCCCCCGCTATTAATGGTGCATTAAAGTAAACACAGATCTCCTCAACAGGAGCCGCAGGCAGAAGAGGTCATAAATATAAATACCAAACATAAAGGCATCCAAGACTCTTTAAATTCTGCACTGACAGTTTTTCTTCTTTCAAACTTGGCTCCAAAGTGGCACTGTGTCCTTGTTTGCACCACTGACAGGAACATTTACGCAGTGCTTTTTTTGTGCACATTCAGTTGGGGTAAGGCTAGAAAGCAATGCTAATGAAAGACCACTGTACAATCAACACAAATGTGATAAAAGGGCTTAGTTTTACTTCTTGGACCAAATGTCATATTGAAGTGAATACATAGTTGCTAGTCTCTGTTCCTTCAATTGTTTACTTTAGGCTAGGTGTTGTGTTTAGTAGTGCTGTCCAAATAAAGCTTCATGAAGCATCAGTTGTATTTGTCCACTAGATGAAAGTCTTGGTTTAAAGAAAAGAGCTCAATGAATGGGGATTCAGTGTGTTTTCAACCCTTTGTTGAACAGAGAGCTCCATCTGGTGTAAAATAATAAAAATAAATTCATGAAGCTTAATCTAGACATCACTAGTATTTAGGTAGAGTTAGGAGTATATGGAGTGTTTTATATGTACCAGTGACATTTCAGAAGAGAGACAATGCAACTTAGTCATTAGTCATTTTGTGTATCCGTGTCATGTCATGTCATCTGTGTCCTTTCATCACTACTACTCTTTGAGACACTAACAGCAGGTCATGAGTGAATTGATTCCAATAGGAAAATTGAACGTTAGCACACATTATGACCATTCCCTTAGCTCCACAGTCACTGAAGTAAATATTGAACCTGTTCAGATGGACAAATCATAAGAAAATTATTTTTGTTTGAGATCTGTTTTTGTTTATCCAACACAGCTAAGCTAACGTCAACTAACGCTCTCAGATAACTGAGCTTTGTAATGTAAATATGGCCATTAGCTGTGTAAATATCTAATGTAAAATATAAATACATTACACACTTACAACTTTTCAGCCATCCACATGATGTTGACTAGATTTTCAAACGAGGACATGCCCACTTAAGAGACTGGAAGTGTATACCATTTCATTCCCATGGCATCTTTATCTATAAAGAATCTTTGATGGTACCGTCATAAGTTTCCTTGCATTGTCAGTAAACTCCATATTGAGCCAGTAGCCCAGTGCATGTCACTCTAGGCACTTCCGTTAAACACCCTGCTTTAGATGTTAATTCTACCAGAGCAGCGGCCTCAGGTCCTGTTGACAGTAAGATTCTCATCTGCAGCAGTGCTCGCCAGAATCCTCCAGCACTTTTGGCCTTTAATTTTAATTGAACAGGACATCATTTTACATTCTAGGATCATTCTTCTAAAAAGGCATACTGGTTTGATCCTTTTTTGAAGGGTGTATGACAGACAGCTTATCCTCTGTAGTGCCCTTCAGCAATATTGCATGCTTCTGCCTTTCTTCCCATCTGTAATCTAATGGTGCATTAAAACTGAATGTGAAGTAAATTCTACCTTCCGAATTTGACCTCGGGATTATTTTGGCAGTCACATTACATAGCAAAGAGCAAATGATCACTCATGTGGACACATTTTTGGCTCAGATGAGAAAACCTGCATCTGTTCATCACTTATTTGCTTCTTTGATTTTTATTTTCATTTTTAAACATGAGCTAGTAGAAATTGAGCCACTACTATTGGACCTGACTTGACGTATTAATGTCAATTCAGTATCCCACTGTTGATGACATCACGAAACAAGAGTGTTGGCACTCTAGTTTTTGGATTTTGAAAATAGTTTTTGGACTGTCTTAGACCACAGGGTCTGTGTATACAGTAAGGGTGTAGTTCCCCTTTAACTCTAAAAAGATCCTTAACTAGTCCCATGTTTCCAGGATGTCTAGATATATTATTGTAGGACCCCGAGAAGAAGTGCTCCATGTGAGTCCTCTGTGTCTGCTTTTCTGCTCAGCGTCACAGGAAGGGAGCGAGAGATAAGACGTTTTTATACTTGTTTCAATATGAGATAAGGTGTGTTTTACAACCTCAAACCCTCCTAGGGTAATAAAAACCCAGAACTTCAGGATGGCGGACCCTTTTATCCTAAATCAACGTCAAATCTGACCGCAATTCGAACTGGATGGTCGGTCTCTGTTTGGAGACAGAGGGACTTTCAGTGATAAGGATGAAACAATAGGACTTTGTTTGAAAGTTTGAAGAAAAGTTAACTCCTGGTTGAAACGTTGGTAATAATTAAGTTCTGATCCGAGTTCTGTTTACAGGCTAACTAGAGCCAGTTCAAGTCCGCCAGTAATATTATAAACCAGCCCCGTAGGTCTGAATCAGTCTGGTCTTAAACTTTTTACATCCACATTTAGCCCTTTTTCACTTCTCTATTCGGTGTCAAAAGCACAAATTATGTTTATAGCAAGAAACAAATGGTTACTAGGTAATATTCACACTTTTTATGACAGAGAGGGGGGTTACAATTTGAGGGAAAAGTTAGATTTTAAGAAGCCATCAGTTTGCACGACTTTAAAAAGTCCATGCATTTCAGTTGTTGGTGTGAAACTGTGGAATGGAACGAGCACGGAGCTAAAGCAACGGCAAAAAAGATACAGGGCCATGATTTTCAAAAAAAAAGGGGGGGGGGGGCTTAAAAAAAAAAACGAACACACAAACAAAAATTGCTTTGTGTTTAAATATGGGCTATACATGTAAATTTACGGTTATACATATGTGTGTGTGTGTGTGTGTGTAGATGTGCTTCTATGGATGTGTATATAGGCCTTTAAACTATATTATGTTACTTTATATATATTATATTTTATATATTATATGTTATTTCTATAATTGTATAAAATGTATTATTACAGTTAATTGTATATACGTGTACCGTATTTTTCGGATTATAAGTCGCAGTTTTTTTCATAGTTTGGCTGGGGGTGCGACTTATACTCTGCAGCAACTTATGTGTGAAATTATTAACACATTACCGTAAAATATCAAATAATAACCCTGGCTATTATTTATCTCAGTCGCGTAAGAGACTAGGCGTATATCAGCAAGCGTCACACACACACGTCAACCAATCAAAATTCGGCGGGGGCGGGTCATGGCAGAAGTGCATTGTGAAAAAAAAGATGCTACCTGCTACTTGGAGTTGGCGGAGTTGTTCAGAAGTGACACCGAGGAAGAAGAGTTCATTGGATTTAGTGATTAGGAGTGACAGATTGTTTGGTAAACGTATAGTATGTTCTATATGTTATAGTTATTTGAATGACTCTTACCGTAATATGTTACGTTAACATACCAGGCACGTTCTCAGTTCGTTGTTTATGCGTCATATAACGTACACTTATTCAGCCTGTTGTTCTCTATTCTATTTTTTATTTTAAATTGCCTTTCAAGATGAAATGTCTATTCTTGGTGTTGGATTTTATGAAATAAATTTCCCCAAAAAATGCGACTTATACTCTAGTGCGACTTATATATGTTTTTTTCCTTCTTTATTATGCATTTTCGGCTCATGAGACTTATACTTCGGAGCGACTTTAAATCCGAAAAATACGGTATGTTGTTACAGTATTGTTTCACTTTTTTGTGAACTAACTTCATTTTGCATAGTTTTGTATTTTATATTCTTTTTTTGACATGTCTGAAATAAATTCATAAATTCAATTCAAAATTCAATTCAAGATTTAAAGCTTTTATGGGTATTTTCAAAAAATACCCCTGTCCATTGGAATGGACAGGACATCTAAATATCACCAGTTAAATTCGAAAATTTAAAAGCACTGTCACCTCACAGCAGGGTTTGCTGGTTTGAATCCCGGCTGGGGCCCTTCTATTAGGAGTTTGCATGTTCTCCCCGTGTCTGCATGGGTTCTCTCTGGGTTCTCCAGCTTCCTCCCACAGTCTAAAGACATGCAGGTGTTCATTGATGACTCTAAATTGCCCGTAGTTGTGAATGTGAGTGTGAATGGTTGTTTGTCTCTGTTTGTCTCTGTGTGCCCTGTGATAGACCGGCGTCCTGTCCAGGGTGTACCCCCCTCATGCTCGATGTCAGCTGGGATCGGCTCCAGTCCCCCCGCGACCCCGATAGGGACAAGAGGTTGAAGATGGGTGGTTTCTCATGCTCAGATTCTCTATCCATTGGAATGGACAACATAATTCATAATGAACTTTTTGAAAGTTTTTTATTGCTTATGATTTATGAGTACATTTAGAATAGAAATCCCCAATTACAATATTTTTTGGTGTTTGGAACATAATTGTATTCTGAACGGGTGTTTGAACAAGAAAGTTCATTCTTGACCTTTGGGAACAGTATGTGATGAAATAATCGAAGCTCGCTACCTCTCTGACCTTTTATCCCACAGTCTTTATTCTTCAGTCTTTTAATGAAAAGGATGAGGTGTAGTTCAGAGCTTAAAAAAACATTTGAGCCTGGATTATTTTGTTACATGAGTGTGCGTTTTAACTCTGTGTGTGTGTGTGTGTGTGTGTCTGTGTGTGTGTGTGTGTGTGTGTGTGTGTGTGTGTGTGTGTGTGTGAAAAGCTGTTTACCAAACCCTCTGAGACCTGCTCAGATGTATTTGAGCTGATCACACCCCTAACAGTCAGACAAAAGACAAAACAGGAGCCCTCATACTGTGATCTGTGCCAGTTTCCTTGTTATTTGAGGAATACAGTGGCAGAAGGTAGAGGATGAATAATACATGGTGTTGTCAATGTCTCTCCTCACTCAGTTTCAGTGTCCTGTGTAGCGACTGAAATCTCCACACCTGACATTCAATTTCTAGTTGGAGCTGTCATCCCCTACTGTTCCTTTGGGAGATGTTAGGTAATGAGTTTATTTAGCACAGTGTATGTTGATTTTCATTGTTTTATAATGATCCAGAGAAACAGTCACATTAAACCACATCCAAACACCAAGCATTGGTGCATGGTCGAGGTTTTTCCTCAGGCACTTGTATTCTCCCTGCTGACAGAAATCTATGACAATTCTTCCCAGGGGTCTGTAGAGAAGAAGATAGGAGACGTGAGGATGAGACTATTAAATCATGCTCCTATTTCCACTGCCGGTGTTTACTTTCCACCGTAGGTTCACAGGCTGGCATTGGTTCAGACAACTGCCTCAAACGGGAGGAACGATGGCACAAAATTAACCTCCCTTAAATACCTCAATGACTATTAAATGGATTACCATGTCATTTTGTATCAATGTACCAAATTCATGGTCCTCAGAGTATAAATCCAAATCAATTTGGATTCTTTAATGTTTCCTCTAAGGCCGTCAGGAGGTCAACATTTTCACTGAAGTATCTTAACATCTACTAGATGGATTGGTACACATTTTTTTACAGACATTAATGGTCCCCGGGTGATTGATCCTACTTACATTGGTGATCCTTTGACTTTTCCATTTTTGTTCTTTAATATCTCAACAACTATTGGATGGATTGTTGTGTAATTTGGTCTACCCATTCATAGTTCCAAGACGATGGATTGTTATAACTTTGGTGACGATCTGATCTTTCATCTAGTGTCATCATTAGGTCAAAAATGTATTTTGTCCAATACTTTGGTTTAAGACCAACTACCTGCAAAATTAAAGACACCCCTGTAAGCCTCAGCTGTACTGTGTTTAGTGCTCATTAAAAACTGTTAGCATGCTAAACTGGTGAACATGGTAAACATTATTTTGTTACATATGACTAATGTGAGTTTTTACCATGTTGTAAAATGTTTGTAAGTGTGCACTCTGAGATAATCTTGAGACCTGATTGGTTAAATGTGTTATAGCTTATAGCTCACCCCTAACAGTCAGACAATTGGCAAAACAGGAGCCTGTGAATATATATTGTATACTGTGAACATTTTATACCTGCTACCCCAAAAGCTAGCATTATTACTGTTAGTGCAGGTACAGCTTCTTCGAGTTGTTAGCATATAGATTATTGTTGTAAAATGATAACAGATTGACATCATCATTACACATTTAACACAAAACTTTTGACCCCAGTTACTGCAGGGCCATCCTGAAGGCAGGTGTATGCTTAAACACAATGGCCCTCATTTATTAAACGAACGTACGGCAGAAAAACGTGCGTACGACCATTTCCTGGCAAACGTCTGCATTTATCAATTTGGACGTGAGGGGGAGCTACGATCAAATCTCACGTCTGGTCTGAGATCGTGTACGCAAATTTGAGCCTGTGTATTTGCGGTGCAGCACAGCAAAATCTGTAATAATGAAAATAATGAACAAACCTCAGCTGTCATTAAGCATAAGCAGTCACATACAAAGAACAGATCAACACGGATTCTTAAAACGAATAAAAAAAATAAAAATTGTGGTTAGAGCAATTGATTGTACTCATGTGCGTCTGAAGGCACCATCCATGAATGATTACGCATTCATCAATCGCCAAAACTACCAATCGATAAATGTACAGGTGATTTGTGATGCCAAGCTGTCGCTTCTAAACGTGGTGGCCAGGTGGGGACACACGATTCTTTTATATTTCAAAACAGCTCGGCTCCAGCCCCCCGCGACCCCGACATTGAATGAATGAATGAATGTGTTGGCGCGCAGCTGCAACAAGACGCACTGCAGAGCCAAAGTCATCCCCTCGGTTGGTGGCTACCCTCGATAAATTGCATTAAATCAAACAAGGTATCAGATGATTAACATCTTGGTATGGTTCTAGATGACAAAGGTATTCTCTTACGGAATACATAATAACCCCGCTGGCAAACCCCGCTACAGAGCAGGAGCGCCGGTGTTGTGCCGTATTCAGCACCCCTGCCGTGAAATGCACCCCCTTGCATTATAGGTGATACTCTGGATCAGAAGGCTGTTGTTTCCACCTACAGGAGTAGTTTATATACAGCTAACCCACAACGGTCAGAACATTGGTTACTTACAGTCTTTAAAATCACAACCTTGGATAATAGCGAACACAAAACGACACCTTTTTGTATGTTCTGTGGAAATATACTGCAGCCATAATTACAAAATGAATGAAATGGATCTTTTGAGCAAGTTGAATGTATTTGACTGAGCGTTTCCTAAATATAATCCCAGCTTTTCTTGCAATTCATATGTTCAAAGGTGTGTGCTTTTAATTGGGTTACACCTGTCCAACAGTGCGCATACACTGTACTTCCATACAGCGTTTTTATGGGCCCCTTTTATTCCACTCTTAAGACTGACGAAAAGCACATCTTTATTTTGCTCCATCTCGGATGTCAGGATGCCGATCTGTGTGTCGGAAAAGTTTATTTTCTAACCTGCGTTCCTTCTCTCTGTGTTCGACCTCAGTGGGCGAGGCCTCCGAAACAGGAATATTTAGGGGCGTAACATGTTAAAGACGATCGAATTCATCCGTAGCATTTATCAAGTCCCGTTCATTCGTACGCTGAGATTGGTCAGATACGAATGTTTCATAAATCACACGTGGGTCCTTTCCTACGACCAATTCTACGCTCAGATCTGCGCCTGTTTCACGCGAGATTGATAAATGAGGCCCAATATGATTGTCCATGTCTAAGGGCAAATGTGTTTGAGGACGTTCTAAATGGTCACACTCAAAGGCATGGTGAGGAACATGCTGTGTTTGAGACTGACAACACGCAATGGTCTTTCAAAAGGTGATCAACCTTTTTCTGACAAATCCTCCTGAAAGGCATTCACAATGTTGTATTTTTTATTTATTTTTTACATACGATAAGTTGATTGAGAATAAAAGAAGAAGAATGACACACAGTAAAATCCTGCATACTTCCCCACCTCTGCATACCTGGCCAATCATTGTATAAAGGGTGCATCTAACAACTTTTGTTATACATAAGAAGAACATAGGAAGGACGTTGAGGTAGGAGTTTTAGACACTATTTGACTATTTGACAAACACTTCATTAGAAGCTGAGGTCTTAAGGTGCAGTCATACCAGCATTTGTAAGTGTAAACTTTAAGATAGAAATCATGTTATTTCAAAGAACAGCGATCAGCAGATTTGCTAATGGATGCAAAGAAAATCCACATAGGACCGGTATTTTTACTGCAGGAGTAATGACTGTATGAGGGGCAGGTGTAGGAGTCAGGTGATCTGGAGACAGTAGGAGGCACAGGATTACTGCAGGGAAGGAGGGAGTGGCAGGCTCTGAAATGAGAGCTAGGGATACTGTGGTGATACCTAGGAGACTCATGACTAATTACATTTTGCAGGCTGACTGGAGGCTGGAGAGCTGCATTCCCAGGTATTCATGGATAGATTACTGAACGGGCCTGCCAGGCACAGGCCCAGAGGCCCAAAGTATCAGGGGCCCACCAGCAATATGTCAGTCAAAGAGACATAACGACCATGAAGGGGTGCAAAATGACAGGAAATGACTACAGAGAGACACAAAGCAAACATAAAGAGAAATCAAAGAACTACAAAAGGACAAAACAACCACAAAGAGAGACAAAAAGACTACAAAGAGACACAAAAAAATTACAAATAGACAGAATGACCAAAACGTGGCAACGAAGAGACACACAACTATTAGAACACACAATTAGATAACGCAGAAATGTGTAATGACTACAAAGAGACGCAAAACTACACAATTGAAACCGTCCACCTCCACCACCTCTGTTTAACAGTTAGTAACTGTGATCTGTGCTCCCTGCTTAGTCACACAAGTCAAAGTCACCAATATTGATTGCCTGATAATGTTGTTAGACATAATTATTAGTTAGTTCAAATATATTTACATACTTTATGTACTGTGGGGATTTTTAAATAAGTGTTGAATTGTGTCACTATATCATTTAAGTTTTGTTATTACTCACTGTGCACATATCAAAATTAAAAAAAAATAATTTAGCATGCTTTCACATTATTATCAACAGATGGCATAATTAAAGGATTTTGCAGATAAGCTCCAGGTTAAAACTAGGTGCAGTCAGAGGAGAGAGGGTCAGCCCTACAGGAAGTGAAGCTACAGTAGGGAGTGTTCTTTCTACAGAGACTGGTGAATCATTGGAGGAACCGTGTGACCAGGGGGCAGAGGATTCAACTTGTGAAGGAATGAGAGCCAGTCTGGGAGTGATTGACATTCTAAAGCCTGAACCAGAGACTGCCTCAGCAACATTCTGAACCGATCACAACAACCCAATGACTTTATTGCTGTTTAAATGCTTTGTGTAGTAGGGGCTCTGGGCTCTTTCAGGCGTAGTGGCTGAACCAACAGCTTGGCTGAAAGCTTCTGACACCAGAGAGACCCCTTGGCCAAGCTGAAGATTATTTGCCGTTGTTTTTTATAATAAACTATTTAAACTTTAAGAAGTACTCTGGCTTTCCTTAAGAAGAACACAACAGTACTAAGTATATTAATATCAATGCACTAGTATTATACTTTTAAGTATACTTTTAGTACTGCTTGGGACTAAATTGGAACACTTTCCAACCTTAAAGATTGAATATGGAGAATGAGCAGAACACCACCATCTAGTGTCTCAAGATCTTAGTCGCAACATCAACAAATAGTTCCCATTACCAGGTTGGTCAGACCCGGCCCAGTAGCCTACAGGAGACCGGAGTCTGTTCGAACCCATCCCCTCCGGCAAATCACACTATAAAAACAAGTATTAGAGGAGTTAGCCATTATGTTCCAGCTAAGTAAAGATGAAAGTGATGTTAGCGATCAAGAAGAAACGTAGCCACTTGGGCGTGCGTTTTAATGGCGTTTCTCTCCTTTCTCTCAGTCCATGGAGTGAATGCTTGGCCTATATTGACCCTGGTTTTTATCCGTCTCCGCTCACTCAGCTGCTGGTACAAATAACTTCCCCTTCACTGAGGCTCTGAAGCAGCTGCAGGATTGGCAAACTCCATTTCACCCAGTGCAAGCCTACAGTAGCTGCACCCTGGCAACCAGCAACGCCCAACACTATTGGCTGCTACAATGGAAACAGAACGTGACAAAAAGGAAACAGAACAGGACAAAAAGTAATTGTCAAACCTGTCAAAAAAATAATAAATATTAATTCAAACTAAATATATCTTTTTTTATGGAAAAGCAATACTTTCATTCTGCACCCCTGCAGATTTCACTGGATAGCAGAGTCTCCACACGTTCCAAAAATACTATTTTTTATCCCTCTACGACCAAGTTTCACTGATCCAGCAGCCTAATATGACAGAAAACAACAAGCGCATTTGAAAAACAAAACCAGAAATGCTGTCTTACCTTTGTAATATCACACTGAAAAGTTTAATCCACAGAAATAAAAACCACTGAAATGGAAGCACTACATCTCCCAGCATGCTTTGGAGGTCTTTCTGGCTTCTTTGACATGCTTAGCCCGCTTTTCAAAGGCTCTGATTGGGTCAAAGCGTCTGTCCGTCACATAGTGTCGCTCATCCTTATCGCTTTGTGATTCGCTAGTCATGTGGTTTAACCGAAAACAATGCTCAGAGCTGGATTCTATTGGTTCTTACGATTCCAACGTGGTGTCATGCTTCAAGATTGACGAATGGGCACGGAAGATATCGCCGCACGTAAGGACAAAGGGGCTCTGTCGCGCGACACTGGTGACACTGGATGCTAGCTTGACGCAAAAATACACAGACTGACACTAGCTGTTCTGCTGCTTTTGTGTATTTTATCTTCCTGTGGCTGTGCAAGCCAAGGATTTGTGTCTTGTAAATAGTTGTTTGCAGAATATTTTGTTGTGCACTTTGCTGTTGCTATTGCACTTTGTTGTGGCACTTTGTTGTTGTTGCTGTTGCTGATTTCCATCATTATTGTTACTATTTTTAAATACCATGTCCCTACTATTATTATATTATTACAGTTATTGTTGTATTATAGTGAATAAAGTAATCTTCTCCTGTTGGAGACATGTAGTACTTTAGTAGGGTTTTCCGTGTGTGTGTGTGTGTGGGGTGTGTGTGTGTGTGTGGGGGGGGGGGGGGGCTGTGTGTGTAGGGGGGTGTCCTATTTTTTTTTTCTTCAAAAACTGTTTTCTCTTAGACCCAAAATGACATTTAAATGAAATGAAATTAATTTTACAACTTGGTACCTAAGAAATCTCAAATGGCACTAATGATGCCAAATAGTGCCAAATTGTGCCAAACTTGAGGACACCTATATATTTATTTACTAAAACCTCTATAATTTTTTCTCTGCTTTATTTCAGCAGCATCAAACTTCTCACAGGTGATGTCCAGATCTTGTTCCATGGCTTTATTGAGTTTTTTGGCTACTGTGGCATTATTTTCAAAGGGATAGGCGAGGGAAGAAATTCTTCCATTTCTGCTGTGTTTCATGTGCATTTACTCTGACACAGTTGCATTACTAGTGCTGCTTACACTTCTGATGGAATCTCACAAGTGTTACCTTTATTTTAATACCAAGATAATGCACATAAAGCTTGTAATTACAAAGATATACCCTATTTATTCTGAGCATGTCATTTTCGAGCAGGAACCTCAAAAAGGGACTCAGGGAAGAACAGGTTAATAAAGATTATACATATTTAACCTTTAATGTATACTGTTAGTTTACTAGTAATATACTTCTAGCTCACTTTTTAGTTTATAAAAGTATACTTTGGAGAATACAAGTTAACTTATAGGCATACTTTCCCTGAGTATATCTCAATGAAAACATTAAGTACAAGTATAATCCAAGTTTTCTGTATACTTGTCAGTATAAGCCAAGTATACTTAAATATACTTTTATTAAGTATATATGTGATAAGTACGTTCAACTCAAAGTTTTATTTTAAGTTTAAAAGAAGTATACTAATTGCACACTTGAATACATTTCTTTTTGGTAAAGGAGATGAGATACTAAAGGTTTTGGGACATCATCTATTCCGTGCACTTTAATTGAAAATATAAAACGAGAACAAAGTAGACCAAATATGATGTTTAGTTATAATGAATAGTGTACTAAATAATTTGTACATTGTTTATTTGGAGTTTCTTAATTGGCTTCTGCCTCAGGCTAGCTAAGTCCTTCTTGCTCTCATTAAGACCTGCAGATGTAGGTAAAAGGTTCACTGCATATGTCATCCTGTATGTATTATTTTCGTGGTGGGCACTGAATTGGCCCTCCAAAGGTTAAGACCAGCATCATCCCTTCCTTTAACACCTCTGATCTAACACAGACGCCGTGGATTATGCTTTTCTTGCCTTGTCTTATATCCTCCCTGCCTCCTCACTCATCCACAAATGATTTCTATCCCCTCTCACCTAAGGATATACTCACACACTTTCCCATAGCTGCCAAACATAATCCTAAGGTGGCTTTCTTTCATCTGGAGAGCACTAGAGAGGTGCTTAACTGTAAATAATAGTGCCTTGTGTGTTTGTAACTAGTACACAGGAGATAGTTTTTTCTGATTTTTTTCTGGTTTAATAATGCCAAGAATCACTGCTGATGCATCTATTTGACAGAGCTGAAGTTAAAAGAATTCTCAGTGCCAATATTCTCTGATATTGCATTAAGTGCACAAGAGATGGCGAGGGAAATTAAGGGATACTATGATGATACTTAGGAGACTCATCGCACTAATTACATTTTGCATGCTGACTGGAGGTTGGAGAGCTGCATTCCCAGATGACACCCAATTTTCCCAGCTTTTAGTTTATGCATATCTAGTTTATGCTGAATTATGTTAACTGTTCTTAAAACATGAGAGTATTTAAGGAATCCTCTGGTTCATTACAACTTTCTTAGTTTTAGCCACCATTGCCATCAGTGATAATAACAGACTAAGACTGCTAAAATGCAGCTCACTGGAGGCCCCACAATTAAAACACAGTATTGATGTTGAAATCTGTGGAAATGGGTTTATAACCTGAGTAAATGAAACCAAACAAACGGACTAATAATAATAATAATAATATAAATTAGACATACTTGGCCCGTTCACCGTTTTTTAACCTTATCTCCCGTGGTGCTCCTGGTCAGTAATTTCTCCCGCTAATCTCCTGATTGTACAAACACGATTTTATGTTTCAGGTTCTGATTTAAACAAAATCTGACATAATGTAAAGGCGTTTTGTGCTGCAGAAACAAATATTATGGAGGAGAATGAAGGCATTAAATCCTCCAAGTCTCTCTTGGCCGTGTACCATTTAAGTTAATTCCTCTTCAACGAAGCAAAACAGCAAACAGTTTGTCTTTTCAGCTTTCTTCTACTTAGAAGTAAAACCACAGAATTTGGTCATTGTAAAAGTCAACTTTTGTGCCACTAAGCAGCCTATGTACAAGGCGTCTTCAAGCTAGGAGGTGGTCTCATCCGACGATTCCAATCTGGCCCAACTTTGTACGTTCTGTCCTGTTGAAGAATTGTCTTTAGAAAAGTTACATTAAAGGCTGGTTAGCTCAGATGGTTAGAATGTGGTGCTAATAATACCAAGGTCATGGGTTTGACCCCCATACTGGCCACAAGCAGTATTTTAACAGGTCATTGTGTCTGCACTTGAAGGGTACTTTGGAGCAGAAAGGTGTCTTGCTCCTCAGACACAAATGTGAGCATAAAGCGCAATGACTCTCACATCCCAAATGGCCAGTGTACCGTTGGAGCCACTTCACCTCCAACTAAAGTAACTCACCAGCTAAAAATATTGCCTTTTCACCTTTCTCCAAAACAGCAGCCAAACCATGTGTGAAAACTGAAAGTTTTGAGACCATGTGGCCTAATGGACAAGGCGTCTGACTTCGCGTCATAAAATTGAGGAATCGAGTCCCTTCATGGTTAAAAGCAGCATCTTGTTTCAAAAGAACAATGTGGTATTTTTGAAACCCTCTAGGGCTGAGCACAATACTACTGACAGTAAGTTCTATGGTATTTCAGCATGTCTGTAAACGTGTCTGTAAACGTCTTTTTTGAACAAAATCTGACATAATGTAAAGGTGTTTTGTGCTAGAGAAAGAAATATTATGGAGGAGAATGAAGGCATTCAATCCACCAACTATCTCTTGGTGATTGCATCCAGGGGAACATCAAAGTCAATTATTGTTGCAGTCCTTGACTGTTTCAGGGAAACCGAACTGTTCTTATGGATATAATAAAATAATGGATATAACTCTGACCTGTGGATGGCAGCAACGTGCCTTTAGGCATCTATCCTGCCGGAAATCAGGAATAAGAAGAAGAAAGCCGTCACTACAGAGTAAAGTGTATCCCGGTCTGATCTACCGGGGACCCGCTGTTTGAAGAGACAGGTCAGCAGCCTGTACGGCGTCAGAGGGTAAATCACTGACGGTCTGTTCTCACTAAAACACAACGGCTCTTTTAAGAGCCACACACTTAATCTGAGAGCTCCTTCCTGTTCTTTTGGACGCATTCAGACCTGGTTAGCACTAGCATAACTACTCATTTAGCACAACATGGCCAAACTTAAGGCGACTACTCGCTAACTGCCTGTCGATCCAAACATGTCGCTTGATCATATAATGAATACAAATTATTCGCGTTTTGCCGCGTCTGTCATGGCCTGGTGTGAACGCACCTTTAGTCTCTAGATACAGCATTTTACACCACCAGGTCTTATTCTGTGCTTTGATTTAGCTGGTATGACAACAAAACTTTATTTAAATTATTCTCATTATAAGCTATAAGCAGAACAGCAAGAATCAAAAGCTATCTTTGAGGCTGGCAGCTTTTCACGAACCTGAGCTGATTGAAGTGTTTTCAGGGGTTGCAGGAGATGATGCTGCACTCTGAAATTGCCCGTAGGTGTGAATGGTTATCTGTCTCTGTTCGTCTCTATGTGCCCTGCGATAGACTGGCGTCCTGTCCAGGGTGTACCCCGCCTCACGCCCGATGTCAGCTGGGATCGGCTCCAACCCTGCGCGACCCCGACAGGGAAAAGCGGTTGAAGATGAATGAATGTTAAAATGTGGTTTATTTGGAAAGATATAGGAAGCTTGTACATCTGCCCTGATATAGCTTGCCCCTGTTGTTTTACAAAAGACCTACTTTCCCTAGGTCTCTTTAACGGAGGAAGCAAGTCCAACGTTAGCATGACCCATGGCCACAATAATATACTGAGTTGAAATATAATGGAATTTTCCTTTAAGAGTTCACTTGAGAACAACATTATTATAACTGTGGCCAAATCTACAAAAATAAGAACTGATTCCTAATAAACCAGAATTATCTTGTAAAGTCCCCTTCCAGGCACGTTAAACTACAAAGTTCTTAAAATTGGGGTTTTTATTTAACAACTGCTCTATTATGAATAATATTTAGTTTGACATGAATTTTGCACAAAGTAAAACCAACTCAGTGATGGAGCTATAAGCACATCTACTCTTCTGCATCTGGCCTCGCCCTGCCCTCCACTGTTTATGTCCGTGCCCCCATGCGTACTTGCGGTACCTTGCTACTCTTCGGTAACTATGTTCTAGCTTCTACTGGAGGTTGATGAGCAGGCCCGATCCGGAATGTCTACAGCTCAGCTTAGGAATGGCGCTGGAACTTATAGGTTTCAATTAAAGTCAATGTGTGTATTCCCAATTGATCTGGAACAGCTGTGTTTCGACTCAGGCTCAGCTCTGGGGATCCAGAGTTTTCCGGAGCAGATACGCAGAACTTCTTTTTTTGCTGAAAGCAGGAGCACGGCGCAGCAATTCAACACGGAGCAGATCGCGCTGGACAGAAAGTCGAGCACAGAAATAAAATAAAACATCAGAAGAAGTGAGGATAGGCATCATTTTAATCCCTGAAATGCACATCAACATTAAACAGACCACTTATTTTAATACCATTTATTTTTGGATTTTTCTAAACATCAGGCTACAAGTTACAGGTAGGCTACAGTGTTGGCATGTAAGCGGTCATCAGACCTGATAAACCCAAAGCCTCCGTATGTGTCCGTATGTTGGGTTAAAGAATCAGTCTCTGCCGTCTGTCAGCAGCTCTTGAGTGACAGGATAACCTGCCAGCAGCTGACTGACTGATTTAATAACATGAAAATGTATCTCTTCTGTGAGATGAGCGAATGGCGACCGTTGCAACAATCCGAACACGCTTTCTGTGGAGCAGTGACTGTATGGGGGGCAGGGCCCTTTAGGACAGCGGTACCCCCTGCCTTGCGAGGATGTAGGGGTATACTTTACGGGCATGGGTTTTGTCCTTCAGACGAGTGGGCAGATTGCTGACTTGCAGTATGGCAGGTGAAACCTTTGGAGCTCTCAGTCAGACCCAGACAGAGATAAAGAATCTGTTGTGCACAAAAATCGTCGACTAGCTGTTGATCATAATGGTAAGTGTAGTTCGCCTATTTTATTAGTTTCTGTTGTTTGCTAGCTTTTAACTGTCTGACAAATCCAAATTGTTCTAGAGCTGGTTTGTCTTCATTCATGTTTTTATGGTCTATGGATGTATCCCTAACCATCTATCATTGACTTTTATTATTTGGGTGCTGACTCTTAATAATACGTTCTTCTAATACTTCATCATACCTGAGATTCTCACTAAATATTTATTGCAGCATGCCATATCACCTGATCGTGGTGGAGAGGTTTGTGTGTCCCTGTGAACCTGAGGGCGGTGTTTTCTGGAGCCTAGTGCTCCTGGTAGGGTCTCCCATGGCAGACTGGTCTCAGGCAAGGGGCCGGACTAAGAATGGTTCACAAACACTCTATGCACAAACGAGGAAGAGGAAGAGAGACGCTACCCTGAGGAAGCCCAGGGCCCCCGTCTGGAGCCAGGCCCAGATGGAGGGCTCGCCGGCGAGCGCCTGGTGGTCGGGGTTGCCACGGAGCCCGAAAAAGTGATGTGGCACTTCCCTCCTCTCCATCCTGTGGGTCCACCACTCGCAAAAGAAACCGCTGGAGTCGGGTGCGCTGCTGCACAGGTAGCAGTGAAGGTGAGGGGCCTCGACGGACCAGACACCGGCAGCAGAGGCTGGCTATGGGGACGTGGAATGTCACCTCTCTGTTGGGGAAGGAGCCGGAGCTTGTGCGGGAGGTGGAGCGCTACCAGTTAGATCTGGTAGGGCTTACCTCCACACACAGTCTCGGTTCAGGAACCGTACTCCTGGATAGGGGTTGGAACCTATTCTTCTCTGAAGTTGCCCAGGGTGTGTGGATACTCACAAACCCCCGGCTGAGCGCTGCGGTGTTGGAGTTCACCCCGGTGGACAAGAGGGTCGCCTCCTTACACCTGCGGTCGGTAGGGGGGAAAACTCTGACTGTTGTGCATATGCAACGAACAGCAGTTCAGAGTATTCAGCCTTCTTGGAGACCCTGAATGGAGTCCTGCATGGGGCTCCAGTAGGGGACTCCATAGTTCTGCTGGGAGACTTCAACACCCACGTGGGCAATGATGGAGATACCTGGAGAGGCGTGATAGGGAGGAACGGCCTCGCTGATCTAAATCCGAGCGGTTGTCTGTTATCACACTTCTGTGCTAGTCACGGATTGTCTATAACTAACACCATGTTCGAACATAAGGACGCTGATGAGTGTACGTGGTACCAGGAACTCCTTAATCCGACCAACACGCCCTCTTTTGTAGAGGCAGAACTGGAGGCAGGGAATCATCGTCAATACTTTGGTGGAAGTCACTGAGGTAGTCAAAAAACTCCACAGTGGCAAAGCCCCAGGGATTGATGAGATTCGTCCAGAAATGCTGAAAGCTTTGGGTTTGGAGGGGCTGTCTTGGTTGACACGTCTCTTCAACATTGCATGGAAGTCTGGGACAGTGCCAAGGGAGTGGTAGACCGGGGTGGTGGTTCCCCTATTTAAAAAGGGGGACCAGAGGGTGTGTGCCAATTACAGGGGTATCACACTACTCAGCCTCCCTGGTAAAGTCTACTCCAAAGTGCTGGAAAGGGGGGTTTCCTATAGACGAACCTCAGATTGAAGAGGAACAATGCAGATTCCGTCCTGGACGTGGAACAACAGACCAGCTCTTCACTCTTGCAAGGATCCTGGAGGGGGCCTGGGAGTATACCATTCCAGTCTACATGTGCTTTGTGGATCTGGAGAAGGCATATGACCGGGTCCCTCTGGAGATACTGTGGGAGGTGTTACGGGAGTATGGGGTGAGGGGGTAACTTCTGTGGGCCATCCAATCTCTGTACACCCAAAGCGAGAGCTGTGTCCGGATCCTCGGCAGTAAGTCGGATTCTTTCCCTGTGGGGGTTGGCCTCCGCCAGAGGTGCGCTTTGTCACCAATCCTGTTTGTGATTTTCATGGACAGGATATCGAGGCGTAGTCGTGGTGGGGAGGGGTTGCAGTTCGGTGGGCTGAGGATCTCGTCTCTGCTTTTTGCAGATGATGTGGTCCTGATGGCATCGTTGGTCAGTGACCTTCAGCACTCACTGGATCGGTTCGCAGCGGAGTGTGAAACGGCTGGGATGAGGATCAGCACCTATAAATCTGAGGCCATGGCTCTCAGCAGGAAACCGGTGGATTGCTTTCTCCAGGTAGGGAATGAGTCCTTACCCCAAGTGAAGGAGTTCAAGTACCTCTGGATCATGTTCACGAGTGAGGGGACGATGGAGCGTGAGTTTGGCCAGAGAATCGGAGCAGCAGGGGCGGTGTTGCAGTCGCTCTACCGCACCATTGTGACGAAAAGAGAGCTGAACCGGAAGGCAAAGCTCTCGATCTACCGGTCAATCTTTGTTCCTACCCTCACCTATGGTCATGAAAGCTGGGTCATGACCGAAAGAACGAGGTCACGGGTACAAGGGGCTGAAATGGGTTTTCTCAGGAGGTTGGCTGGAGTCTCCCTTAGAGATAGGGTGAGAAGTTCAGCCATCCGTGAGGAACTTGGAGTAGAGCCGCTGCTCCTTTGCGTTGAAAGGAGCCAGTTGAGGTGGTTCGGGCATCTAGTAAGGATGCCCCCTGGGCGCCTTCCTAGGAAGTGTTCCAGGCACGTCCAGCTGGGAGGAGGCTTCGGGGAAGACCCAGGCCTAGGTGGAGAGATTATATCTCCACACTGGCCTGGGAACGCCTCAGGTTCCTCAGTTAGAGCTGGTTAATGTGGCCCGGGAAAGGGAAGTTTGGGGCCCTCTGCTAAAGCTGCTACCCCTGCGACCCGACCCGGATAAGTGGTTACAGATGAGATGAAATGATGAGATGGAAAGGGTTATGAACACTGTGAGAATGACCACCATTACAGCTGGATGATACAGCAAAAAATGATCCACAGGCAAGGTTTGAGGTGGGTCACCAAGGCGATTCTCTTATTCATTGCTCTTGGCAAACCGTATAGGCACATCAGGATCACCAAACAAAAGAGAACCCCAGATTGCCAAAATGGCGCCTATTTATAGGGTGTCAACCTATTACCCTGGAAGGATCCATTCTCCGGGATCCCCTGCCTAAAACATTTTTAACCCACCATTGTTTTTATTTCTGTATCTGCACCACATCATCTGTGACTTATATACAACCTACTCTACATCCACTGACAGAGAAAATACACCAATACACTTCATATTACCTCCACTAAAATACAATGCACACATTTACCATCCCCACACCAATTTACACTTGGCTGCCCCCGGAACTATATAAGTGGCGTCCGTTTCCTGGGGAAGCCTTTTGCCTGCACACCCGGAAGACAAAAGACTGGTGAGTACACGACACTCTTGATTTATCCACTGCACACTCATTAAGCAACACAATACACATTTTTAACTTAGCTCCTTGTTTGATCAATTAACAACTTAATAGGCACATTTAACCCCATGTCCCTCTGCTCTAGGTAAACTGCGTGGCCTACACAGCACCTATCAGCCAGATCAAGACCTGCCAAACATCAATCAACATGGCTACAAATACTCAATACACACACACACACACACACACACACACACATCTATATATATCCATACAAATGTGCCAAAAACAGTGTTAAAATGTATTGTGCAAATCTCCAATAAAGTGCTGTTGCTCTTCTTAAAGTGTCTGTGCAATTATTAAAGTGCATCTGTAATCATACTCAGTCTAAAGTGCGTGGTGCCATGTGTGCAAAACTGGTGACGATGTGCTCTTCGTCACAAACACATATATAGACAGTGCTTTAAATTGTCACCCAAATTTAAATATCTACTACCATGTTGTCTGGTGATCAAAAAAGTCCTGTATATGGACATCACTTCATAAATATAAGTCTCTTGAAAGGAGTGCTAAGGCTGTAAGGTGTAATTAGCACAATAGAAATGTGCACATTTTCTTTCCTCACCTTTGATTTTCTGGCTCAGTGGAGGGTGTAAAGTCATGACAAAAACCTGCTGCATACTTATTGCCATGTGAGTCGCTGGCTTGAGGTCTCTAATGACATTGCATATCATTATGGCAAGGATAATGACAAAAGGAAAATCGGAGATAATGATTTTGTATCATTGCACATTATGTAGTACTTATCGCCTGCGAAAATTTGAGACAGTAGTGTCATTTTCCTGCACCTACACACATTTTCTTCCTATCTCGAGATAACAGAAATTACTATAAGCAGTTCTATTCATCGTTAGGTGTAATTAGTCGATAATTACAGTGGTAATTACATTTGAGAGGAAACCCAGGGTCGATTCACAGCAGGAACACTTCTGAAGAGACCTTCTGCTGTCACTTTCCTGTGCGCGCAAATACACTCAGACATGCACACAGATATGGAAACAAACAATACACATACACCTACATGGCGTACGCCATTTGTGATTTATTCATACAAATGCACCCCTATTAAAAATATAATCACAAACATCATCTGCATGCACACCCCTCTCTCTGGGGTCTGTATTCAATTATTTTCTACATTGCTCTCCCCTCATTAAATTTCCCTGAAGAAACAAACCATCATGTTGTGGCAAGTTCCTTGAAGACCAAATGAGATCCTCAGTGTGAGTTTTAAACCAGTGCATATTAAGTTAAGTGTACTGAAGCATAGAAAGATCTGTTTCTACATGCAATGCTTCTTATAAAAACAAGTACTTCAAGGTTGAATATGGAGAATGAGCAGAACACCGCCACCTAGTGTCTCAAGATCGTAGTCACAACAAAATATAATTCAAGCAGTCGGGTTGCCAGGTTTGTTGCACAGTCTATCAAGCGATCAGCCTAGGCCATGTCAAAAAACAAGTATTGCAGAGGAGTTTGACTGACAGTTACCGCTAGCAGTTAGCGTTAGCCGTTCCAGCTAAGTAGGATGAAAGTGATGTTAGCGATCAAGGAGAAACGTAGCCATTTGGGCGCGTGTTTTACTGGCGTTTCTCTACTTTCTCTCAGTCCATGGAGTGAATGCTTGGCCTATATTGACTCTGGTTTTTGCCCGTCTCTGGTCACTCAGCTGCTGGGACAAATAACGCCCCCTTCACTGAGGCTCTGAAGCAGCTGCAGGATTGGCAAACCCATTGCCAGCCTACAGTAGCTGCACCCAACAACAGACAACCCTGGCAACCAGCAATGCCCTACACTACTGGCTGCTACAATGGAAACAGAACAGGACAGAAAGTCATTGTCAAACCCATTTTTTAAAATATTTATTCAGACTAAATATATATATTTCTATGGTAAAGCAATACTTTCATTCTGTACCCCTCAAAACGCCCCGTGGGTAGCTTTTAATAAAGATTCCATATAGCCAACCTTTAAGTTTCAGAAAGTCATCAGAATAATTACTTGAGTAAAAATACAAAGGCATTACTCAAAACAATACTAGTGAGTAACTTATTATGGATATTGATATGACTGGAATAATTTCAACCACATATAATCTTCCTAAGGGAAAGGTAAACCAGTGAACACACACTGTATTTGTTTGTGATAAAAAGCAATTATTTCCTGATTAGATAAGCTGCCTCATACACATCTACACCAGAAAAGGTGTGTACTTTCTGACCTCATAAATTGTAGTGAGATAAATTCATATATTGCGATATCGTGATACACGAAAAAGGGTTTTAATGTAATTCATTAATATTAAACTCCACTATTATACTAATCTTTCAGAAAATGTCTCATATGAGAAGACTCATTTAGGCTAATTAGGAGATAATAATGCTGTGATGTTTCATCATTAACCCTCCTGTTGACCAGCCACTGTGTTTAATAGTAGAGAAAACTTAATGACTTTTCCAAGATTGGCCCAAGTCCCCGCTCACAGAAACTTCCTGGTTGATCCAATCAGGAAGTGCCAAAAACTGTAGTTCTCTGAGTGTCCAGTAGGGGCAGGTTTCATAACTTGACATTGACCCCCATGTTAAACAGGCCATTTTCAGAGCATAATTAAACCTATTTAAGGTCTGGTACAAAAAACATTCTAGTCTGTATGATTAGGGGTGTGGTCTCTTGAGTGATAGATAGCCTCTGGCCCTCACTTCTTCTCGGAGGTAAACGTCAGCCAAATGGATGTATCTCCCTCCCCCAAACGTCAATGTTGGAAAGAGGAAATGAGGAGGAGTCAAAGTCTGACAAGATGGTGAGTATCAAGTTGGACGGATCAAGTTAAGAGGACTGACCCTAACAGGTATGCTACGTTCATTTTTTATACAGTGTATGGATTGACCCCAACATTAGAAAAAGTGAAATGTTGCATTTAGTCCTATTTTCATGTAAGCTGTACAATAAAAGTTACTAATCTTGTCTTCTGGTCAAAATTACCCGGCAGTCAAATTGAGTTGAAATCACTGTTACAGAGTCAGTTATACACCACAGAAATGTGAGAATGCTTCAGTTCTGTCAAAGATCAATCAGTAGCAGACATAAACATGACAAGACATGTGGTCTTCTCCAGAAGA
The DNA here is from genome assembly GCF_963691815.1 of Echiichthys vipera. Classification (NCBI taxonomy): domain Eukaryota; kingdom Metazoa; phylum Chordata; class Actinopteri; order Perciformes; family Trachinidae; genus Echiichthys; species Echiichthys vipera. The sequence continues at coordinate 3,303,983 of NC_139835.1, forward strand.
GTGCACTGCCTGTGACCAGATCTGACCCAAGAAGGTGGCTCTATAGATGAGTGTCTACACACAAATTGTGTGCTGCAGGTGTAAGAAATATATCTGCATAGGCTGTGCTCTTGCATACTGCCTATCAGACTCTCGCAGCAGTCAGTTTGAGAAAAGAGAGAAGATATCTTTTCCATCGAGAAAAGGCTTCACTCTCTTCTCTCAGTGAAGAAAAACTTTCCAGTTCTGATAAAACTGATGCAATTACAGCATCTAGGCTAACCTCTTTAGGAGCCGCCATTACTGTTTTCAAAGAGCAGTTGTCTCCAGGTCCCCCGGCACTATCATCGTATGCCACCAGGGGCTTAGTGGCCAAACGCAGTTCTGCAGCACTCGCCTGTTTGTATTGTGTCCTTCTGCACGGAAGCACATTCGCCCATTCACTCCCATACATGTGGAGAAGAGGAGACTACCTCCGAAAACAATATTTGGATAAAAATGGGTGTGTGAATGTGGTATGAATGGTTAGATTAGATGGTCTGTAGATGTCCACTGCCATCAGTGTGAATGTCTGTGTGAACGGGTGAATGTGACAAACACTGTGAAAGCGCCTTGAGTAGTCAGAATACTAGAAAGGCGCTATATAAGTACAAGTCCATTTACCATAATTAATGAATAATAATAAATGTAGGTATTCATAATTTTAGACCAAACCAAAATGGAGTTATGTGCAGGAGAAGGAGGGTGCGTGGCTAAAAAAAGCCGCAGTGAAAGACATCCAGAAGCTTAGTTTCTGTCTTCGTAAAGGCCATGGTAAAGGCCCAGAGCAAGGCTCCGGCAAAGACACAACTCTGCTGCTCACACATCTTGTCCGATGTTTTTATTTATTTATTTCTCATGGACACAGTCAAAGGTTTTTCTAGCATGCATGATGTGTTGGCACGGACGTATTGATTATAGGAGATGATGGTACGTAATTTCCTAACATTTTTAGTAGGCATATATAAACGTGTTGGAGCCAGTTGAGGTGGTTCGGGCATCTAGTAAGGATGCCCCCTGGGCGCCTCCCTAGGGAGGTGTTCCAGGCACGGCCAGCTGGTAGGAGGCCTCGGGGAAGACCCAGGACTAGGTGGAGAGATTATATCTCCACGCTGGCCTGGGAACGCCTTGGGATCCCCCAGTTAGAGCTGGTTAATGTGGCCCGGGAAAGGGAAGTTTGGGGTCCCCTGCTAAAGCTGCTGCCCCCGCGACCCGACCCCGGATAAGCGGATGAAGATGAGATGATATAAACGTGTATTACAATACGGGTAGTGAGACCTCATCATAGTAAATAGGCCTACTTGTGGTATTTTATTTAATTAGTACTTGGTAGATGTGCTATTTCTAATAATTATATGAATAAAAATATATGAATATAATAATGCCAGTTATATTCAACTAGATGTTATTTTGGCAACCATTCACACTCACATTCACACCTACGGGTGATTTAGAGTCATCAATGAACCTAACACCTGCATGTCTTTGGACTGTGGGAGGAAGCTGGAGAACCCAGAGAGAACTCACGCAGACATGGGGAGAACATGCAAACTCCACACAGAAGGGCCCCAGCTGGGATTCCAACCAGCAAACCTTGCTGTGAGGCGACAGTGCTAACCACCACATCACCGTGTCACCCTAATAAAGTATATACTAATGTTAATTCGGCTAATTTAAATACATATAAAACATACATTGAGTAACATTTACTCAATCTACTAACTACAGAGGCATAGATATCATACTCTTAAAGAATAAGAGTACAATACTCATGAACATACTGCTTAGTTCGCTCGAGACAGACTTACTTGTGCTTGGCACTCAGGCATTTCTACATTCGGTAAGTCCTCCCGCGTTTACGAGAAGCAAAAATGGCAGAGTCCTTAGGGGAGCCTGCGCCACTGAGCAGCTTTCCATTGGAATAAATGGGGCGCCATTTTTGGTCTGCTGTTTTTTTTTTTTCTATGTCCATGGTTTCTCTCATGTCCTCGTCACACCCCGCTCCCCCCTCAACTTCTAGTAGGTCCTTACAGGAAACTGATAGGGCAGCTGACTTCTAGTCAAGATGCATTACTTGGAGTCTGACAAGAGGGAATTTTTTGTGACATGTGAACGTGATTCTCACGTGATCTTGTGTTATTGCAAGAGTTCTGCGGCTGTGCAAGGTAAAGCCTGTCATGCGTGATGGATAAAAGTGTCAATAAAAGCATGTTTGGTGTGTTTTCCATGTAACAGCTGTGTGTGCATCGTGGCATACAGCCACAGGAAGAGGCACAAAATGCTACCAAGCACCCGCGTGAGTACGATCATGGCATTAATGATCTGGGGCAGACAGTGAAACATGGGCACATTGATACAAGGAACAGCTCTTGAGTATGACTCTGTTGCCTTTGTTCATGCCAAAAAGCCTTTCAAAAGAACTATTTTGTTTGTGAATGTCACATCAGTAGCCAGCAGCAGACCTTGGATCAGCTTACCACCTGCTCCAAATGTAATGGAGTAAAAGTAATGATGTTTCTCTAGAAAGCTTATCAAGTAAGACTTTGACAAGTACAATCAGCTCAAAAAAAGTTATGTAGCTGAGTAAATGTAACTTGTTACCACCCACCTCTGAGCCCTGCCTTATAATCCAATTTTCACACACACGCCTCACTTTACAGAAGACTAAATGACAAGACAGACCTGAATACAAACCCCTCCCTCTCTGCTTTCTCATTTATCTGCAGGTATCACTCAGTCTATCACCACCTTCCATCCGTATATTCCCTGTAGGCTGGACCCTCTCACGCTCCGTGTTAAATACACACATGCTATCCTCATCAGGATGTGTGTTATAAACCAAAGTAATCTCACATCTCTGGCTGCTCTTGCACCTTTTCAATTTCCTGGTAACCTAATCCTTTCTGTTTCTCCATACCTCATCATAGCCTGGGAGAAAGAAAAATGGGAGGAGGGGGCGTGCAGGGAGAGAAGGGATAATAAATTGTGCCTTTTGATATAAGTTGGATTAAGGAAATGGCATACCCATGTGTCTGCTGATGGCCGAGTTGTGCGTGAGGCTGTAATCCATCACAAAGGCAAGTCAGTGTGGGATTGGTGCAAAAATAAATATCATGCAGCACTGTTACTGTAGTTTACCTTGTACCTTCCTAAAATTGCACACATCATCATTTTTTGCTATTTAGACTCCATTATCTATCATTTTTTCTTACTTGTTTTAGAAAGTGCAGAAAGAGCATTTTATTGTCCTGCATGGGATTATTGCTGTTCAAATTTGTGCCTTTTATGATATAGGACGGACAGGAAATGGGTTGAGAGAGAAAGGGGGAGACATTCAGCAAAGGGTCGGAGTCAAACCCACTGCTGCTGCCTCGAGGACCTTCAGCCTCTTTACATGGGGCGACTGCTCCAACCACTGAGCCACCGGCCACCCCAAAAACTGGTATTTATGAAGGAAGACTGGTGAGAGTGCGCACACTTCATGCAGACTTCATACCAGTGAATACATGGTTTTAGCTGAGATAGCTGTGGAGGATATGAAGAGGATGAACAGTTGTATCAAAAATAAATACTTTTGGTGAGCCTGGAATTCCAGACCCACATCTATTTCACTCGTAGGGTCCGGCAACGAGCAACAGACCGTCCCAACTCAAGGGGCGGCACCAACTTATGCATTTCAAAATACCACTGCATGCAATGAACAAGATGACATATAGATAGATAGACAGATAGACAGATAGATAGATACATAGATAGATAGATAGATAGATAGATAGATAGATAGATAGATAGATGGATAGATAGATAGAAAAATAGATAATTCCCCGGAAGGGTACTTTTTTTGTTGCAGCAATCTGGTACAACTGAATATGAGACAATACAATAGAATAAGAATAAGATGAAATAAAAATATCTAAGTATAAGAAATAAACAGAAACAAAGAACGGAACATGGGCACTTGGACATAAGCTTGAGATGAAGCATGATAAATGAATAGTAATGTGCAGTGGCAGGATGATGGTAAAATAAAATACTAATGTATATGTATCTAGCCGACTTCGACGGTGCATCACTGTCGTCATCCGTTAAGCCCACCCATAACAGATAGTACAATTAAATTGGGGAGTTGGGAATTTCTGACATAGTGAATGAGCTCCAACGAACGTGCAAATTGAAATTTGCTAGCAGTGCGTCTGGATTTCCAGGGTAAAGACATGCAGTTGTATAAATAAATGGGAACTGAACGAGCAGAGAAACAAGCAAACTAAAAAATGATGAAAACACTTGGCCCTTCACAAATATTTCATTAGCTTGGAATATCTGAAAACTTTATGTCCTTGATGTACTTGAGGAAGAGGCCCCATACACGTGATATCCAAATGAAGCTTCATGAAGCATCTGTTGTATTTGTTGAGTCCACTAGATGAAGCTCTTGGTTTAAAGAAAAGGGCTCAATGAATGGTGATTCAGAGTGTTTTTTTACCCTTTGTTGAACAGAGAGCTCCATCTAGTGGACTCAGAAAGTAATGACAATGGACAATGTAACTGGACCTTCCTTGGAGAAACTTACGAAAGTGCAGCACATCCTGCATCCAGATTTTCACTTGATCGGGATCATTCTACTAGCCAGTAAAGTAGTGGGGCGATTACTAGAGATGAGCTGATACTCAGCTGAAACGAGTATCCACCACGGATAAAGTATTACTCATATAAAGTATGATACACACACAAACATACACACACACACACACACACACACACACACACACACACTCACACAAACACAAATACGCACACACACACACACTTAAAAATCGCACTGATAATAAAAAATGAAAAGTTAAAAAAAGAAAGTTACGTTGAGTTGGGAAACTCTTGTTCACTACATTCATGTGTTGTATTCATTGTTGTAAACTTGTGTAAAAAGTTAGTTTGTTGTTGTGATCAATGCTGATGCTGTCCTGGGAATAGTTTTCTGATCAGCAATAACTAGAACTATTTATGATCAACCATAACAATTGCATGCTTAAAATAACATATTGGTTAAAGCCCCGCACAATACAAGACAGACCGGGTTAAATTCCACCAACTTCGTGGTTAGACTCCGCCCACTGAGTACAGATACGGATCATTTATATGGTTAACGGTGTAGGTACTTTTGGTTAATTGGATCAAAAGTGTGACTATCAAATGAAATATTTGAAAAAGAAAATTAATAAAGAAAAATTTCTAAAAATTAATAACTCTAATTTTATTAAAACTTCACACGGAGAACCAATTAAATGTAGGGCCTTGACTCACGTTCAGATTATGAGATTGAGTATTCTCAATAAATTTATCGTTAATCAAGTAAATATTAGCTATCACCAATAGTTATTAGAGACAATAATAAAAATTACTCTCTCACTCGCACCACCATCATAGAAGGAGTGACAACTAATATAAATGTCTCATTAAATATATTAAACTTAGTAGTTAAGGGTTGAACACCAATAAATGTAATAGTTTAATCAGTTGAAGGATTTAAAAGTTATTTTCTTAGTAGAGGCTGGCTCATTCATCTTTGTGTAATATTAAATAACAGACATATGGTAAACACAAACATTTATTAACAAATTAATAAATGTGAAAAACAATGGGCTGTGTGTGTGTGTGTGTGTGTGTTTGTGTGTGTGTGTGTGTGTGTGTGTGTGTGTGTGTGTGTGTGTGTGTGTGTGTGTGTGTGTGTGTGTCTGTGTGTGTGTGTGTGTGTGTGTGTGTGTGTGTGTGTGTGTGTGAATAAGACAAAGAGAGAGGGAGGAAGGGTGTGGGCTTGGACCCCTGCAGAAAAGGTGTGAACATTAAGTTACACATAAGCAAGCAGCCTGAAGATCTCAGGAGTTCTTATTCAGGTTATACCAAAGACACAGTTCTATGCTTAGCCGTTCATACAGTCTTATATCATGTTATAATGCCCAGTTGGTGATTAGTCAGTCCATGAGATGGGAGATGTCTTGGTTGTTGCTCTTAGACAAAAGAGGACTCAGATCGCTCTTTGTTCTTCTCAGTTGAGTTGGTAAATTGGTTGGCTGGTCATCCTACTCCACACAGGCCATGTTCAGGGCCTAGGGACAGCGGGCAGCTGGTCCCTGGGTCCAGCAGGAGAGCGTCGAGTTGAGTGTGGAGATTTGAAGAAAGAGTCCAAGGAAGAGAGGCCAAGAGAGAGCGTGAGCAGGAAGTGTCCTACAGTTTTATAGACACTGATGATGATGTCATCACCAGAGGTCAGGTCAGCCAATGGACTAACAGTTTGGGGGTCCCTTGGAGAGTTCACACCTGGGTGTGACCTGTTGGGGGAGAGTTGCATGACAGGCCTTTGTCTGTGACCATGCCGTCAGGGACAAAGGTTGCCAGGCTCTTGGGCCTAGTCTTTCCCCTTTGTTTGATCAGACTTAGGCCTTCTCATAATCAAACTAAAAGTTCACGTTAATCCAGACATGAACAAATGTCTTTGGGATGCCGGTTGCACCTACAACGGATACAGATACAGGTACAGATAATGTTGTACTCGCTCATCCCAAGTGATTACATTCTTTCAGGATAAAGATAAAGAGGGTAAAACCCCAAACAGAGCGTTGAAAGGGTTAGTGTCAAGATTGTGGTCTTTCGACCCAGTATCTCAGAAAAAGTATCAAAAATCATTGACCAGAGATTATTCTTCTAATTATGATTGAGATTTTTACCATGATGATGGTGAGCAGAAATGTGATGAATTATTGATGTTACAAGCATTGGTGAATTGCAAAAAGCCACAGCAGTTTGTAACGACAGCTGTTAGAGAACCTCACTGTTAAGACACAGTTGGTGAAATTATACTCTATTTGCCTTATTGCTCACTGGCACAGCTATCAATATGCAACCAGATCTTTAAATGTTACTATTATTGATGTCCAAATGAAGCGTCATGAAGCATCAATTGTATTTGTTGAGTCCGCTTCATGAAGCTTCATTTGTACATCATTAGTTACCACATCCATTGGAAATGAGACTTTAGCATGTGGTTCCACAATGATTGAGATAAAAAAAAAAAACAAGAATCAACTTACATGCGTATGAACATTTGTCTTTGTGTGTACACATAGTTTTAGTCATGAATCTGCACAATTTTATGCATCAGGCCCCTGAAGTTGCTTCACGTTCTCCCTGATCTATTCTTCATTCATGTTTACAATCTATTGATTGTCTTTATTGTACACATAATTTGTTTAAGCTGGTGTTTTCTGTGCACACAGGAATCCCTCCTCCATTGTTTTTCCTGGGGATTTTTTTCCTTATCTAGATCCAGTGTCAGAGGGTGTTGTATGCTGTACAGACTGTAAAGCCCCTTGAGGGAACTTAGTGATATTGGACTATAAAAATGAAATTGACTTGACTAATGCTCAAATGTGTAATTTTGTGTTTGTATGTGTATGCTTTTGTGTGTGTTTACACAATTCAAACAGCAGGAATGGCCAGAGGTCTTTGCCCTTATTTACTACCTGCTGGTAGCTCAGAGGGGAAAGGTGAAGTGTTTGTTCAATGGTGACACGGGTCAGAGCACAGCCAAAAGCTGATAAGGATGACTTGTATTAGTATCTTTGGATCAGACACTGATTGAAGACACTGAACAGGGAGCAAAGTTTGTTTATTTTGAGATGATTCCGTTCAAGACTACCTTAAAGTGTAATTCATCGTACCACCTTTTTCGGCACTCACACACATCAAATAAGCCATCGAGACAGTTTCTTTCGTGTATGAACTATTAACGGAGAAATCCGATAGAGCTGCTAACAGCCGGACGTGGCTGACACTGATTAGCTCGGGGTAGTACGGTAAAGGCATTCAAACATCTTTTTCTAACCACTAATACTGCTGAAAATAACAGCAAACCTCTGCAGCAGCATGAGAAGAGTTCCTGCACAGAAAACAAAGCACCAATGGGCTCCTTCCTTTGGGATTGACTTCGGTAATCCACTTGAATGGACTTTACTAAGAGAGGAGCTGGTACAGGGGCCAGTTGGTAAGTCTTTCAAAACACTCTTTTTTTTTTTTAATCTTTTTTTTGTAGTTTTCCAAGCCTTTATTATAGAGGACAGACAGGAAATGGGGTGAGAGGGGGGGGGGGGGGGGGGGGCATGCAGCAAAGGGCCGCAGGCCGGAGTCGAACCCCCGGCAACTGCCTCAAGGACCTTCAGCCTCTCTACATGGGGGGACTGCTTTAAGCACTGTGCCACCGGCCGCCCCTCAAAAAACACTCTTTTAATAAACTCTGGGTTCACTAACTATGTTGTTGGTGCTTAGTTTTATGTGTAGGGACTCTTTATCAAGCTACTGCAGAGGTTTGGTGCGTTACCGTGCTGCCCCGAACTAATCAGCATTAGCCACGTCAGACTGTTAGCGACTCTAATGTATTTATCCGTTAATAGTTCATACACGAAGAAAAAAACTGTTTCGATGGCTTATTTGATGTTTGCATGTGTCGTAAAAGACCATAGGATAATTTTAAGTTGGAATTTCTCTTTAAATTTTTAAGTTGTGTGTTCTATTAAAAATGACAGCCAGAACAGCTGACTCGACAGTCTTTCAATTACGAAATGTTGCCTTCCTCAATCATGAAAACTGAACTTAAAACAAACTTATAAAGTTTATTTTCATAGGGCTTTGATTGATATTGAAGCAGGATATTTTTATGACATTCCTTTATGGTCTGTGTCTATTTTGGTAACCTTTGTCAGTGGAGCTATCACAAGACCTGGTTTACAGTTAGTCATAGCACTCTTTTACAGTGCAGTATATCAAATATTACGATGGAAAGCAATATGTTTCCAGTTGGAGACAATTACACAGAATGAAAGCTTTGAGCCATGGCTGCCAGTCTGGCATAGATTCTATTACATTGCAGCATGGGGTGTATTGTAAATGATTTTAAGGATGCCCTGTCTGCCCTAAAGAAGGCTTTTGGAAAGACAATCCCTGTCCCTCTCACTTATGGCACTCCCTGAATAACCACTTCAAAACGCTTGTAAACAAGCAAGCACGGATGGATCTGGGCTCTATTGAAAACACATTGGCTCATAATCTATGCCCTCTCATAATATGAAGGGATCCCACATCAGTTTCAAGGTCAAACACCAATAAAATCAAAGACGGCAATTTGTCAAGAGTCTGAATCGATTCCGTGTGCAGGCCCTGACATCATCTGCAGTCTGTCCGAAAAGCGTCTACACCAAGGCAATGCTCAGCTGTAATTTTTGTCATGCCAGATGTAAATCATAGATTTTCCAATTACAGATCAGCTTCTGACTTAGCTGCAGCTGCATGTCCGGATGAGTCCCGATCTGTCATCTTTGGAACATGAATGGCTTACGAACGCACATCATGGGAAGCTGTCATTCTTTGAGGGAAACGTCCCTGAAAATGATGATTTGTGTAAAGGGGGTCAGTGGGTGAGGCAGGCAGGCATCTGCAGTCAATGAGCAGTCACAAGCACCCAACACACGCACTGAATCCTTAACAAAGTGCTACACGAGAGTGGGTTGCTTTCATGGTGAGGCTATTGGACTGAAGAGGAGTTCTTTTGGCTGTGCTGTCCCTCCAGGTGGCTTTCTCTGGCGTTCCGGGGCTTGAGCTGAAGTCCGGGGCCTGCTGCCTGAAAGCTTCTGTGCGCTCTTTCAGGTGAAAAGTGGGAGCTCTCCTTTCTTCTTTGGGTTTGATGATGCTTAGCAACTGTTATCTGTCAGCAACATCTGTGAGAAGCAACTTCTTTTCAGTGACTGCAAATTTTCTGGCCGTACCTGTCAGTCTGACTCATAGAGGCTCATAACACATGCTGTCATTCTTCTAAACTCATTAAGTGCATCCCACACTGTTTTGTGGTTGTCTTTCACTTGGAGTGACATGTGGAGGTTTTCGTTTAAATGTGGAAGAATGGGATCGTAGTGTGTGAGATGAAAGAAAACATTCAACACGTTGGATTATCAAAAACTTCCAAATTGATAATGTCACTTTGGATCTCTACTAGGGGTGACAAAAAATATCATATCATGATATGATTATTATAGTTTTTTTAAACTGATATTTAATTATTTTGCAAGTTACTGAACAGTGAAAGCAAAGTTTTTCCCTTTGTAAAAATATAGCTCTAAAAGGAAAAATATAAAACAAAGTATTTAAGCCAAAAAAACTTTCTGAACAGATTTGAATCAGTTTGTGCAATTTTGCAAACGCGTGCCAATAGACATTTAACAAAATGCTACCTAAAGCTGCCTGTTTCCTCTGCTGGCTGCGATGTGGCTGGACTCCTTGCAGTTTCACTCTCTGCACCCTACCTGCTAACTATTTTATTTCTGTCCTGCAGTGCGATGGACAGAGAACAGCTGATCATGAAGTTTTAATGATGAATTATGTAAACAAGACCACCTCATTTAACTACCAACCCTAAATAAATGTGTTGTTGAAGTTGAAGGCCATATAAGGTTCAGAAGAAGCTCGGAAGAAATGACTGTGTGTGGCATGTTTGGAAGAGGCGACCTCTGAAGTGATGGCGCATGCTCCTTGTTAAACACGTTAGGAGTCCGCTGTTGCACAGGATATACCTGTTTTTCAGTCGCATTTTGAAAAGGTTGTTGAACACATTCTATGAATAAGTGTAGACAGACAGCGATGATGTGACGCGATAGTTTGACGCTCGCGTGCTGTTAGGACTCGGTAGATTCCTTTTCTGATGAGAAATCCTCGTCACTGCCAGTAGTTCGCTATGATTGGTTGATCGGCATGTCTTCAGGGCGGTGCATGAAGCAAACTAGCCAGTAATGTGATTTGGCTGAGGAAAAAAAACCTGATGTGTCTATGTAGAGCAGAGAACAGCAGTGGATAGAATGTTCCCTACAGACGATACTACGATCTCACTGCTTTGGCAGATGGTCAACACGTTCTGATCCTTCACCATCTAATATCGTCAGAACTCCCACCCGTAATCTCTACTTTAATATACTAAATGACACATGAAATTCTTCAGTATCATTTTGAATAGCTTACATGGTCAATATTTGCAGTAGTGTTGCTGCCTCACGTTAAGCTACTGTAAATCAACAGCAGGGCCAGGCAGAATGGAACTCCATTTCAAATATTCATCCAAGGAAATCTTCACTGATTGCAAAAAAAACCTCTCAAGCAGTTGGAATAGTTTCATGTTTAGCTTATGAATAAGTAGAGGCAGCTCATTCCAAATCCAGCAGAAAGGGATGATAAGAACACATGATAAGTATGTATGACTCCCGTACCAATAACTCCTGAGTCGTGGAACAACCCCTGCAGACCTGTGCATTTCCTTTGACGAATAGCTACGATGCAAATCTTAACTGCCCCCATCCCAGATCCAACAGGCCTGTTCCAGGACCAATTGGCAGGGGCCATTAGGGGCATTCACATACATTTAGATTATCCCTCTGTTTGCATTACCCAGCCATAGATAATCTGTGTATACAGTGGGAAATTAGGGTAGAGCAGCCCTCGGCACTGTACAAAGAGACCTCCACATGTTCACTTCAAAGAGGCTGTGGCTGAGTGGAAGCAGGTGTGTCTTGTCCGGCGTCAGGCACAGGGTGGGCCAGGCTGGCTGGAGGAAGGAAGGCGGGGTCCCTGCAGGCCAGTCCGTGTGTGGTGTAAAAGGGAGTGCATGTGTGTCTGTGTAGGGTCAAAACAGGCCGTCTTATCCACTCTTTCAGTTTAAAGTAAGTTATGATGCGGCCATGCATAAATATGCTTTTATTATGTGTCTCTGATACAGCATACATCATATGTGTCCTGGGAAAAGTCCAGTAGAAAATAACAGTAACAGTTGATCCTTAAGGCCACAATGGGTTTGTAACAGCCAAACAAGAAGTGGGAGCAATAAACCCTCTGTTCTACTAAATACAATATCTTAATGTACAACTCATTTGCTTAGCTAAGAATGTTTCACAGGAAACATAATTGCTGCCGGAATTGTGTCTGCTGGCAATGTTTTTTCCAACACAGGAAGGCTTTGCTCTATACAGAAGAGAAGTCAGGTTTGTCTTCAGAAAAATGAAGATGTCACAGATGTTGCCCAGAAATTGAGTCTCTGGTGGTGTGTCCATTCACCTCACATTACTAGGACAAGTTTGATGACAGGATCATATTGTGTCTATTTGCATAATTGCATACTTGTACTGGCGCAGAGCTGTAGGCTGCAACAAAATTTCTCTTTGTCATCAAACATGGCTAAAATAACCACCAGGAAGTTACATTCTTTGAGGTACAGATTTTGCTGCGATTTAACCCCAATTAAAAATTCAAAAGTATTCCAACATTAGGACATTATGATGTTTGTGAAAAGTCTGAATCCATGCTTGGTCATGTCTGTCCACAAGAAAACAAGCAAACAACGTTTAAAAGGCTTGTTTTCTGAATGGGTAGGCACGGTCGTGTGGTGCAAGAGGGTTCCTGGTTCTCCCTGTGTCCGCGTGGGTTCTCTCCAGGTTCTCCATCTTCCCCCCACAGTCCAAAGACATGCAGGTGTTAGGTTCATTGATGACTTTAAATTGCCCGTAGGTGTGAATGTGAGTGTGAATGGTTGTCTGTTTCTGTTTGTCTCTGTGTGCCCTGTGATAGACTGGAGTCTTGTCCAGAGTGCATCCCGCCTCACGCCCGATGTCAGCTGGGATCGGCTCCAGCCCCCTGTGACCCTGTTAGGGACAAGCATTTGAAGATGATGGATGTTTTTTTTAATGGAATTCAGATCAGTCAGGACTATGGTGGCTGCCTCTACTATAGCAATATGAATTAATTGTAATAATAGCAGATTGAAAGTAAGACCAAATAACTGCATCATAACTACAATCTGGGAAAAGTCTAGTAGAAAATAACAGTAACAGTTGATCCTTAAGGCCAATGTGAACATTAGCCATAGAGAAATACCATTACCTTTTAGAGAAATGTATCATTGGAATAAAGACCCTGTCAGTTTAAAACATACTAATGTATAACAACCCTGGCTAATCTGTCATGCTCCATACCAAGACATACTGAATGATGAGGCAAGGAATCTAATATTATTCATAACAGCTCTGGTTTATGAGATAAGACATACAAATCTTCCATACTTCTGCTTTAGGAAAACAAAAAGGTTCAAATGCAATACAAATCCAAATGACCTGTTAAGATGGCTGTAGCTTATGTGTGTGTGTGTGTGTGTGTGTGTGTGTGTGTGTGTGTGTGTGTGTGTGTGTGTGTGTGTGTGTGTGTGTGTCCGTGCGTGTGTGTGCGTGTGTGTGCGTGTGTGTGAGACACCAGACTCAAACACACCACCTGTACTTGTGCAGGTTTCCTCTGATAATGCAGGCCTGTGTCTGTTTGTGTGTTTTCCTTGAGGTTAAATGCTTTGTTTCCTCTCTAATGGCTCCCTCGTTTGGTCCAGCGGAAGAAGGGGAGAAGGGGTTATTGCGTGAGCCATTTGTCACCGAGGTCCTCGCTGACACCATAAATACTTGATAATAGTTCATCTGGAGAAAAGCTGTTCCTCAAACCCCCCCCGCTCTTACATCCTGCATGGCCTTTATATAGTCCCTTGTGTGACTGCACTGACTCTATGGGACCAGTAAGAACATGTTTATGATACAGGTGCTGTGTAACCTGCTTGTTAAGGTAAAACACTACACTTTTTCAAGCATTGTTTATCGGAATTTTGTCCACAACCTTGCTGGTATGGTCTTCAGATCATAAAAACATTTTTCCCTCTACCATTTGAAACTAACCTGACTCCTGCAGATGGATTTATTCTCATTTTCTCAGCATATCCATCTGGGAACTCTGGTTTGGAGATCTTTTAGGAAGGGGCGAAAATACTGGTTGCTGATTGGATAAACCATCTGTCTATCTCCAACATACGGGCCAAATCAACCAATCAGATTATTGAAGCGTATGACGTACTAACAGTGTGGAGGCAAAGCTCAGAAAGGAAACATTCTGTTGGTAAAGGATATTTTCCGTTTGTGTAACGTGAATTTACGGATCAAAGGTTTTTGTATACATTTCTACCCAATTTCTGTATACATTTAATTTTGGGGGCGGCCAGTGGCACGGCGGTTGAGGCAGTCGCCCCGTGTGGGCAGGCTGAAGGTTCTCGAGGCAGTGGCCCTTTGCTGCATGCCCCCCCCCCCCCCCCCCCCCTCTCTCTCACCCCATTTTCTGTCTGTCCTTTATAATAAAGGCTTGAAAACTGACAAAAAAAGAATAATGTAACGGGTTTGGTTTTAATATTTTTAATATTCGTCAGAGACGTCCACCTCCATCCCCTCATCCCTGACTGTAGGGAATGCGTCATCTGCATCCGAGGGAGGGTTATCGGACTCATCATCCAATTGTTTGGATCGATGGAGTGGCCAGGAAGGTGGAGTCCGTGGTCTGGGAATGTAACTGGTTCTGGCGGGTTGATCGGGGTGACGCTGATGAAAGTCCCTGATGAGGTGGTGATCCAATATGTGTCTGACAGGAACCCAGGATCTCTCCTCGGGGCCGTATCCCTCCCAATCCACCAGGTATTGGAGGCCCCTCCCACGTTCGGCGGGACTGCAGGAGACGACGGACCGTGTAGGTGAGGCCTCCGTCAATGAAACGAGGAGGTGGAGGAGGTGGGATGGCGGGGACCAGAGCACTCTCTCGGACCGGTTTGATTCTGGAGACGTGGAATGTGGGATGAACACACATAGATCTGGGGAGTTTGAGTCTCACCGCTGCGGGATTGATGATCTCGATCACCTCGAAGGGACCAATGAAGCGAGGAGCCAGCTTCTTTGACTCCACCCTCAGGGGAAGGTCACGGGTGGAGAGCCAAACCCTTTGACCAAGCTGATATTCTGGAGCCTGGGAGCGGTGGCGGTTAGAGGCAGAGGCATAGCGTCCAGTGGCTTTGAGGAGGGCAGCTCGAGCTCGGATCCAGGTCCTGCGGCAGCTGTGGATGAAGGCCTGGACGGACGGACAAGAAGTCTCTCTCTCCAGGGTCGGGAACAGAGGTGGCTGGTAGCCATAGACGCGCTGGAAGGGACACCTTGGAGGAGGTGAGGGCTGTGAGAGGGGCTGCCACCGTGCTGTACCCTCTGATGAACCTCCGGTAAAAGTTGGCAAAGCCCAGAAATCGTTGAAGCTGCTTACAGGAGTCTGGAGTGGGCCAGGAGGTGACAGCAGAGACCTTGGCAGAGTCCATCTGGATGGTCCCCTTCCCTATGACATACCCCAGGAAGGAGACAGACGTAGCGTGGAATTCACACTTCTCAGCCTTTACAAAGAGAGAATTCTCCAGGAGGCGTTGGAGAACCCTCTGGACATGGTGGATGTGTTCGTCTATGGAACGGGAGAAGATCAGGATGTCGTTGAGGTAGACGAAGACAAACTTATTAAGCCCGTCCCTGAGTACGTCATTCACCAGGGCCTGGAAGACAGCAGGAGCATTTGTGAGGCCAAAAGGCATCACCAGGTACTCGTAGTGGCCGGTAGGGGTGTTGAATGCCGTCTTCCATTCGTCTCCCTCTCGGACCCGGACCAGGTGGTAGGCATTGCGTAGGTCGAGCTTCGTGAAGATGGTGGCTCCCTCCAGGAGCTCGAATGCTGAGGCGATGAGGGGCAGGGGATAGCGGTTTTTCACCGTAATGTCATTTAGTCCTCGATAATCAATACAGGGGCGGAGCGTCTTGTCCTTCTTAGCCACAAAGAAGAAACCCGCCCCTGCTGGAGATGATGAGGGTCGGATGATGCATGCGGCCAAGGAGCCATTGATGTAGGTGTCCATGGCCTCTTTCTCAGAGGTGGATATAGAGTACAGGCGACCCCTGGGTGGAACAGAAACAGGCTGGAGGTCAATGCCGCAGTCGTAGGGTCTATGCGGGGGAAGAGAGGTTGCCTTTGCTTTGCTGAAGACCTCTCGGAAGTCTAGGTATTCAGCGGGGACCCCCGACATATCTGGAGCAGGGCTGGAGCAGGTAGATGACTGAGGAGCGGTGGCTTGTTTAAGGCAGACTTGATGACACGTAGAACTCCAACCTAGGATCGCCCCCGTGGTCCAGTCTATGTGTGGATTATGACGCCGGAGCCAAGGAAATTCCAGGAGGAGTGGATGACGAGGAGAGGGCAGGATATGAAACTGGATCGTCTCATGGTGGTTGCCAGACAGGAGCATGTGGGTGGGCACTGTCTGGTGGGTGACAGTTCCCAGGAGGTGACCGTCCAGGGCATTGGCGGGAGCAGGAACTGGCAGGCGAATTCGACCAACGCCTAGCTGAAGTGCTAGGTTGTTGTCGATGATGTTAGCGTCTGAACCAGAGTCTATGAGTGTGGCAAGAGTCTGAGAGCCTTGGGGAAGCAGTAGTTGAACCTGGCACAGGGGACGTGAAGCAAAGGAGGGTTTAGGGGTGTGACTCACCAGGACCTCCTTCCTCACTGGTGAGCCTGATCTTTTGTTGGACAGCTGGAAATGAAGTGTCCCGGCTGCCCACAGTAGAGGCAGAGGTTTCCTATGCGGCGCCTCTCTCTCTCCTGTGGGGTTAGGCTGGCCCGGCCAATCTGCATGGGTTCAGCATCCCTCCCCGGTGTGCTGGGGGGCGGAGTTAGTGACCTGGCAGGAGCTGGAGAACGAGGAGTCGGAAGCCCCTCCCTTCGTCCCTGACGTCTCTCTCTGTGTCTGGCTTGAATCCGTCTGTCCACACGGGAAGCCAGCTCGATGATATTGTCGAGAGAGGCAGGAAGGTCATAGGACACCAGCTCATCTTTGATGTAGTCAGCCAGTCCAAGCAGGAAAGCGTCCACCTGAGCCGCCTGGTTCCACTCGCTCCGCCGAGCCCGGATGCGGAAGTCAATGGCGTAGTCAGTCACCGAGCAGCCTCCCTGTCTGAGACCCAGAAGACCCCGAGAAGCGTCGGGACCTCTGGATGCCACACCAAACACCTTGCGGAGCTCGGTGGAGAAGGCGTTGAAGGAGAGGCAAGCAGGTGTGTGGCGTTCCCCTTCGGCTGTTCCCCACAGCCGAGCGCGACCAGTCAGGTTATTTATCGTGAACGCCACCCTTGCTTCCTTGGAGGCGAAGTTGTGAGGTTGCAGAGCAAAGAGGATTGAACAGTTTGTGATGAATGGATTGCAACCCTCTGGATCCCCGGCGTAGCGTTCTGGGACTCCCACTCGAGGCTCAAGGACGGGACCAGGACCAGAGGTGTGTGTCTGATTGGCAGATTGAAGCAGGTGCAGAGTGTGAGGCAGAGATGAACTGTGACAAATAACACATTTTTGACGGGTTTGACAATGACTTTCTGTCCCGTTCTGTTTCCGATGTAGCAGCCAATAGCGTTGCCGGTTGCCAGGGTTGTCTGTTGTTGGGTGCAGCTAATGTAGGATGGCACTTGGTGAAATGGAGTTTGCCAATCCTTGAGCTGCTTCAGAGCCTCAGTGAAGGGGCGTTATTTGTCCCAGCAGCTGAGTGAGCGGAGACGGGCAAAAACCAGAGTTAATATAGGCTAAGCATTCACTCCATGGACTGAGAGAAAGGCGAGAAACGGCATTCAAACACACACCCAAATGGCTACGGTTCTCATTGATCGCTAACATCACTTTCATCTTTACTTAGCTGGAACGGCTAAAGCTAACAGCTAACCCTATCTGTCAGTCAAACACCTCTAATACTTGTTTTTATGGTGTGATTTTCTGGAGGGGACGGGTTCAAACAGGCTCAAACAGACTCTTGTCTCCTGTACTGGCTACTGGGCCGGGTCTGACCAACCTGGCAACCCGACTGCTGGAATTATTTTTTGTTTGCAACCACGATCTTGGTCCATATTCCATATTCAACCTTTAAGTTGGGGTGTGGTCTGAGCAAGGGCAGCGGAAGTAGGGGGTAGGCAGTTGGCAAGTCTTGCCTTGCTGCCCCCTCTTATATGACAGAGAGAACACAAAGGAGACTACTGCTCTTTATTGGAGGAAGGGAAGTGAAAAACATCTGTCGAACCTTTATCCTTCTCCCTTACCAAAAATAATCTCTTGGAAACACTTATGATAAAGCATAAATCTAAATTCTTGTCAAACTTTAAAGACATTACAACTGCGGCTCTTACCAGCCATCATACCCCAGTGAGTGTTCTCTGCCGTCAGGGAACAGTAATGAGCTCATTATGGCTTAGTGCAACACAATTCACCATCATATTCCAGTCTTACTTGAACAGGTTTCACAAAGGTCAGATGTATGTTTTTCAGTGGGGAACATGCAGGAGGTGTAATGAAATAAAACATCTCCCATGCATATGAGGCTGTTAGAATTGGACAAAAATTATATTTGAATATATCTAAAATATCTATTTTTATGCATTATTGTCCACAAGAGGACAAACTAGTACATCAGGAGACATAAATACAGATCTACATACTCATACATTAAAAAAAATAAATGAATAGAATAAAATAGAAATCATATTAGGAGGAAATCATACATTGAGATAGTGTGATACATAGATATGATTACTCTGTATTTGTGTGAATGCATGTACACATAGTCAGTGTAAAGTTGGAATTATATTCATAATTTATCTTGAAACTGATAATGTTGATGATGTTGAGTATGAGAAAGTTTTTTAGTCAGCAGTCCATGCTAACAGGAGAACACGTGAGGCAGCAAGCCATTGTAGGGCTTGTTGTATTTATTTCACAGTGGAATATAACGGTCATTTTCAAAAACTCTTATTCCTGTCTGTATGACATCTTTTTTAATTTTCTGACTCAGCCAAACTGTAAGTTCCTTTGCTTTTCCTAAAACATTTCTTTGCTGCACAAATTGTGCAGAAAAACACAACACAGTGTCACATTTACCAAAAACCCTTAGTTTAAAAATGCTACATGTAACTCCTTTTAAATGTATTATGCCTCTGGTCCTTGGATGACAGAATGTTAACAGGCCAGATTACTGTAGTTGAAGCACATTGATTGATGAGCTTCATGTGAAAGCTGTTAGATCCTCATTGGTTGTCTGCACACAGCTGCATTTTGCATTTGCAAACATGCTCGAAAGACTGCACATACATAATGCAGGAAGTGAGCGTTCACACACATTCCCACATTGTCTCTTCTGTCATCAGAGCTGTTGTGAACCTCTGAGCTAACAGCATTCTGATTAGCAGGTGACCTTTTAACTGCAGCCTTGCACAGGATGTTCACAATTTGAGGATAATGTGGAGTTTCTTCAAGAGACACACAAGCAAGACACTTCTGCATCCATCATCTACACACATACACACACACACGCACGCACACACACAAACACACACACACACACACACACACACACACACACACACACATACACACACACACACACACACACACACACACACACACACACACACACACACACACACACACTGTTACCACAAAGGACAGATTAGGTTTTCTATCTCTGTGCCTTACTGTTCCGTATGTATGGAGCATTTCCTTAACCATAAAAACATAGAAAATTCACACTCTGTTCTTATGGTTGTATGTCATGAGTAATATTTTGAATGAAAGAGTATTTACAAACCTCCGAGCTCTAGTTATGGCAGCAATATTCTGCTGCCAAAACTTTGTCTCGTTTAATTACATGTACATTATATGTAGAGTAAACTCTGGAGTCCTCATCTGCTGCTAACTGCTGTTGACATGTATCATTATCACACGTCTGTTGAGACATAATGGGCTCATTTGAAGAGCAAAAACCACCCCTCTGTTCTCACCGCCCTCTGGCATGTCTAATAATCATGGCGAGAGCATCAAGAAACAGGTTTTTTATGGTCTGACAAAAGCTATAATGTATATCCCTGTACTAAAGTACAGACAAATATTTATATTCTCTTCAGCAGAGGGGCTGTAACTTACAGAGGGGAAGCTAATTTCACATGCTGAAAGTCCATTCCGAGCCTAACCATCTCCCTGCTGCCTCCCTGGCACATTTCTCATGCCTTCTTCTCAGTAAGAGTAGTGCTCTCACTCATGGCGTGAGGGTTATATATGCATACTTTAATCATTCCATTCAACTGAGCGTGACACCATGTCCATTCCCTGCCACATGATTTAAATCACTGTAGACAATTTCTTTTCTTTTTTTGTTTGTGTCTATGGATGACTGTGAGTGCATTATTCTCTTTGTACAGATGCCACTAGGCGGGACTTTTGAATCATCATCCATATCCCGTGTTTTTTATGTTGTGCTCACTGACGGCCATTTCCTTGACTTATTTTACGATGCGCACTCTTTGTCTGCCGCTGTGCATGCATGCGTGTAAACTCACGTCCATGTAGAGACAGAAATGACAGGCCATCGTGTAAATAAGGAGGAAGCATAGTGTTGCAGCAGCCGCTCCACCAACGGTCTAAATATGTTACTTGTTCAATGTAGCCCGTCTGTGAGCTGGTAATCACATCATGAGCTCGGTGAGCTTGAGTAACCATGTCTGGGCGATTTAAAAAAAAAAAACCCAATCCTAGTAGCCAAACTCTAACTTTGCTCCCACTAATTGAATATGGCGATGCATTTGTTCCACTTGCTGTTATGATTAAAGCACCCAGTACAGCAAGTTTTAAGACTACTAAAAATACACATAAACAAAAACCTCAACGTCAATTACCGGCATGAACAACTGCAATTTATTTTATTCACTTGACTTTTACTTGTCTTGAATATGTTCTTTATTCGACTTTGTATAGGTGTTATATGTCTCCCAGGAGATGCTACCTTAGTGGCAGCTTGTTGGGATCCAAATAAAGAATATAGTGTCCATGAGCAATACATTAAATCCCAAATAGCTCCCAATGTATGTGTATGAGAAAAATACACATAAATTGGATGCACTAAACCCAGAATTGCTCCCAATGTATGTGAGAGAAGATGTAGCACCCTTTGGACAGCACCTGCCAAGTCAATGGAATATAACTCCCGCTTCCAGACAGAAATCAGCTAACATGAACACAATGTCACATCGAGTAATACTGTGAAAAGGGAAATCTGATTACCAGGCTTTAGAGCCACAGAGCACAGTGCAGAAATATGTCAGTGTTCACTCTGCCTTAACAGCTTTCTGCCTACTTCCGTAAACTGATGAAAAATTCAGAAGACAGAGGTAGGTCATCGTGTCATTGGATGTCAAGGTAGAAACCACAGTGCCTCCTGGGAAACTATACATATGATATGATGAGCAGAGGGAGCTTGCAGCCCCAGATAGGAGGGGTTTACCACTTTTTATGAACCTGATTTTATTTGGTCACTGCGATCAAAGAAAAAACTCCTGATATTTGCACAGTGCAGCCATTTGTCACTCCAAAGATGTTAAAAAGTGAAGGATTGCATGCACGTACTGTTTGACCCCGGGCTGGAAGATAGATGTCTATGGCACCTGATGGAAAAGGCTGATCTTTATAAACTC
Source organism: Echiichthys vipera (assembly GCF_963691815.1). Taxonomy (NCBI): domain Eukaryota; kingdom Metazoa; phylum Chordata; class Actinopteri; order Perciformes; family Trachinidae; genus Echiichthys; species Echiichthys vipera. The sequence goes on from NC_139835.1 coordinate 3,325,465, forward strand.
CCCTGCTACTCTGTGGCATTTACTCAGCATCGACTCTTGATCTTCATAATGTGTCCATGATGAGGTCACAGCAACCCCTTGCAGATGTGTGTCTGTTGAAGCGCAGACTGAAAGCAGAAAGCGCCTGTGTTGCACTGCTTGTCAAAGCACATTTGCGTGTCTCACTAAACACACGATGCGATGTAGCTCCACATTAATACTGCACAACACATGACAGCCAAAGCCCTCTGACATAGCAGTGTACTCTACGTAAACATGCACTTGCTCATGTGTGAATATACATAGCGGTTTAATCTGAAGCCAACTCTGCAAGCTTCTGCCTGAGATTCTCTGCAGCATACTCAGATGCAGTTAGTCTGGAGATGTTGTTTTCACTCAGGTGAAGACTGTTATCTAACCTTTATTTTATCTGGTGTTTCCATGGAGAATGAGAGTCTTTCATTCAAGAAACAAAGTCATATCGAGTTCACGGCTCTTTCGATGGTGATAGATAGCAGGAACTACAGAGTATTAAAGGTGTTTCCTGTGTTGTTGTGCTGTGGTTGATCATTTCTTACATTTAACACAAGTATTAATATTTGTCCTCTGGACTGTGATTTTGGTGTGGTTCTTAATGTATTTTGACCATTTTCATAGTAAAAATAGCAGAAAATTCTGTATTTCCTGCTTAAATAAACGGAGTCTCCTTCGGAGACGAGAGGTAAGGCACGGACAGCCGAGCCTCCCTCCAGATTGCGCAATTACTCGCAAACTGGATTGAGCGCGTGCAGGCAGTACCTCTGCCTCAAGGAAGGCGGCAATAGTGAGCAGCCAGGTCACGGTGAACTCTAACCCGTGTGCAAAAAGTAAACACAAGAAGTGTGCTGTGCGACGCTGTAGAGCTTAGCGACAAGCTGTCATTTCTCGCCCTGAAAATGGAGAATTTGATTTCTAAACTAAGACATTTTTCAGAGTTTGTCTTTCAGTCAAAGCAAGAAGTAGTTTACAAGGAAAGGTAAGATATACTGCAATAAACAGTGGCACTAGTGTTTTAAAATGGTTTTCAGCATCCTATTCGCTCCTATTCTCTCATCCTATCCTATTGGCATCCTACAGTATGTTTGTAAATCTGACTTGTGAGTCAGTGCCTCCCCAACCCCAACCCTCACTGCACGTCACTGGTATTGACCCCAGGCTGCTCTGATTGATCAGTGTTTGCAGTCAGTGAAGCACCCACACCTGCTTTATCATAAACAAAGACACATTTTTTTTTTTACAATACAGGACCTTTAGTAAATATCTAATTGCCTCATCTTTGTTTCTAATAATCAATTAGTTATATACAAGCCTTTATAAAATGGATGGCTCGAATCAAGCAATTTGATTGGTTGTTAGCTGTTGTATAATTCCTGTATACCACAGCTATGATGTCCAAATCCTTTGTTGAGATCAACCTGCAGTTACCTCCCCGGGTCCGTTGATCGGATGATAGATCTTGAGACGATGGCTTGAGATCACACCAATATCTTTATTGGAGCACTTTGCAAAGCGGAGACAAGTTCTGATACAACTCAAACCAGGTCATACATCAGCCGAGTCTGTTGTGGTCTAAGGGGTAGCGGCTTTATATACCCTTCTGTCGATGGTAACGCCTTAAAGGTAAAAAAGGCGGCAATGGGCGTTAATCTGCCTGGCAACACATTATAACAGTAAAAGCTGAGTCAAGGAAATTAGTGCATGTTCCTATATGGCTATCTAGAGAGACAGATGTGTGTGTGTTTGCAACACACGAAATTGTTAGTTAATGAGTATGTGTGTGTGTGCCTAAAATAAGGAAAGTAGCATTCCTCTGTTCTTTAGAATCATAACGAGGTGATGTGTGAGAGATCACGAGACCTCTATCTTCCTCTCTTTTCTGTGAGGCTCTGTGATGCAAGTTATTATCTACTCAACCAGCAAGGACTAGTCTCATTCCAGGGGTTTATGTACCATGACCCCACTGTGCACCAACTTCAGTTTAGCCATTTCAAAAGCCATATGACCGAGCAGCTCATTTCTCTATCTTCCACAATTCCCCCTTTTGAGCTCTCAAAAGAGCTCAACATCAAGCGTTCGCAATTGCAGACCATTGATAGCAAGCCTGGATATAGCTCGGCCATATGCTATAGTTCGGCCGTACATGGGTTATGCACTTATCCTTTTTTTGCTTTCCTCGTTTCTCACGAGAGAGCGGGCTAAGGGGTGTCACTGCCTCACTCTGTTCATGCTGACCTTCGCATAACCAAAAAATCAGGGGTACAATTATACATGTTAGAGCACCACACGATATAAACACTCCTCTATTACCAAATAGTAGCATGATTTAGCACTAAAACCTAGTGGTGCCTGTGAGTATTAGTTTTAGCAAACCTAAAGCAAAGGAAATAGCAAGTATTCCAGATGCTAAATGAAAAAGTTCAGTTGACACGTTGTCATGGAGATGGTGGGTCTGGCGACGTCGTCTTCTTCGGGTGTCGGTTTTAACGAACTCAGGTATACTACCTTCCCTCCAGTGCCACCAGGGGATTATTCTGCCCCTTGTTGGTCTTTTCTTCTGTACCAGTCAGTACAGTGCACGATTCTTTCAGGTCCTGTTGCACCTCACTCAAGGAGCGTTGTGGTTCTGCCGCTGCCGCACACTGGCTCCAGTGGTCCCAAGTGTCGCCTTTCCCCTTCAGTCGGACGGCGTGGGACGTTCGCTCCACCACCTGGTATGGACCTGTCCAGCGAGGTTCAGACCACTTCCGCTTGATGACCTTCAGCACCACCCAGTCTGTCTCCGGCGTTGACTGGGCCTCTGCGTTGCCGAGTTGATCGGTCACCTGTTTGGCGAATGCTGAAACGAGACTTTGCAATTCACGGAAATACTCTCTGTTGGTTAGTGATTGGTCATCATTTTTCATACCAGGCAGCCTAGACTGTGGCCCTGGCAGAGCCCTTCCCGTTTGCAACTCAAAAGGCGTGAAACCTGTGCTTTGATTCACAGAGCTCCTAACAGACATCAAGGCTAATGGTAGGGCGTCAACCCAATTCATTTTGGTCTGTGCACAGATTTTGGCCAATTTGTTTTTTATAGTCTGATTCATTCTTTCCACTTTCCCTTGTGACTGGGGATGGTAAACTATACCAAACTTGTGTTTCAAACCCAACATTGATTCAACCTTCTGCAAATCCTGATTCTTGAAATGTGTTCCATTATCTGACCTGATTTTCTCCGGGAACCCATGTCTCCTATCCACAATCCCCCGAGCAGTCATTCATAGCTTGACTGTTAGGTAAATCAACATACAGGGATTTACATCATAGATAAATAAAGATTAGGTCAATCTTTGGTTATTTCTCACATCCCCCCCTTTTTGACACAAAGTGTCAAATAATTTTTTTTTGAAATAACACAATATCATCAACTAACTCTTTCTTTGACTACACACTGCGAACATTAGTAGAGGTTAACTTTTAACTCTCGGAATATGACAAGGAAAAAATAAAAACAACGAAAAACATTAAAACAAAAACAATTCTATTCACACCGTATTATCATCTGCTATAGCATAGCCCTGTGAAAACTGAGTTTTTACAGTCAGCGTGAACTCTTTTAACTGTAAACAGGTAAAAGTGTTGGAGACAAAAGGTTAAAAACAAAAGGTTTTCCTGGAGGAGTGAGAATGCCACAGTTTTTCCCAGAGTCTGCAAGTTATGGACAATATTAAAGCATATTGTGACTCTGACACTGTATCATCTGTTGCGCCTAGAAAGAAAACCACAGATTAATACAAATAACTCTGTCGCCTTAGCCGACGAGTTATTTTGGCAGTTTAGTTCAAAGGCAAACACAGAAAGAGCATTTAGATGGATTCCTCGCAGAACCATCTATAAAGAAAAACAGAATAATCGTTAGACACTATGTATCAAACAATGCATCAAATGGTTTTGATCCACTGTTAAACATTTCCATTCAAGAATGGTTCTCCATCTTCAGCTGCTGGATCAAAAGCTCAAAAATTAAGACAGTACAGCGCTTCAGGCTGACATTAAACATTAGTGTGACAATGAGTATCATGCAGAACATGCACACTTTGAAAATACAATAGGGTCAGATGTTAGTGTTTGTTAATCGACATAAAACTACTGACATACAACTATCATGCAAAAATTAAAAAGAAACAATCAGAGCTCGATCAGGTAGGTCATTTTAAGTCGGTAGAGGCTGTTTGCCTCAGCAGTCACAGTCTAAAAGTCAGTCATTGGCCAAGTTTCTTTAAAAAAGGGTTTGGGAGATCTGCACAAATACATAAAATAATCCATAAGTGGCAATAGAATTTAATCTATTTATTTATCTATTTAAAAAAAAAACATCCAGTTCCTATGGATGCAGTCAGGACCCACTTATTATCATTATTAATAATATTATCCTTATTATTATTGTTATATCTAATGCTTCAATTTGCAAAAACAAGACGTATGTTTCTGAAAACTTCACCATCACTATAGCAGTTTTTTAAACCAGGTTTTCCCAGAAAACTATACCATTAAATTCCAAAAATTGAAATACCATTGAGAGTGAAAGCAAAAAAAAAAAACCAGAATAATGAGTCAGGATTTACAGTGATGCATCAATATCGCATTTTCTAAAATCAATCACCAGAAACTCAAACCTGTGACATCTATGATGCCTCTTCAGGTAAAATGGGAGGTATATTTGAGACATTCCACAATGGCATGTTTGTTTTATAAGGAATAATCAGTGTTGCTTTCAATAACTAGATTTTTTTCTTATGTGAGCTAAAAAAGATTTTGTCTGATCATAGTAATCAAAACCTTAACTTTCTGTGTCTAATGATCAACTCTCACTGCAAAACCCTAATTTTCCCTATTGACACCAATACTTGTTCTTAATAAATGTTCCTATATGTAAATGCAAGTGTATGTATGTGTTGAACATTAACATCGTGTTCATTCGAAGTTCACCTAGCGGTGTCATCTAGTGTGGATGTTTTTATCTTTAATTTCTAATTTGTGATTTTCAAATGCTCTGACCTTCCTCCGCTGTCTGTATGGCCTGTTCATGGGGGAACCATGAAAAAACACCAAACAGAAACACGCAACCAGGACTTCTCTGGATCTTGTCCCAGTCTCCTTCTTTCTCTCCTTCTGCTGTTGTCTTGATGAGGCCATCTTTGTCCAGGATTATGTGCCCCATTCTGCTGGTATAGCGAACCAAATGGCCAGTCGAGTGTTGCGTTCACACCTCTCCAGCTCCCACCTCCTTGCAATCTTTTAGTTCCTCTGGCTGCCATGTCCTGAACACAAGCTCTTCAGTGTTCAATTCAACTGAACATCTGGTGCCGGGGACATCCGTTTCCCTTTCTTCAGGCCAGTAGTCAAAAAAGAAGTTGCTGTTTGGAGAGAGAACTTTTCTGGAGAAGCAATGCTAGCTTTTGCCTTGTTTCAGTCTGTTTTCCTCATTTACTGGTTTTGTGACAACTGACACATCAGATGCAGGTTCAGTCTCCCCTCCCCCTCATTGGCAGAGTCCTTCTGGGAATATGCATATGGGCTTGATGCAGGGGCTGCATGGCTTGGAGACATTAGGAGGAGGCCCTGTCTTTTATCCCTAATCTCTGCTCCTCATCATTCATTCACTTCTCTTTCTGTCACACATACTTATTTCTTTAATTTCTTGTCTTTCTATAACTGAGTTTGCTTTCCTCCTATCTTTCCCTACTCGCTGTCCCTTTCTCTCTCATCACTTTACCCTCTTAACTACATTTGTACCTAAACATGTGCCTAATAAAAGACGAAAAATAAAAGAAATAAAAAACCTCTTAGTCTAGTAATGCCAAAATGGAAGCTCTCAACCACATTAACCCATGTATATGCTATAAATTTAGCAGAATCTGTAAAAATTTTAACTTTCCCATTTGTTTCCCATTTTTCTATTGACCCACTGGGATGTGCTTTTACTTTCAATGGGCTTATTGTTCACTCAGACAGATTTCACACATGCTGATCTTTCCATACGAATATGGTTAGATCTTATCACACATACACTAACTTTGGATAATCTTTCAGCCAGGTGGTCTGTACGACAACGCACCCTTTAATATCCAAACTGGATATTTAGACACTGAAATGAGTTACCACAAAGTTTATTTTTCTTACCACATTCATACGCCCATTTTATTGTATTTGGGAATCCCTACACTCATGCAAATTATATTTGCATTTTTAAACATTTCTACTCCTTTAATGAATTGATTGATCATTCATTTTCTCCCTAAATGCTTATGCATTTTCCAAAACACTTCTCTGTTCTCGTCAACGGGGGTCAATGCCGATAATGCCGTTCTAGTAAAGGAAGCTTCTACACAGACTCACGTCTGTGCGCCTTCACTCTTGGGGTTACCCCAGTACGTGCACCACTTTTCCCATTTCAGATAAAAACAGCTACAGAACTATACCACCCTCTGTTGTCCCACAGAAATGTGTATTCCTCAGAACCTGAGTCTGATGTCAAAGTGGATATACACATGAACCTCCCACACTTCTTTAAACACACATATGAGTCCCAGACTCGGCTTATAGCAAAATTGCGATGCCTCTACATATGAGTCCCAGACTCGGCTTATAGAATTCGGGGTATCCTCAGTTCCCCGGGCCTCTAACCCAGTAACCTCCTAGGTTTTGTCCGTATCCTCGTCAGAATAACGGTGGGGTCAACCACGACCCAGGACCATTCTCAGTTTACCATTCTCAGTTTTGCCATTATCTCAATTTAAATAGTTTACTCACTGTAGCGCAGGCAAGACACAATGTTTTAGAATGCCCAATGTGCAGAGTTTCGATTAAACAGGTTCCGCTTACCTTTACTAATGTGCTGGATTGTGTCTCACGCTGTTCCCCGTGAAGAAACCTTTTTGGGTCGAATTTACCTTCTTCTCCTTCCGTTCCCGGACGAGCCCCCAAATTGTTGAGATCAACCTGCAGTTACCTCCCCGGGTCCGTTGATCGGATGATAGAAGGATAGATCTTGAGACGATGGCTTGAGATCACACCAATATCTTCATTGGAGCACTTTGCAAAGCGGAGACAAGTTCTGATACAACTCAAACCAGGCCAGTCTGTTGTGGTCTAGGGGTAGCGGCTTTATATACCCTTCTGTCGATGGTAACGCCTTAAAGGTAAAAAAAGGCGGCAATGGGCGTTAATCTGCCTGGCAACACATTATGACAGTAAAAGCTGAGTCAAGGAAATTAGTGCATGTCCCTATATGGCTATCTAGAGAGACAGATGTGTGTGTGTTTGCAACACACGAAATTGTTAGTTAATGAGTATGTGTGTGTGTGCCTAAAATAAGGAAATGAGCATTCCTCTGTTCTTTAGAATCATAACGAGGTGATGTGTGAGAGATCACGAGACCTCTATCTTCCTCTCTTTTCTGTGAGGCTCTGTGATGCAAGTTATTATCTACTCAACCAGCAAGGACTAGTCTCATTCCAGGGGTTTATGTACCATGACCCCACTGTGCACCAACTTCAGTTTAGCCATTTCAAAAGCCATATGACCGAGCAGCTCATTTCTCTATCTTCCACACCTTACAATTCTACATCACTCTTTCGCTTTCATCTTTTTTTTATACAGTGTAGGGACTTATGCAGAAGATTTGGACTTAAACTTGCAAAATATTTCAACATGTTTATAAAGGGAATGGTTAGTCTTATTTAGAACAACATGTTGATACATTGTCTGGTTAGCCTTTTTTTTTAACAACATATTTATAAAGTAATTTGTTATCCTTATTTCTAACAATGCTCTCTGTTATTGGAGATTTCAATCAGCTAGGCCAGTGTGTCGGTGATACAGTGACAGAGTGCTATCTTCAGCTTAAGCTAACACTACATGTTCACGGCCGTAATAGCTAAATCTGTCCACAGAATTTTTTATTATTTTATTTTTCGCAGATACCTAAGGTATAACAGGATTGAGCTAGCAATGCAGCTCAGTGTTTACATGTGTGGTCGTTATTAAGTTTGAGAAACTTCACAATGTCTACAAGCTAACGTTAGCTTAAGTGGACTGGTGACTCAATGGGCAGTAGAAACAGTCTCTGTTGCTTAAATTTGTCCATAAAAAAACGATACCTTAGTTCTTAGAAAGGATCTAGCTGGCAATGCAGCTTTGTGTTCATATAAGGGGGTTGTCGTCCTTCCTCTTCGCGCCGGGCCGAACAACGCCCCTTAGCTTTGATATAATCCCAACATGCCATGGCCTGTCTTGAGCCATTGCTTAAATATCGAATGCACATTTCTCTTTCCCACAACCTATTTTTGTAGCTTGTTTAAATCTAATTTGAGCTATGTTCATGTCTGGATTCCCTCATTAAAATGTCCTTCTGTGTTGGAAGTGGACAGTGTAAGTCTGGAAGAAAAGTTGATTTGAGTTTCCTTAAATTATGCTTGTTCTTTTATTCTGGATCCCACTCAATATGTAATCCAGTAAGATTAAACAGAAACAGATTTGTAAAACGTGGTCTAGGCCCATGAAGACTGAGTTGAACCAACAACTCGGGGGGACAAGCCGTTTATCAGGACAAACTTGAAAACTAACTATACTTTAAGTAACAGTAGTAATAACACAAGGAGAATAATTTTTATGGATACAGAATTAAAGCCATAAAACTCACACAGTACTTTACTAAATCATGAGGCATAATAGCAGAAGACCTTGCCAACTCCATAAAGGCCCATTCAGGAGAACATAAATAACAGTGGCCTGTGCTGCATTCATGATAACAATGATTATTCACACTAAAAGACTCAACACTTGAAATCCTCTTAACAGCTTTTGACCTGCACATACTGCATTATACAGCTACTGAGATGAGGGTTAATTGTTATATAATAATTGAACAAGAAAAAAAAATGTCCTGAGTGAGCTCAAGTGCTGTTTGGAAAGTGATCCAACTCAACAGTATAAACATGTTTTTTACTTACATATCTGGTCCCCAGGGGGGTATTTGAAGAGGTTAAAACACCTGGAAGTTAATTATTCTAATTGGTCAACTAGAAATTTAGAACATGCTAAAATCAGCATGACAGAACACCATAGTCATCACTCAAACTACTATTGTGCCATGATGCTCCTGTTCTGTAGAACCATTACACTATTTGCTACTCTATTAATGTGTTAGTTTATAAGCTAAAATGTAGAGGAAAACTATTGTTACATTCTTTATATCTGATTTTTTTTTCTTTATTTCAAAGTTAACTTGACTGTTGAATAAGTGTTGAGTCTACCAGATGAAGCTCCTTGTTTAAAGAAAATGAATGGTGATCAGTGTGTAACAAGACTTAGAGGGCTCATGTCAGCTCAAGACTTAGAAAAACTTGTCCATGCCTTTATAACCAGTAGGCTAGACTACTGTAACGGTCTCCTTGCAGGTCTTCCCAAAAAAACTGTCAGGCAGCTACAGCTTGTTCAAAACGCTGCTGCTAGAGTTCTAACAAAGACCAAAAAATGTGAGCACATTACACCAATTCTTAAATCATTACACTGGCTTCCTGTACGTCAGAGAATTGATTTCAAAATCCTCCTGCTCACATATAAATCACTACATGGTCTAGGGCCGAGGTATATCACTGATATGCTCCCACTACATAAGCCTTCTAGATCACTAAGATCCTCTGAGACCAATCTGTTAGTGGTTCGCAGAGTAAACTCAAATCAAGGGAAAGCATCTTTCAGTCATTATGCAACAAAAACTTCCTGAAGATTTGAGACTTTCACCCACTCTGACCACTTTTAAAACTAGACTGAAAACTTTTATGTTCACCTTAGCTTTCTGCTAAATCTTCGCACTTTTAACGTCCGCACTGTTTTGATTATTGTCTGTATTTTTATTCTCTTTGTCTTTCTGTAATGCATTTGAATTCATGACATGTTTTGCTGTGAAGCACTTTGAGTCTGCCTTGTGTATGAAAAGTGCTATACAAATAAAGCTGCCTTGCCTTGCCTTGCCTTGCCTTGTGTTTTCAACCCTTTGTTGAACAGAGAGCTCCATCTAGCATCATTTGGACATCACTAGCTAATAGAATGAGAAAAAAGTGGCTTTCCCAAACTATCTTTAATATAAGGAATATAATAACATGTAAGAAATAATTCAAGTAACAGGACTGAAAGTTCTTCTTGACCTTCTCAGTATTACTTACAATATGACCAGACATATAGAAAAGAAAGTTAGAGGACCCAGTATTGGTCTTCCCATGGCCTTCATGAGACTCAGATGATGCAACTTCCTGGTGATCATGTGACATGTCCCATGTTTTAGAGCTGGGAATGTGTCAGGGTAACTAGTGCTAGAGTGCTATTTTAGGCTTAAACTAACTCACAGATGTAGCTAAATCTGTGTCTTCAACAAGATTGAGCTAGCAAAGCAGTTTTGTGTGAACATGTGCAGTATTTATTTAATCTCACAAAGCTAACGTTTACCTCAGATCAAGTTGACTGGCTGACTCAACAGGGACTAGAAATGATCTCTGTTGCTATTGCTGCTTTTTTTCAGCAGATATCTTAATACAAGATTGAGCTAACAAAGACGTTTTGTGTTCATATGTTTGGTATTTATTCAATCTGTGCAAAGTCAATGTTCAACATGGAGTAGTTTGTCATGTTTCCATGAAAAAGGAGATAATACTACAAAAATGTTTTATTTTGAGAGCCAATTGCCCCACAATATGAATACATTTTGATTCTATATTTTATTTTGTTTTTTTTATTGTGACTTCAGTGATGCTTACGGACCTCTGCGCCTACACATTACTGTCATGCCAACAATCAAGGTAAAGCACCCCCTCTTGTGCTAAATTGCTTGATTCGTAATCAGTGTTTAAGCCTCATAGTTAAAATATTAGAAGATATCTTATACACCTACACCTAGCAGTAGGTTCAAAAGGCTGTTATCTATTCACATGGCAACAGGCACCATTTGGAATCCTTGGCATGAACTTTTAATGGTCGTTGTGAATTAAAACAGACACAGTAATACACAGTAATGTTTAGGCCTCAAGATTACATAATTAGGTTTAGGCCTCAAAACATCAGGGTTAGGTTTAGGCCTCAAAACTACATGGTTAGGTTTAGGCCTCAAAACTACATGATTAGGTTTAGGCCACAAAACTATATAATTAGGTTTAGGCCTCAATACTACATGATTCAATTCAGAAAACAAAACTACATGGTTAGGTTTAGACAACAAAACTGCATGGTTAGGTTTAGGCAGAAAAACTACATGATTAGGTTTAGGCAACAAAACTACATGGTTAGGTTTAGACAAGAAAAACTACATGGTTAGGAAAAGATTATGTTTTTGTTAAAATACTAAAGAACGTGATTTAAGAAAGTATACTTAAAGTCACGGTTTTACATGAGTCGTTAACACAGGTTTGACACGCGAAATTCCTGTGTGTGTCTGACCTATCCACCATCCCAGCCTTTTTTACTTCTTTGAAAAAACCCTGACTTAGGGGATAGGAAATGTACTGTTATGTCATATAACTATATCAACTTACTCCTCGCATTTAATTCAGTGGCAGTCCATCCATCCATCCATCTTCAACCGCTTGTCCCTATTGGGGTCGCGGGGGAGCTGGAGCCGATCCCAGCTAACATCGGGCATGAGGCGGGGTACACCCTGGACAGGACGCCAGTCTATCACAGGGCACACAGAGACAAACAGAGACAGACAACCATTCACACTCACATTCACACCTACTGGCAATTTAGAGTCATAAATGAACCTAACACCAGCATGTCTTTGGATTGTGGGAAGACATGCAAACTCCACACAGAAGGGCCCCAGCCGGGATTCGAACCAGCAACCATCTTGCTGTGAGGCAACAGTACCACACCACCGTGTGGAAGTAAACTGACTTCAGTAAAATAGCGTTATTACATTGTTACTGATTGCAAGCTAGATTAACCCTAGCAATATCTCTGGCGGAAGTCACTGAGGTAGTCAAACAACTCCACAGTGGCAAAGCCCCAGGGATTGATGAGATTCTTCCAGAAATGCTGAAAACTTTGAGTTAGGAGGGGCTGTCTTGGTTGACATATCTCTTCAACATTGCGTGGAAATCTGGGACAGTGCCAAGGGAGTGGCAGACTGGGGTGGTGGTTCCCCTATTTAAAAAGGGGGACCAGAGGGTGTGTGCCAATTACAGGGGTATCACACTACTCAGCCTCCCTGGTAAAGTCTACTCCAAGGTGCTGGAAAGGAGGGTTCGTCCTATAGTCAAACCTCAGATTGAAGAGAAACAATGCGGATTTCGTCCTGGACATGGAACAACGGACCAGCTCTTAACTCTCGCAAAGATCCTGGAGGGGGCCTGGGAGTATGCCCATCCAGTCTACATGTGCTTTGTGGATCTGGAGAAGGCACATGACCGGGTCCCTCGGCAGATACTGTGGGAGGTGCTGCGGGAATATGGGGTGAGGGGGTCACTTCTGTGGGTCATCCAAATTTCTGTACACCCAAAGCGAGAGCTGTGTCCGGATCGTCGGCAGTAAGTCGGATTCGTTATCGGTGGGGCTTGGCCTCCGCCAGGGGTTCGCTTTGTCACCAATCCTGTTTGTGATTTTCATGGACAGGATATCGAGGCGTAGTCGTGGTGGAGAGGGGTTGCAGTTTGGTGGGCTGAGGATCTCGTCTCTGCTTTTTGCAGATGATGTGGTCCTGATGGCATCGTTGGTCAGTGACCTTCAGCACTCACTGGATCGGTTGGCAGCCGAGTGTGCAACGGCTGGGATGAGGATCAGCACCTCTAAATCTGAAGCCATGGCTCTCAGCAGGAAACCGGTGGATTGCTTACTCCAGGTAGGGAATGAGTCCTAACCCCAAGGGAAGGAGTCCAAGTACCTCGGGATCATGTTCACGATTGAGGGAATGATGGAGCGTTAGTTTGGCCGGAGAATCGGAGCAGCGGGGGGCGGTGTTGCAGTCGCTCTACCGCACCGTCGTGACGAAAAGAGAACTGAGCCGGAAGGCAAAGCTCTCGATCTACTGGTCATTCTTCATTCCTACCCTCTCCCATGGTCATGAAGGCCGGGTCATGACCGAAAGAACGAGGTCGCAGGTACAAGCGGCCGAAATGGGTTTCTTAGGAGGGTGGCTGCAGTCTCCCTTAAAAATAGGGTGAGAAGTTCAGCCATTCATGAGGAACTCGGAGTAGAGCCGCTGCTCTACTCCGAGTCCTTATTAGATGCCTGAACCACCCAGATGAGGTGGTTCAGGCATCTAATAAGGATGCCCCCTGGGCGCCTCTCTAGGGAGGTGTTCCAGGCACGTCCAGCTGGGAGGAGGCCTCGGGGAAGACCCAGGACTAGGTGGAGAGATTATATCTCCACACTGGCCTGGATCCCCCAGTTAGGGCTGGTTAATGTGGCCTGGGAAAGGGAAGTTTGGGGTCCCCTGCTAAAGCTGCTGCCCCCGCGACCCGACCCCGTATAAGCAGTTGAAGATGAGATGAGATTTAGCATTTCAAACCGGTTGCTCAACGATGTGTTTTTCCTCCCGAGCAGCTCCTCAAACTGCGTTCTGACAGGTCCAGGTCATCCGGGGGTTTTCTCCAACAGTTTTCTCTGAGTTTTATCCACATTCTATTTTATTGTTTCCCCGTCCCAAAGTGTGTGTATCGTGACTCGTGTTCAATGCGGCTACTTCTCTTCGTCAGAGAAATGAACCCAGTCCAATCAGGTCAATGGGCGGGAGCTTCTTGTCATGAACGGTACAGGGAAATAACACTGGGAGACTGGACCCAAATGCAGACATGGACACGGAGTTAAAGTACAAACAAATATTTAGTCAATATGACAAACAAACGGGAATCACAATCACAAAGGAAACAAAAACACTGAGGACTAGATGGTCGAGGAAAACAGGAACGAGGAAACAACGGACGATCAGGGAACAGAACGAGGAAACAGGATCACGGGATACTACGGAGAAACAAAAGACAACAACGATTAATACGATAACAACAAGGTGCGCAAAACCAACGAACGAGAAACGGGAGCCAATCCGACAAAGAGTTTACCAGGGGAAGGATAACAACAGTCCGGCGCTGCATGCCTGTCAGCTCAGGGTTTTTATAGTCCTACAGCTGATCAGGCTTCAGCTGGGAAGGACATGCCTACTGGACCTGGACAAACAAAACACAAAGGGGAGACACATGCGGGAAAAAACAGACAGAGGGAGACAAACTCAAGCAAAAGGGAGAGAGGAGGGCACCGACAGAACCAACTCTTGACATCCACTCTCTCCGATTGGATGAAGGAACAACTCCATCCTAGCTCTTACAAATTAAAACTCTAAATAGGTTATTTTATTACAGTTCTAGTTTTTTTTTTAATCGAACATCGAATCAAAACATTATATTTCATGAATTGATTTTTCCACTATGATATTTGAGTGTTTTTATTTCAAACATCTTGGTTTTTATTATGCCATGAACTATTTTTAATACAGATTTTTATCCAGGGTTACACCTATGCCATATACGTTTGTTTTTTGCAGCGCTGTGTCTGTTAGTGGATATTGGCATGTAGTTGTTCTCAGGCCTTGACTCTTACAATCTCTGGGAAATGTAGTGCAATTTGGGCAATTCATGCTAAAGTTAGAGCGACTTCCTGTTTATGGCGGGCGGGAAAAAATGCCTGCCATGCCATTACCCAACATGCATTGTGTTACCCTACAGGTGTAGAACCCACAATATAAGTTTCATGTAAATCAGTAGATATTTGTAATTGTTTCTGTTCCCAGTAGGGGGCGCTATGCTTAAGACCTGATCAAGCATCATGAAGGTCTATGTTCAACCGGCTAGGAAAAAGACATCAAAATATATAAAATGTAACTTCCTATCGCCAGTAGGGGGCGCTATGACTATGAATCAAAATTCTCCTACATCTGTGATCAGGGCGGGTCTCTTATCATACATGTGAAGTTTGGAAGAGATCTGAACGCATCAGGACGAAGACAGTTTTGTGGGCACTGACTTCATTTTCTGTTTTCAACACTTTCTGTAAATCAGAACGGGTTTGGGATCGATGGAATAAATGGAAAAGGGACGGAGCTCTGTTCAGTTTGCTGGCGCGCTCCGTACGCTCACGTTTATGTTGTTCAGTGAGACGCAAGCGCTGCTCTCACACTGCTGTCGCTCGAGCTGAGACGACGATACGGCACTGTCACCGTACTGTGTTACTCTCTGCTGTCACTGTGCTGTGGTGCACGGCTATGCTGCACTGGCTGAAGCCAAAAGAGAGGCACCCAGCACAGAGCCCAGCCACCCAGTACGACCCACAGAGCCTGAGGTAATGTTAGGCCAGTAACGTTAACCACAGAATAACCACCGCCATTCTCGGCAACAATATCAATGTACGCAAGTCTCAGGGCAGGAAGCTTTTAGTGGCTAACAATGCCAATTTAAGCGAGGAAGCTAGGAAACTGTAGGCATTGTGATTTTAAATAACTACTGATACTGATACGACTGATACTTTAACCTCCCATACATTCAGACATGTTAACACACCCTCTGATACCATGTTTAGATATTCCATCACTCTCATCTTATTGTCCTGACTCTAGTAGTAACTGGTTAGCAGATTAGCATCGTCTGCTAGCTAGCTAACGTAAGCAGTTGTACACTATTATATTGTAGAAACAAGGTAACAACACACAAAACTGTATCACCACTCTGAGATTGTTGGTTATCATACTCGACTTTTCTGGTTATGGTGGCAAAAGCCTATTATCAACCAGTTATCCACCATCAACACAACAGGTAGACTGTCAAAGTTTACTGATACAAGCAAATTCTGTGTAGTTGCCATTCAGCAAGGCACTGCATTACTTAGTGCTTCATTTGAGTGCCTCATTTGAGTTTCTCAGTGGTAAGTCCAAAACTATCTGTGCTTGAGAGCTACAGCTACAGTTGTCTTCTACAGTTTACATCCCCATCGCGCTAGTCATGTGTCGTTACAGCTGGAGATATTGCTGTCAGCAGAATCGGAATCTCCTCCTTCCATCAGGCTGAAAAATGGACGAGCACGCAAGACTTTGTCCAACTCGTTGTATGGGCAGTTATAGAGCGTTGGCATGCTGTCAACAAAGCAACCAGCACATCCCGCATTGATTAAGTATTTTCCTGTTACGTTCTTGTTTGGGACGCATCCGGGGGCATTAGCTTTAACAATACAAAAGATATGTGGTCAAATTAGTCCCAGACTACCTTGGAAAGTGGTTTGAGCGACGGGATCACAGGGCGTCTTGCTGGTCATTTACACTTATATTTAGCGCTGTTCATTTGTGATCTGGATCTCTGGGTCACCTCCCCTGTCTCTGTTTTTCTCTCCCCTGTTCCATAGTTGTCTCTCACAGACAAGGCAGTCCGAACCCCAGCATCTAACCCGCACGTGCCTAATTTTCTCATTGTCTCCAGAACAGATCTGAGTCCTATCTCCACACAAGGTGGAGCAGAGAACAAGACATTTGTACTGGGGGAAAATTGAAGGGTTCTGGGGTTGCATGGGAGATGCCAATTGTACTTTTTAAACTATTTTGAAAAAATCAGTAATTTCTTACTTAATCACCGATTTATCAATGCACTATCCAGTAAGCACGCTGAGAATTTAAACCAAAATTATTTCTATTGTAAGTAGTCACTGCTGATAACATCTGGTAAGTATGTTCAATCTAAAGTACCCTGTCACGCTCAACACAGTCTATTGTAATGCCAAACATTTCTAAGAGTTTTCATAGTGCAGTTTGTAAATTTCAAGCTTTTTCCAGTGAAACCCTACACAGAAAATGTACGGGGTGTTGGCAGCATCTAAATGCTAATCCTAAATGCCATAAGTGCCAAATAATGCTCTGATTGATAGAATGGGCCTGATTGTGAACAGTATGAGTCTGATTAGATGAGTAAACATTCATAGGATCCCCCATATGCAATTTCAGCTAGTCAAGCCACAATTTGTTGTTTTTTAGCTTAAATTACCATGTGAATAGTCTGAAATGGTGATCTGTTTCATTTCATGACTAATGGTGAACTCAGTTGCTCTGGATTTGCTGCCGTTCCCACCGTTACTGAAGGTCTGTGATGATGATATCAGTGAGACTTTATACAAAAAGCAGGAGGAACAACTGACCTATTTAAATAAACTTATGCTAAAAGGACTCATGCGATGTATCATTGCGGTCATGGGAGCGTACCTATATTCCCCGCTTTGTATGTGACCAAAAAGAAGGTCAGATGTTCCCTGATTTTCACAGAGAGGGCCCTATTTTACCCGGTCTGTTATTTTTTTAACAATCAGTAGGCCTGTGGAGACCCTACTACTACCCCCTAACCCTGACCGTAACCGCAACCTCTAAGCCTAACAAAATGCTGAATTAAATCCGTGAAGGCAGGGGCTTATGCAGCCGCAGAACATAGGAACCAGGGAACATAGAGATGACCCTGCGGTCATATTGTAGAGAAAAAAGGGTACTTCTTCCTGCTAGACTTCTGATGTTTATTCTCAGACAGTGACATCAATGTTATTGAGATTAACTGTTGATCTGACAAACGCATACTGTAGTTTGAAGGCTGTTCGACTTATAGACTTATAGAAATTCCCCAATACCCTTCTTCCTGTCCCTTGATATGAACCCGTCTCTCTCAGGTCATCAGTTTTTTTTAATCTATACTGTCCTGATTTACGGAGGACAACCAGATCCAAAACAACTCAAGCAACTCCGTCCTCACATTGCTACAAGTTAAGATGCTATGACAGGACGGTTCCCCGTCTGATCTCACATGGCTCGTGCAACTCCTTTCAACAGACCTCATACTGGTAATAAGATGCTCTTAACCCTCTACAGTGTGGTGGCGCATGTTACTGCATACTAGCACAATATCCTGAGGGCCAGGATAGCACTCTGGATGTGTATGATAATGACAGGAAGGAAAGAGACAGCTAGGTGTGTGAGAGGATTTGTTTTTGGCTCCTGTCTAACACCTCTGCTAATCCCAAGTCCCAAATGTTAGCAGAAGCTGCAGGGGAAGTGCAGCTAAGAGCAAAATGCTATTGCTGGGTTAGGATTAAAAAACCAACAAAATAAAGACATGATGGAAGTGTGGCACTTGGCTGTTGTCTACCTTACAGTCCAACAGGCACATCTGACCTTTTGTGGATGGAACATGAGTATAGACCTTATTTCCATGGAAACTATGATGTGTTACCATTCTTGATTATCATGCTTTAAATAAATGAAGGAGAGAGCCATAATCAGAATCCATGGTTCTGAAAGGATGATACATGGGTAGCTATTTGCGTGGCAGGAGGATGAGTCTTCAGCTGGAGTACATCAAAACAATAAGTATGTTTGAGCATTTATGTGCACCATACAGTCACATTGATTGGTCCTCAATGCCATTCTGATAATGGTATTTCTAAACACAATGTGCAGTGGACCAATCAAGATAATTGTCTGAGCAAAAAGGAGTTCCTCCCTTTTCTCTTTTTTAAATCTCATTCCATTTTAACTCAATCCTTTCCCCCCACATTCTGTTCAATTACTAATCACAAAGAGTGCAGGGACGCTGTGTGTTTTTGCGGTTGCCAAGGGAACCTCATTGTCATTTGAGTTGTTTGGTTTCCTCTCCAAAGGTCAATGACTTGTCTGATTGAATAACACTTTTCATGCAAATAATCTGCTCTAGAGAGTTTTCCCTTCGCTTGTCATTCAGCCATATTTTTAATGTGAGGTAAAACACAACCTGTCACATGGAAGTGACGTATTGAAAATAAACGGTTGATGACAACATTTTATCTTGACCCCTGAACTCTGTCTAGCTTGAGGCACACCTTTGTCAAGCAGCACAGGAATATGGCTTTTATATTAACTTCGATCTACTAGTCGTTTGAAGTGAAGACGCTTGAAAAACCTACAGTATATCTGTCTAGCACCAAAAACCAGTTAGTCGGTGAACAGGGGAGCATTAGGGCCTGTGTCCACATAGTGTTTTTCTGACAGTGTGTCTTGTTAGCATGTTGTTGGCTGTGTAACCCAGAGTCCGAATGTCGAAGTGTCCTTGGGGACACTGAACCCCGAATTGCTCACATTTGAATCGTGTGAATGTGGTGTGAATGGTTGGATTAAATTAGATGTATGTATTCCATGTATGTGTGCATACTTGACCATTAAAGCTGATTCTGAATTGCATTGCAGAGGAAATCATAATTTCTCTTATTTTCACCGGAAAAACGATTTGACTAGTGGAAATTGAGTTTGGCTGGTAACTTTAACTTAGAAAGTTACCAAACACATTGGCTGGTGATCAGATAAGTTAACTTAGAACCCTGGTTGAATGACTATGGAAGTTAGCATATTGATTATATCAAACCGAGCTGTAAAATAACTGTCAATAAATGAATCACGATGATATGGTTTAAACACTGCAATTTGAGTTTTGGTGTCTTGCAAAGCCTTGAGGGTTGGGCACTTTGTGTGCATAGTATGGAAATAAAGCAATCAGTCAATCAATCAAACAATCAACACTGAAACAAACAATGTATTGGATTTACTCAATTAATGGACATTGGTTGCATACAGATCGTTTGCTTTGGCAGGAACCCATGTAACAACACCAGTAATGTCTGTTGACCAAAATTGATCGGAATGTGTTTAGATGAAGTGAATTCAACCCTTTGATTGCTTTTTCACACAATTTCATCACTTTCTTCCAACACAATTCAATACTTTTTACTGCAACCCTATGTCACGATACAAAATTATGACTTCGGTACGATACTTGCCAAAAATATCTGGATACCGATACTGAAACGATACCACAGCGAAAAATTAAACATCATCAAAGTAATGGACTAAAATATTAGATGACAGCATGTGGGACTAAAAATGGTTTATTCATTTTTATTAATTAAAACACACAACCATACAGTCATTGAAAGTTATTTACAGAGACTGCATGGACAACATTTTTAGTTTTCGAATGTGTGGTGATGATGAATCATTTATCATCACCATCACCAGGGTCATTTATACATGATTCTACAACACAGGGTTGCACATTGAAATGCAAGTTGTATTCACTTTATGCTACACAAAAGAAAACATTTTTATTGTGAAGGAGGATCATCACCATATCACTTATGCTCACCAGGCTCTGTTAATGTTGTGAACTCTTTAAATCACCCACTGCAGTTTTTGCAATTTATTTATTATTATCTGTCCTTAATGTGCACAATAGTTTTATTCATATCCACAGTTATTGTTATTGAAAAATGTAATAAATGATGATCCTAGTTTTCTGTTTTCCTGCTGTGATTTTACACTACTGAATGTATTAACATGAACTACAGAATATTCTTGCTTGGTTAATCACAAGACACATCTATAATGTTGATAACAGCTAACATACTGTATAAAGAGCATTTTAACTGATTACAAGTTGTGGCAAAAACTTTTATAAATGTGTCTGATTACAATACTATGCTAATTCATACCAGATCTGCACCATAAAAAAACATCAACAAACTTTTGGCAAGACCTTCAAGAACTTTTATTGCACATGAAAATCTGAATTAATTTCAACAATTATATTATCCATGTAAACCCTGTAAAGATAATACTTAAATGTGTACAGAATAATAATAAAAAGTCAGCCTCCTTAATGCCAAGGCTATTCCCCTGTTCTCTGTAGCTCCGTCAGCCCATCACAGGACATGGTCTGCTATAATCCACACACTGGCTGGATGGACAGAAAACATTGTAATGGTGAGAAATGTATCATATTGTAGACTGTAGAGGAAAAGCCTTAGTTATAAAAGAAAATGCCTGCTGTACTTTTTTACATTAAATAGCAATAGAAAAGTAACTTATTACTCACATAGAGCAGGTTTTTACGCTGTTTTTATTCCTGAAACAGAAAAGATTAATATCAACGGCCTATTAGTTAAATATTTTTAATGTCATTAACAATATTAATAATGCAGTTGAAAGGACTTGTGTACAAACGTTAATTCTTAACACACATAATGCTGAGATGTAATTCAGACAGTATTCTGTGGTGTAAACTAGTTAAATTAGCTCATTTCATCTGCTGATATCCTGAGTCTTGAACAAACCAAACCATAGGTAATATTATTATAATGTAATATAAGGCTGTTATCGTTCCATTATTCACGTTATCTACCGTCAAGTAACGACAGTGACAGCTCACACAGTGTAACTTCAGCTACAATAACAACACAAGGCTAACGGTTATTTATCATGTTTACCAAACGTAGTACTACTACAGTAATGAAGGTTGAGTTAGCTGTACAGCTCACCTCCGATTATTCCAAGCTAATGTTGTTAGCAGCAGCAGCGGCGGCAGATACGTCAGGTTGCCGGTAGAAGTAGGTGGGCACAATCTAGGATCCAATCGATGCACCTTTGCCACCCCCCCAAGCACTTCCCTTTCCTGTCCACGGTTGCAAAACTTAAAGTTGGCAGCGCCCCATAGACATAGAAAAAAAGAAGATGGCAGCGCCTGGGTAGGTTTCTTTTTTGAAGTTCTCAAACCTATGAGTGACGTCACCGTAGCTCTGTCCATCCATTTATACAGTCTATGGTCCTATATAATAAAAGGCTTGAAAAAATGCTAAAAACAATCTTTAAAAAAAAAAAAAAGCTATAGTTTAACAAGAATTTTCTTCTAAATATAGCTGTGTGGAGACACCTATCCTGATACTTTTTGAGTACTTTTTTTCCTCACCATAGATTGCAATCTAATTTCAATCTGCAGCAGCAACAAGTCTCTGACCTTAAAAATAAAACACACAAACCTGTTGTGTTAGAATGTCAGAGCCTTCCTCTAATTGTTGAATCGCAGGGACACTGGAAATATCTTTAGGTAAAGAGAATCACAAAGTGAGTATCTTATAACTGGAGCTATAATTTCCATCAATACCAGTGCTGCATCTGGATATTAGCGCCGCCCAAGACAATTGGGATTGTTTTAAAGAAATCGAAAAAATCCAGAATGTTGTTTTTCCCTTATCACAGAATGGAGAAGCCAGACCTAAGCAAGACTATGGGATCACTAAATTCACAACACAAATGGTGAAGTACTGATCTTGACTACAGCCACAATTGAACTCCCTCATTACCTGAGAAAAACTTGTACTCATGACAGTAATATTTAGGTGAAATAAAGACTACTTCAGTTTTGAAGAACTACTCACAATGACAGTGCTTAATACCATGCTGACATTAAGCTTCTTTGGCTTGAGCACAGCTGCTTCACTTCTTCTTTAAAATGAGAGGTGTTTTTAAGAACCTGAAGTGTGTTGAGTTGGCCTTGATTTTACTCTTCTGGATGGTGACATCTCTGGTTATGTGTGAAATACTTCAAACACATTTGTACCTTTGCTTTTAGACGAAGATAAATGATTCCAGCATGGAGCACCCGTTATACATATAATATATTAAAAATCATCTTGTTCATTTTTATTTTTACAGCATATACAAGAAAATATGTAAAGATTCACCCACTGTATACTAAAATTGATTTTATGTGTTCATGCTGCTGTGTGATGTGTAATGTTTTTTTTTGCAGGGATCCATTGATTTATATTACAGTTAATGACAACAGCTACTTCCTGTGGTATATAGTCAATGCATAGGTGCTGCCCGCACAAGATGAGAAAGGATATAGCTCACCGTTCTCTGGGAAACCACTCTCTGTACAGAAGGTCCTATTATGTGGAAGTGGCTGTTATTATTGCCATTATCCTCATACATTTAAGGAAAACTGAGCATAGCACAGGAGTCCTTTTTTTCCTCAGAGCTGCAGCTTGTGCATCGAGAACAATGCAGCCATGTCGGGAGAATAGAGGGGAAACATCACTGATGTTTACCTTTGACTGCCATGCCAGCTTCCTGCTTTTATGCCACCGCCATGTTTGTCAAGTATTGTTCTGACACAATGTTGCTATTCAATGTTCCCTCAATTGTGGCTGGGTCTGAAGTTTCTGTCAGGTCGCAGAGTTGGACATCTCAGATGAAATAAATACAAACAAGACATGCTGTTGTTGTCTGCACTCACTGTATGTGTGTCAATTTAATATATCCAACAAAAAAGCAGTGTGTCTAAATTCAGATTAGTTTAACAATATTCTAAAGCTGAGGTGTCAAACATACAGTCACACAAGGAGGTCATTACTTACAATTTTGGATTTTTGCTGGTCCATTGAGGTTCACACTGTTCAGATAAGAGAAGCAAGACTGATGCTGGATACGCTATTATAGATCCCACATGCTTACTTACAGGCTGAATACTGTCCAATATACTGTCCACTGTTCATGCCTTGTCAAAAAGGACACAGTGTCAAGTTTTCCATGAAAAAATGGACCACATTCCATTCCATATCAGACTCATCATGGCTAAAATACGGGAGCATACCTATGTTCCCCGGGTCCGATGTTCCCTGGTCACAAACAAAGCGAGGAACATAGAAACCTTTTTTTTTATAAAAGTTTTGTTGTTTCACGCTTTGTATGTGGCCGAGGAACATCAGACCTCTTTTTTTATAAAAAAGGTCTGGTGGTCCCCGCTTTTCACAGAAAGGGTCCTATGTTCCCTGGTTGGTATTTTTTCAGTGCCGAATTCTACCGCAAGGTATACCCTAACCCTACCACCTAATCCTAATCCTAACCCTAACACTAACAAAATGCTAAATTAAATCAGCGAAGGCCCTCTCTGGGAACCATCACCTTATCGGGGTGGAGAGGTTTGTGTGTTCCTGTGAACCTGAGGGCTGTGTTGTCTGGAGCCTAGTGCTCTTGGTAGGGTCTCCCATGGCAAAGTGGTCTCAGGCGAGGGGCCGGACTAAGAATGGTTCACAAAGACTCAATGGACAAATGAGGAAGAGGAAGAGAGACCCTGCCCGCAGGAAGCCCGGGGCCCCCATCTGGAGCCAAGCCCAGACGGAGCGCTCGCCGGCGAGTGCCTGGTGGCCGGGTTTGCCACTAAGCCGGGCCGGGCACACGTGGCGCCTCCCTCCTCTTCATCCTGTGGGCCCACGACTCGCAAAAGGAACCGCTGGAGTCAGGTGCGCTGCTGCACGGGTAGCAGTGAAGGTGAGGGGCCTCGACGGACCAGACACGGGCAGCAGAAGCTGGCTCTGGGGACGTGGAATGTCACCTCTCTGTCGGGGAAGGAGCCGGAGTTTGTGCGGGAGGTGGAGCGCTACCAGTTAGATCTGGCGGGGCTAACATCCACACACAGTCTCGGTTCTGGAACCGTACTCCTGGATAGGGGTTGGACCCTATTCTTCTCTGGAGTTGCCCAGGGTGTGAGGCGCCGGACAAACCCCTTGCTGAGCGAGCGCCAGGGTGTTGGAGTTCACTTCGGTGGACGAGAGGGTCGCCTCCTTACGCCTGCGGGTGGTAGGGGGGAAAACTCTAACTGTTGTTTGTGCATATGCACCGAACAGCAGTTCAGAGTATTCGTGCCTTCTTGGAGACCCTGAATGGAGTCCTGCATGGGGCTCCAGTAGGGGACTCCATAGTTCTGCTGGGAGACTTCAACGCCCACGTTGGCAATGATGGAGACACCTGGAGAGGCATGATTGGGAGGAACGGCCTCCCTGATCTAAATCCAAGTGGTCGTGAGTTATTAGACTTCTGTCCTAGTCACGGATTGTCTAAAACTAACACCCTAGGCCAAAGGCCGATGATCGACTTTGTGATCGTATCATCTGATCTGATGTTTTGGACACTCGAGTGAAGAGAGGGGCAGAGCTGTCAACTGATCACCATCTGGTGATGAGTTGGGTCAGAGGATGGGGGAAGATTCTGGACAGATCAGGTAAGCCCAAACGAGTAGTGCGGGTGAACTGGGAACGTCTGGAGGACTCCCCTGTCCGAGAGATCTTCAACTCACACCTCCGGCGGACCTTTTCTGGCATCCTTGTGGAGGTTGGGGGCATTGAACCGGAGTGGGCAATGTTCAAAGCTTCCATTGCTGAAGCTGCAGCTGTGAGCTGTGGCCTCAAGGTCTAAGGTGCCTCAAGGGGCGGTAACCCTCGAACACCGTGGTGGACACCGGTGGTCAGGGAAGCTGTCCGACTGAAGAACGAGGCCTTCCGGGATATGTTATCCCAGAAGACTGCGGAGACAGTTGCAAGGTACCGACAGGCCAGAAGGGCTGCACCCTCTGCTGTGTCAGAGGCAAAGCAGCGGGTGTGGGAGGAGTTCAGAGAAGTCATGGAGAAGGACTTTCGGGTGGCACCAAGGTGCTTCTGGAAAACCATTTGACATCTCAGGAGGGGGAAACGGGGAACCGTCCAAGTTGTTTACAGTAAGGACGGGACGCTGGTGACCTCATCTGATGGGTAGTTGGGCGGTGGAAGGAGCACTTTGTGGAACTCCTTAATCCGACTAACACGCCCTCTTTTGTAGAGGCAGAGCTGGAGGCTGATGGGGAATCATTCTCAATATCCCTGGCGGAAGTCACTGAGGTAGTCAAACAACTCCACAGTGGCAAAGCCCCAGGGATTGATGAGATTCGTCAAGAAATGCTAAAAGCTTTGGATTTGGAGGGGCTGTCTTGGTTTACACGTCTCTTCAGCATTGCGTGGAAGTCTGGGACAGTGCCAAGGGAGTGGCAGACTGGGGTGGTGGTTCCTCTCTTTAAAAAGGGGGGCCAGAGGGTGTGTGCCAATTACAGGGGTATCACACTACTCAGACTCCCTGGTAAAGTCTACTCCAAGGTGCTGGAAAGGAGGGTTCGTCCTATGGTCGAACCTCAGATTGAAGAGGAACAATGTGGATTCCGTCCTGGACGTGTAACAACGGACCAGCTCTTCGCTCTCGCAAGGATCCTTGAGGGGGCCTGGGAGTATGCCCATCCAGTCTACATGTGTTTTGTGGATCTGGAGAAGGCATATGACCGGCTCCCTCGGGAGATACTGTGGGAGGTGCTGCGGGAGTATGGGGTGATGGGATCACTTCTGTGGGCCATCCAATCTCTGTACACCCAAAGCGAGAGCTGTGTCCGGATCGTCGGCAGTAAGTCGGATTCGTTCCCGGTGGGGGTTGGCCTCCGCCAGGGGTGCGCTTTCTCACCAATCCTGTTCGTGATTTTCATGGACAGGATATCGAGGCGTAGTCGTGGTGGGGAGGGGTTGCAGTTCGGTGGACTGAGGATCTCGTCTCTGCTTTTTGCAGACGATGTGGTCCTGATGGCATCGTCGGTCAGTGAACTTCAACACTCACTGGATTGATTCGCAGCCGAGTGTGAAACGGCTGGGAAGAGGATCAGCACCTCTAAATCTGAGGCCATGGCTCTCAGCAGAAAACCGATGGATTGCTTACTCCGGGTAGGGAATGAGTCCATACCCCAAGTGAAGGAGTTCAAGTACCTCGGGATCATGTTCACGAGTGAGGGGAGGATGGAGCGTGAGTTTGGCCGGAGAATCGGAGCAGCAAGGGCAGTGTTGCAGTCGCTCTACCTCACCATTGTGACAAAAAGAGAGCTGAGACGGAAGGCAAAGCTCTCGACCTACCGGTCAATCTTCGTTCCTACCCTCAGCTATGGTCATGAAAGCTGGGTCATGATCGAAAGAACGAGGTCGCGGGTACAAACGGCCGAAATGGGTTTTCTCAGGAGGGTGGCTGCAGTATCCCTTAAAAACAGGGTGAGAAGTTCAGCTATTCGGGAGGAACTCGGAGTAGAGCTGCTGCTCCTTTGCGTTGAAAGGAGCCAGTTGAGGTGGTTCAGGCATCTAGTAAGAATGCCTCCTGGGCGCCTCTCTAGGGAGGTGTTCCAGGCACGTCCAGCTGGGAGGAGGCCTCGGGAAGACCCAGGACTAGGTGGAGAGATTATATCTCCACACTGGCCTGGGAACGCCTCGGGATCCCCCAGTTAGAGCTGGTTAATGCGGCCCAGGAAAGGGAAGTTTGGGGTCCCCTGCTAAAGCTGCTGCCCTCGCGACCCGACCCGGGATAAGCGGATGAAGATGAGATGAGATGAGAAATCAGCGAAGGCAGAGGTTTATGCAACAGGAAACATAGGACCCTTTTGGGAAAGGGTCCTATGTTCCCTGGTTTTTATTTTTTCAGTGCCGAATTCTCCGGCAAATATGGCAACGTGTACCCTAACCCTACCCCCTAATCCTAATCCTAACCCTGACAGTAACAAAATGCTAAATTAAATCAGCGAAGGCAGAGGTTTATGCAACAGGGAACATAGGACCCTTTTGGGAAAGAAGGGTCCGATTAGACCCAGGGAACAAAGGGATGACCCCAATAATACAATAACTACCAAGGAAAACTGGGAACAGAGGAAATTAATACAGTGTTGGCAGGTTTGTTGATAACAGCAGTCTGTTTTTAGTCATAGCAGAGCCTTAAAAAGCTTTTTTTGTTTGTTTGTTTTTTTCCAATTTTTTTATTGACTTTTGCAGACAAGAACAAAGAAACAGGTATAAGACATGTACAGTAAATCTGCTTTAAGGTGAAAAAAAAGAAAACCACAGACAAAAACAGAAAATGAATCCCGCTATCCCTCCCAACAACCCACGTCAGACACGGTCACAATAAAAAGAAAAACAAGTGACTGAATAACGTAACATAACATAAGTAAATAAAGTAAGTAATAATTAACGTAATTCAAGAAAGAGAAAGACAACAAAAAATAAATGAATACAGGGGGGGGGGGTGTCTCTCTCCTTCCAGCAATAGGAAGTGTCCTCAGCATCGACAGGAATAACAGTGATTCTATTACTAATAAAAGCCAGCAGTGGGTCCCAGGTTTGGTGGAATGCTGTCAAAGATCCCCTCTGTGAAAACCTTAACCTCTCCAACCGGATACACTGTAAAATTTCACAGATCTAACTATTATGAGTCCGTGGAGAAACATTCCATTTAAGGAGAATGTTACGTCTGGTGAGCAGGGCGGTAAAGGCCACGACACGTTGAGTAGTAATGGGCAGATTTTTAGAAAGAGGGTTGTTTTTTTATCAGCAATATGGAGAAATAGTTTGTTAATTCCTTAATGCTGATGCAGGTGATTCCAAGGTACCTTTAATGCCAGTGTTGTTGTGTCTGGCTACCAAGATCAGAGTTGCCAGTTTGAGCCATCTTCTGCTCAATTGAGTTAGTTTTGATTACATTGGGCAGGCAAAACTGTTGTGTTAAAGAAACTTCAGCTAATAACCCCTTTTCCTTTGAACAATCAGGCGGGTTCTAGGCTCTGATTGGTCTACTTTTTTTCTGACCTGGCAACACTGACCATGAGAAATTTGTCTTTTTTTAACATTTAAACATTAGAATGTAGCTGGAAGCTAGCCAGCTAATGTAATAATTTACTCGCTGCTTAATGAAGTGTCATTGTCTTCCCTTTCAGAAACAGCCACAGAGAGTCGATCAGAATATACCAGTCAACATTTGGAGCATACGGAGGAGAGTGCGCTCATCAGGTGGCTATAAAAAGTCACACCAAGCAAACATTGATAGCAATTTGCACCCAAGTGAGATTTGAACACAATTTGCAAGGACCATTAAAAAGGATTGCAAGGGTGAAAACGGGAGCGTAACTATGTTCCCTTGGTCCTATGTTCCTCTGTTTCATTGTATGTCACCGGGGAACATAGGACCATAAAAAAGAAACAATAAAATCAGCAAACCTGTGATTTTCTCAGTAAGTAGCATCTTTCATCCTCATCAGTGTATCTGACAATCACTTGGGCCTTTGATCCCACTGTGCAGCCAGAACATTTCCTCAGAATGACATATAGAGCAGCTGGGGAATATTTCTACTCACTATACTAACATATTAAATACACTGATATGTGGAGGAAGGGAGGAAGCAAAAAATAATTGAAGTGTGATTATGGCCCCTCTAGAGGTTGCAGTTTATTAATGTGTCACTTCCAATAAAAATCTTGCTATTCATATTTTGGTTGTCATGGAGATCTCAGTCAGTCTCCAGATGGAGGCAAAGGTTAGAGTACTGGTGCATGATTCCTGCTGCAGAGACAGATTGTAACTGTATTTCTGCCACTCAATCAAAGCACTTTTAAATGTTGGGAGAAAAAAGAGAACCTGCACCGAATGATGGGAAACTATTTTTTTCTGTCACCTCTCAAAAAAAACAACTTTACACCTCACAGGTATGAATTATCTCATTGAGTAACATATTTTTTATTGTGATTGTATTTTCTCAGTTTCCGTAATTGTCCAAACATACAGTACTTGCTTGCATGTTTCTTTTATCACAAAGTGTAGGGGAAACTAAAGATTGAAGCTCAAATGTGCTGTCAAAATCGCTTTTTGTGGAGATGGGGTGGAATATCAGAGCATCTCAAGGCAAGTTTTCACACCAGGTTTCTAAAGATGTTTCATGTTATTGTCAGGTTGTTTCACTCCTTTCTGTCTCACTGACACTGATATTAGCTGTCAAAGTGGCAGAAATTTCCAATATTAACCCAGGGTTTCTCAGTGTTGAGTGTGTGAGAGTTCATTTCAAATGTATCATGAGAGGTTTAGTTTTCACTGAGAACACTTGTGCTCATGGCCTAACTGTCACCTCGTCCTCAATTCTGACACCATTTTATCAAAGACCACATAATAACTCACTGAAGAGCCTTATTCACACAGAGCCAGTCAATCCAAACACTGTTAACCGTCAAGAGGAATGTGAGTGAAAAGGCTAAGAGGAGTCATTGATGCCTGCAGGATCGAAAAAAAAATATTTTTATACAGTATATATATATATATATATATATATATATCCCTGGGTCCGCTCGTATATACTGTATATCTATCTATCTATCTCTCTCTCTCTCTTTATATATATATATAATTTTGATCTTCAGCATATATATATATATATATATATATATAAGATCAAAATTAGACAGGGGGGCGGCCGGTGGCTAAGTGGTTAGAGCAGTCGCCCCATGTAAAGAGGCTGCAGGTCCTCGAGGCAGCAGCCGCAGGTTCAGCTTTGACCTTCGGCCCTTTGCTGCATGTCTCCCCCTCTCTCTCTCACCCCATTTCCTGTTTGTTCTATCAAATAAAAGGTTAAAAACTGCCAAAAGAATAATCTTAAAAAAAATCATAATTAAATAGCAAGTTATTAATACTTCTACATAATTCAAAAATAATAATTCTGAAATAGTGTTATTTTTTATCATTCCGAATTTGATAGAATATCCGTTGTGGCTTTACCACTGCTGTACTAGCATGTTTTTTTAAAATAACCAAGCCATTTCGAAAAAAAACTTTATTTCTCCAATTCAGTGCTGAACAGGACAAGGATCTGTTTCTCCAACCAGTGTCTCATCATTTAAGACTTTTTGAAATGAAAGCCCACTCTGCAGTGACCAAACCTCTCATCAGCAGAAAGAATAAAAAGGCTAGACTTATCTTTGCTGAGGAGCATGTTGAAGAGAAATTGAGGTGAGGAAAGAAAACTAACAAACAGCTAAAGTCAAAAGCTTGTAAGATCCAAACTAGTTATATTGGGACTAGACTTATCTTTGCTGAGGAGCATGTTGTGTGGACAGAGGAGAACTGGTCCAGAGTGACTTCACTGATGAGAGGACGTTCAAGTTATTTGTGTCTGATGGAAAACATTGTGTTCAGCATCAAAGATTGACATTGGCACTAGTCAGCTCTGGTCAGCAGTTTTTTGTTGAATCTCTTGAAACTCTGATTGGCAGTTTGGCTTAAGTCATTTAATGCATGAGAAGAGAAATTGAGGTGGGGAAAGAAAACTAACAAACAGCTAAAGTCAAAAGCTTGTAGATCCAAACTAGTTATATTGGGCAAGATTGTTTTTTCAATTATCAGGCTCTTCAGTATGAACTGGTTTGCAGTTGACTGTGTTATTGTTCACTCACGCAGGGTAGATATCATTTGTTCTTTTTGTGATGTCTAAATGAAGCTTCATGAAGCATTTTCATTATTTTACACTAGATGGAGCTCTCTGTTCAACAAAGGGTTGAAAACACACTGAATCACCATTCATTGAACCCTATTCTTTAAACCAAGAGCTCCATCTAGTGGACTCAACAAATACAACTAATGCTTCATGAAGCCTCATTTGGACATCACTACTAACTTTCTAACTCATTCTTTCTGTTGGTCTTCCAGTTTCCCTTTTTGAATGATGAATGCAGTACTGCCACCTGCTGGTATGGATAATTATTTCCTCTCACGCAGGCGCAGAGGGCACATGCTAGTTGGCATTGGCTGTAGTCTTTGCAGCTTTTTTAGGCGAGACAAGAGACGTGTGTCGATCGCTAGTTCTTTGATATTGGGTTGGTGTCCTTAACCTTCCTGTTCCCCTCAAATTTTACTAACACTGTTAATTCTTGGGGACACTTTGACCCTGCAAATTTAAGCATCTAGAGAAAAAAGTTGTTACTCAAGTTTTAATGTCAGGTGTGTAGATGTGTATTTGTTGACTACCTAAATATTATTTTAAATTAAACACAGCACCACAAACACCTTCTTATACATCCAGAATAAGGTGTAACATGACTTTGGAAATATATGGGGAAATTCTTTTTTTTTTTTTTTATCAGTTGACCTAAAATTAGATTGAGGGATATTTGTTTGTTTTTCAAAGTAAGTAAGTACTATTTTGTGTTATTAATAATATTTGCAATGCAAGTAATTTCCATTATGAAGGACAGTAGCATTTATTACGTACAGGGTCAGTTTGACCTCAAGAAAAACAAACATTTTCAAACATTTCTAAATATCTTTATTATAAAATAGATGATAATAATAATGATTAAATCATCCAAATTATCAAATGGACCCCAAGGAACATGGATGCAACAAGTATGTATACAGGACAATGAAAAAATGTAATTATGCCAATTTTAGGTTTTCCCAGTTGTCCTCATAAAATTAGGATAAGTCATCAAATATGAAGCAAAAACAAAGGTTGTTAACCATGTATTTAGAGATGATAAACATTGAATGGGGTAACAAGGATAACATGAGGGTTAAGTATGTAGTTTGAATCAAAATAATTCATGAAAGTGGCTTCTAAAGGAGACAGGAACATAAAGAGTTGGAATAGTCATGTCGAGAGAAGATAAATGTGTGTTTGGCCTTCATATCACTGAGGGACAGGGAAGCTTTTACTTTAGAGAGGGTTCCTTGCTCTCTTGCCGACTCTTCAAAACTAAGTTTCGAGTGAAACATAACAGCTAAGACAGCTTTTAAATAGAGGACTGTTAATTCGTAGGACCATTTCATTGTTGGTTTGGTCTTTTCAATGAATTTGTTGTTAATAAGAAAATAGTAGAATCAACAGATTAATACTGTGAAAGTATTAAGCACTTAAAGCAAACTGGCAGGCAAGTGGTACTATTCAAATATTCTCATAACCTTGTTTTGCAACATTGTTTCATCAAATTTCCCTTTAATCCTCTTTTCAAATGACCTCAAAAGCACCAGTGCCCTATCTGATCAAAACACCCCTCCCTAGATGCCCAAAACTGAAATTACAACATGCTCTATGTTTAGTTCATGAGCAGCAATTATCCAGGTTTGATGTACGACAAGCTGGAATGCACGTATGTTATCAATCCTGCTTCAAGGGTGAAGTCACTTCCTGCTTCTGTTTCCAGCCCAACCAGATAAGCGTACTCACTCTAAGCCCAAGGGGAGTTTTCTCACCAGGAAGTAGCAAAATGAGCAAACCCATTAGCTTTAACGTCAGACCATGCCAACCCATCAAACGGTTCAAAATAAGCATCCATTACATTTCACAGTCACAGATCATTTTTGGCTTGCTCATTGTGGCATTATTCTCCTGCAGTTAGCAGTGCCTGCTGATGATGAGCACACTGGAAAAGCAATCAGTGGCTTTTTGTTCTTGGGCCACCTGTGTGTGTGGGGTCATTAGGGCTGGTTATTCAGTGTGTGTAGGAAGGAAGTGCAATCGCCCTGTGTAAATCATTGGTGCTACAGTACGATGACCGACAGGAATGCTTTTAGGCCAAAGTTTGTGATGTCTTTGCTGTCTACATAGAAGCATCTTTTTAAGGAAAAGTGGGAAAAAGTTTGGGTTACTAAAAGGGAAAGGGTTATTTGTTTTGGAAGGGTAGTCATACCGTGGTGGGAGAGAAAAGTCTCATTCCAGATTTTCATTTTATTTGTGGTGAATGAGCAGAACACCGCCATCTAGTGTCTCAAGATCGTAGCCGCAACAACAAAAAATAATTCCGGAGAGTTCCTTTGGAAACTGAACAGTGTCGACTATATGACATGATTAAATTGGCAGCTCTCAGATGTGGCGTGATGCCTTCATACACTCCATATGTCTGTTGATCCTCCATTTTGAGTCAGCAGTAATGAAATGTAACTGCACCGGTGAGACACATAAGAGCAAGCCTGACTCGAGCCGTTTCTCAATCTGCGTTCCCGTCTGTATTTGTGTTCTTGCGGACTTACGTCATCAGTCGCAGCCCAAGTACTGTTTCAATTCAATAGTCCGCATCAAGTCCAGTCCAAATGCCCGGATGTAACTCATCTGTCCATTTTGTCGAGGATGCATTGGACGTGACTTGTGTAGACTACAGACAGCCAGATTTCCCAGAATACATTTCATGTACTGCGTCCTCCCGTCCTCTCGGTCTGGACTTCCGAGTCAAACTCGCCAAGTCTGAACTACTAAGCTCACAAGTCCAAACTTGATATACTTGGTATTGAGAAATGGCTTCGGAATGTAGACTTAAATGTTTAATTACATGTTTACTTGTCAGAAGTTGGATGCTCCCGATTGCCAAGTACAATGTAACGCAGCAAAATCGGCAGTGACCAGCTCCACCTGGGTAGACCAACCGCTGCTGACTTTGGAAAGTGTCACTTACTCTGCGGCACATTTGAGTATAGCAATGGAATGTTTCCACAGACACACAGATTGGAACACTCAGCAAAGAGGCAACAAGTGCTTTCATTAGTGGGTCATGTGATCAGTCACCGACAGTCAGTACTGGTGTTTCAAGAAAATCAAAACCAAATTCATAAAGGATATAGTAATCTAATAAATATAAAAAAATATATAAAATTAGGGCTGGGACTTTAACGTGTTAATCATGATTAATTAATTACGAAAAAAATAACGCAACAAGAAAAATAACGCAACAAGAAAAATAACGCAATTCATCGCAATTTATTTTGGAACTGCAGAACGTTGATCATTGCACGAGTTCCCGCCCGGCCCGTAATACTGACGCACAGGACGCAACACGAGAGAAATGAAAGCGATGACACGTGAGATGATGAGTTGTTGCTGGGTTCAGTGGGCGACATTTTAGTTCTCAGAAACAACCAAGTGGAAACATGGACAAGAGCACGGCTGTGGAAGAATTCACCTCCCACCGGAGCTCTTCAGCCTCCGCTCCCCCACAATGCAAGCTAACGTTAGCACAGACAACTCTGAACATACTGCAGCTAACATTAGCACAGACAACGCTCCTAGAAGGGACTGTCATTAGTTGATAGATCATTTTTGTTTCTGTGTTTTTGAAAACATGGAGAAAAAGCACTCTATGTTTAACTTTTTATTTTATGCATATTATATATTTATGTATATTTTATAAGGATATTATTCTAATTATTTTTGCAGTGTTAGGTTTCCACTTTTCTTGAATATACCTAACTAAGCACTGCTTTATTATTTTATTCATAAAAACGCATGTGTTTAAGCTGTAAAGGTTTCCAAAAATGTAGTGCTCACTGATAAACTATTGTTATGTGTATACATTAATTAAGTCAAAATCCATTTAAATTGAGAAATATTGCTTTTTGTGTCAAGCATTGATATGCGATTAATAGCGATTAATTAATTACAAAGCCTCTAATAAATTCGATTATTGTTTTTAATTGTGTCCCACCACTAATAATAATCTGCATTGGATTAAATCGTATGCATATGATTTGTAGTAACACTTTATAATATAGCCCACGACTTATAGCGTAATTACCTGACACTGGTGTAATATTGTCGTATGAATCAGTACATATAAATACTGTATAGTTCTTACTGGAACTTAAATGCAGGTACAGTGGAACAAGCTTGTGACTTTAATGGAAATGAGAAATAACTTTTACTGAATGTATTTTAGAATTTAGTAGATATATAAAGGGTATTTTATTAAGGAGAAATAACTTATTTCACAGTTGTCTGATGTGCTACCAAAACGGCAATAATGGACAGTAAAAACATTCAGCTGTATTAAAAGAGTAAGTGTTCTGTGCCAGTGTAAATACAGGAGAAACGTTTAAACTGAATAACCCTGCCTTGCCCCCTGTCGTTACTCTGTACTTCTGTAAGTCTCTTTAAGTACAGAGTTCCATTAGTAGTAATTACAGAATAAAAACAGAACAA
The DNA here is from genome assembly GCF_963691815.1 of Echiichthys vipera. Classification (NCBI taxonomy): domain Eukaryota; kingdom Metazoa; phylum Chordata; class Actinopteri; order Perciformes; family Trachinidae; genus Echiichthys; species Echiichthys vipera. The sequence continues at coordinate 3,360,945 of NC_139835.1, forward strand.
TGTGGAGTAGAGAAGAAAACAATGTAAACTTCATAACCCCTCCCCTATTGTTGTTGTTGTTACTCCCTTGTTCCGTTGTACCTACATTTAATTACCAGTAGTTTACTGGTTCATATGTCAATATTACATTGTAAGTGTTGGGTAAATTAAACTTATTAATTAATTAATTATCATTGATTATTTTTTTATTCAAGGTGAATATTTTTTAACATGTATACATTAATTATTTGTTTCTGTATTATTTTGTTTTTGTTGTGTTACTCAGTGTCATTCTCTATTCTTCCTTCAATGAAGAAAAACTATAAAACTGATGCTATTGCAGCATTTAAGCTAACTTCTTTAGGAGCCATTATTATTTTAAATGGAAAATTGCCTGTTGTGTCCCTCCCCGCTCCCCACTATTTTTTCACCCCCATCCATTGCCGACATGAACATAATTCTTGCTTGATCTTGTGTGCAATTGCAAGAATTTAGCTGCTATGCAAGGTAAGCACCGACAAGGGTGTGGAATAGGGCTGCGACTGACAACTTGTGACTACTGACAACTGACTTGTCAATTAATCTCTCCATTATTTCCTTGATTAGTCGTTGGGTCTATAAATTGTCAAAACATGATGAAAAATGTCAAATTTCTTGTTTTGGCCACAACTCAAAGATATACAGCTTACTGTCATAGATCATAGAGGAGGAATGAACCCAGAAAACATTCACATTCAAAAAAATGGAATCAGAGAATTTTGTTGAATTGAATTTTGTTTTCTTTCTGCTGATGAGAGGTTTGGTCACTGCAGAGTGGGCTTTCAGTCCAAAAAGTCTTAAACGACGAAACACTGTGTGCAGAGAAAGATCCTTGTCCTGTTCAACACTGACATGGAGACCAACTTCAGCTGCAGTGTTGAACTGATTCCCCATTGAGAGTCTTCTCATAATCCTGTCCTCTCATGCACTTGTTTTACGTGGACGACCGGCCTTTCTGAGGGACCTACATTAATCTGTGTCCTTGTAAAGTTTCAATATTCTTGAAATCAGACTGTGAACGCCCAACCTCTCACTGATGTCTGAGAGGGTCATCTCTTTGGCCTTCATGGAAAACCTGCTGTCTCAGGGTTTCAGTCTCCTTAGAGCAGCTCGCCATCTTGAGAAGTAACCAGGAGAACTGCAGATAAATAGGGTAGTGTCCAACAATACTTTTTTCAATTTTTACTTTTTTCCCCCCTAAAAAAATAACTCAAACTTATTAATCGATTATCAAAATAGTTGGTGGTTATGAGCTAATTGAATAATCGACTAATCTGTGGGAAGTGACAAAATGACGGCATTTGATGCCCTGGGAATGAGAACAGGTGGGAGAGGGTTGAGTGGGAGGATGTTTTTCTCAAGACAAGCTGGGATTCCAAAGGATAGAGGGAGAGCCTCTGTTTTAAAGAATAAAGTAAAACATTCAATAATTTGTGTACAGTCCCTAAGAAAATGTCCTCTTTTTTTCCTCTGTGCCTTTGTCAGAAAAAGTAACATGATACATTGACATAATTAGAGTACAAATGCCCTTTGAAGTTATCCTTGCTATGTGTCTGCTCAATTTGTAATTTTAATGTATTTGATCCAATTCATGTCTGCATTTACCCACATACTGAGCCTTCAGAAAGAAAAGGCCAAAAAGGAAAATGCAGATAGAGGAAACCTCACGTTGGTCCCACACTTCAATTGAGGCTAAAATGAAAAGTACTTTATGTGGCACACTAATCCCTTGTGTTTAGTTATGGAGATATACATAATGTAATATACAGCACGCCCATTTCAGTTATAGCTTGTTATAATGACCGCAGGGAGAAGCTTCACTTCAATGCTTCTGACTTTATCGATGATCAAGGCTACAATTTAAGACCAGTGACAGGCACATCACTCATCCCACTCAGTTTCTCATGAATATGTATACTCAACTAAGCTTGTTAACGTTCCCATCTAATCCTAACCAGACAGGTGAAGTGCACATGTGGAGCCTTTTACAACCAAGCTACCTATCCCCTGGAATAATCAAACAGGGCCACCGGAGTCAGATGGATGGGAGGCTGACACCGCGGTTGTTTCCCAAGCAACAACAAGCTGTTATGAGCGTCCTGTTTGCCAAGAGATTTATTCTGAATCAATTTACACTGAAACATTTATCACAGCATCTGTCATGGGCAGCTTGAAATTGGAGGCTTGTTATGATGTCAATACTTTAACAGTCTTATTAGTGCGTTAAAGGCATAGTTGAATCCAGTATCAGGCAGAGTTAAATTTAGATCCATCAACATGATTTTTGATCTGATCCAGTTTGTGCAAAACTGGTCTTAATTGTTTCTAACATTAGGCTGTGTTAAATGTGGAATGGTCTGAGAAAAATCCTCAGTCTTTCACATCCTATTGCTAGTAAATTAATTTTCCATATTAATTTTCCCTCATGCCTTGTGGTGAGCAACTGTGATAAGATCAGGATCTTAAAATATAAAACTTTGCTTTGATGACATGTTGGAAGTGTTGTGGTTAAACAGACATTGAATGTGGTGTGCCCAAAGCCACGGTTCCTACGCATTGAAAAGCATGGAATTTAAGTTTCTAGGTCTGGATAATTATGGAAAAAGGGAAAAGAGTTTGAAAAAAAATGTTTGTGTTGTTTCCAGATTATTATCTCACTTTCTAAAATAAAATCTATTAATATCTACAAATCAAAACAAGTTTACTAACACAACACAGCCGACCTGTAGATGATATGACACTAATCAAGCTGGCTGTAGAATGGTGTGGTGCCATGGTTACCGTTCGCCGTGCGACTGCGGTTCTCATTTATTGAATTTTTTCCATATGTGTCGTCTACATTTTATTTATGATTCATTTTTATTTGTCATTATTTTATCCATTTACAGTATGTTTACTCACTCTAAAGCCAATGACTCATTTAGCTTGAATAAAATGCTGTGCGTTGAACAGAGTTTATTCACTGCTATGAGATACAATACATATGTAAACAGGTCTTTTAATTACTTGCCAACATGATGGCATACATGGTCAGAAATTAGCATACGGGTTAAAAGTTGGATTTTAAAACCATTTATTTACATAATAAGTATCTAATAGTTGGTATTCAGATGTTTAATATTGACCGAAAAATCCTCAGAGAAGTCTGGAAATTTAAGTCTGAAAAAGTCTGGAATTTAGAAATGGAAAAATTTGTAGGAACCCTGCAAAGCATATGATTGTAAATGTAATGCCTACAAACTGCAATGGCTGTCATGTTATCACACATTATCAAGTTTATCAGTTGTAACACAAGTCACTGTGTGATCCGCCTGGTCTGCCTGAAAGACATCCACTACTTAATTACATAAGTCTTTGGCGGTTCTTGACCTTCTGTGACACCACATGTATGCTATATCCACAAACAGTTTGCCGACTCTCTGATCCCTATGGGTTTTCAGCTGTAAAACCCATTTCTGTGTCTGTGCATATTCCTGTGTGTGTGTGTGTGTGTGTGTGTGTGTGTGTGTGTGTGTGTGTGTGTGTGTGTGTGTGTGTGTGTGTGTGTGTGTGTGTGTGTGTGTGGCATTGTGATGGTCAAGAGAGTGAAGGAGAGTTGTTCACACTCATCCTTATGTGTGTGACCTCACTGTGTTTGTTCCACATGGTGAGCCGTGGCGCTTTGCAGGGGGCTCATCATCAATCATGGATGAAAAATTGCCTTTTTTTCCATGTCTTCTCTGGCACTTGACCTTTCCCAGACTCTTTCTCAGGGATTTCTTCCTCCTGTGATATCCTAATAAACGATAAAGAGATCTTCTTAGTGCTGGGGAAGAGATACCCTCAAGAGAGTGTATATATTATATATACCAACTCTCAACTACTCTTGGCTTGCAAGGGCATAACGGCACCCAAGGGGACGTCTACAAGTTGAGATGACTCTCCCAGGAGGATCTTATGACAGCTCTCAGCAGCACCACCCAGTGTTCTGGACATAGACAGCAACCTGCACTTCTCAACAACAGAGAAATAACCTGATTCACATTGAAAAATCTAACCAATAACCCCATTGATATTATGATGGAGCCAGATTACGCTTTTATGTATTTTACATTATACAAAAATGATGTGCAACAATCTGAAGGGATGAGGTCAGGGTGGACAGTAGGCCATATCAAGGTACAATACTTTGACACTGGAGACTGGGGTCTGGGTCCTGTGTGTTGTTATGTTTAAATCACTTGAATACTTGTGTGAAAAGACTGCCTCTCAGTATAATGTTTCAGTTTATTCGATACAATATAAATTGATGTGTATAAATGGCACAGGCCTATAGTTAGTTTATGGGTTTATAGTTGTTTTTTTCTATGGTTTTGCCTGTGACTGTAGAGGTAGATCAGCTCCTCAGCAGCTCAATCAAGGAGAGTGCATCCCGTTTGTCTGATTAGGTCCTCTTAGTTGGGAGGGGCTGGGCACGCCTTAAGGTGAAGGAGAGCAGGTAAGATAGTTCTGCAATAAATTACATTTTTGCAATATTTAGGGTGCTTATTGTTAGACGTATTTATCGTTAATACGATATTTATCGTATTGTGAGCTGGATATCGTGATATTTATCGTATCTTGAGCTGAACATCGTGATATTCATCATATCGTGAGCTGAATATCGTGATATTTATCGCGTCGTGAGCTGAATATCGTGATATTTATCGTATTGTGAGCTGAATATCGTTATATTTATCGTATCGTGAGCTGAATATCGTGATATTTATCGTATCATGAGCTGAACATCGTCATATATATATATATATATATATATATATGTACTTGTATGTACTTTTGAATTGTTATTTTTTTACTGTTCATAAATTGATTGAATATCAGCTGTGGCTATACCACTGCTGTACTCACACATTTTTTTAGATAACCAAAGCACTTAAACAAAAATCTTTATTTTGTGAAAAAAAGTGGAGCAAAATCTGACAGAAGAGAAGATTTCAACAATGTTTTCTTCTAAAGGATTAAATAATGAACAGGAAGTGAAGCGGCCACGGCTTTGAATGACTTGCACACAGGACTTCACTACTTTCTCACACTGCTCTGGTTTGATCTTGGTCAATTCTTCTTCAGTCTCTTCCACAGTTCAGTAACTTTAGTGGGTTTCTTACACATTACTTTGTTGCCAAGGATTTTCCAGAGATTCTCTATGGGGTTTAGATCTGGACTCTGGGCTGGACATTTAATTGTTTCAATATTATTAGCGTCAATGAACTGCTTCACCTGTTTTGCGGTGTGACAGGGGACATTTTCTTGCATGAAAATTGCAGCTGATTGGGAGACCATTGCAGTGAAGGTATTGCATGTTGCTGAAGGTAGTTCATATAAACATTTGCAAAATGTTCAGTGTAAACAACATGGAGGCTTCCGTGGATGAGATGAGCGCAGCTATTGAGCAAGCCTGTGAATGTTCTCATTTGTCCAGGTCATCGTTATCCTCAAAGCAATTTCAGTCAAAAGCAACTGGACTTGGTTATTTGTCTAGGAAGACGTTTCACCTCTCATCCAAGAGGCTTCATCAGTTCATGTACGCATCTGACCAGGCTGGGACTGGTCCAACGAACTGGTGTGGATCCAGATATTTAACCTCTCACAAGGGCGATGATGTCACTGAAACCCTTTGTGCTCCAAGTGCCAACGACTGTCGTTAGAGTGACAGCTGTTGGTGGGAAGTTGGTTTCGACTTCGTTAGTGCTCAATTGAGTCTTGACGACAGTCGTTGGAGTCACAGGAGGCCATTTGTGAGCAGTTGTTCTTTGAGGTTAGATTGTTGAATCTCCTGGGAAGGGATGAAAGGGCTGCATTGTAAATTGGAGATAAGTTGTGTCTCAGACCAATAAAGCACTAACGAGGGCACCTGAAATTGGGCCTTTGATCCGGTAATTCCTGTTACACAAACGACAAATATCCTTTACCGACATGCTTTGCCTCAATGCTGTTAGTACGTGATACGCTTTGTTTATCTGATCTGGCCCGTATGTTGGAGATCAGGTTAACACAGAGCTACATCAGCATACTTCTCACACTTCTTCTGATAACTTGTAAAAAAAGTCCAATCTACTCCCCCTTAAGCTCTGTTTTGTTCAAATGCCTCGCTGGGTTTACGTGCTAGTCTCTAACTGTGTCTGTCTGCCCTTTGGTGCTGATCAGATGGGTTTGACAAGGTTTTTCACTGAAAACAGCTGCCAGCTGCTGGAATGAGGTTGATGAGTGGAAATTCATTTTTATCCCTGAGATGACCTGGACATAACCTTAAGTAGCCACCGCCTTCTCCAGTAGCTCTTACCTGTGGAGAAACTCCTTATGTCGTGTCCCGCTGAGAACTGGCCCGCTGTGGCCTTTTTCCTATGGAGGAGTAGTGTCGGAGAAGCTAGCAGGATTTCCAATCTCCAGCACGCCACAGCCAGACAGTAGCAGCTTCCACCCTGAGAAACCTCTCAGTGTGCACAAATAACCTGCTGGGCCATGCCTCTCCTCCCTCTCTTCAACTGCTCCTTCTCTGTTCTGGGAGTAATCCTGGCTTGGCAGAGCACTAAAGGCTAAACAGGGAGAATAACTTGTTTCTGAATGTTTAGAGAAGGGGATTAATAATGTACCTGTCCAACTCCTGTCTTGTTTTATTAATAGGTGGGGGATTGAAAGAGGTAGACACAAAAGACAATGGAAAAAAACAGGCAGCAGTGTGATGGACCAAATGAAACAGAATGAAGCACAGAAAGTTGTAATAAGATGGACTTCTGCTGTAACAAGCATATTTCACTTATACATCAACTGAAGGTCAATACTCAGAGCAAGTTGCTGTTGCAACGACAGTTAAATCTCTCTGAGTCTAATCTAAAAAGCCATTTATATTAGCCAAGTCTCACACAGAGAGCTCAAAGAGCCATAATAGATGTTAAAGGACAGCAGCAGAGAATACAAAGGCCTTCAAACCTTTATGTTACCATGGCAGGAATGTGGTCAGTTTTAAATCTCCATGGTAATTTCAGGAGGATAAGACGGACAAAAGAGATGATGCTTTTTTTAATACGCTTTGCTGTGGCACAAGCTGTCATATTTCTACTTCATGGTTTTTTGATACCCACTCATCATTCACACAAGTATGCTGGCATGCAAACATCCAGAGAGTACAAAATCACATGAAACAGAAGGGGAGAGACACGGGGTCAGCGTGACCGCCCACCCATAAATCCATGTAATGAAGTAGGCCAGTACAGTGGAGCCTGAGAACATCCGTCCCTGATTGGTCAGCCAGCCCAAAAGGGGCAGGTCAGTGATTCTAATCTCTTCCTAACCTGGCATTCACTGACTATTAGATCACTTACTAAATCCTATCAAATGTATTGCTGTCTCTGAAGCGCAGCAGTCTGGAACAGAACTTGCCACCTGCAGTCAGTCATCATTAATGCTCTGGGCGAAAATACCCTGTTTGTGTCAGTATTACTGAGGGGAGGAGTCAGCACTGTGCTGAGCCAGGATTAGGGCTGCAGCCGGACGGTGGGAAACATCAACAGGAATGCAACTGCAGAGATTTCCCAAGACTATAAAAGTCTCCAATTTTAAACCTAGACAATAAGATTGTGCATGTTTATATGTCTGTATCCACAGATATGGAGGGAGAAGCGAGTCAAGTTGAAATAAACTCCTAATGTGAAATAAAACTAGCCAAGCTCGGTGATTCACCAACTCCACACAGCAGACTGGTTCTAGTGACATTTGACGAATAATAATTCCTAAGATAAAGGTTAAAGCATTTTTTTAACATGATTTTTTTGTCCTTTTTATAGACAGTATAGCTGGAGGTTTGATAGGAAATGAGGGAGAGAGACAGGGGGTGTCATGTAGCAAAGAGCCACAGGTCGGAATCGAACCCTGGCCGCTGCTGTGAGGACTTTTAGCCTTTTTTTTTAACGATTATTTTTTTGGCAGTTTTTCAAGCCTTTATTATACAGGACGGAAAGGAAATGGGGTGAGAGAGAGGGGGAGACATGCAACAAAGGGCCGCAAGTCGGAGTTGAACCCGTGGGCACTGCTTCGAGGACCTTCAGCCTCTTTACATGGGGCGACTGCTCTATCCACTGTGCCACCAGCCGTCCCTGTATAGACCTTTTTAATGGAATTCCATTGCTAGGCAACAGCCTTGGTCCTCACATACACAGCAACATGAAATAAAGTAGGACACATTTAGAATGTTTATGTTTACATCTTTGAAAAAGGTCTATATGGGGCGCCTGCTCTTACCGCAGAGCCATCGGGCCCCAAAGCTCCATTGTGTTGTCATATTAGGGCAAGAGGTTTTTACAAAGGGGATATCTCTTTTTAACACTCCATTAATCCGACAATATGGTCAACTAGCGATGTCCAAATGAGGAGACTGCGACTGTATGGAGTTGGGCAGAGAATTATTGTTTTATTTTATCAGGCTGTCTTGGAGAATGTAATTACATACAGCAGTGATGTCCAAATGAAGCTTCATGAAGCATCAGTTGTATTTGTTGAGTCCACTAGATGGAGCTCTCTGTTCAACAAAGGGTTGAAACACACTGAATCACCATTCACTGAGCCCTTTTCTTTATTCAAGATTCAAGATTCAAGATTCAAGAAGCTTTATTTATCCCGAGGGAAATTATTGTGCAACAGTTTCGATACAAAGGCGGAAAAGGATCAGAGTAACAATAAGCATCAACATAAATCAAATCAAAATAAAGCTAACGTCAGATAAATCAAGCAATGAACCAAGTGTGACAGAGTGCAACAGAGGTCGTGGTTAAGCGTAGGTATATACAATATACAACAATACGCAGCGTGCAGTTTAGCAGCAGATTGAAATAAAATAAGTACAAACTAGATAAGTGAGAAGGAGCGATAAGTTATAAGTGTTAAAAATGTTAAAAATGTAGCAGCATGTCCTACAGAACTAAGTGACAGTATGGCACAGTGGAGTGTAGCAGCATTTCGTACTTAAGTCAGTTACAGTAAACCACAGTGAAATGTAGCAGCATGTCCTAAAGCACAGTAAGTGTATCAGCAGATAGTTACAGTAAACCATTAATAAATAAATAAAGTGATGTTGTGGTGATATAAAGTGACAGTGTAGTATAGCAGCATTACTTACTGAAGTAAGTGACAGTACAACTGAATAAAGTACAACTGAATAAAGTGGTGCAGTGATGGTATAAAGTGACAAAGTGTCATTTTCAGGATACAGTGTCTCCACTGTTCCTTACCTGACCGGGGGGAGATGAATTATAAAGTTTGATGGCCGCCGGAAGAAAAGACTTCCTCCGGCGTTCAGCGTTACACCGTGGGAGAATGAGTCTATGGCTGAATGTGCTTCTGCTGGAGGTCAGCAGCTGGTGGAGAGGGTGAGAGTTATTGTCCAGGATGCTGTGCAGTTTAGACAGCATCCGCCTCTCAGACACCGCCACCAAAGAGTCCAGTTTGACCCCCAGGACGGAGCCAGCCTTCCTGATGAACTTACTGATCCTCTTTGCGTCTGCTGCCCTCAGTCTGCTGCCCCAGCACACAACAGCAAAGAAGATGGCACTGGCTACCACTGACTGGTAGAACATCCTCAGCATGGTGTTACAAACATTGAATGACCGGAGCCTCCTCAGGAAATAGAGACGACTCTGGCCCTTCTTGTAGACAGCCTCAGTGTTCTTGGAAAAGTCCAGTTTGTTGTCCAGGTATACTCCAAGATATTTGTAATCCTGGACAACATCCACAGTCACGCCGTTGATGGAGATGGGTGTGGGGGCAGATTTACTCCTGCGGAAATCCACCACTAGCTCCTTAGTCTTGGTGGCGTTTAGAATCAGGTGATTAGCTGCACACCAGTCGACAAAGGAGTCCACAACGCCCCTGTACTCCTCCTCCTTCCCCTCACTGACACAGCCAACAATTGCAGAATCGTCAGCAAACTTCTGCAGGTGGCAGGACTCAGAGAGGAACTGAAAGTCTGAGGTGTACAGGGTGAACAGAAATGGGGAAAGGACAGTACCCTGTGGAGCTCCAGTGCTGCAGACCACGGTGTCAGACACTCCGTCCTGCAGTCTGACATACTGTGGTCGACCCGTCAAGTAATCCGTAATCCAGGAAACCAGGGGAGGGTCCACCTGCATCGCCGTCAGCTTCCGTCCCAGCAGAGCAGGCCGGATGGTGTTGAACGCACTTGAGAAGTCCATGAACAAGATTCTCACTGTGGTCCCCGCTCTGTCCAGGTGGGCGCAGGCACGGTTGAGCAGGAAGATGATAGCATCCTCCACTCCTAGTCTCGGCTGGTAGGCAAACTGTAGAGGGTCCAGTGATGAGCTGACCAGGGGCCGAATAAGTGAAAGAACCAGCCTCTCCAGGGACTTCATCAGGTGCGATGTCAGCGCCACCGGTCTGTAGTCTTCTGAGGTGCTGGGACGCACCTTCTTTGGTAATGGTACCAGGCAGGATGTCTTCCACAGCACAGGGACCTTCTCGAGACTCAGGCTGAGGTTGTAGATGTACTGCAGGACTCCACACAGCTGGATCGCACATGTTTTGAGGACCCTCGGGCTGACACCGTCGGGACCCGCTGCCTTGCCTGGGCGGAGTCTGCACAGCTCCTTCCTCACCTGCTCTGCAGTGAAGGTCTGTCTGCTGTGTGTGTTGGTGGGGCTGGAGAGAGGTGATGGTGGGGGGGAGGGGACAGGTAGGGCAAAATCAGGAAGGAATTGAAGGGGAGGTGTCAGCAGGGTTGGAGGTTTGGAGGTGGGTGGTTGTAGAGGAGCCGTGGGGAGGTGGTCCAGAGCCCTTTCATCAAATCTGTTGAAGAACAGATTTAGCTCATTGGCACGTTCAGTACCACCTCCTACCGTCTGGCTACCAGATGGTTTGTAGCCAGTGATGCTCCTCATGCCGCTCCACACGTCCTTTTAGTTGTTCTGCTGGAGTTTGTGCTCCAGCTTCCTCCTGTAGACGTGTGTCTTTGCCCTGTTGGATCCTCTCTTTCAGCTCCCTCTGGACCTGCCTCATCTGCTCTCTGTCCCCCTCTCTGAAGGCCCTCTTCTTCGCATTCAGCAGGACCTTGATGTCTCTGGTGACCCACGGCTTGTTATTTGGGAAACAGAGTACAGTCTCTGTAGGAACAACGCTGTCCACACAGAAATTGATGTACCCTGTTATGCAGTCCGTGAGATCATCAAGGTCCTCCCGATGTGAATTACAGAGCAAATCCCAGTCTGTGAGTTCAAAGCAACCCTGTAAAGCTTCGTCAGTCTCCTGTGACCATCTCCTCACAGTCCTGGTGGTCACAGGAAGCCGCTGGACTTGGGGCTTATACAGGGGCTGCAGATGGATGAGGTTGTGATCTGATCTTCCAAGAGGGCAGTGGAGCTGTAAGCCTCCTTAACATTAGCATACAGCAGGTCCAGTGTCTTGTTTTCCCTGGTGGGACAGTCCACAAACTGCTTGAAAGTGGGCAGTGTTGCAGCCAGAGTGATGTGGTTGAAGTCCCCAGATATTGCAATGAATGCGTCTGGGTGCCGTGTCTGAAGTCCCGCGACGACGGTATGGATGACGTCACTCGCGCGCGCCGCGTTTGCAGTCGGAGGAATGTAAACAACCAGAACGATCACGTGTGAAAACTCCCTCGGCAGGTAGTATGGCCGCAGACTCACTGCAAGCAGCTCAATGTCCGGGCTACACACACGCTCCTTTACAGTCACGTGTCCAGGATGACACCACTTGTTGTTAATAAGAATAGCAAGTCCCCCACCTTTCCTCTTGCCACTCTCACGGTGACTCCTGTCCGCCCGAACAGTCTGAAAGCCGTCCACAGTTACGTTCGAGTCCGGGATGTCCTCGTGGAGCCACGTCTCCGTGAAACACAGCACACTGCTCACACGATACATCCACTGAGTCTTCACCAGGCCCGCCAGCTCGTCCATCTTGTTAGCCAGCGACCTCACGTTCCCCATGGTGATGGAAGGGAGAGATGGTTTATATCTCCTCTTCTTTTCCCGTTGTTTACGTCCAGCCTTACATCCCCTGTACTTTCTCCTCAGTTCTTTGGGGATTTCAGGCCTCTCTCGCATTAGCGCCGTTTGTGTTAGTGACAACAGCTGTTCACGGGTGTAAACAATGGAGCCGCCGCATTGTTGCGTCCAGACGGAGACGCGGTCGGCAAAAATAGTCCCAAGAATGAGACAAACGGACAAAAAACACGTAAGAAAGTTCACGAACATAGTTGGCTAAGGTTAGCACTACGACTTACAGGAAAAAGTACTAATAAAAAGACAGTTAAATAAGATAAAATAGCATAAAAGTGCGGAAAGGAGAGGGAGCAACTGTTGCTGGCTGCCGCTTTACACAGCGCCGGAACCAAGAGCTCCATCTAGTGGACTCAACAAATACAACTGATGCTTCATGAAGCTTCATTTGGACATCACTGCTGTATGTAATTACATTCTCCGAGACAGCCTGATAAAATAAAACCATAATTCTCTGCTCAACTCCATACAGTCTCAGTCTCCTTAGAAAGAACACTCTTTGGAGGAGTCTAGAACACATCAAGTCCACATGGGTGGTCCAGGTTAAAGTTCTGTCTATGTGGACACCAAGGTACTTGGACTAGGACTGGACTTGTACAATTGGTTGGTTGTAAAAGACAACTTTGCTGTGATCACTGACTCCTTTGGAATGGACAATAATCTCTTCTGTCCTTTTAACGATGGTTGGGAGGTAATTGGTATCACACCACTCAACAAACCTTTTCACTTCATAATGATAAATGTTAGCGCTGTCATGTACCTTGAGTAAGCTCAGCGCTGCAGAGTATTTGAAAATATTATTCTGTATATTATATATTATAATAATAATATTATATATATATATTATAATATATATTCTGTGTAATATTATTCACTTACAATTTGAATGGCACCTGCTCACCTGTTTTTAGTTTATGTCTGTGTGTGTGTGTAAAGAATGCACTCTTGTTACACTCATACACTTTAAATGTTTTTGTGTTTCGTCTTACGTGTGGAATCAACACAGGTCCATTTTTCACAGCAGTGTCTATTTAGTTTTCCTGAGAGCAAGCATAAACAATAAAGATGACAGTTTCCACACAGGCGGAGAAAGTCAAGTCATCTTTGCTACATCCTCTCATCACTCTTTACTCTGCAGTTGTATTCTATATTCTGTGTAACTGAAGTTGTTCTATTCTAATGAGTGTTCTTTTCTTTTAATTGTCGATTAATAAAGTAGACTTTCTGTCGGCCTGTTTTATTTGTCTCTCCTGTGCTCTGAATGTATTCCAACATTTATCACTGTTATACTTACACTGCGATTATGAACACATTGTAACTGTGTTTTAGAATGTGTTATAAAGTTATTAATACCCCATCACACACTGAGACTGAGAACAGTTGAAACATTTCATCTTCCCTGCAACTGTGCAAAGTGACTTTACTGGGACGAGCCAGAAATATAATGATAATAAAGGGCGTTGAACATGACTTGAGATCAGGTATGGACTCCTGCTATTCATCACCTGTAGCCCGTGTGGATGTTTTCAGATGGAACGTGACAACAACAAACCAGCATTAGAATTGAGTCGGAGTCAACACAGTATGAAAAGACGGGGGAAAATGGCTTCAGTGTGACTGGCAAAGGGCCATATCTAGTTCACTTGCGCCTCTAGTTTGCTTCCTTTGAATCAGCAATCAAGGAAAAAGCCAGTAGTCAATCACAGGGAGCCGAGACGCCACTGGGGTGAGTTATGTCCTGCACCATTTTCTCCATGGAATCAGGATAGATTAGTTTGCTACACCAGTCACTCTCTATGTGGCAGACTGACACGCTAAAATATGTACTGAGTCTCCTTGTTTGACTCAGCAAAGTGAGGAGGTTGTCTGAAGCAGATACAGACGGATTAGTTGTCATTTGCTAATCATGTTAGAGCTGCTTTTATGCGGCTTTGAATAGCTTGGCAGAGGAACATGACTTAATTGTTGCCAATTAAAAAAAAAATAATAATAATATATATATATATATATATATATGTATATTTATATATATTTTTGGATTTGATATTGTAGGTGTGAGCCTGTAGTCATATTTTATTTTGTTCCATAAAGAGCAGAGGAATAATACAACAGGACAGGTGGCAGGTAATGTAGTGGCACTCTAAGTTAAGTTCAGTCAAACTTAACAAACCACACAGGACAGAATTTACATTGACATGATACCAAAGTGAGATTGGTCAATTACGAGATGACAACAGATCATGAGCTTTTCCCACTTCTGCACAAATATACACATATTAACTGTTTTCTGTGTTTACAATCTTCATCACGAGCCCATTTCCACGTCAAATAGTACTAATCTATTTCCAAATTTAAATTATCTTCGAAATTATTTTGTCTGCTGTTTATTTTATATTAGTATTACTGTGGTAACTTCTGATTGAAAAGGACCACTTGACATCTTTCTCGCCTCAGACCAACGTTATCGATGGCTGGCAAAACCAATGTTGTCATACACAATTCAATTCAATTCAATTCAATTCAATTCAATTCAATTCAATTTTATTTATAGTGTCAAATCATAACAAAAGTTATCTCAGGACACTTTACAGAGTAGGTAAAGACCACACTCAATGACTTATTTATGATTTACATAGACCCAACAATTCCTCTGTAGAGTACAGTGGCAACGAAAACCTTCCCTATAACAGGCAGGAACGTCAGACAGACCCAGCTCTGTGGAGGACGGCCATCTGTCTTGACCGGTTGGGGAGGAAGAAAAGGAGAGAGAAAGAGAGAAAAGACACACAGATGGACAGGGAGAGACAGACAGACACACTTCCAGAGATGTAAGCAAAGCCTAACAGTAACTATAATATTTATAGTAATGTGAATATGACGTATATGTTAAGGCAGTTAATACAACAGAATAGTAGAAACAAGCACAGCTAAAGTGACAGAATATGAAAATGATAATAATTATGGTGGCAAACATGATCAATGATGAGTAGTGGCAATAGCAGCTACAATACAGCTACAAATGTTATAGTTTATTAAACTAGTGATAGTATATATGAGTAACAGTGACAATAGCAGCAGGAAGCGTCATGTAGGACCACGGCAGCAAGCACCACCACGATCAGCAGAGACCTGCGAGACGACAAAGCACAAACAGCTCCGGGGAAGAAGCTGAATCAGTAACATGCATTGATGGGACATGAATGATTCAGACAGAGAGGAGAGAAGCTCAGAGTATCAGGAAAAGTATTATCCCCCGGCAGACTAGGCCTATAGCAGCATAATTAAGCAGAATAAAGTCTCATCGTAAGCCCTAGCTGTAAGCTTTATCAAAAAGGAAAGTTTTAAGTTTACTCTTAAATACGGGGACAGTGTCTGCCTCCCGAATAACATTTGGGAGTTGGTTCCACAGGAGAGGAGCTTGGTAGCTGAAGGCTCTGCCTCCCATTCTACTTTTGGAGACTCTAGGAACGACGAGTAGCCCTGCATTCTCAGAGCGCAGTGATCTAGTCGGGTAATACGGTACTATGAGCTCTTTAAGATACGACGGAGCCTGACCAATAAGAGCTTTGTACGTAAGGAGAAGGATTTTAAATTCTATTCTAGATTTTACAGGTAGCCAGTGCAGAGAAGCTAATACAGGAGAAATATGTTCTCTTCTATTTGTTTTAGTTAGTACACGAGCTGCAGCATTTTGGACTAACTGGAGACTCTTAACAGACTTATTGGAGCAGCCTGATAATAAGGAATTGCAATAGTCCAGCCTAGAAGTAACAAATGCATGAACAAGTTTCTCTGCATCTTTCTGAGACACAATGTTCCTAATTTTTGCAATATTACGCAGGTGAAAATATGCAGTCCTTGTCGTTAGTTTTATGTGAGAATTGAAGGACATATCCTGATCAAAAATAACACCCAGATTCCTTACTGTGGTGCTGGAGGACAACACAACATCATCCAGAGTAACAATGTCTTTAGCTATTGAGTTTCGGAGGCCTTTGGGGCCAAGTACAATAATTTCAGTTTTGTCTGAGTTTAACATCAGAAAATTGCAGGTCATCCAGCTTTTTATTTCCTTAATGCACATTTGAAGTTTATCTAACTGATGGGTTTCTTCTGGTTTGATCGACAAATATAATTGTGTATCATCAGCATAACAATGAAAATGTATGGAGTGCTTCCTTATAATAATTCCTAAGGGAAGCATATATAAGGTGAAAAGAATCGGTCCAAGGACAGAACCCTGTGGGACTCCGTGACTAACTTTAGTGTGCATGGAGGATTTGTCATTAACATGTACAAACTGAGATCTATCTGATAGATATGACTTAAACCAGCTCAGTGCGGTTCCTTTAATGCCGATCAGATGCTCTAGTCTGTGTAGCAGGATGTGATGGTCAATAGTGTCGAAGGCAGCACTAAGATCTAGTAAGACAAGTACAGAGACAAGTCCTTTGTCTGAAGCTATTAGAAGGTCGTTAGTAATTTTCACCAGTGCTGTCTCAGTGCTATGATTTGCTCTAAATCCTGACTGGAAATCCTCAAATAACTCATTATTATGTAAAAAGTCGCACAACTGATTGGCAACTAATTTCTCGAGGATCTTAGAGAGAAAAGGAAGGTTAGATATAGGTCTATAGTTGGCTAGTACCTCAGGATCAAGACTGGGCTTTTTAAGAAGAGGTTTAATTACAGCTACTTTAAAAGACTGTGGTACATAACCTGCTGACAAAGACATGTTAATCATATCTAATACAGGAGTGCTAATTAAAGGTAACACTTCTTTAAGTAACCTAGTTGGAATAGAGTCTAGAAGACAAGTAGAAGGTTTTGATGCTGAAATAGTAGATGTTAATTTGTTAAGGTCGACTGTAGAAAAGCAGTCCAAGAATATTTCAGGTCGTACAGTTTGTAAGGTTCCTGGGTTTGATGAACAAATAGTGCCAAGCGAGTTGATTTTGTCTCTAATAGTTATAATTTTGTCATTAAAGAAGGTCATGAAGTCGTTACTACTGAGGGTTATAGGAATACATGGCTCAATAGAGCTGTGGCTCTCTGTCAGCCTGGCTACAGTGCTAAAAAGAAATCTAGGATTGTTCTTATTCTCCTCTATTAAAGATGAGTAATAGGCTGCTCTGGCATTACGGAGGTCCTTCCTATAGGTTTTAAGACTTTCTTGCCAAACTAAGTGAGATTCCTCCAGTTTAGTGGAGCGCCATTTACTTTCCAACTTTCGCGATATTTGTTTTAATTCACGGGTTTGTGAGTTATACCACGGAGCTAACTTCCTCTGTTTTATTATCTTCTTTTTTAAAGGAGCAACAGAGTCAAGTGTTGTTCTTAGAGAGCCTGCAACACTTTCAACAAGGTGATCAATTTCAGAGAAACTAACGTTAGTGCAGGAATCTTGAATATTAGGATGAGGCATTAAAGTAAATGCAGATGGAATCGCTTCCTTAAATTTAGTTATAGCACTATCAGATAAACATCTGGTGTAGACACTTTTACCCAGTGGTGAGTAGTCCTGTAATATGAATTCAAAAGTTATTAAATAATGGTCTGATAAAATAGGATTCTGTGGAAAGACTATTAAGTCATCAATTTCCACACCATAAACCAAAACAAGGTCGAGGGTGTGATTAAAACAGTGAGTAGGTTTATGTACACTCTGACTAAAACCAATCGAATCTAATAGAGAGATAAACGCGATACTGAGACTATTATTATCGCTGTCCACATGAATATTAAAATCACCTACAATTATTACTTTGTCGGATTTAAGGACTAAATTTGACAGAAACTCTGAGAATTCGGACAGAAATTCATAGTAGGGACCGGGAGCACGGTACACTATAACAAATATAATTGACTGCACAGTTTTCCAGGTTGAATGTGAAAGACTAAGAACAAGACTTTCAAATGAATTATAATTTAGTTTAGGTTTAGGGTTTATTAATAGGCCTGAATTATAAATAGCTGCAACGCCTCCTCCTCGACCACTGCCTTGAGAAATATGAGTATTAATATGACTGGGAGGAGTGGATTCATTTAGGCTAACATATTCTTCGGGACGCAGCCAGGTTTCGGTCAGACAGAGTAAATCAATATGGTTGTCTGATATCAGATCGTTTACTAATACAGCTTTAGATGGGAGAGATCTAATGTTTAAAAGTCCACATTTTATTTTCTGATATTGTTGCATTGTCGCAGATTTTGCGTTGATTTGTATCAAGTTTTTCTTTATAGCTCCTCTTCTGTTCATTTTTGATCTGTTTAATTTAAATGATCGTGGGGCAGACAGTGTTTGTATACTAAACTGAGCTGGAAAATGCTCCACAGGGAGCGCAGAGAGGTGTGTAAGACTGCCACTCTGCTTCCTGGGTACCTGCGATAAGGGCAGCGCAGAGAGGTGTATTAAACTGCGACTCTGCTTCCTGATCCCAACACTGGGTTGTCATGGTTTTAGACCGCTAACAACTGCGTCCAGGTTCTTAGATATGAGAGCGGCACCCTCCAAAGTAGGATGAATACCATCTCTCCTAATAAGACCAGGTTTTCCCCAGAAAGACTGCCAATTATCTACGAAGCCCACATTATTTACCGGGCACCATCCAGACAGCCAGCGACGGAATGATGACATGCGGCTATACATGTCATCGCAAGTCAAGTTGGGCAGGGGACCAGAGAAAATTACGGAGTCCGACATAGTTTTTGCATAAGAACACACCGACTGCACATTAATTTTAGTGACCTCCGATTGACGTAATCGGGTGTCATTACCGCCGACGTGAATAACAATCCTACCATATTTACGTCTATCCCTAGCCAGAAGTTTCAAATAGGATTCAATGTCGCCCGCTCTGGCCCCTGGGATGCATTTTACTTTTGTCCCTGGTGTCACTAAGTTCACGTTTCTCAAAATGGAGCTGCCAATAACCAGTGTTGTTTCCTCAGCAGGTGTCTCACTGAGTGGAGAAAACTTGTTTGAAACGTGAACGTGCGGATGGTTAACCATGGGCTTCGATTTAGAACTATGCTTTCCTCTCACAGTCACCCAGGAGGACCCTGGCTGCTCAGGGATTGCCGGGGGAGGGCTAGCAGGAGCTAACGCTACACTATGTGGCTTCGCACCGGCTAAAGTTGTAGGTGGCTGGCTAGCTACTGTAGCGTAAGACTGAGCTTCCATGGTGCGGAGCCGTGCCTCTAACTCACTGAGCCTCGCCTCCAGCGCTACAAATACACTACACTTATTACATTTACCATTATCACTAAAGGAGGCAGAAGAGTAGCTAAACATACGACACTCCGAGCAAGAGAGAGCAGGAGAGAGAGCGGGGGAAGCCATCACCAGCCGTGAAGCTAACTGCTAAGCTAAAGTGGCTAACAGCGTGTAACGATTAATTAGCCAGAAAGCGGCTGAAAGAAGGAGAGCTGTGAGTGCTTGAGTAGAACTAGTGGATGTTTAAATGTTAAGCGGTAGTTAGCCGCTGTGGTGAATATTATAGCAAAACAGTTGAATTTAGCGAGAGCAGCTAACAGTGAAACAACAACGAGTGACCAACACACAAGCACCGGAAATAACGTAATACGTCACCGTAACACGTCAGCACGTACCAGAGCAGGCCCACACACAGGCTTACATGGCTCATCTTGTATGGGGAAGAGCTACAGACGCACAAACTCCTGATAACATCATCTCTTTCCAAACAGCAATCCCTATTAGGAGCATGGCTATATTACCAACATCCTCCCTTTAACAACAATTGTATAAGTGCAAACCAAGCCCCAACCACAGCGACTTCCTGGTTGATCCAATACAGAAGTGCCAAAAAGTGCAGTTCTCCGAGTGTCCACTAGGAGAAATTTCTCATTGACCCCCATGTTAAACAGGCCGTTTTCCCAGCATAATTAAATCTATTTAAGGCCTTGTCACAATTGCATTCTAGTCTGTATGTTTAGGTTATTTTTTGTACCGGGCTAGTTTTTATTTGATTGGAGGTTAAAGTTTATGAATAATTAGTGGCGTGGCCTCTTGAGTGACAGCTAGCCTCTGGCCCTCACTTCTCCTTGGAGGTAAACGTCAGCCAGATGGACGTATCTCCCTCCCTCCAACGTCACATACATGCCCTTTTTTGGTAAGAGGAAATGAGGCGAAAGATGGTAACAAGGACGATTGGACCAAGTTGAGAGAACAGATCTTGACGGAGAGGCTACGTCCATTTTTTATACAGTCTAGGGTGCGAACAAGCTACCACCTAGTTGGTTAATAGGACAACCCCATGCAAAAAATGTGAGAGCTAGCAAGAGTTAGCATTATTTCCAAACAAAACAGAAACTCTTGGAATTTTCACAAAACAGTAATTCAGAACGCATACTTAACAAGAATACTTTTATTTGATTTAGATTCAAACCTGTAAAAAAAACTGAAAAGGTCATATAAAAAATTTAATTAATTAATTAATATTATTATTATTACACAAATTTTTTTTCCCTTTTTTACATGTCCAAAATTTTTTTTTTTAAATACAGTAACAACAGTAATCAGCTACCTCACACTGCCTTGGATGTGGTATGCTGAGTACAATGCCTTTTGAAAGGAACACAACATTTACATTATACCAATGGTTCCAAACTGCATACATTAACCTCATAATCTGGCTTTCTACCAAGGTTTCCTTTAAATTTGTATTTTCTTTTGCATGATACAAAAAAAAAATGACACAGATGTAACAGAAGACAGTAGGCTCAAAAATGTTGCCTAAACCTAAAAGATTTCTGTCAGAATGCCCTCAAGGCCAACTTCTCCCATTTGCTAGGCGCACAGTAAGTGTCTGTGTCTGCACCAGCATCTTTGAGGAGAGAACGTATGTGGCCGCCAAGAGAAAAGGTGCTGGACCCAGCATTGTTTTTTTTCTTCCAAACGCTGCTGTACTCATTGTTGTTCCTGTTCAGGAAACATTGCAACAAAGACAGAAAAGTCCATTTGTGAGAGCAGATCGACCAGACACTTATTGTTGCTGGTTCTTGTTGTTAGCTTTGTAGGCACCTAACGGCAGAGACCGTCTGTCCCAGCTCATCACATACAGAGGCTTTGAGTCTGTCAGGTCCCGACACTGACTAGCTGCGTGAGTTCACATGTTACTTTTTTGTGATAGGGTGCTGACTGCACCTTCTTACAGTGCTCACATATTGTTCCTGTCTTATCTGTCACTCTATTGCTGTTTAGACACTTACATATGGATATGGCGAGACATCTCGCCACATATGCACGAGCAGATGAAAATTTCAATCGCACACTCTCAAATTTTGGTCACAAAATGTGACCATATATATATATATATATATATATATATATATGTTTATTTTGTTTTTGTTTATTTTCATCAATTTACAAAATGCAAAGTGAGGGAGCAAAAGAAAAATCTAGATCAAATCGATATTTGGTGTTACTACCCTTTGCTTTCAAACCAGCATTAATTCTTAGGCACACTTGCACAAATTCAGGGAATTTGTAGGATTATAGTCAGGTATATGATCAATCAATTAGACCAAACTGGTGCTAATGATCATTAATTTCACAAGTAGGTTGAAACAGTCGTTAAATGAAACAGAAACAGCTGTGTAGGAGGCTTCAAACTGGGTGAGAAACAGCCAAACTCTGCTATCAAGGTGAGTTTGTGGAAGACAGTTTCATGTCACAGGTCATACACCATGGCAAGACTGAGCACAGCAACAAGACACAAGGTAGTTCTACTGCATCAACAAAGTCTCTCCAGACAAATATTTCAAAGCTGACTGGGGTTTCAAGATGTGCTGTTCAAGCTCTTTTGAAGAAAAACAAAGAAATGGGCATCGTTCAGGATCCTAGACGCACTGGTCGGCCAAGGAAACTTAGAGCAGCAGATGAAAAACACATCAAGCTTATTTTCCTTCAAAATCAGAATATGTCCAGCAGTGCCATCAGCTCAGAACTAGCAGAAACCAGTGGGACCCAGGTACACCTATCTACTGTCCCGAGGAGTCTGGACAGAAGTGGTCTTCATGGAAGAGTTGTGGGCAAAAAGCCAAACCTCTGACATGGAACCAAGGTCAAGAGACTCAATTATGCACAAAAACATAGGAACTGGGGTACAGAAAAATGGCAGCAGAGTCTCTGGACTGATGAGTAAAAATTTGGAATAGTTGGCTGTAGTAGAAGGCCGTTTGTTCGCTGAAGGGCTAGAGGGCGGTACAATAATGAGTGTCTGCAGGAAACAGGGAAGCATGGTGGAGGGACAACGACCCCAAACATACAGCCAATGTCATTTAAAACTATCTTCAGAAGTCCTGGAAGTGATGGTGTGGCCCCACAGAGCCCTGATCTCAACATCATCCAGTCCATCTGGGATTCCATGAAGAGACAGAAGGACTTGAGGAAGTCTGCATCCACAGAAGATCTGTGGTTGGTTCTCCAAGATATTTGGAACAACCTACGAGCAGAGTTCCTTCAAAAACTGTGTTCAAGTGAACCTAGAAGAATTGATGCTGTTCTGAAGGCAAAGGGTGGTCACACCAAATATTGATTTGATTTAGATTTCTCTTCTGTTCAGCCACTGTATTTTGATAGATGAAAATAAACTATGAACGCTTCAGTTTTTGAATGCATTCTTAGTTTACAGCATATTTTTCCACACCTGCCTAAAACTTTTGCACAATAGTGTACATAAAATACATATTAACATCACATAATGTGACATTCTCCGTGCATCACAATATGCAGGTAACAACGTTGGTTATAAGACAAACTTTGACATTTTATTTATTCCCTTTCTTTTTCTTTTTTTCTTTTTTTAAATATGACGTGAAGAAATGTTCCCAGGAAAGTTGGATATGTAGCAGAAGGGTCACTGTGAGAGGAAATAAACAAACCAAGGCAAATGTCTACAAGACTAATAATGCCATGGCAACAGCACACACTAGGTTATAGTTTTCTTCTTGGAAACTAGGCTGAGATCAGTACTCGGCTGTATCCATGTCTCCAACCAATCTGAATAACACTTCAGCATGTTAAAAAATAAGAAGAGAAAAACACAAAAACACTTCACCATAATCTGAAACAGTGACATTGAACCTTAAAAGCATCAAACAGCACTCTCTTTTTTTTGTGGTTGCACAGAAAAAATCGTAGGCCCCCCTGGTGATTTTGTTGCCACTGCATCACTTCCAGTGCCACACTTCTGAAAGAAGAGGAGGTTGGCTTTTTGTTCTGTGTGTTGCTGCACCTTTGTTTTGCAGGTGAGGAAAATGGGCGCCAACTTTCTGAGACAAATTCAACCGTGTCTGAACAAAGGCCAGGCTTCTCTCTGCTGGGCCTGTTGGAGCTCTTTACTTGAAATATTAAGATGCTGTTTGCCGGAATAGAAAAGAAAAACAATTGAGGAATTAAAAAAAAAAATGGGGGCATGGCTGTGACCACAACGTTGAATCATTCCCTGCTGGGTTTATCTCTGCCAATGCAATATATTATCATGTTGAATTGAGGGGGGAATAAAATGGGGAGATGCAACAAAAGGAACACCTGCATGTGTGATTATACATTAACACATTTGAGTAATGTACTGTCAATGGTCTGTCCCAACTGAGCAACTGCATACATGTGAGGCATCATAAAGGAACACATGGTGGTGGGGGTTATTGCTGTACTACTAAAGGAGAAAGTCCATTAAGAAAGGCCGGGTTTCCCTTTATGTTTGTAGTCACCTATCTAGCTAACCTGATTGCATGTCTTACTCACATGTTGTACACAACAGGAGATTGTCTGTGGCAGATGCTTTCTCATGTACTAGAAATACTTTGTTTGCTTCAGGCAAGGGGTGGTACCTTGGTAAAGCGTGCACAAGGCAGGACGTGACATGATTCGCACGCTGCAGAACAGGTTCAAACGGACATTACATGGACTATGTGCTAGAGAGCTGGCAGGGTAAAGTCCATTGTTCGGTCCAACTGAGTTGGACATTTGCGTTCTCATATACAGCTTTTCCTTAAAGTTTAAAATCATCCCAGGGTCTTTTTCGGCAAATACACCAATCAAATAAGCCGTTGAGTAAATTTTTTTGTGTAACAACTATTAAATGAAGAAATCCGGGTTAGCCACAGTCAATAACCGCTGAATGCAGCTAAGCTGATTAGCTCGGGGGCATCATGGTGAACACATTAAAACGTAATTTTTAACCACTAATACTGCTCAAAATAACACCAAACCTCTGCAGTAGCATTACAAGAGTCCCTACACAGAAAAAGAGGCACCAACATCGTAGTAAGTGAACCCAGAATATAAATATATAAAAACAGTGTTTTGAAAGACTTACCAACTGGCCCCTGTACCAGCTCCTCTCATAGCTAAGTCGATTCAAGTTGATTACCAAATGCAATACAAAAGGAAGGAGCTTTGTTTTATGTGTAGTGTCTGTTAGTGACTCTACCGGATTTCTCCCTTAATAGTTGTTACACGAAAAAAATTGTCTCAATGGCTTATTTGATGAGTGTATTTGCTGAAAAAGACCCTGCGGTGATTTTGCGCCCGAATTTCACTTTAAAGATGATTTCAGGGTACAGTGCCTTTGTCAACGGGGCTGAAGTTAACAAGTAGAGAGAAATTAAGTAAGCTAGTCTGTGGCATGACATATGCCAGATGTCTTGAACTTTTCTGCAGTGTACACAGGCAAAAACAATAAGTGTCAACACAGGATTTAATCATTATTATTTTTATTATGATCAGCTGCAGGAGATCCCCTTCTGTTGTGTTAGGGTCAAAATTGACCCGTTTTCAAGTTTAACTGTGTAAAAAGTACACTTTTCTTTTTCGTCCTGGAATGAGGCTTCATCTAATCCTCAGACACATCTATTTAAATGCAGCAAAATCAGTTTTTTTTTTTTTTTTTTACAATTTTAGTAAATTCTAAAGGTCTCAAAAAAAAAAGTTACATCTGTGGTGTTACGGGTCCAAAATGACCCGGCAGAAAATACTGTCTGTTGTATGCATCACTTAAAAGCTATGGGTTGCTCTGAGGATCAATTATGGCCCAATGTGCACAGTTATGGCACACGCACACACACGCGCACACACACACACACACACACACAGGCCTCTTTCACATGCACAGGCACAGACAGAGACCCACAGAAACACAGGCATACAGGTGCACACACACACGTGAACTCAAACTTTCTCGCAGCATTTTGATACATTGTTTATAAACATTGGCACATATAACGAGGGTTATGGTGGGATATTATCAGTTGACTTCTGTAGGAGCAACAGTCAACATGAGCAAAAGGTATACTGTTCATGAGGTGCTGGATCATATCTTTGGTAATGATGGTGATCCTGAGGACAGAGGGCAAAGTGAAGCTGAGGAGGATGTGTCTGAGGATGAGGATGACGTTCAGTATGACCCTGAACATCTGATGAGGAGGACCCAGATTTCACATATGATCAAAGAGAGGTTTTCAAGTCAAGAAAAGGTGACATTTCATGGTTATCAAGCCCTCTTCAAACCCAATCCAGGGCACCCACAGAGAACATCCTCAGAATGACTCCAGGGCCTACTAGATACGCTGTGTCACACGCCCAAGACATCAAGTCAGCGTTTGAACTGTTCTTTCCACGACCTATTCAGAATATCCTACTTGAGATGACCAACATGGAAGGGAGAAGAGTGTTTGGTGATAGCTGGACAGAGATGGACAAAACAAGAGTGCTACGTTTTGACAACAGGGAGACAAGAGTTGAGAATGACAAGCTTGCTCCCATCAGGGAGGTTTGGGACAAATGGGTGGAACATTTACCCTTTGTGTACAATCCTGGGCCACAGGTGACAGTGGATGAACAGCTGGTCCCTTTCAGAGGCAGTACATGCCAAACAAGCCTGGAAAATATGGTATCAAAATATGGGCAGCATGTAATGCAAAAACGGCCTATGCAGGGACTATGCAAATATATACCGGAAAACCTGCCAGCGGAGTGCCAGAGAAGAACCAAGGCAAGTGGGTCGTCCTGGACATGACCAAGGGTCTTTGAGGGCACAACATAACCTGTGATAATTTTTTCACTTCCTATGACCTCATGCAAGAGCTTCTAAAGAGGAAGCTGACGATGGTGGGAAAGTCAGGAAGAACAAACCTGAGCTTCCCCTAGCTCTTCTAGGAACAAAAGACAGGGCTCCTCTCTCATCAAAGTTCGCATTCACAGAAAGGACCACAATTGAGACAATTGTCCCAAAAAAAAACAAAAATGTACTAGTGATGTCCACTCTCCACAGGGATGCTGGTGTGAGCAGTAGGGAGGACAAGAAGCCAGACATAATTCTTGACTACAATAAGAACAAAGGCGGCGTTGACAATCTGGACAAGGTCAAGGGCACGTATACATGCAAGGGAGGGACAAAAAGGTGGCCAAAGGTTGTGTTTTACAACATACTGGTTGTGTCTGCATACAACGCATTTGTGGTGTGGACTGAAATAGATCCAGGATGGATTGGAGAAAAAAACCTTCAAGAGGAGTTGGGCAAGTCTCTGGTGTCTCCCTTCATCAAAAGACGAGAGCAGCTGCCCCGAACCGAAGCGTCTGTTCGTTTGGTGAGAGAGCTTCAGCCAACACCCACACCATCATCCTCTGATAAGAACCAGGGAGGAGATTCCAGGAGGAAGAGAAATAGGTGCCAGTCCTGCCCCGCCAACAAGGACAGGAAATCCAACACCACTTGCCACACATGCAAGAAATTAATTTGCAAGGAGCACACGGTAATCATCAAATACTGTGATTCATGCATTTGAACAGACACGGACACACACACACAAACACACAGTTCAAATTATGGTTAACCGACAACACATTGTTTCCAGTGTTTAGATTATGGTTAATTCAGAACGACATACCTGCGCTAACACCATAAGACTTGTTGTCGTTATCCTACCATTTATCTATGCGGGTTCGTTTTGACCAGATACACCAAAGATGTCACTATTGTTAATAATTTTAAATAATAAAAAAAAAGGTGTACTCTAATATTAGTTTATAACACATTTACAGTTTATTATTACTTATACTATAAGAAAAATAAATATATTTAGTGAATTTAAACAGTTTTTGCAATCATCAATGTGTCTGTGGAGCCAACTTAAAACAATTCACACACTGGTTCCATTAATATGAATACATACTAAGCCAGCAATTAGCTGAAAAACATTTAAAGAAAACTGGTGATTTTAAGCATTTTCAAGCATTTTAAAATCATGGGTTCAAATGGACCCGCTTACACCACAGGTGTAAACAGCTTTCTAACACAATACAAGGGTTAAAAAGAAACTCACTCCTGTTTGAGATTATTTTTCTCTGAAATATATCAAGTGGAACATTTTACCATCAGTCTGCATCTCTATCAGTTGTCATCGAGTTAAGGTGACCAGATTTGTGAGACACAATCTGGGGACATTTTCAGTTCAGAGGCGTAAAAACCTCCAACACATGTAGTGTTTCTGTCTTTCAAAAACTAAAACGGGGACACAGCCCTTACCATTCATGAAGCAATTTATCTCACCCTATTCCATAAAATCAGCAGTGATAAACAGGTATCAGACACGTCACCCAAACTAAGGCCTCCTCATTGCACCAAATGATTTTCACAAGATTTGGGGAAGAGTTTGAAATTTACTTTTACAGTAAACTAAACTGGATATAATATGTAGCCTACTAATTTTTAACGGAATGCTTTTTAAACATTTGGTACAGCCTGCTGCTGTTGGAATATTATTCTAAAGATTGTTAGGTCAAAGCATTTTATCAATGCTAACGTGACTGGAGGAAGACGTCTTCACAACTCAGCTCAAAAATATACACAATGAAGAGGTGGGTGTGTCATGGGCAGAAACACACAGTGACTTAGATAAGTGACATTCATCTGACTATGAATTTTCAAATAGTAACGTGTTAGACTAGTCTGTTGGTTACTGAAAAAAAAATCAGATTAGAGTAATATTACTAATTAGGCTAACATGTAGTGGCATCACTGGTCATCACTGAAACTAACAGGTTAGTACAAGTTTGTGATGAATAGTTCATAATATTTCATTATTTGAACTACTGTGTGGAGGTCTGTGACAACACATTTAACACCAATTTGCATCCACTGATTACCCTACTTGTTTTTGAGGACAGCTGAAATTTTTAGATTTGATTAAATTAAAAACTCTACAAATTGCCTACAGGGCGAAAAATAATCAACTAGCCATTTGCATTTAATTTAATGCCTTATCCTAATATAAAATATTCCTGTACTAACATTAGTTTTTCTGAAATTGATCACCTTGTTGACAGTGTTGCAGGCTCACTACCAACAACACTCAACTCTGTTGCTCCTTTAAAAAAGAAGTTAATGGGACAGAGGAATTTAGCTCCATGGTATAATCACAAACCCGTGAATTACAGTTTTTCTCGATTGCTAAGACACATTTCTTGAAGCTTCTCACCTTTTCTCTAAACTGTGAACACAAACCCCAATTTTCAAGCTACATTCACAAAACTTCAGACTCTTCTTGCAAAACCAAACTTTCACCTCAAAACAGTTCAATCTGTGCCCAAAACTGAACTTTGTTGTCAAATCGTGCCCCAAGTCAATCAAAATTAACCCATAAGAACCCGGACCCATTTCTCCTTAAAGGAAAAATATGGGGGATATAACACAGACCAAGTGGACCACAAAGAACACATTTCTGAAGTTTTTTTTCAAATACTACCCCTAATGTCAAAGATCTGTGATGTGACAAATATGTCACAGTGGGCGTTTATGGTAAATGTATTCCTTAATTGAAAATGAATCAACATGACAGTTTTTCTGCTTAGTAACATGCATTTGCATTTTTTTTTGCATTTCAACAACATGGAAACATTCTGTTTAACAACAAATCATTTTGAAGACTGTTTTTCGTCACAAAATGCGCATTCTGAATAGAACCGCATAACATATCTCATAAAGGCAATCACATAACATTGCCTCATTGGAGCACCTCTCAACAAGCTACTGTATCCGTAGAAACCTGAACAACAGACTTATGTACTTAGGAACACAAACATAGTGCAACAGACCAAAACATGCTGAAGGGAAACAAAACCTTTGTATTATCAGCACCATGTTTGAACCATGTTTCTCAGTTCTTACATATGTTAGGCATCTTCTGCAGTTTAGCCTTATGGTAAGATTTGAAAAAATTTCAATCAGTAACTCGAGCATGTCAGGTGTTATGAACTTTCTGAAATACTCCAGGAGAGAAAGAGGATTGTCTGGAGCGATGACACTTGGTCCTTTGAATGTGCACTCAGGGACATCAAAAGATTTCTTTCTCCAAGAAAACTGTTTTTTTCCATCAACAGTTGTGTTTGGTTGTGGCACTTCATCTACATCACTTGATTCACTAGAGTCTGAATCGCCACACTCATCCCTCTCCATTTCTTTTTTGTTGGGAGTGTAATCAGGGTCCTCATCCGAGCTATCGTCGTCACAGCCTTCAAATTCACTGTCATCTCCCATGATGATCTCAAGTGCATTCTCAACAGTGTAGTGCTTATTATCAGTCATACTACAAATCAATTAAAAAATTAGCCTTCTACATTCAAATGGGACCAGCATAGGACAGTGAATTGTGTTTGTTTTATTTACTGATATGCAAAAATAGTTTTGTAATATATTTGATCAATAACATAATAATTTATCAATATTTTTTAATTATATATGTTCAACTGTACTTTGAATTGCACAAAATAACATATATTAATTCAAAATAATTTAAACAGTGTAGCTAAATTGAGCGGCTTATTAGCATTCTTGTTATTGTGACAAATATGTCACATCAAAATTTCCAAGAATATTTTAAGGATAACACCCAATGTGACGTATATGTCACAGCGATATTTTCGTAACTTGTTCTACATTAATTTGTTCATGAAATATGGTCAAACTAAGTTAAATGTAATACAGGACACCTTATTAACGCATAACAATTGTTCAATTGGTTTTAACTCACCTTTAGTTACAAAAAAAAAGATTTTTAAAATGAGCTAGGTCCTTCACTTGCATGCACATGTCAAAATGCAATTTTTGGGAAGTAACTTCCTGTCACAGTCACATGACACATTACCAGCACACCAGGACGTTGAGAATATGTCACTTAGGGACTTAATGAGTAAAAGTCAACAAAAAAGCTGTATAAGGAAGATTTTAGGACATTCAAAGTGTGTGTTACAAGGGTGTCACCATGGGTCACCATGGGTTAAAAACACTATTGAGCAGTCACTAAACACTACATAGAAAGATAGAAAACACAATGCTCAGGACATGAAGCTGAATGCATGTTGCAAAACAAAAAACAGAGATCTTGCACATTTACACGCAACACTTGTTACAAAAAATATACATGGAATACTAGGCCTACAGACAGTTAGACTAACCCTCCATTACAATACTACAGTACATTGGCACAGTGATGTACTGAAACATATATTTACTTACAGTATACTGTGGTACAGTATATACTGTAATATGTCATACAGTAATTTGCTCAGTAACATTTACATACTGTACTATAATGTAAAAAAAGGTAATTACCTGTTCTCTTCTCTAAATCTTCGGATTATGGTGGACACAGTGGGCCTCATTTATCAAACTAACGTACGGCAGAAAAACGTGCGTACGACCATTTCCTGGCAAACGTCGGCATTTATGAGCCGGTGTATTTGCGGTGTAGCATAGCAAATAATGAACAAACCTCAGCTGTCATTAAGCATTAAGAACAGATCAGAACGGATTCTTAAAGCGAATAAAAAAAATAAAAAATGTGGTTGGAGCAATTTATTGTACTCATGTGAGTCTGAAGGCACCATCCATGAATGATTACGCATTCATCAATCGCAAAAACTACCACTCCATAAATGTACAGGTGATTTGTGATGCCAAGCTGTCGCTTTTAAACGTGGTGGCCAGGTGGCCGGGGGGAACACACGATTCTTTTATATTTCAAGACAGCTCGGCTCCAGCCCCCCGCGACCCCGACAATGAATTAATGAATGAATGTGTTGGCGCGCGGCTGCAGCAAGACGCACTGCAGAGCCAAAGTCATCTCCTCGGTTGGTGGCTACCCTCGATAAATTGCATTAAATCAAACAAGGTATCAGATGATTCACATCTTGGTATGGTTCTTCTAGATGACAAAGGTATCCTCTTACGGAATACCTAATAACCCGCCGGTAGTAATATCACCTATAATGCGAGAGGGTGCATTTCACGGAAGGGGTGCTGAATACGGCACACCTGTCCAACACTGCACACAGGCGCACTCGGGTCACAGTGGAGCGCTGCCTCGGTTTGACTGCCTCTGTTATTCTCTTCCATACAGGGTTTTTATGGGCCCCTTTTATTCCACTCTTAAGACTGCCAAAAAGCACGTCCTTATTTTGCTCCATCTCGGATATCAGGATGCCGATCTGTGTGTCGGAAAAGTTTCTTTTCTAACCTGCGTTCCTTCTCTCCGTGTTTGACCTCAGTTGGCGAGGCCCCCGAACCAGGAATATTTAGGGGCATAACATGTTAAAGACGATCGAATTCAACCGCCGCATTTATCAAGGTCCGATCATTCGTACGCTGAGATTGGTCCGATACGAATGTTTCATAAATCACACGTGGGTCCTTTCCCTCGACCAATTATGCGCTCAGATCTGCACCCGTTTCCACGCAAGTTTGATAAATGAGGCCCAATGAATCTACCGATGTTTGGTTGTACCCTTTGTCCGGCCTCCCTCATGTTCATACCATGGACAAGAACATGGTCAATCACAGTAGCTCTGATTTCATCAGATATTACTGTTCTTTTTCTTCACTGACCACCTTGACCACCTCGACCACCTCGACCTCCTCTCACACAAACTCTTCCTCTCAGATTTCTATCCATTGTAGTGCCTCACAAATCAGTGCTCTCTGAACTGGATTTATATATTCCCTCACATCATTAGCCACAAGTGTGATCAATTTTGAGTTGTTGTGTTCAAGTAATAACAACTGTGCTTTAATTGTGTTTGACTTTTGCCACCTGTGCTTACCATTATGCAGCACAGGTGCATCACAATGAAAATGTGTTGGGAAGTAGTGTCGAAACAGGTGAAAAGTGCTCATGATTTTGCCAAAAGAGTGATTGATTCAATCAGTGGGTTCAGGCAACAGAGAAATTGGTTCAGACAACAGGGTTTAGTGTTTTAGCAATTGAGAAAAACTGTAAGTATTGCAAAAATTGGAAAGTAAATGGCGTTCTATTAAAATTGGAAGAATCTCACCTAGAAAGAAAGTCTAAAAACATATAGGAAGGCCAGAGCAGCCTATTAATCATCTTTAATAGAGGAGAATAAGAACAATCCGAGATTTCTTTTCAGCCAGGCTGACAGAGAGCCACAGCTCTATTGAGCCATGTATACCTATAACCCTCAGTAGCAACGACTTCATGACGTTCTTCAATGATAAAATTATAACTATTAGAAACAAAATCAACTTGCTTGGCACCAATTTTTCTGCAAACCCAGCAACCTTAGAAACGTTATGACCTGATATATTCTTGGACTGCTTTTCTACAGTTGACCTTCACTATTTCAGCATCAAAGCCTTCTACTTGTCCCCTATACTCTATTCCAACTAGGTTACTTAAAGAAGTGTTACCTTTAGTTAGCACTCCTGTATTAGATATGATTAACATGTCTTTATCAGCAGGTTATGTACCACAATCTTTTAAAGTAGCTATAATTAAACCTCTTCTTAAAAAGCCCAGTCTTGATCCTGATGTACTAGCCAACTATAGACCTATATCTATCCTTCCTGTCTCTCTAAGATCCTTGAGAAATTAGTCGCCAATCAGCTGTGCGACTTTTTACATAATAATGAGTTACTTGAGGACTTCCAATCAGGATTTAGAGCGAATCATAGCCCTGAGACAGCACTGGTAAAAATTACTAACGACCTTCTAATAGCTTCAGACAAAGGACGTGTCTCTTAACTTGTTTTACTAGATCTTAGTGCTGCCTTTGACACTATTGACCATCACATCCTGCTACAGAGACTGGATCATCTAATTGGCATTAAAGGAACCACATTAAGCTGGTTTAAGTCTTATTTATCAGATAGATCTCGGTTTGTACACCTTAATGACAAATCCTCCAGGCACACTAAAGTCAGTCACAAAGTCCCACAAGGTTCTGTCCTTGGACCAATTCTTTTCACCTTATATATGCTTCCCTTAGGAAATATTTTAAGAAAGCATTTCATACATTTTCATTGTTATGCTGATGATACACAATTATATTTGTCGATCAAACCAGAAGAAACCGATCAGTTAGATAAACTTCAAATGTGAATTAAGGAATTAAAAAGCTGGATGACTTGCATTTTTCTGATGTTAAACTCAGATAAAACTGAAGTTATTGTACTTGGCCCCAAAGGCCTACCAAGCTCTTCTTCTGCGGAACCAACTCCCAAGTGTTCTTCGGGAGGCAGACACTGTCCCCATATTTAAGAGTAAACTCAAAACTTTCCTCTTTGATAAAGCTTACAGCTAGGGCTTACAAGCCCTTAGCTATGTTGTTATTTTTAAGATGATTTTGTCAGGCTTAATGATGCTGCTATAGGCCTAGTCTGCCGGGGGATAATCCTTTTGCTGAAACTGCTGAGCTTTTATCCTCTCCGTCTGTATCATTCCTGTCTCATCAATGCATGTAACTAATTCAACTCCATGTTTGCCACCATAATTATTATCATTGCCATGTTCTGTCACTCTAGCTGTGGCTGTTTCTTGCTGTTCTGCTGTATTAACTTCCATAACTTGTAAGTAACATTCACATTGCTTTAGCTATCACTATAGTCACTGCTACTTTTGTGGTTGCTTGCATCTCTGTGTGCGCAAGTGTGTCTTTGTGTCTGTCTCTGCCCATATGTCTGTCTTTTCTCTCTTTCTCTCTTCTTTTCTTCCTCCCCGACCTTTCAAGACAGATGGCCGTTCTCCATAGAGCTGGGTCTGTCTGACGTTCCTGCCTGTTATAGGGAAGGTTTTCGTTGCCACCGCACTCTACGGGGGAATTGTTGGGTCTATGTATATCATAAATAAGTCATAGAGTGTTGTCTTTACCTACTCTGTAAAGTGTCCTGAGATAACTTTTGTTATGATTTGGCACTATAAATAGAATTGAAATTTAATTGAATGGCAGTGACATACCAATAGTCAACAGGGTCATACCACTGAGTTTTAGCATATGTCATTAAGTCGCATATTATCAGCCACCTTTTAATCTTGAAATTACTCCTATTTTGCATTCATACATTGAAATCTGATCTCTGTAAACAAACTCATCAGTGTCAGATAAGAGTGTGTAACAATCAACAGCAATCAATATTTCAGTGTTTATGTTAGTTCACACCCATCAGAAACAATTTGAGACTGATGTGTCTAGCTGCTCCACTTATTAGGCCCACAACCTTCTCCAATCAACATTTGTTAGATCCTAATAGATGTAACTGATATTATGAATAGCAACACTTATGAGTAATTGTGTCAAAGTAGTTGCTTAACTAAACAGGGCCAACTGTTGCCATGGTTACATGAAAGTTATCATGTTGAGCTGGTATTCTGTGGCACATATGAGTCATAATGCATGGACTTGAATGGAAACTGTAGAAGAGCCGAGTGGTCATAGTTGTATTAACCCAAAATACATCCAATAATTGTTCAGACATTTCACTCAAAACACCAAATATGAATCTCATGGTGGTGCTGGAGACAAAGCCAGAGAATCACCAAAGTCAGAGGGATCCATCTCTGGACACAAGGAATGCCTGTACAAAATTTAAAGCAATCCATCGAATAGTTGCTTTAATAATTCAGTCCGGACCAAAGCAGTGGATCGACTGATCAATATTATAATCCTTAAAACCATGGCTAAAAAATAAAGTTGTCAGAGCTCCGGGTGACATTATGTACAGAAGAGTTAGATATCTCAAACATTTCTGTACTGATGGTTTTTGTTGCTTTACTTTCTTTCTCAGGACGATGCAGATGATGAACACAACATAGCAGTACGTGCCAGATTGTAGCCCGGGGGCTAATTTCCATCCGTAGTCCATTAGGCAGGTTGATGTTACAATAAAAATTACAAAAGATATACAACAGTCAAATCTGCCATAACAAAAACAGGAAAAAAACAAGAGAAAGAAAAACAGGACCATTTATTATTTTCTGTTAAAACAGACATTCATTAGTATGCTCTACTGTGCTAATACAATACAGCATACAATTAGAGGTGGTTGCACGTTAGTTTTAAGCCACACCTTTACTTGGCTCTTAAAGGAGCCAGAGTGGGACATTCCCTTATAGTTGGTGATCTAGCCAAGATAAGCTAAATCAGCCGATATACTAGTCAGTTTAGCTCTGTTATGGGAAGCATACCTATGTCCTATGTTCCGTGCTTGGTATGTGACCTGGGAACACAAGAAAAGGGTCTGATGTTCCCCGGTCGGTTATTTTTTGCACAATCAGTGCTAAATTCCCTGCCAAATAGGCCTATGTAGACCTTAACACTACCCCCTTACCCTGACCCTAACCTTAATCCCTAACCCTAACAAAATGCTGAAGTACATCAGCGGAGGCAGAGGCTTATGCGCCAGGGGAACATAGGACCCCTTTGGGGGAAAAGGGTCCAGGGGAACATAGGGATGACCCCCTATTATGCACCATGTAAAACATTCACACCTGGACTTGGCACTGCACAATTGAATCTGTTGACCACTAAACAGCTTCACTGGAGCATTGGGGGTTAAGGGCTTCAGCATTGGTTATAGGGGACGGCATTGCTCTTTCACATTCCCCATCCCGGTTTATCCTTACCCCAAAAGCATCTGGTCACAAGTCCTTGGCCATGCACAGCATACCTTTAGGCCCCTACCATTTCATTTGGATTGAGATAGAATGCTTTAGTTGGGCATATTTCTGATCAAATTACTACAAACCAAAAGGCACACAGTATATAGGGGGCCTTAGACCTGCAAGTAACTTGGGGCAATTGTTTTGCTCTGCAGGATTCCTCTTCTTAATGTAGTCCATATATTATTTGATAATTGGATTTGAAGTGTGAACTAAAGTAAGTGTTGAAGTGAGGGGAGATACAAATTTCACAGCTCCACAGATTACAGATTACACTTTCAGCATACACCTTCCTCAGATGAGAGGGTTTGAGGAGTTGTAAAAAAATATTTCACAACAGTCATAACTCATCCTGGAAGTTTTGAGGCTTGGTCTGTTTGGTTTGTTGTATTCAGTAAATTTGGTGAAGTTTGCATTATATTTTTATCACTTTGATGAAATTTTTAAATCAATTTTAGCTTACAAAAAGACCCCAGAACCTTTCTGCTTTTTATTGAGTGTAACTGCTTTTCACACTCTCGATAACAAGACTTGGTGTTAAGGTTCTTGGTGTAAAACAGATGTTTAATGTGCAGAGTGCCTGCCTGTAACTAGAAGATTACTGGTCATCGTTACAGTAAATATGGTAGTTTATATAATAGTTTATATAATACATAATTATTTTCTGTCCAAAGACAAATATATGGATCAACAGACAAACACAAACAGACAGACAGACAGAGACAGACAAAGACCCAGGGATGCAACGCAACAACATAATTAACATGAACTATAAGAACACTAACACTAGGCCTATAGCATCAAAACTATGGGCTGGTTCAAGGCAAACTTGAGCCAGCCCTAACGTTTAAGTTGTGTATCATCCTCCACTGATTTCCTGTCCAAAATGCTGTTAGTGACACAGGCTGGCAGCGGTGCGGAGGAAGTTATTATGAGCTCATTTCAGGAATACCTCAATACAGTCTATGAGTAGGCTACTGAGGGTAGTTTGTGTATGTTCAGGTGAAGAGAGACAGAGGATGAACTCAGAGCAGACAGCTGGAGCTGCTGATGGTCAGAGCAGAGAAGAAATTAGCAGTTAAGTTGTTAAGCTTTATTAAGTGTTTCATATTTCCGGACGGTGGTTTGTTTCTGTAAACAGTCCCTCTGCTAACAGAATGGTATTCATCAGGTGTACAGGAATATGAATAACCTGAGTTCTCTGTGCTCATGTAAACACCATATCCTGAATATGATCATAAGCCTCTGACTCTGCTGATTTAATTCAGCATTTTGTTGGGGTTAGGGGTTACAGTTGGGGTCAGGGTTAGGGGGTAGTGTTAGGCTCTATTTAGACATATTTGCCGTGGGAATCGGCACTGATTGTGTAAAAATAACAGTTAGAGAAACTTAGGACCCTTTCTGTGAACACCAGGGAAAAGGGTCCGATGTTCCCTGGTCACATACAAAGCGGGGAAAAATAGGTGCGCTCCCAGTGCAGCATAAGCAGAAGATGGTGTTGCCCTTTGCAAAGTCTGCAGTACATGTTGGTTTTATGTGGTCAGGATGTGACTGGTAAGGAGTAGGGGTGGTACGGTTCACAAAATCCACTGTTCGGTTCATATCACAGTTTTGGGGTCACGGTTTTTTGGTTCGGTTAGGTTGTTTTTTTCTGTTTCTTTTGGATTCTAGAAATACTGTGTATCAGATCTATAGCCTAACAATTAAAAAAAATTTTTAATCAGAAATGCTTGAAGACATGTCATGCAATCCTGCAAAAACTGAAATAATGAGGCAGCTTATTTAGGGATTACTGTAACAATCTTAAATAAAAGTGAAGTGAGATTTTGAAACAGTAGGAGAGACATTGCATTTACGCGTTTATATATTTATTTAGCAAAAAGGTAAACAATTGTTTGCCTTCTAGGTAAGAATATAAACACTTATACATTATCAAAATCTCTAAACAAAATTAAGAAAATAGGTTTTCTTTCACTAAAATACGCACAAATAGCATTCACTGAACTTACTAAAATACGCTAAATCAGGGCTATTCAATTCATTTGGAATTGGGGCCGGTTGACGAAAATGATCTAAAATAAGGGGCCGGAAAAACATGAGCATCACATTAATGGATATTGTACATAATCCAATATAGTAAAAATATTATCTTTATTTTATCAATCTAAATAGTAGACATGACCTCAAAGTGCAACAAGCTTGTCAAAAAACGATCCTTGTTAAATGAACAAACCTGTTAACCAGAGGTTTTTACTCAATTATTGGATTAAAGTACAAGTTTGAGGCTCTTGTCCTTTACTTGAGCATTTTATTTACATGCTACTTTATACTTCTACTCCACTACAAATCAGTGGAAATATTCTACTTTTTACTCCACTGCATTTATCTGATTACTTCAGTTACTAGTTACTTTACCACGCTTACAAGTACATATGAAACATTAGTTTATCCATCAAAAACTAGACTGACAAAAATTAACGCAACATAAATGCAGAGTAACGTGATTTTAAAAAAAAATGCCTTATCAACTTCTCCTCTTTACACTCAGATACGGCTGCAGAGTAAATACAGGCTTCACAGTGACAGAAACAAAAACGTCTCTGTCCATTCTCTGGTGAACTGACGGTTTTCTGTGACAACCTTTCTTTTTTGAGAGTAGAAAGAGACATTGATGTGGTGATTTATCCACAGAAACGATTTAGAACAACAACAGAGCGGAGCTTGGTGAGCTGTTGCCAAGAGAATTCAGAAACCCACGAAGAAGAGCGTAGCGGGAGCGTGCGTAGCATTGTGGCCATGGAGCAAGTCTCCCAGCGCGCCGGGATTTGATGCGCTGAGACGGTAGCACTGAGATGGATACGAGAGAGGACAGCGGTCATGAAGGGTTACGCTACGTTGCACCTCATAAAGCGAACAGTACACACTTGTCCTGAACCGTGACATGCGTCCCCTAGTAAGGAGCGTTTGCATGTAAGAGACATTGCTTGCTAAAAGGTAAAATTAAATTATTCAGGCGTTTGTTTTTTGTCACTTTTGTTCCGAACGCCAGTCTCCCTCTCTGAACTGTGAATTTCAGAACATTTTGGCTGAATGTCATTGTGCTATCTATCATCGTCTGTTGTCAGAGTCCCTGCCACTCAAAAGGTCTCTGTACGGCCCTGCATCACACATTGCTACCTACTCCGTGGGAAACACTGAACAGTCCCTTAAACGCAGAATCTCAGTTCAGGTGAAGGCGTTTTTAATTTTAGTTGTAAAGCTACTAAATGTCATACTGCTAACAGTGTAGCAGCTTCTGTGAGCTGCATCAGCTTCACTTCTTCCTCTCATGTTGGCAGACTGACGCTACAGTGACTCACTACTGCCTCTCAAGTGGTATCATAAGACAGATATCTTTCAGTTGCTCATGGGGGAATTGTTGGTTCTCTGTAAATCATAAATAAGTCATAGGGTTTGGTCAAGACCTTCTCTATATGTAAAGTGTTTTGAGATAACTTTTATTATAATTTGGCAATATAAATAAGTGAATAAATCAATTAAATCAAATTGAATATCTTTGCAACACGATACATATACGTCTTTGATATAATATCATAATTGTTACTTCTTCACCCTGTTTCTAATATTAGTTCACTTTTGAAATGTTTTAAACTAAAAATCTGCCCATATCTTACACAATGCACCTTTAAGGTACAGTTACGAGGAAAAATGTGGGTGCTCATATATAATGAACTGCATTTAGTAATTTGAATTTGCCTGAAAGTAATACTTGAAAATGTTAGTGGAAGAGGTAAACAAATATAATCCAACAGTAACTAGCTTGGACAAATAACACAGGAACAAACTTCCAGAAAACTGCAGGTTGGCCACAACTCTTTATTCTTTTAAATGTTTTTAAATGTTCTGTGTGAAGCACTTTGAATTGCCTTGCTGTTGAATTGTGTTACATAAATAAACTTGACTTGTACAGGTATGTGATGAAGAGAAGATGTACTTACTTGTGTACTTCAGTGTGAACAGTCTGCTGGTAATGTCATACATACAGTAATAGTTAATTTAGTAGGCAGTATGCAGTACATTGAGTATGTAGTATGTGGTATGTTTGTATGGGATTTTGAACACAGCCAGAATGTAAATAGCAGTTTGCAGCCTGGTCCTGTCTCGGCAGAAGTGGAGGTAGAAGCAATATTACGGATCTTTATCACTCTCAGTGACCCTGACAAGCTGACATTTATTAAAGCCGGCCTCGCGGCACTTTACTTTGACTGTAATGTTTTGTCAATGAGAGTAAATGCCACCCCAGACGATCGAACAGTGTTTTAATCAGCATAGCAATAACTGTAGGAAAAATGGCAAATGCATTCATGTCTCTGGCCTAACAAAGATTTGAAACCCTACTAATAAAAACATGATTTGAGTCTGCTCTGTGAATGGTATTGACTGTCCAGATTGTAGAATTGGAGTTCCCCTCACCTGCCTTACAGCTGCAGATGAACAGAAAAAACATGTATTCAGGTCAGAAGAATAATTATTCATTTTTGTACATTGAATTCCATCTTACAGTCTGACAGTGTTACCTTTACAATTGTCATGGCCCTGATTCTGAGTCCCCTCTCTGAAAAAACACACTGGGCTGCTTTGTCACAGTGTCATTCAACAGGCTAGAGAGACAGAGATAGATATATAGAGAGAGAGCGAGATAGAGAGAGAGAGAGAGAGGCGAGGGAAATCGCTTCCATGCACTCTTTCTCTTTGACTAGTCTTTGGTGTGAAACCGCTCAATATTCTGGGTTTGGAGCAGCTGCTTTCCCAGATCAGTGGAGACTGAATACTTTAGATGAAGGTCTGTGTTCAGGCATGGTTGAAATGCAAATATTTCATGCCCCTAAAAATCAAATCATTGCAGTACCTGCTGAACCCAAAAGATAATATATATATATACATTTTTTTTAACCAGTGCACATGTGACTGCCTGGAGCAATGAGAGGGAGCACTACACAGATCTACAATGGATGTTCTACATGGACTGTATTATGCAGTGCTCAAGTGGCTATTAACACTTTAGTATGTTAAATAAATACATAAATAATATCAAAATAAACTGTTGGTTACATTGCTTTTTTATTTTTCATCTATGTCATTTTACAGTAATAAATGCCTGGAACTCTGTAGAACAAATTATTCAATTTTTCTTTTCCACCTTTATTTATTCAGGGGGAGGAACATCTCTTTTTCAGGAACATGCTGATCACATCCCAGTTGCACATTCACACCTGGAATCTGCCCGGTACAACCACAGTTTGATCTGCTAGCCACTGAGCAGCTCTGCTGGAGTAGTTACAGTTAAGATAATGAGGGTGGGGCAAACATGCTGCTTTACCACTTCACAAGATTTATCTTGCCGGTACAGGGATCACTGACTTTTCTAACCTTTAGGCCACAACTGCCATGTTGGAGGTCAACGTAAAGTCATGGTTAAATGTCAGTCAGTAATGCCTGTAATGATATACATATATAGTTCAACTGACTTGCCATAAAGTTCTTTACACACAGTGGGAGCTTGAGGAGTAAACAACACAAAATACTCTGCTGTGATTTTGTATTAAAACTATTCAAGTTGGCAGCGATATGAATGTGACAGTTGGAAAATGTGTTGTAAAAGAGGTTTGAATAGAGTTGTACCAGCAGCAACTGGTTCCTGATATATTCTAGGATGATGGTGGGACAGTGTGAGGTCCTGGGGAGGCTGCTGAAGCGTAAGGGGGAGATCGACAGTATATGTGTTGTGAGCGGACGAGAGAGTGATCAGAGCAGAGGAGAGTTCAGGTTTAGCGGTGAGGATA
Organism: Echiichthys vipera; assembly: GCF_963691815.1. Lineage (NCBI taxonomy): Eukaryota > Metazoa > Chordata > Actinopteri > Perciformes > Trachinidae > Echiichthys > Echiichthys vipera. Next base: position 3,402,838 of record NC_139835.1, read on the forward strand.
TCAAGTGAATATAGAGTAGAGTAGAATTGTTTTCTCATAATCCTGATGAGCAGGCGTAAATACGGTAAATAATAAAAATAACTTGTTCCATATTACATGTTTATATGTAGGGGGTTTTGCTGGATTAAAAGTGCAAAGTTAAACAATCTCTCAGGCAGTTTGAGATGATGATATTTTACGAGGCAGTGAAAACACACACACACACACACACACACACACACACACACACACACACACACACACACACACACACACACACACACACACACACACACACACACAGTGGTGATCAGCCACTACTGATGACTTCCCTGCCATTCCTCCCTACCGGTTCCTGGCATCATGAAAATGAATGTCCTGGCATCATTTATTTGGCACAGACTAGGGCTCAAAGGGGGAATCAGGGCACGTCTGCGTTTTGATTCTGATTTTATTTCAATATTTATGTATGTATTTCCTCATGGCTCTTCTCTATGTCTATGTGTGCTGTCACTGATGCAGAGGGTGGATGAGAGACAAGGGTCTGGACGTGTGTGTGGGAGAGGGAAGGAGTAATCTCTCAAAATGTCAGTGAGGTAATTTCATTTTTCTCTGAGCCATCAGAAGTTTGTCATTTGGCAATCACACTGTGTCAGGCTTTCTTCACCTCCCGAGTATTGCTCCATTTTGCCACGCATAACAAATATTCACAGGGAATGCGGGAGCTCAGGAATAGTAATGGAGTGCCATAAAATGATAGGATTGCACTTACTGTAAGTTTGTGTGTTTGTGTGTGTGTTCATGGGTGTGCTAGCGCGTTCATCTGTGAATCTGTTTGTAATCCCAAGCTTAATGCAACACTCTCTCTTCAAAAATTATCTCACATATTTTCAAGTACTTTGGATACATAAATATCAAATACAATTACTGTATATTCTAATGGAATCCGGTGCGGTACTCATTCCACAGTAAAGACACCAAACACACAGGAGTTACATTAAAGTATGTCACTTCCAGCAAACCTCATCGAGATCAACGAGGGAAAAACAGCATCACAAGCAGCATCAGCATCATAAAAGATTCGCAACGCGTTGAAACAGTATTAGAACGTCACAGGTGAAAGTTGCAGCAGTGTGAACAGACCAGTCTTGTCTGGACTCAAACCGGCTCATGTTTTCTCCTCAGACTCAGCTTGTCAAATCACCAGCAGATGGTTTTATAACGTAACACACATCACCTGTTTTAACAGCCAATCATGTCTTAGCAAAGTCTGCTGGTCAAGTCACTTTAAACCTGTCAGCTGGTTGAAAAGGCCATAATGGACGGAGGCTCAACAAGCATGTGAGAGAGACAAAGACGGAGAGAAAGGGTTGAGCAACAATACAATAAACAAGGAGAGGGAGCGCCAGCTGTAATCCAGTACAAAGCAGTGAATTGAAGAGTCAGTCTAAACTGGACTTTACAGGGAGTAACAAAGTCAGAGTCACATTAGAGATATTCTACTGCCACGTAATGATTTCATGTGACTTGTCTAACTGATTTCCATAAATAAGGAAAACAAAACTGATTGTATTGGTTCTGTACTGCCTCTCTCTCATAACCGATTGTATCGGTTTTGTTTGTAAATATAAGTTTTCATTGTAATAGCAATGAGTTATCAAAAAACTAGAAATGTGTGTGCACATTACAAAACATTTTATCCGTAGGTTATAGTATGCCTATTTTTGAGACAGACTCCTCCCCTACATATAAAATATATTGTGTCACTGAATGATGACATGACTATACGGGTATACATTTTCCTGGATTACAGGATAAGGTATTTGATTTATATTGTCTCAGGAGGCAATCCAATCAGTTTGGATTATATTAGAGGGGAGACCATCAAAGCATTATGACAGGGAAGTCACTGTCCTTCCAGGCTGCCATTCCCTATTGACATGTACAGTGTCTTTTCTACAAATTATTTTCATATTTTCACACCCCTACTGCTCTTTGGCAATGCATGGTCAGACGACATGCTTAAAATCCCCAGGGTGAAACAATCCACAATTACTATTCATCACATGTGTGATGTTTAAATGGTTGAGTTGCCTTTTCACTAAAAAATATATCCAATGAGGACAATAGCGATCATCCTTTATCCGTAATATAATATAATATATCTGTATTACATCTTTGGATTACATCCAGCATTTGTCCTGTAGTTTTAGTGTAGGGTTTTATGGCAGAGCTTTCCATTACACCAACTGCTGGCAATACAGCTGACCAGTCATTTCAGTCCAGCTGACTTTTTTGTAATTTTATTTTTTAATTCTTATAAAGTGGATTTGATTTGATGAAGTTATGATTTGCTCTGTGTGTACATGTTATGAACACTAGCATCCACGTTAAAACAATCTATCTGTATCATAGACTGTATATAAAGAAGGATGGCTTTACAGCTCCCTGAAAGCATGAATGTATAAAGAGAACTGGATACAGTGTTCGAGGTGGCTACTTCCGAGTTAGCGCTCTGGCTAATTTATATGAGGATTAAATAATTTAATCGTGCAGCTCTTCTAGACTTCACAAATGTTAGCGGACCGAATCGATCAAACTCTGATAAGGAAAAAAATCATTTTGTGGAGGTTGTGACGTTAACCACTAAATTACAGATCTCTCTTTTGCCATGTTAGTCAATGGGAAAAAGTATTTTGGGGCCCAATGGCATCAAGCAGCAGACATAGAAGCTTTAATTCTACCATTTGGTCATTGTCAAGTTGACTTCAAAGCTCGGCAAAAGTGAAGCCAAAACATCCGAAAGTCCTGCAACCTCCACATTAGCGGATTAGATATGAACCAAACTAAAAGATCAAAGTACACCCCAAATAATTTTTTCCAAAGATGTTTTTATTTTCATTTAAGGTAGTTTTTATCACACTGATTGTTTGTTCGAGTGTTCATTTTTCTGATGAGTATGGTTTTAATTAGTTGATGCTCTAACAACAGGGTTAAACGTCATGGCTGACAGCTGTGATTGGCTCGTGATTGGTTAGACTTTAATAGCGCCCAATCCCTACTGTGCAGACTTTTGTACAGTGGGAGGAGCTGGAGATGTATCGTCCAGAATATGGTCTGTCCCTCCCCCACATGCTCTATATGAATGTGTGTGCACACTCAGGTGAATGTATGTCGTCTTCAGTGTATAATTGATATGTATAAAAAACGGATGACCAGATAAATTAAGTTGCATCCTCATTAGGCTACTACTACAGAAAACACCGGTTACTTGTCCATAAGCATTAAAGTCCACTGAAATGTTGCATTTTCTTTTCCATATATGCCACAGAGATGTTTATGGACTTAATTAATGCACAAATGAATGAATGCTTTACATTGCACTTTTTACAGCCCACCAACTCAGTGCTTCTTAAACAGACAAAGTTGCCAAAGTAACAGGCATATGTCATATGAGGATTTTTTTTTGCCATTGACCAATTTTACAAAACTAATGTCATATAAAACCCAATCATGTTAAAATATGATGTAATGGAACTCCCTGCAGTAATATCAAGTGAGTTTTCCACATCATACATTTACATTTTTGGTTGTCATTGAGTCATTTTCTCCCACTTTTAGTGTAACAAAGTGTAAGTTCATTCATCATACCTGCTTACTACACATAAGTGTGGAATATATCAATAGGGAGGTAAGGGCAGAGGAAAGATGCCGCCCAAAAGGAAGCTAGAGTGTATTGGAAATCAACAAATAAAATTATGATCAGCTGATCAAGTATTTAAGAATGAATATATTGCCAATAGAAGTTTTGAATTTGTTAAAATTTAATTCAAATTAATTTAAGAGTATTCTAAGTTAAAGTTGTACTGTGTGAGATTTCCATCTATTTAATTGCCTTTTGAGTTAATATCATAGAGTGAGTTAAAACAATGGTGACTGATCATATGACCAACTAATGAAAGCGCTTGTTGCCTTTTTTCTGAGTATTTCACTATCTGTGGCAAAATTCACATGCTATATGTAAATAAGCCCCCATGTTAGTGACGCTGCTTACAGTGGTTGGTCTAATGGCCCAGATCGTCACTAACGGTAATGCTGCATTCACTTGTAACCGAAAATTGGAAATTCCAACTTCTGAGTCAGGCTTGTCGTAAGGGCAGAAGTCTAATAGGAACATGAGTGTGTATGGATTTAAGGGGAACATATGTAGTAGAGAGGTGAATGTGTTTCAATAAAGTTTACAAAAGGGAAAAAAATATATACAATTTTCAACACACATAGTGACCATGAACGTGTCAAGATGGAGGCTCTGAAAGAACAGGCTCACCTCCAGTTACATCTTAGTGCCACAGAGGCCGCTAGAAACAAAGTATCTCAAATCTTATGGAGTACAACTTTAAAGCTGATCTCGTCTCATCTCATCTTCATCCGCTTATCCGGGGTCGGGTCGCGGGGGCAGCAGCTTTAGCAGGGGACCCCAAACTTTCCTTTCCCGGGCCACATTAACTAGCTCTAACTGGGGGATCCTGAGGCGTTCCCAGGCCAGTGTGGAGATATAATCTCTCCACCTAGTCCTGGGTCTTCCCCGAGGCCTCCTCCCAACTGGACGTGCCTGGAACACCTCCCTAGGGAGGCGCCCGGGGGGCATCCTTACTAGATGCCCGAACCACCTCAACTGGCTCCATTCAACGCAAAGGAGCAGCGGCTCTACTCCGAGTTCCTCACGGATGGCTGAACTTCTCACCCTATCTCTAAGGGAGACTCCAGCCACCCTCCTGAGAAAACCCATTTCAACCGCTTGTACCTGCGACCTCGTTCTTTCAGTCATGACCCAGCTTTCATGACCATAGGTGAGGGTAGGAACGCAGATTGACCGGTAGAGCTTTGCCTTCCGGCTCAGCTCTCTTTTCGCCAAGGTGCGGTACAGTTAACAGCAGAACCCTGCAGGTCCAGAGCCAGACAGGACAACAGGAGATTCATGCAGGTCAACAATAGACCAAGGCAGGACCTCACAGACACAGTCAGATTAAAGAACATTATCTCTACATCAGTTCCTCGCTTGCTGTTATTTTCCAGAAGACTCTTCACTCATCTTACACCTGCTCAGGTGTGTGCTCTGCCTTTTGGAATACTGAGGAGTCCAGAATAAAGGAAGGGAAAGGCAAGACAGGCTTGAAACATGGTTGCCTCACTAAAAGGCCCATTTCTTATTCACAGGAGACAGGTCTGAGGTGGTTGGTCTACAATGAAGGGAAGGGAATGTTCTACTTGATATGCAGATACATACACAATGCCTACAATAAGTTTATTAAACAGAGCACATTCAACCTCTCAGCTTCCACAAATTTCAGAAACTGCAATAAAAGATCCATCTACATCTACCATACATAAGGAAACACATCTAAAAGAGATGGAGCAAAGACACTCCTCCCTGGCTGCTGAGTATCAATCAGCAAAAGAAGATAGAAACACAGTCACAAAAACATGTTTCTTTCTACATACTGCCTTTGCAAGGAAGAAGAGGCAAACTGCAAGTTACTATCTCTGCTAGAGAAAAACTGGGGCTCTCATGAATGAAAAGAAGAAAAAACTTACTTCAAAGGTCAAGGATACACAGTATGACACAGTATGCCAACCACAAGGTTGGTGGTTCCTCCTGTGCACGTATATGGCCGCACTTACACTGTCTATTAGTACCGTACACTGAGCTTTAGGGTGATTGCCCCCCCAGGCCCATTTGTACTCACATTACTTGAATGGATCCAGGCTGCTGTGCAAATAGCTTAAGTGTCATCACCCCTCTAGGATTTAGTTTTGTCAGACTGTTTTTGAATGTTTCATCTGTCCGAATCTGCAGAAAACACGACACCTCTGTCCGTTGTGGGGAACAGACACATATAAACAGACATCACCTCCCTCAACTGGCCGCGGCCGGAAGGCGAGCCGTGCCTGGGCGCGGTACAGTTGCACTCACACTGGTCAAACGAACTAGACTTTATTCATGAACCGTGCTAGGGCACGGCATGAATGGACAGTGTGAGTGCACCCTAAATGTCCTTGAACAAAACCCTGAACCGCTAATTGCACCAGACAACTTTCAGCAGCCCACTGCTTCTTTGGATGGGTTAAATTGAAATGTAACCAAGTTGTAATAACAATTGTTTGTGACCATAGACTGTATAAAACATGGACATAGCATACCCATCGATGTCCGTTCTCTCAACTTGATCCAATCGTCCTCGCCTACAGGAGTCGCCATCTTGTCAGACTTTAACTCTGCCTCATTTCCTCCTACCAAAAAAAGGGAATGTATGTGACGTTGGGGGGAGGGAGATACAACCATCTGGCTGACGTATAATTCAGAGGAGAAGTGAGGGCCAGAGGCAAGCTGTCACTCAAGAGGCCACGGCCCTAATTATTCATAAACTTTAGACTCCATTAAATTAAAAATTAGCCTGGTACAAAAAAATTCACCCCCCTCAGTGTTGTCATGGAGATATAACCTAAACATACATTCAAGGAATGTACCAGACCTTAAATAGGTTTAATTATGCTGTGAAAGCGGCCTGTTTAACCAATGAGAAACTGCTCTATTATGAAACCCTGTGAGAACTGCAGTTTTTAGCACTTCATTATTGGATCAACCAGGAAGTCGCTGTGGTGGGGGCTTGATGTGAACATCAGACTGTGTAGTGATGGAGCAGTTACTCATTTAAATTGGTTGTCGACATCATTGAACCCATCACAGAAGTCATCAAATGAATTAAAACCGTGTCGATTACTAGCTCAGAAACTCTGTGGTTTTAGTTCAGATGGAGCATGTGTGATCACAGGATCCAAATCATGGGTTACCTGAAGAATACATCTGTGATCATTATTCATATTAACAGTGATAATCACCATCTAAAGTGCTCCTGCATGTGTTCTTTTGCAACGTAAGAACTAATATTGTTGGTACTACTGATGCTTAACAAAATGCAGCCTCATTTATATACCATGTCCAAGATCTTTCAGAAAGACTATATGTTATTCATGTGGGGGTCCTCCTCTGCTGTATTATACTGATGTGCAGAACACAGCAGTGTTTCCACACACGCACACATGTTACTTGTGTAGCTCACACAACTGAGAGTAGAAGCACACATGCTGCTGGGACAGCTGTATCCTGCTAATTGGCAAAAGAGCACAGAAGTTCAAATGTACAGTACATCCAGCACACAGACTTGATTGGCAGCACCACTGTTTTATCTCCCCCCACCTGCTCTAATCCAAGGAAAAAAGCAGAGAAAAAAAATGATGAATCAATGCCAAATAAGATCTAGCCCTGTAAGAAAAATAAAAGCTGTCTTAAAGAAAAAAACACAAGGGTGTAGATGGGGAAAATAATCAAAAAGCAGATTCATGCATTGGGCCTCCACACTGGAACAAAATAACAAATACAAGAGGGATATAAATCAGATGAAAGACTCTGTGGCATTTGGTAACCAAGGGGGCCTTCTCTCTATTTGTGAGAATAGCACAAACACACATATGAGGTGAACCATATTGAATTGAGTAAAGTAAAGGTCAGAGTCTACAACATGGGGGCAGGAGAAAGCGCACCTTCAACCTGCTTTCCAGCTTGTTATGCATCAATTTTTATCTGGCAAACATTCCATCATGACAGTTGACCTTATCTCAGCACCCTGAAATATGGGCGTCAGAGCACTTGATCGAAAGCAAATTCATTTTATGAGCTGTACTGTAATATTTTTATTTAATTCACAGCTAAATGTCAGGGAAGATGCTGGTTGGAGGTTTTCCTTCGCCGGTGTTCTAAACAATGTGTTCCACCTGACGGGGCTAAATCCATATCTCTGATTCTAATAACTCTCACTCGTCTCACACAACTTGTTAGGCTGATTTGTTGCTTGTAGAATGTCATTCGTTTGTTCGAATCATTTATAGAAACTTCCTAGATTCTATATGGGTTATGTTAAGACGTGAACATGCAGTACAAGCTTAATTTAAATGTTACATGTACACAAGCCCCTGCCAATATCGCGGTGACTATGGAGCACAGCATTTGACATTATTTCAAAATGTGGCTAGAGCATTGTTGATTAAACCGTGTACTGTATGTGTGATGACCAAATGTGTGTATGGCTGATATAAAACTACAGGAAATGTGTTTTTTTTGCATTGTTAACCTTGCCACCACCCATTAGAACCATCATCAATAATTATTGAGGCTTCTCTGTACTTCCTTTAGCTCCATTTATCATATGTCACTAGTGCAGGAGGGTGATTATGAGCAGTTTGGTAATGTTACATCACATCACATAAAGGTATTAAAGTGCGGGCCACTGCAACTTCATGGACATTACATTATTGTGATTTATATGCTCATTATTTGCTAGATAGATGTGACAGTGGACAATATCAGTAGCAATAAGCAGTGCAACAGTGGATTCTTTTGTTTTACTCAATGGGAGATATTTTTTAATGCTAAAATATACATTTTAGTATTGGCTTCAACAATCCAGTTTCCATCGGGCTCTAATATCAATTTCGGAAATCATCTTGAATTGGTATAATAAGAAGACAATTAGGGAACCCTATACTCTAAATCTACCATTCCTCAGAATAAGACAATTGAATGCACACAGAAACCAGAAAGAACACACAGAGAAAACAGACCAACTTTCGAATTATTGAAAACACATAGGAGATGAGAGAAAAAATAAAATGTGCTGGAAGATCTTGTGTTGTACTGGAAAACTATTTCAACATTCTCTGATTTTCTTTTAGATAAGAATGAACTACTAGGCTATCTATCAGAGCTCCTTTAAATAAAAAAACAATTCCTGAAAAAAACAAAATCTGGGGGGCCATGTTAGTAGTTTATGGATGAGAGTATTTTGATCAGGCTGCTCTCGATTTTGTTGTGGAAACGCTGTGAACATAAAAGGAGAGACACAACAGAGAGGAAAACGGATGGGGAGATAACAAGAAGATGAAAAAAGACAGCTAAGTCGAGTAAATACAGGGAAAAATAGTTACAGTAAAATAAGATACCAACTTGCATTTGTCTTGTTTAAGCTCTATTAATTAGCACATGTCTGAAGTCAGTGAGAGCGGGAGTGACTATGCTACATGCATATGTAGGTACTTTAGGTTTAATTGGATCAAAAGTGTTACTATTAAATTAAATATTTGAAAAAGAAAATGAATAAAGAAAAATTACTACAAATTAATAACTTTAATTTATTAAAAACTTCACACAGAGAACCAATTACATGTAGGGCCTTGACTCACGTTCAGATTATGAGATTGAGTATTCTCAATTAACTTATCGTTAATCAAGTAAATATTAGTTATCACCAATAATTATCAAAGATAATAATAAAAATTACTCTAGTTAAACCAGAGTTCCTCGGGGCACCACCGTCATAGACGGAGTGACAACTAATATAAAAGTCTCATTAAATATATTAAACTACTAATTAAGGGTTGAACACCGATAAATGTAATAGTTTAATTAGTTGAAGGATTTAAAAGTTATTTTCTTAGTAGAGGCTGGCTCATTCATCTTTGTGTAATATTAAATAAACAGACATATGGTAAACACAATAAACTAACTAAAGCTAACAGCAAATGTGTGTGTTTGTGTGTGTGTGTATGTGTGTGTGTGTGTGTGTGTGTGTGTGTGTGTGTGTGTGTGTGTGTGTTTGTGTGTGTGTGTGTGTGACAAAGAGGAGAGGTGGGGGCTTGGACCTATAGTGGCCCTGAGGGGCAAGTCACTACAGCAAATAGAAAACCACAATGACAAATCTGAAACCACAACAACAAATCTGAAACCACAACGACAAATCCAAAACCACAACGACAAATTGGAAATCACAACGACAAATCCAAAACCACAACGACAAATCCCAAAAACACAACGAAAAATTGGAAATCACAACAACATTAACTTAAACCGGAAAGGGTAGGTCTCTCTGATCAGAGGATGGACCCTCCTGATTGGACAGACGGACTGTCTGTCTTTTAACAGGGAGAGAGAAGTGGAAAACCCGGAAAAGAGCCTATTTTCAAAGCATGAGTATTTCCGAAGATACTTTCGCTATTATTAAGGATTATTTTTGATGCAGGGCATCCGTACGGCATGACAGATGATATGTTGTCAACCAACCTAAACATCAGGATGAGTATATCGGATTATGTAGGAAGTACTTCAGCAAAAACACTAGCTGCGCGTTAAACGCAACCTTTGCTAACGGCAGATAGCCGAGTAGCTGCCCTGGTCCATGCAGCTCTGTGAGGACGGCATGTCTCACCTCATCTGGATGTGAACCGTTTTCTTCTGTACAACCCTGCTTCTCTCAAACGTGACTTTCATTATGTACTGCTACACTACGTGTATGGGGCTGTAACAAACAGCAGGAGAGCGAGGACAGAGATAGAACTAATTTATTATTTTATGTTTTATATGAAATGTTGACTTATCTCTGAACTTGCAAATACGACTAAATAGATAAATAGTAATATTAAAAAAGGGTATCCTATAAATAAAACAGTAAATTTAAGACCATTTTAAAACAATCTGGGTTATTTTCTGTACTATTTTTTAAGTATGAGATCATCATTACCTATATCTACCTTTGAAATGTTTCTCTCATTAACTGTAGATATTGTGTCCATATAACCACGCACTATTATTACACAGCTAGGATGCAGGTCGTCTGCTCGGCCTGCACTCTAAAAAGTAATTCAGGGCCTTAGTATATATCACAATAATAAAAAAGTATATTATCTTGATAAAATCTCTGAAAATCACAAAACTGATTATTTCACTCCGATCTATCAAAATAAATGCTTAAAAATCCAACAGTTAATTTTGCCTTATATTTATATCTATTTTTTAAATTTATTTCACAAAAAAAATTAGTATTTGACAAACAAATTATAATTTAAAGATATCCTTAATATTTTCAGTAAATACCAGTCAGAATATTTGAGTATGGAGCAATTATACCAATCGGTTTCAAGAACTTTAATTATTACTTACTCTAACTCAATAGTCTTCATCTCTAACAACAACTTAAGAAATTGAGTAGTTTTTACACGGAAGGTCATGACGTGCCGCCATTCCCGCGCAAAGAGAGTGGAACCATGGGATATCTACCCTGCTTTTTGCAACAACGTTTCAGAGACACCGCGGTGAAAATCACTTGGAGGACTCCATATGCCGGTAAGTAGAGACTAGCAAAATGTAATTAAATAGCGACCCTTTCTTCCTGCACATAAACTTCATTGTTTTGTTTTTTTAAAACGTTGACCACCATGCTGTTGTACATTAGCTAACTTCGTTAACCGTTTTCTAGCCACCAAATTGCTCAGCTAACACACGGTTTATTCAGCTAACACACAGTTGTTTTTGTTTTGTTTTTTTAACCAAAAAATGGGTGTAAAATGACTAATTTATTCGTATTTTAGGGCTACTCAACATGCTCAGACATGACCAAATTTTTCATCAGGGCATGCTGCGCTAGCGCAAGTGGTGAGGTGAGGGAGGGGGTGCGGCAGCGGCGGCGACTGCAGGCGTGAAAATCACCTTTCGGCCAAATTCGCCGTTGTGAAACCAATATACGTGACCTATGTGAATCGCGTAGATCCGATGAGAAAATATTTTTATGGGGGGCATGGAGGTGTACGAGAGATTATCGGTGAACTGCGAACATATGCGCGCTTTGAATTCGATAAAAACAACGTTTCTAAAATCCCTACAAATCATTTTCAAGACGTGTCGATGATGCTGAGGTGAAGCGACTGACTGGAGGTTAAAGGTAAAGTACGTTGCATTCTCTGTCAGAGAGACGACGAATTTGTCAAAATAAGAGCATTACATTGCACCCAATTGGAGTTTAGAACGGGATTCTTAGCGGGGGGCTTTTAATATGAAAGTAGCGATAGTACTTAGCTTGTTTGACACAATCAAACCCAGAGACCGAGGAGACGCTGCAACTCCTGGATCTCAGCGGCTGTCCAGTGGGTCGCACAACAGTGCAGGTCATCGACACCTCCGCTCATCTCACGCAGGGGCCGGCACATCGACGTCTCGGATTCAGATAGCCTCCGAGGCGGAACATTAGCGGACCAGAACAGACTTCCAATATACCGCCTTGTGTCTAAATTAGCAGTTTGCTGCCCAGTATAAAAACGGCTAATAACTATGCAAACAATTGCAGCCATGCACTGCAGGCACACTGTGGTGCAGGTCATAGCATCAACACAGTATAGCCAGCACCTTCCTTTCAAGCAGAGAGACAGCAACTTCTTCACAACCCATATTCACCTTGTCAAAACACACTCTTTAAGGACTTGCTTTTTTCATTCTGCAGCAGATTGCGCTATTGAAGTTGTGCTGTTGCGCATGTCATGAGAGAAGTTGTCAGTCTCATATATAGCATAATGTGACCATGTATAGATAGTATTATAGAGCTGAAAATGGCTTAGTCCACAGGGGGTTAACATGTAGAATGTATATTATAGAAGAGAAACACACATTTCAGGACTGCTGATTTTCAGTCTCCTTTCATATTTAATAGAAGGGGACAATTCCAGTAATATTCTCAGCTGTCAGGATTTTTGTGATATTTTTGAGGGAACACTTGATGTCCTAGAGCAAGTAAAGGTTGAAATTTTCTGTCAAGCACGTTAAAAATTTTAAAGTCTGCTTTACAGCACCAACACTGCTAATGGTGAGAAAGTGAATGAAGACATAACAACAGATAAGGTAAATGGCATCTATTTATAATGTACAGAAGGATTAGGTGTTTACATTTTGAAAAAAGCGACCTTTCTTTTTCCCCATATTGCATGAAACCTGAGCTAAATTAAATTTCAAGAAATAATTGTATCTTCTTCTTAGTGTATATTTTCTATTATAGTTGTAGATATAATTTACATCAATATGTACATGAAATGGGGTATAATTTTTATAGATCTGTATGAAAAAACATATTGGTCCAAAAACTATGTACATGAATGGAAATGGTATTAAATTAGTCTTTTTGCTCCGTATTGTAACACTGTTTATCATCCTTTTTAAGGTGGCGGCTCATGGGTTGGAAATGTAAGATCTGCACATTTGAGGATTCTTCAAAAGGGGAGCTTCTCAAGCATTATCGAGTCACGCACCTTTGGTCGTGGCTATTCAGTACCCTGTCTTCATTTAAGCTGTCCTTGCTCCTTTAAGACATGGGGTGGCCTGCGAACACACTTGTCTAGATCCCACAATTCACAGGAAACTGAAGAGTGTGAAGGTGTGCAATCTTTCAGATGTAAAATTTGTGACTCATTTTATCCTAGTACAAAAGACTATTTTCAGTATATTAATTCCCACTTAAAAAGACATGAAAGCATAGAATGTGCTTTTAACGGATGTGATTTCAAGACAAACATATATGGGACTTATGCAACACACAGAAGTAGAAAACACAAGTCCCATACATGGAAAGACTTAAAGACCGATGTGATCGCAAAGCATCCCGTTACTACTGAGAATGAAATTGACTTGCCAGTGTTGGAATCTTATGGTCACGTTGATAGCACCTTAGAGTTGGGTTGTGAAAGGGATACTTCAGGTGAAATAGTGAAAAATGTCGGTTCTCTCTTGTTAAAATTGGAAAGCATCTATAATGTCTCTGGCAAATGTGTTGATGACTTGGTGGAACAGCTTCAGTTTGTCTGCACATCATCCACTCAGTATATTCAAAATTTAGTGAGTGAAACTTTTACAAAGAATAATTGTGCTGTGGATGAAGCTATTGTTAGTGAATTGGTAGACAAACTCTATCACTCCAATCCTTTTACTGCAGCCTTGGGTCCTGATGGTCCCTTTTCTTCTAAATTTAAGAGGGTAAAGTATTATAAGGAAAATTTCAGTGTAATTGAGCCAGTAGAGTATATTTTGGATCCAGAGGAGAATTGCAGCTTTCAATATGTTCCTGTACTTCCATCCTTACTGCAATTGTTTAGAAATGAAGACATCGTAAACAGGTTATTGACTAAAAATTCAGACTACTCACAGTTGGCATCCTTCCGTGATGGTAAATATTTCAAGCTAAATGAATTTCATGCTAATGAGGAGTTCAGTATTTCACTTATACTTTATGTAGATGATTTTGAAATCTGCAATCCTCTTGGAACTTCGCGGAAAAAACATAAAGTCACAGCAGTTTACTGCGTACTAGCCAATGCACCACCTGAACTGAGATCACAGTTAACATCAATTTATTTAGCTCTCCTTTGTAAAGCAAATAATATAAAAAAATTCGGCTATGAAACTGTTCTTGAGCCTCTTTTGAAGGATCTCACAACATTGGAGAGGGAAGGAGTTTTTTTGCCTCAGGTTGGCAAAAATATCAGAGGTACTGTTTTTTGCGTTTCAGCAGACAATCTTGGTGCGCATTCTTTAAGTGGACTTGTAGAAAACTTTTGTGGACATTATATCTGTAGGTTTTGTATTGGCGACCATTCTGACTATCAGCAAAAAGAAGTACATTCAGGAGTGTGAGCCTCCCTGCTCACAGGACAGACGGAAATGAGAGACACAGCGTTTGTCAGCGGTTAACCGTTTATTGTCCGCTTCTTCCCCCCCCCCAAACGTGACTCAACGTCTTTTACGCTGTACGGACGAGCGGCCGTCCCTCTGACGGCCGTGGTCCGGTGTCTGCTGCCTCTTTGTTCGGTCCCCGCTCTGGTCCTCCCATAGGACCCAGTCTACTGCAAGAGACAGAACCAGGTTACAAACGAGCTTATATAGCTGACTGATTACCTGATTCTGTCCAGCTGTCTGATCACCGGCCGAGCCACTCCTCCCTCTCCTCCAGCAGTCGACACCTTAACCACACCCCACTGCCACAAGGAGCTTTTCCATCAAGAACAAAAGAGAACTATGATTTACATGTAAAGTCTGTAAAAAGAAATCCTGCTCTGGTACACTGTTGTGGTGTGAAGAAAGGTTGTCCCATCACTGAGAAATTAAGTCATTTCCATTTTGTAACCGGGTACCCACCAGACCTTCTACATGACCTTTTTGAAGGCATAATTCCTTTGGAACTGGCACTGTGTCTTAATGTGTTCATCCACAAGAAGTACTTCACCCTGACACAACTTAATAAGTCCATCACTCAATTTCCGTACAAATTTACTGATAAAACTGATCACCCCCAACCTATCCCAGCAAATTTAGCCTCTCGTAAAAGTATTGATGGGAACGCCAGTGAAAACTGGACATTGTTAAGATTATTATCATTCATTATTGGTGCAACTATACCACTGAATGATCCAGCATGGCACGTTCTCATGATTTTGAAAGATATAACTGAGCTTGTAGTAGCCCCCATTCATACTGAGGAAAGTATTTGCTACCTAGACACGCTTATATCAGAACATCGTCACAGGCTGTTAGAAGTTTTCCCAGATCAAAAATTGATTCCAAAGCATCATTTTTTGGAGCATTATCCTGATTTGATAAGAGGGTTTGGTCCTTTGGTTAGCCTCTGGACTATGCGATTTGAGGCAAAACATAGCTTCTTTAAGCAAGTTGTTAGACACACAAACAACTTCAGAAATGTATTGATGTCACTTGCCTCAAAGCACCAAATGATGATGGCATACAATTCACAAGAAAATGCTTTGAAACCTGCGGTGTGTGTCACAAAAATATCATCTCTTCCATTAGACATACTTGATACAGAAATTCAGCAGTCTTTCAAGGCAGTTTATCCAACACAAACCTCTGTGAATTTGACCAATGTGGCCATACTCCATGGAACTAAATATGCTGCTGGGATGGTTTTGCCTTATGGGTCAACTGGTGGTATACCTGATTTTGTTATGATTTCACAGATTGTTATTGTAGATGGCAGTGTCAGTTTCATTGTGAAATGCTTAACAGCTGGTATGATGAACATTATAGGGCATTTATGTTAGACCACTCTAGGAAAATGACCCTGGTACAGCATAGTGAAATTGGGGACACGTATCCCTTGACAGCATATTTTGTGGGAGGAAAACTCATGGTGACATTGAAACGTCACATTGTTTGCCCAGTGTTAGGTGATAAGTCTGACTCTTAAATGTCTAACACCTTCCCTCCTTCAGATTGTTTTTTTTCTGTTTCTGTCCAGATGGATACGGTTGCCCTGAAAGTTATTATAGAACACCGGAGTGAAAAGCTTACACTGTCCTCAGGAATACCCAGCACTGTAGAACAGTTACATGAGACTGTAAAAGAGACATTTGGACTCATTGAGAATTTTACCCTGCATTACTTGGATGAGGACTTTGGTGATTACTTCACTCTCCATTCTACCAAACTGATTAAACACAAGGGGACGATCAAAGTTGTGATTATTCCATCTGTAGTTCTTACATTAAGTGCTTTGACTGAAAACCAGACAGATGTAATGAATGACAGTTCAAGCTCTGCTACTGATGCAACGGCAGATTC
This sequence comes from Echiichthys vipera, assembly GCF_963691815.1. Classification (NCBI taxonomy): domain Eukaryota; kingdom Metazoa; phylum Chordata; class Actinopteri; order Perciformes; family Trachinidae; genus Echiichthys; species Echiichthys vipera. The sequence continues at coordinate 3,419,318 of NC_139835.1, forward strand.
AGTGTCTTCACAAGACACAATTTTCCTATCCCCATGAGGAAGCCCTCAGACGACATCATGGCCAAAGGAAATCATCATTCCACTTTTCTCTGTGGCAACAGAGACAGTACTGAGGAATGCCAATGAAGAGTTTGTCAAAGATGGTACTGTGCTGAACAATACTCGGATTCGATCTGAAATCATGGAAAAATTAGCTGACTACATGTACAGCTACACACCCTACCCCACGGGCCTTCAGATCGGTGAGGTGGCAGAGGCTTTAGTCAGAAAGCATCCGTGCCTGACAGAGCTAGGCAGTCGTAACGGCTGGCTTGGATGAATGTACAGTCTAAAATACAAGATGGGAAATTACAGGTCGAAGCTCCGAAACCTTGGAATTCCTGAGGTTGCCTGCAACTCACTTAAGAACAAACACCCGGATGACAAGTCTGCTGCAAAAAATATAAAAAAGCACGGAAAGGAGTAGGGATGCTCGATATTGGCTTTTCTGCCGATATCCGATATTCCGATATTGTCCAACCCTTAATTTCCGATACCGATATCACCCAAACATAGTTTTCTTTTCCCAGACTGAGTAACCGGCCGTAACTTGGCAAATAATACAATCAATAAATTAGCAGTTAAGCTCAACATGCTAACCTGTAGTGGATCTAACGGATACAGCACCAGAAATTAGCTTCTCGACGTGACAGTAAACAAGGCTGTACAGTTCGGGTCAGCACCGGTCTGAGAAATATATTCGCCTGGGCGTTATACAGACATAACGGGGCTCCAGGAACTCCACACGTTTGGTGAATCCGGCATCTTGAATGATAGAAAAAGTTTGTTTCTCGGTGTCGGCTGTTGCTTCTTCTCATCACTTTGCTGCACAGATGTAGCGTTTAACTCCGCATTATTCTTCTTCAGGTGGGTAATCAAATGTGATGTATTAAAGGAAGACGCCTTGTTTCCTCCTCTCATAACTAACGCCTTGCAGTCATTGCAAAGCGCACACTTACTGTTAGTAGGTGACACTTGGAAATACTTCCAAACCTCGGACATCTCATGCACCGGGCGAGCTGAAGCTTGTTAGCCACGGTTAGCAACCTACGAGTGAAGCGTGTTGTTGTTGTTATACGTCATCAAGCACGCGCCTGTAAACGGCCCGTGTTGCATTCAGGTACACTCGGAAATGCTGAAGCCTACAGAACTTACATCGGTTGTAAAAACCCGATACCGATAATTCCCGTTATTACATTTTTAACTAAATATCGGCCGATAATATCGGTGGGCCGATATTATCGGACATCCCTAGAAAGGAGAAGTGGTGTTTCTCCCACACTATACTGCAGGAGACAGTAAGGAACAACAAGAGCTGGACCGAAACCAACTTATCGCTGAATCAAAGAAGAGAGACAGCACAGTCATCAAGGACTTGATGTGCAGAACCTTTGCACATAGGAGACATGATGTTGTCAGCCTACAGATGAGCATCAGTGACATCAAGGACAGATGGCCCGCCTTGTTTGATGTCTCGCAAGTGAGTAATTGGAATTGTTGTAACAGAGTGGTCAACACATATTGTGGACTGAAAACCTGCATGTTTCACAGTTACACACTCACCGGCACGTCATTAGTTAGACCTATGTCATCTAATGCAATCAATCAGCTCTGCCACACATACATTTTCAGTTTTTGTTGATATTGTCAGAAAGGTGATAATTATACTTTGTTTATTATTGAGGTTGTAGTGGGTGGTGCTGCGGTGCAATACATTGAAAAGTGTTCCTAATATTTTGTCCCTCTCAACGTATGATAATAGATTGGACAAAAGTATAAGGACACCACTCAATATAATGCACTCCAATACACCACCATCCACGATGACCTCGATGATAAACAAACTATAATTATCACCTTTCTTACAATGTCAACAAAAACTGAAAATGTATCAGCTAAGTAAAGAGAATTTATGGCTGAGCTGTTGTATTGGACTGCATTAGATTGCACAGGTGTACCTAATAAAGTGGCTGGTGACCGTACATCCTACTAAGAATTATAATGGAACAGTCACCAGTTCTTTTCTCTTTTCTCATCTCTCTCTCTTTCAGGTTAGCGCAGAGTTTCAGAGGATCACCACACTGAATCTTGAGCCAAAATTCATGGCAATGTTGGACTTCTATACACCTAAACTGCTGTCCTTGTTTCAAGCGAAGAAAGGTGCTGGAGGAGAGCGACATCGGGCACAAATGAGTGTTCTACTTCAGGTATTAAAATTTATCCTCCACCTATTCAATTTATACCTTATCTGCAATAATCATAATTCCACCTGTCTCATTCACATTTCTCTCCTTTAATTAACATCTATAATTACCTATTCGTATCCTAATCAGACAACTTATCTTTATCCCCTCTGACTCTCCCTCATTCCTCCTCCTATCTTCCAGCCATCCTTAACAGTTCTTGCTTTTTCTTCCTTAGTTTTCTGTCCCTCAATCTCTCACATCCTCTGCACACCATTTTACGTTTTGTTTTATTCTGACATCACTACACTCCAACTCTAGTTAATTTTTTCTAATGTAAATTCTATTGAAAGGTTTGACATCAAAGTTTTTCCAAAAAAATCAAAGCTCTGCTTGAATGTGTAGAATTGCATTTTATTAGTTGCTGAAAGACTTTTTGTTCTGCAGAGTGGAATCCCTATTCAACAGACACGTGAGGTTGTCATCCGATGTCTCATTGACCATCTGGCAGAGGATGCCAGTGTCTTGTTCAAGGACTTTGAGGTTAGTGTAATACTGTAGTTTTCGTTATTTTTAACAATTTAATCATGGGTGACCATAGAGTTGGTGCAGTACAGTTTGTTTTTTCCTTACCACACACAAAGAAGAAGCTGCTTTTCATATAGTATAGAGCAGCTGTGGACATCAGATACTGTACTAATCACCCACGTTCATTTATAGATTGATGACTGATGACTGACTGATTTCACTGTCCGTCCTGCTTTAAAGACATCAAATGTTATTTTCTGTGACAATTTTGTTTAGGGAGAGCAATAAATTATATGTAAGCATTAATTAGTTATTTTGTCTGTTTTTAAAAAGAGATCAAAAACAAATTTGGGACCACCACAGTAGTATTGTTCAGTTTGTACACTTTATGTCCTGCTATGTGCTTTTATGTTAGTAGGTGATATTTGTTGTGTGACATGCAGGTTGAAAGTTAGCCCTAAACAGTTATATTTACAATGTCTGCAGGATGCTGCTGATGGATCTGCCAGTGTTCAAGAGGAGTTGGCAGAGGAGGTCATGAAGATTTACCTGCTGCGTAACCAAGATGGGTCAGTCGATGTCGGGATTGTGATTGAGGGCAACACCGTCCTCAGCGGTCTTGGCGATATTAGCAGAGCCTGCTGCTATTTGCTGGGACTGACCTATGCGTTAGATCTGCGATACCCAAAGAACCTCAAATACACTTTTGAGGTATTTCAGAAAGTACTGCTGGAGCTGGAATCTGGACACCTTTCCAACAAGGTTCAGAGACTGAAGAATTACCTCTCTATGTAGTTGTTGGCTATTGTTCAGCAAGATGCTCTCTTAGTGAGAGAATTTTTCTTTTCTTCAAGTCTAAAGTTTAGCTGATGTTCTGTTTCCATTCATAGTGAAATTAGTTAGACTGGTATTTTTTGCTTTTGTGGAACTTTAATGTGAAATGTCACTGTTTTTGGTGCATTTTAGACGGATGCAAAATATTGTTCTTGGTGCATTTTAGAAATATGTAAAATGTCACCGTTCTTGATGCATTTTAGATGTCAGATCAGATGAATAAATGTTTAATTCAAAATGTTTGTGTGTAGAATTGCTTTATGTTTATTATTTTGTTTCATATATTGACCTGTTTTTCAATAATTAAGTAAATGTAACATATTTATTCTGATATTTGATAGTCCAGTATGAATTACATTATGTTAAAAACATTAAGTAAATGTAGCAGATTTGTTTTGTTAAAAAATAATCTCATATTCAGTTGCATATACCTAACATTTTAATTATATCTACTCATTCTCTTTGAGGGGTTTGAACGTAGGGTCACTATTGCATAGACTTAAAATTTTAATTATATCAACTCAATTTTATATTTCATGTTACTCAATGTAGTTGTTCAGATCTACTTAAATTTTTTAGTTACATTTACTTAAATTATTAGGTAAATCTAAATGATTTCACAGCTTTCAAATTTACTCAATATTTTTAAGTGTAAAATGTTACACAGATTAAATTGAGTAGAGCATAGTTAAAGTTTTTAGAGTGTGTGGCCGGCACAGAAAGCCCTTACCTTCACTAGGTCCATCATCAGGGTACAGTTTCCAGAAGGAGAAGGACTTTAGATTATGAAATGTCCTGTTAAGGTGACAGTCTACAAAAATACTTAGTGTCATACTGTATAAAAACATTTTATGCAGTTAAGATCAGCTACAGCATTAATGTTAGGTCTGCATACAGAAGTGAAACTATTTACCAACATCCCAAAATATACAAACTATTCATGTACTTTTATATTCATGAACTACAGTTAAAACAATAAGAAACATTCTGCAATACAAATGTAAAATAAGTATAACTGCATCAGCAAAACTTAAAACACAAGACTGGATCTTTTTGAAATATGAATGTGGATGTGCCAAATGGTCAAAAGTAAAAATTAAAAAAAAAGATGTATCCATTTAAAACTAGAGAGCACTCATTAGATTTGTACGATCCTAAATTAACTATTTTATTATTAGAAAAATGTTTTAATTGATCAAAAATACATAGACAATCATGAGTTATATGGAACATTTTTTTCTCAACGTAGTAAAATATGCAAACGTGAATAGTGACAAAGGTAAAAACAAACATCTTGCAATGTTTTAGTAAACATTTTTTTTATTCATATGAATTTTAGACTTTGGTCTGACTTTTTCTTGACGAATAATAATCTTAAGCTGTAAACTTTCACACTGATGTCCTGTGTTAAACTGCAAATGTTGTGTGAGAGACAGGCTGTCCAGCTGTCCCCGGTGATGTTCTGGCAGGATGTGGAAAGGGCAGGCAGCACGGCTCTCTGGTACAGCAGTCTTTGATGAGGTGATGATGTGATGTAGACCTCTCTGTGACTCTGTTAGGGCCGACGTGAAGGCTGAGGAAGCAAACACATGCTTTTAGATCACATTCAGTGATTCAGCTTCTCCTTTATAGGGCGATCAGACGTCACCATCACTGGTCCATCAACCTCTCAGCTGCCATCATGGGTTAAAAGCAGGTGTGAAAAATAACCAAGGATTGACCTAACTTTTTATTTATAATGTAAATCCCTGTATGTTTATTAACAGTCACGCTGTGAATGACTGCTGGGGGGGATTGTGGATAGGAGTCACAGGGGGGTTTGCAAATGGTGACAAAAGGGGGGTCGTAAACACTGATAACACCCACTGGGGTCATTGTGTTTGTAAGATGCTTTGATGTGACTTGTATATCTGCTGAAGAAATTTGGAGACAGGCAGAGATTATTGAGACCCGGCTGTTGGTCTGATCTCTCCTGTCTGCAGCAGTATTTAGTAAAGACATGATTTGAGAAACACTGAGGACTCCAGAGAATTTCTTTCACATTTGGCGACGAGGATGGGATTGGATGTTCTGCTGATCAGGCCTGAGTCCTGACTGAAGGTTAAACCGGTAAGGAAAAATTCCGCTCCACCAAGGAGGACAGGATTCCGCCTGATGTCAGGAACGGGTGCTGGACAGCAGACGCTCCATCCATTTTAAACGTGAGTGCAGTGTTTTTTAGATCATATCTCGTGTGTAATTTTGAAGACAAGCTTCATTTACTTGTGGGGTTTTTGAAGCTCAAAAGAAGGTGTGTGTAAACCTAGGCGACAGTTCGAGAACCTGTGTGTGGTCTGCTGTCAAGATATTCTGTAATTCCTGTGGGTTTGAATATAAGGTCCGACGAGTCTATTTGTAGAGGTCGGACCGTCTTCATATGTCCTTTGTGGTTTTGAAGACTAGTTTCATTTTCTGTGTGACTTTGAGGCTCTGAGAAGGCGAGGTATCCTAGGTGACAGTTCGAGACAATGTGGTCTGCTGTCTGATATTCTATAAATCCTATAGGGTTGAATATCAAGGTCCAATGAGTCCCGTTTGGAGATTGGACCGTCTTCATATTTTCTGTGTAATTTTATTTTGTAGACTAGTTTAATAAAAATATATATATGCACTTAAAGCTATATAAGTGATGTCTTGAATAGACATAAATGAATATAATGTGTTGTGAGAGGTTGGTGCAACCTAACAAATGAGAGAAGTGTTTTGGAAAATACACAAGCATTTAGGGAGAAAAATGAATGATTTCTGAATCAATTATTTAAACGAGTAGAAATTTTTGAAATGCAAATATAATTTGCATGAGTGTAGGGATTCCCAACTACAATAAAATGGGCGTATGAATGTGGTAAGAAAAATAAACTTTGGGGTAACTCATTTCAGTGTCTAAATATCCAGTTTGGATATTAAACGTGCGTTGCTCTGAACGAATGTGTCGTATAAACCACCTGGCTGAAAGATTATCCAAAGTTAGTGTATGTGTGATAAGATCTAACCATGTTCGTATGGAAAGATCAGCATGTGTGAAATCTGTCTGAGTGAACAATAAGCCCATTGAAAGTAAAAGAATATCCCAGTGGGTCAACAGAAAAATGGGAAACAAAATGGGAGTGTTAAAATTTTTACAGATCCTGCTAAATTTATAGCAGATAAATGGGTTAATGTGGTTGAGAGCTTCCATTTTGGCATTACTAGACTAAGAGTTTTTTTTTGTTTTTTCGTCTTTTATTAGGCACATATTTAGGTACATATATAGTGAAGAGGGTAAAGTGATGAGAGAGAAAGGGACAGCGAGTAGGGAAAGATAGGAGGAAAGCAAACTCAGTTATAGAAAGACAAGAAATTAAAGAAATAGGTATGTGTGACAGAAAGAGAAGTGAATGAATGATGAGGAGCATTTATTAGGGATAAAAGACAGGGCCTCCTCATGCTGTCTCCAGGCCATGCAGCCCTCCATCAAGCCCATATGCATATTCCCAAAGGACTCTGACAATGAGGGGGAGGGGAGACTGAACCTGCATCTGATGTGTCAGTTGTCACAAAACCAGTGACGGAGGAAAACAGACTGAAACAAAGAAAAAGATAACTTTGCTTCTCCAGAAAGTTCTCTCTCCAAACAGAAACTTCTTTTTGACTACTGGCCTGAAGAAAAGGAGACGGATGTCCACCGCACCAGATGTTCAGTTGAATTGAACACTGATGAGCTTGTGTTCAGGGCATGTCAGCCAGAGGAACTAAAAGATTGCAAGGAGGTGGAGCTGGAGAGGTGTGAACGCAACATTCGACTGGCCATTTGGTTCACTATACCAGCAGAATGGGGCACAGAATCCTGGACAAAGATGGCCTCATCAAGACAACAGCAGAGGGAGAGAAAGAAGGAGACTGGGACAATGGCTCAATGTTGAAGATCCAGAGAAGTCCTGGTTGCGTACTTCTGTTTGGTGTTTTTTCATGGTTCCTCCATGAACAGGCCATACAGACAGCGGAGGAAGGTCAGAGCATTTGAAAATCACAAATTAGAAATTAAAGATAAAACATCCACACTAGATGACACGTTAGTTGAACTTAGAATGAACAGGATGTTAATGTTCAACACATACATACACTTGCATATACATATAGGAACATTTATTAAGAATAAGTATTGGTGTCAATAGGGAAAATTAGGGTTTTTCAGTAAGAGTTGATCATTAGACAAACAGAAAGTTAAGGTTTTGATTGCTATGCCCAGACAAAATATTTTTTAGCTCACATAAGAAAAAAATCAAGATATTGAAAGCAACACTGATTATTTCTTATAAAACAAGCATGCCATTGTGGAAGGTCTCAAATATACCTCCCATTTTACCTGAAGAGGCATCATAGATGTCACAGGTTTGAGTTTCTGGTGATTGATTTTAGAAAATGCAATATTGATGCATCACTTTAAATCCTGACTCATTATTCTGTTTTTTTTTTTTTGCTTTCACTCTCAATGGTATTTGAATTTTTGGAATTTAATGGTACAGTTTTCTGGGAAAACCTGGTTTAAAAAACTGCCATAGTGATGGTGAAGTTTTCAGAAACATACGTCTTGTTTTTGCAAATTGAAGCATTAGATATAACAATAATAATAAGGATAATATTATTAATAATGATAATAAGTGGGTCCTGACTGCATCCATAGGAACTGGATGGGTTTTTAAAAAATAAATAAATAAATAGATTAAATTCTATTGCCACTTATGCATTATTTTATGTTTCTGTGGAGATCTCCCCTAACCCTGTATAAAGAAACTTGGCCAATGACTGACTTTTTAGACTGTGACTGCTGAGGCAAACAGCCTGTACCGACTTAAAATGACCTAACTGATCGAGCTCTGATTGTTTCTTTTTAATTTTTGCATGATAATTGTATGTCAGTAGTTTTATGTCGATTAACAAACACTAACATCTGACCCTATTGTATTTTCGAAGTGTGCACGTTATGCATGATACTCATTGTCACACTAATGTTTAATGTCAGCCTGAAGCGCTGTACTGTCTTAATTTTTGAGGTTTTGATCCAACAGCTAAAGATGAAGAACCAGTCTTGGATGGAAATGTTTAACAATGGATCAAAACCATGGAAAGCATTGTTTGATACATAGTGTCTAACGATAATTCTGTTTTTCTTCATAGATGGTTCTGCGGGGAGTCCATCTAACTGCTCTTTCTGTGTTTGCCTTTGAACTAAACTGCCAAATAACTCGTCTGCTAAAGCGAAGAGTTATTTGTATTAATCTGTAGTTTTATTTCTAGGAGCAACAGATGATACAGTGTCAGAGTCACAATATGCTTTAATATTGTCCATAACTTTCACGCTCTGGGGAAAACTGTGGCATTCTCACTCCTACAGGAAACCCTTGTCCTTAACCTTTTGTCTCTAACACTTTTACCTGTTTACAGTTAAAAGAGTTCACGCTGACTATAACAACTCAGTTTTCACAGGGCAACGCCATTGCAGATGATGGTGTTAAAGAAATTAATTGAGACAGTGGTAAAGACTGTTTCCGACGGTGTGTTAAGTGCTGGTAACCTCTGACACCAGGACATGGAAGAGAGAAGGAAATGGCATCCATGGCATCGAATGAGGCAAAATAAAGCAAAGAAACCTATATAGTGGCTCAGATGAAGAAACGGTGTGAATAGAATTGTGTTTGTTATAATGTTTTTCGTTGTTTTTATTTTTCCTTGTCATATTCGAAGAGTTAAGAGTGAACCTCTACTAATGTTTGTAGTGTGTAGTCAAAGAAAGAGTTAGTTGATGATATTGTGTTATTTCCAAAAAAAATATTTGACACTTTGTGTCAAAAGGGGGGAATGTGAGAAATAACCAAAGATTGACCTAACTTTTTATTTATAATGTAAATCCCTGTATGTTTATTAACAGTCACGCTGTGAATGACTGCCGGGGGGGATTGTGGATAGGAGTCACAGGGGGGTTTGCAAATGGTGACAAAAGGGGGGTCGTAAACACTGATAACACCCACTGGGGTCATTGTGTTTGTAAGATGCTTTGATGTGACTTGTATATCTGCTGAAGAAATTTTGAGACAGGCAGAGATTATTGAGACCCGGCTGTTGGTCTGATCTCTCCTGTCTGCAGCAGTATTTAGTAAAGACATGATTTGAGAAACACTGAGGACTTCAGAGAATTTCTTTCACACAGGACTGCCAAGAGAAGCCTGGAGAAAAAGCACATAATGCAGTTCACAATGTGATCATTTGTGAAGAAATACAGAAGTAAAGAAAATATAGTATACAAATAAAATCTAGTATGTAGAACAAAACACATTTTTTAAGGTCACTTCTGTTTTTTCACTATTTGGTCATATTTACTCATATTAATTTATTCAATACTATATTATTACAAAACAAACAAAACAAGAACAACTGCACTATATCATGTGAATATGTAAATATGTCTATTTCTATTTCTTCCCTTTTTAAATTTAACTTCTTTGCTTATTTTTGGTATTTTTTTATCTTTTATCTTATTTTGTATTATGTTTCTGCTTGTAATATTCTGTTGCTGCTGTGACAAACGAATGTCCCCGTCTGCGGGACATTAAAGGTTTTCTGATTCTGATTCTGATTAGGGGATCACTACCACTCTGATAAAACTGTTGTATTAAACACTGACAATAAATAAATAATGTAGTCAAACACAAGGGCCCTGCAATGAATTCAATATGCATGACGTTTATAATGTGTTTGTTCAAACTCTTATAGAGATGATTTAACTTTATTGTTTTTTATGAGTCTGCAGTTGAATCGTATTTGAGGTGTTTATAAGTCCAGCTTTACTGAGATGAGGTCATCACATTATGTCATTAAGATTATCATATAATATTATCATTGAGGTCAGAGGGACTAGTAGAGTTGTGTCGGACTGCGTTATACTCAGTGGTGTTATTTTCCACAGCATCATGTCAGTGGAGTGGCTATATCTGTTTACTATAGAACATGTACAGTCAACAGTTCATGCTAGATAGCAGAGTAAATGCACATGTTTTTGCTCTGAATCTACAACACTACAACTGTAGGTGCATCTGTCTCTACATTAACGTTACCGACCTACATTAAATTTAGAAACTGACGCTAACACACCAACATCGCTGTTAACGTTACGTGCCTGATAGCTCCGTTTAACTGTCCGTGGACTGTCTGGGCCCAGGCAATAACAGTCCTTACAACCGGCAATTATAAATATATTAGCTGTGCAAACATACTCTCAAACTAACGCTCTGTAACTACACTTCGGGGTTTTAACATTAGCGAACTGATGTTACAGATTTCGCCGGGTTAAACTGTTAGGTTTGATAAAATCCGATGCTAACTGCTAATGCGGGCTAACAATAGCGTTAGCTTGTTAGCTGGTGTGTTTTGGCAGCTTTACAGCAAGAGTACTAACCACACTTCGGTTCTTATGACTGAAACACTTATGCTGGTTTATGTGGACGCTGACAAACTTAAAGAAATTAAGCTTACGTTGCACAGTTCATGTTTTCATCCAGCTGAATCTTCACGGCCATTGCCATCCCTCCCACCGGGGCGTCGACAGCATCGGAGGAGCTGTTGCACTGAAGGAGGTGCAGCAGCTGTCTTCAATATCTCACTCTTAAACCCGTCATATCACGGCCATGTAGAGCTGCAGCGGGTTCTCCACCTCTCTCTTCCTGTTATACGACAGACAGTCCGTCTGTCCAATCAGGAGGGTCCACCCTCTGATCAGAGAGACCTACCCTTTCCGGTTTAAGTTAATGTTGTTGTGATTTCCAAGTTGTCGTTGTGATTTTGGATTTGTCGTTGTGTTTTCGGATTTGTCGTTGTGATTTGCCCCTAAGGGCCACCGTATGGACCCCTGCAGAGAAGGCCTACAGGCTGAAGACCTCAGAAGTTAGAATCAGGTCATGACAAAGTTACAGTTCTATCTAGCCATTCGTACAGTCTTATAACATGTAGTAATGCCCAATGCCCAGTAATGCTTGATGCCATTGGCTGGTTGAAGAAAGGAAGCTGGTTGCAGAAAGGTTCTTGTCTTGGTTGTTGCTCTTAGACAAAAGAGGACTCAGATCGCTCTTTGTTCTGCTCAGTTGAGTGGATAACCTGTTGGTTAACCTTTGCTGGTGATCCTACGCCATAGGCCAGGTCCAAGGCCTAGGGGACAGCGGGCAGCTGGTCCCCTTGATCCGCAGAGAGCGTCGAGTTGAGTTTGAAGAGAGAGAGGCCAAGAGAGAGAGATCCGAGAGAGAGATCCGGGAGAGAGCGTGAGGAAGTGGGTGTGCTACAGTTTTATAGGCACCGATGATGTCATCGCCAGAGTTCAGGTTAGCCAATGACAGTTTGGGGGTCCCTTGAATAATTCACACCTGGGTGTGACCTGTTGTGGGGAAGGTCCCATGGTTGGCCTTTGTTTCAGCAGGCTTTGGGCCTACTTTTAATCAAACTGAAAGTTTGAGTTAATCAAGAAATGAACAATCATCTTTGGGGGGCCGGTTGCACCTACACATAGCTATAGGCTGCTAATGAAGAGTATTAGTAGCAATGGCTAGCAGCAGTTTTCTTCAGTTAGTTAGCATGTAATTTGAAAAATTGTGTGAGTCCTCTGACGAAGCAGCCGGTATCACGCTAAAGCGCGTGCGTGTCATGTTTTGCCTGACCAAAGCGTGAAGAGTACACGCTTTCTTCCACCCATCTAAATGAGTTGAGGAATAGCACCAATAGGGGGCAAGCCATTCTGCCAACATCGTGAGCATTCGGGAAATGGAAAAGCATTAGACATAGTATAAGACAGCGAGCTGCTGCATAGGGCGACAGGATGGGGTGCTGGCTGGCTTCTAAAACACAGGACTTTAAGCCTGGGGAGCGGGGTTCAATTCCTGTCAGTACTAAACCAATCCACGGTCTTCTTTCTAATCCTAACCAAGTGTTTTTCATGCCTAACCACAACCGTCACCTTGTGTTGGCTAAAGTTCTTGTTTTTTTGGCTAAATTGTTGTTTTTTGTACATCGTTGCACTTCCGGGTTGGCGATATTTCGCAGCCGACTTCTGTTCCGTTAGAAAGTGTGTACTCTTCATGCTTTTGGTCATACAAAATGCTGATTCATGATTGCCTTGTTTAATATTATATTGAAGGTCACTATTCCTTATTTTAGTATTTGTCATTTATGTTTTTATTTTTGTTCAACTTAAAGGGTAACTATTTCTGTTTATTTAACTGCATTCCATTTCTTTCTAAAGTATTGTCTGGGGTCAGTTATTTAAAATACAGCATAGTCAAAGTGAATATATTTTTCTGCTCTGTTTAACAGTTTCTTTCTTATGGTAGTGGGTAACTATAAACTTCACCCAAAACAGGTAAACCTTCGTGGTAGCTTAGCCTTGTGAGCCCATCCTGATCTCGCAAGCTCTATTGTATTTTACTCTCAAATCAGTCTGGTAACGTGCAGTGAAGAAAATTTGGAGAAGTTTGCCAAGTGACCGAACCAATCAGCGCTGGTTTTGAAGTGTGACAAAACGAGAAGCGATGTTCAGTGTTAACAACATGGCGGCTTCAGCAGGTGAGATGAGCGCAGCTATGGAGCAAGCCGCTCACTAACTCTTTTTTCTCTGTGATCCTTCTGTTGAATATGGACCGGGCTCCTGAAATTCTGCCTTTTTTCCGTAAATGCACGTCACACAAACGGAAAATATCCTTTACAGACATATTGTTTACTTTCTGAGCTTTGCCTCAATGCTGTGAGTACGCCACACGCTTCGTTGATCTGATTGGTTGATTTGGCCCGTATGTTGGTGATAAGAAGATGGTTTATCCAATCAGCAACCAGTATTTTCACCCCTTCCCAAAAGATCTCCAAACCAGAGTTCCCAGATGGATATGCTGAGAAAATGAGAATCAATCCATCTGGAGGAGTCAGGTTAGTGGTGTGGCTACCTTAGGGAAGCCAAACTGAAACACCCCATCATTCCACTCTGATGTTAATTATCAGCTAAGGAATTATGCAGAGTGTTAGAGTGCTTCAAAAAGAATATGCAAAGAATGTACATTGCACGTATATAGTCACATTACTGTATGGCGCGATCCCTGTCAGTCATAGCAGCTGGATCATCACTGGAAATGTCCTGGAAAATGATCTTGAGAAAAGAGTGGGAACTCTGTGTCAGACATTCATCCCCAACCTGAAGAATAAAGCGGAATCTTGGCATTCGTTCATTCCAAACAGAGCAGGGCGACCATGTGTAATTGATGCTCGGCAAACAATGCATGTGAGCGGGCAGGGGCCCCCGGGATCACAGGGATGGTTTCCAGATGAGATATGTTTGCTTTTATCATCTTCTGTTGTCAGCAAAGTTGCTGTAACTTTGATGGTTACTCAACAACTGTCCAATATCTGGAGCAAGTTAACAGGTTGCTCCACTTCACTTGAGATCCAAGTTGAGACAGATGCATCCAGATGTGTTGTGTTCAGGGTAGGTTACTCTTTTTATTGTAGTTTATAGTAAGGCTCACTGAAGCTTTGAACTGTCTGATAAATGTGTCCGAAAGAACCAGATATATAGGATTTATCTGAGTAAACATAATTATTAGATCCCATGCCTGCCTCTGGGCAGTCATTTCACGTTATAGTTCAACCCATTCATTATTCAGACACATTTCTTTATGTGCATTTAATTATACAATAACTAAAGGTTAACTTCATGAGGATGCCTGTGCTCACTGGCATTTAGCAGGATCAAAGGCATATTTTATATTCTTTATTAAAGTAGATAATTGAATTATGACATTTCTTTCAAGCTCTGGATGAGTTGACCTCCATCATCTCAACTGTTAGTAACAGAGAATGACACCTACTGGTTACCCGCTCCCAAACACATTGAATTGACTCAGATCTGTGTTCAGGGAGGAGCCATGAGGGCTCCGTCTTAATTACTACTGAAGTGCAAGGAGGAGAGGAAGTGGTTCTCTGTGTGAGATATATTTATTCATAGGGGCTTAGCTGTGACTGGCATAGCCTCAAGACATTCCGACCTCTATCATCGGGAAGCCTGCCAGATGTTATTGATATTCACAAATGGCTAGAATTTGCAACTTGATGTTCGAAAAAAATAATTTCCAGATTGTACCAGAAGGGAGGCGACTGGGTGGGTGTGCTGACTTGTGTCGAATAAACAAAATGAGTCTGTGACTAGAGGTTTGTGTGTTGCATGTGTCTTTTTAAAAGACAGGCAGTTTTATTTTTTAAATTTCCTATCAACTTTCTTTGATAGGAAACAGGACTATAGAAGCTTGTGTGGGGCGGGATGGTACATTAAACATGTCTGCCATGTCCCACGCCATGCTTTGATAGTCACATTTGCTTTCTCTTAACTCCGTTTGTTTTTGTTGACTCTTTTGGTCGGGCAGAAAATCTGCAGTGTACCCAGCTGTGGACTGTGGTTATATGGATGACAAATAATGATCCACCAAACTGTACAGAGAGGTTTTTCAGAGCGATCGTCTAGAATTGATGAGAGGAAAAGGAACACACAGCATGCCTAATAAGCTGAACTCCCGGCCAATCGGGGGTAATCATCCAAATTAATTAGCGATGGATTGACAAGTGGCTCTATGTGGATTCTGTAATGTCATTCTAATCAGCTGTCTGGAAAAAAGACATCACCTTCAAAGACTTGCAGGAGGAATATGGATATTTTCTATTAATATGAGAACGGTTTGGTGATTCAGCTAGGTTTCTGTTTCCACCTCTTTATGAGATGTGTGGCTCACCATGAGGCCAGGCTATCAGGGAGAGTCTGGTGAGTGTGTGTGTTTGGAGTATAAGTTTGAGAGCCAGGCCAAGGCAGGATATCAGGTGGCCTTTTAATTACTAATCTGGTAGGAGAGCTAGGACATGGATGAAAATGGCAGATGGATCATTTAACTTCATGTATTAAGGTCTGGTAACCCAGAGCACCTTGAGAGCCCCTCTGGCAAACAATAGAAACCCATCCTGGTAGAACGGCAAGTGGTTCTACAGGGATAAAGGGAGCGTGAATATGAAAATGTGTCCTCAAGTCTACACCTTCACGCAGAGGTGCCCCCTTGACCGGCACACCAATTCGTCCAAACACACACATCTCCCCCTCTGTTACACCCACCTTCCTGGGCTCAGAAACCCAAAGCAGCTGGCCATCCATCTGGGGCTCATCAGTTGCCCTGGAGAGCAAAAGCAGGACCCGCTGTGGCAGGCCGGGCATCCGTTCTGCATTATCATCGCCGACCCCTCCCCTCCTTTTTTCACTGCTGCCCTACCATGCTAGCACCCACTATCCCAAAGCCACAGCAAAGAGCCATGTTATGCTCTATCGTTCAAAAGAACGACCCTCACTATTACTGTTCTAATTTAAGTTGCCTACTAAACTCTCAAATGCTAAACAGGTGAGAATGTGAGCAGTAATGAATGTGTTTGTCGTCATAAGGCAGGAATTAGATAATACATGGGGCCCAGCTTTTGTATGAGCTATTAATGATAATCATTATATGTAAGTTCCCAATAAAGGAAGGTGGGACATTTGAAAGCACAGTTTTATACATTTTAAACCAAATTTTAAGAAAAGCACCAAAAGTGAATGAGTACACATTTTCATCCACTACTTTTATAAGATTCATTGAGACAAACAGTTGGAGCATGGTACTGTTTTCCCCATGGGAAAAATAGAAAGTGTGTCTTTTGCTGGTCTTTATACACCTCCATTAGTGAACAACAACAATTGCATATATACTGTATGTTGAGTTGGTGATTTGATGCAGGAAGGGGATGCTGGCAAGAGTGAAAATACATCCCAATAACAATTGGGATGCCTGTAGTGGTCCAAGTATAAAATAAATAATACAAACATGTTTCTACCTGAGTATTCTGACATTGCTGCTGCATGTTGTCACTTTAGCTTAAAGCATATGGGAGCTGCAAAATGCCAACACAATTAACTTTGGTAAGAATAGCATGTTTATTGTCTTTATCCAAATAAGAATTGGGTTTTGTTGTTTTGTGGAAACCGAATGTTGGTTAACTTATGTTACCACAGAGAACCCACTATTGACAAGCACTAAATGGTGCTGATCTCAGATTACACAGGATGGCCAGCTGACAGAATCTGATACATGATGACTCAATAATAACATGGTGAACAAAGTGGAAATCAGGCCTAATGTGCAGTTTAAGATTCCCTCTGTTGTTCAATCTGTTCGCTGTTTAACCAAGTCTACAGCTCCTCTTACTGCATGTTTAAATTTACTTCACTGTATGATCATATTGTTTATACCCAGCTAATGAAATTATTTCCAAGTTCGTAGAGCCCAATGTTAAAATCAAGCCCCCCAAAGAGCAACTTCCTGGTTGATCCATTAAGGAAGTGCCAAGTTTCTCATTGACCTCCGTGTTAAACAGGCCGTTTTCACAGCATAATTAAACCTATTTAAGGCCTGGTACAAAAAAACATTCTAGTCTGTATATTCTGGTCATATCTCCATGACAACACTGAGGGGGGAGAATTTGTTTGTACCAGTCTAGTTTTTATTTGATTGGAGGTTAACGTTTATGAAAAATTAGGGGCGTGGTCTCTTAAGTGACAGCTAGCCGCTGGCCCTCACTTCTCCTCGGACGTATACAACAGCCAGATGGACATATCTCCCTCCCCCCAACATCACATACATGCCCTTTTTTGGTAAGAGGAGATTAGAAATGGCATTTTTTATACAGTCTATGGTTTAAATGCCCAACTTTACAACAGCCTGGTACAAAAAAAATGGTTTCGGCCTCTGTCATTAATTTCACTATTCATGACAACTGAATTTTTATATAACTCACCCATTTAAATAATACTAAGGCTTAAGGTTCTGCATAACTAAGGGAGTGGTGAATTGAGTGACAGGTAGCTGCTGTCTCATAAAGCTAATGTTAGTTGCTAGCTGTTGGTGTGCTCTGCTTCCATCACGACACTTCAGCTCTCAGCCGTGTTTGTGCTGTTGGTGCACAGATACTAGACCGACTGGATGGAGGCATGTGTTTGTGCCTTTTGGGGAATTATTCATCCAAATGTTGGACTAATAATGTTGCTTGCTGTGCTTTTAATTAGAATAAAGGACTGTTCACAAAGTATGTGCTCCAGTTTTTCAGGTTATTTAAATTCTAGTATTATTTTATTTATATTATCGTTATTATTTCATAACAGTCAGTCAGTGTCAAAACCATAAATATGTGCACTGTCGGCAACAGTGGTGTGGGGAATTATGAAGATTATTATGATTATCTTGATTCATTATATCATTGCGGATATGTTGGTGTATATTGTTCAAATTGTTCGTCAGACATACAGTTCATGACGCTGCAAAGTTGGGGACCACTTGAGCCTCGAGAGCCACCCACTTTGAGCTTCTTTATGGTTTGTCAGAAACCTGTGGGTGATGTCACAGAGACTATGTCCATTATTTATACAGTCTATGGGAGCGTCATGCGACACCAATGGGTCCTGGCAAAACAGCAGTATTTGACAAGGTGGGGTGAGGATGGGTCTGCTTTTCTTCCCCGCATTAGAACTTTTCTGCACACACACACTGGATTCAGCATTATAATTAATAAGAAACTGACAAGAATATTGTGAATACTGCATATACATGTATGGTTTGTCTGTACGGTACATACAGTCCATCATAATTCACAGTACTTGGCGCAACAGCGTGACCAGGACTGTCGGTCCACTTATCGTTTCCCCATGGCGTCTGCATCAACCTCTCAAGCTAATCAACAAGGCAAAATAAACTACTCCAGGATGGCGGGATCTGTCATTTCCATGTGAAAAGGGCTAAAAAAAGACAGAATACAAGAATCAAACCCTTACTGGAATTGGGTAAATGTCTATAATTTGTAAAGAACATAAAAAGAATTCAGGACTTAAATTGCATCTTTAAGCTTTAACCGAATTGATTAAACAAGAAGGCGTACTGTTGTACCCTGGCAGTTGGCATCTTGGACTCACTGAAAATGGCCTTTCATTGAATAAACAACTTTCAATCAAAACACAAGCGCCTGAAAATTGTATGGAGGTTTTCAAGCAGGGCTTGGCGGACCATTGCAGACCAGGAATGTATTTTGCCTCCTTATTTTCTTGGTCCTACATGACTTCCTTTTGATATACACCCCATCTGGATGACAAGGGAAATACTCAAACGCAAACTCTGCTCCTACACATGCCTAGAGTTAGAAACCACATGTTCCATCACTACTATACCTAAAGAAAAGTAAGCTGTGCTAATTGCTGTTGATTGGGGGGTCAATGACTAAAGAACCAGCCATGTCTATGTCCTTTTACTTTAATTCCTGGATGCCAAAGAGCACAAACTATTGAAAAATGTTTTTTTTTAAATGAAGTCTAGTGAGAAGAAACTGTAAAAGGAAATTTAATTTTCACAGTCATAAATCATCCAGGCAGGATATGATTAATAGTCTATAAGTGCCTCATTCATAAATTTTGGTTTGAGCCCAAGGGGGCTTTTTGGATGTGATCTGGACTGGGTGTTCGTGGCCTTGAGATGTGTGACACCGCTGATGTGGATACAACAGGAATTACACTGGGTCTAATAGAACGATATTTTTCTCCACCTGGGGCCATTCCATAAAACTTGTTAAAGATCCCCTATTATGCTAGTTATCAAGGTCATATTTGTATTTTTCGGGTCAACTACAATAGCTTTACATGCTTTGATCTTTAAAAACACATAATGTTTCTCATATTGTCCATTGCTGCAGCACCCATGCAGCACCTCTGTGTGGCTCTGTCTGAACTTCTGCCTCCCCTCCCAAAAAGCCCAGTGTACTCTTATTGGTCGGCTGGTCTGCTCTGCTGTGATTGGTCAACTGTTTATGCTGTGTACCGGGAAATGTTACGCCCCTTACCATATACCGAATCAGTTACCTCAGCAGCTGAAAACACTGTCTATATGGAAGCTAGCCACATTAGCTTTGCAACATGCTAACTTCCAAAATAAACCGAACTCACAGCTTACAGTTTGCGCCTGTGTGTTGCAGCATGACCAAAGGAAAGGGAAGTCAGGATTCTACTATGGAGACAAATTCTGGAAATTCAAAGAAATCTCTGATAGAGACCGGCACCCTAAAGTTCAGAGTTGAGCACAGCCAACCCAGAGGGGCTCACGTCTGAATGCTAGTACTTCATTATTTGACACTTTGGTTTTATTTAACATGACTATAAAACATTGTAACTACATTTATAGGTCAGAATGATGATAGGACATGATAGGTCCTCTTTAAGAAAAATGAGGCTTAAAGTCAAAAATCCATCTTGAATGGACCTTAAGAAGCAGTTGGGCTAAACCAATTCCATAAAGGTCAATTCACAGGTGATGTTCAGCTACATCTACTGCCATCAACAAAACACATATCCACTTTAAAAAGCTTTTTAAAGATGTAGGATATTAAAGGTGCTGAACTGGAAACTCCAAACAGTTCTTATCAACCTTTCCCCAACTTGTCAAATACTGACGTTTTGTCACAGACCTCAGCGTCTGATCACTTTGTTTTGTCATGGGTTCATGCACTAATATGCACGCGCAGCCAGAGAGTCTATCACAACAAACAACAGAGAAACTCAGACTCTTAACTCTTTAACCTCTCAGCAGTCACCCCTTTTTAAAGCTGGTTGAGAGTGGGAACATGGGATCTTCAGGTGGAGAAGCAGGTAAACATGTCAAACAAAAGTGGTGTACATCATCTAAAAGCTGGAACCTGATGATTCATTTGAGATGCAGCACAGCCCTGTGTCAAGCTCTTCTAGTCATGAAATAAAAATAAGAATCTAAATGAATTAATTAAAATTAATGTGAAAGTTTTTAAGGGCTAAATACATTATGCCGTGCGTTTATGATTTCATTTCCGTGCTCTTTTATGTCTCATAGGTTGTCGTAGTTTTTTAGTTGATACCATTTGTTTTGCAGATACTGTGTTACATTTTAGCCTTGTGAGACCATCCTGATCTCGCAAGGTCCATCGTATTTTACTCGACTGTTCAGTGTAAACAACATGGCGGCTTTCACGATGAGGTGAGCGCAGCTATTGAGCAAGCTGCTCACTGTCTCTTTTTTCTCAGGATCCTTCTGTTGAATATGGACCGGGCACCTGAAATTGTGCCTTTGATCCGTAAATTCACATTACACAAACAGAAAATATTCTTTACCGACATAGTGTCATTGGCCCTCATTTAGCAAATGAACGTACGGCAAACTCCGGCATTTATCCATTTGGAAGTGAGCGGGAACTGCGATCAAATCTCACGTCAGGTCTGAGATCGTGTACGCAAATTTGAGCCTGTGGATTTGCGGTGCAGCACAGCAAAATCTGGCTGAAAATAATTAACAAACCTCAGCTGTCATTAAGCATAAGCAGTCACATATTAAGAACAGATCAAAACGGATTCTTAAAACGAATAATACAAAAAATTTTTTTTAGAAAAGCCCACATTTTTACTGATAACACTTTTTAAGAAGTTAAACAATATGATTGGCTAAATAGCCTAGATGACAACTAATTATTACACATTAAAATTTAAAATGACCATGAATACAAGCAGAAATGTGTTTGCAAATTAACTCATGGCAAAATTTTGTAATTGTTTTTGTTTTTTTCCGATGGGTGACACAACTGAAACAAAAATTGAAAGCACCTGTTGAGATAACCATCGTTCCACTGTGGTTGGCCAGATGTTTACTCATTCCCCTATTTAAACAGATGCTTTGACAGTTATCAAATCTTAATGATGTCAGACCTGCTTGTTTTGGAGGAACAATACACCTGTGTCAGACGTGAGCGTGTTTTCAGAGACCGCAGGGATCTCTTCATGGAGAGTGATGCTTGGCTGATAAGTCGCTTTTGGCTCCCAAGGCATGTGCTTATTGATTTATGCAACAATTTAGATGCTCGTTTGAGGAGGGAAACCAGGCGGTTAAATGCCTTACCTGTTCCAGTTCAGGTACTCGCTATGCTGGGGTTTTTGGCCACCGAGACCTTCCAACAGGAGATCGGGGACAGGCCTGGGGTCTCCCAGCCAACCATCAGCAGGACGATGCCAGCAGTGTTGGCTGCAATAAAATCCCTCTCTCTGAAAGTACATTCGGTTCCCATACAATAATGCCCAGCAATCTGTGATTAAAAGGCAATTTTATGAGATTGCTGGGTTTCCAAATGTGGTTGGAGCAATTGATTGTACTCATGTGCGTCAGAAGGCACCATCCATGAATGATTACGCATTCATCAATCGCAAAAACTACCACTCGATAAATGTACAGGTGATTTGTGATGCCAAGCTATCGCTTTTAAACGTGGTGGCCAGGGAGGACACACGATTCTTATATATTTCATAACAGCTGTGTTGGCACGCGGCTGCAGGAAGGCGCACTGCAGAGCCAAAGTCATCTCCTCGGTATGTGGCTACCCTCGATAAATTGCATTTAATCAAACAAGGTATCAGATGATTAACATTTTGGTATGGTTCTTCTAGGTGACAAAGGTTATCCTCTAACAGAATACCTAATAACCCCGCTGGCAAACCGTTCTACAGAGCAGGATTCAACAGTGCACACACACGCACACGGGTCACAGTGGAGCGCTGCTTCGGGTTGACTGCTTCCGTTATTCTTTTCCATAAAGGGTTTTTATGGGCCCTTTTTATTCCACTATTAAGACTGCCAAAAAGCACATCTTTATTTTGCTCCATCTCGGATGTCAGGATGCCGATCTCTGTGTCGGAAAAGTTTCTTTTCTTACCAGTGTTTCTTCTCTCCATGTTTGACCTCAGTGGGCTAGGCCTCCGAACCAGGAATATGTAAGGGCGTAACATGTTAATGAGGATCGAATTCAGCCGCCGCATTTATCAAGGCCCACTCATTCGTACGCTGAGATTGGTCAGATACGAATTTTTCATAAATGACACGTGTGTCCGGTATATGACCAATTCTGCGCTCAGATCTGCGCCCGTTTTCACGCAAGATTGATAAATGAGGGCCAGTGTGTAATTCACTGATTTATACTGAGTTTGCATTGTGGCTTTGATTATTGCTGTATAATTGTGATCCTTCTGTCTGCTGATTTTTAACACTGTTTAACACTGATTCATTTATCCATGTCGGGATTGACCTTAAAGACGAACCTTATGATTAAATTGTCTGATTAAACCCCGACTGGCACGCTAACAAAAGAGCATTAAGGTAATCCCCTATGTTGTGCTGGAAACACATGAAAACCATGATTCCTTTAATTTTTTCTGTCATCAAATTCCCTTTCAAATTACCACATTAAGACATCCAGACCTTGAGGAACACTTAGTTTATCATTTAGAAAAATCCATGCTGTCATGTGGTATAAAAAAAAAAAAACATGACATTTGGAGACTTCTAGAAAGTGCTAGATGATCCCATCCTGCCAGGTCCCTCTTCCAACTACTGCCCTCTGAAGAGAGAGTAACAAAGCCTCAGAAGTAAAACACCTCTCTTTTGCAGCACTTACTCTGCTATTATTAGGCTCCTCAATGCTCAGGCATCTAGCAGGTAAAACAGTTAATCTATACCAGGGATGTCAAAGTCAAATACATCAGAGGGCCAAAAAAACAAATTTGCTACAAGCCGTGGGCCGGACTGGTTCAATGTTTATTAAAACATATTAAAATGATGCATATAACCTATTGAACCAAGACCTAACACAGGCTCACAGACCAAAAACAAACTTCCTCCAAAGAGAAAAAACTTGTCCTGTACATTAAATAAATAAAGCAATATTTTTTGGGGGTTGCTGAAAGTTGACATCTGCCCTGAATGCTGATGAATAATGAAGCCGAGGTGGCCCACTTGCAGCACTGCAGTGAGTTCACGGGCTACTGTTGCATTGTGGGTAATGTAGTTTTGGTGCGTGAAAAACACCAGCAGGCGGCTGTGGCGTGCGGGCCACTTGTAATGCTAATCAAATATCATCCCGGGGGCCAAGATCATTCTGTCGCGGGCCGGATCTGGCCCGCGGGCCTTGACTTTGACACCTATGATCTATACTATACTGTACTTAATTAGAATGCACTTTATAGACTACACAAGACCCTGTATGGGAAGTTCCTTAGCACAAAGTTTTTACTGCTTTTTCTACTGGTCTTTTGATTGTCTTTTATGTACTTTTATACACAGTATGTCTTTAATGTACTGTATGTTCCTGTTTGTTTACTGGCTTGTAACCTGACTGGAAGTAAGATAAATTCCAATCAATTTATTTTGACATGGCAATAAAGTATTGCACTTAAACTTGAAATTGATTTTTGCAAGAACTTCATTTTCAGTAATTGGATGGTAACCACTTGTTGTGTAAACAGGAACACTCTTATTCTCAATATACACAGGAAAGTCATCCAACCTCTGAATGCCCCAGGTATTTAATTTGTGTTTATAAAGTTTCACACGGCTTTGATTATCTTAGGGGTCAGAAAAGATCATTTTATACAAAAATGCTCTCACTACAAAGAAATGGCTACTATGAGGACTAACATCATCACACATGAATACAGATTATATACTACATACATACTATTTATATATGTAGTTTGCAGAGAAATTCAAACACTCCATTTTAGAAAAGGACAAAATAACAGCTGTGCTGCAGGAGAAAAACTGCATGTTTTGCCCCAAATTGTCTGGATTATCATAAAGTGGGTGTGTTTGTATAGGGGAGACCCATTCATTCAGATATCTAGAGGAGGTCAAGGGATCCCTTTGAAAATGGTACGGTACTATTCAGCCAACTTCCTGACAAGCTAGCATGATTGGTTGGTACCAATGAATCCTTTAGATTGTCTAGTTTCAGATGATACCATCATCTACACTAAGAAAAAAACATTGTTAGGTTTTAACCAAGACATTTTTAAACATGGATTCCTGTTGGGACAGAGACACAGGCCTATGGATTGAGAAACGAGCTACATTTCTGGTCAATATATTTTTTTTTTCCAATTGTGTTAGAAAAACACAAGTACCAGTTCAGATCCAGAATCAAGTTATAATAAAAACGAAATGTATTATTGTATATTTATAGTACACTTAAAACCAGTGTCTCAACATGCTCTGAGGGCAGTCCTGTATCATCTTATTTATTTTTAAAGTAGATTTTCATTACTTGATGAACATTAGTTAATAAAGTCAAATAACATGGCAGATTGGCAGAAAGTCAAGTAAAATCATTGCTTTCCTGTTGGGTCGGTGTTACAGGAACTCTGGTGAAAAGAGCAACTCAGTCTTAGGCTGACAGTTAGCCTGCTTTGAATCTAGTTCCCTAGCAAGTTGATAGTAACTGAGCTTGAACTATGTTCAATTTGCTTTTTGGAACCAAATCAATTGGAAAAGAGCCAGACTAACTGAAATAAGTCTGCGGTTCCGGCGCTGTGTAAAGCGGCAGCCAGCAACAGTTGCTCCCTCTCCTTTCCGCACTTTTTGCTATTTTATCTTATTTTACTGTCTTTTTATTAAGTACTTCTGCCTGTAAGTCGTAGTGCTAACCGTAGCCAACTATGTTTGTGAACTTTCTTACGTGTTTTTTGTCCGTTTGTCTCATTCTTGGGACTATTTTTGCCGACCGCGTCTCCGTCTGGACGCAACAATGCGGCGGCTCCATTGTTTACACCCGTGAACAGCTGTTGTCGCTAGCACCAACGGCGCTAATGCGGGAGAGGCCTGAAATCCCCAAAGAACTGAGGAGAAAGTACAGGGGATGTAAGGCTGGACGTAAACAACGGGAAAAGAAGAGGAGATATAAACCATCTCTCCCTTCCATCACCATGGGGAACGTGAGGTCGCTGGCTAACAAGATGGACGAGCTGGCGGGCCTGGTGAAGACTCAGTGGATGTATCGTGTGAGCAGTGTGCTGTGTTTCACGGAGACGTGGCTCCACGAGGACATCCCGGACTCGAACGTAACTGTGGACGGCTTTCAGACTGTTCGGGCGGACAGGAGTCACCGTGAGAGTGGCAAGAGGAAAGGTGGGGGACTTGCTATTCTTATTAACAACAAGTGGTGTCATCCTGGACACGTTACTGTAAAGGAGCGTGTGTGTAGCCCGGACATTGAGCTGCTTGCCGTGAGTCTGCGGCCATATTATCTGCCGAGGGAGTTTTCACACGTGATCGTTCTGGTTGTTTACGTTCCTCCGACTGCAAACGCGGCGCGCGCGAGTGACATCATCCACACCGTCGTCGCGGGACTTCAGACACGGCACCCAGACGCATTCATTGCAATATCTGGGGACTTCAACCACATCACTCTGGCTGCAACACTGCCCACTTTCAAGCAGTTTGTGGACTGTCCCACCAGGGAAAACAAGACACTGGACCTGCTGTATGCTAATGTTAAGGAGGCTTACAGCTCCACTGCCCTTCCTCCTCTTGGAAGATCAGATCACAACCTCATCCATCTGCAGCCCCTGTATAAGCCCCAAGTCCAGCGGCTTCCTGTGACCACCAGGACTGTGAGGAGATGGTCACAGGAGACTGACGAAGCTTTACAGGGTTGCTTTATTTCCCCGTGCGGGATAAATAAAGTAATTCTTCTTCTTCTTCTTCTTCTTCTTCTTCTTGAACTCACAGACTGGGATTTGCTCTGTAATTCACATGGGGAGGACCTTGATGATCTCACGGACTGCATAACAGGGTACATCAATTTCTGTGTGGACAGCGTTGTTCCTACAGAGACTGTACTCTGTTTCCCAAATAACAAGCCGTGGGTCACCAGAGACATCAAGGTCCTGCTGAATGCGAAGAAGAGGGCCTTCAGAGAGGGGGACAGAGAGCAGATGAGGCAGGTCCAGAGGGAGCTGAAGGAGAGGATCCAACAGGGCAAAGACACCTACAGGAGGAAGCTGGAGCACAAACTCCAGCAGAACAACTTAAAGGACGTGTGGAGCGGCATGAGGAGCATCACTGGCTACAAACCATCTGGTAGCCAGACGGTAGGAGGTGGTACTGAACGTGCCAATGAGCTAAATCTGTTCTTCAACAGATTTGATGAAAGGGCTCTGGACCACCTCCCCACGGCTCCTCTACAACCACCCACCTCCAAACCTCCAACCCTGCTGACACCTCCCCCTCAATCCCTTCCTGATTTTGCCCTACCTGTCCCCTCCCCCCCGCCATCACCTCTCTCCACCCCCACCAACACACACAGCAGACAGACCTTCACTGCAGAGCAGGTGAGGAAGGAGCTGTGCAGACTCCGCCCAGGCAAGGCAGCGGGTCCCGACGGTGTCAGCCCGAGGGTCCTCAAAACTTGTGCGATCCAGCTGTGTGGAGTCCTGCAGTACATCTACAACCTCAGCCTGAGTCTCGAGAAGGTCCCTGTGCTGTGGAAGACATCCTGCCTGCTACCATTACCAAAGAAGGTGCGTCCCAGCACCTCAGAAGACTACAGACCGGTGGCGCTGACGTCGCACCTGATGAAGTCCCTGGAGAGGCTGGTTCTTTCACTTCTTCGGCCCCTGGTCAGCTCATCACTGGACCCTCTACAGTTTGCCTACCAGCCGAGACTAGGAGTGGAGGATGCTATCATCTTCCTGCTCAACCGTGCCTGCGCCCACCTGGACAGAGCGGGGACCACAGTGAGAATCTTGTTCATGGACTTCTCAAGTGCGTTCAACACCATCCGGCCTGCTCTGCTGGGACGGAAGCTGACGGCGATGCAGGTGGACCCTCCCCTGGTTTCCTGGATTACGGATTACTTGACGGGTCGACCACAGTATGTCAGACTGCAGGACGGAGTGTCTGACACCGTGGTCTGCAGCACTGGAGCTCCACAGGGTACTGTTCTTTCCCCATTTCTGTTCACCCTGTACACCTCAGACTTTCAGTTCCTCTCTGAGTCCTGCCACCTGCAGAAGTTTGCCGACGATTCTGCAATTGTTGGCTGTGTCAGTGAGGGGAAGGAGGAGGAGTACAGGGGCGTTGTGGACTCCCTTGTCGACTGGTGTGCAGCTAATCACCTGATTCTAAACGCCACCAAGACAAAGGAGCTAGTGGTGGATTTCCGCAGGAGTAAATCTGCCCCCACACCCATCTCCATCAACGGCGTGACTGTGGATGTTGTCCAGGATTACAAATATCTTGGAGTATACCTGGACAACAAACTGGACTTTTCAAAGAACACTGAGGCTGTATACAAGAAGGGCCAGAGTCGTCTCTATTTCCTGAGGAGGCTCCGGTCATTCAATGTTTGTAACACCATGCTGAGGATGTTCTACCAGTCAGTGGTAGCCAGTGCCATCTTCTTTGCTGTTGTGTGCTGGGGCAGCAGACTGAGGGCAGCAGACGCAAAGAGGATCAGTAAGATCATCAGGAAGGCTGGCTCCGTCCTGGGGGTCAAACTGGACTCTTTGGTGGCGGTGTCTGAGAGGAGGATGCTGTCTAAACTGCACAGCATCCTGGACAATAACTCTCACCCTCTCCACCAGCTGCTGACCTCCAGCAGAAGCACATTCAGCCATAGACTCATTCTCCCCCGGTGTAATACTGAACGCCGGAGGAAGTCTTTTCTTCCGGCGGCCATCAAACTTTATAATTCATCTCCCCGCAGTCAGGTAAGGAACAGTGGAGACACTGTATCCTGAAAATGTCACTTTGTCACTATATACCATCACTGCATCACTTTATTCAGTTGTACTTTATTCAGTTGTACTGTCACTTACTTCAGTAAGTAATGCTGCTATACTACACTGTCACTTTATATCACCACTACATCACTTTATTTATTTATTAATGGTTTACTGTAACTATCTGCTGATATACTTACTGTGCTTTAGGACATGCTGCTACATTTCACTGTGGTTTACTGTAACTGACTTAAGTACGAAATGCTGCTACACTCCACTGTGCCATACTGTCACTTAGTTCTGTAGGACATGCTGCTACATTTTTAACATTTTTAACACTTATAACTTATCGCTCCTTCTCACTTATTTAGTTTGTACTTATTTTATTTCAATCTGCTGCTAAACTGCACGCTGCGTATTGTTGTATATTGTATATACCTACGCTTAACCACGACGTCTGTTGCACTGTTGCACTCTGTCACACTTGGTTCATTGCTTGATTTATCTGACGTTAGCTTTATTTTGATTTGATTTATGTTTATGCTTATTGTTACTCTGATCCTTTTCCGCCTTTGTATCGAAACTGTTGCACAATAATTTCCCTCGGGATAAATAAAGCTTCTTGAATCTTGAATCTTTATTCGGTGAGCTCGCTTTATGGAACGGGCCTCAGCTCTGATTAGAGCTGTCACCAAGGAAACCAGCTTTATTGTTATGTGTTAGTGTAAAGTGGGAGTGTTGAGAGGAATCAGGGAGCAAAGAGACAGAGAAACCCCAGGGTTATGATGAAGAATATGTGTACGTATATGCAGGCTTTTCTGTCTTTCTTTGATGTAGATATGTGTGTGTGTGTGCGCGTGTGTATGTGTGTGTGTTTTTTCAAGCAAGTACACATTACTAGGGGGCTTAACATGGGAGTCACACATGTTTTTCAGGAAAGACAGCCGCGGCAGGGACAGCAGAAATGGCCGGTCTGTTGTTAGAGATAAGGTCCTGGTGAAATCACAGGCTGCCAATGAGACAGGACAAGGCATCTGAGGGGACAGGGCCATGCTGAGGTAGACCCTAGACTTTAATTTCTTTCATGCTTGTCCGACTCACAAACAGCCTGACACAAATGAATATGAAGCTGGCCCCTGACCAAGAGCTCTCACCTCAGACCCGGCTATGAAGGCTGTAAATGTTATTGAGGATATGGCCTGGAGGATCAGAGGTATCTGTTAATAAACTGGGGATTTATTTTTTACTTCTCCAAGAGTGGTGTTCTAGGGTGACGCAGTGGTGTATTGGCTGGAGAAACTATTGTGTTGCTGGAAGGTCATGAGTGAAGTGAGCTGAACGAGACACTGAACTTTACCTCCCAAGTTACTAAGCTAAGATTAAAGTGTCTCATAAAATAAAATACCTTAAAACAAACACGTTTCTTCCAAAAATGCTTCCACTCCCTACATACTTTTGCTTCAACATGACAATGCTCCCCCCCCCTGCACGAAGCCAGATTCATAAAGAAATCTCAAACACCTTTGAGATGATCAGGAACGCCGACTTTGTGCCAGGCTTTATCACTCTTGAATGGGGGAAAATTCCAGCAGCCAGGTTCCAACATCTGGTGGAGAGCCTTTACATGAGAGTGGAGGTAGTTATAGCAGTAGATAAATACCAAGGTTTTGGAATCACATGTACAACAATCACATATAAGACAAATCGTTGACTGTCCACATTTTTAGTGTAGGCCCACACCTCAGAAAATATGTTCCTGCTCACACCGTGGCCTGTTGCTAACAAACAGCATCAAATTTAAAATATTAGTAATCTTTTGTTATACTTTTTTTAACACATCATTTTCCTAAATGTGTATTTTATACCCGTTCTTACAGCTTTAACTACTGTTGATGCTGGGAGCTGCCATGTTGGATTTTAAGGTCGGGGCTCAGATAGATCTCCGAAACTCAGAAATTCTGATTTCAGGGGGGGGGTGCGGGTAGTAATGACTGCCTTCAAACTCTGAGATTCAGTATCCCGGGTTAATAATTAAATCAGATAAGTTAAATGTAGAGGAAATGTACAAGATAAAGATATATATGACTGTATATGACAGAAATGAGCAGTAAGATTCAATTATTGCACTTAATTGGTGGATAAAGTTATTGCACAAAGAAAAAGAAGACAAGTGTCCAGGTATGTATGAGTTGATTATTAATTGCACAGTGAGGCTCCCACTCCTTCCCTTCTGTTCTCTTTATTTCCTCCTCCCCCGGAGTGAGGAGTTGTAGAGGATGATGGCCTGAGGGACAAAGGAGTTCTTGAGCCTGTTGGTCCTACACTTGGGAAGGAGCAGCCTTCCACTGAACACGCTCCTCTGGTTGCTGATGACTGTGTGCAAGGGGTGGCTGCCATTGTCCATAATGTCCAGCAGTTTGTCCAGTGTTCTCCTCTCTGCCACCGTCACCAGCAAGTCCAGTTTCATGCCGACCCCAGAGCCGGTCCGCCTGATCAGTTTGTCCAGTCTAGAG
The DNA here is from genome assembly GCF_963691815.1 of Echiichthys vipera. Taxonomy (NCBI): domain Eukaryota; kingdom Metazoa; phylum Chordata; class Actinopteri; order Perciformes; family Trachinidae; genus Echiichthys; species Echiichthys vipera. The sequence continues at coordinate 3,450,130 of NC_139835.1, forward strand.
GTGTCCTTCTTGGATATATGAAATCACCAAAAGAGAAGCTGTGATACTGCAGTGAACTCACCCAGCTTCTCTCACTCCTATCCTTCATTTTGCCACAGATGCAAAGTGTGTCCCTTGTTATAGCTCAGGAACACAAATAAACTGTCTGTCCCAGACGTGATTCATCTTTCACACAAGAGTGCTTGTTTTGTGGTTTCTCCAGCTCCGGCCACGCACAATTTGCGCTCTACACCGCTGTGGGTGAAAAAAACTCAGGAAAGGCAGTGTAATAAAAACTGCCTTCTTCTCTCTTTCAGTTTTCCTCTCTGTCGTTTCCTCTCTCGCTCTGTTATTTGAAGGGACTGTACAGGCTGGCACAGCTGTGTGTTTGTTCACTCTGAATGAAATGGCCTGCACAGAGAACCGGCCTTCATGAAAGTAACAGATATTTAATGTTTAAACATAGCCAGCAAGACCAGGCGGCTCATTAGAACGATAAAAACATTACTTGAAATGTTCTTAATTCGCTTTCTCACGTAAATTTGGTTTTAAAAATTAAAAACTAAAAGAGGAAATGTGCCTGAATTTACAGAAACTCTGACCTGTGCGTACACACATCATAGAGACAGGAAATTGGTGAGGCAGATGGTGAGGTGATGAATTAAAGCCAGTTTGCAGAAGTAGACGGATAATTTACTGTACATTCATTGGGGATCAAAATTTGTTTGAAGTTATTCAAACGTGATTAATTCTTTAATACTGTTTTTTTTTAATTGTATATTGTTCAGAATTTGATAGAATATGTGGCTAGACCACTGCTGTACTAGCGTGTTTTGTGAATAAAACAGTAAGCAAAATTAAAGAACACTTTCAATTTTATTTACAGTGCCAATTCATAACAAAAGCTATCTCAAGACACTTTACATATGGAATAAGTAAAGACCACACTCTGTGACTTATTTATGATTTACAGAGTCCCAACAATTCCCCTTTGAGTAGCAACAGCAATCTTAGTGGTAATGAAAACCTTACCTATAACAGGCAGGAACAAACAGACCCAGCTCTATGGAGGACAAACATCTGTCTGCACCGGTTGGGGAGGAAGAAAATGAGAGAGAAAGATAGAAAAGAGAGATAGACACAAAGACAGACAGAGAGACAAACACAGACTTTGTGTCTGTGTTTGTCTCTATGACAGACAGAGACACAAGCAACCACAAAAGAAATAGTTATAGTAATGTGAATATGACTTATATGTTATGGCAGTTAAAATAGCAGAGTATAGTAAATATGATCAATGATGAGTAGTGGTAATAACAGCTGTGATACAGTGAGATATATTACTGATGATGTTTTTATGGCTACATTTTTTTATAATCTATAAGACTAAGGATAGTATATATGAGTAATAGCAATAATAGCAGCAGCAGTGTTGTCATGGAGATATGACCTAAACATAAAGACAGAATGTTTTTTTGTAAACAGGCCTTAAATAGGTTCAATTATGCTGTGAAAACGGCCTGTTTAACATGGGGGTCAATGAGAAGCTGCTCTGTTATGAAACCTGCCCCTAGTGGACACTCAGAGAACTGAAGTTTTTGGCACTTCCTGCTTGGATCAACCAGGAAGTTGCTGTGGAGGGGGCTTGATTTCAATGCAATGCTCATGAGGTGCTTTGCTTTGACCGTTTATGTTTGAATATGAGAGGATGGGATATGAGACTGATCCATGTGCAGACTAGTCCAAGCTTTTTTGGAATTTATTAAAGAAAAATGCAAGTGTACGCAATTCTTTATAAGTACATTTTCTTATTTGGACATGTGCAAACAGCTAGTGTGGAATCTTCACATAGATTTATAAATAAGGCCCCTGAGCACTGTGGAAGAGAACAAGGCTGCACTGGAATAGAAGGATGTGTTGGATGAGTTGAGATTAAAAAAGAAGATGGACGTCTGTTTTCCTGACAAGGTGATGGTGACACCCTGCACGACAGCTTGCTAATCGAATTTGCAGCTTTCATCAACAATTTTCATTTGGTGGGAAGACTTTGGTTCACAGCAGTGCTTTTCCCATCTCCAGAAACTGTCTCCCTCACATTTTGGTGAGGAATAAATAGTGAATATAATCTAATTCACACTTGCCATAATGAATTGTTAAACTGAATAAATGTTTTTTATTTGTTAACAACTATCATGAAATAATGTGATTCTGAGTGTATTGTGGCATTTACATGCATTGGGAAATAAGCCAATTAGTACTGCCACAGCTGAGATGCTTACGGGGACAGAGCGCCTACACAAGATGAAGAATGGGGAGAGACATCCTACTTACATGAGGAATTGCTTGTTGGATATTAAAAATGATTTTAGCACACAGTGCTGACTCTGTTTCACCACTTAATCATCCATCATGTTATGAGTGAAGAGTTCACAGAGGAGAAACTGTCCCAGAATAAATAGATTTCAACAAGGGAGCCGAGGGAGGGAAAGAAAGGGGTTTGGCAGGAGACAAATACGGTCTGGAGAGCAAAACCTCACCACACTCACTCTATCCCCTTCTCTGGCTATGTATCTCTCTTCTCTATATCTCCTCCCATCTCTTTTGTTCCTCCCTCTCCATTCTCAGACTCTTTCTTTCTTTCTCTCCTTTCACCTGCTTCTGGTTCAGGCACTGATATATGACTGGATGCAGTGATGTCTTACTGCACAATTATATGAGCATGACCTCAACTGTCTATGACCTGAACGTCCCAAACAGCATTCAGCAGTGTTCCATTTGACCTGTTTTCCAATGATATCCATGATGGGTGTTCAGACTGCTGCAAGGAACTGTAATATGAGTATCTATCCATGTATCTTGGAAATCACTCATTAATGCATTTCTTAAATTCCTAGCAGATGGTGCTATGTTATTGACCCTAAGCAAAGGAGACATATTGTCAATTGTAAAAAACTGTCCAAAGAAAATATTTCAGACATTTTACAGTATTACAAATATTACAAAAGGTTTGTTGACATTCAGTGTTTTGTCACCAAAATGTACTGTATGTGTCAGTGAGGTCTAATGAATATGTAGAATGCATTTCTTTCCGCATAACCAATTTGGAGAGATGATTCTTTCAGGGATACTTGGGGGAGTCTTCTTCGCTGCCTTTGCACTTGTGAAAACATCTCTCCATTGTTCTACTAGTGGTCAGACACTCCACAGTGAAGACTTAAGATATAGGTTAGATTTCCATAAATATAATTTATTTAACTATAGGTAAAAGTCTAATTGGAATTGAATAAATTAAGTTAATGAAGAATCTGTAGCCATTAGAGATGGAAATTACAAATTTGCTGATTTGAATCACTTTGTTTATTTCAGTTGAAAGATTCAGTCAGTGTAGGTCTTAAACAGTCACTGACTATGTAGTTCATTCATTATATTTTTCTGAGCTAAGCGGTCACTTCAGCATTCATATGCACTTCAGTACATACAATAGTATGTGAATGCATCAGCAGCCATCAGAAAAAAAATGTTGGCATGGTACGTTTCTGCAGACCACAGAAATGTTGATATGAAACATATTTGGTACCCTTTAGCATTTGTATGCGATAAACTGGCATTTTAATTGACTCCAATGCAAAACCATCCACGTCTATTACGTTCAGAGAAAGTATTTTGGAAGTCACGTGACGTCGTATAACGGGCCTAAAACTACGCTTAGGGAGAAGGTCGGGGTGGATGGTTTGGTCAAAAACACACTGTATTTTCACCCAGGTGATGAGGTCCATGTCCCGTCCAAGCCCCCACCACAGCGACTTCCTGGTTGATCCAATAAGGAAGCGCCAAAAACTGCAGTTATCCAAGTGTCCACTAGGAGCACTTCACCAAACATGACCCCCATGTTAGACAGGCTGTTTTCACAGCATAATTAAACCTGTTTAAGGCCTGGGACGAAAAAAATTCTAGTCTTTACGCTTAGGTCATATCTCCATGACAATACTGAGGGGGTGAATTATTTTTGTACCAGGTTAGTTTTTATTTTATTGGAGGTTAAAGTTTAGGAATAATTAGGGCTGTGGTCTCTTGAGTGACAGCTAGCCTCTGGCCCTCACATCTCCTCGGAGGTAAACGTCAGCCAGATGGAGGTATCTCCTCCCCCCAACGTCTCAGCAAAGCCCTTTTTTGGTAAGAGGAAATGAGGCGGAGTCAAAGTCTGACAAGATGGCTACTCCCATAGACGAGTACGATTGGATCAAGTTGAGAGAACGGACCACAGCAGAGAGGCTACGTCTGTTTTATATACAGTCTATAGTTCCAGCCCATATTTATCCCGTTTCCAGCCCTTCCGGTGAGAGTGCAAGCATACAAACACTGGAGAACAGTGTGTAACAACTCTTTCTCTCTCTCTCTCTCGCTCTCTCTCTCTCTCTCTCTCTCTCTCTCTGAGGAGCATACCCCAGAGAGTGTTTCATTAAGGATTGAATAAATTGAGGTTAGTCAAAATTTCTAGGAATGACAAACAAATAATTTCTTTTCATATCACAATTGAAATTTGTTGAAATGCACTTGTTAATGTTCCGATTCACATTTTTATGCTGAAGGCATACAGTGTGCAGGATTTCTTTGCTCTTTTCATGGACAGTATCTCGGCCAAGGGCCTTAGAAGAGATTTTGCACATGGAAACTCCTCCTGTAACATCAAATATGAAAATAATTGTCCATAAACACAAAGATATATTTTTGTCATTAAACCATAAAGATTTTAAGTGAATGATTTGACCTGTTAAATCGATCACAAAAATCCTGGTTTCAACATGCATCACTGAGCCAGGGCTCAAATCCAACACCTTGTTTTCTTATATTTGACTTACATCACTACTTATTTTCCTTACTGTCACAAAAGTAGGAGCTGTTACTGAATCAACAAAAAAAAGCAGAGAAAATAGATGAAACAAGCTCACAATAAAATTTCAACTTAGAGAGGCCTTCAATGATCTGTATTTTGCCCCCATCATCCTTTCTTTAGTTCTCCACCCCTGCAGCGGAGGCTTGAACTAGCATTGATCACAGCATTCACAGTGTGACTGATTAGGGCTCCACATGGAGTCAAATGAATTGCAGCCTCTTGAATAACACACAGAGACAGATAAAATAGTGAATTGACAGTGGCACATTAGGACAGTCCTCTGCCATTAACATCTACCCAGCTTGAGCGCCTGAGGAGGGGTGCAGGTTGCCACCGCGGTGGCGGCTGTCCTGGCTGGCATGTGGAGGCCAGTTGGATCACACAAACCTCTCTCAGTCACTCTGCATCAGTCTCCATGAGCTGATCAAAGGCATTTGACTCCTGCCACGCGGGGCGCTGATTGCCTCCATGCACTCACTGACACCACTCGGCTTGACTGAAGACACCCTAATTAAAATCGAGGGTATTGGGAGAGAAATAAAGCAGCTTTCTGTTGTTCTTTTTTTCTCAGCAGCCTTCTGTCTGTCTTTGTTCCCTCTTTCTTTTTTTCTCTCTCAAGGAGTGACCTTGCTCTAACTGTCACACTACTACTGTTGTTCAAGGAACTTGAGGAGGGATATAGCTATAAATGTTCCCATTTAACCTGTGATCACTCAGACTGATCACCAGGCTATTTCTATGTCGAAACTTAACTAATTGGGCTTGATGTCTTAACCTAACCATGTGGTTTTGATGTTTAGTTTTTGTTTGAATTCACAACGTTAAAGGCTCAGTAGGCAGCTTATTTGTGGCAGTATTCGGAAAAAAACGGCCATAATAACCTTGGGGATAATGTAAATGAAGTGGAATTTTTGGACTGATTCTGATTCTGATTGCCTTGGGTGCGTGTATGAAGTGCGTGCATAAGATGCCTGAGCTGGTCTGGTGGGAGGAGTTTGGGTCAGAGCTGAGAAGATGAGACCCATGTAGACTCAATAAGCACTTTTTTTTAGGTTTTCTGCCTACCAGGCCTTTAATCATGTCTTTAAAACTTAGACCACGGAGTCTCAAAAAGTGTTGGTATGTGACAAGCAGATAATGAAAACTGGTTGCAGTGATTCCAAAACATTGAAAGGTTTACAGAAATGTACGGTGCCAACATTGTTGTTGTCTTGCGACTGAGTTGGTTCACTGGCTAAACCATATTCATAATGTCAATGTTGCACTGTACAACTTGGCAATGGTCTTTCTGCTTAACCCAGAAGTGGATCACTAAGCAAGCTAATGGTCAGGGAGAGCAGGGAGAAACAGTCTTGAGTGTTAAGGAAGCATGGCAACACTCATATTCCCCAAAGAGCCCGAGTTGATCAAATTTCTATTTAAAATTCCAAAAAGCATTTATAAGGGAGGGAGAAATCCCCAGTCGTTGCCCTAGACTGGGCTGTTTCAGGTAACTAGACTCTTTGTTGGTCTCTAAGCAGGAGGGATCAATATCATATCAGGGCCCAGTGGAACACCTGACAGTTCAATTTCGCAGCAAGCTTCGAAATCAATACCTTTGGAATAGTTTTGGACTTTCCCAAAGGCTACCAACTGGAGTTAATCTATGTTGTCATTAGCCCGGGTCACAGCGTGCATGGTCATTACACTGTGTAACAATAAATGTTCATAAAAGACGACACGCTTCGTCCTCTTGTGCTTGACTGCAGCCTCTAATTGAAGTAAATTCATTCACGAGGGAGAGAGGGCGCCTGATCGACTGGTTGCACCGCTCCTCTTTGTAATTCACATCCAAGAGAATATGGGGAAAAGCTGGCATGTCAAGCCTATCTAAAGGTACAAAGCACAGGAAATTGAACAAGGTTTTATCAAGCAGAAAATGTGTTAAAGTGTTTAGTTTATGCTAGAGTGCATGTGGGGAGGATTGTTTACCCTTGAAACATAGTAGTACTTAGGCTCTTTTCACCTGGCCCTTGTATATTCAGACTTATAGAAGGAACAAGAAGCTTATTGGATATGCACATTGCAGACACTGTCCCCCAAAGTACAGATCCCAATTTAATTCTTGCTAGATTGGTCCACTAATTCTGATTCCATTTTTCTACTTTTGCCCATGTATTGAAGCTTTTCTTAATATTGACTTCATCATTTCTATGTTTTTTTAGATTTTGTGATTTTGGCTGTGTTACAGCTTTTGGCATGAATTTTGGTAGGAGCTCTTATTTTTAGCCAAATTTGTAAAATCCAATGTTTTTTACTCTGACATGTCTTTTATACTCTAATGATGCATTTTGCTCCCTTTGGTAACGTCCACGCACAAAACACTGAAACAACAAAACAGTTTTTTCACAAATCTCTGCTTTTGCAGCATTTCATCTTGAAGAAAGGAAGTGATATTTCACATTTCACTATATTCCACCAGATTCTAACAAATTTCTTTTATGTGTTTTTAAAACGTAAAATAATAAGACTGTCATTCAAAAGGTTAAAATACTGAAAATAATTGAATGTTTGGTAGTTTTGAGCAGGTTTGAAGTTGTTTAAGAGATTTATTAAAAGAAATCAGAAATAATATTGATATATGATGATTTTATAGCAGTGTTTTGTGCATGGAAGTTTTCAGCCATGAGGGGTACCAACGTTAGTAAATTTGAGGGAGGCATGAGGGTTAATGTATTTCATTGTTTTCTAGATTCATATGTTTCTAGATTTTTCTCCTGTTTAATTGTCCTACTAATATCTGATTGTAAATGGCTATATAATTTCTCTATTGTGGTCACTGCCATCAAAGCGGTATGTATGGAGTAGTCTATTTGTATAAAAATATATTTTTAAAATTAGATTTAGCCTAATAATAATAATGACTATTATATAAATACTGCTTGTACCGCATCACTTAATAATACAAGTTAAAAATAGTAATAATAATAAAATAAAAATAATAACTAATTCCTGATGAGAATATTTTGAATATTGACTTTAGCTATATTATTCAGTGTGTTGTTCTCTGAGTGTGTATATATTGATAAAGTAACAATCCACTATATAGAATGCAATGTCTATTTCTGATGATGTGAAGTGCCTTGTCTTGTAACCGTATGGACACAGACTGTGGCACTGATTGCCTGACAGCTCACAGTTCCAGGGTGGTAGGTGCCTTATAATAGGATAAGCACACAAACTGTGGCACTGATTGACTGACAGTTCATTGTCTCTGATTAGACTCTCCTGAGGAGGGATTGCTTTAATATGCTTGGAATGCTCTCTATTTATCATCGGTTTTACCTGAGGAAGGTCTAAGGACTGAAATGTGTAATTCAAATAAAGTTTATTGCAAGTAAATATGGCACGACAAAATCAATTTGAAGGGAGAAATAATTAAAGCCATTTTGATTTTAGTGACTCAACCAAATCTGTTACACAAGACATTAGGAAGCCACATAAATCATCATGTGTTTCTCTTTAACGTTACAGATTCTAGATGGAAAAAAAAGAGAGAAAGAAAGGGAAGCGGAAAAAAAGAGCTGTCCTATTTATCGAAGCTCAGCTGGAATGGCCTGTCAAAATATACAACGGAAAACCCACTGGAAAAATGACACAAGCGACCCTGGCTTTGAGTGGCACAGTGGTTTCGGCCGTAACCCACTCAAAACTGGAATCTATTTCCCCTCCCTGGATGTGTCATGGAGGGGGGAGGGAAGAGGTAGAAGGGGAAAACGGCCAAGCAGGAGAGTAATGGCTAATATTTTTTCTGGATACACTAGGTTTTAATGCTTTATTCCCAAGATCAAAGCCTGGAATAAATATTTAGACTAAGGATCTTTATGATTGGATAAGTCGAAGTTTTAGATGCTTGCTTCTTCAGATCCTATCCACCTTCTTGTATGTTCTGTTTAGACTACTCATAGACAGTAAATGTACAAACATGACATCAGTTTGTGAGACTGAAACAAAATCATAATTATTTTCCCTTCACTACAGTGCACTGGCCACTGACTGGAATTACTGTTCTGTGGCGAGCAGAATATATTTGGAAATCATGGTTTTTCAGGGATATCTGAAACTAGCTATTTTCAAGACAAAAATGTCGAGGTTCAGCTCACAAGTTGCACATTTTCTGGCCCCAATGTCGGTATTCACACTCCTTCCCTCCATCCGTCTGCTTATATCCGAGCTGTATAATTTACAGTTAAGCTTGAAGCAGAAGTCAAAAATTTTCATTTTTCCTCCCAATACTCCAACTTAAGACAGGAGCTAAGAGGTTTGTGCCTGGGACTGGGATCTGAATGCTTTTAAAAGAACAGAAATGAGCTCTCAGAGCTCTCGCCGTTGTATTGTAGTGAGATCAGACTGTCAGTGATTTAACGTCTGAAGCCGTACATGGTGCTGCCAGGTCTCCTGTTCACTCTGCACTGACGGCTTTCCTCTTCTTCTTGATTTCTGGCAGACTAGATGCCCAAAGGCACATCGCTGCCATCCACAGTTACATACTTATATTCATTATATTATATCCACAGGAACAATCTGGTTTCCCCCAAGGACTGCAACAATAGTGGCTTTGGTGAGCCCCTGGATGTATCACAGAGAATTTTGATTATGCTTACCGCAATCTACACCCTGATTGGCTGTTGCGGCACAGCGCCACCCGATGTCGCTTGAAAAGTTCAAATATTTAAACTTCAAGCGACGCGGGTAATGAGGAGATGGACGTGATCTACACTTTGTCCCGTTGCTCTTATCACCCGATGTGTGTTATCGCTCATTTTGAGTGATTTTAAATGGCAGCTGGACACTTTCATCACCTCCATTGCTTTTGGTGTGAAACCAGGGTAAGCTGGCTGTGGCTTGGCTTTACAGCATGATGTGTGTTATTCTAAATGTGATTTTAATTCATTTTACAGCTTTATACCAATATGATGCTTGTTAATTATGTTCAGTCTCACTGTTTTGGCTATTACTCAATCGCAGTTATGGAGTGTGCAAGCACGCAAGAGCGAGCAACAGGATGCTGACCGCAGTTTACTTATAGCCACCAGTGTTGCTAATAACAAAGGTTTTCTGAAAGTTACACAGAGAACCTTTAAATATTAGTAATATGTAAATATTAATAAACTTATGAATCCCTTGTCACATCCCTTGACTAATACAAACAACCAGTAACATTTTCATTCATTGATCATACTGCCTAGAAACACTCTAATCCTGCAACAATTGGAACATAGGCCTATCTCTTTTCCTACACACAGTAAACCTTCTTAATGCTTCACTGTATCCTGTAAGTAAGAAGGTGAACCCTCATTGCCTGAGTGACAGTATCAATTACAGTTACAAATGTCTTGAACATTATCTAGTAGCTCATGTGTTTTTCAAGGGAAATACTAGGATGTATTACAGCGAGGAGGCTATAAAAGCCCTCAGGCCTGCCATAGTTTAGGTATTGATTACAGTCTTCTGTCGGTTTAATGAAGTTTTGGACATGTCTTATAATTGCTTTATTAAATAAATCCTCAAGTAGAAGATAATTATTCCAGTGAACCTCCTGCTTGTATCAGCTTCCTCTAAATAGAATATATGCCAACTTGAGTTGACATAATAACATAAAGCAAATAAATCTTCTATATTTTTTTCCAATTAAAAACTTGATTAAAAAAAATCTGTTCTAATCACTTTAAAGTAAATTCCCAGGCTACCTAAGAATACATATGGGCCAGACAGTGCGCACGCGCGCGCACACACACACACACACACACATCCATAGTGCAGCTCAGCCCCACCGCAGAGCCTTACAGGAAGGCTCCTCCATAATGACTGTCAGTGTAGAAACATGAGTCAGAGGGAAGGGATGAACGCTGTACAAACAAACCTCTAGAACTAAACCTTGGAAATAATAAGAAGCTGGGGACAGTAAAACGCCAGGGGTGGGATCTTTGGCTTTTTTCAGTGCACTACACTGCATGAAAAATATTTCCTCATGCAGAATAAATGTCCTCAAATTAGGACAATGTTTAGTCTGAATGTATTATCAATACATTTCACTTATAATATACACAATTGTAGCCCCATAGTGTTCCTACGATCCCTATTATGCAAGTTTTAAGGGTCATATTTGTATTTTTCTGGTCACCTACAATAGGCTAATATGCTTTGATCTAAAAAAAAACATTATATTTCTCATATTACCCAATGATGTAGCACCCAGATAGCACCTCTGCGTTGAAAGCTCTGTATGAGCTTCTGGTTAATGAACGCTTGTTGAGAAATTTCCAGTCATTGGCCCTCATTTATCAAACGCACGTACGGCAGAAAAACGTGCGTACGACCATTTCCTGGCAAACGTCGGCATTTATCAATTTGGACGTGAGCGGGAGCTACGATCAAATCTCACGTCTGGTCTGAGATCGTGTACGCACATTTCAGCCTGTGTATTTGCGGTGCAGCACAGCAAAATTCGGGCTGAAAATAATGAACAAACCTCAGCTGTCATTAAGCATAAGCAGTAACATATTAAGAACAGTTAAAAACAGATTCTTAAAACGAATAAGATTGTGGTTGGAGCAATTGATTGTACTCATGTGCGTCTGAAGGCACCATCCATGATTACGCATTCATCAATCGCCAAAACTACCACTCGATAAATGTACAGGTGATTTGTGATGCCAAGCTATCGCTTTTAAACGTGGTGGCCAGGTGGGGACACACGATTCTTTTAAATATCAAAACAGCTCAGCTCCAGCCCCCCGCGACCCCGACATTGAATGAATGAATGTGTTGGCGCGCGGCTGCAGCAAGACGCACTGCAGAGCCAAAGTCATCTCCTCGGTTGGTGGCTACCCTCGATAAATTGCATTAAATCAAACAAGGTATCAGATGATTAACATCTTGGTATGGTTCTAGGTGACAAAGGTATTCTCTTACGGAATACCTAATAACCCCGCTGGCAAACCCCGCTACAGAGCAAGAGCGCCGGTGTTGTACTGTATTCAGCACCCCTGCCGTGAAATGCACTCCCTCGCATTATAGGTGATATTCTGGATCAGAAGGCTGTTGTTTCCACCTATATGAGTAGTTTATATACAGCTAACCCACAACGGTCAGAACATTGGTTACTTACAGTCTTTAAACTATTTTAAAGAGTTGAAGAATCACAAACTTGGATATTAGCGAACACAAAACAACACCTTTTTGTATGTTCTGTGGAAATATACTGCAGCCATAATTACTAAATGAATGAAATGGATCTTTTGAGCAAGTTGAATGTATTTGACTGAGCGTTTCCTAAATATAATCCCAGTTTTTCTTGCAATTAATAGGTTCAAAAGTGTGTGCTTTTAATGTGGTGACCTGTATATAAGCTACTCCTATAGGTGGAAACAACAGCCTTCTGATCCAGAATATCACCTATAATGCGAGGGGGTGCATTTCACGGCAGGGGTGCTGAATACGGCACAACACCTTACCAACAGTGCGCACAGGCGCACACGGGACTCAGTTGGTTGCTGCTTCGGGTTGACTGCCTCCGTTATTCTTTTCCATACAGCGTTTTTATGGGCCCCTTTTATTCCACTCTTAAGACTGACAAAAAGCACATCTTTATTTTGCTCCATCTCGGATGTCAGGATGCCGATCTGTGTGTCGGAAAAGTTTCTTTTCTAACCTGCATTCCTTCTCTCCGTGTTTGACCTCAGTGGGCGAGGCCTCCGAAACAGGAATATTTAGGGGCGTAACATGTTAAAGACGATCGAATTCAGCCGCCGCATTTATCAAGGCCCGCTCATTCGTACGCTGATATTGGTCAGATACGAATGTTTCATAAATCACGCGTGGGACCTTTCCTACGACCAATTCTGTGCTCAGATCTGCGCCCGTTTACACGCAAGATTGATAAATGAGGCCCATTGTGAGTAAATTTAGACAAAAATCTAAAACAGCCAAGTATTGTAGGGACGGAGTCAATTAGCACCAGTTCAGCCGCTAATCCAGCCTTGTGTTGGCCCAGGTTGGTGAAACAGTCCCGTATGAAGTGTTGTAAACAAGCCCACGTTAGTTTTCTCTTGTTGGCCGGGAAATCAGCGTCTCTATCCACTTTTGCCTGATGTTTTGGCCTTAAGGAAATCCAAAGAAAAATAACTTTCCCTCACACCAAAACAACCACCACTATCAGCAGAGACCCCACCCCGTCATATAACAAATAGAACTAAATGAGAATTATAATGAATAATAAACCCACAGTCCTGGATATGTTTCGAATAACTTGCCCAACACTGGCTAAGATTGATTGCTCTAAGAGATTTTGGGAGTAGTCTTATTAAAGCGGACAGGGGATGCTTACTTTCCTGGATCAGTTTAGTTAATGTTTACAATAAGATTGGCTGCTGTAAGGCTGCTAACTCCAAGATAGTGATCTGTCACAAGGGGATGGAGATTCAGGAAGTGACCAAAGAGCTTGGGCTATTGTATGTTTAATTGTCAAGGCTGAGCATACTTGCTGCAACTCTGAGGTGCAGATGGGTACACATTCCATACATTTGTTTTATTCCACAGGAACCTTTATCCATTGAATAATTTTCATGGGAGATGTTTTCTGATGGAGCACTCAATAAATGGTTCTGTTCTAACCAGAACAGAATGAGAATAAGCTAGTGGGAAGTGATGAGGAGAACGTCATTGGAGTCAAGCACAGATACAGAACCAGAAGAAGTAGGAAGATGTAGAGAGAGTTTGGCTTCAGAAGTAGAATCAGTTACTGCTCTACAGTTACCAAAGTTGTGCTACAGTTGGCCTCAGCTATATAGCCCCACCAACCTTTCGTACAAACTGTTCTTTGACAACTGGTTCTGCAGTGTGGACCTGCAGTTGCTCCTGCAGAAGAACTGTCTTGCAGGCTGCATATTTATGAAATGAGGCAAAAGGACAGGAAACACACCAAGAGAAGATAACCATACACAATGGTGTGACCCTAAAGGTCATCAAGAGGTTTGCGACCATACCGTAACTCTCTTTTGTCGCAGCAAACCCCACTACAGGTGGGGCAAAAAGAAAAGAAAGAAAGTCTCATGCCCCATGCATTGTGTCATTGTACAATAAAAGCATGGCGGTGTCCAATATATCCAATATAAGGTCCAAGAAATGGTATCATCACAGTTTTCCACATGCTTGACCTGACTGTGGTAGAGACATGGCTCCTCTACAGAAGAGAAGACCAACTCCCACTGTTGGACTTGAAATCAAAGTGGTATCCTGCTTATGCACGGAGAACAAGGTACAAGTTGTTGTCCTGGGTAAAAAGAAAAGGGCACCGCAGCTTTGTACCACCTGATATGGTCAGAAAGGACAACACAGATCATGGGTTCTGCGAGCAAATGATAAGGGGCGATGTAAAATGCCAGGATGTACAGGCATTGTGAGGAGCAGGTGCTCCAAGAGTGCCTATTCATTTGTTTCATCTGAGGGACAAACTGCTTTGTTGCCTTACACAAGAGGTGAAATTAGTTCAGAACGGACAATGTAATGTGAATTTGTTTGATGACTAAATGCAATACATGATATTGAATGAAAATTAAATTGAAGGGGAATACAGAGGGATCTATAAATGATGTCCCTGTGTCTTATTAGAGGTGTGTGTACTGTAACTATATTATTATGATGTCATTATTATTGCCATGCATTCCAACTTAAATGCCCACTATGCCCCTATGGAGGATTCCCCATCCCTCATCAACCGCACTGTACTGGATACTATTTTTCCATGTCCCCAGAATAAACTGGAAGAGGCGACCAATTCCTGAATAAATCATCACTTGACTTGAGTGGACTAAGAGAGGAGCTGGTACCGTGGCCAGTAGGTAAGTCTTTAAAACACTCTTTTAATATCTCTGGGTTCACCAACTATGTTGTTGGTGCTTTGTTTTCTGTGTAAGGACTCTTCTCATGCTACTGCAGAGGTTTGCTGTTATTTTGAGCAGTATTAGTGGTTAAAAAAGTTAGCTGTTAGCGACTGTTAGGGACTCTACCGGATTCTCCGTAAATAGTTTTTACATGAAAAAAAATATCTTGATGGCTTATTTAATGTGCAATTAAAAAATCTAAATGAGTGTAATTGCAGAAAAAGACCATGGGATGATTTTACATATGTTTATGTCTGTTTTGAAATTAGATGCACTAATGGGTAAAAGTTTAGTGTGTGCTTGCCGACCTCCTCCCTAAGTGGAGTTTGAGGCTTTTTTATGAATAATTTTTAAATGATTTCTATTAAGAAAGAATAAAATCTGAACAAGTCATCGGTTGTAAATCAATAAGTACAAAATAAAAGAGAAGTTGCATTTGTTTAGTCGTGTTTTTAATTAAATTATTTTAGAGAAAATTTGATTTAATCGCACAATTTTACCAATCTCTGTTCAATTTCAGTTTAAATGAATGGATGTGTTCACTTCTTGTATATTTACCCAAAACTGTAATCTGCCTGAAACTGCACCAGAAGCACACTATTTAGCCAAACATAAGTCCTTGAACCCATGATAACAAGCCAGCTGGGCTGCAATAAAGGTGGTGTGTGTGGTGCACTGAAAAATTACATTTAAATGTTCAACAGCAACACATTTTTCCAGGAACAGTGGCATTGTCACTGTGGATAGTCCACCCCGGTGACAGGTGAAAGCAATAGTCAATCCACAAACTGTTCAGAGCATGTTCAGTGAATATCCAGAGCAACAGACATCTCTGCAAAGACACATGTAATTTCACGTAAATACAATTCTGCTCATGTTTATTGCAACCCTTGAGTTGAGCACTCCATTGATTTTTGCTTTGACTTTGCTTTGCTATAACATTGTCAGACTCTTGATGGAAGCTCTAAAAATGGATCAAAAATGGAGGAAACATAATTACTGACACAGGCCTCTCAAGCTGGATGACTTAATGAACACTGACAAGTAGAGAACAATACATCCATTGTATCAAACAGCCATACCTTTGTCATGTGTTCTTTCAGTATGCAGTTACACAGACAAGTATAACCTGAAATGGCTATGATCAATAATTCTTCAACAAAGGTCAAGTTCACCCTATCTCTCACGTTAGCTGGCTATTAATGAGTCATGCTATGTACTATGGCAAGTCCAAATTAAAATGCATATTTTCTACTTTTTCTTTGAAAAGAACAGGGGTTGAACTTTTTCTTCACCCATGTTTGGCACCCTGCATTGGTTGAGTAATACCCTTACTTCCATTACATATACAGAGGGAAACACTTCATGCCAGTAAATCAGACTATGCTCAGCTCGCTCCAACTCTGCTTGAATGTACAACTTGGCAATCATTTTGCAGTTCTGCAAAAAAAAAGAGTGTACAGTTTTAGCTGTCTTAGAAATCCCTTTACATGCATTTACCCTGAATCTCTACTGCATTAATACTGCTGAAATTCCATAATTACATGCTATATCGTAGGATCAAATTCACACTTTGTCAACCAGCTTCAGTCACCAAACATATCCTTGTAGCTGCATTTTTTCCACTTTGTTTCTTGTAGGGACTTCTCCATTGGTTCCATGTGCACTGCATTTCACAGCTGCTTTAACTCAGTGGTTGTTTCATGCTTAGCTTAGCTCCTTGTGTCCTGTCACTTCACTCAACATCCAGCGAGCAATGAGGGCAGGCTGGGACTGTCCTCCTCTTTAATGAACCAGCAGATAATGGCCTATGGAGACCCTAGAGAGACATGACACAAATTGCCATGTCCTCTGACTGGGATTAGTGGTAATTACTATATGCCTTGGCAGATCAATGGGATAGCAGCGCAACACGTAGAGGCCACCGTGTGTCACACGCTAGCTTAATACCAACACTCATAAGGGCACAATGAAGGGAGACAATTCTCAGCTGACGTGTATTGTGCCAAAAACTCATATATATGGAGTTTTAGCTCTACAACCATTTCTCTGGAACACAGCTGCTCTGCAGGCAGCAGTAATCTCAGCGGTTGAGTCATACCTCAGTTGAAGCTGAACCCCAGCTCCAGTGTTGCCAATTTAGCAAGTGAGCCAAGGGTCAAATGTAAGAGTAAATATTATAATTCTGGTTTGGATCTTTCTGTTCATTATATGATTGAATCTATATCATATTATAACTAATTGATATTGAAATATAATGATTAGATAAGCATTTAAGAAGACACACAGTAATACTGGATCAAGGATTGCCTGGATCAAGTATTATACGAGAAACTTGCATGCAGCCTGTTACTTCTCCGGTCTTTGAGTTAACTTTTTTTCCACTTTCTTAGCTTTTATTCTCTTTTGTTCGTTCTGTTTCTTCACCCTAACTTCTGTGAAGTTCTGCTCTCTACAATGAGGTGACTTTCGTTTTTTTATGTTTCTTTTTGTGCTGTTTTTATCAATGCTGCTTCCACAGGGACAAGCTGTCTTTGTTTACTCCGGAGAACGGCTGATCGTCCTAATGCCGGCCAGAATAGCGCCGGACCAACTGAGATTCCACCCGAACTCTGGAGAAAAACACACCGGGAACGAAGAGGTGGGAAGCAACGTCGGGGCAGGAGGGTCGAGACGGGATGGGCTTAAGGAGATGAGAAGCCGTGTCTCCCCTCGGTCTACAACAAAATTGATGAACTGGCGGCGCTAACGCGAAGCCACCCGGAGTACCGTGAGTGCAGTCTGATGTGTTTCACGGAGACATGGCTGCACAGGGACATCACGGACCAGATAGTCTCCGTGGATGGCTTCAACACCATTCGGGCTGACCGGGACTGCACCGAGAGCGGTATGCAGAAAGGAGGGGGGCTTGCCGTTCTAGTAAACAGCAGATGGTGTAATCCTGGTCATATAACCATTAAATAATAGCTCTGTAGCCCGGGTGTTGAACTGCCATACCATCTGCCTAGAGAGATCCTGCATGTCATCACTGTTCTGTACATCCTCCCTCTGCAAACCCGACATCTGCCTGCAGCATCATGTACACCACCAATCTCCAGACTTCAGACTCAACACCCCAGTGCCCTCATCCTCATGTCGGGAGATTTTAACCACGTCACCATGGATAGAGTTCTGCCAACCTTCCAAAAGTATGTGAGCTATCCTACCAGAGAGAAGAGGACTCTGGACCTGATGTATGCTAACATTAAGGATGCATACATCTCCTCTTCTCTCCCCCCTCTGGGCAGGTCATATCATAACCTGGTTCACCTCAAACCCTGCTATGTGCCTCTGGTGAAGAGGCAGCCTACGACCACAAGGACTGTGAGGAGGTGGTCTGAGGAGGCTTATGAGACACTGCAGGGCTGCTTTGAAGTGACTGACTGGTCTGCACTTTGTGAGCCGCACGGGGAGGACATCCATGGGCTCACTATGCATCACGGACTACATTCATTTTTGTGTGGACTGCAATTTCCCAGCTTGGACTTTGACCTGCTACGCCAACAACAAACCCTGGATCACCAACAACATTAGGGCCATCCAGAATGAAAAGAGGAAAGCATTCAGAGATGGCAACCGTGATGAGGTGAGGAGAGTGCAAGGGGTACTCAAACTTACAATCAGGGAGGCTAAAGACAATTATAGGAGAAAGCTGGGGAATAAACTCCAGCGTAACAACATGAGGGATGTGTGGAGTGGCATGAGAACCATCACCGGGTTCCAGAAGACTGGTAGCACAGGGTTTGAGGACGGTGTGGACCAGGCCAATGAACTGAACCTATTTTTCAATAGGTTTAATACTGTGACCCATCCCCCACATGACTCTGCTACTAATGCCACTTTACCTCCCCCTACTCCTCCTTACAGACCCTTTGTCTGCCCCTCACCACCTCACTTCACACCTATCTATGCCACCCCTACCCCTGCAGTACATCATGTCCTCCACAACCTGATGACCTCAGTCCTCCCCCAACGGACACCTCTACAGTGTCCTTCACGCCTGACCTGGTGAGAAGACAGCTGACAAGACTCTGCTCTGGTAAAGCTGCAGGCCCAGATGGCATATTTCCCAAGGCGCTTAAAGCCTGTGCCCCCCAGCTGTGTGGAGTACTGAGTCAAGTTTTCAGCCTGAGCCTGCACCTCCAGAGGGTCCCTGTGCTGTGGAAGACGTCCTGCCTCATTCCTGTGCCAAAGACGTCACGTCCCAGTGGCCCTCAGGACTACAGACCGGTGTGCCAAATCATGAAGACCATGGAGAGACTTGTCCTTGAGCAGATAAGGCCTATGGTTAGGCCCTTCACTGATTTATTTCTTGTTAAATGAACAAACCTGTTAACAAGAGGTTTCCATTCAATTATTAGACTAAAGTACAAGTTTGAGGCTCTTGTCCTTTACTCGAGTATTTTCTTTTCATGCTACTTTATACTACTACTCCACTACAAATCAGTGGAAATATTCTACTAGTTACTTTACCAGGCTTACAAGCACATATGAAACATTAGTTTATTCATCAAAAGCTGGACTGACAAAAATTAATGAAACATAAATGCAGAGTAGGATGATTTTTCTGAATATGCCTTCTTAAGTTATCCTCTTGACACACCAATATGGCTGCAGAGTAAACACAGGCTTCATAGTGACAGAAACAAAAAGTTCTCTGTCCATTCTCTCGTGAACTGACCGTTTTCTGTGTTAACCTTTCTTTTTTTCAGAGTAGAAAGATCTTTCTTTTTTTCAGCCTAGAAAGAGACATAGCGGTGTTGATTTAACCACAGATTTAACCACTGAAACGATTGAGAACAACAACAGAGCAGAGCTTACCGAGCTGTTTCCAAGAGGATTCAGAAACCCACGAAGAAGAGCGTAGGGGGAGCGTGTGGAGCATTGTGGCCGCACACCTACAGGGAGCACGTGGAGCAAGTCTCGCAGCGTGCTGGTATTTGACGCGCTGAGACAGTATTGCTGGCAACAGGAAGTGTAGAGGCCACAGCTTTGAATGACTTCAGCACATCTGCACCCACAGGACATCACTAGTTTCTAACACTGCTCTGGTTTGATCTGCGTCCATTCTGACTCAGTCTCTTCCACAGTTCACTAACTGTTTCACTGTTTTTTTTCACAAAATAAAGGTTTTTGTTGAAGTGCTGTGGTTATTAAAAAATCTTATCTTTGAAATCTCTAATCTTAGTACAGCAGTGGTATAGCCACAGCAGATATTCAATCAAATTCTAAACAATAACAAATAACACCTTTTCACAATAAATCAAGTATCAATAATTTGTCCCCTTATTCCAGCACAATTCACACTCTGCTCCATTGAACTATTAACTTTATGTAAACATGTATATACACTCTTTTAATATACTTGTATCAGTATACACCTTTGTTCCACTTGCTGTCCTTAGCTGTATGTCTGTTCTGTGTGTGTACACAGGCTGTCCTCATCCACAGTATACCTCCTAGAAGAAAAGCACTGTCATTTTTACTGTATGCAATCCATGTCTTCACTGGTCAGTGTTTCATATAGTGTTAAATAGGCCATCATATTTTGTAATATATCATACAAACCTGTGGATGAGAAAACATTGATGTACATGAGCAAACTGGAGTCAAAATCCTTGTGTGTGTATTCATCCTTGGCCATTGGCCTCGATTCTGATTCTGAAATTATAACTATATAGACACTGCTCAAAATATATACAATATACATACACAGGTATGTGTATACACATAAGAATACATATACAGTATATGGTAGGGAAAAAAAGGGGGAGCCTGGTGGTTCAGTGATTAGAGCGGGCGCCCCATGTACCGAGCCTGGAATTCCTTGACGCAGCAGCCAGGGTTTGATTCCCACCTGCAGCCCTTTGCTGCATGTCACCACCCTCTCTCTCACTGCTGTTTCCTGTCATTCTTCAATCTGTCCTATCCAATAAAGGCAAGAAAAGGCCAAAAAAATAATCTTAAAAAAAAACAACTCAACACAAACTGAAAACTAATAAAGGTCAGGTCAAAAAAAAGATTAGGTATGGATGGAATAACCTGTACTTTAAAAATCCACAAAGGGTAAATTCAGAGACAGAACCTGCTTATTCATATTAACATTATGACTACAACAACAGGTAAACATAGGGGAATTACTTTGTTTGCACTAAACGGTTTAACACGAGTGCACTCTTCTTGTCACACTATCCTGTCTCCCATTTGTTCAAGCTGTCATCCCAGTACCTGTCAGTCATCTTGATGAGCTATCTGTGTCTGCGCAGACGGTGTGTTAACCCACATCTGTAAATGATTTGAGTGAGAAAAAGTTGCATAGCATGGGATGTTTTGCTCATTTAAAAAGGAAAACAAAATATTGTGGCTATATAGAGAAGTAGGTGGACGAAGCTGACAGCCACACTACAGACTGTAACCTAACGGATGCAGATGAATGCTGATCCTCTACAATACAGAAGCCCAGATTAAACAAACTTCCTCTTGCACACAGTCGAGCTAAGACAGAGCCATTTTGCTCTTATTTCATTCAAATAGACAATGGGCAATAACAGCAGACACACATCATTGTGCTTTTAAGAGCTCAACATGCAACTGAGAAACAGAAGAGAGCGAGACATACACACGGGGAGATACCAGTGTCGTCCTTTACGGAGCCATTCTCCTCCACTCATTTGGATTAAAGGTTTTATTGGTTCTGCTCAGTGGAGGGTTCATTGTGCTTAATATAATTGGTGTAAAGTCTGTCCCTGCTGGGATGCTTGTTTTTTTAAACAGTGTAATGAGATTTATGTAGTGGTGAGGGACAAGCAGCCAGGTTTTGCATCTGTCATCACTGTGACAGGGTATCTTAATACGATTTAAGTGCACTTCTTAATCCTTTGATAACAGCAATGTCATGAAGAGGAGGACGTCTGTTTTTATATTGTCTAATTCACCAAATTTTAAAGGAAAAGTAAATCATATTGGTTCAGAAGTTGAACCTAACTCTGCACGATGTATTGATTTGCATGATTCTCATTTGCTCAGCATATCCATCTGGGAACTCTCATTTGGAGATCTTTTGGGAAGGGGGTGAAAATACTGTTTGCTGATTGGATAAACCATCTGTCTATCACCAAATAACGGGCCAAATCAACCAATCAGATCAAGCTAAGGAAATTAAACAACATGTCAGTAAAGGATATTTGCCGTTTGAGTAACGCAAATTTACGGATAAAAAGGCACAGTATATCATTAATGGAGGATGCTGTCCAGGCTCCAGTCTATCCTGGACAATGTCTCCCACCCTCTCTACGACACACTGGCCCAGCAGAGGAGCACCTTCAGCAAAGTCCTCGCACTCAGATGCACCACAGAGCGCCGGTGGCTGAGTGGTTAGAGCAGTTGCCCCATGTAAAGTGGCTTAAGGTCCTTGAGGCAGTGGCTGCGGGGTTTGACTCCGACCTGCGGTCCCTTTGCTGCATGATCACCCCCCCCCCTGCCCCTTTCCCTGTCTGTCCTATGTAATAAAGGCTTGAAAAAACTGCCAAAAAAGGCACAATTTCAGGTGCCCAGTCCATATTCCTACAGAAGAATCCAAGAGAAAAAAACGGTAGCGAGCGGCTTGCTCCATAGCTGCGCTGATCTCATCCATGGAAGCCGCCATGTTGTTAACACTGAACAATCACTTCTCGTTTCGTCACACTTAAATCCAACTCAAAACCAACGCTGATTGGTTCGGTTGCTTGGTAAACTTCTCCGCCGCACGTTACCAGACTGATCTGTGAGTAAAAATACAATGGAGCTCAGAGATCAGGATGGTCTCACGAGGCTACAGAAGTCATCCTCCAGTAGAAAGATTGGTGGTTTGATTCCCATCTCCTCCGGTCCGCATGCCAAGTGTCCTTGGGCAAGACACTTTACCCCAAATTGCTCCCTGTGCTGCGCGTGGGTTTGTAAATGTGGTTTGAATAATTAGATTGGATTAGTTAATGGGAAGTGCGTTGTACCAGAGTCTGAACAATATTCCTGCAAAACAAGAGTCTGGATGAGAGGTGGGCTAAACTTGTTTCTAAACAATAGTCCCCCTAAAAAAAAGTTTGGTGTTTTTTTAAGTAACAAGTTAAACTGTGTATCAAATACAATTTTAGAGCAATTCAGGTGAATTTTTTTTTTTTACCAGGCCAGTCTAGCACACTTCCCCTGCTTCCAATTAGCTAGGCTAATTGCATCCGTCATGGCTATTAGTCCATACTTACATACATCATCTTATAGTAAATATATTCTTCTAAAAACGACATATGTAAAATATTTAAAGCAATACTTTAATAACAATACAGTTACATTATTGTGCTGATTGTTGCAAAAGACATTAGAAGAATGATGTGGTTGCAGCAGAGGCTACCTGTTAAGGAAGTGGAATGACATGTCTGAAACCTGTTGTCGGTAATGGTGGATCCAAAAACAACATACTCCTGAGTCACTAGCACGTGTCAGGCAGGGCGGTCAGTAAAATAAGAAAGTTGATTGGATTGGAGCAGTAAAGCTTGTACCAATTTCCTGGGTTAATGGGAAATTTCTCATTCCTGCCTTGTCGTGTTTCCCATGGCTGTGGTAGAAGTAGACCATTGCCATGGACGGCATAGGGGTCTTTGAGGCCATGGAGTCCCTAAATGTCTCAACAAACATGTTGTTTTTCAGAGGTTTGGCGTCAGTCAAGGAAGGAATGGCATAGACCCTTTTTGGAGAGCACCAAGACCGGGGATGCTGGCCAAACTCTGATCGTAAGTGTAACTGGACAAACATGGCAGATCTCCTCATGAGGTAGAGCCAGCAACAGCAGCCATCACCATATCCACTATGATACCCGAAATCAACAGCACATGATGAAATAAATACTGGCATGAGTTATCGACGAGCCTAGTTGAGCAGGAATTATGGTGCAATCCTCGAGAGGTTTTTCATGTTTTCATATGCTCTCTGTGCTTCTCTTTCTTTTGACATCTGTTGGGATGTCTTTCTTTCTCTTTTTCTGTCTCTTTCTTCAAGGAATGTGGTGATACAGCATGTGCTAAAGCACAATTGCATGATCAAACAAACGGCAGTTGTTAATGACTGCAGATAAAGCCACAGATGAGACAGGGCTTTGGCAGTGCAGTCATGTCTCTCTTGAACAAACAGTGTATGCTAGTAATGATGTTTCATTACTGATTTTATTTCTGACAAACAAAAGCCTTTGTCTGTGTTTAACTTTCAGAATGCAGACACCTGCCTTCATGTTGTGTTATTTTTGCAGCATATCCCACTGTGACCTTTTAAGGTCTTTTTAAAGTGGAGGTAGGAGAAGGCACGCCCGCAGCCCCATATTATCGGATGAGGCGGCTGACAAATGTGGCAGTGTTCACGCGCAAGCATCTATTAATCTCCCAAACGATGCTAGGCCTAATAGGAAGAGGTCTTAAGAGAGGACACAGCCGCTTTCTGCTTCCTCCAGAACACGGGCAGAGAGTAATATCCTATTGCAATCAGATTACTCTCTTCTCCCTCTGACTATTTCCTGACACCAGCCACGACACTCCCTCCGCGATTTATTTCACTGACCACTGTTAATTCCCTCTCATGGTTATCCATCTTTTTTCTCCTTTAGTTTAACAGAATTTAATCTCTTCCATCTTTACAAATCATTTTTCTTCCTCTGTATTTAGATTACACTGAGAAATCGTCCATGAAAGATTAAGTTTACAGACGTTCACACACCCATTTTATTACAAGGTCATCCAATATGGCTGGCCAGACATATTGTAATAACCTGCAAATCAGTTAAGTAAAATCCTAAAATCGATAAAGTATAATGTCATGGCTTGGGTGCCTGCCTGTTGGTTAACAAATCACCCTGTTCCCTGTTGGTCTATTTTTAAACATGAAGTGATTATTTTTGTCACAATATAATTTAAGTTTTGTTATTAATACTGTGCATGTATAGAAGTTAAATAAAGATGATTTAGCATGCTTTCACATTATTATCAATTTAACACAGATGGCATAATAAAAGGATTTTGCAGATAAGCTCCAGGTTAAAACTTGGTGTAGCAAGAGGAGAGGAAACCTACAGAGTAGGGAATGTTCTTTCTACAGGAACTGGCTGTTCATTGGAGGAACTGTTTGACCAGGGGGCGGAGCATTAAACTTGTGAACGAATCAGAGCCAGTCTGGGAGTGATTGACATTCCAAAGCCTGAACCAAAGACCGCTTCAGCAACATTCTGAACCAATCACAACAACCAAATGAACTTTATTGCTCTATAATTTCTTTGTAAAGGGAGGGGCTCTGCAATCTTTCTGGCTAATTGGGTGCAGATAACAGCTTGGCTGAAAGCCAGGATGACTGTGATTTCTGACCCCAGAGAGAGTCCTTGGACAAGAAGGATATTCTTTGCTGTTTTTATAATAAACTTTAAGAAGTAGTCTGGTTTTTCTTGAGTTAATACACCACAGATCTTAAATCAATTCTTAAGATAACAATGTGCCAAAAAACTTGGAGCCATACATTGTCCACTAAAATCAGTGGGATCAAGACCAAATGCAGGTTATGTGCAAGTCCAAGTGCAAGAACTCGAGTACTGTAGTTATTAGGAAGAAGGCTGCTCTTCTCATCTTGTCGCTGCTGGATCTTTAATCTGCATAAAATAAACATCGCAGCCTCTGTCCACAACACAAATAAAGGAAAAGGCTTTGCTAAGTGTAATAATGCTTCTACAGCTCTTCACCAGACCACTTTCCACAAAAATACCATCATGATCATTATAAACCAAAACCAATGACTCTACCTAGTGAACGAGCCCGTATTTCCATCAGGTTTGTGCGGAACCATTGTAATCAAGGATGTGTCAGCAGCTGAGAGTGTTGAACAATGCACAACGGAAGTAAATGTAATATTTTGTGCAGTGAGCCTGATGTGTTGTGTGTGTTATTGGGGTGCATAGATGACCTGAATGTGTCATAATGCAGCACCATTAATGTGGAGGGCTACTGATTATTTAGTTCCATGTAAAAGTTCTTATTTAGAAAGTTGGGTGATTTCCTCGATCCTCAACCAGTCACATAGTGTTGTCTACTTCGGAGGGTTATAAGACAACTCAAGGTCTGCTGTGTGCAGAGGAAAAACTATTTCACCACTTCAACCTCGGCAAAGGCAGTGCATGTACTGTCCCTTCTTCCATTCTTACCTTTCACAATAAAAGCTCTAGACACACATTATGTAATTAACTGTTTACCAGAGCAAACTCAAATTCATTTAGAGCATTGCACTAAAAGGAAACTCAATAAAATATCCTGCAATAGTTCATTGTTAGCTTTTCCTGGTCAGGAATCACAGAAGACACTTTTATTTTGTCCTCCGGTCAGAGTCTCTGGATCTAACTTTCATCACTTCATCACATCAGGACACGGGTCTTCCTTTGGTCTAAAACTGAAAACTGTAGCTGCTGTACATTCACTTGATTTCCCAGAGATTCTCTATGGGGTTTAGATCTGGACTCTTGGCCGGCCATTTTATTCTTTCAATATTCTTAGCTTCAAGGAATTGCATAACCAATTTTGCACCTGAACTGTTTTCCTGTGTCATGCTATTGGGTTCTTGCCTTGTTCTTGAAAATTGCAGGCTGATTGGGAGATAATTGCAGTGGGGGTATTGCATGTTATAGGTTCACATAAATTTAACTTACTTCTTCACACACTTTGGGTTCAGTCTTTCCCCAGTCCTACGCCCAACATAATGTTTTCCATCAGACCCAAATAAATTGAACGTCCTCATCACTGAAGTCACTCTGGACCAGTTCTCTTCTATCTACACAACATGCTCCTCAGCAAAGGCAAGTCTAGCCGTTTTTTTCTTTCTGCTAATGAGGTTTGGTCACTGCGGCGTGGACTTTAAGTCCCGAAAGACTTAAATGACGAGACACTGTTTGCAGAGACAGATCCTTGCCCTCTGCAGCACTGAACTGGCAAGCAGCTGCGGTGTTGAACTGATTCTCCATTGAGAATATTTGCATAATCCTGTCCTCTCGTGCACCGGCCATCTTGGGGGATTTAAGTTAATCTGTGTTCTTGTAAAGTTTCAACATTCTTAGTTATCACACACTGTGAATGCCCAACCTTTCTCTGATGGCTGAGAGGGTCATCCCTTTGGCCTTCATCTGAACAACCTGCTGTCTCAGGGTTTCAGTCATCTTAGAGCAGCTTCCCATCTTGCAAAGTAACCAGGAGAGCTGCCAGATAAATAGGCTGTGTCCAACAACATTGATACAAAATTCAAGCACCATATGAGAGCAACACCGTATGCTCTCACATTCTCGCACCTTTTACCTTTTGTCTTGCTTTTATTTTCTTATAATCCATCCCAGCTGCAAATTGGGGGCAGGACACAATACATATAGCTTTCCAAAACACACAGTTAAATGCTGCCCGTCACGTGTTGTATAGGCTGGTATGAAAAGGCAATGTGTTCAGTAGGGCTGACATGGTTACTGTTTGACAATGGTTTCTTTGTGTCTCCCCTGGGAGAACGTTAGTTCGACAAGGGCAGTTGCTACATGGACAATACAAAAACAGACAAAATATAAAAAATTAAAAAAAACTCATGGACGGCTGCGACACACAATAATTCAAAAGTTATCAGGACACAAGACCACACTGAATGACTTAGGTATGATTTACATAGACCCAACAATTCCCCCATTGAGTACACAGAGGACGGACATCTGTCTTGACCGGTTGGGGAGGGAGAAAAGGAGAGAGAAAAGAGAGACCAATGGACAGAAAGACAGTCCCAGAGATACAAGCAACCACAAAAGTAACAGTAACTATAATATCTATACTAATGGGAATATGACGTATATGTTATGACAGGTAATATTGTAGAATTGTAGAAACAAGCACAGCTAAGGTGATAGAATATGAAAATACTAATTGTGCTGGTAAATATGATAAATTATGAGTAGTGGTAATAACAGCTGTTATACAGCAATACAGTGAGATTTATTACTGATGATGTTTTTATGGCTACAAATTTTATAATTTATAAAGCTAATGATAGTATAGATGAGTAACAGTAATTTTAGCAGCAGGAGGCGTCATGCAGGACACGGGATGAGACATGAATGATACAGAGAGCAGAGAAACTCAAAGTATCAGGAACAGGATTATACCCCGGCAGACTAGGCCTATAGCAGCAGAATTAAGCATAACAAAATCAACAAAATGTTCTTCAAAAGCACATTCACAGCGCTCATGCATGCAAAGGCCGCTCAACCACAGAGCATAAATACAAAAGCAACTGTACATTTAATAATAATTTAATAAATATAAGAACCTATTGCTCAGACTCTTCACATACAGTATGTGCAGTTGAGAAATAAATGAATAAATAATCATATCAGTAGTTAAAACAATGGCAATGATAAAACACACACCATAGTTTTAAAGGTTGAATGTAGAATCTTCATTAAACGCTATATTTAAAAAAAAAAAATAACACACCCACTTGTAATTGAGATGACGTAAACATCTGTTGAGTATTTTAACATTAAATTGTTCGATTGTGTTGAATTAAAACCTCCAAAATGCAGCGGGACTAACTGACCCACAAACACTGGCTGAATAACAACACTAACCACACACGGGTTAAATGTGACTTGACATGAGTCCAAGTCTGAAACTCGAGTTCCCATTTCTCATGTAACATGACTTATACATACAGTAATTGCAGCATCATGCCATCTTGAAAGTACAAGATTCATGTTGCAGCATCACCTCTTCCTCACTGTCCTGCCTACTTTCATATAGTTTAAAAATCAAAGGTTAAAAAGGTATTAAATATAAGTTGGAAAATGAATGAATTGACCAGTACTGCAACAACCTTTAGTAATCTACCCAAATATCTCCACCACTTCTAATGATGTTTACCACTTCCGATGTGTTCTCCCCTCCGTCCTTGGCCCATGTTGCTACATAAGCTACAGAGGAAGCACCTGTGATCTTGTCAGCCAGCTGAGGAAGAAGGAGAAAGCTCACATGACACCTTGGGAATGAGAGAGAAGGGGAGTGCAGGGTGGTTTCCTGCCCATCCATAATATGGCTTACAGAGGGAAATGCAATAACGGTGCTTTGGCAATAAAGACCAACAGAAACCTCCAACTCAGCGACTCCTGACTCCCAGGTCTGATGAGGACTTCAACACAGTTCTCTGGCCGGCCTGCACCTGCACACTTCTCACTTTCTCATTAAAGTTGAGCTGATGCAACCACACAGGAACAAAATATTCCTATTCGATCGTCTCAGGCTCACAACTGACAGGCTTGGAGAGTAACAAAAGACTGTATTCTGTTACGGAAATAAACAAAAAGATGGAATTATAACAATACACTTTTATAATTTAAATTACATTTTTAAATAAAGAACACTACCATGCACATGCGCAATGTGCTAATACTACTCTTGTCTTAAGTGAAATTAGGACTAAGAGTTGCCCAACCTGCTCTTCTTCCCGGGGCAACAAATACCACCATTTTGTCACAAGCTGCCCTCTGTGTTTGATACTGACACGCAGAAACACACTTTGTACGAAACACACTAGGCCTTTAACTGTGAAACCATCAACCGCACAATTAGACGCTTAGAGCAAGTGTTGCTGAAGTAGGACGACAAAGTCTGTGTAGAGTGGTGGGGGATGGGTCAACCAAACCCAGAAGGCCGTGGTCTGTGTCCCATGGGTCACTTTAGCTGTTACAAACACATATTTTAACCCCACCCACGATCTTTCCCCAACCCGAACCAAGTGGTTTTGTTGCATACATTTGAATATTTTAATTAAAATATAGTTGGACAGGCAGGTGACCCCCGAGGGGTCCTAACAAAGCGTCCATATGTGGCGAGTTGAAATGAGACTGTATTTTAAGCTTAAGCCGAAAAGGGGAACAACAATCACAGTACAGTGAAAGCTATGGCCATACAGTATTTGGTATTGAGGTAATCCAAAAGTTACAAAGTAATCAGGTATTTTAGCAGGTAATTGGTTATTGTATCGGAATACATTTATTAAGTAACCTTCCAATCCTGATGACAGGAAGCTGAAGAACAAATCTACACTTGCCAGAGCCAGTCTAGGCAACTTCTGATCTCTTCTCATACTCGGGTATGAGTGAGAGCTGCCTTCCACTTTTGAAACTTTTGTTGCTGGAGTTTAACCTCACAGAGGCCAATTTGGTAAATGTCACAGACATGCACTGCAGCAGAGGGAGGGTGGCCGAAGGCTGAGAAAGTGCAGGGAGAATATGACTGTGACATTTGCTGACACACAGAGACAGAGTGAAATAATTTCTTAGCCCTCCACCTTGGCCTGTATATCCTGAAAGCCTGCTCATGGTGGGAGTGATGAGAGCATGTCTCTTTAATTGAAGGTCAAGTTAACTTTGACCTTGTGACTCACAGATTATTCTTTTTATATAGAAAATGTCTCTGCTGCTCCTTGTTGTTTTTTTTACCAAAAGGTCAGTCCGGTTGTTTTTTCAGAAATTTGTTTTGCAGCTAGTTTTGCCATTACTGTGACCACTGGTAGGAGTAAACGCTTCAGGTTATAATAAGTTAGATTATTGTTGTGATACTAGCATGCCATCAAGTCAGCCTGTTACTATATGGTTAAACATTTCTAACCTGACACCGTCAGATGGATTGATTCCGAGAGTTCCCATTTGCTCAGCATTTCCATCTGGAAAGTCTCGTTTGGAGATCTTTTGGGAAGAGGCAGAAATACTGGTTGCTGATTGGATAAGCTATCTGTCTATCCCCAATCAAATCAAACTTTATTTATAGATCACATTTTAAACGACCAATGGTCGACTAAGGATTTAAAAACCTATAGGGTCTGGGCTGATCTAATATGCAAGGGCAAGCTACTCCAGAGCCTCGGGGCAGCCACTGTAAAGGCTTGGTCCCCTCTGGTACAAACATACGGACCCAATCCACCAATCAGATCAACAAAGTGTATGACGTACTAACAGCGTCGAGGCAAAGTTCAGAAAGTAAACAACATGTGGGTTAAGGATATTTTCCGTTTGTGTAACGGGGATTTACGGATCAAAGGCCCAATTTCAGGTTCCCGGTCCATATTCAACAGAAAGATCACAAAGAAAAAAGAGTTAACGAGTGGCTTGCTCCATAGCTGCTCATCTCATCCATGGAAGCCTCCATGTTGTTTACACTGAACAGTCACTTCTTGTTTCGTCACACTTCGACCTGCCTCAAAACCAACGCTGATTGTTTTTTTTTTCCTTTTCTCCGCTACACGTTACCAGACTGATCTGCCAGTAAAATACAATGGAGCTCGCGAGATCCGGATGGTCTCACAAGGCTTAAACATTTCAAGCAATTCTCAATATACTATGTAATGTTGGAGAGCTCTGGACCTCTACTAAAGCCACAAAAGTTGCATGTGTACTTCCAATAAGGTCTTCCACAGTTCAACAAGTCTTCAGCCATGCTAATCGCTCTGTGAGCCTGTCAAAGCAAAATGCTAACATCTACATGCTAACATGCTCACAATGACCGTGCTAACATGCTGAGACTAAGTGATTATAATGTTCATATTGCACCAGATCCATTCAAAAAATGATTTTCTGCAAAATGTAATAAAGATAACATTAGTCACTGTGTAGCGTCAACCTAACCTCTTTCAAGGGTAATCTGTCTCACACATTTCAAGACAGATAATCTTTACTCATTGTATCAAACACCATATTTCTAAATTTGCTGTCGAAACACAATCATGTCAGCATGCTTATATGAGCAAAGGAGGCTCCCTCACATTTTCATTGTCAAGGCTACTACTGCAATGGCATCTTTAACGCCAAAAACGAATTAGCTGCTAGCTGGCTAATTAACGATACACAGTTCATACAACTGCTTATAAACATGACAGAACCTAACACAGTGTCACAGAAGTACAGTATAACTTTGTCCTTGCCTAGTAATATCACCAGCTTACCTGCAAAATGTAAAGGTAAGGAAAATACATTTTAACACATGGAAGCATATGAACATTATTTACTTAAACCATCTTTGTTTAGTTTTTAAGACAAATTTGATGATGGTACTAGTTGAATGGTCTGCGGAAGTTATTACAATGCACTAGCATTAGCTTTATTAGCAAGGTGCAACTGAATGCTGGACAAGACATGTTTAGGCTTTAAATATGCTTTCAGAGGGTCAAAATCCCAAGACTTCATCTCAGAAACCATCCAAAAACAAATTCACTACTATTTTAATGTACACAGTGTGGAAAATATGCATTACTAAGCATATCTTCTCGCTAGCATGGTGACCTTTCAATCACAAGGTAGCCCCGCCATAAAGCATCCCCCACTTTATCATCTATTATTTTCTAAATGGGACACTGGGATACTGTACAAACGGAACATCATGCTGTATTGAAGAAGACTTTAGATAAGCGACTGAGACCATACATTTGTTACGAAAAAGTAAAAAGGTATTAAATCAAGTGAGAAGTTGGCTCATTTTCCCATTTACTTCTATAGAAACTGACTTCTTTATGCAACCAGTGGAAATCGCCCCCTGCTGAACATAGATGTCTTCCAGCTCACTTTTCAGACCCGGGAAACATGTCCATTATATTTTACAGGCAAACAAGGGAAACATAGCCTACCACCTAATGGTTACTGGTAAATGGGCTTGTACTTCGAGCCGATCTTGTTATGAACTCCAGGTAGGGAATGGCAGGGCCGCTGGGGGAGGGATGAGAAGGTGATGATCCTGGAGCATAAGAAATAGCTGTTAGCACATAAGAAAACACTATGAAGTAGCTGAAAGACGAGGAGGCGTGATAGTAAATACCACTGTGGTGAAACAACAATCTGATAGTGAGTAGTAGGAAAGCCGGGGTATAAGTATTGCAGGTGATGAGTTGATGAGGCAGGTGTGAAGACTGGTGGGAGTGAAGAGCTGATTACAGGTGGAAACAGCTGAGCCAGGTGGAAGAGCCAAGTCCACGCCAGACACAAACGGCCACAACAGATCTTTCGAATGAAGGGCGACAAAGCCACCACATGACCTCTTATACCTTGTATATTCACTTAAACACAAGAAGAAGAAGGTATATTTTATGAATCTGCAAAGAGAAATTGCACAAACAGGGCCTGAGGGGTGGGGGGTACCTCACATGATGAGCCCTTCAGTGTCAAGCTCGCCAGTCCACGGTTTCCAAGTCAATTCTCGACCGACTGAGCTACTGCTTACCCCAAGGACAAGTATACTGTCTTTTACACTAGCTTTTTAGTACTTTAGCTAGTGCCTTCAGTTGTTTTACCCTCCTGATCAGTACCAGCCAACTGTTACCAAAACACATTTAACAGTTCCAAATTAAATTTGACTGAGAACATCAAACCATTTTTTCCTGAATGACTCAGTGAATAATTTAGTGTTGCTTTGGATTTAGAGGATTTGATTTGTATTGTTTCCACCCACAACTTTGGAGGCAAATTAATTATCACTGATAAGCTAAGTTTGTTACATTAAAATACATATTTCATCTGGAGAAAATGACACTTCACTCAGTACAATGACCCCAAAATGAATACAGTAATGCATTAATATGAAATAGACCTGACTTGTGAAATTCAAATTTTACAGCTTAACTTAACCTGTTCATATTCTCTCTGCACAGAAACTTCAAATAGATTACGAATGCCTCCAAGATACTTGAGCCACTAGTGACCCATTTTAAAGGCATCCTGGAGTGTCACAGTACTGGCCACGCAACGCAGCGTAACCTGGTTCCTCTGTGACAGCTGTCCTGACCTTGTGACCTAAAACTGTTGACTATGTGCTGTGACTATGACACATCTATCAACCGCTTAGACAGAAACACAAGAGAGGAAAATTCATTGAGTTCATTTTCCTTTCTTAGTAATCATAGAATATTGGCAAGGAAGCAGTAGAACATTCCATTTAGAAAGGTTAGAAATAGTCCAGATGTTGTCCTGACTGTCTTGGTTAGGAGGGCGCATAAACTTTAGGTGTTTTATGGCAAGAGTGATATAGAAAGTTACTCACTGACAGAAGATACAGGCCCTTGTTTTCTGGTCAAATTGCATTTGCCACAAAGATGTCCTCAGTGAGGGATGAGGTGCAGCGACCTCCAAGGATGCTTAGAAAACATCATTATATCCCAGCTGTGGGACACTAACTATTTATGACTGTTGGTGATTCATTCATTTGCCACAGTGTGTAACCTTTTCCTGTATTATCTTCTCTGTAGCCGCAGAACAAGGTGTCATCCGTGTGGAAAAATCTGTTTTGCCAATTCGCCGTCCTCTGGTCCTCAACTTCAGCTTTGATCAGGCGGCAGGGCTGCTGATGGGAGCAAAGTGCTGCAACCGGAGCCTCTGCCCATACAGACGCTGAAATATCTGTCAGACAGTGAAATGATTTGTTATGCAAACCATTATTCATATCTGACAACATGCGGAGTGGCTACTTTGGTATTAATGGCCCCTCAAGCTGGAAAGCCTTTATTGATGTTGACAGCCACACCTTCTGAATAGCATGCTCATCTCGCGGGCCTGTGACGTGATTAATAAATGGAAGAGTGATCGGAATGTGTGTGTGTGTGTGTCTGTATATTTTGTGCATACTACATGTGTGCTTGCACAAAAACCTTAATGTACTTATTATGCATATTTCCTCAGAAATTTTATTAGTGTGTAATTCAGACCATATTTCCAGTAAAGTTTTCTGTTATAGAATTAATTTCAGCTGCAGCTGCGAAACATTGTTAGTGTCAAAGAGGCAGCTTTGTCACATTCAATTGTTTAAAGGTGCTTCTGACATTTTTTTAAACTTTTGACAGAGCAAAACACAATGTGACACATTTACACATCACACTCAATCCCCTACTAGGTTTTCATAGTTCCCCTGGGTTCTTAGGATCCACATGCACTTAACATGTTTCGCTATTTTATCATGCCCTTTCCAGGCACAGCCATTCCCTACCGTAGTCCTCAACCAATCCAACAATCCCTAACTCACCTGACCTGCCTGCACATCTACCCTTTATATGCAGATCAAATGCATGCCATTGGATTGACCTATAACCAATCAGAGCAACAAAGTATGACCTATAACCAATCAGAGTAACAAAAATATGACCTATAACCAATCAGAGCAACAAAGTATTACCTATAACCAATCAGAGTAACAAAAATATGACCTATAACCAATCAGAGCAACAAAATATGACCTATAACCAATCACAGTAACAAAACATGCTAAACACAGCTGACAGCTAAACAGTACACTAATATGTGTTTCTGAAAACATTTGAGGTGACAACTAGGCAATACAGTAGCAGAATCCTATTTGATCAGCGGGGTTGTGAGTGGTGCATTTCACTGGATGGACCTGCAGGACAGTAATGCTCCTCTGTTAGTCATTGTCTCAAACCTGCCCCACATGAGGTTGTGATTTGTCCAGATAGGGTCAGGCCCAGAGTGTCTGTCTGAATGGGAGAGATGCCAAATGTGCCAGAGCAAATAACACAAGCTTGCAGATTTCCTCAGCTACCTTATAGCCATAGAGTCACAGTCTTTATCATGTCTGCCTGCTTGATAATTGTCAATTGAGAAGTGTTCTGTCTTTTTTTTGTGAAATTCATGTTTTATTTTGAAAAGTAATTTTCCTCTCGCTTCAAGTCACTTGCCCTTCCTCCTGTGTCACCTTCTGCTGTCTTCCCTCATTACCTGATGGTGTCCACCTGTGACATCCTCCCTCATGTGTATATAGACCTCTTCTTCCCATCTTGTTGCCAGAGTATATCGTCTCGTTTTGTACCTCCAGCCATTACCACAGCCTTAGCTTGTCTCTAAGTATTGTCTCACTTATATTTCTGTTTTCTTGAGCACCTCCGAAGACGAGTGATTTTTTTGGTCAGCTTGAGTAGCTGGTTTAATTTCATAGTGCCCTTGTTTTTCCTCTTCTTGGAGTGTTTTTTAGTTGTAGATTCATTAACTCTGTGTAGCATGGATTTAATTTGTAGCCTTTTTTTCTCCTTCGTGTGAGTTTTTTTTGTGTGTAACTTTTCACAAGTAGTTATTCAGATTGGTGTAGTTGTGCCTGTATTTTCCTCTCTCTGGAGCGATTTTCAGTTTATTTGTTTGGTTTTCTTGCCACGTCTATTCCCTTTTTAATTCCCTCGTCCGAACTGACAAGTTTAAAGTTTTTTAATCTGTATTTATTGCTCTGTCCATTTTTTTATCCAAAAAAACTTGTAATGCCACTCCGTTAAACCACAACTGCTCAATCATTGTTGGGTCTAATCATTCTCAAACCTTCTTTTAGATCTAGTCTTTTTGTTGAAAAATAATTTATGCACACAAGGTTAAGATGGGTTTGCCACAAGCTATTTTCTCATGAGGTCCAACCTTTTGAATATTTGAATCACTGTCTTGTACACCTTTTGTCCTCCAAAGTACAAAACACGTGTTTATCTCACCAAACTTATGCCTTGCAATATGTAGCTGTCACCTTGTGACAATTGTGTCAGGTCAAATTTAAAAAGCAGAGTTGTGGTGCTTAAAACTTAAGTTTCTCCTGCATCTAATGTGAAGTCATATGCAATTTTAGAACATGAGTCTGCCAAATAAATGTTAAATTTGACCTGTGAAGACCTCACACATCAATGTCATGGTGCAGTGTTTTTTAGCAGTCTGAAAATATTTCACAACAAATGCACTATTTCCTCCTGTTTGAGAAACATTTGCGGAAAACTACAGTTCCCACCTGTTATAGGAAATTACTGCGCAAAATGAACTCACTTATTTTTGTATATTGTTGTACCTTTACTAAAGTACATTTTCATCTGTTTATTTGTACTTTTGCTTAAGTACAGTGTTTGAGTACTTCCTTTACCACTGCATACAGCAGACATGTTATGTTGGAATCTAAGACTGCAAAAAATAATGGATGTAGTTTCGAGGCCTTTAAAAGTAAAGCCTTACACCTGGGGTCTGTTTCACAAAGCAGGTTAAAAAAACTCTGAGTCTAACCCTGAACTCTGAGTTGATCTACTCTGAGATAGGAAACTCTGAGTTTTCAGTTCCAGAACAGCAGATTTGCGTTAGGTTGATCGACTCAGAGTAGTTTGACCTGGAGTTAAGCGTGCACACCACAAGTATAAATAGACAGCATCAATGGAGCCCTGATTCGACGAGTCACCATAGCAACGGGGAAGCGGAGCGCTACGCAACCACTGGAATTGGAAATATTAATGCGCTCATATGGAGAGTTTGAGCATGTTTTCGCCGAAAGTGTAACACCACTGCAGCAGCTAAAGAGAGGGAGACGGCGTGGGAGAACATTACTGCTCGGGTCAGTGCGTAAGTTTAAACGTAGTGGCTGTGGCTGTTTTACATGTTATATAAAAAACTCCCATTTGCAAAAAAAACGCAGCGCAACACATAATATCTGCTGGGATGTGAGAGCATGACTTTGGTTGTTAATGTTGGAAATGTAAGGACGGATAAGGCTCTGTATGTAAATGATAGTCTGTGACATGTAACGGTGTTGTGCCGTATTCAGCACCCCTGCCGTGAAATGCACCCCTCGCATTATAGGTGATATTCTGGATCAGAAGGCTGTTGTTTCCACCTATAGGAGTAGTTTATATACCAGTAACCCAATTAAAAGCACACACTTTTGAACCTATGAATTGCAAGAAAAGCTGGGATTATATTTAGGAAACGCTAAGTCAAATACATTCAACTTGCTCAAAAGATCCATTTCATTCATTTTGTTATTATGGCTGCAGTATATTAAGGACGTCTATGCGCGGTCTGATAATCATCTCCCGACGAATATTTAATTCTCTGTGCAGTAATGCTGCACCTTCATCCACGGGATCGTTATCAAAAGGACATGCCATGGTAGTGAAATAGTCACTAATGTAGGCCTATTGAATGATTTTTATACGTTGTATAAAAAAACTCCCTTTTGCAAAAAAACGCAGCGCCACACACAATATCTGCTGTGATATGAAACGGTACCGCTCAAAAAGAGAATTGCCTGGAAATGCAAGCACATCTATAATCAATAGTTTGATAATCATCTCCCGACGAATATTTAATTCTCTGCGCAGTAATGCTGCACCTTCATCCACGGGATCGTTATCAAAAGGACATGCCATGGTGGGGAAATAGTTGCCACCTAATATAACTTCTAATGTAGGCCTACTGACGTTTGCAGTGATTTTCTGAAAAAACAGACGACAGAACTATACTACGCCAAAACTCGCCCGCTGACAGAATGAATGAGGAAATCAAACCCCGGGTGTGGCTGAAAGAGAGCGGAGACAGAGAGAAACTCAAGGTTTTTTGAAACTAACCCGGGGCCTGTTTCACAAAGCAGGTTAAAAAAACTCTGAGTTTAACCCTGAACTCTGAGTTGATCTACTCTGAGATAGGAAACTCTGAGTTTTCAGTTCCAGAACAGCAGATTTGCGTTAGGTTGATCAACTCAGAGTAGTTTGACCTGGAGTTAAGCGCGTGCACCACAAGTAAAAAAAGGCAGCATCAATGGAGCCCTGATTCGACGAGTCACCATGGCAACGGGGAAGCGAAGCGCTACGCTACAACTTAAATTGTAAATATTAATGCGCTCATACGGTGAGTTTGAGCAGGTTTACACCGCTGCAGCAGCAAAAGAGAGGGAGACGGTGCAGGAGAACATTGCGGCTCGGGTCAATTGCATAAGTTTAAATGTAGTCCTGTTGCAATCACAGTAATATCACAGGGAACTGCTTGAGTGGGAGCTTATTAGTTTATTTCATTTAGGTGCGTTCACACGGGGGAGAAGCGCACTTGGCAGCAGCTTAAGATCAAACATAAAAACATACAGGTATTCAAACAGGTAAAACATCGGCAAAATCTCATGGTGACGCCTCATTTTGAGCATGTTTTACATGGTAAAGTAAATATTACCGTAAGTGGCTGTTTTTTATACAACATATAAATGTTGTATAAAAAACTCCCATTTGCAAAAAACGCAGCGCAACACACAATATCTGCTGTGATATGAGAGCATTACTGGTTGTTAATGTTGGAAATGTAAGGAGGGATGAGATGGACTGTGACATAAAACGGTGTTGTGCCGTATTCAGAACCCCTGCCGTGAAATGCACCCCTCGCATTATAGGTGATATTCTGGATCAGAAGGCTATATAGGAGTAGTTTATATACCGGTAACCCAACTAAATGCACACACTCTTGAACCTATGAATTGCAAGAAAAGCTGGGATTATATTTAGGAAACGCTAAGTCAAATACATTCAACTTGCTCAAAAGATCCATTTCATCTCCCGACGAATATTTAATTCTCTTTGCGGTAATGCGTCACCTTCATCCACGGGGTCGTTATCAAAAGGACACGCCATGGTAGTGAAATAGTCACCACCTAATATAACTTCTATATAGGCCTACTGAATGATTTTTATACGTTGTATACAAAAACTCCCGTTTGCAAAAAAACGCAGCGCAACACACAATATCTGCTGTGATATGAAACGGTACCGCTCAAAAAGAGAATTGCCTGGAAATTCAAGAACATCTATAATCAATAGTTTGATAATCATTTCCCGACGAATATTTAATTCTCTGTGCAGTAATTCTGCACCTTCATCCAAGGGATCATTATCAAAAGGACATGCCATGGTAGTGAAATAGTCGCCACCTAATATAACTTCTAATGTCTGATTTTTGCAATGATTTTCTGAAAATACAGACGGAACTATACTACGCCAAAACTTGCGTGCTGACTGAATGAATGAGGAAATCAAACACCGTGTGTGGCTGAAAGAGGGCAGAGACAGAGAGAAACTCAAGGTTTTCTGAAACCAACCTGGTCCCGACCAGGTTAGTTTCAGAGAGCACGTTGCCATGGTAACTGACCGAGAGGTTAAGTTACCTCTCTTTGTGAAACAGGCTAGAGTTACCCCTCTGTCTCTGGTTTGAGTTACCTCCCTTTGTGAAACGGAAAACTCAGAGTTTCCCTCATTTCAGGGTTAACAGACTCAGAGTTTTCACTAAACCTGCTTTGTGAAACGGGCCCCTGCATTCTTGCAATGGGTGACTCCACTTGCTCAAAAAAAAAAAGCCATATTGAATAGAAGTTAATGAGAAAATTAGCCTACTTCTCACTTGATTTATTACCTCAGTAAACATTTTTCCCAATGAGTTTAGTCTTCAACACAACATGATGTTCTGTTTGTAAATTATGTTCCAATTTAGAGTAAACTAGATGATAAAACGCTATTATTCAGGGTGGGGCTACACATTCAGGATAGAGGCTTAGCAATATGTATCCATTTGCATTAAAATAGCCGGGAACTTGTTTTGCAGTGTTGTCCATGTTTTTGTAGAATTTTGAGGTTTGCACAGTGTGTTTTCAGTTCAACAAAGTAAGTTGTAACATTTTAGTCACCTAAAACTAATCACCTTGTCCAAATATGGTCAATTCTGGCTGCAAAAAAATCAAGAAGGTGATGGCCAAACTCAGGGCCCGTTTTAAAACAGGGTCCCAGAGTGGGAAGATTTGAAAATGCCCCCCATGGCGATTTCGTCTGGACGGTGAAACCTCGTACTTTGTTAAACGATGCCGTCATCACCCCACCTCCGACCTCTAACCCCGCGCTGTCACATACCAACAGTGCTGATGCGTGAGAGGAGAGAGACGGACCCATAGACTGTTTACTGAACTAGACACTGAGCCACATTGCATGGGAATGAATTAGGCCGACCAACGATTTCTCCCTTTTCCCTGATGCTCTGAATAAGTCGCTAAATTGGTAACTAGTAGCTTTATATAAGTAAATTTTCCAAGACGGTGTGAAAAGTCGCTAAATCTAGTGAGAAAGTGCCCGACTGTGGGTGCTTTGGGACGGGGAAGGGGCTCCCTTCTGCTCGTTGAGGACACTAACTGCAGAGTGATCGGTGCATCAGAGTCCAAAACAGCACAAAAGTCTCCACTAACACCAGAAACATTGGACAGATTTCTCTCTAGGAGGGAGGAGGATTTGGGAAGTCTCCAGATTTGGAGAGAAACTCTCCGGTGTTTGTATTTTCCACAGCATCTCCCCGTCTCTTCTTCTCTGTTGTTGGTGTATTTCTGTGGCAGTTACAGCGCCACATCCAGGCCTGGCATGCGTACTACAGCGTTTGGAGTCGGTTTCACTGGTGTGTGGATGCAGCAGATATTTTGAGGCTGTGTGGACCGAAACTTTTTAAGAACGACAGAAAAAAAGGTCGTTTTCAATCATGTGGACGTACCCTCAAAGATGCCAAACTCAGGCTTCAAAATGGAATTCCACAAACCAATGGGTGACGCCGCAGTAGCCAAGGTTGAAATTCAGCATAGAGTGTCAAGAATGGTGACAACTTTTTCAAAACAAGAACACACTCTTGTGACCACACACACACACACACACGCACACACACACACACACACACACACACTGGTGTGTACACAGCCGCACTCCGGTGGAATGTAATCCTCATATTGCCATCCCTAGGAAACAAATCAAACAGCAAGATACAACAGTCAGGGGTTTGTTCATGGTGAATTTGTATGGTAACCATGCTAGTTATGCAAACAAGATGTATTGTTCAAAACAGCCCAGTGACTGCATTACTTTGTGATTTTAGTTTCTGAAAGGAGAGATATGGCCTCCCTCTTTTCTTTAATCTGTTTCCTCTGCCTCCAGGCGAGTGTGCAGGGCAGGAGGAGAAAAAAATATTCTTTCTTTTTTCTTTCTGCCCAACGAAGGTCAGTCAAAGCAGTCTGCAGAGCTTTAAACAAATTAATCCCTTACCTCTGGGCTTCGGGTACCATCTATCTGAGCTGTAATGTGATAAGGGGACAGGGTGGAGAACAGGGAACCAGCAGGTGCTCAGCGTGGCTAACACACTCATTTCATCACCTGACACTGTCCCTTTTCATCCACAACTCAACAGCCTCCAAGGTGACTACACTGCAGTTACAGGAAATGGGAAAATGGCTTATTCTCCCCGGTTATCAAAATTACTGCAAAATAAGCAGATCTCCTGTAAATCCCTGCAGCTGATGTGCGTTAAAACTGCATTAGGACTGATACGCCTAGGGCGGGTTGGATCTCCCTCAAGCCATGTGGATCTGAGGAGAAGGCATAGCTGCGTCAGAGTGAAAATCCTTCGCTTACATGCAGACCCAGAGCATTGGTGCTATTGATGGCGAGTATAGATTATGGCACTTTCATATCTGACGATGTAGGCATTAATGAGGCCAGATGGGGATGGTTTGTTATATGCGGTTGGGTAATGTGGTGATTCTGAGCAGACAATGATCTGGCTCTGCATGGTGACAGAGTGGGGCAATAGAGCAAAGGAAAATGAAAGCTCAGCAGAATGAGCGAGTGAATAGGGTGATGGCCGTCTCAATGCTCTCATGACATTTCCATCAACCTATAAAGACTTAATGGAGGATGCATTGTCACACATGAAATGAAAGGAGAGAGGAGAGGCAAAGAAAGCTGTTTAAAAATTGCAAGACGCATGCTAAATGAAAATAGAAGGAGGGTCAGGAGGGGAAGGCATTTTACAGCATATTGTCAGGAGACGGGAAATAGCATGTCATCTGTAAAAGGCAACTCTGGGAGTATGATATCACATCTCATCTCTGCACCAACCCCCCTTCCTTCCATATCTTCTCACACTATCCAAGAATTAACTGGTATGTCTGTGCGGAGACAGATCGCTGTCCGCCCAGCGTCGACGAAGTCTAGTGCATTTCATGCTTCCTGCCACCGCCGCTCATCAGCTGTAGGAAAAACATCTAGAAGAGCAGACTGCGAGGACGTCACAGCACCACTGATGGATGGCAGACAGCTTGTGGGAGCGTCACTCTTGCTCACTCATGTCTGCTGAGTCTGCTACAATCCCTCAGAGATTTGTCATTTGGCTGTTTTTCTTTTTTGTAAAGATCAGCGTGCAGGATATGGGAACGAGGGGCTGAGCCCGTATTGACAATTTACAGATTGAGGAGCTGAGAATTGTGTTGTTTTTCGTGTGAAAATGAAAGCATGGTGAGATGTGAAATTAAATTCACTTCTCTGCACAGCAGATGGAATGATTCATCTTCCTGGGTTTGAAGTAACAAAGCCAAACCTAATGGGGAAACTAGATCTGCTTGTACAAATTGACTCAAAAGAATGTCACTTGCGAGCAAATGAAGGAATAGTTTTATTGTCATTATGTGTTCAGTCACTCTTGTCACATGGTCATTTGTCTACTTAACACACAATATGTGCGTGTGTGTGTGTTTGTGTGTGTGTGTGCGCGCAGCAAATGTGCCATATCAGTTGTTTTCAGTACTTCACATTAGGGATGTGTATCGACAAGATACAGGGGTTACGAATGAAGATATGCGATACTGTAAGTGGATATATTGTGTGTTCTTGCTCAAGGAAAGCCATACCACTTCTTGAAGTTTAAAAACTTTATTATAAAAACAGTAAAGAATTTTGTTCTTGGCCAAGGGGACTCTCTGGGGTCAGAAATCACAGTAATCTTGGCTTTTAGCCAAGCTGTTACTGCAACCAATGAGTCAGAAACAACGCCAGGCCCCTCCCTTCACAAATAATTAATAGAGAAAAAGTTAATTGGGTTGCTGTGATTGGTTCTGTTGTTCTGTTCCTCTAAATATTTCATCCGTGTTAAATTGACGATAATGTGAAAGCATGCTAAATCATCTTTCACAGGTCACAATCTTTTTTTGTGGCCTGTCCCAGGCTGGAGCTGTCCCCAGACATGTCTCCCTTTTTAACTGTTGTAAAAACAGACCACAAAATGAAATAATATTATACAGGTAAGAAAAACTGTGCAGCAGAGCCTTCCAGTTGACATCTCAGCCATGTTATGGTTGTTTTCTTACCAAAGTTACCATGGTCAAAAACATGAAACTGGAACTGTCCTAACCATTTTTAATTCCCGGATTATAGCATTAGAAATAATAATGATATATTGACCACCAGACTGGAAATGCTGAAATGTTGTTGTTTTTTTTAATCTGATCATCTAAAAGGGAGACACATGATTACCCATAAAACACATTTTCATCCAGATGTTAATGGACCCCTATGAAAATGGCCATGACAATTTTAACTAACTTTGCAGCATAATTTCTTAAACTTCCCGGCAAGGTAACATGGTATGGCTTGTGCCAATAGATTCCTTAAATAGTTTAGTTTTATACGATTCCAAAGTACTCAGTATACATCTCTAAAAAGGAGCCATACAGCTCTTAAAGACAGTAATGTTGGTTGAGATTGCCAGCACTCCTACAGGTCTCGGAGGGTAAATAAAAAAAAAAACATACACTGTTTTTGAGAATCGATACAGTATCACAATATATAATATTATTATTATTTCTTACAGCCCTCCTTCACGTATATGAATTTAATGCCTGTTGGTTTTACACCCTTGTCTAG
Organism: Echiichthys vipera; assembly: GCF_963691815.1. Lineage (NCBI taxonomy): Eukaryota > Metazoa > Chordata > Actinopteri > Perciformes > Trachinidae > Echiichthys > Echiichthys vipera. The sequence continues at coordinate 3,494,521 of NC_139835.1, forward strand.
GAATGGAGACATGTGCTACAACATCTGTGTACATCACATCACATTGGTCCCAGGAAGTGATGATGAGTGCAGTGAAATTCTGACACATTGAACATAAAGAGGTATGGGATATTCAGGGTCTCGCAGTCATAAACCAACACTGTGGAAGCCATCATTGTCTCCACAATCACTGTAAGCCTAAATCTCTAACCTCCGGGGTTTGAAAGAGATGTCACCTGGAAAAATGCTAATGTCTAAACAGTGTCATTTCAGCAGTTCCTACAAAACTTTCCATCTACATACACTCGGTAGCACACGTAAAAGGAGTAAACAATTCTGAATGACAAGTTGAACACCACTTTAGTTTTTTGTGTCTGCACCTCACTTAGGTCTGGTAATTAATATTCTGCAAAGCAAACTATTTCCCCTCTCACTCTTCCTTGCCTCCTAAAATTGACATATATCTGAATTGACTTAACCCAAACTTTAACCAAGACCCTTTCCTAATCCTAACTCTCACCTTAATTCTGTTTTTGTCAAGTTATGCTTTTTTTAATAAAATGCCGCTTCCCCACTTGAAAGAGATTGAAGGATCTACGCTTGGGTTTTTAACTGAATTCCAATCAAGCCAAGTCAAGTCAAATTTATTTATTTAGCACATTTCATATGACAAGCTTGAACTCAATGTGCTTCAAGAAATTAAAACAAAGATACATTGTATAACATAAAATAACATATAGGATAAAAATAATTAAACATAAACATTAAAACAAAACATTTAGGACATTATACAATCATACAAGAATGTATTATTATCATCATTAAAAAGGAGATAGTAATAATAATGATAATAAAAATTCTTAAAGTAAACAAACAGGACAGAAATATATATATATATACAGTATATATATAGAATATATATAGAATTTAAAGAATATACATATTCTTTAAACATAACTAAAAGCTTGCGAAAAAATATGTTTTTAGTATACTTTTAAAAGAAGACACTCTTGTAGCAGACCGTAGTTCATGTGGAAGATAATTCCAGAGAGTAGGACCATAGTGGCTAAAAAGCGCCATGAGCTGATTTGGAGTTGATTCTGGGTATAGTGAGGAGCTTTTTAGCTGATGATCTAAGGGATCTCACTGGTGTGTATTTAGTGAGCATGTCAACAACGTAAGAAGGAGCCAAGCCATTACAACATTTAAAAAGAATAAGAAGTATTTTAAAATCAATTATTTGTTTAACTGGGAGCCAATGAAGAGATGATAAAATAGGAGTGATGTGCTCAAACCTATTTGTTTTCGTTAGGACTCTGGCTGCGGCATTTTGAATACGCTGGAGTTTATGTAAAGTCTGCTTATTCAGTTCAGGAGAAAGAGCATTGCAGCATAATAAAAGCATGAACCAGCTTTTCAGAGTCTGACTGAGAAAGGAAACATCTAACTTTTGATATGTTTCTAAGATGATAAAAAGCAGTCTTAGAAACATTAGAGATATGCCTTTGGAAGGTAAAATCAGCATCTAAAATCACACCCAAGTTATTGACATGCTCACAAAGTTTTACAGACAGGGGAGTTAACAAGGATTGAATATTTTGCCTCAGAGCCTCAGTACCTACCGAAAGAATCTCTGTTTTGTCCTCATTAAGTTGCAAAAGATGTTTTACCATCCACCATCTGATGTCTGTGATGCACCGGATGAGAACATTTATTGGGCATAGATTATTGATAGAAACAGAAATACATAACTGTGTGTCGTCGGCATATGACTGATATGAAATATTATGTTGCTGTATGATGGTCCCAAGTGGTAGCTATACAAGTTGAACAACAAAGGATAGAGAATTGACCCTGGGGGACTCCATATAAAATGCCAACCTCATCAGATACATAATTACCAATGGACACAGAGAAAGATCTTCCAGTAAGTTATGAAGAAAACCAGTGAAGAACTGTGCCTTTACGGCCTAGACAGTGTTCAAGGTGCTGAAGAAGAATTTTATGATCGACAGTATCAAAAGCTACACTGAGGTCAAGAAGAACTAGAATAGAAACTTCATGATTGTCTGTACTAATTTTAAGATCATTAACAACTCTTAGCAGGGCAGTTTCGGTAATATGGTTAACACTAAAACCGGACTGGTAAACATCAGTCAACACCTGAATGGAGTTAACAATATCAAGGACATCCTCTATCAAACAGCTAAAAACATTTTTGAATAATTTTGATTATCAAGAGAGCATGTTGCAGAACTGAGCTGCTGCACTACATCTTGAAGCTCACTGGACTGAATCAGTGTGAAGCTGGAAAGAGTGCTGGTAATGCTGTGTTGGGTTCAGAGATATTGGTCACATCCATTAGTAGGGGAAGCCACAATTGTATTTCTAATATTGGACATTTTATCGTTCAAAAAATTCACTTGAATGTTATAAGGCAAAATGTGCAAATCAAGCTGGAAAAATATACTTTTTTATTCATTGTCATTTCAGGCTGTAAAACAAAAAGAGTGACTATTTCAAAATGGTATCATGACTTTCTATAGGCACTGTATATACATTTCTACATTTTTTTTTAAATGTTCCCTCTAGATCTCTCTCAAGGCCCCAATATTTTCTAGAGAACTCAAGTTTTACTTGACAGTTTTAGTACCCTAACCTGACCACATGCAGGATTACTGCCACAGGACAAAAAGACTACCCACTCTGACACCTTGTGTATTTTACAAGACCACAGCATTTTCTGAATTGAGTTCCCCAATATGTGTTGGGGAAGCTACTATAAAACGGTAGCTAGTGAAGCTACATGCTACTCTTCATTGAAAGAAGTTACTGTAGACTACAGAAACACTTCAGCAATCACATTACTTACACATTGACTCACACAATTTACACAATATAATTGTGAAAAATAAACATTTAATAGTATATAAAGGAGACAGGGTTGTTGTGTCACCCTATAAAAGTAGACATATGGAAAAACAACAACATAGGGAAAAATCACACGGCAAAGGCAAAACTCAATTAATTCTGCTGATTTGCATGTGTCATTTCTAATTGACACTGCATGCCAAGTAAACATGGAAGGCATTTGTATGCAGGTGTGACCTCCATCCATCTTGTCTTTTTGGTTAATTAGCTCCACCCTGCAGATGACTACTCAGGTATTGTTGCACTTCTTCATCATCAGGAACTTGACTGGTAGCTGCAGGTAAAGCACAGAGGGCTGAATCAAGGCAGATGTGTGTTTCAACACAAATGGGATATGGACATGCCAAATACACACAAAGAGGGATGATTACTCTGGTGTGAACTTCCTGCACATCTGTTGATGCACTGAGTAGAGGCAGAGCAATGAACCACTGATGCTGCCTTCTGATTAGATCCCTGCAGGAAACAAGCATCACTGAGATTCTCACTGACATGTGGTCTCGAGCTTCATTATTCAGCAGGAAAACAATTAGTGGAATCAGCAGGTCCTCATATCTGAAACATCCGATATTGGAAGTGGTACCTTTCAAACTTGAGAGCAGAAACTGCTGTGACATAAAACAATCAGATAAAAGACCACAGAAGTAAGGAACTGGAAAGATTAAAAACCACAAAAGCTCCTTGAGTATGTTTGTGACAGGAATGGATGATTATAGCTGTGGGAGGAGGTCTGGTGCTTTTAAAAGTAAAAAATAAATGTTTTGAATGATCCTGTCATTTCAAGTTCTCTTTTCAAACCTCCCCTGAAACATACATGGTACTTTACAATCAAATGTTCTAAGATTAGGTCCATTTATGTCTCTAGTTCTCTTGAGTCCCCTCTGTATTCACTTGCTACACTCTTTTTTACAATAATCAGTTGGAACACAGCTACATTCAATCGCTTTTTGTTGGATGCTGCACTTAAAGTTGCAGTCAGTGTGGAGGCTTGAAAACAACCAACTGTATTAAAAATTTTAATGAAGAGAAATTCATAACTTATTTTCTATCTCTTATTTTTTATTTTTCCATTTAATGTAATTGCGTCATCATCCATGTAATTTAACTACAGATAAGCACACACCATTCATGGTTGTACTGATGACATTTCACATCCAAGCCGCTAGGTGGCGCATTGGGAAGAGAATAGCATTGCTGGCACGCACAGAGGAAGACTAAATCCTCCTGCCATGAAGGTAACACAGCTCAACGTGTGTGTCTTTGTTATTTTCACACCAGGAATAGAACACTCCCATATAACAACATAAATAATCTGGTTTTAGAAAAAAAAAACACGCCTCTACATGCACCTAGAGCTTGTTGTTTGCTTTGCAAAAATCCACAGCATCCTCCTGTTAAATCAGCGCAGAGCTGACTGTCAGTTTACAGTTTGTGCACACGCCACAGATCTCCCCCTCCCCCCTCACTTATGTTACAATATCACAGGCACACGCCTCAAGCTAGGCATACGAGATGAGATTAGTCATTGATATCTATACGTTAGCCAGCCTACCTCCATGTACTGTACTTCATGCTGTTTTTTGGTGAGAGAAGACACAAGCGTGTTCACAGGAATCTGGTGCACAGGCACTGACGAGCACTCAATTGAAGAGAGTGGGAGGGGCGTGAGAATTGTAAACATTCTAAATTTGACTGAGTCAACTCGATCTGCCAGACTCGCTGACTGCAGCTTTTGTTTCTGACCAGTTGCTCATAGTCATTACTTCAATGTCAGGAGAATCAGGTGTATCAGTCTCCATGCCAAAACATTTATGTTCCTAAACCACTTGGATTTTGTTGGTAGAAACTATTGCCAGAAAACCCAAAAAAGGACATAAAGATGTAACTCATAGGAGAGGTTCACGGTGGTAAACGGTCCATTAAGGTTTGATTGACTGAAGGTAGCACATCTCGGATCAAAGTCGAGGAGTACAAAATGCTTACATTTCACTTATTTTTCACATTAATGTACGCTTACGTGTTATGGCAAAGAGCCAGATTTCAAATCATACACTGTATATACAGTGTATATATATATATATATATATAAGATGAATGTAGCTTCCAGGTCTGAAATGTAAGGCCAATGTGGAAGTGCCTTCAACCTGCACATTCTTTGTCATTTCTGACAGGAGGCGAGTCTTGCATAAAGAAGTCTGATTGTATAGAAGAAAAACAAGACATACTTTATTAAGGGAAACATTTTCACTTATTTTACATATTATACACACACATGCAAACAGGACCTATACAGCTGTCTGTGGAATGGTGCCTCCAGCAGTTGAGGGTTCAGTGCCGTGCTCAAGGAGGTGAACTGACACCTCTAAAGCTACCAGTCTACCTCTATTTTGATAATGACTTTGACTGTTCAGTTATTGTTGGTGATTTTAACATTCATGTTGACAAACTTCATGACAGAGGGACTTAAGAACTTTTTTGTGTCATTGATAACCATTGACTGACTCAGCATATGACGGAGCCCACACACAAAAAAAGGTCCCACTCTGGACTAAGTCATGTCCAAGAGTGTTAACAAGTTTGTTGTGATTGATTGATTTGCTTTCTACGATCATTCCTGTGTTTTCTTTGAGACTGCTGTCTCTGTGCCGACAAATGTTCAGAGAAAAGTCATCGGAAAACGGTCTATCACAGAAAACACCTGTGAAACATTTATTCAGGCTTTTTCCAAATGAGCTTGTTGATGATTTCAATGTGAAAAGTGGTCTCTGGCAAAAAAAAGTCTCCATGGAGAAAATCCACGTTGGTAAGAATAGAAAAAGAAGAGTGTTGGAAAGCTGAACACAGGCGGAGGAAAACAAATATCCGGGTTCACTATGACTATTACTGTTTTTGTCTATAAAGACTTCATTGCCAAAAAAAGTAATAATGCACGTGCCTTGTTTGCTACTGTCGACAGGCTAACAAACCCTCCAGTGTCAGTAGCCCCTGAACTGCTTTCCACTACGGCCTGCAATGAATTTGCCTCTTTTTCCAATGACAAAATTTAAAAAAAAAATTAGGCAGACAGCCAGTGCCTCCACATCAGGTGCAGGACATGCGCTGTCCATGTGCCCACCTAACACTAACTCAAATACGATGGCACAATTTCATGTGATTAACCATAGGACCTTCGAGGACATTATACAACATCTGAAATCCTCCTCCTGCTGCCTTGATATTCTCCTAACAGACCTTTTCAAAGATGTATTAAACTGCATGACCTCAGATCTTCTACAGATTGTCAACAGGTCTCCTCTCTCAGGTGTCTTCCCACAGGCCCTGAAAACAAACAATTTAGACACTTCACTAATGAACAATTATAGAGCAATATCAAACCTCCCACTTCTCAGCAAAATCTTTGAAAAGGCTGTTTTTAAGCAGCTGAACAACTTCATGGTAATAAACGGCTGTTTTTATGTCTTCCACTCCACGTTTTAGACCACACCACAGCACCGATAAGACTCTTGTTAAGGTCTTTACTGACATCCACTTGAACACGGACAATGGCGAAATTTCAGTCTTAGTATTATTGGATCTCATTGCTGCATTTGACACAATCGATCACAACATATTACTAGACCATCTGGAAAACTGGATGGAATAGCACAGATGTGGAATAGCATTAACGGAGCTAACGTCAAAATGATGCTCCAACATGGAGGAGCGGATCGGTGTGGTGGCCACACAGAAATTGGAAACATCTTTTCAAGAAACAGCTAATTAAAAGTGTATATATGTTCTCACACACAAATGTACGAAGGGACTTCACAGTATCTGTGTTTTTGTATTCTTCAGATTACCATAATCCCATGAGATGCAATCCCTCAATCCCCATCCATGCCAGGAACACAATGCTCCTCCTTTACATTTACTGAGTAATTTGATGTCACAGTGGTGCTGGACATGTGCACTGTGTTACACAGAATAAGGTTCTTCCTTTATCACAGACCCCATATCTGACTCATTTAGTCACACAAACCACTGACCCTGTTCCCTCACCTGGTGGGACTTTAGAGTCCATTAAGAGACAAAGGCTGCTTATGCTGAACTGCCATTTGTGTCATTACTTTGTTTTTATTCGTACAAAGTAGCTGTTAGGTGTCGTTGCCATTGGAAATAGTGTGCATTGAGGTTATGTCTGTGGAAGGGTGAAGGATGAGAAGATGAAAACATATATTTTTTTTAAATCTCAGAGGACACGTTAAACACACAGGCCCTTAATACACACAAACACACACACACACACACACACACACACACACACACACACACACACACACACACACACACACAGGACCTATACATAAGCATTGAGTGGAGAGATGTCAGAGTAAGGGCTCCGCACATAGAAGGGTTTTCCCACATTAATGGCACCTAGCAAACGATACAACGCATGTTTTGAACTCATTGTTTATGGTACAACCACACAGAAAAGGGTGCAAAATGCAAATTAAAAAAATGAAGAAAAATTTGCAGATACAAAGAAAATGTGACATTTACAAAGCACGACTCCTGCCCTCTGCTTCATTACACAGTCCTATTTTGCATGCATGACCAGCTGTATATGATCAAGTGCAACCTTTTCTTGCATTCAGATAAACCAGCATGGCTTAAAGTAAAATCAGTACCCATGCCTTCTCATTGTCTCTTGTAGAGTAGTTGAAAAGACAGAGACTGACAACGAGAAGAAGGAGAGAAGACAAAACTGCATTCTAATTAGAATAGATCAGAGAATAGAAGTGGTAATTAGAAACAAAGGCAACAGACTGAATGCAAGCAGTGTGTTAAACAAACACAAACACACGCACACCAGGCCACAACAAATTGCTCAGGTACAGCATCTCTATATGGGGCACCAATATTAAAGTGGTGCACGCTGAAATAAACAGCAACATTTTGCCACATTTAGCAAAAACAATAACGTTTAAAAAAGTGATGTGAATTCTCTCAAGTCACTTCTGACCGCATTTACAGCAATATTTGTGAACTTTGTGATATTTACTTTTCTTTAAGAAATACGTCAAAGTTAAATCTATATGTTAAATGTTAAACCTCAATATTAAATAAATAATAACTTAAATGCTAGAAATTAATTTGAATTATTAAATGTTAAATCTAAATATCTAATGTTAAATCTAAATATTAAATGTAAAATATAAATATAAATGTAAATTCTAAATATTAAATGATAAATCTAAATACTAAAATTAAAATCTTAATATTTAAAGTTAAATCTAAATTTTAATCTAAATACTAATCTAAATATCTAAATTATCTAAATGAATCCAAATATTGAATTTTAAATCTAAAGCTAAAAGCTAAATATCAAATCTTAATGTCACGGGTGAAACTAAATATTTTGCTTATATGCAAATTCACACTGCCGGTCCACTTGAGTACCAAAATAAAAGCTTGGATTAAGCGATCTGAAACACTGTCTCCCAGCATTGTGTTGGTGTTAGCTCCCAGTAAGTCGGCAGTGAGCTGCCCCGGGTGCATAAGTCAGAGGGGACCGGTGTATTCGCCTGTCGAATATGATAACAATGTTCTACACCACACGGCGAAGGTCTGTTCTTGTCCAAATAAAGTTTCATGAAGCATTAGTTGTTTGTTGAGGCCACTAGATGGAGCTCTTGGTTTAAAGAAAAGGGCTCAATGGATTGGTGATTCAGTGTGTTGAACAGAGAGCTCCATCTAGTGGAAAAATAATGAAAATGCTTCATGAAGCTTCATTTGAACATCACTAGCGGGAGCTTCAACTGCAGTTTAAGGTGGCAGGGTGTTTTCATCCGCTTTGCCAGCAGTCAAAGCTCCGGCAAAAGACGGAAAGCTCCGCATCTTACTGGCTCCATTTAGGAGCAGAGCTCCTCCGCCAGTCCCTTCTGATGAGTCGACTGCCCCTGGGGAAGCAGACAGTGGTGCTAACCGGCAACTTCCTGGGACTCACTTGAGTTTCAATTTGACTGACATTAAACTTCACTTTGAATCAGAAACTAACCAGTGTATCATGAAAGCATGGTGGAATCATATATGTTAATGTTTATATAGCCACAGTATGTGGTAGAATTAGCAGGCTAGCTAGCTAACTAGCCAGCAACTCTTGTCAAAGCAATCTGCCAATCACAACACAACTGTTCCGCTGAAACAAGCTTTTATTTTGGTACTTCCACTGACCGGCAGTTTGAATTTGCATATAAGCTAAATATTTAGTTTTACCTGTGACATTTAGATTTAATATGTAGCATTTAGCATTCAATATTTAGATTGAATTCAACATTAAAATTTAACCTTTTAAATTTTTATGTAATATTTAGATTTAGAATCAACATTTAATATTTAGCATTTAGATTTGACATTTAATATTTAGATTTATTTTTAGCATGATATACGACTTAATATTTAGATTTAACATTTAATATTTAGATTTAATCTTAAGCATGTTGTAGTGGTTAGCACTGTCACCTCACAGCAAGAGGGTTCCTGGTTTGAATCCGGGCTGGGGCCTTTCTGTTTTGAGTTTTCAGGTTTTCTCCGGGTTCCTCCCACAGTCCAAAGACATTCATGTTAGGTTAATTGAATTTGCCCGTAGGTGTGGATGTGAGTGTGAATGTTTGAATGGATTTAGGTTCAACATTTAATATTTAGATTGAATATTTAACATTTAGATGTAACATCGAAATGATCTTTCTAAAAGAAAAGGAAATAACAAAGTTTACCAATATTGCTGTAAATCTGGTCAAAAGTAACATAAAAATTCACACCACTTTTTAAAATGTTGTTTATTGCTCAATTTGGCGAAATGTTGCAGTCTATTTCAGCGTGCACCACTTTACAATTGGTGCCCCATATCTCTGTAGCTGAGCTGCATGTGAGATGGCAAATATTAGACTTAAAATATCTCATAAACAGGTTCGTAAGATTTATTGTTTAACCTGTACTCAAAATAAAAAAGTAGAAATTATCATTTTTGGTTATTTATTGGGACTTATTTCTTGGTGATTAGCAGTGACTGAATGCGGCTTCCTGGAGTTTGTCATCACAGTGAGGTTGCCAGCTTTGATAGCATTGTTCCTGTGAGTGTAAAAAGAAAACCGGACCTCACCTGACTGTGAATGTGTAAAGATTTGCTACAACCTGGAATGCTAAATACAAGTAATAAGTGGATAAACTATGATGCCAATAATAGTTTAATTGGGAAACTCCCATAGACTATAAATCAAGTGGATGTAGCCACCTTGACATCACTCATTAGCTCAATTTTGACATTTTGCCCGTCACCATCTTTGTTTTTATGTAACTAGAAACTGTCATATTTGGACAAGAGGGTGGAGCAGTGAAGGAGTGAAGGCACTTAACAATTGGCTTCACTTTTTGGACCCAGAGGTTGCTGCTGTAAACACCCCTAAAATCACAAAGTGTACTTGATCTTTCATGTTTCTACATCACACTTGTGTAAATTGCTTATTGGACGTGATTGGCTTCCAGTGTTACTGATATAAGAAATAATTCACTTCAGCAGTCAGATGTAAAAACAGCCACACTTTGCACAGTGAAGTTTGAACATTTAAAGTTGTAGATTTTTTATCTATTTAGTTGCCTTTTAAGTTCCTCTCTATCACAGAGTGAGTTAAAACAATGGTGACTGATCATATGACCCACTAATGAAAGCACTTGTTGCCTCTTTTTGCTGAGTATTATAATATCCGTGTCTGTGGAGACATTCCCTCTTTAGATGTAAATAAGCCTCCATGTTAGTGACACTGCTGACTGCGGTTGGTCTGTCGGCCTAGATCGTCACAAACGGTTATGCTGCATTCACATGTAATTGGAAATCGGGAACCTCAACTTCTGACTCAGACTTTTAGAAAAGACAGAAGTGTAATATGAACATGTATTTGTGTGTGTGTGTGTGTGTGTGTGTGTGCGCGCGCATGTGTGTACGTGTGTGGGTGTGTGTGTGTGTGTGTATAACCTATAGGGGACGGACTGGAAGTAGAGAGGTGAATGTTTTTAAAAATATTAATAAAAAGTCAACACACATAACGACCATGAACGTGACAAGATGGAGGCTCTGAAAGAACAGGCTCACCTGTAGTTACATCTTACTGCCACAAAGGCCGCTAGAAATAACATATCTCAGTACAACTTTAACTGTATCATAACTCCCGCATTGTACAGAATGCACATGTATTATATAGCTACTGATCCCAACACCTGTAAGGAAATAAATTGAGCATATTAAACCATAATGTTGACAAGTCGACCATATTAAAATGGCCAGTTAGTCTGTTAGCAGTACTGGGGGTTACTGTTGCTTGTGTTGTGATTTATGTGTGGCATCTTTCTGATGCTCACAACCATCAGAATAATGCTACACATACTCTCAAATATTCTAACATTTGAATTACTTATGATTTCATTAAATAAATACAAGCTGACCCTGAGTTTCAAAGCAATGAAAGCCTTTATGGAAATGTTTAAATATTGACTTTGATTGAAGTGATGTGCATTATTGTTTTAGAGAATAAAAATTAGTGTCTTTTTGGTCTCATTTCATGTAATCTCCTCTTGTGAATTATTAATTATCTCCATGGATGTCTATGTATCACTGGGACATACATATGTACCGTGGCCCTGAGGGGCAAATGACAACGACAAATTCAAAATTACAACGACAAATTCAAAATTACAATGACAAATTCAAAATTACAATGACAAATTCAAAATTACAATGACAAATTACAATGACAAATTCAAAATTACAATGACAAATTCAAATTACAATGACAAATTCAAAATTACAACGACAACTTCAACATTACAACGACAAATTCAAAATTACAATAACATTAACTTCTACCGGAAAGGGTAGGGCTCATCTCGCAGAGGATGGACCCTCCTGATTGGACAGACGGACAGAACAGGAAGAAGAGAAGGAAAAACACGGAAATGCGGCTATTTTGAAAACATGAATACTTCCGAAGATACTTTGGCTATTATTAGGAATTATTTCGATGCAGGGCATACATACGACGTGATAGTTGATATGTTGACAACCAATCACAACATCAGGATGAGTATACGCACTCTGAAGTCACGTTTGAGAGAAGCAGGATTGTACAGAAGGAGCAAATATTCACAACTGGATGAGGTGAGACGTGCCGTCCTTACAGAGCTGCGTGGACCAGGGCAGCTATTCGGATATCGGACTATGTGGCAAGTACTCCAGCAAAAACACAAGCTACGTGTTAAACGACACACAGTGATGAGATTGCTGAAGCAACTTAATCCACAAGGAACGGATGCAAGAACACGCCGGAGGTTTGTGAGGCGAACGTATCACTCCATGGGTCCAAACTACATATGGCATGTAGATGGATACGATAAGCTGAAACCCTTTGGCTTGGCACTCTCAGGATGTATAGACGGGTTTTCAAGAAGGATCATGTGGCTTGTTTGTGGGGCTACAAACAACAACCCATCGGTCATCGCCCACAACTATATTAATTGTGTCAAGAGTGTTGGTGTGGTCCCTATGAGACTGAGGACAGACCATGGAACCGAAAATGGCACCATGGCTGCCATACAGTGTACCCTCAGACACGAGCATACGGACTACTATGCAGGCTCGTTGGGCCACAGTTATGGATCATCCGTTGGGAATCAACGTATCAAGGCGTGGTGGTCCATTCTGAGAAAAGGAAGGTAAATGAACCACTATTACGGCTCTAACCGCATAAAAGTATAATTATGCATCTGCCTAAAAGGGATTTCAGTCAAATAAAAATGTATTTCAGCAGGTAAAACAGACTGGGTGGGCTCTAATCTGTCCCGTATAAATATAAAAAAGTATATGCTGTAATCACGTATATGTCATGACTGATCACGCTATGAATTGCAAATGCGACTGAATTATGTAAGACATTTAAGTTTTAAAAAGACCTGTATTTGCTGTTACTATTTGCTGTTATCATGGATAAATAGTTATGCATATTTGCACATTATGATCCTGATAGAAACAGCTGTCCATATTAAACTCGGCGATGTAGCAGGCTCTGTCCGTAGACAGAAATCATTTTTAAGCAGAACACATAATTAAAGTCAGAGTACGGTCATAGCCAAATGAACAGACCGCATAGAAATAGCATCGTGTTGTGTTAATTATTTTCTGTTCGAGAGCGAACCCTTTCCTTGTGTTTCAGGTAGACTGATTAACAGGTGCTGCAGTCATGTCTACTCATGCATTATGGAGGAGCCATGCAGTGCCTTTCCACCTATTTATTTTACTGATATTGACAGCAGCACTATTATGCTTTTTGTAGTAGCTTACTTGTAGCTGTTCAATACTCATAATCTTTTCCTCTTGTGTAAAATAAGTAGCCTAACTTTGAATTGTATTCCTAGGGCTCAATTTTGGATGGACCTGTTTGGAGATCTGAGAGACTCTGGAGCCTTTAATGGCAGCCATGAACATCTGGACTTACTGAGATTCTGCTTCAGTGATGTTCTGCAAAAAGACCTGGATGAGTGCACGGGCCACTGGAATAAGCACAGGATTAGACCCTCCAGACTTGCATCATGTCCTGGGGGAATACCTGATGAACTCTATCTCTTGCCTCACAGGTAAATCCACATTAACTGACAATGAATTGACTATATCTATTCCTACAAAAACGCATATTGGAATGCAACACATATTGGAAATACATTTTGCCTTTATGATGAATTATGTCACTTTGCAGGTATGGTTCAAGGGACTGTGGATTGGCCATTGAAGACAGGGAATTGGATACATTTCCTGAGTCAAGGCAAACTCTTCATACATGCAATGATGCAGACATCCAGGATTATCTTCAACAGACTGTTGAGCAAAGTGGATTACAGCAGCCACATGATTGGGAGTCAGCCTCCGAACTATTTATCACTTTGAAAGAAATAGCTGGCCTATAAATATGCACTACTACAGCCAACTCTTAAAGGTCAGGCAAGGTCTAGGGTTTTGTTGATTTTGGATACTTTTGTAAATTCCCCTTTAAAGCGTTCTTGCATACAACATACGACCCAAGTGTTTATATGGAAATTTTCAGAACAAACTTAGCTTTATGCATAGTGAGGCCCAAATTTGTCCTAGAGCAATGTGTAAAGAGAGTATTAGGCCCAAATGCTGAAAATGGAATTCCACTTTTTCAAATTCTTCATATCTCTTTTGAAAACATACCTTTACTCATGTGGACAAACTGTTTTGAAAACATTGTCAAATTTGTTTATTTTTCATTTAACCAAGTAATGAACAGCAATAAAAAATAAGTTGAACTGAACTGAGCCTGCACTCTCAAATCTTTATCAGCTGCATTTTTGCAGACTGGACAAAAATCCAGACATTAAATACACCCAAAGCCTGGAGAGTTCTGTAAGCCAAACTCCATGCTTGTCTTAAAGACAGTGTACGTCTCAAGGAGAGGGAGCTTTAGTGTATTTGCACAAGTGTTTGCCATAGGGAATGGCAAGTTTGTTAAGAACTCGATGCATGGTAGTGGTGTTATTCCAGCAGGTGGAAGTGATGTGAGCCCTGTAGCAAACATCAGTACATCCTCTAGGGACACAGCAGTTGCGTTTTCTGAAAAGGGAAAAGTCAACATTGTTTTAGTGTCTTCATCATCTAACAAGTAAATTATTTAATAATAATAATAAATAAATTTTTCCAAACACCATATAAAGAAGCCATAACAAACCTTCACAATCAAGAAGAAAATCTGCCCAAAATCCAAGTGCTTTGCATTCTTTCTGGCGACTGTTACTTCCTGCTGGACTGAGGTGTGGTTTAAACAAGCTTTCCATGTCTGCAGCTGTCAGGTTCTTCTGAGAGTGGCACAAAAGTGGGGCCAATACACAAGGATGCTGCTGGAGTGCGGTCAGAAAGTGTAGACTTGCAAGTCCTTCTTTGAAACTATTAGGGACAATGATCATATAACAGAAGGTTTCAGTTACTATGCTAATTACACCAGAGTCTAACACTCAAACAAACTTTTCACTAAACCCGCTTTACCATTTGTGAATGTCACACAATCTTATCTGTAGCCACTTTTAAAGCATTCAAGTGATAAATCATGGGACTGGAAAGCATGTGGTTGTTAAACATGAGATTGAAATATGTTTGATGAATGGAGAAAGAGAATGAGTCTTTACAAGTATTACCTTTGAATAACACTCTGGTTTCTGTGTAGAATATACAATTTGAGGTATTCCTCCACAAGAGTTTGCTTGTCCTCAGAAGACTTCACATGTAAGAAGCATCCAGCAGTCTGGAACATGGAGCTGTTTTGCAAAAGTAAATTTTGCAGAGATTCCACTGAGTCTGTTTCCTGGACCTGTTAAAAAGACTTAAGTAAGTGAGTTACTGTAAGACTTACCAAAACCCATCCCTGATAGGTTAAGGATCTTGCAATGGTCAAGCAAATGGTAAACCACTCAAACAAAACATGGATCAAATTATTTTTTACTTAAATCTTCTCATACTGATAGAAGTGGAGATCTGAACATTCCGATCATCTGTTTATTTCACTATAACCTCACTCTAAATTAAATACTGGTTACTCTTAGTTAACTCATTCCTTGAATCATGGTCACTTCATACCTGATGCAGAACTCTCCCTATCTCCTCATCTGTAATATCTCCGACAGTGGCGCTGAAACTGGGATTCCCTACAATGTGGTTAACAAGGTCCTTTGACAGGAAATGTGGTGCTGGTCCCCCGTGTACTATAGACACAGCAATGATCTTTCCTGCCAGGACATATTCATTTTCCCTGACAGCTGTCAATCAGAGTACAGAAAAAGTACAGTTAATTGGCATATTTATCTGCTAAGAGCGACTTTCTGTTAGAGTCAGGCAGGTGGTGACCCAGATGACATGAACCCTTTATTTTCATTCAGGCTTTTTTTTTTATAAAAGATTATATGTATGGCCAGGAAGTTTAACAAGACTAAAGGGGTTATGTACAGTGTCAACCCTTATATTAAAGTGCTTAAATTTGGCAGAAAGTGGGACTTAATGTACAACAAAAATAATGCATTTATCAAAATATATTCACACTTTCACACACAAAATACATAAACTGTCATGGAAAAAAAGACACCTGTAGCGTTGTACACC
The DNA here is from genome assembly GCF_963691815.1 of Echiichthys vipera. Taxonomy (NCBI): domain Eukaryota; kingdom Metazoa; phylum Chordata; class Actinopteri; order Perciformes; family Trachinidae; genus Echiichthys; species Echiichthys vipera. Next base: position 3,510,623 of record NC_139835.1, read on the forward strand.
AGGTAACGGCTTTGTGGAGGTCCGTCAAAGATGGCGCGATGCTTCAGATCATTCATGAGAAGTGTGAGGAATTCCCGTCTGGGTCCGCCAGTATCTATGCCTTCTTCAGGGGAGCCAGCATCATCACTAAACTTAACGAACATGTCACTTGCCTCCGAGTAGGTGCAACGCTGAAAACCTCGGACAGCACCATCCCATACATTAGATCTGGACACGTTGAATCTGCTGACTTTCTTGTGGTCAATGGGAAGCGCCAAATTTGCAATTATTTCAGGTGCACTTGTATGCCTAGAACAAAAAGTAGAAGTTACTTTGTAAAATTTTGTAGCTTATTAGCTGAACACAAATTGGATCAATCATCCCTTCCATTAAATATTCATAAATTGTACTGATAACACTTGATCATGATTCCTAGGGCACTCTCAAGGCAGTTAATAAAACAACATCTACTTTTAATACATTCAAATGGAGTTCCTTATAGAAAGACATCTCCCTACTGGACCTAGCACAAACTGTTTTTCTTGCTACAGTAACTGAGATTGTTTTTTCACCCTTCTTAATACAGTGACGTTTATTTGTTTAATAAGTACTCGCACTCTGTTCAAGTCTATTCTCCATTCTACAAAGATACAGGATGATGGATAATACCCTAATAATTTACTCATGACTCACACAGGTTCATTAGAAGATGCCTCATTTGTTTCTTTGACAGTTAGAACTTCATCTATGTCATCATCATCATCGTCGTCATCGTCATCAATGACGATAGGCGCATACAGGTCTGTGTAGTTTCTGCACAAAGAAAAATATGTACACAAAATACAATAATAATGAAACATACCGTGTGTCTTCTTATCAGAATTCAAAAGCTTTAACATTCAATATGCTAGACTATTTAAAAAAAAGCCCCAACACCAAACCTGTAACAGGTTCTCTTTGTTCCAGGACATCTTGAGGTACTTGGACCAATGTCCTCTGTGTTCATCTGTACTGGACTGCTTTCATGCAGAGGTTCAAATGGCTATATTGAAGCATTAAAAATCATTGCGGTTGATCAATTCTTCACATAGCAAACAAAAACAACATTTTCATTAAAGACACACCCAAATATGCTTTACATTGCACTCACCAGCGTGTCAGCTAGGTCAAACTCTGTGGGGGGTATTTTTTATCATAATCTCTGTGTCAGAGTCAGAACTGTCTGACACTTCTCTAACTGCAAAAAACAAAACAATTTAAGTTAGCTTGATTGTTGTCAGTCAAAAACAAACATTTTAAAAGAAGTTTACTCCAGAAGAAGGTGATGAATGTAAAGCTGCTTTGAGACACTGCACCAGAAACAGCTGGTTTTGACACATGGTGGAAAAAGTTCACTGAATGGTTTTTCATGCATCTACTACTCCAAAGGGTTTGCAGTTATTTTAACATGAATGCAGAATACACGATGGGGAGCTATTTTCAAACAAGTTTTTTTTAAACGTGAAATATCTAGCCACAGAAGTAAATGGCATGACAACTTACCTTGTTCAAAGTCCTTCTTTGTGCAGATATACATTTTGATTCTTTGATATGTTCTGCCTAATTCTGCCTTATATTCTTCTAGAATAAAAGGTCTCTGTGTCCCAGGGATATTGATAACTTCAGATCCATCCGGATACAGAAGGATGAAGACTCCTTCTTCCAAGTCTTGGTTGAAGTCTCTCATTTTCTTCACACTCTGATGAAGAAGACTTTGAGCGGTGATGTCAGAGTTGGTTGATAAGGGAATGGTTTTCCCACGTACTGGCTTTAAACCACCCGTCTGAGCAGTCATCAAGCCAAGACTAATCTGCAATAGAAAACACAGGAACTGGCAAGGATCTCTTAATCCGGTTTAAATAACATGGCTTAATTGAAGTGGTTGTTCCTCTGTTTGCAAATGTTACAAAATAGATCTTAAACATAAAATGTGACTCAGAGCAGCTCTAATCTTTCCTTCAAATCTTAGTTAACAGCAGTTTTGTAATTAAAAAAATAAAAGCTCCATCTTGGCCAAATAAAGGCTATTAAAAAATTCATTAAATTTCCACAGAACACAACAATTGATATTCATGATCAGAAGTCAGTTTAAAAGAAAGAGATATGTCAGCCTGCATCCTTGATAACTTCCTGTCAGATGATGTCATTCACATTAACTCCAACAGGAATCAAACTTGGACACATTTAGATATGTTTATAACTTTGAAAAGGTCTATAGGTAAACTCAGATAATTCTATGTTCTTTTCTAAGTTAATTGTCTACAATACAGACACCTATTTCAAACATTTACGAAGTTTATCTCCCAACATTACTTGAAACAAGCAAAACTATATTGCTTGCCATGAAATTGACCCTACTAGGGGGCTTAGGTATAGGGTTCAAATAATAATGGGATGAGACAGCAAGTCCACACTGGAGTTGGGTTCGAATATTTTTTCACTCAATCACACATTTACTTACCTGCACTTTCCTTTTTTCCTTTTTCTTTTCCTGCATCTTACCAAAGGAAAACTTTTGCCTTTCCTCTGCTTTTTTCTTCCGGTATTCCAGAAAGGTTTTAAATATTGGTTTTGGATTGGAAGGAGGGTTCTCTGATACTAGAGGGAAGCAAAAAAATGCATTCTTATAAAATGGCAAATCATGCATCGCACATTCATAGAAACAAAAGTAATGGTGACACATGGCTAGAATAAAGAGGACGACAGATATCTGATCTCATTATCACCTCGATTATAAATAATTGAACGGCGGAGTGTGAAAGAAATTCTCTGGAGTCCTCAGTGTTTCTCAAATCATATCTTTACTAAATACTGCTGCAGACAGGAGAGATCAGACCAACAGCCGGGTCTCTATCATCTCTCCCTGTCTCCAAATTTCTTCAGCAGATATACAAGTCAGATCAAAGCCTCTTACAAACACAATGACATTAGAATTAACACAAACACACTACCCCATGTTTATGGCCCCTGTGGAAGTTATCAGTATTTACGACCCCCCTTTTGTCACCATTTGCAATCCCCATGTGACTCCTATCCACAATCCCCCAGCAGTCATTCTCAGCTTGACTGTTATGCTAATCAAGGATTTTCAATCATAGATAAATAAGGTAGGTCATCTTTGGTTATTTCTCACAGGAGGGCAGGGATGTTGTGGTGCCAAAGCGATCGTCTGCAAATTAAAACATGCAAATATACATAACAATATCCATGTTAACAGCAAATACATGGACAGAATATAGCCCAGGGTGTCTGTTTTACCTGCTGCAATCACTTTTTGGCAGACGAACACTTGTTAGTGTCACACCACCTTCACTAGGTGCATGCAGTCTCACGATATCACAATGTTTTTTCACTTTATTTAGTTGTACTGTAACTTACTTCAGTAAGAAATGCTGCAACACGTTACTGTACTTTACTGTAACTTATTTCTGTCAGAAATGCTGCAACACGTTACTGTAACTTAGTTCAGTAATTAAAAGTAGTATTTTACGTTAGCTTTATTTTGATTTGATTATGTTAGCTATTGTCACTCAGATCCTTTCCCTCCTTTGTATTGAAACTGTTGCACAATAATTTCCCTCGGGATAAGTAAAGATTCTTGAATCTTGAATACTTGAATATCGTCCCACTGCAGACACAAATGGGCGTTCCGCTCAAGCATGCAGCTGGACCCTTCTCCGTTAACGCAGCCGGAGACTAACTTTATACGCGGGTGGTAACTTCCTTGGCACGACACCCGCTATAAACTTATACAGCCCAATAAATTAATACGGCGCAAGAGAGTACATCATTTAGGAAAACCACCATTAGCTGCAAATAAGGTTACGTTAACTTACCTGAAGCTAGGCCATCGTTGGGTTCAGCCAAAGACGTTGATTTAGCGTCCAGACTTTCTCCAAGTCTCTCGCCACAACCACTGCAAAAATTCGGTTGGTCCTCCAACAACTTTTTCCCACAATGACGGCAAAACATTCTTCACCAAATTGTCTGGCGCCGAATGAAGGGACGCAGTTTAGCCTCTAGCAAGCTAGTTAGAGAACTTGTTTCCTGTTAAAGGACCGACAGTCCGTCTGTCCAACCAGGAGGGTCCATCCTCTGCGAGATGGGCCCTACCCTTTCCGGTAGAAGTTAATGTTATTGTAATTTTGAATTTGTCGTTGTAATTTTGAATTTGTCGTTGTAATTTTGAATTTGCGTTGTCATTTGCCCCTCAGGGCCACGGTACATATGTGGACTTTAACCAAATAAAAACAGACTCAACTGACCATAGTCAGTCAGCCCAAGAAGGAAGAACTCAGGTGTTTGAGTTTGCTGGTTAATTGCAGCAGGCATCTTCTGTAGATCAAAGAACACAGACAGTCCCAGCGAGGGGGGGCAGGGTGACAGCAGTGTCCTGTCGTCTGCTCTCACCAGGTGGGGAGAACATGGAGCATCTGGTCCAGGGTATGACGAGTATTCACATTCTCTACGTCTGGTCATTGATATGGGAAGGCTTTGTATTCAGTGCTGGTGTGATCAAACAGCTCTCTGCTCTCTATGTATTGGCTCAGATGATAATACAGTTTAGAAATATGTCACTGATCAACATTTCTTATTATATTATATAAATAATTTATTAAGGGATCACATAGCTTTGATAGCTATCAGCATGCATGACAAGTAATGCATAACAACAAGCTGTTATTTTAAGAAACAAATCAAAATTCTGATATTAATAACAGTGTGTGATGAATTTACAAAGTTTGGTATGTAAAGCTAAAGGGTAAATATAAATTGTATTTTAAATGCTTTTGTAAGTTAAACTCCCCCTTCAGATAAGTATGTAAAAAATACTCTGCAATGATTAATATTTAGTTTTACATGGTTTTCCCTCGTAAAAAGTAAAACTAGAGACCATCTTGAAATGGGATCACACAACCAGGGCCACCAAATTGGGCCAGGGACCTCACTTCCTACCGCTGCCCCAAAACGCCTGGGAAATAAATTAGAAATTAAATAAAATAGATCCTGATGAGCAGGTGGCACCTTGCATGGCAGCTAGTGATGTCCAAATGAAGATTCATGAACCATTTTCATTACTTTCTAAGTAAAAGAGTGACCCCTTTGGCCTTCATCTGGACAACCTGCTGTCTCAGGGTTTCAGTCTCTTTAGAGCAGCTCGCCATCTTGCGAAGCAACCAGGAGAGATTAACACCAATTACTGGGAGGAATCTGAAAGTGTTCTCTAATTTTGCTCACACTAAAAACAGCATGCTAGTGCAGCAGTGGTATAGCCACAGTTGATATTCTATAAAATTATGAACAATAAAAAAATAACAGTATTTCAGAATAAATCAAGAATTAATACTTTGTTCTCTAATTTTGATCTCCACTGTATATAGGGACGCACCGATACCAGTATCGGATATCGGCCTGTGTTCTGTACTATGTAAAACTACTCTGATACAACTGCACCTGATACCACTTTAGGACAAGGTGACTTTGAGCCATCAGCCGAGTTGAGCGGGTAAGTGAGGGAGGAGCAATGTCAGCAGTTCAGAGATATTTTAAAATAAGCGATGATGACAAAAATACAACAGAGTAAATTGTCAAGAGGGGTGAAAAGTAGCTTCTTTAACACAAGTAATTTGATAAAGCATCTAAAGAACAATCACAATGCAAAGTTCAAGGAGTTTGCTAAAGCTAGCAGTGGAAAACAGCAACAACCTACTTTGCAGTAATGATGTCCAAATGAAGCTTCATGGAGCATTTTCATTATTTTCCAATAGATGGAGCTCTCTGTTCAACAAAGGGTTGAAAACACACTGAATCACCATTCACTGAGCCCTTTTCTTTAAACCAAGGGCTCCATCTAGTGGACTCAACAAATACAACTGATGCTTCATGCAACTTTATTTGGACAGCACAAATGGCAGCCTCTTCCATCAGAGATTAATGTTTGTGTGAAAGGGTGAGTGGGTCAATTAGAGTGTACAAAGTACCTTTACTAGAGAGGTGCTATATAAGTGGAAGTCCATTCGCCATCTTTGACCGTGGCCTTTATTTTGATTTCAAATTCATACCTGTAAAGTTTTTAGAATGTATCTTTCACAGTTGTAATGCTATTGTGGTGGCAGACATATAAACACCTGGCAACATACTCAAAACCTCCTCTTTGGTAGTTTGTGCTACAGTAGGTGTCTTTAGTACCACAGTTTGACACGATGTCCCACACATCCAGACTCACTAGATGAAAACAATACCAGCATCACTGTTGCGACTGGAAGATTTACTCTTCCTCCCTCACAGGGAAAATCTGACCTCACCCCGTCCACCCTGCTGCTCATGCTAGGTTGAGACTCGTTCAGTGACTACATTCTAGCATCTAACTGGGGTTGACAGGGCAACTGGTTTGTTGAGCTCTGCAGGTGGGCAACAAGTTTGCAGAGGTGTCCTGTCTGACACCTGGCTGCCACCAGCAGTGTGTGGTGGCAGCCAGGTCTAAAACTTTCCTCTCCCTCCACTGGCCGCCTGCTTCACTGCTGTCATCTGTTCCTGGCTCCTGTCTGTGACACGCAGGATTTTTTTTTAATCAACTTTATTTGTCATTCGTTTACAAAATAGTTCAGGGCGGGTCAGAATGACGTCAAAGTCGCATTCAGTGCGATCTGGCTGTTCAGATTACGGTCGCATTAAAAAAAAATCTGATCCGTATCCGATTCAGTAGCACATTTCAAAGTGGCCTAATTCTGATTGGAAAATGTCAGATTAAATGGGACCTGTGCTGTTCACACTGTCAAAAGAAAATCAGATATGGGTCACATATGAGAGGAAAAATCAGATTCAGGTCACTTGAAACTGCAGTGTGAACGGAGCCTTAGACGGCACTTGGTCTAAGGTTTAGTGACGTACCTCATCAAGCTTGCCCAGAATAGGTTTGCATCTCAGATTTCTAATGTTACTCAAATCAAATCAAATCAAATCAAATCACTGTAGAACATCTCTTATCCTCTTAATCCTTAATATTTTGTTGTATATGATTATGGATAAGGGTTTGAGTTTTCCACTGGCTACATTAGAAATACATTTAGATACAAATATATAAATAACAAAGATTATAATGTTGATTATTTAAACGGCACTACTGTATATCTTTTATAATGTCACTGGATTACATGTGTAATGTGAAAGGGGTTGCTACTATTGATAAATTCACAGATAATTATCACCCACTCCGCAGTTTCTCTGAGCTCGATGGAGTGTTTTGCATCTTTCAGCTCATTGTTTTGGTTTTACTGCCAACAGCTTTATTTAAAAACCCTGATAAACCAACTGTGCACTCCTGGCACCAAATGACAGACAAAGCTAGTAAGTGAACATAGGGGATATTATGTGTCACACCGCGGTGAGGAATGTCCTGTCTTGGGCTTTTTGTCTTGTGAATTTCATGGTTTTATTTTGAAAAGTAACTCTCCTCTCGTTTCAGGTCACTTGCCCTTCCTCTTGTATCACCGGTCTGGTGTCTCCCCTAATCCCTTATTGTTTCCACCTGTGCTCCCTTCCCTGGTGTATATATTGTCTTTGTCTTCCCCTGTCACGTCGCCAGAGTATTTCGTCATGTCATGAAGCTCCAGCATTTCACAGCCTTGCCACAGAGTTGCCTAGTAAATTGATGAGTATTGCCTTGCTTGTTTTTCTGTTTTCTTGTATACCTCTGACGAAGAGTGATTTTGATTTTGATAAAGTTTTTTGGTCAGTTGAGAACCCTTTTTGTTTTTCTAGATAGTCATAGCCCTTTGTTTTGTTCCTCCTTCCTTGTAAAGCGCTTTGATTTTGTAATTATTCTCAGCACAGTGAAGAGTAGATAACTTTATAGCCTTTTGTCCTTTTCCTCCTCGAGAGTGAATTTTTGTTGTAACGTTTCTTAGTTTATTCATTATTAGACCAGTGTAGAGTTTTTGGTTTCTCCTCCTTCGGGAGCGAATTTCAGTTTCTAGCCCTGTTTATGGTTTTCATGTCTATAAGTTTTAAGCCGTTTTGTTGTCTCATCTTCTGAAGGAGATACAAGAGATTCAGAATAAAAGCCTGTCATACTCGTTCTCTGACTGCATCTGAGTCCTGATTTCGCCAGGCCTGACATTATGCAGTTAAAAGCTTTATTCGGACGGGATTAGTTCAATGTGGGGACATGGGGTAAGGTCATTTTTACCAGAGGTTTTTTATTCTTGTCTGAATGCGCCATGTCAGTAACTATTATTATTATTATTATTATTATTATTATTATTATTATTATTATTATATTATTAATTAAAATGTTAGCTTTCTTAAATTACAGCTAAACAGTACACTAAAATGTTTTTGACAATAATTTAAGTAACAGAACATTAATTCATATTTGATCAGTGCTGCTAGCTTGATCATCTTCCAGACGATTCTCTGAACTCAGAAACCAATAAATTGCAAACATTGCTCGTGCAAATTGCTCCTGCCATGTCTTGCATCATTGTTCACAGGCATCATAACTCATTGGGCCTCATTTATCAATCTTGCGTGAAAATGGGCGCAGATCTGAGCGCAGAATTGGTCGTAGGAAAGGACCCACGTATGATTTATGAAACATTCGTATCTGACCAATCTCAGCGTATGAATGAGCGGGCCTTGATAAATGCTGCGGCTGAATTCGATCGTCATTAACATGTTACGCCCTTAAATATTCCTGGTCCGGAGGCCTCGCCCACTGAGGTCAAACACAGAGAGACAAAACACTTGTTAGAAAAGAAACTTTTCCTACACACAGATCGGCATCCTGACATCCGAGATGGAGCAAAATAAAGACCTGCTTTTTGTCAGTCTTAAGAGTGGAATAAAAGGGGTCCATAAAAACACTGTATGCAAAAGAATAACGGAGGCAGTCAACTCGAAGCAGCGCTCCACTGTGACCTGTGTGCGCAGTGTTGGACAGGTGTCAAAACGGACTCTTAAAACGAATTAAAAAAAAAAAAATTGTGGTTGGAGCAATTGATTGTACTCGTGCGTCTGAAGGCACCATCCATGAATGATTACGCATTCATCAATCGCCAAAACTACCACTCCATAAATGTACAGGTGATTTGTGATGCCAAGCTATCGCTTTTAAACGTGGCGGCCAGGTGGCCAGGGGGCGGGACGATACACGCGATTCTTATATATTTCAAAACAGCTCGGCTCCAGCCCCCCGCGACCTCGACATTGATTTAATGAATGAATGTGTTGGCGCGCGGCTGCAGCAAGACGCACTGCCGAGCCAAAGTCATCTCCTCGCTAAGTGGCTACCCTCGATTAATTGCATTAATCTTGGTATGGTTCTTCTAGGTGTAAAAGGTATCCTCTAACAGAATACCTAATAACCCCGCTGGCAAACCCCGCTACAGAGCAAGAGCACCGGTGTTGTGCCGTATTCAGCACCCCTGCCGTGAAATGCACCCCGTATATAAAATAATCACGTGTGTCGTCCCGCCCCCTGGCCAGCTGACCACCTGGCCACCACGTTTAAAAGCGATAGCTTGGCAACACAAATCACCTGTAAATTTATCGAGTGGTAGTTTTTGCGATTGATGAAGGCGTAATCATTCATGGATGTTGCCTTCAGACGCACATGAGTACAATCAATTGCTCCAACCACAATTTGTATTTTTTTTATTCGTTTTAAGAATCCGTTTTGATCTGTTCTTAATATGTGACTGCTTATGCTTAATGACAGCTGAGGTTCGTTAATTATTTTCAGCCAGATTTTGCTGTACTGCACCGCAAATACACAGGCTGAAATGTGCGTACACGATCTCAGACCAGACGTGAGATTTGATCGTAGCTCCCGCTCACGTCCAAATTGATAAATGCCGACGTTTGCCAGGAAATGGTCGTACGCACGTTTTTCTGCCGTACGTTCCTTTGATAAATCAGGGCCATTGTGTGGTTCCCATGAGAACCAATGATTATTTCCAATTTTTTGGTGACTTGGCAGCAGCAACTTAGCAAAAACTGCTGTCTCCTGGGTTAGGGGAAGAATAATTCCCTGCCCTCCAAAAATTGTAAAATATACTTGTATGTGTGTGTGACTGCCAGAGAAAGCGTATGCATCCATGCGCTTGCTCTTGTGAGAATCTTAGAGATGGAGTGATGATGAGCACTTATGATACATTTTTTGAAGCATTAGCTTATTTAGCCTTTCATCCAATCCATGATCCATTAGCATCACATTAAGTCAAGTACATACAAGGCACCACATTGATTGAGAATGGATCCATCACTCACACAGACAGTATTGAATGATGCTGAATATTGACTGATGCTGCCCAGATTAACCAGGGGAGGTCATATCCGGTCAACACATTTTTACTCCGGTATCTATCTTATGAAGTAGACATACAGCACTTGATGAGCACTTACTGTTGAGTCCACATGGAGTCAATAGAGCAGCGGGTGGATCTCAGAGGTGTTGTTTTCTCACAGATTAAAACATTTGCTCTGTGGTGACAGACAGACGTATTTCAAGCCTTCCTCAAACACAGCACTGACAGACCTGCTGTCTGCTGGGTTTGTCCAGTCTCAGCATGGACCTCTGCAGCCTTAAGACTGCACAAATCTCTCACAAACGGGCTCTCTTGGGGCATTTAAACAACAACAGTGGCAGTGGTATAAATCTCCCTAGACCTTGACTTTGATAGCGAGACCTGACAAGGCTTATTTAGCTAACTGTTGGTTCAGGGACTTTGCTGACCTCAGTCAAATACAGGCAGTGTTTTCACGGCAAGAATTGGTATGACTGGCGGGCTTTCGATCATCCATTTTCTTCGATCAAAATGGCCTCCTCCCAAATAAGGAGTTAGAAGTGAGACTAAACAATGCTGACCTGCCAGAGCTGGAGCTTTTTTTGTTTTCAGCAGGACACTGTTTGTGTCTACATTAATCTGTTAGAACTGTTAGTCTTGGGTTCATGAGTATTGTATATCTTGCAATAGGGTGTATATCAACATGCACAGGACAAGACTGATGTTTCTGCCAGAGCCATGGAAGAATGTGAAGCAACTGTTACCCAGTGTGTAGTGAAGGCTTAAGAAGACGCATATTGTGCATGTGTATTCATTATCCGTTAGTATCTGCTGCCAGCTTAATGCCAATTTCATTTTAATGTTGAAACAGTTATTCAACTTTCTTTCAAAAATAATATTCGCTAACATTTTAGGTTTTCAAGGTCAAACATGCACAAAGAAACACACACATGACTTGCACTGATTCTGTTTTCACTTTGCTTCAGTCACTTTAAAGGTTGAATATTAGAATCTTTATTAAAAGCTATATTGTAAAAAAAAAAATTAATAATAATAATAATACACCCACTGGGCATTTTGAGGGGTCCAAAATAAAAGTGTTGCTTTTCCATAAAAAGATATATTTAGTCTGAAATATTATATCGTTTTTTGACAGGTTTGACAATGACTTTCTTTCCCGTTCTGATTCCATTGTAACAGCCGATAGTGTTGGACGTTGCTGGTTGCCAGGGTTGTCTGTTGTTGCTACAGAAACAAGGAATCATTTTGAGTTGAGAGCTAGCTAATCGATAACACACCACTCTAAGAAAGACTTCCAGCTGAAGACTGGCTCACTTTAAATACTGTTGTTAAATTAATTGATTAGTCCATATCTACTGGTTCCCATGTATAATTCATCACTTGACATGGTGCAGGCTGATTGCTTGACACACTTATAACAACAAACAACAAACCTGGCAACCTGACTGCTGGAATTATTTTTTGTTGTTGTGACTACGATCTTGGGACAGTAGATGATGGTGTTTTGCTCATTCACGATATTCAACCTCTAAGTATACAACACCTTTTACCTGGCTAAAAAAGTTTTTCTTAAAAATGTCTCCTGAGCTTACATGGCACCACATGCTGCATTGAACAGCTTTTCCCTGCAGAGGCATTCTGTATCTATGACTAAAAGCCCTGAGCCACTTACTTTCATTGTACAGTTTTAATTAATTTCTTTTGTTGTGCTCAGAACATGTGATGTCACCAATCTTAGCCTCGTTATAATTGCATATTCAAGAAGGGTTTGAACAGATATTTTGATGTGTATTGCTTATTTATTTATTTTTTTATTTTTTACCATTTTTATACACTGAAAATGAAAATATGATGTGAAAATGTAGTTTGAAGCCTGAGACACACCTTCAGTCAGCCATACAGATGGCTGTGTTGACTCCACAGGAAATAAGCAGTTGAAGAAGTAACATGACAGTTAGCTGAAAACAATAACCAAAATCTGAGATAAGCGTGTCTTGCCATGTTTCTGGTGAATGAAACTCACAGGAATTGATATTGCCTGGTGGACTAATATTCGTCATATTTATTCAGCTGGTTCTCCGCTGTGGAGCCAAATCAACAGTAAATCAAGGCGTGGCCATCCTGTTGTCTGTGAATTTCATCATTCGTTTACATGTGTTTTTAACCCAAGCTATTTGACGCTATGGCATTAACGCAGATTAACGCAAACATCCTTAGGTCAAAGTTGTGCCGATGAGTGTCTGTCACCTTAGCTTCGGAGGGGTGTCCTGTCCAGTTGGCATTAGAATCAGCATGATGAATTGGTGGTGGAGCCTGTCAGTGAGATCACTCTGATTGGCAGTTCAAGCAAAATCGGTGCACAAAAAGAAAAATGGAAGGGAGGAAAGTTAACAAAATGCAAAAGTCAAAAGAGTGTGAAACAAAGTAAGATCTCTCTTCTTTTGCTGTTAAGCTCTTCAGAAATGGTTTGTAATTGTTTGTATTATTGTTCATCATGTTGTGTTTTTAATGTGCTAACTGGTGTCTTGATTCTGTTCTGTCGGTCTTCAAGTTCTTCTTTTTGAATTAAAAATACAGACTACCGATGCCTAGTGATGTCCAAATGAAGCTTCATGAAGCATTAGTTGTATTTGTTGACTCCACTAGATGGAGCTCTTGGTTTAAAGAAGAAGGCTCCATGAATAGTGATTAAGTGTTTTCAACCCTTTGTTGAAGGTGAGAGCCTCATCTAGTGGAAAATAATGAAAATGCTTCATGAAGCTTTAATTTGGACATTAAGCGCTGCCTGCTGGTATGACGAGTTATTTCCTCTCACTCACACAACTGTTTGGGCATTGGTGTGTCTGGGATGTACATAAATGTAGGCTTATTTTTACAGTATGTGGTGGAACATGAGCATATGGAACCCCTGGCCCATCCTTAAAAGGTATTGCGTGGATGTTGTTTTTAACTCTTTTTGGAATAATGTTAAAGCTACTTTGTTGATACGTCCAACTGTCTTTGGCAGAAAAGAGTAAATAGATTTGTCATGTTGCCCCTTTGTACCTGTGTGTTTACTGGTGTCCTTGTTTGAACGCACAAGATACAAACGAAATGGGACCCACTCATAAAGATATTGCTCCCTAGTGGTAATTCAAACCTCCTCATGTTATCTTTAAAGCATCCCAGGGTGCTGCAACACCAACTCTGGCAAAGACTGGATAGATGAATGATATTGTCTTCCCAAAATTGGAGTAAACTGAAACTTCTCAGTATAAAACTTTGGTATGGACAAGTGGCCTGACATTTGTAAAGGAAGGTCACTTTCATGACTTGTTTGTTGTCACATTCCATTCTAATCACAAAGTGAACTTGACGAAGATCTACTGTCTTCTCTCCCACCAACCGAAAAGCAGCAAAGCACTTCTCCTTGTTTTTCTGACTCTCATCCAGAAGCGACTCCTTCAGCCTATACCATTGTTCATCCCCTACCCATACGCCTAATTAGATGCCTTTGATAAAGTATGAACAGAGAGAGAGACCCAGTTGGTGCGGATCCTCTAATGCAGCCACCAGTGGCTCTCACATTGATCCCCTTCTCTGTGAAGCTGCCATAAAGACTGCATATGGGCTCAGCGTGGGCTATCATAAAAGACAACGGAGTGCAAGTGGAAAAAAAAAATATATATATATATATTCTTTTTTTTTTTTAATTTAAGGCTACCAAGGCTGCCCCACACCTGACGACTATATGAAGGGCATGCTAATACAATGCTAATTGTAACCCAAACAAATCAGTGCCATTTGTTGAGCAGTTAAACGGGAGCCCTCCCTGGGGGTTGTTTATATTACATACAAGATTTATATGCTTAAGATACATTTAACCTGGTACAGTGACACCTACAATTGTCCGAGACAGGCCTTGGGAGGTGCATGAGTTATGAGTTTAAATTCCCTAAGTCATTTGCAACCTGTGAGGTAGTGAGGCTGACAGTGTTGTATTTGTTGTTCCATCAGAGAGTGTTTGGCTTGGCAGCATATTCCTACAGGCAGACCAGGGTGGGAGAGGCAGGCAGGGGGGGTGGATTGTGGATTTCGTTGTATGAGCCAAAAGGCTCTGGTGTCTCAGCAGACAGTGATTGGGCTGTGGCCATTGTAGCCTCTCTAGGGGAAAAGGTGCCAAGTACTTGTCCATTATAACAGGTTCTGTACTCTCTCTCTCTCTCTCTCTCTCTCTCTCAAGATATCCACCCCCCAGCCCCTCACACAGTACTTCTGCTTGAGTGCAGTGGGGACACAGCATGAGCAGAGTTGTTGACATTTTCTGAAATTGCCTTAAAGCATTTTTGCTCAGCTAGAGCCGGCAAAGAAGGACTTCAATTGTTGCATAGCCTGAGATGAGCTGAAGACATATGCAGAAAACACAAGACAAATTCCAGCACTTTGGGAAGTATATTCATATTTGTTTTTGAAAGAAATAAAAGTCTCATGCCTGTTTGTGCAGTACAGAACTGGCACTAGCCTCTTAGTTCATTTTTTGATTTCCAAGGAGTGTGTACAATGGTGCAGAGGAAAATGCCTTTAGATGCAAGTGGATAGACCTACAACCCATCAGGGACCATTAACTTGACAACCAATCACAGCAACACAACATCGGTGCTTGCTCAGTGGACAACAATGCTGTCTGGGTACTTACACAACAAAACATTTAATGCAGGAATAATTTTGTCAGATTTGATCATTGCTGCCTAGTTTGACAGTTTGATCCGAGCTGAATCAGGAATGTGGACAGGTTGTTGCCAGTTCACTTCCTGGGTACTGCCAAGGTGCAAGGCTGTAAGGCCTAAATGTCAACATAATTAAGGGCGTGAATGCTTTGAGTGACAGTTGGGTGCTGTAATGCATATCAATCTAATTTGCACAATGAAAGTCACTTTATTCAGGTTTTTTTGTTGTTGACATCATACACTCACTCACGTTAAGGATATTAAATGTGCTCAGAATTGTGAATATGATCATACTCATAAGCAGCAACAAATCATCAGCAGTAAGCACTAATGAACTCCACATAAATGCTTGAAGAGCTGTGTATATGATAATACATATGCCTCCCAACAAACACACACACACACTGTCAATGTCCTAACCAGGTCTACCGGCGGAGGGGAGCAAATAAGTTCCATGTTTTCACAGCGGTACAGTCCTACATTGACATCTGTACAGCAGGCATTCTGATCATGTTCGCTACACATCAGGCTTGATTTACCCTGATTAGATAAAGGTTACAAATTAATGATTAAAAAGAAAACAGTTGATGAAGGTATAACAAGCTTTCAAATGGTACCACCCTGTGTAACGGGTTTGGTTGGGACCCAATAGCAGCACAAATACAGGCAGGTATCGTTGGTAACAAACTTTATTGTCTTGATGCAGGGAATAATCAGAGTCACGCCGCTGCAGGCAGGTAATATTCGTCAGAGACGTCCACCTCCATCCCCTCATCCCTGACTGTAGGGAATGCATCATCTGCATCCGAGGGTGGGTTATCGGACTCATCATCCAATTGTTCAGATCGATGGAGTGGCCGGGAAGGTGGAGTCCGTGGTCTGGGGATGTAACTGGTTCTGGCGGGTTGATCGGGGTGACGCTGATGAAAGTCCCTGACAAGGTGGCGTATCCCTCCCAATCCACCAGGTATTGGAGGCCCCTCCCACGTCGGCGGGACTGCAGGAGACGACGGACCGTGTAGGTGAGGCCTCCGTCAATGAAACAAGGAGGTGGAGGAGGTGGGATGGCGGGGACCAGGGCACTCTCTCGGACTGGTTTGATTCTGGAGACGTGGAAAGTGGGATAAACACGCATAGATCTGGGGAGTTTGAGTCTCACCTCGAAGGGACCAATGAAGCGAGGAGCCAGCTTCTTTGACTCCACCCTCAGGGGAAGGTCACGGGTGGAGAGCCAAACCCTTTGACCAAGCTGATATTCTGGAGCCTGGGAGCGGTGGCGGTTAGAGGCAGAGGCATAGCGTCCAGCGGCTTTGAGGAGGGCAGCTCGAGCTCGGATCCAGGTCCTGCGGCAGCGGTGGATGAAGGCCTGGACGGACGGACAAGAAGTCTCTCTCTCCAGGGTCGGGAACAGAGGTGGTTGGTAGCCATAGACGCACTGGAAGGGAGAGAGGCCTGTGGCGGAACTGGTCAGGGTGTTGTGCGAGTATTCCACCCACAGGAGCTGTTCGGACCAAGATGAGGGGGATTGGGATGACATGCAGCGGAGTGCCGTCTCCATCTCCTGATTTTTGCGTTCCGTCTGACCGTTAGACTGGGGATGGTATCCTGATGAGAGACTGACAGTGGCCCCCAGGAGTGAGCAGAATTCCCTCCAGAAAACAGAGGCGAACTGGGGGCCCCGATCAGAAACCACGTCTACTGGGATGCCATGGAGGCGGACAACATGTTTAAGCAACAGTCTTGCAGTCCCTTTGGCAGAAGGGAGTTTGGGCAGGGGCACAAAGTGGGCCATCTTGCTGAACTGGTCCACCACCATCAAAATGGTGGTGTTGCCGTTGGACGGTGGTAGACCGGTGACGAAGTCCATGGAGATGTGTGACCATGGACGATGAGGTATCGGTAGTGGGTGCAGAAGACCAGCAGGAGCTTGGAGTGTGGGTTTATGTTGGTTGCAGGTGGGGCAGGCGTTGACGAAGCTCCGTGTATCTTCAGCCAAAATGGACCACCAGAAGCGACGCTGCACAACTTCCTTCGTCCGCTGGATCCCAGGGTGACAGGTGAGGTTGGAGCTGTGAGCCCACTGGAGGACCTCGGACCGGAGGTCAGGTGGAACATACAGACGTTCTGGTGGACAGGAACTGGGTCCAGGCTGGTCCTGGATGGCAGCTCTGACCCTCTCTTCCACCTCCCAGGTAAGTGTGGCGATGAGGCGTGAAGCTGGGAGAATGGTTTCAGGCTCTCGAGCCTCCTTCTCCTCCTCCTGAAACTGCCGAGACAAGGCATCAGGTTTGACATTGCGGGACCCCGGCCGATATGAGAGGGAGAAGTTGAATCTGGTGAGGAAGAGTGACCACCGGGCCTGGCGGGAGTTCAGTCTCTTGGCTGACTGGATGTACTCCAGGTTCTTGTGGTCCGTCCACACCAGCAACGGCAGTTTGGTCCCCTCTAACCAGTGACGCCACTCCTCCAGAGCCAACTTCACTGCTAGTAGCTCCCTGTTACCAATATCATAGTTTCTTTCGGCCGGGGTCAACCGCCTGGAGAAGAAGGCACAGGGGTGAAGCTTCTGGTCGATGGCGGCCCTCTGAGACAGGACAGCCCCTACTCCCACGTCGGAGGCGTCCACCTCAACCACAAATTGTTGTTCATGTCAGGCATTACGAGGATGGGGGCTGTTGTAAAACGTGTCTTCAGGGACCAGAAAGCCTCATTGGCGGCCGAAGACCACTGGAAGGGCACCTTGGAGGAGGTGAGGGCTGTGAGAGGGGCTGCCACCGTGCTGTACCCTCTGATGAACCTCCGGTAAAACTTGGCAAAGCCCAGAAATCGTTGAAGCTGCTTACGGGAGTCTGGAGTGGGCCAGGAGGTGACAGCAGAGACCTTGGCAGAGTCCATCTGGATGGTCCCCTTCCCTATGACGTACCCCAGGAAGGAGACAGACGTAGCGTGGAATTCACACTTCTCAGCCTTTACAAAGAGAGAATTCTCCAGGAGGCGTTGGAGAACCCTCTGGACATGGTGGATGTGTTCGTCTATGGAACGGGAGAAGATCAGGATGTCGTTGAGGTAGACGAAGACAAACTTATTAAGCACGTCCCTGAGTACGTTATTCACCAGGGCCTGGAAGACAGCAGGAGCATTTGTGAGGCCAAAAGGCATCACCAGGTACTCGTAGTGGCCGGTAGGGGTGTTGAATGCCATCTTCCATTCGTCTCCCTCTCGGACCCGGACCAGGTGGTAGGCGTTGCGTAGGTCGAGCTTTGTTAAGATGGTGGCTCCCTCCAGGAGCTCGAACGCTGAGGCGATGAGGGGCAGGGGATAACGGTTCTTCACCGTAATGTCATTTAGTCCTCGATAATCAATACAGGGGCGGAGCGTCTTGTCCTTCTTAGCCACAAAGAAGAAACCCGCCCCTGCTGGAGATGATGAGGGTCGGATGATGCCTGCGGCTAAGGAGTCATTGATGTAAGTGTCCATGGCTTCTCTCTCAGAGGCGGATATAGAGTACAGGCGACCCCTGGGTGGAACAGAACCAGGCTGGAGGTCGATGCCGCAGTCGTAGGGTCTATGCGGGGGAAGAGAGGTTGCCTTTGCTTTGCTGAAGACCTCTCGGAAGTCTAGGTATTCAGCGGGGACCCCCGACATATCTGGAGCAGGGCTGGAGCAGGTAGATGACTGAGGAGCGGTGGCTTGTTTAAGGCAGACTTGATGACACGTAGAACTCCAACCTAGGATCGCCCCCGTGGTCCAGTCAATGTGTGGATTATGACGCCGGAGCCAAGGAAATCCCAGGAGGAGTGGATGACGAGGAGAGGGCAGGATATGGAACTGGATAGTCTCATGGTGGTTGCCAGACTAGAGCATGTGGATGGGCACTGTCTGGTGGGTGACAGTTCCCAGGAGGTGACCGTCCAGGGCATTGGCGGGAGCAGGAACTGGCAGGTGAATTCGACCAACGCCTAGCTGAAGTGCTAGGTTGTTATCGATGATGTTAGCGTCTGAACCAGAGTCTATGAGTGTGGCAAGAGTCTGAGAGCCTTGGGGTAGCAGTAGTTGAACCTGGCACAGGGACGTGAAGCGAAGGAGGTTTTAGAGGTGTGACTCACCAGGACCTCCTTCCTCACTGGTGAGCCTGACCTTTTACTGGACAGCTGGAAACGAAGTGTCCGGGCTGCCCACAGTAGAGGCAGAGGTTTCCTATGCGGCGCCTCTCTCTCTCTTGTGGGGTTAGGCTGGCCCGGCCAATCTGCATGGGTTCAGAATCTCTCCCCAGTGTGCTGGGGGGCGGAGTTAGTGACCTGGCAGGAGCTGGAGAACGAGGAGGCGGAAGCCCCTCCCCTCGTCCCTGACGTCTCTCTCGGTGTCTGGCTTGAATCCGTCTGTCCACATGGGAAGCCAGCTCGATGATATTGTCGAGAGAGGCAGGAAGGTCGTAGGACACCAGCTCATCTTTGATGTAGTCGGCCAGTCCAAGCAGGAAAGCGTCCACCTGAGCCGCCTGGTTCCACTCGCTCCGCCGAGCCCGGATGCGGAAGTCAATGGCGTAGTCAGTCACCGAGCAGCCTCCCTGTCTGAGACCCAGAAGACCCCCAGAAGCGTCGGGACCTGTGGATGCTACACCAAACACCTTGCGGAGCTCGGTGGAGAAGGCGTTGAAGGATAGGCAAGCAGGTGTGTGGCGTTCCCACTCGGCTGTTCCCCACAGCCGAGAGCGACCAGTCAGCTTATTTATCGTGAACGCCACCCTTGCTTCCTCGGAGGCGAAGGTGTGAGGTTGCAGAGCAAAGAGGATTGAACAGTTTGTGATAAATGGATTGCAACCCTCTGGATCCCCGGCGTAGCGTTCTGGGACTCCCACTCGAGGCTCAAGGACGGGACGAGGATATACCGGAGCTGGTGGAGGAGGATGACTCACGGGAGCTGGCAGAGGGATGGACTGGGAGTGTGTAACGGTGAGTTGTTGAACCTGGGCGGATAGCGTGGCTAGCGCTTGCTCTTGGTTAGCTGCGGCTACCTGAATGTTAGCCGTGGTGGAGGCTAACATCACCTCTTGGTGCTGGAGCTGGGTCTCCACCCGGTCTAGGCGAGCCAGTGGATCCGGGTTGTGCGCTGGGTCATCACTCAGGGCCAGATTGTACTGTAACGGGTTTGGTTGGGACCCAATAGCAGCACAAATACAGGCAGGTATCGTTGGTAACAAACTTTATTGGCTTGATGCAGGGAATAATCAGAGTCACGCCGCTGCAAGTAGCCACAGAGGAGACTTGAGTTACACTCACTCTGAAGAGCTGAACCAGGTAACCGCCAGTTAGCCACAGGAGCCGACAGGCAGAATCCAGAAGGGGACAGGCGAGGATCATGGTCAGGGACGGAAGGCTGAGGTGGTTTCCAGGAGATCGGTCAGGCAGGATAGTCAGAGGCAGTCTGGGTCGAAACCGGGCGATCAGGCAGAGTAACGCTGGAAAGTCTGGTGCAAGCATCGAGAACAATCTGGCAATGAGTGAGTGTGGAGTTGGGGCTTAAATGCAGCCAGAGCAGAGAGCACAGGTGAGTGGAGTTGGCTTGATGAGAGGGGAGTGTCTGATTGGCAGATTGAAGCAGGTGCAGAGTGTGAGGCAGAGAGGAACTGTGACACCCTGGACCCCAGTTACAAAAAACTCTGGTTTCAGGAGCCCACAATCATGGTTACCTGTGGATGAAAGGACAAACCGTATTCTCCACAGTATCTCCACCAGAAAGTCCACTGGTTTTACAGTTGTTTCAGCACTTTCTGATGGTCTCCCCACTCTGTATAATCTCTAATGTATTACTCTATATATCTGTAGGATGCTCATGAGTTCCTTGCCTTCATGCTTGAGCAGATGAGGTGTTTGGGCCCATGGCTGCAGGCTGGCAGCTGTCCGACGGAGGATCACCTGGTGTTCAAGATACGGAAGACCAGGACTAAAGAGGTACAAAAGGTACGTTTCATTAGGGTAAAATGTGGCCGCTTGGAAAGTTTCAGGGCGCTTCCTCTCAAATTGCCACTCACTCGCCTTGTTTCCATTACAAAAAAAGGCCCAACAGGGCTTTACCAGACTCTGGAAGTGTCGTACCACTCTGAATGGGTTTAGATCACCGGTGATCAGCTGATCCGTGATACTGCGCAAAAATACAGAATAGTTGTAGTTTGATTTAAGGTGGCCCATATGATTCACAACATGGAAGAAAACACTCCACCTCCAACCTGTTCTTCCCTGAGTCCCTTTTTGAGGTTCCTGCTCGAAAATGACACGCTCAAAATAAATAGGGTATATCTCTGTAATTACAAGCTTTATGTGCATTATCTTGGTATTAAAATAAAGGTAACACTTGTGAGATTCCATCAGAAGTGTAAGCAGCACTATTAATGCAACTGTGTCAGAGTAAATGCAGATGGAACACAGCATAAATGGAAGAATTTCTTCCCTCGCCTAAAAAAAATGTCATTTTATATAAACATCCCTTTGAAAATAATGCCACAGTAGCCAAAATCTCAATAAAGCCATGGAACAACATCTGGACATCACCTGTGAGAAGTTGATGCTGCTGAAATAAAGCAGAGAAAAAATTATAGAGGTTTTAGTAAAGAAATATATAGGCGTCCTCAAGTTTGGCATAGTTTGGCACAATTTGGCACCATTAGTTCCATTTGAGATTTCTTAGGTACCACGTTGTAAATTTCATTTCATTTCATTTAAATGTCATTTTGGGTCTAAGAGAAAAGTTTTTGAAGAAAAAAATAAATAGGACCCCCCCCCCCCCCCCCACACACACACACACACACACACACACACACACACACACACAGAAACCCTACAAAAGGACTACATATGTCTCCAACAGAAGACTTTATTCACTATAATACAACAATAACTGTAATAATATAATAATAGTAGGGACATAGTATTTAAAAATAGCAACAATAATGATGGAAATCAGCAACAAAAACAAAGTGCCACAAACAAAGTGCAATAGCAACAGCAATGTGCACAACAAAATATTCTGTTAACTATTAACTTTTTACAAGACACAAATCCTTTGCTTGCACAGCCACAGGAAGATCAAATACACAAAAGCAGCATAACAGCTAATGTCAGTCCGTATATTCTTGCGTCAAGCTAGCCTCCAGTGTGTCACTGTGCGTCATAACCTTTTAGCGCAACAGAGCCCCTTTGTCCTTATGCGCGGCAATATCTACCATCCCCATTGGTCAATCTTGAAGCTTGAGACCTCGTTGGAATCGTAAGAACCAATAGAATCAAGTTCTGAGCATTGTTTTCAGTTAAACCACACGACTAGCGAATCACAAAGCGATAAGGATGAGCGACACTACATGATGGACAGGCGCTTTGACCCAATCAGAGCCTTTGAAAAGCAGGCGAAGCATGTCAAAGAAGCCAGAAAGACCTCAAAAGCATGCTGGGAGATGTAGTCCCACTGCGCCAGCTTTATTTGTCTGTGTTTTCTCGTATTTCTGTGTTTTCGCCTTGCATTGTTTGATTGCTCTGTGTTGTAACTGTGTTTGTTGGTCATATGAATGGTTTATATGAGCGTGTAGAAGAGATTCTTAGCTTTCTGTGGGTATGCAGCATGTGTGTCTGTATGCAAGCTACATGTTGCTGCAGAGGGGGATGTTGTTATACTGCGGGGCTTCAGGGAAGAACAGGTTAAAGATTCTGGCGCTGTAAGAGTGTTTGTTGGTAGACAGGCTGTAAACCTGTTTGCAGTAGCCTACGGTGTGTGTGTGTGTGTGTGTGTGTGTGTGTGGGTGTGTGTGTGTGTGTGTGTGTGTGTGGGCTTCTGCAGGAGAGCGGTGCTCGTATGGCAGTGTGTCAGGACGGCGTCGTCAGCAGTAACTGTCGGTTGAGCACTGCTCTCCCGCGGAACCCCAGCCTGGTTCTGAAGGTTGACCTAACAACAGTTGACCAAACTATCAACCATCATTAACCATAACCACCATTAATCTCTCCTCTAACCTACCCTCTGATTCATCCCATTTCCTCTCTCCTACTCCTCCCTGTTGTTCTTCCGATCCTGTGGTTCCTTCTCTTATGAATATATCAGAAACAGCTTTATCACCTGGGTCAAGCCACGGGGTGCAGCTTAAAGCGATAAGTATGTAAATTAATTTATGTTTACTCTGTTTTGTGAAGCATACAGTGGGTAAATGTCTTATGCTCACAGGATACAGACTACAATGCACAGGCAGGTGGCAATGCATGATGTGATTTTGAAGTAGATAGTGGGTGAAAAGACATTGTTTCTTTTAAACAATGATGTATAATATAGATAGACAGATGGATAGATTGATAGATAAATAGATAGATTGATAGATAGATAGATAGATAGATAGATAGATAGATAGATAGATAGATAGATAGATAGATAGAAAGACAGATAGAAATATCGTTAGATAGATAGAAATCAAGACCGATAGAGATATATATTACAGAAATATAGAGATAAAGAGCCTGTGAGTTAAGAGAAAGACTAATTTCCAAAGCAAGAGGAACAACAGGGTTCTGTCGGGTCCTGGAACTGTTTTTGGTTGTGATAAGAACTGACGAAGTGGGGATGGACTGGCTGAACCCAGGCCAGCTATGACGCATCACTCATTCAGAACCAAGGTCCATCTGGAAGGCCTGTGACCACAACCTACCACTGAGTCTCCGGCCAAGGACAGAGCTTGTTGGCCAGATGTGCTGCTCCGTCCCAAGGGCTGGTTTGGGTATTCAGCAACATGTAACGTGAAGTAGGGAAAAAACAAAAAAAATGGGGGGAAAAATCAACAGATTGAAAAACAGGTCACACATGCAGACCAATATGTACTGTACAGTCTGGAACACACACATCAAATATCCACATGTACATCCCAACACACACATTTACACACACAATGTGTCATGGGTCTGCACTCGGCCTCCAAAGTGGGTTTATTAGAATCACAGCAGATGGACTATTTGTAATCTGTCCAACTGAAGTCACTGTCAGTGTCATTCAAAGTTAAAAGAAGAATTGATCAGTAGGTGGCAGATTGCAGGCACACACAGTACTTACATGGGATGTCTAATTTGCTAGTGATGCTAATGGCCTCACCTAATTTACTTTAGCATTACAAAGTAATTATTACCATTCCACAAGCTGCTGACAGGAGAGGCTGCCAAATATAGAAAATTACATTGGCTAATATCATGGCATGATGACAGAACACAGTGAGAGTTTGGGGTTGGGGGCGTTGGTGGTGGGGTGGTGGTGTTTGTATTTTCAAATGTGACTGCAGGGATTACATCCTACACAGCTACAAGTGAACTAGTTAAGTCTGTAGTGTACTAATGTTGGGTAATAAGACCTGATTCAGCAGGTCTCTGCTGATCGTGGTGGTGCCTGCTGCCGTGGTCCTACATGACGCTTCCTGCTGCTATTATCACTGTTACTCATATATACTATCACTAGTTTAATAAACTATAAAATTTGTAGCTGTATCGTAGCTGCTATTGTCACTACTCATCATTGATCATGTTTGCCACCATAATTATTATCATTTTCATATTCTGTCACCTTAGCTGTGCTTGTTTCTACTATTTTGTTGTATTAACTGTCTTAACATATACGTTATATTCACATTACTATAAATATTATTATAGTTACTGTTAGGCTTTGCTTGCATCTCTGGAAGTGTGTCTGTCTCTCTCTGTCCATCTGTGTGTCTTTTCTCTCTTTCTCTCTCCTTTTCTTCCTCCCCAACCGGTCAAGACAGATGGCCGTCCTCTACAGAGCTGGGTCTGTCTGACGTTCCTGCCTGTTATAGGGAAGGTTTTCGTTGCCATCGTACTCTACAGAGGAATTGTTGGGTCTATGTAAATCATAAATAAGTCATTGAGTGTGGTCTTTACCTACTCTTTAAAGTGTCCTGAATTAACTTTTGTTATGATTCGACACTATAAATAAAATTGAATTGAATTGAATTTAATTGAATTGAAATTGAATTGAATTGAATTGAATTGATTCATAGTCAATGTTCCAGTTCATCTACAAGATGTTGGGTTAAGGCAGGGGGGTGTCCAAACTTTTTTCATGGAGGGCCACATGCAGAAAAATATATGAAAGGCTGGGTCACTCACTAGAGATGAGGTTTATTGCCTCACCTCTAGTATATTAAAGTTAACAAAATCAAATTTCAAATGTAGGTAAATTATGCTTGATAATTGAATATGCTTATAGGAAAAAAACCTACATCACAACTTTCCATTAATGGATTTTTATTTTTTATTTGTTTCAAAAAGGATTGGCAGCTCATTTTCAAAACAGCAGCCTTAGGTTGCCTCTTTGTCAGGATGGTGATCCCTCTTCATAGCCCTGTATAAAGAGAGAAAATAAGATAGTTATGCAAATAAGTTATTAAATAATTGAGATTGTGAAACATGAATAATGTAAAATATATTTTTAGCTCACCTTTAATAGGAACAGAGTTGCACTTAGTGGGAGCAGTGATGCTGTGCTTTGGACTGAAGGATAGCTGGCAGGTCAGGAGTGAGTTTGGTGGTTGAGATGCAAAGGACATCACGCAGATGGCTGTCGGTCATTTTGGTTCTCAATCTGCTTTTGTTCAGAGTTAACAGAGAAAACGTTTGCTCACATATGTATGTCGAGCCGAACAGACTCATCATCCTTTTTGCGTGACGTCGCATCAGAGGAAACTTGGCATTTCCTAATCTCTGGTAGAAGTCGTTAAGGGAGAGAAGCTGATGTTGATTCTTCAGAGAATCATGACACTGCATTTCGATAAGTTCCAATTGGAGACTCTCTTCCACTTTTTCTGCATCCATCAGGAAGGGAGTTGAGTACAGCTTGATTTCTTTCTCAATGATAGAGAAATATTGATAACGCTAACTGAATTCTGTTTTAAGAGATGTGACCACAGACACGTATTTCTCCTTTTTAGCGAAGAGGTTGCTCTTTGGAAAACCACACTTGATTTCGGACAGCATGGGGAAGTGCGCAACATTGAAGTTGTGCAGTTGTGACTCAGAGGGTCACTCTGTGGTTGGCAGAGAGGTTTTTTCCTTCTCTTTCAAAAACTGATCAATTTCTGATCTCAAAGAATAAAACTGCTGCAGCACGGAGCCGCGGCTGAGCCAGCGCACATCACAATGATAAAGTACGTCCCTGTATTCAGCATCGACATCAGATAGGAGCTTGAAATTCTCTGTGATAGAGCCCTCATGCTCGATTATGTTCACCGTTTTCACAACTGTATTCATCACATCGCCAAGCTGGACTGTCTTGGCACAGAGGGCTTCTTGGTGGATGATACAGTGCATTTTAGCAGCCTAACCTCCACTCTCTCGCACCCTGGCGCACACCATAGAGGCCATTCCTTTGCGCTAGCACATGCAATCGAGTAAAAGCACAAGCTTTATGTGACACTTGATGTTCTAAAACATGCCGTGTTGAAAACTGACGCTCCACCTAGTGTTGACACTAAGAATTACAACACAGTCCAGTGCAAGTTTCATGTGAGGGCCATATTCAATTATATTTTTAAAACTTGCTGCGGGCCAAAAAAAATGGCCATAGTTTGGACACCCCTGGGTTAAGGGGTGGCCAGTGACACAGTGGTTAGAGCAGTCGCCCCATGTAAAGAGGCTGAACGGGAT
Source organism: Echiichthys vipera (assembly GCF_963691815.1). Taxonomy (NCBI): domain Eukaryota; kingdom Metazoa; phylum Chordata; class Actinopteri; order Perciformes; family Trachinidae; genus Echiichthys; species Echiichthys vipera. Next base: position 3,537,332 of record NC_139835.1, read on the forward strand.
CGACTCTGACCTGCAGCCCTTTGCTGCATGTCTCCCCCTCTCTCTCCCATCCCATTTCCTGCCCGTCCTGTATAATAAAGTCTAGAAAAACTGCCAAAAACTAATCTTTTTTTTGAAAAAAAAAAAGACATTTGGTTGAGGTTGGCAACTTCTTTATGGACCTTGCTTTGTACATGGGGCATGTCAAAAGAAACAGACCTACACCGGAAAATACACGCAAGTATTAAGTAGAGGTAGTAGTAGTAGTAATACTAGGAGGACTGGATGATAAAAAGATATTAGGAAGGGCCTGAGTAGTTAATTTCAAGATTGAGGGATCGCATCAATTCTTCGAGGGCCAACGAGGACTTGTTTTTCCAAATTTATTTTGAGAACGCAAGACATCTTCCTGCAGGAATAATGATGCACAACAATACAGCCTACCCTACACTATGCTTATTCTCTATCAAAACAGTCACAGGGCCCATTTAAGGATTTCTTTTTTAACAACCACAACTTCAAAACATTGTTTCCTTACAAAAACATCATAAAATCCTCGTTTGCATTCTGTTAATGATCAGTCCTGCTGTGGAGAACAGGTGCTCCCTCCTCTGGCACAGAGGTTGCAGGTATCAGCAGCTGCTGCTTTGCCTCAACGCTCAGTTTTTGTACCTGTTCCTGTTGGACTTCCACCACTCCAGTGGGTTTTGCTGAGGACGAATTCATGGCTCACTGAAACAAGCTTCTAGCTCATTGACATCCCTATTTGCAAACTAGTTCTCTTCGAAGAGTGAAACAAGAAACAAGAAGTGTTACGTGCACACGCACACGCAGGTAATTTAAAACGAGGACCACTCAAGGAATCGGTCACTCACGCACATCACTATTCAATACGATAATTCAAATCAGATCAAATCAACCTTTATTTATATGGCGCTTTTCATACAGGAAAGTATCGCAAAGTGCCTTACAGAGATGTACAGAAGAAGAGAAACATCAAATAAAATCAGGAGAAGAAAGTTAAAAGAACCCAACCCTCCCACAGTCATGCACAGAGACATACACAAATGTATATACGTTCATTCACACATTCACATAAACACACACAGCCATGCAGGCACACAGATACACAGACTCACACCTACACCAACGCTAGCTGTCACTATAGAGACATGGTCGGGCAGCGAGACCTGAGGTACAGAGGAGTCTAGAGGAAGCTACCTTTTGGGGGGCCAACCACACCGGGAGAGATCCCAGTCCAAGGTCACAGGGAGCACCGCCACAGAGACCACCCAAACCCGAGCAGACAGGAGCCTCCACACCAAGGTGCAGAGCCCTCTAGCCGCCCGGGCCGGAACTGTCCACGGGACAGCACCCCCCGCGGCCAAGATCAGAGACAACTCCCAAGCTGGCAGGCCCCCTGAGGAAACACTGGAGATTAAAAACTGTTGCCTAAAACAGTAAAGGGTTAAAATATGGAGGCTAAAAACGAGGGACTAAAACATAAAAGCATAAAAGCATAGAGGCTAAAACATGAAATAGAAAATAAAAGCATTAAAAGCATAAGACATGAGGACATAAAAATAAATATAAGCATGAAGGCTAAAACACAGAGATTAAAACAGTAAAAAAGGATAAAAAAGTGCTCTGATTAGCACTGCCTAAAAGAAATCAATTAACCAAAAGCCTGGTTAAAAAGATGGGTCTTAAGCCTCTTTTTAAAAACATCAGCGGCAGGCTGTTCCACAGTCGGGGCCCATAATAACTGAAAGCCGCCTCCCCGTGCTTTTTTGAACTAACCTGTGGTATGGTTAAAAGGCCGGTGCCAGAGGACCTCAGGATCCGCGGCGGCCGATAAGGTAAAAGCAAATTAGATAGGTAAGAGGGCCAAAGACCGTTAAGACACTTAAAAGCTAGTAGAAGAACTTTAAAATCAATCCTGAAACGCACGGGAAGCCAATGCAGTGACTTTAAAACTGGTGTTATGTGCTCCCGCCCTCTGGTCCTTGTCAGCACTCGTGCAGCTGAGTTTTGTAATAATTGTAGATTCGAAATGCTCTTTTTGGGAAGGCCAGAGTAGTTACATTACAGTAGTCTATACGACAAGAGATAAAAGCATGCATCATCACCTCTGTGCTGGCCTGAGAGAGAAACTGGCGGACTCTGGCTATGTTCTTAAGATGGTAAAAACCTATTTTTGTTATATTTTTGATGTGTGGAATAAAACTGAGCTCAGAGTCAAAAACCACACCCAGATTTTTTACAGATTGTGATAACTTAAATTTCTGTAACTTTGGTAAAAGTTTCTCTTTCTGGCCCTCAGGACCAATGAGTAAAATCTCTGTTTTGTCCTGGTTGAGCTGTAGGAAATTTCCTGCCATCCATGTATTGATATCTAAAATGCAGTTAAAAAGGACATCAATAGGTCATGTGTCATCGGGAGACATGGCGATATACAGTTGCGTATCGTCAGCATAACTATGAAAGCTGATGCCGTGCCTCCTGATGACGTCCCCAACAGGAAGCATGTAAAGATTAAAAAGAGTTGGACCTAAAATTGACCCTTGGGGAACACCACACTTTATTTTGTGGGTTTCTGAGGAACATGTATCCATACTTACAAAGAAGTGTCGATCTGTGAGGTAAGAAATGAACCAGTTAAGAACAGTACCAGAGAGGCCGACCAGGTTCTTCAGTCTATCTGGTAAAATGTGATGGTCTACTGTATCGAAGGCAGCGGTTAGATCCAGTAGTACCAAGACTGTGAGTTCATTGTTATCCAAGTTGCACCTGATGTCGTTTAAAATCTTTAAAAGGGCTGTCTCTGTACTGTGGTTCGCCCTGAAACCAGACTGACACTTCTCAAAAATGTTGTTTGCAATTAAAAAGTCATTTACTTGATTGAAAACAAGTTTTTCCAAAATTTTACTTAAAAACGCTAAGTTGGATACAGGCCGATAATTATTAAAGATGTTGGGATCTAAATTGCTCTTCTTCAGAAGGGGCTTCACCACCGCCGTTTTAAAGGAGGCGGGGAAGACCCCCGTCTGAAGAGAGCAATTCACCATGTATAAAAGATGATCCTCAAAGAATCCACAAAGTGTTTTGAAAAACGGTGTGGGAATTGGATCTAATAGGCAGGTTGTGGACTTTACTTGGGAGAGGACTCGACCAAGTGTCACCGCATCAACCAGGGCAAAACTCTCCAGTGTTTCCTCGGGTAAAATCAATGATCCAGGTGTGTCAACATTGGAAATCTGTTGGGGTAAAAGACTCGATCTGATGTCATTGATTTTATTTCTGAAGTGGTCTGCAAAGTCCTCACAAAGGGTGTCAGTTGGTGTTTTGGAGGATCTATTAAAATTTTTGTTTGTTACAAAGTCAATGTGGAGAAGAGGAATTTGTGGTTGTTTTTATGTTCGTTGATTAGTTTATGGAAATGGGAGATTCTTGACTGTTTGATTGTGTTATTGTATGTTTTGAGATGTTCACGTAAAATTTCATAGTGAACTGTCAGTTTTGTTTTTCTCCATCTCCTCTCAGCACTCCTGCAGTCTCTCTTTAGTTTTTTAGTTTCTGCATTTCTCCACGGGGTGTCGGTCTTGTCATATTTCTTTTTATTGAGAGTGGAGCCACCAAGTCCAGCGTTGATTTTATTTTATGGTTAAAATTGTCAACAATAAAATCACATGGTGCTGGTAAAATTTCTGCAGGAGTGCTCTGTAAAATCTGGATGAAATTTGCAGCCACTTCAGAAGTTAGGTAGCGTTTCCTCACTGTTCTCACTGGGGCCTCCTGCTGGTTAAAACTGGTGATTGTAAAAAACACTCAAAAATGGTCAGACAAAGATCGTCTTTTGATGGAATCGTATTGTGATGAAATCATATATCGATATATTGTGATAACAATTACCTCGTTTCAATTGATCTGATGTGAAATCTTTTGAAGGAGTATTATTTTAAGGTCGATTGTTGATGGTTTTGTTTTTACATCACACTTAACATTATCACTCTGTTCAATGTGATTAGCAATTGGACTGGCAACCTTCCAGTCAAAGACTTCTGCAACTTTTAAGCTCCATTACACAGAATACAATACAGCTGTATAAGGGTCCACTTGAAACCCAAATATTGGTTTAAGTAAATTGTGAGCAGTGTTTTCCAAAAACTTGGTCTGACCCACTGTGGAATGTGATGTCGGAGTGACGTATCATCTTTGTCATTTTTGGACGTCCAACTTGGGTCCACTGAAGGGGTTGTTTTGTAACGCCAGATGACGTCTTTTTTCAACCAAATGTCCCATGTTGAGTCCGTGGGACCTCCGTGTTTGGGTTATTTATAGTCCAGAAGCGGTTATTTGTGGACGTCTTTTCAACATCATATTCAGACTAATTTACAATACTCCTATACCAATAATAACATGGCACTTTTCTAGGGTCACAGACCTTATGCCTGCCATTCAGCACCAACGGTCCCTCGAACCACCACCTCAAAACATACAGCATTCAGACGAGGCATGGCGGGTGAAGTTCATTCACCAAAAATGAACTTGGAGAGACCATAATAAAGCTGAATAAAGATTAAAACTTATTTCTCTGTTTCTCCCACACAGGGCAGTGTTACATTTAAAGAAATACTGTTGGCTTGTCTGACCATGTTGGGCCTTGTTTAAAGGGCTCTGTGGAAACTCTATAGAGGGATGAAGCAACATGAACAAACAAAAATAAAGTGCTACTTTTTTGCCAAACAGACCAACGAGGATGAGGAGGAATACCTCTTAAGTGCCTTTTCAGTCCAACTCTGCAGCTCTTTTCATTTCTTCCTCTCCTTCTCTCACTGTGGGGAAGATGAAAGGGTACACTGGCACTGGCTGTGAACTTCGCTACATAAAGATACTATTTATTTTATGTGTGTAGGAGTGGGGTTATGTGTGCCTCTATTGGTTTTTACACACATTGAACAAATAACTTTTTGTTGGTACTATTTAAAATGACTAGAAATGGGGAAGATTCAGAAAATACTTGTGAACGATAATGATTATTGTAATGTTGTAATGTTGATATGATTTGGATTTTCTTTCTCTCACATAAAAATGAAGCCCTCTCAATCGTCACTTGATTGTCAAGAATACAAAGCTTGTTCCAAAACAAGAGTGAATCTGGGTTGGGCTTCACCAGCTGGCGGGCACTGTAACCCTCGGTAGCAATCCTCGTTGAGCCTTGGAGGAAGTCACTGTTGCCAACTTGGCAAGTTTCTCACTATATTTAAGCTGAATTCAATCATAACCGTTTCCACATATCCACGAGGGGCCACCTCGGTCTGCATGATATATCATCGTTGTCATCCACCCATGTCCATCATAGCTAGCATGCTTACTGTGCATGCTCCAGTTGTTCCAGTAGGTGGCAAATGCAGCGCTATGCACCTCTAAGTTGTTTGCCAAGTAAAGATGAAGAAGGAGAAGAAAAGAAGAAGCAGAATGAGGAGATTAAAGGTACAGTTCAAAAGACACTTAGAGCACAGATTGATGATAAAGGAGGAAATTCACTCCATAGTTTAAGGAGTATAAAGACTACGACACCAACCGCCACCGTCAGAAGCAGACTGAGCGGTCCTTAGTAAGGATAATTATTGTGCCTTTGGTAACTTTTCAGACCATCTTAGGGACTTTATTAATAAAAAGCAACTAGTTACAAATCTGGTGACATATCCAGAGTGATAAGAGATTAATATATTTCAATATATTTAATATTTTAAATAATTCCTGGGCGTCCCTGGTGGCACAAAGGCCAGCATATTTCCTAACTGAACCAAGCCAGCCTTCTTTAAGAATTATATATCTGTCATACTAGTGTGCACCTTTCTAGTGTTCTGACTAGAAAGGCGCTTTCACACAGACATTTAAACTGATGGCAGTGGACACCTACATACCATCTAATCTAACCATTCACACCACATTTACTCACCCCATGGGAAGCAATTCGGGGTTCAGTGTCTTGCCCAAGTACACTTCGATATGCGGAGCCTGGGATCGAACAAATGGAGGACGACCCGGTCTACCTCTGATCCACAGCCAGTTCAAGTAGTGACTGTGATTATTGGATAAAGAGTTCTCTATCTGTTTATATGACCTGACATAAGCACTAAACATTATGTAAATTAATGCACATGACGTCAACAATGCAAATGATCATGTGACGTCATCTGGCCACTTCTGTAGCCAGTGCTAGCTAGTTTCATTGGACATTTGGCAAAACCTCTTAACGTACAACTCCTTGAATAGTGGAATAATCCTGTCTTCTAAAAGCTACATTTAAATACAACTATTTAACAACAGCAAATTCAAATTCATTCAATTTTTGAATATTTCATCAATTTTATACAAAGATTTCAAAATATTCATACATAACATATCAAAAAAAAAAAAACTGACAACACTTAATATCCACTGGTAATAGCTAAAGCAGGCTTGACTTTAAGTCCATTACAGCTAGAGCCAGCAGCCGGTTAGCTTAGGTTAGCATAAAGATTTGAAACAGGGAAAATACTAGCCTGGCTCCGCCCAGACATGATAATTTAACAGGGTTTATCTTGCTGGGTATGTGTCAGGCTTTTTCTCAGATGGAACCGTAACTACCTGGAGCCTTTGCTGGTTATCTGGAAATCCATCGCCATACCAGTGAGTGCAGGCCCAATTCAGGCAGTGACTTTTCTTCATTTCCCAAGGGTAAAGGTCTGTGTGTGTGTGTGTGTGTGTGTGTGTGTGTGTGTGTGTGTGTGCGTGTGTGTGCAAGTGATACTAGACTGCCTAGTAGACGGGCAGATTTTCAAATGTCATCATGTGGGGGGTAAAAATCTGTGAATTGAAACTCAGCATGCAAGGAGAGGGAAAAGAGGGGAAAGTTGGCAAACACGGAAAGCCTATTTGATCATTTATCAGAACTAGAATATTCTTATCATGTCTTTTATATTTGTAGCCAATTGCGGTGCTTCAGCAGACGATGGAAACCCACTGTTATAATAATTATATTATAATGACTACTATTTTTGATTATTTTATTAATTCTCACAGCTTTGCTTATAGCTGTGTCAGGTTTAAGTATCATGCTCAGCACAAACTTCAAATTCTGATTTGCTCCCTCAGGAAATGAGGAATTGGTAAATGTTTACTTCCATGAGACTGATGATTTCATTAATTTTCACAGAATTAGTTACACAGAGAACCGCAGTTACTGGCTTCTTAAATAAAGATCAGTAAGCCTCTCTGATACCATTTCCATATGAATAGGACCATAATGTAGTGAATTATTCGACACAGAGAAAGTCTTTTTCCACCCCTCAGGGCCACTGTTTTTGCACACCAAAAAGTGCAAAGCCTCTAAAATTCTTCCTATTTGTGTGGGTCTTTGCCAATCTAAACCGTTTTGCTGATTATTTCCCAGGGATTAGGGTTTTTTTTCCCGGTACAATGTAATAACCCTTGTATATTTTAACCTCCTTTTAATCAGTGGGGAAAAAGAATAATCAGTTACATCACTGAGATGGAGAGCGCTGGTTTCCCCCCCAGCCAAAGTGTACTGCTTATTTATCCAGCATCTAAGGCTCACCAGGTTTATTTTATCTGACTGAGTGAAATTCCAGTATCAGCCCAAGTTTCGATGGGGCAGCAGGCCACATCTGGCCCCCTTTCTTTCTTAGCACATGTGGAGGAGTGAATCGGAGGTGGTGCTGGGGATGTGTAGCAAGGGGGGACCTACTGTAGTCTTAGTAGTGGAAATGTTTCAGACTTGTAGTAATCGGATCATTTAAAGGTCTGGTGACAGACACAACCCCAAACAGGCAAACGGTTTATTGAGAGACACTACTGAGAATAAATAGGAGCTCAGAAGGGCCTGTGCCTCTGTTTGAGGTGTCTGATGCTTAGCAACTGCAAAGACAACACACTCCGAGGAGACACTATCCACTAAGAAATGTAAAATGACCACAACATTACCAGAAAGGTACACAAATTAACCACAAAGAAGAAAATAAAAATAAAATTGGTTTAGAGTGAATAGTTTTGCATTTTGCACTAGTTGGCGCTGTAGGCTCTGCATGGCTAAAACCGTAAGTAAACAGAGGAAGTAGAAGTTGCTAATGGGAAACAAAAAAGTGTTCTTGGAATACCTAACCATCAGGAATTTGGTTCAGTTGAAAAAGGCTCACAGTATACATGTATGCCACATAGAAGTGTGTACATCATCTGAAACAGCTCAGCACTATGTGCCCAGTCCTTGTAATCATACATCTGTAATACACATGTTTTTTTTAGGTGTCTGCAAATGTTTTAAGTTTAAAATGTATAAGGGCTGAGAACATTATGATTGCCATCCCCATGCTCACTTACCTGACTCCTGATGGATCGATTCACATAATTATCATTTTCTCAGCATTTACATTTAGGAACTCTGGTTTTGAGATCTTTGGGAAGGGGCGGAAATACTGGTTGCTGATTAGATAAACCATCTGTCTATCACCAACATACAGGCTAAATCAACCAATCAGATCAACAATTTCAGGAGCCCGGTCCATATTCAACAGAAGGATCCAGAGAAAAAAGAGTTAGTGAGCGGCTTGCTTCATAGCTGCTCATCTCATCCGTGAAACAGATGTCTCTTCTTGTTGCGTCACACATCGAGCCACCTCAAACCCAACGCTGATTGGTTCGGTCGCTGGTCAAACTTACCAGAAAATTGCCAGACTGATCTTTGAGTAAAATACAATGGAGCTTGCAGGATCAGGATGGTCTCGTGAGGCTACATGCTCAGTGTCTCATATGTAATCATTTATTGGGTTGATACCACATTTTAAACATATTTGATCCCTCTGAAGAACCACATTAATACACCCAGACCTTGAGGAGCACATGTAGTGTAAACTGCCCAGAAACACCCTTACTGTGAATATACGTAGGAAAGCCATCCATCCTCTGAAAACCCAAGGTATGTAGTTTGTGTTTGTAAAGTTTCATGAGGCTGTGATTATCCTAGAGGGGACAACAGCTATTGTTGTTCTCATTAGAATGAAATGACTACTATGACGACTAACATCATCACACATGAATCCACAAGAGTCTCAGCATTACAATCAGACCCAGTTCATGACATTCATGACTGTTGATGGACCCCAGTATGCAAAAATATTATAATATACCATTTTAGAATAGGACAAAATAACACAGGAGGTTGTATTTTGGTTGTGTTGCTAACAAGGGGGAGGACACCCCCTCTTATACACACGCGCGCGCGCACACACACACACACACGCACGCACGAGCACATACACACATACACAGACACACACAGACACAGAGCGGAGGGGGGGCATTACAAATATATTGGCATAATAATAGTTCAGCACCTCTTTCATTGCCATTCAAAAATCAAAGCACTTCATTGAATATACTTAAAATGAATGCTTAAAAGCCACTGCTTTCTCTACGCACTGTCAGATTTCATTTTCTTTTTTATTCTTCACATGGATGTATCAAAGTATAATCAGCTTGTTGTGTCTGACCAAATTGGGTCCCAAATTGATTTCTCAATCCTCCTAATGCCAAATATGGTCTGGTAAGTCTTTGATCTGTAAAAGTGAAGTGTTAAATCTGTTTGATCTCTTCGATTAGCCCCCAAGGTGTTGTCTAGACACCAAGGCCAGCTCCCTTTCTCTTTGTTTTTGACTAATCTGCAAGTCTTGGCTCTAATAACCCCTCAGGGATGCACTGCATACTTCAAAACATGCCTCGCGACGGGACATCTAAAGTGTGTTTAATTGCACTGCTAATTATTCTGAATGATAACATCACTTGGCCTTCTACAGTCTACATGGGCCAAATGAAATAAATCAGTCACTAAAGAGAAATCATTGAATATGAAAATATCAAATTCTGGTTTCAAACAGCACACTTTTACTTGTCTGTAAGAGAACCTCAAACAGTGCAGGCAAAGTGCCTGTGAACTAAGCTTTCTTGTCTGCTCCTTTTTTTCCCTTTCCTCTTAACTTAATGGAATAACAGAAGAAAAGTGTGTCCACATGGATGTAGCATTATGGTTTCTAAGACTGAATGTTTTTACTGTAACCTTTCCCTGTCCTTGATTTCTCCTCATGGTTGTCAGGTGACAAGAAGCAGAGTGTAACTGAAGGCAGCAGTAGATTTAAAAAAGAAAAACGACAAATCTAACACCGTGAAAATATGATGCCAAAACAAACTTGAGAATTCAAAGTCTTATGTATCTCTTAGGGGAGAACAAGTCTTTTCAGTTACTCAGACTGTGTGCAGATATAGCCCACTGTGGAATATGACGTTGGAGTGTCGTGTCTTCTTTGTCATTTTTTGACATCCAACGGCACAACGTTCATGATACAAGGCAAGGCGGGGATCGAACCAACGACCCTCCTAACATTGGCCAACCCACTCTACCTCCATTTGCCTCTCGCTCCTGACCTGCATTTTCTAGCTTGGTAATATTTGACTGTCGGAGAATTTTGCCAAAATAAGGTGGATAGGCTACCATGAAATTATTTTCCACAAAAAAATAATAATAAATAAAATAAACAGAAAAATTCAAAAATACATACATGCATAAATAAATAATTCCTTGATTGTTCAAAATAATCCAGTTATAGAAAAACAGGAAAATGTAAAATAACAAAAACAACCACATAATGTATATTTTCTGCACCTGTCATAGACGTCCATGTGACATCCAAAAAATGTACCCAGTTCAAAGGTCAAATGATAAACGTCAATATGCAGGGTGCTCTGGTCCAGTCTTTTGTACATATAACATGTAAAAAGGAATGATTAGATATTCATGTGTATTCCACATATTTACTGTGTGTATTCCCCACAGTGAAAACATGTGCCGTAGTGTAAGACAGGTGGGCAGGTGGAGGGGGGTGGCTGTCACCTAAAACACAGGACTTTAAGCCAGGGGAGCGGGGTTCAATTACCATCCGTAGTAAACCAATCCATTTTTCTGATCCTAACCAGGTTTTTTCATCTCTTACAATAACAGTCACCTTTTGTTGGCTAAAATTATTGTTGCACTTCCGGGTCGGCGATTTTCTAATCCTAACCAAGTGATTTCATGCCTAACCCTAACTGTCATGTAAGGTTTTTTTTATGGTTTTTTTTTTTGTACAAATTTCTGCGCATAACTTTACATAGGATTTCCATTGAATGTGTTCATGAAAACACATTGAAATATGACCTCCAAGTTGGGTCATGGTTGGACATCCAAATAGTGGACCTAGTTTGTACGTCAAATAGATGTCCACAATTGGTCATGGACTGACAGGCCCAATATAGACATGATCTGCACGTCTATCTGATCCAATGTTTAGTGGGAGTGGAGTATTGGCATCCTGAGCAGAGAATGAAGTCACTCTCCCTCTGTGTGTGTTGTAACCTGAATTTCTCTGATGTTTGTTGTGTTAGACGGTCCCGCAGCACATGCATGTTACTGGTACGCCATGAGGAACGGACTGTAAGAGCTGTGTGGTGGCTCGATATTTAGAGCATATACATTTGTCCCCCACAATAAAAACAGGAGCACCGGAGGACTTCTATTCTGAAGAACCACTAGAACGTGTCACATAGACATAACAATGCCTCTGGTTAAGTAGGAGGCAGCATGTGGTGTTGAAGCTGCGCTCCAATGAAATGAATGTATCAGAAGCTGCTCTAATACAGCCACAAATTGGAGGCAGAGTAGTAACGTAGTATTCCACAGATTGTCACCAGTGTTTAACCATACCTATTTACAAGTATTTCCACCATAAATTGGTACATAGAAATGCACCAGAATGCAGGGAATTAAGTGTTTGATGGTCACAGTGTTCTGGGGATGGATCCCCCCAGTGTTAATATGTGTCAGTCACAATGTTGAAAGAAAATCTTTGCATTTGTACATAACATTTGCAAGTCTTTTCCTTGCATTATAATTATTGGCAGTTGTCACTAGTTAAAATGTCATTGGTATCCTCCTGAATAAAGACCGAACATTTAGAATTACACTAATGATGTTTATGTTATGCTCACAAGTGACCTGGCTTTGATACCAGAGACAGGCATCAAAGTCCATAAGAACACTAATCTAAACATAAACACAGATGCAACAGCACATTGGCATTCCTTTCTCTACCAAGTCTGTTCTCTTCACCTGTTCAACTGACCTTAGGTCTTTTTTCCACCTGGAGGGGAGACACTCCAGGCAAAATCACCATTTGGTCAATTTTGAGGTTTTGGGATATTTTCCATAACATGTCTTCTTTCAGACAAGTGAAAAACACATCCACAATACACATGTTAGTGTTTATTTTAGTGCTGTCCAAATGAAGCTTCATGAAGCATTAGTTGTATTTGTTGAGTCCACTAGATGGAGGCCTCAGTTAAAAGAAAAGGGCTCAATGAATGGTGATTCAGTGTGTTTTCAACCCTTTGGTGAACAGAGAGCTCTATCTGGTGGAAAATAATGAAAATGCTTCATGAAGCTTCATTTGGACATCCCTAATTTATGTTACAACACTTTGTGTCCTTAGATTTTCCCTAAATACAACAAAAGTCAGCATTAGATAATGTCTCAATTGCATGTGTAACATAGAACTTCAGAAAACTTGTAATCCAAAAAAATAATTTTACCAACTGAGAAAGTTTCATGTTGATATGCATTCATTTTGACTATAATCACCTGTTGTGTCTCAAAATGTATGAATGTTACAGTACATATCTATGGCCGTTTTCTCAAAAACAGTTTTTTCTCCCTGAGTCAGAAATCTCCACTTGCACTTGCACGCACACCAAACTTTCCAGTTCCCTTCCTATCTATATTCTGAAGGATTACTGAGGGCTTGTTCATACAGTATATCATTGTATTCCTATGGCTAAAATTGCTTGTTGCCAGCATTTTATGATTTATGGAGTGATAGAAAGAGACATCCAAAATGCCCTCTGTAGAACACTTTAACAAATATTTCAGTATAAATTAAACAAAAAGTTTGAACCTGGCTTTATCTTGTGTTTCTGCTCTGGAAATGTTTGCAAATTAGCTCATCATATTTCATAAGAGAATGCCTCATTTGCATATTTAAACATCAAATTTCAGAAAACCTGTAACAAAAAAAACCCCATTTGTGTTAATGTCAGTGATAAACTTAGGAAGTTTCATGGTGATATAATTGTTTTACCTTTCACCTGTAGTGTCTCCCCTGTAGTCTCAAACACATCCATTCTATTAGTAACAAAGAACCCTACAGTATTTTCATATTCAAGACCAGCGGATTTGAAAACCTGATTTGGAGTTGCTGGCATAATACTACTGTACCTAACACCCTGAGAGTGAGCGTTCCCAGTGAAGCTGCAACATTTGAAAGGGGTTAGCATGTCACAGCTGGAGACCTTTGCTGTATTCTGTGAAAAACAGCAAGTCAGACAGTAGAGTAGTGGTGACTGAATACTTTATGACACAGAAAGAGCAGCAGCAGGTTCCCACCGCCATAGTAACAACTGTGAAAAATTGAACTCCTCCTGCCTTTCCCACTCAGAGTGTGGAGGATTAAGGCCCAAGAGACACACCCGGCTACCTGCTGGTCCTGCCCGGCTCTCCCACAGACCCCAACATACAGGAGGCTTTCAGAGGTTGGCCATTCTTTATGCTGACTTATGTCCATGCTGCCATTTTAGTGACATCTGCACAGCATCCAGCAATCCTCTTTAAACTGCCTTTCCATCCTTCTCATCCTCCCTTGTTTTTTTTCTCCGTCTCTGTTATTAAATCTAATCAGGATGACATGTCTCACCTTTTTCATCCCTCCTTTGTGCTATACTTTCTTCTCCGGCGTCGGCCACAGGGAGCAAAACAAGGTCGACCTGTGTGTTTACATTAGTGTGGTGCCTCCACCCTACTGTGGTATTGATGTGGCATTATGGGGCCTTGGACTGAAGAAGCAGAGAGCAAAGAAAGGCTAAAAAGATAAGTTTTCCAGAGTGCTTGAAAGAGCTCAGGGTCCAGGGGACTGCAGTTTGTCCCCCTCTGAGCTTTTTTTCTGCCTTGTACCTAATAGGACTGGACTGCATACGAGTACAAAGAGATTAAAGGTAGTGTGTGTGTGTGCGTGTGTGTGTGTATGTGTGTGTGTGTGTGTGTTTTGGATTTTGCAGACAGCAGCAGTCCTAGTGGTCATTCCCAGAGCTGAGTGCTGCAGATGATCAAAGATGGATTTTCTTTTTCTGATGCAGTTCCACACGCTGTCATTCCCATGACACTAACACTATTGGGTTTAAGTGATGTGTCCCAGTTACTCCAGTTAGACTGTCCTGGTGTTTATTCACAGGCTGATTGACAAGTTCCAGACTCGACAGGGCCCACGAGGCCACTGAGACACTTTGATAATTTGTTGAAGGAGTGAGCCTCATGGCTTATTGCATTTTTGCTATTTTGGGTGTTTTCTATTCTACTGTTCATCTGTGGTTCATATACAAATGTTTTTTTTTTATTTGATTGGCAATCATCAGAACTCAGTATAAATAGTGAATCTGATAAAAAAAAAGAAAAAAGAAGTGGCTCAGCAGAGCATGTGTAAAATAAAAAATACAAGGTGGCTCAGCAGAGCATGCGTAAAATAAAAAATACAAGGTGGCTCAGCAGAGCATGTGTAAAATAAAAAATAGAAAGTGGCTCAGCAGAGCATGTGTAAATGGCAGAGCGGGCATTTCTTTGCACATGTACAGAAATATTCTATTCATGGCCTGGCAGGGTTCAAAGGACTAACAAAATAAAATCATCTCGTTTTAGTGTCTTTTGAACCGTTTAAAAGGATGCAGGAGCGATGTTTCATGGTATTAAGTATTAATGCAGAGTCTGTTGCGATGCCTCCATCTGCTCCACTGGCTAGACTCAAAGTTCAAAAATAAAAGAAACAGATGGAAAAATACACAACATTGCCATGAGAAAGCATTCTGCCTGTAGTGAGAAGCACGTGTCAGGTATACACATGTAATCTCAGAGCATTTTGAGCTCTAATAGCTGCCCACAGTGCTCTGCTCCTATGGACTAAATCATGTGTGGATATAAAAGCTGGCTAAAAATACAGTCGTAGAAATGTCCTAAAATAATCGTTCCATTTGTCCGATTGCACTGATTTATTATTGATACCAGGGACAAATGTATCCAGAGAAAGTTGTGGTGGATGCAGCTGGACGGTTAATCTCACATGAAGGAACTTTTATTTCTAGTGGCACACATATAGTTTTTTTTCTTGTTTTAAGAGCTTGTGGAACATAACTTCTTATTACTTTCATCATTTCATTTTTCTTTTCTTTACCCAATACAATTTACCCATACTTTTTTTACAGCTAATTCAACTGTTGTCAGCCAATTGAATGTGTTTTGTCTGTGTCTTATCATTACCATAGACGTGAAGCAGTATGGCCCTACTCTACCTTTTAATCGGCTCATCTATTATAATGGTAAGCTAGATCACCCATCAGTGTCGCTCTCAACTGCTTGAGCCCTCTAAAGGCTCATTTATGCTCTACATTAGATACGGATACAGACGGAGCTGTCCGTACTCTGCATACATTTTGTCCGTATTTCTGAATGTATCCTGAAAGCTTACGGATGCGTACAGATACCACCAAATGTTGCAGTAAAACCAGAAATCGTGGGGGCAGTGTCGGGCACTGGACACA
Source organism: Echiichthys vipera (assembly GCF_963691815.1). Taxonomy (NCBI): domain Eukaryota; kingdom Metazoa; phylum Chordata; class Actinopteri; order Perciformes; family Trachinidae; genus Echiichthys; species Echiichthys vipera. The sequence goes on from NC_139835.1 coordinate 3,553,040, forward strand.
AAGAGTCCCGTGAATGGCAGGAGCGAGAGATTCATTAAAAGTCCCGACGGACATCCTGAAATACTGAAAATGACACTTGTCATCAGTTTCTCTCATCTGTCAAACCAATGCCTGGAATTCTCCGTCCACACTCTGGGATGATTTTTAGCCGTCTACAAAGCTGTCACCAGTTTGCCTCCTTCTCAGTCGACGCAGAGTCATTATCTCCTTCGTCGTCGCCATGTTTGTTGTTGTCATGAACTTTTTTCCTTTAAGTTTTATTGGAATATCTTTTTAATCTGAGTGACACCTTCTGGAGGATGTTTTGCGCAACGTCCATTTCCACGTAAAGGACACATGAAAGCATGAGGGCAGTGACGATTAGAACGTCGATAACGTACATCTCTAATTATGCACGAAATGGGTGCATAAATGAGCCTTAAGATGACTTAGTAGGTGATAGGAACTGTTAAAAGACCCAAAACTCCTCATTAGATGGAAGGTTGCAGTGGTTAATGGATCAAATGCAGGACTTTCAGAGAGCTGAGTTCATGTCCCATGGGAAACCAAGAGTCAACAGTGATTGTTTAAGATTACTTTCTTACTTATTATTTTAACCCAAACCATGATCTTTCCCTAAACCTAACCATGTAGTTTTGTTGTCTAAACCTAACCATGTAGTTGTATTGTCTAAACCTAACCACGTGACGCTTTCTTTGTTGGATTTCACAACTAGACTCCCAGACCATTAAAAAGTGATACCGAGGAGTCCTGACAACGACTGTTACCATGTGAATAGATGATAACAGCCTTCTTAACCTACTGGTGGGTGTAGCAGAGCCCCTCTAATTAATAACTATTAAGCTGATCACCACTCATTTTGGCCATTTAATGGAGTGTTAAGCCTGAAGCAGGTGTTTTTTTAAGCTTGTATCCAATATATAGTTCAAAATTGTTCTAAAACGAATTAATTTTGAAAAAATGATTAAAGCTGTACTCCATAAGATTTGATATATGTTGTTGTTAGCGTCCTCTGTGGCAGTAAGATGTAACTGCAGGTGAGCCTGTTCTTTCAGAGCCTCCATCTTGTCACATTCATAGTCACTATGTGTGTTTTCCTCTTCAATTCAATTAAATTTTATTTATAGTGTCGAATCATAACAAAAGTTATCTCAGGACGCTTTACAGAGTAGGTAAAGACCACACTCAATGACTTATTTATGATTTACATAGACCCAACAATTCCTCTGTAGAGTACGGTGGCAACGAAAACCTTCCCTATATCAGGCAGGAACGTCAGACAGACCCAGCTCTGTAGAGGACGGCCATCCGTCTTGACCGGTTGGGGAGGAAGAAAAGGAGAGAGAAAGAGAGAAAAGACACACAGATGGACAGAGAGAGACAGACACACTTCCAGAGATGCAAGCAAAGCCTAACAGTAACTATAATAATATTTATAGTAATGTGAATATAACGTATATGTTAAGACAGTTAATACAACAAAATAGTAGAAACAAGCACAGCTAAGGTGACAGAATATGAAAATGATAATAATTATGGTGGCAAACATGATCAATGATGAGTAGTGGCAATAGCAGCTACGATACAGCTACAAATTTTATAGTTTATTAAACTAGTGATAGTATATATGAGTAACAGTGATAATAGCAGCAGGAAGCGTCATGTAGGACCACGGCAGCAGGCACCACCACGATCAGCAGAGACCTGCGAGACGACAAAGCACAAACAGCTCCGGGGAAGAAGCTGAATTAGTAACATGCATTGATGAGACATGAATGGTACAGACAGAGAGGAGAGAAGCTCAGAGTATCAGGAAAAGTATTATCCCCCGGCAGACTAGGCCTGTAGCAGCATAATTAAGCAGAATAAAGTCTTATCGTAAGCCCTAGCTGTAAGCTTTATCAAAAAGGAAAGTTTTAAGTTTACTTTTAAATAAGGGGACAGTGTCTGCCTCCCGAATAACATTTGGGAGTTTGTTCCACAGGAGAGGAGCTTGGTAACTGAAGGCTCTGCCTCCACTTCTACTTTTGGAGACTCTAGGAACGACGAGTAGCCCTGCACTCTCAGAGCGCAGAGATCTAGTTGGGTGATGCGGTACTATGAGCTCTTTAAGATACGACGGAGCCTGACCAATAAGAGCTTTGTACGTAAGGAGAAGGATTTCAAATTCTATTCTAGATTTTACAGGTAGCCAGTGCAGAGAAGCTAATACAGGAGAAATATGTTCTCTTCTATTTGTTTTAGTTAGTACACGAGCTGCAGCCTTTTGGACCAACTGGAGACTCTTAACAGACTTATTGGAGCAGCCTGATAATAAGGAGTTGCAATAGTCCAGCCTAGAAGTAACAAATGCATGGACCACTTTCTCTGCATCTTTCTGAGAAACAATGTTCCTAATTTTTGCAATATTACGCAGGTGAAAATATGCAGTCCTTGTTGTTAGTTTTATGTGAGAATCGAAGGACATATCCTGATCAAAAATAACACCCAGATTCCTTACTGTGGTGCTGGAGGACAACACAACATCATCCAGAGTAACAATGTCTTTAGCTATTGAGTTTCAGAGGCCTTTGGGGCCATGTACAATAACTTCAGTTTTGTCTGAGTTTAACATCAGAAAATTGCAGGTCATCCAGCTCTTTATTTCCTTAATGCACATTTGAAGTTTATCTAACTCGACAAATATAATTGTGTATCATCAGCATAACAATGAAAATTTATGGAGTGTTTCCTTATAATATTTCCTAAGGGAAGCATATATAAGGTGAAAAGAATCGGTCCAAGGACAGAACCCTGTGGGACTCCGTGACTAACTTTAGTGTGCATAGAGGATTTGTCATTAACATGTACAAACTGAGATCTATCTGATAAATATGACTTAAACTAGCTCAGTGCGATTCCTTTAATGCCACTTAGATGCTCCAGTCTCTGTAGCAGGATGTGATGGTCAATAGTGTCGAAGGCAGCACTAAGATCTAGTAAAACAAGTACAGAGACGAGTCCTTTGTCTGAAGCTATTAGAAGGTCGTTAGTAATTTTCACCAGTGCTGTCTCAGTGCTATGATTTGCTCTAAATCCTGACTGGAAATCCTCAAATATCTCATTATTATGTAAAAAGTCACACAACTGATTGGCAACTAATTTCTCGAGGATCTTAGAGAGAAAAGGAAGGTTAGATATAGGTCTATAGTTGGCTAGTACCTCAGGATCAAGACTGGGCTTTTTAAGAAGAGGTTTAATTACAGCTACTTTAAAAGACTGTGGTACATGAACTGCTGATAAAGACATGTTATTCATATCTAATACAGGAGTGCTAATTAAAGGTAACACTTCTTTAAGTAACCTAGTTGGAATAGAGTCTAGGAGACAAGTAGAAGGTTTTGATGCTGAAATAGTAGAGGTTAATTTGTTAAGGTCGACTGTAGAAAAGCAGTCCAAGAATATATCAGGTTGTACAGTTTATAAGGTTCCTGGGTTCGATGAAAAATTGGTGCCAAGCGAGTTGATTTTGTCTCTAATAGTTATAATTTTGTCATTAAAGAAGGTCATGAAGTCGTTACTACTGAGGGTTATAGGAATACATGGCTCAATAGAGCTGTGGCTCTCTGTCAGCTTGGCTACAGTGCTGAAAAGAAATCTAGGATTGTTCTTATTCTCCTCTATTAAAGATGAGTAATATGCTGCTCTGGCATTACGGAGGTCCTTCCTATAGGTTTCAAGACTTTCTTGCCAAACTAAGTGAGATTCCTCCAGTTTAGTGGAGCGCCATTTACTTTCCAACTTTCGCGATATTTGTTTTAATTCACGGGTTTGTGAGTTATACCACGGAGCTAACTTCCTCTCTTTTATTATCTTCTTTTTTAAAGGAGCAACAGAGTCGAGTGTTGTTCTTAGAGAGCCTGCGACACTGTCAACAATGTGATCAATTTCAGAGAAACTAACATTAGTGCAGGAGTCTTGAATATTAGGATAAGGCATTAAAGTAAATGCAGATGGAATCACTTCCTTAAATTTAGTTATAGCACTATCAGATAAACATCTAGTGTAGACACTTTTACCCAGAGGTGAGTAGTCCTGTAATATGAATTCAAAAGTTATTAAATAATGGTCTGATAAAATAGGATTCTGTGGAAACACTATTAAGTCATTAATTTCCACACCATAAACCAAAACAAGGTCGAGGGTGTGATTAAAACAGTTAGTAGGTTTATGTACACTCTGACTAAAACCAATCGAATCTAATAGAGAGATAAACGCGATACTGAGACTATTATTACCGCTGTCCACATGAATATTAAAATCACCTACAATGATTGCTTTGTCAGATTTAAGGACTCAATTTGACAGAAACTCTGAGAATTCAGACAGAAATTCAGAGTACGGACCAGGAGCACGGTACACTATAACAAATATAATTGGCTGCACAGTTTTCCAGGTTGAATGTGAAAGACTAAGAACAAGACTTTCAAATGAATTATAATTTAGTTTAGGTTTAGGGTTTATTAATAGGCCTGAGTCATAAATAGCTGCAACTCCTCCTCCTCGACCACTGCCTCGAGGAATATGAGTATTAATATGACTGGGAGTCAGACAGCTCTTTTGCTTTTTGCTCTTTTGTAAACTTTATTGAAACACATTCACCTCTTTACTTCCAGTCCGTCCCCTATATGTTCTCCTCTTAAATCCATAAACACGCGCACACACACACACACACACACACACACACACACACACACACACACACACACACACACACATTCCTGTTATACCTCTGCCCTTACTACAAGCCTCACTCAGAAGTTGGCATTTCCGATTTCCGATTACAAGTGAATGCAGCATAACCGTTGGTGACGATCTGGCCCAAAGATCAACCGCTGTCAGCAGTGTCACTAACATGGAGGCTAATTTACATCTTAAGAGGAAATGTCTCCACAGACACGAATATTACAATACTTGGCAAAAAAGGCAACAAGTGTTTTTATTAGTGGGTCACATGATCAGTCACCATTGTTTTAACTCACTCTATGATAGATAGGAACTTAAAAGACAACTAAATAGATGAAAAGTACAACTTTAATGCTGAAAAAAGTTTAAAAAAAAATTCAGCAAAAAAAAGAAGAACTAAATCAATTTTCTTTTTCTTGACTTACTGGTACTTTAATCTGTCAGCTCAGCCTGTAAGTTACAAAGCCTTCATGCACATGCTGGCAGCCCGTTAAATGTTTCTGTAGATTTACACACTTGCAGTCTGCTGTCTATCATGTTTCACATGCCGTGCCAACAGTCCACACTTACCACCAACCAGAATTGCCTCACACCAGTGAAATGTGTCCGGCAGATAAGACAAGAGAGTCACCTCAAGAGTCACCTCAGTTACGTCATACTAGGATATGCATTGTTGATGAATTAAAAGTAAACAAAGTGCCACAACAATAAAAACGGCTAAATGTTAAAGTCAAAGTTAGTCTTTATAGATCATTTTAATGTTAGCCTTGGCATGATCGCCAAACGTGAACATTTAAACACCAGCTGGACATTTGCAATACACATGAGCTCCTATTGTACTGATTCCATCATTATATTATATGTAAAGTTGTGAGTGTAAAGCAATTGGGTAGTCTACAAATATGAATTATGAAATGACAACTAATTAAAGTTGCAAAGAAATGAAAAACTAAAACAGAGAATTATGTGACTGATTCTGTTTGATCAGTTTAATAATAATGATTACATATATGATGTGTATAACTTTCAAACATTTTCATAATTTATTAAATCTGACATTATCAAAATATAATGCTTTTACACTGTAATAAAATTAGTTTGAAATTGTGTTTTATAAATATATTTGGTATTTGAATTTTACTTAATTTTAATATACATGTGTTATATACATTTTTGTATATGTACAAATATAATATAAATGAGATTTGTGGACATTATTGTTATTGTTTTGCTCCTACAATGACCATCATTGAGTTCATTTTAAATCCATTTCAAAGTGAACTATTATTTATTATTTACTCTTAGGCGGTGTCCCAGACTTCAGGGTACAGTTTATCAGGCCATTACTTAAATAATTAACATAAGGATTCAATTTTCCTTTAGTTTATTTGTCTGATACACAAGTAAAATATGTAGTGGATAGTGGATAGTGGATAGTGGATAGCGCAATGTGGGGTGCTCGAGGGTTCTGCTAAAAGACTAATGTGACAACTGAGGATTAAAAAACAGAAACAAAAAGGATAAAAATTTAACCAAAAAAAGTAAAATGTCACCGGAGACAAGGATATACAGAGTTCACCATCCCACATAACACAAATAACCATGGAAGAATCTTGAAATTTCACTCGTGATAAGAAAGCGATGGCCGAGTTGACTGAGTTCTTTAAGGTAACACTTGGACAACCAATCAAAAACCAGGATTGGTGTAGCACAGTGACCAGTTGTGGAAGCTTTAGGAAGCTTTATCCCACTTCACTGCTGTAATTTCATGAGCTCAATCCCCGCCGTCGGCCACTACTGTGCCCGGAGGCTCCGTTCAAGGGTCAGGGTGTTGGGATTATCTGAGGAAATAAAAGAGGGGGGAAAAAGTGCCCACCCAGCTCCCTTCTCACCAACGGCCTCCATCTATAAACATGGGCCAGCTGTTGCCTCGTGCTAAAGCCTGCTTAAGAGAAACAGAGCTAAAAGGCCCAATCAAGAGCACGGCTCCACTGTGAGGTTATTGCGCCACCATCGACTCTGGTCGGGGCTGTCAGTGCATGCTCACTCACAGTCTGAGACTCAGAAGTTTCATTCTGAGGTAGACTGTGGATCTAACTCTGGGACCTAAGTTACACTGACATACGCAGTCAGCCCCATCAATACTTTACTTCACTCATATTTTCTTTTAAATCAAATATTTATTACACAAGTCATTTTATCAAACAAACCGAATAATATACATTAAAATACTTTTTTTGGCTTTACTAACCTTTGTGATGTACATGTGCTTTATTTGCCTGCTTCCCAGCAACTTGCATGGGAAATAGTGTCAAATAATATATATGAAATAAAATGCAAATTTATGAACCAAGAAAATGTGATTAAAAATAAAGTTTTAAAATATAATACCGGTACCAATTACCAGTAGCAGCACAATTTTGTCTTCACTAAACAAAATATGTTGTAACCCTTTAGTGTAAGTTTTGGCTCAAGGCAAATGCAGTAGTGAGGAGAGAAAGAAGGAGATGGAAGGACAAAAAGAAAGGGAATCACTGCGTCCATTTGCAAATGGAAAACACTATGGTTGGGAGAGCGGACGACTGCGGGGGGAGAAAGCTTGGTGGCACTGGCGATCGAAAAGCATGTGACAGTTTGGGGGTGAGGAAAAGGCCTGTGGGATAGATACATCCCAAGTTCAGGCAGGGGTTAGTGTGGCAAGAGGACGGAGCAGCTCCTTCCACCCCAACTGTTCCGCCTCCTCCTCATCATCATCAGCAGCAGTAGCACCATCATCACCGCCACCGCCAGTCCTTGCTCAGAAATCTGCATCAACATCACTCAACTCCCCATGAACCCTGACGGATCTGTTAATTTGGCCACAAGGTCAGGAGGTTTGGGGGATAAGTTGTTTATGCTTTAATCCATAAAAACAGGGTGAATCAGAGGCCACGCTGACCTGAAATAACTTGGGAGGAGCACGGCGCGCTGGAGCGCTCGGCACGCTCGCATGTCCATAAACACCACACCATTCCCTTTCACATCCAGCAGAATTTGATACTTCTTTAAATTGAATTCAGTTTATTACAACTAATAATAATCATATTATTAGGATATAATAACTAGGTGTACCCCGCCTCACGCCCGACGCCAGCTGGGATCGGCTTCAGCCCCCCGCGACCCCGACGGGGACAAGCGGTTGAAGATGAATGAATGAATGATATTAATATTAATATTATTATACAATACACACACACACACACACACACACACACACATAGATGTATTTTTTTTAGTAATTTCCATTTCCATTTTCCATATATTTATACATATACATACACACACACACACACACACACACACACACACACACATTTATATATACTTTCTTAATTTACTCAAACTTTATTTTCCTGGCCTATTGTTTTTAATACACAAAGAAAGCCATTAGTTACGTTTTTTCATTTTGTGTATAAATATTTTAAATCCAGTATTTTCCAAATGACAGAATAATTTGACAAATTAAACATGTTTAATTCGAACTATTACATTAATAGATGAGCATAAAAGTAGTAACTACATTTCATTTTTTACATTTAAATATATACATCAAACATTTGTATATCATTAAAAATATGAATGTAATAAAAAAGCTATTCATAGATTCCCCAATGTTATATGAATAGTTATTTTGATGAGGATGAATAGCATATCATTTATATGTACTGTATACAATACAATCAGAGGGACATATATTCATTTATTCATTATTATTATTATCATATTCATTATTGCTTTATTCAAACATTTGAGACAGGTTGGGTCATACTTGGAAAAACATGTTTATTGTGCTTTATTGTTCAAGACAATAATTGTTCATTGACAGAAGAGGAGGTTAAAACAATATTTCTATTGATATGTTATAGCAATAATCATAAGCACAACCAGAAACATGCATCTAGACATTATAGACATATTGAGACCTGCAAACCAAATCGTCTACAATACTTCACAATAAATACACATCCGGCACCTGTTCAAATCACTTCCGCAATTCGCTCTGAGGGAATTTGATCATTTTGACATACTGGGAAAAATGTCTAAAAATGAACAAATCGAAAGACAAATCTTTTTTTTCTAATAAAATATAGGATCAATTATCCAGCGGGTATGGTAGGAGAGTGTTCCTGATTTCCAGGTGGTCAAACGTTAACTCTTTCCTCAATAACCTCAGATGGTGTCAAAAATCTCTGGCTCATATATGTTTAACAGTTGACAAAGCCAAAATGCGTGAATAAGATTTGCTGGAGATTGTTGACTGTTATCACAGGCTGGGACACATCCTGATACTGTTGAACAAGCTTTGGTTTAATCAGTACAGTTTACACGTTTAGCTTGATTTGTTACCATTAGTTTGTCAACTTGTTATTATTCAAAAGTTTTCATACTTACGAATATAGACAAGATAAAATATGTTCTTTCATTACATATTTAGGTCATCTTTTCATCATGTATATGCATGCATTTTTCCGTTTTTCAATTTATAATAATAATAATTACAGATTGAATCAGTCCGTCTCACATGCCTCAAACAGCCACATTATCCACAATTTGCAGTTAAAAAACAAACAAAGGACACATAAGTCCACCTTGAGGCCCCCTATCTGGACCTTTTATCTTCCCGACCCTGGCAGCAAGACGCATCCGATATTTGAGAGATAATTAAAAAGCCTGTGGTGCGATTAGGTTATTCTGACATGTCGGGGGCAGCGATGGCAACCCAAACCTGGCTCCAGTAATCTCCCAAAGATGGAGCGCCGGCCTCATCCAATCACATGGCCCGATCTGCTCAGCTCCCACAGACACAAGAGGGTTCAGCTGGAGTTCATCGTGGCGGCCGTGGCGGAGGCTGGACTGAATGTGACGGCACAATGTCAGTCACACTGAAGTTAGTTTTGCTCCTGAACTCTCCCTGCAGCCCTGCGGCACCTGTTGATGAAGATTGTCATGAGGCTTACAGATCTTTTTCTCACCTATAACACTAATTTCTTTCCCTTTTTTACCTTCTTTATTCAATTCAGTGACGCCAATGCTTCTTCAAGCACACTCAAATCAAATCAAATCAACTTTATTTATATGGCACTTTTCAAACCTTACAGCAGCACAAAGAACAAAGAAACACCATGAAACCCAGACCTCCCACCCCTACAAATATACACACAGAGATACACAAAGACAAATACACCCACACACATACATAGCCATACGCACTGACATACACCCACACACATACACTAGCGGATGCTGAGGAGACATGGCTGGGCCCGAGATCTGAGGTGAGGAAGAATCTACCTTTGGGGGCCGCACACACCGAGAGGAATCATGGTCCATGACTGAAGGGGGGCGCCGCCAAAGGGACCCCCTCAGCCCAGGCAGACAGGAGGCTCCACACCACGGTGTAGAGCTCTCAAGCCACCCGGAAGCATAAAAGGAATTAGAAAGAATCAACCAGGTCAGTTAAAACCCTGATTAAAAAGGTGGGTCTTTTTAAAACTATCTGAGGTTCTACGGCAGGCTGTTCCATAATCGGGGGCCACACTCAAACAATACTACCTTCCTACAATCCCGACATCTTAAAAATGTTTTTTTCCACGCCGAGAGCCGGCACAAACACAAATACTGAAGTCCCTAATAGAGTAATCTCTGTGTGTCCTGGTTTCATATGTGGTGTTTGACTGGTGTGGTGTGCCCATCAATCAGAACACTACAGATTCCCTACAAGGGACTGTTTCCTTTCCACATCAACTTTCGCCCCATTGAAGTGGAGCAGGACAGAGGACGTGAGTCTGCGTCCCTTTGAAAACTGTCCTCATTGCCCTGTCCATTCTCCATCTCCACTGAGACCATTAAAGGGGTAATACCTCAGAGACAATCGCCCCCGCCTCTGGATCAGACTGCCAACCCTTCACCCATTAATGCTGTCAAGCAAGGACTGCAGAGCAATAACTAAACCAGGCCGCAACGTGTTGCCCTCAGATTATTATGTGCTGCTTTTTTCTCATAAAGCTGCCTGATTGAATGCACTGATATTTGTCCAATGCAGGATTGTACTCAACTCTTTTAGGCTCCATTAACAACATTTTTTTTTACGCAATTTCTGACAAGTAAAAGTCTGATATTCAAGTAATTTACTTTAATTCAATTCAATTCAATTCAGTGGTACAAAAGCCAACATTGCTAGATACTATTCAGATACTTTGTTTAAGTATTAATACCAAAATTTAAAGTGATAATACCATTGTTATACCATTTAATTTGCTTGTCCCACTACTTTGTTCTTACTTCGTCATGCTGCTTTCAGACAGGACTCATAACTCATCAGGTTACCCATGTACATAATGCTCTAAGTTTATACATGTCCAAAATACCTACAATCCTATATCCCAAAATGGGCTTGGCTCAAAGGGGCCAGCTGCAGACTGAGACAGGAGAAAGAAGTTGATTTTATTACGGCTCTTGGTCTTGGAATGACCTGCAGACTGGACTCAATCTAGACTCTCTCATCTCTCTAACCCGTTTTTAACAAAAGCTTTTAAAATGTTTCTATTTTGTTGTATGTATATAATCCGTTGCTTCCCTCCACTGAAAAAGAGATTGTGTCTCAATTTTTTTTTAATCTGGTTAAATGTTAATTCATTATATTGTGTTCTTGTCTAGTTTTTGTCTTGCATTTAAAGTCTTTGTTAAGTCGTAAGTGCACAAGTGTTATCAGCAAAATATACCCATCAGAAGTAATAAAAAATGTCACTTTATAAGTTATATTAGAATATATAGTTTATTAGCTAATGATGTAAAATCTTAATCTGCTAAGTCACCATGTCATTAGCAAATAAATGTGCTAGTAAAGCATTTTGTATATATAAATGAGATAAGAGATATGAAAGCACACAGCAGTGATTAGCGGAAGTCCAGAACTAAAGACAAGAGGTCGGTCTCTAAAGCCAAGCCTATAAAAAAGCTTAAACAAGTCATTTAAAAGATAATACGATCTTGTTAAGCAGGATATAAAAAACACCTCATGGCAAAAGCCGCAATTCATCTAATACTAAGGCTTATACATTCACATTATAATCACCATTTCTGCACAAATAATGTCATTAATTTGGTCCTCATTTTGATAGTGGTTCACAACATATATATATATATATATATATAGTTTATAATCTACAGAATGTAAGTACATTTTTGGCCCCTTTTTCCTCTACCCTGCTGTGTTTAGATATGCCACATATAAAACATATATAGTTGGAAATCCAGTGTCAGCTGTCACAATTTTGTTTTTTGTTTTTTAGCACAGGAGTCCTAAGCGTGTCTGCTTTCACTGGGAAGGTTGAGACAGTGCTGTCTACATTTCCTACTTTGTAACAAATAAACAAAACAGACAAAAAAGACAGACTCACTCAAGTGAGCCAGATTCCACATCTCAGTAATTTATGAAAATCTATTAATTTTACAAATGTGTGACTAAGTGACATGACAAATATAAGGCATTCTCATTTATTTAATTTTTTTCCATATGTGTCGTCTACATTTTATTTACGATTTATTTTTAATCATCATTATTTTATTTATTGACAGTATGTTTACTCCATCTGTAGTTCCTGGTTAATGTTCATCTCTACTGTTCCTGTCTGTAGAGTTACAGGTTCACTTATTTATTAAAATTATCCATCTCTAATGTTCCTGTCTGTAGAGTAACAGGTTCACTTATTCATTTAATTATCCATCTCTACTGTTCCTGTCTGTAGAGTTACAGGTTCACTTATTCATTTCACTCTTTAAGCATTTAGCTTTAATAAAATGCTGTGCGTTTATCCACTGATATGAGATACAATACATATGTAAAAAGGTCTTACATACATAAGCAGAATTCAACATATGTGTTAAAATTTGGATTTTAAAACCATTTATTTACATAATAAGCATCTAATAGTTGGTATTCAGATGTTTAATATTGACTGAAAAATCCTCAGAGAAGTCTGTTAAATTTGAGTCTGTAAAGTCTGAAATTTAGAAATGGAAAATGTGCAGGAACCCTGTTCTGCATATTAAGTCATTATCACTAGCTGTCAAAAGCACATAGCACGAGCACTTGAGCCTCTGCATTATACCTGTATAAAATGTTCAAATTACATCTACAAAACCATCAAAGGGTTAAAGTGTAGTCATGATCCAAACAACCTGACTGAGTGCTTAAACACATCAGGAGAATGATGATTCCAATTCTCTCTGGCATTCCCAGCTCATGATATGGACATCATTTAGTTTTGATTAGGCCACCAACTTACTCAATATAGCATAATGTGCTTCAGTGGCTAAACTCAATGCAGCCCAATCAAGGGTCTGTGTGATATTTCAGTAATGACCTGGGCCGACGGCACTGATTGAGCATCCATTGTCTTCATTTCTAAGCACCCTCATCATATCTGTATCAAGGAGCCTGGTCGTCCAGCTCGCCGCAGCACCAAGCTGTTATGTAGGTTAGCGCCGCTAAGCGCTTTAATCCAAGAGTGGAAATAAATAAATAACGTGTTTAGAGAGGTGAGTGCTCGGTCAGCTTGCCTGCACAGCCCACACATTGCCACAGTTGTGTCACATCCCAGAGCAGCCATTTGGCCTCTGCTGATCTAATGTGGAGCGAGTGTGCCGTCTACCGTACAAAGCGGGCGCTGATGGAAAACCGCTAGCTGAACCTGTGTGCTTCAGCGTATATTTCCAGCACGGCCACGTATCCAGTCAAACTATCAGTCTGACTATTTGACCACGTCATCATTAATCCATGCCATGGGGTGTCTGCACTGCTTGGACATATTTGCTTTCATAAAACAGACATTTACGCTGAGCACAGGTTTGAATCTAGGCCATGTGTATTATGTACAATAACAATTTATCCACTTATTAGTTGTCAAAATGCTGACTGAAGTTCATAATTCAAGCACTTTTGTCTTTGGAGTCATTCACTAATAAAAATGTAATATTTCTCTAATATTTAAACCAAAATACTATGTTGGTTGCTTTTACATTTTTTAAAGATTTTTTCTTCAACAATAAAACATTAAAAAAGTATTTGCCACTAAAATGTATACAGTTCAACTCTTCATATAGAGAAATTTTCTAATATGTTAATTTTTAATATAACGTACTGTAATGAGAACAAGAGAACACAGACAATTTTAAAAGGGCTTGAACACAATTTCTGCAGTTAATCTGAGAAATTTAAATTTGCATTAAAATTCACTTACAGTTGAATTATATATGACTCATAATTGCTAACGTTTTTTTCAAAATAAAACATAATTTTGAATGTTTCAATAAAACGTTATTTTGAAAGCATTTAAATATGAATGTGCAATTCTTTTCACATGAAACATTTTAATAAATACTGAAATATGATTTAATTTTACAGATTAAAAAAATCATAATGAAATGTGATAATGAAAAGTATTGATTGATCTTCATATGGAGACAAATAATAATAATAATTAATATTTTAATTTAAATACAATTCCGGTTGGATAAAATACAATTTGGACAACTATTTTTTATTATCCAAAGGAAAACGTATCAAGGTTAAATTAAAAAAACAAAACAAAACAATATATATATATATATATATAAATATATATATATAAATATATACATTTAAATATTCCGATTTATACACCCCTTATTTTGGAGAAATCTTGCTAAAAGAGATCGAATTGACACTAAACAGTACAATTTCAATCATATATAAATATATTAAATCAATCAAATTTAGTAAAAAGTAGACATATGTAAACAATCATCATCGTTTTTGTATTTAATTACAGGTCAAAAGCTGTATACACTACAATACACTGGAAAAAGTGCACATAGAAGTATACTAAGTATACTTACATTGTATAAAAGTGTACTTCAGTGTACGTTTTTCCCAAGGGGATGACTGACAAACAAAATTTTGCAAAATCATTTCCTAAATTTGCTCCTTTCCTCCTGGAATCTAAACGCTCAGATTTTGAAACAAACAACACAAAAAGTAATACCTCACTGAGTCATTACGACATTTTTTCCCCTGAAGCCCCTGTTTGAACTGTCTAAGTTGTATTTTTTTATTTATTTTAGTAAGTATTAATTCTTTTTAGTTTTTTTTTTTTTTTTTTTTTTTTTTTACTCTATCTTTGATTTATGTATTAAGTATGTCACCAATGTGCTGTTTATTGTATGCCCTGTACTTTTTTTTACATTTAAATTGTTCAATAAAAAAACAAACCATAGGATGACTGACCCATGTAGAAGAGTTACATTTCTATGACATGGATTTAAATTGAGTTGGATTTACTGCATGCATGAAGACTTCACTGATGTTTGAGGTTGACTTTGTGGCATGCTTATTACATTAATGCTTCTGATTATTTAGAACAAGCCCCTGCATATGTGAGGATATAGGTGAAATACTGCTGGCTTCCCTTCCTTACAACTTTCCCATTATTTTAGATCAGGGCTCCTCTAACACTTCACTGTTTCCACAGCTGTAACACTGTGTCACTGGAGGGAAAAATGAATACCAAAGGCAAATGAAAGGAGTCTAAGGTGTTCACCTGTTGAATCCTTCTTCTCCTCTGAACAAGGTTAAGAGCCCGAGGCTGTCATTGGTATGAAGTGTGAACTTTCCAGCGTGCGAAGCCAGGACATGGAAAAGCACCGGGGGGCACCGTGTCAGAGAAAATACTACTCCAGCCCTGGGATTGAAGTGTGGACTTAAAGCTGTGATGGAAAAGGGCAGAGCGGCTCTCTCTGGAAATTGCCGGCTGAAATGTTATATACGCATGCCACAGTGAAAGTGAAAGCATTACCTTTTTCCACACAGTCCTTTCAACTCTTTCCAAAGCCCCACTACTGCAATGTTACCAAAATACATCAAGAAGTGAGTTGGATTTGTGTGCATTCGAGTGTGATTTCATATGTCCCGTCCATTTCTCAGTGTTGAACTCAACGTCTGTCTGCCTTTCAGTCTTTCTCCTGCAACCTGAGCGACCTCTCAGTGACCAGCCACTCTCGCCCACTCAAACACCAAAAGACAAGACACCGAGCACATCTCCACTCAGAGATGAAAAGGGAAAATGTGTAGTTTCTTTTTTTCGTTTCAAAATGTTTTACTCAAGCCTCGAAGATAAATGTTTAATACAAGGTGACATTCAAGTGCAAAGCATGTATCGAATTAGATTTACAATGGGGGAAAAAATCCCAATGTCAATTCATTGCTGTATTCCTCTGTTTCATGTCGAAGCAACACGAGGTCAGTACCATCAATAAATGTATTTCTTTTTAAGCTTCTTATTATTTATGAGGTTTTAGCTGACAGAGGACCTACAAATCGCATTCAAATCCCAGGATGCCTCGAAGAAGACATACAACCAACCAAATAAAAAATAAAAATAATAAATACTGTAAAAGCATCTTTGAGCATCTGAAAAAGCACTTTATAAATTTGATGCATTATTATTATTATTGTTATTAAAGCCTGTCGTTTGTTATGTTTTATATGTTTAGCTGCTTACGGTATTCATCAAAAAAGAAATACTTGAAAAGATTATATTTTTTAAAATGAATACTAGAATAAGAGAAGTTCTGCATAATGGCAATAAAGGTTTCTAGATTTGGTACATGGACTGGTGTTGATACTGGTATATTTGTATTCTACTTTATGGAAGTTATCATGGGTCACAGTAAAAATATGAAATTAAATGAATTTCCCTCAAATGGTTTGAACGGGAAGTACTGTTTTAATTTTGTCATGACACATAAAATAGCAACAGCATTCTTTGTGTATTAATTTATTCTTATTTAACATAAAAGAAAATAATTTAAAAAGCTGGACAAATATGAAAATTTGTCTCTTGTCTAAATAATTGTATTCTTATTCCACTGCTAGGCAACAGCGGTGGTCCTTGGTATGTTTCAGTCACATACACTAAAACAGGAAATAAACCAGGACTGTTTTGGAATGTTTATGTTGAATCTTTGAAAAGGTCCATAGTTCAAGATAGTTTTATTTAAAAAAGCAAGCTAATATGTAAAATAATTTGAAACTGAGTCAAATACTCTGTGTATATTTAAAGATAAATGTGGAACATTTATTATTAATCTTTACTGAATATGTTAGAAAATAAGAATAATACGAGCGTATGAGCAGTAAAAAGGAAAGCAAAAAAAGAAAAACAAGCAAATGGGATCATCCGAATTCTAAGCAACAAATACACGACTCAAATAATATACTTCATGTTCAAAAGGGAAGTAAGACATTAAAAAATTTTCTGGTCCTACCCCCTCTTATTTGTTATAATTATCCATAATTATTAATCATAAAAAAAAAAAAAAATTCACTTTGAATCAGTCGGTATCTGATATTTGGCTCGTAGGTTAAGACAACTCACAGCTAAACAGTAACATTTGAGATCCTAGATACAACTAAATGTACAATCTTTCCTCATTTTCATATTTCATATTCATATTTCTTGTCAAAAGCAGCATATTGTAAATGCAATGTTTAGCAGCCAACGTTAGCAGCACTGTTACTAAAGTGCATCTTCTGTTGACATGAGCTGAACACTTGGTGAACGAGGCTGAACCGTCCACCTGAGACGCAGAAAACACACATTTAGCTAGTTATATAAAAAACATGGGAGATGGTAGGACTGTGCCCACAGAGACAGAGAGGCATCCCAATAATAATCCTGGCCTATAGCTGAAGGGCCGCTGCACTCCCTGGCACATGGTGGCCTACATACACCCTGAGTGAACTTGCCTTTCAGATCCTCCTGTCCTCTGTGCATCATATGTACAGCTGAGTAAGTGTGTGAGTAGTGTAAGTAGAACATAACACACTTTGTACTATAAGAAAGGCTCCAGAATGAGGGCCAGCAGTTTGTATTTTCCAGGCCAAATACAGTAAGGACCCATCCCTGCTGAAATGTGATAGTGTGCAATCACATAGGTATGGCTGTAATTTCTGCTCCTGCCTGATTATAATTGCCAGCTTGGCCCTTCACCATGCTCACCATGCTCACTGATCCTACTCTGCTGGAGAAAAACAACCGCTGTGCCTCTGCAACTTTTGACCCTATCTCTCTCTGAGTGAACGACTGAAACACAGGCTGATGATAGTGACTAATGGTGAATCATCAGGATAAACTAAGAAATTCAAAGCACCATGCTCCTCCTATGATCAGTGTCACGTTAGAGGATCCAGGCCTGTGCTTCACGTGAAGGTTTTGACCATTTTAATGATAATAATAAATACAATAGACGTAGAGTTTCCGTTGAGAATATATGTGATTGTATGACACTATGAACTCAAATACAGTCTGGTTCAATTGAGCTGGGAGTTGTAGTATTTTGAGCTCAGCAGCCATGAGATAAATATTTAGATAATTTACTAATGATTAATAAAAGCAGCAATCCCACAATTTTAAAACAACAAAAAAGTCCTGAATAGAATATTGAAGTACTATGAACAAACTAGCTTAGATTGTGGTGTGTATATTAAAATGTTTCATGCTCTATATTTAGAAACGTACACATTTAATCTATTTATTTCATTGGTTCACAATAAATGGAAACATTCATAAAAATGCACATGATTCAAGGTAGCTGACCTGCAGTGGCACGTCCAGTTCACATAGAGTAGCCTAGCAAGCTAGTGTGTAGGAAGAGGTTTCTGTTGCTTGGCAACAGTCTAATTGCAATACTATTTGTGATGGCAAAGCCAACAGATTAAAGAAATCATGACCTGTTATAAGTATTACTCTTAACTAATACTTGTTATATGGACTGTTGTATGCGGCTCACTGCAGCTTTTCCAATATATTATTTTCCTTTTCGATAATAATTTCGATACACAAACTTGAATACTGGCCGATACCAAGTACTGATACTATCCCTATACAAAATGATTTATTTTGGTATAATGGATGTGATATGACTGCTATCATTGTGTATGGCCAGACTCAGGTTAAATGCTTTGTAAAACATGAACACAGAACTTTTTTTTAATTATCTAGTTGGACAGTCAGTCATAACTGAAAAAGAACACGAATAAACTTCTTCTGAAGTAGATTTCTCTCTGGGCTAAATTGCATGGTATACAGTGTATTTTATATATCGGTTATTAGTAGTTTCATAAATAAATTGTCTAGTCTATGTAAACTAACCACATGAAAAAACTCCTGTGTGAATTAAATACTTGATAAGTATTTTAATTTATGATTGTACTAATTTATATGAATATTAATACTATTATAATAATACAAATGTAAGTATTTTCTCATTTTAAAAGGAACTGTAGTGCAAAAGTAACATAATGGTGTCAATGTATTTTCCAGCTACAAAATGAATCTTCCAATGATATTCCCTCAAAATATTTCATATCAGATATTAAGTAATTTGAGTTAGTTGGTGCTCGTTATTCTTGATTTAGAATGGTCTATTACTGTGTCTCCATTTCATCACAGTACGAATACATTGAAAGGTAAGGTTTTTATGATGATAATGAATTATGGCCCAGCCCTAGTATCATGTATGAGTTGCACTAACTGTGTTAGTAGATACAGAGGCAGCAGTGGCAGTATGAGGAAGTAATAATGATTGAAAAGATGGTATCAACAGGGACATAAAGGAATAATATCATGTTACTACTGTGTATTATTAGTTGTGTTAAGAGGGGATAATTATGTACTTTATAATGAGCATGAAAGGACTCTCTCAGCTTCTTTACATTCATAAAAGGCTGTAGAGCTTCACTGCTGAGTAACCCCACCAGTGATAAATGTGAGTGGACAGAGAGGACCAACTGAACAAAGATGGATTCCCAAGTTTCAGTGGAGAAAATAGGTCAGCCATTCCTAATGTCCATGAACTTTTGACCTGCGTCAAGTGAGGCTACTGTTTTAACAAAAGACTGACACAACTTATCCTACCGCTGCTTAATTATAGATAATATTCTGCTACTTTACTTCCCTGTTATGACTTTCTGAATAACTTCTTCAAAAACAATAAAGCAGATAAGGCTGCTGAATGAGGAGATGGTAAAAGATGAATCCATGATCATTTTTTTGACTTCGGGAGGAGCTGCTGGAGGTACAACAGAGAACTTATTTAAATTCTCTCATTTATTTAACTGTACAGACATCACTCTGTCTACATTGCTGTCTGCTTTGTCGCAGCAGAAAGAGGCTTATACTTTTTTTTTTCCAGGGCTGTTTGCGTCACGTCTTTACGCCGCCTCTGACCTAATTTCTGTCCACAGTAAACCTCCATTTAATAAGGGCAGGCGGCTGCTCCATGTACACAAGAAACAAGATGGCGGCGTACAGTACCTTGCATCCTGCTCATCTGTTGCATTCCTTCTTTCTTTAGACAAACACTGAGCCACCTCGATGAGGTTTCTGTCAGAAATGTGCCGCCTTTTTTACAGTTTTACTCCATGTGGTTACAGGATGTCACACATTTCCCGTGTGTGTTTAACCCTTCTGCCACAGAGGTGAATAAGAATAAACAAAATCTAGTCCTGCTGTCCGTAACATGAAATCATTTCACACAAAAACGCACTTAAACCGTTGCGTCTCTCTCCTGTGTTTGCTCCGCTGTGTCTTTTTTGACTGCTATTTCAAGCCCTCGCTCTCTGTGCGGCAGGGCTCATAATATCAGATTGCACAGCCGGTCTTGGCCAAATGTGAATTTTATACTCTAGTGACCACAGGCTTTACACTTTCATTAGCTCACATTCTCCTCAGCAGTGCAAATGCCATGTCGCTGGTGAGGGGGCGGGTGGGGGCTCGCTGAGTGAGCCTGATGGGGTGGAGGATTGGAGGGCGGGATGAGGAAAAAGAGCTTCCGGAAAGCACAGTTTGCCTCGAGGCGTGGGCCACATCCCAGCCACTCTGAAGGAAAACATCAAATCAAAGTGAGCCTCACTGAGCACATGCTGCTGCCGTGCAGACTTAGAAAGAGAAACTAAATCCAGCCTCTTTTTATTCCCACATACTATGGCAATAATTATCTATCTGAAACCATTTCACCCCAGCTTTCCTCACCAAATATGCCTATGACAAATATTATTTTTCCAGTTGTACGTTCAAACTAAACAATGTGGTGTTTGCATTAATGAGCTGCCTCATTAAGAAGCACCGTGTCCTCCTGAACATCATTTTTCCTCAAGCCTGTGGATGAGATGTGATATCATAGCATCTCTAAACACTGCTGCCTTTTTCATTTATCTTCAAAGCACTTTTCTTTTTCTCACTTTTTTCTGACTCCAATGTATTGAGTAAAAGAAAGTGAATCAACAAGAACATATATGTGTGGATGGGCAAATGGAGGGAGGCTGGAGAGGAACGAAAATCGTTTGTGTCAGTGCTCCCCCTGAGAGATGAAAGCAAATGCTGGCTGTGTCTTAAGCTATTAGGGTAAGGAGTGGTGTTTGGCCTAACCCCCCTCCTTTCCTCTCCCCTCGTCTCCTCTCCTCCCCTCTCCTCTCCTCTGCGCCAGACATGGACGGACAGAAAATACTGCCTCGCTCAGAGCTGCCCTTCTCACTTGAGAGAATTAACTTTCACTCAGGCTCTGTGAAACTGCAGTGCTCTGTATTTGTGTGACTTTTGATCCACGGTGTTTCCATTTTTCTGCTCGCTAGGCCATGGCGGTGAGGGCTGATCTAACAACACGGTGACATCACCGTGAGCTCCGCTGGGCAGGTGGCTGACAGCATAAAGTTGTCATCCTGTCATCACTTGCATACTCTTTTTGAAAGAAACCCCGGAGTTCAACAGGAACAGGTCTGTGAAGACAGCCCACGAGACGAGGAAGAGCATTACATGCAGGAGATGGTTTGAAGTGCGTGGCCACCAGGGGCGAGGCAGATTCAAGCTACTTCCTTTTTGAGGTTTGTATCTTTGAGTTTCTTTCTCTCTGCGGTAAAGAGGAGTGGGTTCATGCAGAGGGCAGTGATTACAGATTTGAATGGAGTTAAAATGGAAACATCTTCAGGGCACACTCTGACCTGTCAGCCTCATTCTCCTTCAGTGGATCCGATGAGTGTGCCATCCGTCGCCATGCCCAGCCCTCCTTCTTTTCCTCCCGCTCCTTCTCTATGTCTCCATCCCATTCCCTTTCCTATATGCTAGCCAGGCAGGTTTAGCATACACAGACCCCCCCCCCCCCCCCCCCCCATCACACACATAAACACACTCTGTCCATTGTCAGCACCGCCAAAAGCAAAGTTGCTCTTTAAACTAATGGCCCGTTATGTGAAACAGACCTGATTACTGCCTGACAGAAGGAATTAAGGCCGTCCAGGGCCAAACGAGTATGCCAGCATCCATGACCTGGCACAACCACTTAGGGTGAATTTTATTTATACTGCACACAGTAAACATGCATTTGATATATCCATGAGCAGTGAAAGAAAAGAGAAAGATGACTGCCTTTAATGCACTTGACTTTAGTGGTATGTCATATTGATTTGACTTTTTCTAAGGGATTGCTAGTAATTTATCAAATAAGGTATGTGAGAGACAGGAATGCGTTTTCTAATAAAATTCAGGCCCTGAAACATTAAAATCTGTATTTATAGTTCCCTAATAGCAGAGAGTGGATTTACACATTCCAAAGCCAACCTTGTTTACCTATAAATACGGGCAAAAAGGACATTCAGGTTTGCTTTTACTATAAATGAAGAAATGGATTTGTGATTTCCATTTTGAACTTTCAAGTTTGCATAACTCACCGTACTCTACGGGGGAATTGTTGGGTCTATGTAAATCATAAATAAGTCATAGAGTGTGGTCTTTACCTACTCTGTAAAGTGTCCTGAGATAACGTTTGTTATGATTTGGCACTATAAATGAAATTGAATTGAATTGAACCCCCCCCCCCCCTCTCTCTATATATATACATATATTGACTCCTTTATTATGCTTAAGTATTCAGAAATGTGGCTTTATTATGTCAGTAATAATCTGAATATCAATCTCATTGGTGTTAGCTTGGTTGTAGAGATATAAAGCCCCTCTTTATTTATTAAGTATGTGGAAGGAAGCCAAATTGCAGTTATTATTTTCAGCATGTTGCATAAATAAAACAACTGTGCTGCCTTTTTGGATTTCAAATTCTCTATTTAATGATTAGCCATTTTATTCTTAGAATTGTAAGATGAATTCATTATAATTTTTTCTTTCATAAATAGTTGGCTGTATTTTTAAAATAAAATATATCTTGTTTTGTCTTCTGACAACGTGGTCTCATGGGAGGGCGTATAAATAGCACGCCACTTTTCATGACTTGCATGACTTTTCGCGTGCATGTCTACGCATATTAAGCTTTTCGCGTGTCATTTAACGCCCGTAGTTCCCCAGGGTTAGGGTTAGGGTTAGGGTCAGGGTTAGGGTTAGGGTAAGGGTTAGGGTTAGGGCATTTCACGCCCGTTATTTCAGCCATCCTTCACATGAAATATTGATTTAAAAACAAACCTCTGACAGAAAGCTCCACCACTTCGTATTTCTCCGGAAAGTAGCGGAGAAATACGACCACGTGGGTTTTCCATCAATGACATTTGTGCGTGAAATGACAACGCCATCTCTGCACTATACAAGTCAATTGAGACTACATGCTGTGAAATGACACGCAAAAAACATGACATGCGTTGTAATTATACGCGAGATGGCTTGAGAGAAATAGCGCGTCATTCACACGCCTTTTGGTGAGACCAGGCTGCTTCTGATGAGTTGTATGTATATATACATATAAATATATAAACACACACACACACACACACACACACACATATATATATAAACAAAGATATATATTATCTTCTTGATTCATTCTTATTCTTGAATAGATTGGTAATAATTGGTCAATAATGAAAGTGAAAAAAGTGTACTTTCATAAAGTCATTATTCACAGGTTCACTAATATATAAAGCAATTATCTAGCAGGGTTTTGTTTTAGCATTTAACATTAATTGTAGAAATTGTGAGCACATTCACACACTCTATAGGAAGAGTAGTGCTGCTTTGGGTCATAATACCCGTAACACACTTCAGTCATTAGGAGTATGACAGTATAAGCGCAAGCTTAAAGCTAAAAGCCTATGTGCATGATGAGCGCTTTATAAAATTAGGAGGTTGTTTTATGTTTGGACATTAAACTATGACCTTCAGTTTCACTTTCTAGTTTCACTTTATTGTACAAGGCCAAGATAATTATTTTATGTGTCCATTTTATTTAACACAGATCAAATGATGATGGTTCCTAATTCATCAAAAAACGAACAATCAAAATCCAAATACAGATTTATTACATTCATTTGATTTTATCCGATTTCTTATCAATAACTTAAAAAATGTGTTTAAACCCATTTTAATCCGTTAAGATAACCCGACCGTTCCAGGGGTAAAAATCTCAGCTCCTGTCTTCTGACTCCACCCAAAACACAAACTTAATTGACTGGATGTCTATAAGCCAGTCACAGCGTTCCATGTCATCTAAAGTGGACTCTAGTAGAGCCACACACCCTTATTTTTAGTAAGTATTGCCAACCGTGAGGCAAGGAGCAAGAGTAAAGGTGCGTTCAGACTGGATGTGATTGATGCGACACGATTACATACAAAGTCAATGTACTGATGGGATTTCAAGATGGTGGTGCCTCACTTGCAACGTGATTAAGCTCATTTCTGTTCTTTTAGAAGCATTCAGATCCCTGGATAGCACTAGAACAACTTCTTTACATCGTTACTTGCTTTTCTTGTGATTTCATTGCATCTATTGTGTTCAGTCTGGAGGCATCCAAAGGCTCATTTTAATCGATTGATCATTACAGAATATTTATTAAAAGTAAACATGAGATGTTATGTTACTTAAGTCAAAATATCATAAGAAAGCTTTAAAACATTTACTCAGGATGTTTCCAAAAACATCCCTCTATTGGAATGGATGGGAAATCTGAATATCAACTGATGGGAAATGCTATTTCTATTCTGATTTGATTTTCTCACGATCCAATCAGTTCATAATGCACTGATTTTACTGACTGAAATGACCAATTAACAAATCACTTTAATTAATTGATGAGTTTAACTTTTTGATTTTTTTATTGAAAACTGGTCTCTAGAGTCTGTGTTTTTTTGGATGGTTTTAGGAACATAATTTGGTTCTGAATGGGAAAGAAGAAGGAAATTACACAATTACTCCATGGGAAAATGTGTGTTAAAACAGTAATTAACAACATTATTGTTAATTTGGGTATTGTAAAATGAAGTTCCAAAAAGGAAACATAACTGGATGTCTGGACTTTTTCTTTGTGCCATTGATTCCAAAGAATGATGTTGTTCCATATTTAGACTGACAAAGTTCATAGAACAGCAGAATAAAGTTGCCACATCCAATGAGCAGGCTGCTATGATGTGGGTGGAATAGCTGCACATTAAAAAGTTGAACTGTGGGTCACATGCTTTCGCTCCCCATCCATCAGCTCACTTCCACCCGGATAACGGTAGAGAGAGGGGAGCTTTACAAAAAGGCCAAAGGGGAAGGAAGGTGGGGCGATGTTGGCAGGAGAGCAGTCATGTGACCCAGCTTGTCCAACCAGTGCAGGTTGACCTCAGGGATCTGCAGGTGTTGAGGTGGAAGTGATGTGACTTTGTGGTGACCTGTAAACACAATATGCTCCATTCCCTCACATCCACATGGGAGCGCAGGTACTGTCTGTACAGTAAAAAGCAAGTATGGATACATGAACACTCATTTTAAATTGATGAGTTTGAATGTTGAACAATAGACTTTATAAAAGATGGACATAGCTACCGTGACGTCACCCATTGGTTTATGGACTACCGTTTTGAAGCCTCAAGCTTGGCATTTTGGCCTTCACCATCTTGGTTTTTTGAAGTTGGACGTGACCAAATTTGGACAAAAGGGTGGAGCTGGGGGGGAGCACTAAGCAGCTCCAGGCTGTGCACTGCTGTCATTTCAGTGGCGCTGTGCTAAGCCTAACGCTAGTGATGGGGAGATTAAGTTTATATATATATATAAGGTATATGAACCATTTTCTTTATTTTATGAGCCCACTAGATGGTGCTCTCTATTCAACAAAAAAACAAAAAAACAAAAAAACAGGGCTATCTAGTGAGGAAAAGAAAATGGGTCGCCCCCTGCTGAAAGTTAGAAAGAATGCAGGTTTGAGGCACCTCCACCCGGAAGCTACATCCATCTTTGTTATACAGTCTATAAGATGAACAAAAAGTAGCAGGGGGTAATACTGGAACAGTACTGTGTGTGTATATTCAGAGTTCAAATGCATTTGACTTCACTTAGTGATGACATGCTAGATATGGACTCCAAATGTATGGAGATTATTCAGCAGGCGCTCGCTTTACAGAGTTAAAAAGAATAGAAAATAAATAAATAGAAAAGGTCATGCTGAATGGGACTTTTGATATGGAGGATGAAAGATCAAATGAATCATGAATGAGGCTTGATGGGAATTTTCCCCATGAGCCCTGCTGCCTGTAGGACCCTTCTTAAAAATAAAGCATGAATAAAAATTGAAATGTGAGAAGAATATTCCAATAAAATGTTATCATTCAAAGCATGTTAAATAATAGAGAGACACACTTCAAAATATATATATATATTTTTTTACTTTTCACTTTTCTTCTCAAAGTGGCAGCTTATGTTACTGTCCTTGTATCTTCTGGCTGGATGTTAAAAAACCTGATGCAGTGGGAGCTGAAGTCTGACTCACTAAAACTCTTCTGTTAGAAAAATATTCCAGCCTCGCTCTCACATTTCATTTGCTTACATAGCACGTTTTTGCATACATGGTAATTTCACAGGAAGAATGTGTTATGTCCATTTGCAGCAGGCATATTACTGTTACTGCTGGCTGCTTTTAGTGTTATTAATGGAGAAACTCAGACTTATTCTACCAGTGTACTCACTGTACACTGAGTCACATAAGATATTTGATATAAAATACATTGCAAGTAGACAGATGACATTTTTGAGCATAACATAAACACCCCGAAATGGAGTAAAGTCTCATGTGCACGGCTAGTGCAGACAGACAGACAGACAGTCAAACAAACAGACAGAGAGAAAGAAAGACAGACAGATAGACAGACAGAGAAAGAAAGAAAGACAGACAGAAAAACAGACAGAGAGAAAGAAAGACAGAGACAGACAGACAGACAGACAAACAAACAGACAGACAGACAGACAGTCACTGGGCTTGTCATAGCATCAAAATAATCAATAAAGAAACACTGGAGCTCCTATTCTAGCAAGGCTACTAATATTCTGATTAGCAAGAATGATTGCTGCAAAAAAAAACCACTAATATCTAAACCTGAAACTTTTTTTCATTGCAATTTCCTCAGATATGTATTTTAATATCCTGTCACTCCCTGCTTGTGGGCTTGTAGTATGTAATAATAAATGGAGCTGGTGAATCGATAAACTAAGGCCTATGTGCATTCCACATAAATAACTGATTTTATTTGTTGCTTTGTAACCCTGTAAGATTATTGCCACATTCATTTGAACAAGTACTTCCTCAAACACAAATCCGCTTTTAATAGTGATCTGATTAACAAACATTTGACAAAAACAATCAGATCATGTGCATATGATCAAAAGCTCCAGAACAGGTACTTAATGGACATGAGGTGAAATTGTTATAATAATTATAAATATATATATATAATAAACTTCTAAATTTTAGATTAAAAAAGACAATTAAAGGGGCACTCTAACAATCTCACATAAATGTGAGTTTACTTATCATAAGGAGTACCCAGCCTTTGAAAACATGTATATTATCTTCTGTGGCTCTGGAGGGAGCTATCCAAAGTTGAAAAAAACAACAGGAAAAGGGCAACAAGGTTAAAGACACTGAGATGCATTATGGGAATTGTAGGATTCAGTGTTTTTTGGAGCTTGACCAAAACTAGAGACTAAAGATCAGGGGCCTCATGTACTAAGACTTGCGTGGCATTCTTACTAAAACATGGCGTACGCTAGAATCCAGAAACTGGCGTAAGCACAAAAAAATTCAGATGTACTAAAGTGTGCGTACGCATGGATCCAAGCACTTTTCCTTTGTACATCCCAATCAACGTGGAATTGAGCGCACATGTAGAAGTGTTAAACTCCTCCCTGTCCACGCCCCCATTTAAATATGCAAATCAATGTAAATAGGGCCTGCAACGGGGATTCCCTCTCTGCACCATCAGATTTAAACGATGAGTAAAGGTAAGAAGCGCAACTTCAACGAGTCTAAGCTCGAAATTTTATTAAATGAAGTGGAGACCGAAGAGCTGTGTTATTTGGTAGCCTCTCTTCAGGGATAAACACAAAGAAAAAGACATTTGAGTGGGAGTGTGTGTAAGGCAGTGAAGGCTGTGGGGTCGGAGCAGCGCACTCCCACTATAATTTAAAAAAAAATGGTCCGACGTGAAGGTGGAGGTGAAGCGGAGGATTTCGGCCCACCGCCGAAGTATCACCGCAATCAGAAATGTCATTATACTGGTCGTACAATAGGCTGCTCACATTACACATGCTCGTGCGTTAAGTTGCCAGGATATAAACACATTGACTCATGTTTAATTACTTAATTTTTTTATTATTATTTCTCAATAGACGATGAGACAGGAGAGGGCTCCTCCCTCTGCACCGTGCGCCCTGGCGTCTCCACCGGCACCTCCAGCACCACGCGCCCCGGCGACTCCACGCCAGCTGACGTCCGCCCGACTGGCCGTGTCCTTTCACAAGCTGTGCTGGAATCACAGGAGGAAATAGTGAGAGCAATCCGTGGCGTCAGTGATCGTCTAGATCAAATTGTCAATGCACTGGGAGATATGTATCATGCAATAAATGCACTTACAAAGTAAATTGTGTCCTTGCCTCTTTACATCATTGAAATCAGACGCTGCCGGGCCCGTATCGCTTCGCGGGGTTGGTCGAGGTTGACGGGTCCGGCATCCTGTTCCTCTGGTGGGGGGGGGGGGGGGGGGGGGGGGAGTGCTCTGGCAGTGGTATGCCATGGCGGTGTGCCAAGTTGTGCAGGACACCATAGGCCAGCACGATGCACGATGTACAGCAGCACCCCGCCCGACCTGTCTAGACAGTGCCAGCACCCCTTCAATAGGTCAATTGCCCTCTCCACCACTGCCCGAGTTCGGGAATGGCGGTCGTTGTATCTCCCCTCTTGGTCGGTGCCGGGGTTAGTGAGAGGGGTCAACAGCCACGTTCTCAGGGGGTAACCATATATATAAATATATATTAAAAAATCACACTACTGTTCGCGGGAAAACAAACAGGACAAAACAACTTAATTACAAGGATTGACAAGACTAATCACACTTATATTAATGACTGCAGAGGTGCGCCTTGGCTACTGAAATGTGACATTTCCAACTTTACGCACGCGTTTATTGAGACGAATGATGAACACAAGGAGACATTCTTTTTTCACCAGGGAAAAAAACAAATACACATATTTTAATGCGCGTGTCCAAACGGGTATTGTGCTGGTTTAAATTCGGGGCGCATTAAACGGATAAATGATTTACTCAACGAGAAGCCACCCATCGCGCACCGTGCCAGCCTCCAACCTGATACCAACCATGCTATTGTTTAGATTGAACGAGTCATGCGTTGCCAGAAACCCCAGAGTGGTCAGCACCTGTGTGGGAACGGACAACCCCTGGCTCCTGGCTGTGTGTCGTTCTAGGGCTGGCCGCAGCTCCGCGCACAGCTCCAGTAACACTGGTCTCGGCAACCCGAAACGACTCATGAGCCAGTTGTCGTCATTTGCCAACAGATCTTCCCGCTCTCTAAACTCCCTCTCACGGCTGATATAACCATTTGCGATGTCTTCTAACAAGGCCAAGGCTGCCATGGTTAATGCCATTTTTCATTAAATTGCGCATGCTTTTATATCCTTATCCTTATTTTATATCCTTATGATTGCAAACACGTGTGTGTTTATTTTCCATTAATGTTTCTCTGATGTGCACACACACTGAGGATGAATTGTTTTCACATAAATAACAGTTTCCCAGCATCACCTCTAAGTGTCGCCAACGAAACAATAGCTGTAGAAACGTGCGTACGACAGCCATGAAGTTTGCGTGGCGCACCGCACATTTCCACGGTCATTTCACTTTTGATACATCTGAACGTTGGCGTGGAAAATGGCGTACGCCACGTTTTTGTGCGTATGCAACATTGATACATGAGGCCCCAGGATATCTCTCCTATGCTGTTTCTTAATTAGTTAATCAGTCTTTTGTAAACCCCCATAGACTGTATAAAAAATGGACATAGCATACCCGTCGGGGTCCGTTCTCTCAACTGGATCCAATCGTCTTCGCCTACGGGAGTCGCCATCTTGTTAGACTTTGACTCTGCCTCATTTCCTCTTACCATAAAAGGGCATGTATGTGACATTGGGGGCTGGGAGATACGATCATCTGGCAGACGTTTACCTTCGAGGAGAAGTGAGGGCCAGAGGCTTACTGTCACTCAAGAGACCACGCCTCTAATTATTCATAAACTTTAACCTCCAATAAAATAAGCCTGGTCCAAAACCATTCACCCCCCTCAGTGTTGTCATGGAGATATAACCTAAACATACAGACTAGAATGTTTTTTTTTGGACCAGGCCTTAATATACATTGCTGGAGTGACCCTTTAAATGGATCCAGTGAAGAGATAATGTATTGTAGTGTGTATCCTTAAATGCGTTGAAGCAGTTTCCAGTGTTCCAGTGGTTGCCAGTCTGGATGGTGGGGTATCAGAGTTAAGGATTGGGGGTCGCCCAAAATTCCCAATCACACTCTCATCACGCCTCTAGTCCCGTTGTTGGAAGTGATACACCAAAGGTTCTGGATTTCCAGCCACAAACACCACAGTTTCCATGCTCAGCTGGAGAGAGTCCCCTGTATAGACTAGTGCTCTGTTAATGGATTATGAACAGTTAAACAGTTCAGCCTGAAATTCCCCACCACTTTGAAATAGTGATATTTAAGGCGCCTCAGTGACGCACTGTCATTACTTCAAACTTTCCTTAGTTTAAATGTGTTTCATTTACCAATGTTTTTTCATCCACATAATATCCTACTCTAAACTATCCAGGCTACACTTAAATATGTAATGAGTTTAAGTGAAAACAAAACTGGGTTATTAGCCCTGACCTACCACCTTTCCCTGAAAAACCCCTGTGGCTCCCTCTTTCATTAATTCCAGTATATGAAGTTGTTCATATCTGACGTGAAAAAGTCTGAAGAATTATTTAAATTGCAAAGTTATTTCATATTAGGCAAACACAGTTCTCTCTTTGTCAGTTTGGCTTCTGGAGCGCTCGTCCTGCGGTTTGAAGTAGTGTGAACTATGTTTGACATCCAGCCTGACAGAGAGTAATTCTGAATGGGAGGGTGAGATTTTACACAAGACAGATTCTGGAAAATGCTACATGAGTTGAAAAGGGAAGATATTACAACCAAAAAAAAAACTTAAAAGTATAATCTTGCTGTTTTAAGCTTCAAAAACAAAAAAAAAATAACAAATCGTCATTTTGAAAACAACTTGCACCGCACGCTATCTTTTATAATAGCACTACATGTCCTCAATCCTTCAAACTGAAACAATTTTCTCTCTGAGGTCAACTGTAGCGTTAAAAACAAATGTATTCTCTCTGCATGGGACGTCTAAGCCTGCATTTTATGAATGTTAACAATGTCTTCTGAGGACGCAAAGAGGCAGATCTATTTTGCCATAGTGCTGCTTCAGTGACAATGAGTACCAGATTGGCTGTCAAGTGGCGCTCTTTGCAAATTAAAGCAACAAATAAGTGGTCAAGCTAATATCTCAGGGGCC
This sequence comes from Echiichthys vipera, assembly GCF_963691815.1. Lineage (NCBI taxonomy): Eukaryota > Metazoa > Chordata > Actinopteri > Perciformes > Trachinidae > Echiichthys > Echiichthys vipera. Next base: position 3,584,720 of record NC_139835.1, read on the forward strand.
TGCAAGCTTCATCTAACAGCTGTCATAAAAACATCTGCAAATACGCTGGTTGGAGGCTTTAAAAGAGGACAGGACCAAATGCAGATTGTAGCCAATTCAATTACACTTATACCGTACTGTTTTTATTACAGCTCATTTGTTCTTGTTTATGTGTGCAAAATGAAAAAACAAAATGGCTGTTCTGATTTATTTTTTTTGTTTATTATTATTTTAATGTAATTCAATATGCTAGATTCAGATATGCATGTTAACATCAAATGGTATCATCACTAGCAAAAAGAGAGCTTTTCTGCCTCTTTAGCTTATTGGTTGGAACATTACAAGGCAAAAACATGACAATACCACACTCCAAAAATAGTTAATGTCTCTGCATTGCTAGTACATAAGTATATATGCACCTGTAAAACACTATCTGGGCAAGAAGTGGAGAAGGAATGTGTTTCATTTTGGGTTGTTTTCCCACTAAATATGAAACTTCTATTGGAGTGTACTGTCTCTCATCTCATCTTATCTTCAACCACTTATCCGGGGTCGGGTTGCGGGGGCAGCAGCTCTAGCAGGGGACCCCAAACCTCCTTTTCCCGGGCCACATTAACCAGCTCTAACTGGGGGATCCTGAGGCGTTCCCAGGCCAGTGTGGAGATATAATCTCTCCAGCTAGTCCTTGGTCTTCCCTGAGGTCTTCTTCTAGCTGGATGTGCCTGGAACACCTCCCTAGGAAGGTGCCCAGGGGGCATCCTTACTAGATACCCGAACCACCTCAACTGGCTCCTTTCAAAGGAGCAGCGGCTCTACTCCAAGTTCCTCACGGACGGCTGAACTTCTCACCCTATATCTAAGGGAGACTCCAGCCACCCTCCTGAGAAAACCCATTTCGGCCGCTTGTACCCGCGACCTCGTTCTTTCGGTCATGACCCAGCTTTCATGACCACAGGTGAGGGTAGGAACGAAGATTGACCGGTAGATCGAGGGCTTTGCCTTCAGGCTCAGCTCTTTTTTCGTCACAACGATGTGGTAGAGTGACTGCAACACAGCCCCCGCTGCTCCGATTCTCTGGCCAAATTCCATCGTCCCCTCACTCGTGAACATGATCCTGAGTTCTTGAACTCCTTCACTTGGGGTAAGGACTCATTCCCTACCTACAGTAAGCAATCCACTGGTTTCCTGCTGAGAGCCATGGCCTCAGATTTAGAAGTGCTGATCCTCATCCCAGCTGTTTCACACTCGGCTGTGAACTGATCCAGTGAGTGCTGAAGGTCACTCACCGACGATGCCCTCAGGACCACATCATCTGCAAAAAGCAGAGACAAGATCCTCAGCCCACCGAACTGCAACCCCTCCCCACCACGTCTACGCCTCGATATCCTGTCCATGAAGATCACGAACAGCATTGGTGACAAAGTGCAGCCCTGGAGGAGGCCAACCCCCACCGGGAACGAATCCGACTTACTGCCGAGGATCCGGAAACAGCTCTCGCTTTGGGTGTACAGAGATTGGATGGCCCACAGAAGTGACCCCCTCACCCCATACTCCTGCAGCACCTCCCACAGTATCTCCCGAAGGACCCTGTAATATGCCTTCTCCAGATCCACAAAGCACATGTAGACTGGATGGGCATACTCCCAGGCCCCCTCCAGGATCCTTGAAAGAGCCAAGAGCTGGTCCGTTGTTCCACGTCCAGGACGGAATCCGCATTGTTCCTAGCTTTTTATGGTCATAATATATTTCAATGTTTGTATTGTATCACATCTAACATCCATTTTACAACGTATATTATACGAAACCCTAATGTGTTGACTAATTAATTATTCTATTTGATTTACAGTAAATGTATGAAAAACATCACAACTTAATGAAAACAGTGGGCCATCAATAAGAAAAAACAAATCTAAATATGATACTCTGCTGACATGATCAATTGTTTCAGAATTAACTGAACCACATGGTTAATAAAGGTTTTTAGAACAAGCTGATGAAGCATATTCATAGCTTTACTGTTGAATAGTTCTATTTGTTCATGCCTTTAGAGCCATTATTGTGAAATGAATGGCAATGCATAATTAAAAAAAATGGTTTGACGGTTCCACACAGAAACACCACAGAAGGAAATGACCAATGGTTGCTTAGTGCTTTACTGAGTAATCAGTACATCACATGTTCTTTGTGACTTACAGCATGTTCAGCCTGTTCTTTCAGCAATATTAAATCATTATTTGGTTAAAATGCAACATAGTACACCACAAACACAAGTACAAGAGATGTTTGATTGTATCATTAGGGAGTACCAACTGTCTGGTTTGGATATAGTAGTTCTATTGATTTGAGGATTCTCCCCCTCCCATATCACTCCGCTGAGCAGTGCCTCAGTGGTTAGTCTTTGCAGCATGACAATCGAAACAAGAATACACTAAATCCTAAATTCTACTAAGTAGCCTAGTTGTTTGAATTGAGAAATAAGCATTACAGGCAGGGGAAGGCAGCAATATTACACATAAAATGATAGTCACTGCCAATAGCAGCTCTGTAATGCTGTAGCATAGACTGTAAAAAAACAAATTAAAGCAGGGGAAGCATTAGGGTGGGGCTACAGGGCGACCTATCAATCAGGATAGAGGCTTATCAATACATATCCAGGGCATTGTGTTTGTTCATACAACTGTGAACTTGTTTTAAGGAGTAATTGTTTTAGGACTTGCAAAAATACGAGTCCATTAAGAGTGTAAAATTGATCTAGAATGCTGTAGCTTGTGTACTGACCATAGACTGTATAAAAAATGGACGTAGCATACCCATCCGTTCTCTCAACCTGATCCAATCGTCCTTGCCTACGGGAGTCGCCATCCTTAAATAGGTCTGATTATTCTGTGAAAACGGTCAGTGAAAACTGCTCTATTGTATAAACTACTCCTACTGGACACTCTGAAAACTGCAGTTTTTGGCACTTCCTGATTGGATCAACCAGGAAGTCGCCATGGTGGGGGCTTGGTACTGACAAGAATAAGGGAAATGGATCATATTTCTCCTGTATTAGCTTCTTTGCACTGGCTCTCTGTAAAATCTAGAATAGAATTTAAAATTATTCTCCTTACCTACAAAGCTCTTATTGGTAAAGCTCCGTCTTATCTTAAAGAGCTCATAGTACCGTAATACGCGACTAGAGCGCTGCGCTCTGAGAATGCAGGGCTACTTGTTGTTTCTAGATTCTCCAAAAGTAGAATGGGAGGCAGAGCCTTCAGCTACCAAGCTCCTCTCCTGTGAAACCAACTCCCAAGTGTTGTTTAGGAAGCAGACACTGTCCCCATATTTAAAAGTATACCTAAAACTTTCCTCTTACCTAAAGGGATCATGATCACGTCATAGGCCTATACCTACCTAATGTCATGCACCTGAATGCAAGAAATGCAATATGTAAAATAAATGTAACAAGAAATAACGAGTTAAGTACACACCTGAAAATTATTTTTACACTATGGCTGATAAGTCTGGACATGACTGTCACACAGGAGGTATGTGTGTTTGAACTGTAGCAGACTGTTGTTGTTTTCAGGTAATTTAAGAAGATGGGTTTGTGTGAGTGTCTGTCTGCGTTTGTCCATAGCTGCGTTTCATTAGTTGTTCTCCTCTGCCCTCCTCTTCCCCTCCTCTGCCCTTCACATTCCCTCAGCCATTGGCATTACGTAATAGCACACAGAGGCCACTTAGATAGCAGAGGGTAACTGGGCGTGGGGAGGAGCAGTGCTTCTTACTAATAATCAGAAATACCTTGAGACACATTTTCATGACATGAAGGTGTGTTCTATAGATGATTGCAATATGTCGACACCATCGGCACTTTGTAAACAGCTGAATCATCTTTGATTCAGAAACTTCTGTTTGTGATCTGTATCATGATTATCATCATTATTATTGCTATGGTATATTGCAAAATAACACTGATTCCATGCGTGTTATAGATAATGTTGGAGAAGAAACCACACAAGTATAGATATATAAACTAAGTAGACTAAATATTTACTGCATCTAGTCATTTTTTAGCAAAATATTAAGCTATCAATGAGATTTTCTTCAGAAACTATCTGCTAAATTGGTGAACAGCACACACATGTAAGAATACAGACTTATAATAAGATATTATTTATAGATTTTTTAAATGATAATAAAAAAAAGTTGCTTTATTTTTGCATATTGTTCTTCTTTAGTGGTGAGCAATCATAACTACATCACTGCAATGAATTATGGGTGATATCCATCTCCTGAGTGACGATCACTCAGCTCTCCGAGGGTCCATCTCACCAAGTTAACTTCAATTTTTAACACTAATGGAACGACCCCTAAGATGTTGGCAGGGATTCCACCGAGTGCAAGTGAACAAGGGCATGTTGAACCACTATTGAAATGCAGCACAGGTGTTTACTTAACTTCCTATTGTTGTTACATTTTTTTTACATATTGCAATTGTTTCATCCAGGTGCATCATATACACATTATGTAGGTTTACACTGCCTGCAGGCATCATGATTCAATTCAATTTTATTTATAGTGCCAAATCACAACAAAAGTTATCTCAGGACACTTTACAAACTAGGTCATGACCACGTCTCCGTCTGCACGCAACAATGCGGCGGCTCCATTGTTTACACCCGTGAACAGCTGTTGTCGCTAACACCAACGGCGCTGATGCGGGAGAGGCCTGAAATCCCCACAGAACTGAGGAGAAAGTACAGGGGATGTAAGGCTGGATGTAAACACCGGGAAAAGAAGAGGAGATATAAACCATCTCTCCCTTCCATCACCATGGGGAACGTAAGGTCGCTGGCTAATAAGATGGACGAGCTGGCGGGCCTGGTGAAGACTCAGTGGATGTATCGTGTGAGCAGTGTGCTGTGTTTCACGGAGATGTGGCTCTACGAGGACATCCCGGAATCTAACGTAACTGTGGACGGCTTTTAGACTGTTCGGGCGGACAGGAGTCACCGTGAGAGTGGCAAGAGAAAAGGTGGGGAACTTGCTATTCTTATTAACAACAAGTGGTGTCATCCTGGACACGTTACTGTAAAGGAGCGTGTGTGCAGCCCGGACATTGAGCTGCTTGCCGTGAGTCTGCGGCCATACTATCTGCAGAGGGAGTTTTCACACGTGATCGTCCTGGTTGTTTACATTCCTCCGACTGCAAAAATGGTGAGCGCGAGTGACTTCATCCACACCGTCGTCGCGGGCCTTCAGACACGGCACCCAGATGCATTCATTGCAATATCTGGGGACTTCAACCACATCATTCTGGCTCCAGGACTGTGAGGAGATGGTCACAGGAGACTGATGAAGTTTTACAGGGCTGCTTTGAACTTACATACTGGGATTTGCTCTGTGATTCACATGGAGAGGACCTTGATGATCTCAATGACTGCATAACAGGGTACATCAATTTCTGTGTGGACAGCGTTGTTCCTACAGTGACTGTACGCTGTTTCCCCAACAACAAGCCGTGGGTCACCAGAGACATCAAGGTCCTGCTGAATAAGAAGAAGAGGGCCTTCAGAGATGGGGACAGAGAGCAGATGAGGCAGGTCCAGAGGGAGCTTAAGGAGAGGATCCAACAGGGCAAAGACAGTTACAGGAGGAAGCTGGAGCACAAACTCCAGCAGATCAATTTAAAGGATGTGTGGAGTTGCATGAGGAGCATCACGGGCTACAAACCATCTGGTAGCCAGACAGTAGGAGGTGGTACTGAACGTGCCAATGAGCTGAATCTGTTCTTCAACAGATTTGATGAAAGGGCTCTAGGTGTGGAGGACGATATAATCTTCCTGCTCAACCATGCCTGCGCCCACCTGGACAGACCGGGAACCACAGTGAGAATCTTATTCATGGACTTCTCCAGTGCGTTTAATACCATCCGGCCTGCTCTGCTGGGACGTAAGCTGACGACAATGCAGGTGGACCCTCCCCTGGTTTCCTGGATTATGGACTATTATCGACCACAGTATGTCAGACTGCAGGACGAGCACTGGAGCTCCACAGGGAACTGTTCTTTCCCCCTTTCTGTTCACCCTGTACACCTCAGACATTCAGCTCCTCTCTGAGCCCTGCCACCTGCAGAAGTTTGCTGACGATTCTGCAATTGTTGGCTGTGTCAGTGAGGGGAAGGAGGAGGAGTACAGGGGCGTTGTGGACTCCTTCGTCGACTGGTGTGCAGCTAATCACCTGATTCTAAACGCCACCAAGACAAAGGAGCTACTGGTGGATTTCCGCAGGAGTAAATCTGCCCCACACCCATCTCTATCAACGGCGTGACTGTGGATGTTGTCCAGGATTACAAATACCTTGGAGTATACCTGGATAACAAACTGGACTGGTCCAAGAACACTGAGGCTGTTTACAAGAAGGGCCAGAGTCGTCTCTATTTCCTGAGGAGGCTCCGGTCATTCAATGTATGTAACACCATGCTGAGGATGTTCTACCAGTCGGTGGTAGCCAGTGCCATCTTCTTTGCTGTTGTGTGCTGGGGCAGCAGACTGAAGGCAGCAGACGCCAAGAGAATCAGTAAGATCATCAGGAAGGCTGGCTCCGTCCTGGGGGTCAAACTGGACTCTTTGGTGGCGGTGTGAGAGAGGAGGATGCTGTCTAAACTGCACAGCATCCTGGACAACAACTCTCACCCTCTCCACCAGCTGCTGACCTCCAGCAGAAGCACCTTTAGCCACAGACTCATTCTCCCCCGGTGTAATACTGAACGCCGGAGGAAGTCTTTTCTTCCGGTGGCCATCAAACTGTATAATTCCTCTCCCCCCGGTCAGGTAAGGAACAGTGGAGACACTGTGTCCTGAGAAAATGTCACTTTGTCACTTTATATCATCACTGCATTACTTTATTCAGTTGTACTGTCACTTACTTCAGTAAGAAATGCTGCTACACTTTCCTGTACTTTACTGTAACTTACTTCAGTAAGAAAGGCTACTACACTTCACTGTAGTTAACTGTAACTTAGTTCTGTAGGAAATGCTGCTACATTTCCCTGTGGTTTACTGTAACTTCGTTCTGTAGGAAATGCTGCTACACTTCACTGTGGTTTACTGTAACTTAGTTCTGTAGGAAATGCTGCTACACTTGACTGTGGTTTACTGTAACTTAGTTCTGTAGGAAATACTGCAACATTTTTAACACTGTTTTCACTTATCGCTTATCACTTATTTAGTTTGTACTTATTTCATTTCAATATGCTGCTAAACTGCATAGTGCGTATTGTTGTATATTGTATATACCTACGCTTAACCACAATGTCTGTTGCACTCTGTCACACTTAGTTATTGTTTGATTTATTTTATGTTAGCTTTTTTTTTATTTGATTATGTTAGCTTATTGTCACTCTGATCCTTTCCCACCTTTGTATTGAAACTGTTGCACAACAATTTCCCTCGGGATAAATAAAGCTTCTTGAATCTTGAATCTTGAGGTTCCCATAAACATTTGCAGCGGGAGGAGTCGGACCGATAGGGTCTGTGTTTTACAGTCTATGAGCATGGTACTGTGCTATATATCAGTTTAAATCATAGATCATAAATGCTGGCTGCCTGCACAGTCCACCAGACTCACACAGGAGTGCCTGTTCATGACTCCCGGAGCTGGTGTAATCTCCGCTAGAGACACAGGAAATAGAAAAAATTACTCCTGTTCCCTCCCGGTCTCGTTAAAAAGTATCTCAACATTGACTCCCACTCATGATTATCTAGTAACGTGATGTGTTAGCCTAGCTCCTGGGTGGTGGAAGTCTGACAAGATGGCAACTCCCAGAGACGGAGAGGCTATGTCTAGTTTTTTTTACAGTCTATGCTGTTTTATCTCACTGCTGTGTATTCTCATCAACAGGTTTGTAAGATATCTTAAGAAATATGACTATTTAACATACTTATTACTTATATGCATTGCTGTGAAATGACAAATATGTGACCATGACAGTTTAGTTTCAACAAAACGACTTGGTTAAGATGAGAAAAAAGGTTGTGGTTTGGCTTAGTACTTCGAGGACATGAACACGGGCTCGACTACTTGAGTGAAGGCAACAAAACTACTTGGTCGGGTTAGGAAAAGGTCATCAAATGTCTTAAAGGTGACCTATTATACTTGTTTTCTTGTTTTGTTTCCATGACAACATGGTGCTTGTTTTTAAGTACCCCTCCGGTCGACATTGTCTGACATTGTCTAAAGTGACTTGTATCCAGGGTTGGGAACGTTACTTTGAAAAAAGTAATTAGTTACAGTTAGTAGTTACTTCTCCAAAAAAGTAACTGAGTTTTCGGGCTGACACCGTCGGGACCTGCTGCCTTGCCTGGGCGGAGTCTGCACAGCTCCTTCCTCACCTGCTCTGCAGTGAAGGTCTGTCTGCTGTGTGTATTGGTGGGGGTGGAGAGAGGTGATGGTGGGGGGGAGGGGACAGGTAGGGCAAAATCAGGAAGGAATTGAGGGGGAGGGGGGGTGTCAACAGGGCTGGAAGTTTGTAGGTGGGTGGTTGTGGAGGAGCCGTGTGTGTGTGTGGGGGGGGGGTGGTCCAGAGCCCTTTCGTCAAATCTGTTGAAGAACAGATTCAGCTCAGTGGCACATTCAGTACCACCTCCTACTGTCTGGCTACCAGATGGTTTGTAGCCAGTGATGCTCCTCATGCCGCTCCACACATCCTTTAAATTGTTCTGCTGTAGTTTGTGCTCCAGCTTCCTCCTGTAGGTGTCTTTGCCCTGTTGAATCCTCTCCTTAAGCTCCCTCTGGACCTGCCTCATCCGCTCTCTGTCCCCATCTCTGAAGGCCCTCTTCTTCTCATTCAGCAGGACCTTGATGTCTCTGGTGACCCGCGGCTTGTTATTGTGGAAACAGCGTAAAGTCACTGTAGGAACAACAGTGTTCACACAGAAATTGATGTACCCTGTTATGCAGTCCGTGAGATCATCAAGGTCCTCTCCATGTGAATCACAGAGCAAATCCCAGTCTGTAAGTTCAAAGCAGCCCTGTAAAACTTCATCAGTCTCCTGTGTTAATCTCCACACAGTCCTGGTGGTCACAGGAAGCAGCAGGACTTGGGGCTTATACAGGGGCTGCAGGTGGATGAGGTTGTGGTCTGATCTTCCAAGAGGAGGAAGGGCAGTGGAGCTGTAAGCCTCCTTAACATACACGCTCTTTTACAGTAAAGTGTCCAAGATGACACCACTTGTTGTTAATAAGAATAGCAAGTCCCCCACCTTTCCTCTTGCCACTCTCACGGTGACTCCTGTCCGCCCGAACAGTCTGAAAGCCGTCCACAGTTACGTTAGAGTCCGGGATGTCCTCGTGGAGCCACGTCTCCGTGGAACACAGCACACTGCTCACACGATACATCCACTGAGTCTTCACCAGGCCCGCCGGCTCGTCCATCTTATTAGCCAGTGACCTTACGTTCCCCATGGTGATGGAAGGGAGAGATGGTTTATATCTCCTCTTCTTTTCCCGGTGTTTACGTCCAGCCTTACATCCCCTGTACTTTCTCCTCAGTTCTGTGGGGATTTCAGGCCTCTCCCGCATCAGCGCCGTTGGTATTAGCGACAACAGCTGCTCGCGGGTGTAAACAATGGAGCCGCCGCATTGTTGCGTCCAGACGGAGACACGGTCGGCAAAAATAGTCCCAAGAATGAGACAAACGGACAAAAAACATGTGAGAAAGTTAACGAACATAGTTGGCTAAGGTTAGCATGACGACTTACAGGAAAAACCACTAATAAAAAGACAGTAAAATAAGATAAAATAGCTAAAAAAGTGCGGAAAAGAGAGAGAGCAACTGTTGCTGGCTGCCACTTTACACAGCGCCGGAACCAGAAAAGCTATCTAACTATGATCCATAGAACTATCTACACACAGGAAAGAGCACGAGAGGACAGCCTGGAGCAGAAGGGGGAGTGGAGACCAGGAGACTTGGTGTGGATCAAGGTGTTCGGGAGGAAGTGGCATCAACCGCGTTGGGAAGGACCGTACCAGGTGGTCAGGGCCATGCTGACAGCTACTCCAGGTCGAAGGGAGCACCATGTGGTATCATCTGAACCACTGCACAAAAACGCGAATCAAGGATGAAGGGAACCCAATGGCAGAAGTGGGAGATGAGAAATGTGGTAAAACTGACTCATTACTGTGTGTTCAGAGGTGGATGACTGTGGAGAGCAGAACCGTGCCAAGCCAGGTACCGTTAAGCAAGATTCCACAGAGAGAAGGAGTTGGAGACGAGGAAAAGGCGAGCCAGCCCCAGAAAGGGATCCACCAGTCTAAAACAGATGAGTATGATGCAAAATTAAACCCTCTGTGCCACCTGCCAGCATTGTCAGATAGAAATAAATGTACAAACAAATTTGAGCATCTCATAGGAAACATAGGAAACATAGGAAAGCATAAAAATGCATAAGAAAATGCACAGCGCTACAGCATGGATTTGGGAAGATAAAATAATACGTCCAGAAGTTACAAGGCCAGAGGTACCAGATAAGTTAGAAGTGATGTGAGAAATAACCAAAGATTGACCTAACTTTTTATTTATAATGTAAATCCCTGTATGTTTATTAACAGTCACGCTGTGAATGACTGCTGGGGGGGGGGGGGGGGGGGGGGTTGTGGATAGGAGTCACAGGGGGGTTTGCAAATGGTGACAAAAGGGGGGTCGTAAACACTGATAACACCCACTGAGGTCATTGTGTTTGTAAGATGCTTTGATGTGACTTGTATATCTGCTGAAGAAATTTGGAGACAGGCAGAGATTATTGTGACCCGGCTGTTGGTCTGACCTCTCCTGTCTGCAGCAGTATTTAGTAAAGATATGATTTGAGAAACACTGAGGACTCCAGAGAATTTCTTTCACAGTGAACAAACTACTTAGGACAGAGGTGGTAACAGCGCCTGAAGAAGAAGTGACTACACCTGTGAGTACGATTACTACTACAACTAAAAGTATTACAACACCAGCTAAGACTACTACTACAACTAAAAGTATTGCAACACCAGCCAGAACCACGACCACACATAAAAGCACTACAATCAGTACAACAACCCAGAGAAAAACCACAGTAAAACCAAAACAAGTGACCACAGGTCTAATCAAGACCACAAAAGTAGTAGTACAGAGAGTGTATAGAACAGACAATGTAACTAAAAATAAAAAAGAGAGTATAGTAGAGTGTAACGATCCTCAAGGTGGGCTGGACGTATTGGTGGACGTGACTCCCCCAAGGCCGGTCCAAGAGCCTTTTCTGTGGCAGGTCCGAGAGCATTTAAACCCAAGTGGGTATGGCTAAAAGAATAAAGAGAGATTAAGAATAAACATGCACCGATGTTCTTTCGCCAACCTGTGTGTGGTCTTGAATGTAGATTACTAAATGGTTCTCAGAGAATACATTCATACTTGAGGTTTGGAGACTATAAATACGACATAAAATGTGCCGATTTTAAGACACAGGCTGTCGAAGACGACACCCCCCCAACAAATTACAACATAGACAGAGAGGCTGAGTACGAGTGCTTCGCGAGCGAAGTCTTCAGGGATCAAGGTGGTGTTGAAGTAGGAAACACACAAGTGTAGTGTTACATGGGTACTTTCCTGGTCTCCACGTGTAAAAAGGACATCAATAACGTCACCAGTGTGGTTCCAAAACCCTTCAGAGACTTTAGAACAGGATTGTGCTAATGTAACCATGACTTTGCCCAAATTATTTTTCTTTACTACTTATTGGATGTGTGGAGAGAATAGAGAATAGAATAGAGTAATAAATAAATCTACCACTGGATAACAGGTTTGACGTCCTAAGCCTGAAGGATTTACCCCCGCTCGGTGCGCTCTCCAGCTCATCTCCGGGATCTGCCCACAGGGTCGGTCGTGGCTCTCGCCGACCCAGGAGCAGGGGTCCGCTCGCCCAAACTAACCCCCCTGCTCCGCCCCGGTGAGGAGCAGCCGCGAGGCAGCGCATTCCCCCCGTGCTGGTTGTCGGAACCTCGATGGTCAGGCATGTGAGGGTGCGCTGTGGCAAGACTTTCTGCTACCCTGGAGCCCGCGCCAGGGATGTTGAGTGCTCCGCCCTCCAGCTGTGTTCACAACACAGGTCGGCCTCCACGCTGGTGCTGCAAGCCGGCACCAACGACTTAAAGAAACGCCGAGGTCCTAAGCAGGACTTCAGGTCCACGGTGGACCGCCTGCTAAATACAGGGAAGCGTGTGATCATCTCCGGCCCGCTTCCCCCGCCCCATTTTGGTGACGTCATGTACAGCCGCCTCCGCTAGCTGCACCTGTGGCTTAAAGGATACTGCCTGGGGAAGAGCATTCCATTTGTGGACAACTTCACGACTTTCTTTTAGAAGACCCAAGCTTTTTAGACACGACGGCCTGCACCCTAACCTGGAAGGGTCAAGACTTTTATCTGCAAACATTGACCTGACTATCGAGTTTAATTCAGCTCTCTGCGCTGCCCTTACCACAAGCAAACAGCAAGCATAGCTGCAGTCTTACACAACTCTCCGCGCGCTCTGTGGATCACTCTACAGCTCAGTATCCCATACAAACGCTGTGTGCCCCACGATCATCTACATTAATTAAATCAAAAATGAACAGAAGAGGAGCTATACAGAAAAACTTGATACCAATCAACACCAAATCTGCGATAATGCAACAAAATCTGAAAATAAAATGTGGGCTTTTAAACATCAGGTCTCTGTCATCTAAAGCTGTATTAATAAATGATTTGATATCAGATAACCATATTGATGTTCTCTGTCTGACTGAAACCTGGCTGTGTCCTGAAGAATATGTTAGCCTAAATGAATCCACTCCTCCCAGTCATATTAATACGCATGTTCCTCGAGGCAGTGGCCGAGGAGGAGGTGTTGCAGCTATTTATGACTCAGGCCTATTAATAAACCCTAAACCTAAACTAAATTATAATTCATTTGAAAGTCTTGTTCTCGGTCTTTCACATTCAACCTGGAAAACTGTGCAGCCAATTCTACTTGTTATAGTGTACCGGGCTCCTGGTCCCTACTCTGAATTTCTATCTGAATTCTCAGAGTTCCTGTCAAATTTAGTCCTTAAAACTGATAAAGTAATCATTGTAGGAGATTTTAATATTCATGTGGACGTTGTTAATAATAGCCTTAGTATTGCGTTTATCTCTCTATTAGATTCGATTGGTTTTAGTCAGTGTGTACATAAACCTACTCACTGTTTCAATCACACCCTCAACCTTGTTTTGGCTTATGGTGTGGAAATCAATAACTTAATAGTCTTTTCACAGAATCCTATTTTATCAGACCATTATTTAATAACTTTTGAATTCATATTACAGGACTACTCACCTCTGGGCAAAAGTTTCTACACTAGATGTTTATCTGATAGTGCTGTAACTAAATTTAAGGAAGCGATTCCATCTGCATTTACTTTAATGCCTTGTCCTAATATTCCAGATTTCTGCACCAACGTTTGTCTCTCTGAAATTGATCATTTTGTTGACAGTGTTGCAGGCTCACTACAAACAACACTCAACTCTGTTGCTCTGTTAAAAAAAGAAGATAATGAAACAGAGGAAGTTAGCTCCGTGGTATAACCCACAAACCCGTGAACTAAAACAAATATCGCGAAAATTAGAAAGTAAATGGCGCTCTACTAAATTGGAGGAATCTCGCTTAGCTTGGCATGAAAGTCTAAAGACATAAAGGAAAGCCCTCCGTAATGCCAGAGCAGCCTATTACTCATCTTTAATAGAGGAGAATAAGAATAATCCTAGATTTCTTTTCAGCACTGTAGCAAGGCTGACAGAGAGCCACAGCTCTATTGAGCCATGTATTCCTATAACCCTCAGTAGTAACGACTTCATGACCTTCTTTAATGACAAAATTATAACTATTAGAGACAAAATCAATTCGCTTGGCACCAATTTTTCTTCAAACCCAGGAACCCCGGAACCAACCCAGAAACCTTAGAAACTGTACGACCTCTTGGACTGCTTTTCTACAGTCAACCTTGACAAATTAACCTCTACTATTTCAGCATCAAAGCCTTCTACTTGTCTCCTAGACTCTATTCCAACTAGGTTACTTAAAGAGGTGCTACCTTTAGTTGACACTCCTGTATTAGATATGATAAACATGTCTTTATCAGCAGGTTATGTATCTTTTAAAGTAGCTGTAATTAAACCTCTTCTTAAAAAGCCCAGTCTCGATCCTGAGGTACTAGCTAACTATAGACCTATATCTACCTATCCTTTTCTCTCTAGGATCCTTGAGAAATTAGTCGCCAATCAGCTGTGCGACTTTTTACATAATAATGAGTTACTTGAGGACTTCCAGTCAGGATTTAGAGCGAATCATAGCACTGAGACAGCACTGGTAAAAATTACTAAAGACCTTCTAATAGCTTCAGACAAAGGACTTGTCTCTGTGCTTGTCTTACTAGATCTTAGTGCTGCCTTCGACACTATTGACCATCACATCCTGCTACAGAGACTAGAGCATCTGATCGGCATTAAAGGAACCGCACTGAGCTGGTTTAAGTCTTATTTATCAGATAGATCTCAGTTTGTACATGTTAACGACAAATCCTCCATGCACACTAAAGTTACTCACAGAGTCCCACAGGGCTCTGTCCTTGGACCGATTATATTCTCCTTATATATGCTTCCCTTAGGAAATATTATAAGGAAGCACTCCAAACATTTTCATTGTTATGCTGATGATACACAATTATATTTATCGATCAAACCAGAAGACACTGATCAGTTAGATAAACTTCAAATGTGCATTAAGGAAATAAAAAGCTGGGTGACCTGCAATTTTCTGATGTTAAACTCAGATAAAACTGAAGTCATCGTACTTGGCCACGAAGGCCTCCGAAACTCAATAACTAAAGATATTGTTACTCTGGATGATGTTGTGTTGTCCTCATGCATCACAGTAAGAAATCTGGGTGTTATTTTTGATCAGGATATGTCCTTCAATTCTCACATAAAATTAACAACAAGGACTGCATATTTTCACCTGCGTAATATTGCAAAAATTAGGAACATTTTGTCTCAGAAAGATGCAGAAGAACTAGTCCATGCATTTGTTACTTCTAGGCTCGACTACTGCAACTCCTTATTATCAGGCTGCTCCAATAAGTCTGTTAAGAGTCTCCAGTCCAAAATGCTGCAGCTTGTGTACTAACAAAAACAAATCGAAGAGAACATATTTCTCCAGTATTAGCCTCTTTGCACTGGCTACCTGTAAAATCTAGAATATAATTTAAAATCCTTCTCCTTACCTATAAAGCTCTTATTGGTCAGGCTCCGTCAGTCTTAAAGAGCTCATTGTACCGTATCACCCGACTAGATCGCTGCGCTCTGAAAATGCAGGGCTACTTGTCGTTCCTAGAGTCTCCAAAAATAGAAGGGGAGGCAGAGCCTTCAGCTTCCAAGCTCCTCTCTTGTGGAACCAACTCCCAAGGCTTATTCGGGAGGCAGACACTGTCCCCATATTTAAGAGTAAACTTAAAACTTTCCTTTTTGATAAAGCTTACAGCTAGGGCTTACGAGCCCTCAGCTATGTTGCCGTTGTTATTCTTAAAGCTGCGTTTGTTCAGCTTAATGATGCTGCTATAAGCCCAGTCTGCCGGGGGATAATCCTGTTCCTGATACTCTGAGCTTCTCTCCTCTCTGTCAATGTCATTCATGTCTCATCAATGCATGTTATTAATTCAACTTCTTCCCCGGAGTTGTTTGTGCTTTGTCATCTCGCAGGTCTCTGCTGATGATGGTGGTGCATACTGCCGTGGTCCTGTGGATCTCTGCTGATGGTGGTAGTGCTTGCTGCCTTGGTCCTGTGTATCAGGTCCCTGCTGATGGTGGTGGTGCCTGCTGCCGTGGTCCTGTGTGCTGGTATCTGCTGCTGCTGGTGGTGCCTGCTGCCCTGGTCCTGCGCGCACGTCTTGGCTGATGGTGGCGGTGCCTGTTGCCGTGGTCCTGTGGTCCTGTGTGCAGGTCTCTGCCGATGGTGTCGGTGCCTGCTGCCGTGGTCCTGTGTGTAGGTCTCTGCTGATCGTGGTGGTGCCTGCTGCCCTGGTCCTGTGTGCTGGTCCCTGCCGATGTTGGTGGTGCCTGCTGCCCTGGTCCTGTGTGCAGGACTCTGCTGATCGTGGTGGTGCCTGCTGCCGTGGTCCTGCATGATGCTTCCTGCTACTTCAATAACTATCAGTCATTTATTCTGTCACTAGTCTTATAAATTATAAAATTTGTAGCCATAAAAACACCATCAGTGGTATGTCTTGCTGTATCATAGCTGCTATTGCCCCTACTCATCATTGATCATGTTTGTCATAATTATTTTCATGTTCTGTCACCCTGGATGTGTGTGTTCCTGTCGTTCTGCTATGCAGACTGCCATAACATGTGGGTCATGTTCACATTACTATAGATATTGTTATAGTTACTGTTACTTGCTGGCTGCTTGCATCTCTGGAAGTGTGTCAGTCTCTCTGTCTTTTGTCTATCCTTGTGTTTCTCTCTTTCTCTCTTCTTTTTTTCCTCTTCAACCGGTCAAGACAGATGGCAGTCCTCCACAGAGCTGGGTCTGTCCGACGTTCCTGCCTGTTAAAGGGAAGGTTTTCGTTGCCACCGTACTCTATGGGGGAATTGTTGGGTCTATGCCTACTCTGTAAAGTGTCCTGAGATAACTTTTGTTAGGATTTGACACTATAAATAAAATTGAATTGAATTGAATTGAATTAAATGTATTACCAATAATAGTGGGTTGGGCTGTGTACATTAGTAAGGTTAAAGGTGCCAACAACTGTGATATATTCAGGAGTGGACGAGTTAGTTGCAGGAAAGACCCGAATGAGAAGAAGTCTTATGGAGGACAGGGAAGTGTACTTGTATGTGATAGGACAACCATAAGGAATTCCATACGAGTTTACGGCCTGAGATGAGGTTAAAGCGGGCCTTGAGTCCATCATAACGTGGCCACTGTTAAAAAGAATGTAGAGTGGATAAATTACGTATACTATAACCAACAGAGCTTGCTCAATTACTGCTTAGAGGGCTTTGAAGTATTTGGTGCACAGTTACATGCAACCTCCGAAATGACAAGACAAAACAGGCTGGCGTTAGATTGTCTGCTAGCCGAACAAGGAGGAGTATGCTACATGTTTGGGGAGCAGTGTTGCACATACATACCAAACAATACGGCCGCTAATGGAACTTTTTCTATTGCTATGAACAAATTGAAGGGGCTGCAGGCCGAAATGACAAAAAATGCTGGCAGAGATGCACGTGAGTGAAGAGGACTAGAAGCCAGAGAGTGGGGATCGTTATGTATAGAAGCTAGCGGCCATTTTCATAGTCTTAATTTTTGTAGCATCCCTACATTGTTGCATCATACCCATACTGAAAAGTTGGATCAAGGGAATGTTGTATAAGCCGGCAGTGGAGGATACAAAACTACTAATGGCTCAACTGGAGTCGGTTAACTGAACCACTACCCAGGGCAAATGAACTATGGAATGTCTACATGGTTTCTGATTCTTTCTTTTTCTCTTTTGGAGCAGTAAGGAGGATGGTGAAATGGACACAAACTAACTGAGAGAGGGCTCATCAGGACTGTGCAATGAGACATCCTCTCACTCTGAAATATTGCACCACTGAATCTTGGTATTGGCGGAGTCTTCAAGGACTGATGATGGGCGATGCCGACACATGTACCCACATATTATTCCATTATTGTTTAAGACTGTACAAGAATTCTATTTATTTACCAGGCCTTAAACAGGTTTAATGATGCAGTGAAAACGGCCTGTTTAACATGGGGGTCAATGAGAAAATGTTCTATTGTGCAGACTGCTCCTAGTGGACACAGTTTTTGGCACTTCATTGGCACCTTATTGGATGAACTAGGAAGTCGCTGTGGTGGGGGCTTGGGCCAAATGCAACATTCCTCAGTGAGGGAGAAGAGTAGATGTACTTCCAGCTTACTTTCTATGTGGGAAATCCATGTTAAACAAAATATTAATCAGGAAATAATTTTAAAATTGTTTAACACCTGTCTGGAGTGGGACTTTAATGGTCAAAATAAATTTCATTTTCTTCATACTTTTTCTAAATGACTGGATGGGCAAGTTAAGATCTCAACTACCAACGTAAGCTGCAAAAGCCTCTTATAGCGTAAGTTACTGTAGCCTTGTAAAACTTGATATTACAACCATGTTCACACAGAACCTCGTTGTTGAAAGTCATGGAGAAAGTGTACAAATACAAAGTTTATCTCTCCCCCGGTGTTTCTCACAGCAGCAGCTAACAGCCCGGTGACTGCCAGCAGGTAAAAGCATGTTGTTCAGACAGACTCAAGCAAAAGGCAATAGCCATCCTTTAATTTTAATAGGACAACCATAAGGAATTCCATACGAGTTTACGGCCCGAGATGAGATTAAAGCGGGCCTTGAGTCTATCATAACGTGGCCACTGTTAAAAAGAATGTAGAGTGGATAAATTACGTATACTATAACGTAAGCTGCAAAAGCGTCTTTAAGCGTAAGTTACTGTAGCCTTGTAAAACTTGATATTACAACCATGTTCACACAGAACCTCGTTGTTGAAAGTCATGGAGAAAGTGTAAAAATACAAAGTTTATCTCTCCCCCGTTGTTTCTCACAGCAGCAGCTAACAGCCCGGTGACTCCCAGCAGGTAAAAGCATGTTGTTCAGACAGACTCAAGCAAAAGGCAATACCCATCCTTTAATTTTAAATATGTTCTCCCCAATGTTACTTTGCAGAAAAAAAGTACTAAAAACTCACTACAGCTGAGCTTGAATAGCATTCTTTTTTTTACTGGCAGATTATTTCACTGCCAGTATAGACAGGAGAAGTGATCCAAGTAACTCTCCTAATGTACATACTGTACATTTTTCTAAACTTGTCCTCAAACACTGTTACTGACTGCTCCGTAGCTATTCCCTTTGTGAGCGCATTACCTTACCTCAGGTGAGAAGTTAACGGTCACAGAACGAACTTTACAGTGAGTTGAGTGAGTGGACGTGTATTCATACATACACACATGCATACATACATCTAACCACCTGGGCAATTGATGCAATTTTCCACATTAGTTTCTGCCCATATGAGCTGGCAATTAATTGTCAGAGCTCTGGTTTACAGATAAGGAGGAACAGGTGCACCATAATGTTTGTAGATGAGCCTCCTGGGCTCAGCGGGGCCTCACCTCCCATGACCTCTCTCTCTCTCACACACTCTCACACTCTCACACTCTCACTCAATTCATTTTAACAAGTGTTGTCAGTTTTTTTAGTCATCACTCAGCCTGAGAAGCTTTGTAGGAAAACGACCGTGATGATGCAGCAGTGTGGACACCAGGGTCATGTCAGCTTGGACAAAGTGACTATAAGGCCCTATTTACATTAAGGACAAATGGGGGTAGAATCAAGTTGAAGCTGGCAGCGTTTCCGTGGGGTTAAATAAAATCTATGGATTAATTTAAAGTGTATAAATTGGGATCTTGTCAAGCTTTACACTACTGATGCCTAACATTTCATTATGACTTCATGTTTACTTTATTAAATACCTTTTGACTTTTCTATAATGCGTAGACTTTGTTGCAAGACCTGAGCCAGGTTTGTAAAAACAGCATCTGAATAAAATGTGTTGCTTTTAAGACATACTTGAGTATGTCAAAAGTTTTTTTTTTCCATTTTGTTTCTATTTTGTCGCAGTTTTATGATGATCGTTCTGCAAGTAGAAAATGCCACTGTGAAAGCAGCCAGCATGAGCAGGGGTGAAACATCCATCATCATGTTTGTCACAGCTCTCAGAGCTGCAGCACAGAAACGTAGCAAGCTCAGTGGCCTCCTGCCTACATTGTTACTATGGAAACAGATGAAAGCTGATGATTACACTGTCTAAACAGAAGATAATTCTGTGATGATGAGAAATCTGGTCACTGGTAAATTACAAAGTACACATTCAGATTAGTTTAAAAACAGACTTGCCTGGCCTCTTATCAACCCCATATATATTTAAAAAAAAATTATATTGTATTTTTTAATATTAGAATCTCATTTATTTGCGTTTCCTTAAGATTTGTTCCCATTTAGTAGCACAGATATGCATGTTTCCACTCATTTAAAAAATAGCCATATTTTGCTTCATAATTAAAAGTCACCCTACAAGCTCAGTTTCCTCTCTTCAAAAGACTCCCCTGCTGTCCGACATAATTTTAAACCTTTATTGCACTTTGACGGAAGGAAGTGGCTCAATTTAAACATCCATCACACTCTCCTGGCTCTCAGAAGTGCTGCTTTGAGGCATTCATGGGCTGGCCTCTTAAGACTGAGTAGAGGCAGTTATTTCCATAACAATTTTAATGTTTGGATTGAGGTCAAATGTATTTGTTATGATCCTAAATATAGCACTTTATAAGGGGGCCTCCTGCAAAATGTGTCTTTTGAACTTGACGGGATTTACTGTACAAAATAAATTGCAAATGAAGAGTTCATATATTGTTTATAAAACTATATATAATTTCTCTCAACTCTTGTGTTTTGACATGTTTGTTTAAGCTGAGGTCAAAGGGTCATGTTGAGTGAAAACCAGTTACAGGAAGCCTAAATGTATCCTGCTCTACTGCATGGGAACGTAATGCTCACAAAAACAGTATAGCTACATTAATAAGCTAACCAGGCCTCTCTGCATTGTAACCTGAACAGTCTTCTCTATTATTAAGCAGGTGTATTTACAGTACTCAATCCCACTTCAATATTAGAAGCTCTCACTAATTTGCCCCCTGTAAAA
Organism: Echiichthys vipera; assembly: GCF_963691815.1. NCBI lineage: Eukaryota > Metazoa > Chordata > Actinopteri > Perciformes > Trachinidae > Echiichthys > Echiichthys vipera. The sequence continues at coordinate 3,605,536 of NC_139835.1, forward strand.
GTCTCATAGGTTAAAGAGACCGTATATAATATATATATATATATATATATATATATATATATATATATACCCTATATATACCCTATAAAAATCTTCATATCTAAAGTTGAATTGAGTGAGAGGGTTACACTACTTTATTAGCTCATGTTGGTCTCTCGGCACTTACATTTATGCAGAGCAGTTTTTCCCAAAGTAGAAAAAACAAAATGGGTTGCACTTTTTTTAATTGGGTGCCCAATCAGAAGAGAAAAGTCCATTACAATTCTATAGCTATATTAATTAATATAGAATACTCTTTTGGGTCATGAGCTGCAAAAGTTCAAGATCCCCTGCTTTAAATAAGATCACTTTTACTATAATGTTCATTCATTCATTCATCTTCAACCGCTTGTCCCTGTCGGGGTCGCAGGGGGCTGGAGACGATCCCAGCTGACATTGGTGTAACATGTAATTGTATTCATGTATTACCTGTAACGTTAAGCTTTATGACAAAACTCATAATTCTTACTTGAAGATATTCTATTGTTATACACTGCTCTGCCATCATTACAGCAACAGTTTGTGCGAACTGCCAGACAAAAGACTCTGCTTGCTCACTGATTGACTCTTGGCACACTGTGGGAAAAAGCATTATCAGTGATTAAAAGGATAATTAGGTAAATATTGGACATTTAACAACTTAGTGCAAACAGTGGGCCACAATGCACTGCTGCAGCCGTTTACAGGAAAAAAAAATGTGTGTGAAGAAATGGCCCCCCATTGGCTCCGAATGTTTGAAAGAATGCATTACGCTATATCCTTCCTGTAGCTTTGACACACAAAGTATGGCCTTCTTAGCTAACCAGGCGGATGATTAGCCTCTTAAAGTGAGAATATAAGACATGTTTCTTTTTTTTTTTTTTTTGTGGTCCTATTCCCTTCACTCCCAGCCAGGTTACCTAATAATGTCTTCAAAGCAAGGTTAACAAGTAAATTCTTAAAAATTAAGGGAAAACAATGATACTACTAATAATAATAATACATTTTATTTGTTTTGCACATTAAATTCAACAATCTCAAAGTGCTACAGAGCAGAATCGAAACAATATAAAAATAAAAAGTAAAATGAAAAATAAGTAATAAGTTATAAAGGTGAACATCTAAAAGAAGAATAACTAAAAGACATTTAGCAAAATGCTTTGGTGACATACCTGCACAGCTGAAAACAATGTGCCATTATCCTGTAAAGTGTTACTTAAAGGTCTAATATGGAGAATGAGCAGAACGCCGCCATCTAGTGTCTCAAGATCGTAGTTGCAACAACAAGAAATAATTTGCGGAGTCTTGTTGCCAGGGTGGTCCGCCAAGTAGCCTACAGGAGACCAGAGTCTGCCTGTCTCCGGTCACTCAGCTGCTGGGACAACCCCCCCCCCCCCCCCCCCCCCCATTTCACTGAGGCTCCGAAGCAGCTACAGGATTGGCAAACTCCATTTCACCCAGTGTCAGCCTACAGTAGCTGCACCCAACAACAGACGCCCCTGGCAACCGCAATGCCAGCCACTATTGGCTGCTACAATGGAAACAGATCAGCACAGAAAGTCATTGTCAAACCCGTCAAAAATCTTTTAAAATATGAATTCAGCCTAAACATATATATTTTCATGGAAAAGCAACACTTTCATTCTGTACCCCTCAAAATGCCCTGCGGGTGTTTTTTTTTTTTTTTAATATTTAGCTTTCAATGAACATTCTACATGTTCAATCTTTAAGTCCATAGTTGTGAAGTAAACAGTATATAATTCCTCATCCTCAAAGCAATTTCAGTCAAAAACAACTGGACTGGTTGCTTGTCTAGGAAGAGGTTTCACCTTTCATCCAAGAGGCTTCATCAGTTCATGTACGCATCTGACCAGTCCCAGCCTGGTCAAACAAACAACCAGTCCAGTTGTTTTTGACTGAAATTGCTTTGAGGATAACGATGACCTGGACGAATGAGAACATTCACAGGCTATATAATTCCTCCTTACCCAAACTACATTTCTTGCATACTTGATCCAATCAGGAAGTGCCAAAACATGCAGTTCTCTGAGTGGCCACTAGGGTAGTTTGCACAACAGAGCAATTTCTCATTGACCCCACGGTGGGCTGAGCGATATTGACCAAAATTCATATCGCAATATTTTTTTTTATGACGATATTTTGAACAAAGCAGGTAATGTGTGTAGTTTTAACTCCATGTCACAAGTAATCACCATCAACCATTTATTTAGGTTTAGTTTTGTTTTTTTTGCTCAACGAAGCACAGCTGTGCTTTTAACAACAGATATAAACAATAGTGTTGCCTGTTTGAAACATGTAACACATCACTAAATGAGCTAAACTCCAAGCAAGCTGTTTAGTATAACTTGTAAATAATAGTTTTTAAAAAAAATGCTATTTCATTCATACTGTAGAGACACTTACCAATAGCCAAATGATTTTGGTGACCAAAGCATTGCATCCTTAGCCACTCATTCAGCTCAACTGTCTTGATGATGAGTTCCTTTTTGTCAAGCCCCCAGTTAACAAGTGCATGTTGAAGAGCTTCTGCAATGTGTTTACCAGTGTGGTTGTCTGGAAAATAGCTTGTTTGGAGACACGCTGTTCTCATCTCCCAATCTCCAATTAAGTGCACAGTTAAGCCAAGCCAAAAACTGCACTTCTAAGAGTGTCCAGTAGGAGTAGTTTGCACAATAGAGCAGTTTCTCATTGACCCCCATGTTAAAAAGGCTGTATTCACAGCATAAATAAACCTATTTAGGGCTTTTTAACAAAAAATCATTCTAGACTGTATGTTTAAGTAATTTCTCTATGACAACACATAGGAGGGTGAATAATTTGTGTAACAGGCTAGTTTTTTTTATTTGTATTATAAGTTTCGGTTAAAGTTTATGAATAATTAGGGGCACGGCCTCTTGAGTGACAGCTAGCCTCTGGCTGTCATTTCTCCTCGGAGGCTAGTTGTCTCTGACTCCGTCATCTCAACCTGGACTGCGGCCATCTGTGTGGTGGTGTTATTATAAGTGTCAAGATGGTTTGCTCTTCGATCAACTGTACAAACAGATGGTTTGACAGGACATACACTAGATGCTAATCTGGAGCAGCGGGAGGATTCGGGCCGTGAGGGTCGATGTTTTACAGTCTATGAGCATGATACTGATACTTATCCTCTCTGTCTGTATGATTCTTGTCTCATCAATGCATGTTACTCATTCAACTTCATTTTTATAACCTTAATTGTTATTGTCATTGTCAAGTTCTGTCACCTTGGCTGTGCCTGTTTCTTGCTGTTCTGTTGTATTAACTGCCATAACATGTAAGTCATATTCACATTACTATAGATATTATTATAGTTACTGTTACTTTTGTGGTGGCTTGCATCTCTGTAAGTGTGTCTGTCTGTCTGTCTGTCTTTGTGTCAGTTTTTTTCTCTCTTTGTCCATCTTTTTTTCTCTTTCTCTCTTCTTTTCCGGTGCAAACAGATGGCCGTCCTCCACAGAGCTGGGTCTGTCGAACATTCCTGCCTGTTATAGGGAAGGTTTTCGTTGCCACCGGACTAAATAAAATAAAATTAAATTGCATTGAATTGAATTGTAACGTGTTGAATATCAGTTTGAATCATAGATTATAAACGCTGCCTGCCCTTCACTCCCGGAGCCGGTGTAATCTCCGCTAGAGACACTGGACTCCCCCTCGTTGACCTATGTGTTCTGTTAGCCTAGCTCCCGGGCAGTGGAGCTAATGTGAGCTAATGAGACTAATTATTTAAATGTAATAAATGGATGTATCTTCCTCCCCCCAACGTCACATCAGTGCCCTTTTTTGGTAAGAGGAAATGAGGATGAGTCAAATTCTGACAAGATGGCGTCTCCAAGAGGCGATTATGATTGGATGAAGTTGAGAGAACGGCGGAGAGGCTACCTCCATTTTTTTATACAGTCTATGGGTTAAGCACATATATGGCTCACATGTGCGGCTTGTCCACATGTCGGTTGTTAGCCTGAAATGCCTCACTTTAGCTAGTCTTTTCGCTAAGTTTTTTCTGCACGTAGCATCTCTGGCAGAACCTCCCTAGCAAAATGATTATGGCTGGGCAACTGGTACCATGGGTCAATAGCTTTCAACATATTGCTGAAACCCTTTTTCTCGACGACGGCTATAGGAACCATTTCCTTGACAATATGAAATGCCAACACCTTAGTTATATCGCGCCACTTCTTACTTTTTCGGTCATAAGGCACAACACTGATTAATGAAGCTTTCTATGAGCTTTGCTTCAGGAGAGAGACATTCTGGGACTGTGAGCCTTGGGCCGCAGCAGCACCACGTAGTTTCACACTCTCTTCATACAGTAGTCGGTGGTTCTGCTGCAGGTGGCTGAAGAGATTTGTAGTATTTCCACCCTTAGTCGTTACCTTTTTAAAGCACGCTTTGCAAATCAAATCGGTATCTCGCCCAGCCCTACCCCCATGTTAAACAGGCAGCTTTCACAACATGATTAAACCTATTTATGGCCTAGTACAAAAAACCTTCTAGTTTGTTTGTTTAGGTCATATCTCCATGACAACACTGAGGTGGTGAATTTTTTTTGTACCAGGCTAGTTTTTATTTTATTGGAGGTTAAAGTATATGAATGATTAGGGGCGCAGCCTCTTGAGTGACAGCTAGCCTCTGGCCCTCACTTTTTCTCACAGGTAAACGTCAGCCAGATGGACGTATCTCCCTCCCCCAAACGTCACATACATGCCCTTTTATGGTAAGAGGAAATGAGGCAGAGTCAAAGTCTGACAAGATGACGGCTCCCATAGGCGAGGACGTTTTGGATCAAGTTGAGAGAACTGACCTTGACGTAGAGGCTACATACATTTTTATACAGTCTATGATGTTGACACATTAAAATGAAATGTGGCCTTTACAGTGACCAATTTAGACTTTGTTCTGAATAATTATTAAGGGTTTCAGGATTTGTTTTGACTCTCAATTTCAAGGTCACAATTCGATAAAATTTTCAGTTCAAAGAACACAAAAATGAGGTGTACCTGAATGCACCAGGAAGCCCTGTTGATGTTTGTTTACATAACTCACAGGGAAGACATATGGTTGACTTCAGGGAAGCAGGTGAATTTAACAGTTCTGTCGTTTCTCCGTCATCTCTGACTCTGGCAGTGGCCATGGGGGGTCTGGAAAAGTGCAGCTGCAGGCTACTGATAAGCTAATGTTACCCTGTATCTTAAGCTGCCTTCTGCCGCTGGTAAGCAACATTGTGTTGTTCATGTTTCTGGTTATTTAAGTAGGCAGAGTGGAGAGAAAAAAAATACTGTCGTATGTGGTCAATACTGTTTTTTGATTTCGATCATTGAAACTGAAAGCTTGTTTCGATCCCCGAACACCCTGAGACCAGGGAAAGGTGTTTCTCTTGATTCAGGTGATTAAGGGCAAAATTAACATAACAAGATATATAAAATCAGTTTAATTAATTATCCATTTTTGAATGACATCAAGAAAGTCATTGTACTAATTCATTTACTCCTCTTTATATGCAGGAAAATAACCTAAAATATAATTTTCAATAAAACATTTTTTTTAAATTATTATTAGGAATAGTGGTCCACACTTGGTCAGTGTAGAATGATGGTCCTCTGTTGGTAATGAATGTGTGTGTCTGTTGATTTTATTCAAACTTGTAGATGATCTAATTCTTTAAGTGAAATTGGTTAAAAAGTATATGAAATCGATGCTTTTGATTTTGAAAGAAATGCCATTGTCATAGAATCATTATATCTCCTGCAGATTGTGAGGAAACTAGATCAAAAATCTAAATGCCCATGTGTGGCCAGATATCACTTTAGAAAGTGATAAAGTGACCTAAAATAGTCTCAAATAAAAATGAGTAATAATCACTAAAAGTAGAAAAAAGTTTAGGAAAAAATAACAAAGGCATTCTGCTATTTTCATTAACTAATCAGTTTAACGATTGTTTACACTGGGACCATACAAACATTTCCAATGCCCCCTCCCTTTTCTCTGTCCCTCTGGAAAATGTCAGAAAATGCATCTCTTTTCCAGTTTCAGACAGAATGAAGGGCGTTATATTTATTGTTTTTCCATATTTATCCCAGCGTGACATCAGGCTGGACAGCTGCATTCTGGAAGGGGTCACAGGTTTGAGGTGGCATCTGGAAAAGAGGCTGTGAACAGTCTATTAACATGGAGGCGGCGGCTGCCAGAAACACTCGCACAGAACCCACAGATGAAAGCCAAGACAGTAATGACAAACAAATTAGACCGGGCTACACAGAGATGGAACCTGCAGATGTGTTCACTGTCTGCTTCCAGACATAAAAGCCGCCGTGGCGTCCAGATTGAATTACATTACTCATTTGCACAGCAGTGCCAGGGCTCCCTTTTCATTGGGACACGCCAGGGTCGTCGGACAAAAGATCCACTTTATGAGCTCTGTGCTGTACATGGAGAGCAGATGCTAGGCAAGGTGAGTTTTACACACATCAGTGACTCCTTAAGCCCCTCTATCAGTGAGGAAACTGCTCAGATTTCCACCATTCTGCTGTAACCTGCACTGCACCCCTCCATAATAAACCTTATGTTGTGAGAACAGGTGCTTGAATCATCCACACAATTGTCCAGCCAGGTGGACAGTTAACCTGATGTCTGACGATCTCAATGCTTAAAGGATAAAGCTGGCATATTATACATTTACCATATTGTCAACTAATCCCATGAAAAAATCAAACATTAAATATCTCAGAGTGTCTCTCAATACTTTCTGACTTCTCTACCCTACCCTGTATGTGTCACTTAGGGCACACTCACACTGTCCGTCCGTACCGCGCCCCGGGCTTTAGGGTACTTGTCCCCCCCTCCCTCTCCCCCCGCTGGCCAGTCCCGTTTGTACTCACACTGCCTGGGCCTCGGCAAATGCTTCTTGCTGCCTATACGTCATCACGCCGTAACACGTCACACGTCGATGCGTCGCTTTGTTTACAAATCTTACCATAGACCTCAGAGTTTTTGTGCATCTTGTCCAACTGTTTTTTAATATTTTTATCTGACCAAGTCTGCAGTAAACACTCCACCTCCGCATCACACCAACATGAACCTTTCGCCGCCATTGTTTTAAATGTCCGCGCATGGTCCGTCTTCTTTTTTTTTATATGTCCGAACGGGCGCACATAAAATGACGTCATCGCGATGCGTCACTTTGTTTACAAATCTTTCCATAGACCTCTGAGTTTTTGTGCGTCTTGTTCGACTGTTTTAAAATATTTTCATCTGACCAAATCTGCAGTAAACACTCCACCTCAGCATCCCACCAACGTGAACCTTTCGCCGCCATTGTTGTTGTTGTTAAATGTCCGCGCATGGTCCGTCTTTTATTTTTTTTCTTTGTCCGAACAGGCGCACATAAAATGACGTCAGAAGGCCTCATGCTCGTGCTCGTACACGTGCGCACTCTCGTGCTCGTACATGTGCAAACACACTCTACAAAAGCCCACCTCTCTCAAACAGCAGCTAGGCGCGGAGCAGTTGCACTCACACTGGTCAAACGAACTAGGCTTTACCCGTAAAACCTGTTTGGGCATGTTATGGAAGGACAGAGTGCGCCCTTAGAGTCCGCATCAACGGGGTCCAAGCTGATTTTGTTATGCTTACTTAGTATTCGGGTGCAACGGATCAAAAAACTCAAGGTTCGGATTGTTTCTCGGATCAGAGTCACGAAAAAAAAGACAAGACAAACATAATTTTGTCTTTTATTTATCCTTAGTTTTCCATTGTTCCACTGCCTGTCAGTACCTGCCCAAGATGAGAGCCTGTGTGACTCTGGTAGAGGGCGCGTGTCTGGAGCACCGGACTTCTCATCTCCCAGTCTACTGAGATGGAGTGAGCGGTTATCGTCAAATAACTCTGTGTTACCCTGGATGCGTGGCAATGCTTGATGTGTTTCTACTGTCATATGGCTTTCTTGTGCCACAGTGCCTACACATCGTCACGGTTTTATCCACTAACCTCTTTCCTTCATCATTTTACTAGACAGGGAAGCCAAAATGCTCCCATACAGGGGATTTAAATGACGCTATGAGCTCGCCATGACCACACTGCTCTTAACAAGTGTGTGGACTGAACATTCGCACAACTTTTTTTTTTCATAAATCAATCCGCGGATCACTTCAAGATTCAAGATTCAAGATTCAAGAAGCTTTATTTATCCCGAGGGAAATTATTTTGCAACAGTTTCAATACAAAGGTGGGAAAGGATCAGAGTAACAATAAGCATAAACATAAATCAAATCAAAATAAGGCTAACATAAGATAAATCAAACAATTAACTAAGTGTGACAGAGTGCAACAGACATTGTGGTTAAGCGTAGGTATATACAATATACAACAATACGCACTGTTCAGTTTATCAGCAGATTGAAATGAAATAAGTACAAACTAAATAAGTTTGCCGAACCGAAGATATTGATCCAAACGGATCAATGATGATCCGTTACACCACAATTAATTCTGCTGCTATAGGCCTAGTCTGTCGGGGGATAATCCTGTTCCTGATACTCTGAGCTTATCTCCTCTCTGTCTGTATCATTCATGTCTCATCAATGCATGTTACTAATTCAACTTCTTCCCCCGAGTTGTTTTTACTTTGTTGTCTCTCAGGTCTCTGCTGATCGTGGTGGTGCCTGCTGCCGTGGTCCTGCATGACGCTTCCTGCTACTATTATCACTATTACTCATATTAACTATCATTAGTCTTATCAATTATAACATTTGTAGCAATAAAAACACCATCAGTGGTGGTATGTCTCGCTGTATCGCAGCAGTTATTACCACTACTCATCATTGATCATGTTTGCCACCATAATTATCATCATTTTCATATTCTATCACCTTAGCTGTGCTTGTTTCTACTATTCTACTATATTAACCGCCATAACATATAAGTCATATTCACATTACTATAGATATTATTATAGTTACTGTCCCTCTATCTGTCTTTGTCTCTCTCTGTCCATGTGTCTGTCTGTCTGTCTTTGTCTCTCTGTCCATCTGTCTCTCTTTTCTCTCTCCTATTCTTCCTCCCCAACCGGTGAAGACAGATGGCCGTCCTCCATAGAGCTGGTTCTGTTCCATGTTCCTGCATGTTATAGGGAAGGATTTCGTTGCTACTGTGTGAACAAGATTGCTGTTGCTGCTCATGGTGGAATTGTTGGGTCTGGGTAAATCGTAAATAAGTCACAGAGTGTGGTCTTTACCTACTCCATATGTATATAAGTGTCCTGAGATAACTTTTGTTATGAATTGGCACTGTAAATAAAATTTAATTGATTTGAATTGAACTTAGAAGTCCATTGGTTAATCTTCAAAGCTGCCCTTAATTTATTTAACCTAGTGGGATGACAACCCACATAACCCACATATCACCACACTCTACAGTTCTCCTCAGCTCCAAAAGCTTCATTGTAGCATGTCTCACACACAATTTGGCTTTTATACCTGTTTTCAGCTGCAGCCTTAGACCAGACAAAGTACTAACTGCAAAAGGCGAGGCACGCTGCACTGCCATTTTTGTTTAAGTCAACCCCGATCAGACAGAGCTCTCCCACTTGTTGCCATCGCCACCACAGAAGGCCTGCCTTTCAATTCGATCTAATTGGAAACTTGGGGGGAAAAAATGTAACCCATTTTGTGTTGCTCACAAGCCATGAGCAAACTCTCTCATGAATGACTCTTTTGGTTCACCTAGCTTTTTTAAGGTATTAAATGTTATATGTATTATATTATATGTCTTTCAATAGAGATAAATTCCCATTTGAGTGGAATTTCAGAATTCTTCCATCTGGACCCATATTCCCCATGTATTTCTGCGTAAGTGACTAATGGGGAACACGTTTTTCAACAAAATTGTTGATTGTTATAAGTTTCTGACTACATTATGGAAAGATGGAGAAGTTGCTGTTATCCTGTCATGTTTGCTTTTACCTCGGACCTACTCATCAACCTTGGGGAGATGCAAGTAGAATGTAGTCACTCAAGACTCTCAACAGTGAGTGCGAACACAAGCAGCGATGGGCGGGGCGAGGCCAGATGCAGAAAATCTCATTGAGGGAGAAAGAGTAGATATGCTTTCAGCCCCTTCTCTGAGATTTTTTTATTTTCTATGCGGGAAAACCATGTTAAACAAAGGTTACTCACAGCAGAGTTTTTTTTTACATACTTTAAAACACGTATGGAGAGGGACTTTAATGAAGACTTATAGGCAAATCCTTGTGGAGTTGTTTAATTTATTAATTTTTACAATTAATATTCTATTGTATTACTTCTTCTTTCATACTCTTATACTTCCACAAAGTTTGTTAGTGCCTAATTTTGCAAATCGCACTACAGCTGAAAGTTCGAACCACTTTCAGGCAGTAGAAAATGTTCCTCTTAGTCACTGTTTCATCACGGACGACAATGTGGTCACTTACAGCAAAGAATAGCAACAGCTTTTCACATGGGCAGACAGTGAGTCATGAGCAGAATAGGGGGAAAATGCCACTTTGGATGCGACACTTAGAGGTCACACATCACAAGTTTTATGCTGGTACCTCTTGCACCTTATGAGAAAAAAGGAGAAGCAGCATGCTGTGGCCCGCCGAAACCTGCAGCTGACGACAGGAAGCGTCTGGAAAAAATAATGAGGTCAGCCAATGTGATCGGTTAAGAATATTATTTCACAGCGTGTGGGCCAGGCTGTTGTAGAGGAGAGCCACACATGACATTTGCCTAATTAACTTGTGCCGCTGGTGAGGAATCAGACCCTTACCATCACTGTAAGGACCTGCTGAAGATAGTGGCTGCTTCAGCTGGCGCTAAACTCATCATTAGAGGAAAAGCTATTTGTTACTTTCTTCCCCAACTTGTCATATTTTCTTTTTTTTTATCTTCCCTGTTCTTTAGCAGGGGGTGCTGGGGCAGAACATCTGGCAAGACTCAGGTTGAGGCCAGCTGAAGACTATGGTGGCAGTGTCACCTGTGTCACTTTGCACAGAGATGATGAGATATGAACAGTCTAAAAGAAAGTAAAACGTGAATGATTTTCTTTGCGGCTCTGCATTTGTTCTTGAAATAGAGTTGTGTTAGAGTTAAAGGTTGAATATGGAGAATGAGCGGAACACTCTATCTAGTGTCTCAAGATCGTAGTCGCAACAACAAAAAATAAGTCCAGCAGTCAGGTTGCCAGGTTGATCAGACCCCGCCCAGTAGCCTACAGGATACCGGAGTCTGTTCAAGCCTGTTTGAACCCTTCCCCTCCGGCAAATCACGCCATAAAAACAAGTATTGGAGAGGAGTTTGACTGAGAGTTACTGTTAGTGTTAGCTGTCACAGCTAAGTAAAGATGAAAGTGATGTTAGCGATCAAGGAGAAACGTAACCATTTGGGTGTGCGTTTTAATGGCGTTTCTCTCCTTTCTCTAAGCCCATGGAGTGAATACTTGGCCTATATTGACTCTGGTTTTTGCCCGTCTCCGCTCACTCAGCTGATGGGACAAATAACGCCCCCTTCACTGAGGCACTCCAAAGCAGCTGCATGATTAGCAAACTCCATTTCACCCAGTGCCAGCCCACAGTAGCTGCACCAAACAACATTCAACCCTGGCAACCAGCAACGCCCAACGCTATTTTCTGCTACAATAGAAACAGAACGGGAGAGAAAGTCATTATCAAACCCGTCAAAAATGTTTTAAAATATTAATTCAGACTAAATATATTTTTTTATGGAAAGCAATACTTTCATTCTTTACCCCCTTGTTTTTTAAAAAATATATAGCTTTTAATAAAGATTCTACCTTTAACATGACACAATGTGAAAGATTCAAATAAAAATATTACAGACATGCTTCAATCAAATACAGCCCTGAAAAGAATGCATTACAACCTGTATTAAAAAATATATTTGTATTAATTTTTGGTAATGGGTTTGAGCATTTTATTTTGGTATGTATTTTACTGTTCATAACTTCATATGTAGAATATCTTCATTTATTTTAGTGATGCTGTGTGATGTTACATAGTTGTTTGTTTTTATTGTTATTGTATGCTATTAAATAGTTTTTTTTTTTATTGGGACTGTTTCTATGTGGACCCCAGGAAGACTAATATCCACTTTATGGAAGCTAATGGGGATCAAAATAAAGAATGAATAAAAACTAAATTCATGCTATCAGTATCAGAAAAACTCTAGTTTTCATTTAGGTAAACTGCCCAAATAATATAAAAAACTGCCCAAATCAACATCAGCTGATCAAATAAAAAGTAGCCCAACTGGCAGAAAAACTGACCAATCTGTCAACATTGGCCTCCGCTCCCTAACTTGAGTGTCAAACTAACAACACAGTCAGCAAACACAGTAACACAGTAACCGTACTGTAAACTCCGCTTTTCCCCCACAAACTCTGGACCAATTACTTCCTGATGCTTGGACATTCAGCATAACTTGCCATGTTTCTACATTTTGTGTTGGCAAAGAGAAAAACCGTAGCTAGTTTACAACAGAGAACACAATACTGTAGATCAGATTGACAAACGCAGCGGTGGGATAGAATATCCCCATGTTTGAGTTTGGATATTAAATGATATGTGACAGCTCTAATAAATACATTTACTTCATGTTGGTATTTGTAATTCCTGGGATTAAACATCACATTGGCTTTAATACTCAATCAATCCTGTTTTTTAACAATACTACACTAGGTATTTTCATAGCCCTGTGACATTGCATCTCCCATCCTTCACTGATGAACTTATTGAAAGAACAGATCACCCTCCTCCTCCTCCTCCTCCTCCTCCTCCTCCTCTACACATTATGTGGCTCTGCCTGGCCCCTGCTTATCTGACAGGCCCCAGCATCATAAAGCTGATTGGAGTGGCAGACCTGCGTTCCTCAGCACCGGAGATGGCTCTTTTATTGGCAATAAATGACAAAATGAATGACAGCCCGGGATTTAACCCTAATTACACCTGGCTAACCAGAGCCAAAACATAGCATTTATAAGGAAAGCCCTTCAGCCAGTGGAGACTTTGAGTATCATACAATCTCTGGAAGCTACTCTCCTATTTCTCCTTCATTTTATTTCCTGTCTCCGAGCTCTGACAATCTTCATGGGGAGAAAAACAACAACCTGATGCTTAGTATTGAAATTCAATAAACAGATTTATGGAGGCAGACCAAGCACAAAACCCTGAGTTTGTGCCAGCTCAGGGAACAGATATTGAGCCAAGTCATGTGTTAGGGCTGTCATTGCAGTCAAGCTACTGTGACCCCCCCAGTTATTATATATAGATGTAAAATAGAATCGGTGGAGCCTAATCTCTGATAGGCTTCTGCTGCTACTGGGGGCCGGCTAGTGCAGGGGTAATGCTGATAACAATCTGAGTTGTAATTATTTGCCTCTTTCCCTGTGTCTACGACCTCTTCTCTCTTTTCTCTAACCCCTCTCCACCTCTCAAAGGTTCTGTTGGTCTTTTTCTCTATGCGGCCACTCTCTTTCTTTTGCCAACTTACCACCAAACCTCCCTGCTGGTCTCTGTTCTCCCTCATCCACTCATCTCTTGCAATCCCTGTGGAGGGATTGTAGCATGACGGGGCCTGACTGCTTTATTGAACAGCCTCTCCTCATTTTTCTTTTTATCGAGCGGCCTGGCTGTCAGCGAGCCTGCCAGCCTGTTCCTGTCTCACCCCATTAGTCTTCATGTTTGGGCAGCTATTCTTTGCTACTTTCTGACGGACTACACGCGCCATGACGTAACAAAACGGCACATAAACATGGTGCATGTCCAGACATTTGACATAGGGTACAGTATGTATGCAATTTTGGGGAGGTGAGGTCCTGGCAATGCACATGCATCATGGTTGTTAGGAATTGAAAAAGTAATTTACCCCTAACCACATAGCTCTACATGGAAGCCTTCACATGCAGTACTGTACAGATGTAGAGTTAAGGGTATGTTGCTGTTGATGTGTCACATAACTCCACAAAATGAAGCACAGTCAGTCCTCTTTCACAGAACATCACATACTAGAATAATAATACTGCTCCAAGAGTGAAGGGGACACTTGAATCACACATCAGATCTTGATGAACTATAAACCAAGCTGAAAATCTTTACTGATGTACATTGTATAATTTGTTGAGAACAAAATGATGTAACTAAAACCTTCAACCTACTGAAGGCTGGATTCAGAATCACACCGATGGCATCAATGCCTTCTTCATCCAGGAACTGTCTTCACACTCTGGCCACATGAGGCCAGGCATCCTCCTGCACCAGGAGGAACCAGGGGCCCACTGCACCCGAATAAGGTCTGACAATCTCTCTGAGGATTGCATCCTGGTGCCTAACAGCAGTCAGGGTACTGCTGGCTATGACGTGGAGGTCTGTGTGACCCTCAAATGATATGCCTCAGACCATCACTGACCCACCACCCAATAGGTCATGCTGGATGATGTTATAGGCAGCAGAACGTTTACCAAAGCATCTCCAGACTTCACTCCTGTCACATATGCTCTGTGTGAACCTGATCTCATCTGTGAAGGGAACAGGGCGCCGGCGGTGGACCTGCCCATTTTGGTGCAGGGGAGCTGCACAGTGCTGGACTGTGAGCACAGACGTCAGGCCCTCAGTCCACCCTCATGGTGTCTGTTTCTGACTGTTTGGTCAGAAACATGCAAACCATTAGCCTGCTGGAGGTCCTCGTGTAGGCTCTGGTAGTGCTCCTCCTGTTGTTCCTGTCACAAAAGTGCAGATCCTGAGGGCCCTGATGCTGGGTTGATGTCCTTCTACGTCCCTGTCCAGCTCCCCTGTCCAGCTCTCCTCGTGTAACGACCGGTCTCCTGGTATCTCCTCCATGCTCTTGAGACTGTTCTGGGAGACACAGCAAACTTTCTTGCGACCGCACGTAAGGATGTGCCATCCTGGAGGAGCTGGACTACCTGTGAGACCTGACTGGAATTCAGGTACAGCCTAATGCTACCTGTAGTGACAAGGACACTTGTAGGACACAAAACTAGAGAAGAATCAGTCAAGTCTGTGGTCAACACATCAAAACCATTTACCTTTTGGGGGTTGTCTTGCTTTTGCTTCTCCATTGCACCTGTTGTCACTTTCATTTGCATCAAAGCAGCTAAAACTGATTCACAATCACTTGTGCTTCCTAAATGGACAGATTGATATTGCTGAAGTTTAACCGAATTGGTGTTATACTGCGACCATTAAAGGTTCAATATATAGACTCTTAATTAAAAGCTGTATTTAAAAAAAATAATTAATACACCCACAGGGCATTTTGAGGGGTACAGAATGAAAGTATTGCTTTTCTATAATATTTAGTCTGAATTACTATTTAAAACTTTTTTTAACGGGTTTGACAATGACTTTCTGTCCCGTTGTGTTTCCATTGTAGCAGCCAATAGCGTAAATTAATTGATCGTTTCCCTGTATGATTCATCACTGACATGGAGCAGGCTGATCACTGACATACTGGGCAACGAACCTGGCAACCTGACTGCTGGAGTTATTTTTTGTTGTTGCAACTACCATCTTGTGACACTAGATGGTGGTGTTCTGCTCATTCTCCACATTTAACCTTTAAGTGTTCCCTTTGATTTTTTTGCTTAGTAGTTTTGTCACAGCCCTCTTGAACTTCTGTTTAAAATGCACTGGATTTTTATCTGTAAACCCATCCACAGCAATATAAGATGCTCAGAATAAGTGAAGTAATCATGCCAAAGTCTGTGTAGGGAGGAGGTCAGGGTGGTAGATGGGTCAAACAAAGACTGAACTTTTACACAAGAGTAGAGCTGGACCTCAATATTCAACTTTCAGATATTTGTTTGTTGGGTATGTATACAGTTGGATAATGTTTTTTTCACAATCCTTAAAAAAATGCCTTAAATTAATTGAAAGACACACATTGTAGCAGTGTTTGCATCCTCAGTGTGAGACTTGGGTTTTGCTTTCATTTACAGTGGCATTTATGGTTTCTCTTTTCTCTTTTCTCTCCTCTCCTCTTGCTGGAGCTGGATGTGCAGCAGAGAGCAGCTGCAGGACAGTCACTAACTTGTTACTCCACTATCAATATAAGCTGGTCTGTCTGAAACGTTTTTTTCTTAGGATACCAATTCTAAAACAGGGTTCATGACACATGCTTCGCCAGGGCTACCCTTGGTTTTGACAAGTGACACCAAAGGGTCCTGACAAAAGGACCGTATGTGATCCATCTCCTAGCTAAAACTGAGTAGTGTGTAGCAACCTAACTCCGGCAAAACGCTACCCCCATGCCAGTTTTCAATATTTTGAAGCTTCATTTTGACATCACTTAAGTAATTGCTACTAATGAATCACATTTAGCATATATTACATTCATTATCAATGTAACTTTGAGTTTAATTGGTGTGTTTAAACTTCACCAGGGGAAACTGACTTGCAGGGCTACCACAGTAGATTCACTGTGTGAGCCAGACTCTGTGAACTCCATGCTGCACGAAGCAGGCCTGTAGCTAAGTGGGGCAGGGGCCTAAGATTAAATTTTACAGTTTTTGCTTTTTTATTTAATTTGAGTTAATTTACTGTTTGTTTCAATGCTTTGAGAAGCTTGTGGACATAGTGGACGATGTTTTTACAAAAACCGTTTTAAACACACAAAAGTTAGGGGGACAGCTGGGGGAGCATGGCCAAGCGAGCAGTCTACACTGCTACAAACTTACACAGACTCCCACGAAGTGGCTTCTGTTGATTCATATGAGAAGATGTGAATGACACTCGAACGGCAAAGTAAATCGCCAGAGGAGAAAAATCCATTTAGAAAATTGTTTGAATACTTACAGGCCTGTTTCATTGTAAATAAGAGATCATACAGAAGGGAGTGGATAAGATGAATGTCTCCTTGTGCTTTGGGGACAAGTGCATGCTTATACAACGGCATCAGAGTGCTTAATCATTGTGTCTCTGTTGCACCAACCTCTACTTGTTTCTTTTCTCTGTCTGTTCAAGGTACTGTGAACAACAGTGAGCGAAGGGGGGATGTGAATAATCGATCAGCAACTCTCGAGAAATTCATTCAAACTCTCATGTTGAATTTCTCAATGTTGGGGAATTCTGTCTGTTGTTTACTCTGATGTGGAGTGTTTGCCACAGAATACCAGCATTTTATAACAAGTATATGACTGCCATGATATTTTATATTTCCCTTAACAACCTCAAGTAGCAGTTCCTTGTTAGGCTATTCATTGACAACCTGTTCTCATTCCCAACTTTGTTATATACGGCAACTTGGTCACTCAACGCCCGAGAAAGACGCACAAAGCACCCTTTAATGTCTGTATGAGACAATAAAGAGCGCCAAAGTCCACTTAGGGAGGAGGTAAAGGATGATGGATGGGCCAACAGGACTTTCACCAGGAGACAGCTGTATGTGTCCCATGTGAAGCAATAGTCAATGTTGACTTATTTTACGCAAGTGAACTTACTTACGTAACATAGGCTACTTAAATAATGTCAAATATGTATGTTATAGGGGAAATAAGTGTTGGAAATCATTACAAGAGTCTTATGGCTACATCGATACAAAACTCTGAATCCAACTAAATTTTGAGGGAATCAGACAAAAATACATGGATGCTATACATACTGTATTCATATTATCAGTCATTAGCCAATACACTTTTTATGTCTTACCTGTGTGTATGACCGGAGGAGTGAGCTGTCTGTGTGTGAACAAAAGACAGGGACAGCGAGGTGCAGTGAGGAGCTAGCTTCGTAACAAGCAATGAAGACTCACAAAAACAAATTAGATTAAAATGCGTCAGATAATGGTTCTGTATATGGGATACTAAGCTATATTCAATAGCAGTAATGCTACACAAGTTCTGGCTACTGTCTTTGGCTAAATGTTAGCATGTGCTAATTAATTAGCATTGCTAACGCTATCTCAGACTGCAATTTGCTCATTGATGGCTTCTCTAGGCTACATCCTGAACAAGACTTTTACTAAACCAGAATCTGGGAATAATGTTTCCCAGTATTGAATTGGCTTAAACATGTAGCTGACAGCCTAGCTGTGCTGACTATTCATTTAGCTGGATGGGAAACGTAACCATGGATGGATTACAAGCACCCCAGATCCCCAGGGTCCTGGTGTCCCACTCCTTCAATAATATAGCAGCCAGTTGGGTACAGATGGAGGGGCATGTTGGAGCTGAATTTGATCTTAATGAATTGTAATAATAATTGCCACATGTTTAACAATCTTCCGGTTTCGGCGCTGTGTCGAGCGGCAGCCAGCAACAGTTGCTCTCTCTCTTTTCCGCACTTTTAGCTATTTTATCTTATTTACTTTTTTTTTATTAGTCGTAGTGCTAACCATGGCCAACTATGTTTGTGAACTTTCTTACATGTTTTTTGTCCATTTGTCTAATTCTTGGGACTATTTTTGCCGACTGGACGCAACAATGCGGCGGCTCCATTGTTTACACCCGTGAACAGCTGTTGTCGCTAACACCAACGGTGCTGATGTGGAAGAGGCCTGAAATCCCCACAGAACTGAGGAGAAAGTACAGGGGATGTAAGGCTGGACGTAAACACCGGTAAAAGAAGAGGAGATATAAGCCATCTCTCCCCTCCATCACCATGGGGAACATGAGGTCGCTGGCTAATAAGATGGACGAGCTGGCGGGCCTGGTGAAGACTCAGTGGATCTGTCGTGTGAGCAGTGTGCTATGTTTCACGGAGACGTGGCTCCACATGGACATCCCGGACTCTAACGTGGACGGCTTTCAGACTGTTCGGGCGGACAGGAGTCAGCGTGAGAGTGGCAAGAGGAAAGGTGGGGGACTTGCTATTCTTATTAACAACAAGTGGTGTCATCCTGGTCACGTTACTGTAAAGGAGCGTGTGTGCAGCCCGGAGATTTAAGCTGCTTGCCGTGAGTCTGCGGCCATACTATCTGCCGAGGGAGTTTTCACACGTGATCGTACTGGTTGTTTACATTCCTCCGACTGTAAATGCGGCACGCGCGAGTGACGTCATCCACACCGTCGTCGCAGGCCTTCAGACACGGCACCCAGATGCATTCATTGCAATATCTGGGGACTTCAACCACATCACTCTGGCTGCAACACTGCCCACTTTCAAGCAGTTTGTGGACTGTCCCACCAGGGAAAACAAGACACTGAACCTGCTGTATGCCAATGTTAAGGAGGCTTACAGCTCCACTGCCCTTCCTCCGCTTGGAAGATCGGTCCACAACCTCATCAACCTGCAGCCCCTGCATAACCCCCAAGTCCAGCGGCTTAGTGTGACCACCAGGACTGTGAGGAGATGGTCACAGGAGACCAATGAAGCTTTACAGGGCTGCTTCGCACTTACAGACTGGGATTTGCTCTGTGATTCACATAATAATAATTCATTTAATTTATATAGCGTTTTTCAAAGACCCAAAGTCGCTTACAGAGCAGGACAGGTAGTACATAGACACACATGTAACAGGTAGCAAACAACAGAAGACAAGGATGACAGGGAAACAAAGCAAAGGGGGCATGGGGTAATGGTGATACAGACAAACAGGCAGAAACAGGTACAACAATAGAGGTGGGGGGATGGATTGAAGAGCAGTGGGGGGGGGGGGGGGTCGGTGGCTGAATGGGTGAGGAGAGCGGAAGGAGGGTGGGGGGGGGTCAGGGGGAGAGGACAGGAGTGAATGTAGTTATGGGTAGGGGAGGTTGTAGGCTTGTGAGAAAAGGAAGGTTTTTAGACGGGATTTAAATGTTGTGAGTGATTGAGAGTCGCGGATGGGCTGGGGGAGAGAGTTCCAGAGTCGGGGTGCAGTTCTAGAGAAGGCTCTGTGTCCGAAGGTTTTGAGTTTGGAAGGTGGCATGGTCAGAGTTAGGGAGGAGGAGGATCGGAGGGCTCGGGAGGGGCGGTGGGGGATAAGGAGGTCAGAGAGGTAGGGTGGTGTCAGATGGTGGAGAGCTTTGAAGGTTAGGAGGAGTATTTTGAAGTCGATGCGTTGTTTGATCGGGAGCCAGTGGAGGGTTTAGAGAATGGGGGTGATGTGTTCACGGGAGCGGGTGTGAGTGAGGAGGCGAGCAGCAGAGTTCTGGACCATTTGGAGTCTATGGAGGGAATGGGAGGTGATGCCAGTGAGGAGGGAATTGCAGTAGTCAAGACGTGAGGAGATGAAGGCGTGGATGAGGGATTCAGCGGCAGGGGGGGAGAGGCAGTGTCTGATTTTGGCGATGCGGCGGAGGTGGAAGTAGGAGGTCTTGACAATGGAGCGGACGTGGGGATCAAAGGAGAGCGTGGGGTCCAGGATAACACCAAGGTTGCGTGCAAGGGGGGAGGGAGAAATGATTGAGCTGTCAATGGTAAGTGAGATGGGTCCGGTTTTGTTTAAAGTGGATTTGGTGCCAATGAGGAGGAGTTCTGTTTTGTCACTGTTGAGTTTGAGGAAGTTCTGGGACAGCCATGTTTTTATTGCAGAAATGGAGGTTTCAATGTGGTTGAGTGGAAGATTTTGGGTGGGTTTGGTGCGGATGTAGATCTGGGTGTCGTCAGCATAGCAGTGGAATTCGAGGTTGAGTGAGCGGATGAGGTGACCAAGGGGGAATAGGTAGCAGATGAAGAGAAGGGGGCCAAGGACTGAGCCCTGGGGGACCCCCTGCGAAACAGGAGAGAGGGTGGATGTGTGGCCGGAGAGGGAGACAAACTGTTGCCTGTCGGTGAGGTAGGAGGTGAGCCAGTCGAGGGCAGTGCCCTCAACACCCTGCTGGCGCAGCCTTTCGAGGAGGATGGAATGATTGATAGTATCGAAGGCTGCGCTGAGGTCGAGTAGTAGCAGGATGTTGAGGGCACCGGAGTCTGCAGAGGTGAGGAGGTCATTGACAACTTTGACAAGGGCAGTTTCGGTGCTGTGAAGTGGGCGGAAACCGGATTGGAGCGGTTCATAGAGGTTGTTTGACTGGAGGTGGGTGTGAAGTTGGGCGGCGACAATACGTTCCAGGGTTTTGGAGAGGAACGGCAGGTTGGAGATAGGACGGTAGTTGGAGAGGTTAGCTGGATCAAGGGTGGGCTTTTTAAGGATGGGGGTGATGGAGGCAAGTTTGTAGGTGGAGGGAACGAGACCAAGGGACGGAGACTGGTTGAAGAGGGTGGTGAGGTGGGGGATGAGGACGGGGAGGCAGGCCTTGGTTAGAGCTGTTGGTATGGGGTCGAGGGATTGTGGGGGGGAGGGTAGAGGGGCGGAGAAGATGATGCATAGGTGATCAGAGAGGGGAAAGGGGAGGGGATGTGGGTTAGAGACAGGTAGGGAGGCAGAGCAGACGATGTCGAGGATGTGGCCTTTGGTATGGGTGGGGAAGTCAATATGTTGGGTTAGGTGGAAACAGTCAAGAAGAGAGAGGAAGTCAGATGTCAGTGGGGCGTTGGGCTGATCAATGTGGATGTTCAGGTCACCGGTAAGTAGGAGGCGGGGAGAGAGGGAGGACGCAATAGTGAGGAGGTCGGACAGATCAGAGAGAAAAGATGGGTGTGGCTTCGGGGACGGTAGATTAGAACAGCAGAGATAGAGTTGGGAAGGGAGAAGGCAAGGTGTTCGAAGGATGAGATAGATGGGAGGTTGAGATTGAGTTCAGTGATGGTCATGGATTGTTTATGGAGAACGGCAATGCCTCCCCCTCTGCCGGAGAGACGGGGTTTGGCGATGTAGCTGTAGTTGGGAGGAGTGGCTTGGTTGAGAGCGTAGTAGTCCAGGGGCTGTTGCCAGGTTTCACAGAGGAGGAGTAGATCGAGGTTATTGTCCAGTAACAGTTCAGATATAACAGGTGATCTGTTGGAGAGGGAGCGACAGTTCAGTAGTGCAAGGGAGATGGATGGAGGAGCGGGGGAGGGGGAGCGAAGGTTGTTGAGGTTGGCAGTTCGGGAAGTGGGAGCGGGGGGGGGGGGGGCGAGAGTTAGTCCAGAATGAGGGGATAGGTGAGCCGGCGGGGAGGTGCTGGTTGCGGGGGGGGGCCAGGGCCACGGTGGATGAAGCGGCGATTGCGATGGATCCCAGCTTTGCTGGATGCGGTGGCAGCAGCAGCAGGAAGGTGATGGTTGTTGTTGAGGCGGTGGAGATCGGCAGCAGTGTAGGTGAGAGGGGGAGGAGTTGGTGGAGTGGAGGAAAGGGTCGAGAGAGTGTGAAGTAGCAGAAGTGAAGATCCAGGGTGTAGATGGGTCAGTATTGGTGAAAGGAGGCGAGGTAGGATGTTGGCAGCGGCTAGCATCTGGGTAGCTAGAAGCTGGTAGGCAGTGAGTTGTGTGGGCGCAGCAGTGAACCAGGGGTTGAAGTCGGTGGAATGGGTGGTGTTGGTTGGCCCGGACCGTTCCCGGGCGGTAGGCAGAGCCCACATTGCCGTGTCAGCAGTCAGCCAGGTGAGCTGATGGGGAATGGGGATTCCCCCCGGGTACGCCTGCTTGGTGGCGGGACAGCTGGGCTGTTGTTATTAGCTGGGCACACAGCTAGACTACCGCTGACGAGCAGGAAGGGAGTGGGGGTTCCCCCCCTGAACGCCGGCTAGGTAGCTACACAGCTGAGCTAATGTTTTTAGCGGGGCACTCAGCTAGGCTGCGTCTGACGGACTGGCAGGGAGGGTGGCTAATGTTATTAGCAGCAGACGTAGCGGGACGGTCACAGGTTGCCACAATCACCACCACAAACACACAGCTTACTCACCCAGATCCAGAGCAGGCGGTCCACACAAACAGAGAGACACAGGCAGACGAAGTGAAGGCGACACAGATAGATCCAGAGGCGGAGCTAGCTAGCTGGCTAACACAGCTGATAGTCCGGGAGCGTAGGAGCGGGTGAAGGAAACGAGCGGAGCCCAGGTCCAGGGTGAGCGAGCGAGCCGCACACTCGGAGACACAGGGAGATCCAGTGGAGGAGAAGCGGATAAGTCCAGTGGTGGAGGACGTTTAGCCGGCTGGCAGTTAGCTAGCTGGCTAACACAGCTGATAGTCCGGGAGTGGGGGGAAGCAAGCAGAACTGCGGGGAGGCGAGATGGGGTGAGAGACGCGGACGGTTGGACAGCTAAACTGACACTGAGACGAGGGGATAAAAATAAAACAAAGAAAGAAGAGACGGATAGACACGATAAACGTTGGACGGAGACAGGGATAGAAGCGGCAGTCAACAAGCCAGACGCCAGCAGTGCTCTAACCCGGAAAAAACATAAAATGTATAATTCTGTGAACTCACTCACCCAAAACAAATGGGTGAGTGAGTTCCTTGATGATCCTTGATCCTTGATCCTTGATGATCCTTGATGATGGAGAGGACCTTGATGATCTCATGGACTGCATAACAAGGTACATCAATTTCTTTGTGGACAGCGTTGTTCCTACAGTGACTGTAAGCTGTTTCCCCAATAACAAGCCGTGGGTCACCAGAGACATCAAGGTCCTGCTGAATTAGAAGAAGAGGGCCTTCAGAGATGAGGACAGAGAGCGGATGAGGCAGGTCCAGAGGGAGCTTAAGGAGAGGATTCAACAAAGCAAAGACAGCTACAGAAGGAAGCTGGAGCACAAACTCCACAACCATCCACCTCCAAACCTCCAGCCCTGTTGACTCCCCCCCTCCCCCCCCACTTCCTTCCTTCCTCCCTTCCTTGCCCTACCTGTCCCCTCCCCCCCGCCATCACTTCTCTCCACCCACACTAACTCACACAGCAGACAGACCTTCTCTGCAGAGCAGGTGAGGAAGGAGCTGTGCAGACTCCGCCCAGGCAAGGCAGCAGGTCCTGACGGTGTCAGCCCGAGGGTCCTCAAAGCATGTGCTTCCCAGTTGAGTGGAGTCCTGCAGTACATCTTCAACCTCAGCCTGAGTCTTGAGAATGTCCCTGTGTTGTGGAAGACATCCTGCCTGGTACCAGTACCGAAGAAGGTGCGTCCAAGCACCTCCAAAGACTACAGACCGGTGGCGCTGACGTCGCACCTAATGAAGTCCCTGGAGAGGCTGGTCCTGTCACTTCTTCGCCCCTGGTCAGCTCATCACTGGACCCTCTACAGTTTGCCTACCAGCCGAGACTAGGTGTGGAGGACGCTATTATCTTCCTGCTCCGCCATGCCTGCGCCCACCTGGACAGACAGGGTATCACTGTGAGAATCTTGTTCATGGACTTCTCCAGTGAGTTCAATACCATCAGGCCTGCTCTGCTGGGAAGTAAGCTGACGGCGATGCATGTGGACCCTCCCCTGGTTTCCTGGATTACACATTACTTGACGGGTCGACCACAGTATGTCAGACTGCAGGACGGAGTGTCTGACACTGTGGTCAGCAGCACTGGAGCTCCACAGGGAACTGTTCTTTCCCCCTTTCTGTTCACCCTGTTCACCTCAGACTTTCAGCTCCTCTCTGCCACCTGCAGAAGTTTGCTGACGATTCTGCAACTGTTGGCTGTGTCAGTGAGGGGAAGGAGGAGGAGTACAGGGGCGTTGTGGACTCCTTCGTCCACTGGTGTACAGCTAATCACCTGATTCTAAACACCACCAAGACTAAGGAGCTAGTGGTGGATTTCCGCAGGAGTAAATCTGCCCCCACACCCATCTCCATCAACGGGGTGACTGTGGATGTTGTCCAGAATTACAAATACCTTGGAGTATACCTGGATAACAAACTGGACTGGTCCAAGAACACTGAGGCTGTTTACAAGAAGGGCCAGAGTCATCTCTATTTCCTGAGGAGGCTCCGGTCATTCAATGTATGTAACACCATGCTGAGGATGTTCTACCAGTCGGTGGTAGCCAGTGCCATCTTCTTTGCTGTTGTGTGCTGGGGCAGCAGACTGAAGGCAGCAGACGCCAAGAGGATCAGTAAGATTATCAGGAAGGCTGGCTCCGTCCTGGGGGTCCAGCTGGACTCTTTGGCGGTGGTGTCTGAGAGGAGGATGCTGTCTAAACTGCACAGCATCCTGGACAACAACACTCACCCTCTCCACCAGCTGCTGACCTCCAGCAGAAGCACCTTCAGTCATAGACGCTTTTCTTCCGGTTACCATCGAACTGTATAATTCATCTCCCCCCGGTCAGGTAAGGAACAGTGGAGACAGTGGACATCATTTATCAAACTTGCGTGGAAACGGGTGCAGATCTGAGCGCATAATTGGTTGTAGGAAAGGACCCACGTGTGATTTATGAAACATTCGTATCCGACCAATCTCAGCGTATGAATGAGCGGGCCTTGATAAATGCTGCGGCTGAATTTGATCGTCATTAACATGTTACGCCCTTAAATATTCCTGGTTCGGAGGCCTCCCCCACTGAGGTCAAACATGGAGAGGAGGAACGCTTGTTAGAAAAGAAACTTTTCCATCACACAGATCGGCATCCTGACATCCGAGATGGAGCAAAATAAGGACGTGCTTTTTGGCAGTCTTAAGAGTGGAATAAAAGGGGCCCATAAAAACACTGTATGGAAAAAAATAACGGAGGGAGTCAAACAGAAGCAGCGCTCCACTGTGACCCGAGAGCGCCTGTGCGCACTGTTGGACAGGTGTGAGTATTCAGCACCCCTGCCGTGAAATGCACCCCCTCGCATTATAGGTGATATTCAAAAGATCCATTGCATTCATTTTATAATTATGGCTGCAGTTTATTTCCACAGAACATACAAAAAGGTCTTGTTTTGTGTTCGCTATTATCCAAGATTGTGATTTTAAACTTTTAAAAATAGTTTAAAGACTGTAAGTAACCAATGGTCTGACCGTTGTGGGTTACCTGTATATAAACTAGTCCTTTAGGTGGAAACAACAGCCTTCTGATCCTATAATGCGAGGGGTGCATTTCACGGCAGGGGGCTGAATACGGCACAACAGCGGCGCTACCGGTGGGTCATTAGGTATTCCGTAAGAGGATACCTTTGTCATCTAGAAGAACCATACCAAGATGTTAATCATCTGATACTTTGTTTGATTTAATGCAATTTATCGATTGTAGCCACGAACCGAGGAGATGACTTTGGCTCTGCAGTGCGTCTTGCTGCAGCCGCGCGGCAACACATTCATTCATTAATTCAATGTTGGGGTCGCGGGGGGCTGGAGCCGAGCTGTTTTGAAATATAAAAGAATCGTGTGTGTGTCCCCTGGTCACCTGGCCACCACGCCTTAAAAGCGATAGCTTAGCATCACACATCACCTGTACATTTATCGAGTGGTAGTTTTGGCGATTGATGAATGCGTAATCATTCATGGATGGTGCCTTCAGACGCACATGAGTACAATAAATCGCTCCAACCACAATTTTTATATATTTTTTATTCGTTTTAAGAATCCGTTTTGATCTGTTCTTAATATGTGACTGCTTATGCTTAATGACAGCTGAGGTTTGTTCATTATTTTCAGCCAGATTTTGCTGTGCTGCACCGCAAATACTGAGAAAATGTCACTTTTGTCACTTTATATCATCCCTACATCACTTTATTTAGTTGTACTGTAACTTACTTCAGTAAGAAATGCTGCTAGACTTTACTGTACTTTACTGTAACTTAGTTCAGTAAGAAATGCTGCTACATTTTTAACACTGTTATCACTTATCGCTCCTTATCACTCACTTATTTAGTTTGTACTTGTACTCGTTTAAATTTGCTGCTAAACTGCATGGTGCGTATTGTGGTATATTGTATATACCTAAGTTTAACCACAATGTCCGTTGCACTCTGTCACATTTAGTTATTGTTTGATTTATTTTATGTTAGCTTTATTTTGATTTGATTTATGTTAGCTTATTGTCACTCTGATCCTTTCCCACCTTTGTATTGAAACTGTTGCACAATAATTTCCCTCGGAATAAATAAAGCTTCTTGAATATTGAATCTTGAACTGTGTTATTGTTCTATCATATTGCAGACCATCCAAATACACATAAAAATTATGTGTTATTATTATTTATATACACATTATTATTATCCAAACCACAATATTTACCACAATCTAACCCTAGCCTGCATATTTAAAAAATAACACCAAAGGTGTACCCAAGTGACGCCGGGGGTCCTGACTAAGCTGCTGCATGACAAGTTGGGAGTGAGAATGTCTTGTCATTGATGGCACACAAATGCAATACACCGTGATAGTGAGGAAGTAATTAGATGTTGCCATTATCTTCAGCCAAGATGTGCACAATCCATTGATTCTGCTCCCAGTTACTCTCTTTCTCTCTCTCTCTTTGTTACCGCCAGGCTTTAGTTGCCCAACAATGGCTTAAATTAGATCACTGTCCTGTGTTTTGCCCTGATGATTAGCTCATAAGCCACTGCAGGCACCCATGATCACTGGAGCATGAGTGGAACAAGATACAGCTAGACTAGACTGGTTGTCATGCACAAGTCTTCCAAAAGCCATGTGTTCCAACGTGTAAAATCCCTATGTGAGAGCCAGAAACATAACCCAGGGGCAACACACATTCAGCCACCAAGGAAACAGAAACTACATAACTACTTATTTAGGTCATCTTCTACTGGAGTCATGAAGAAGGAGAAATCTTGTTGTTCACCAAGTGCTCTGGAAGAACACAAATCAGAATCAACTTTTTGTGGCTGAATGTTGAATTTGTTGACCGTAGCTCTCAATATATTTTTCACATCGTTAAGAGACAAATGCACAGGAAGATATAAGACTTCATTGATAAGCAGGAAGATACATTCTTATATTAGCAACACATGATACAACTGAGTGAGTTTGTAAATGTGACAGATGGAGCAAGGTGGATTAACAGCAACCAAGATAGTCACAGGTAGTATGAGGAGAAGAGTAATTTAATGGCCTCATATTTCCCGTTTTTCATATTCCATGGTCATCTAACACCAGCAGTAGTTATGGCAGTATGTCCAGCAGGGGGAGTGTAGAATGCACATAATTGCACAGGGGACAGCGGCCAACGTCTTTCATCAGGCAAGTGTGTCATTCCTTCACCCTCTCCTGTAAACTCAGGAGGACATTTTTAAGTAACATGTAGGACTTATGCCTCTGTCCCGTTTTTTTCATATGCTACTCTGAGATATTTGAGAGCAGGCCATGCAGCAAGTTACCATAGTGATACCAGAAAAACGTCAAGCCCAATAATAGCTGTAAACATGTTACAAGCATGTAGGCTATGCTATGCATTAGTAAGTTAAAGGGCCATAAAGTTTATATCCCTAAAAGGCAATTGTGAGTCTGTCCTCTCTTCATCTCATTCACCTCCCAGTACTTTTTCACTGGCCCCTCCTTCCTCTCCCCTGCCTGCCACTCCCCCCAATCAGCTCAACTCTCCACACCTGTTGCACTCAGCTGCCTCTGATCACCAATTAACCCAGTATATAGACTCTCCTTAACATTCACTCTCTGACAGATTGGTCTCAGCTCTCATGCAAAATGCTCCAGCAATTTCTGGACTGCCTGTCCCGTCGTCTTCCTGGATATCGCCTCAGCCTTTTGACCACGACCTTTGTCTAGTGATGGGCAAATGAAGCCCCGTGAATCACTGAGGCTTTCCAGCCCATTGCTTCACCAAAAGGTTCACTCATCGAGGCCTCAATGAAACAGTGAATACTGCCATCTGCTGGACAAATTAAATTACAGTCAATGCCATTGTACCACGACTTGAGCTGAAATGTATGATTTACTTATGTGTGCAGAAACAATAAACAATGGATATTTCTATAGTATGATCATGTGTAAGTATGTGGACAACAACACAGACATGGAGCTCTGTTCTTAATTAAAATACCAATGACAACATTTCAAGAGTTTGTATTTTTATTCAAAAACACTAGTTTTTCCAATGTTTTTGGATTCAGGCGGTTCCTTTTTTTGGACAACACTTCTCCAGCCTTCGAAAAAACCCTCTCACATGGCACTGAAGACGCTGGCGAACATAACCAGGTTACTGCCAGTTTGTAAAGGTGTGGATACATGGCTTTATGTCCATGCCAATATACCAGTGGATCCTCATCCCTTGAAATATTCATCTCTGCCAAGTAACGATCCACTTCAATCACGGCATCTGCCACCACACTTGAGCTGCTCCCGCTGCTGTTTATGGCGTCATCCAACAGCCGCCAAAGTTCACCTAATAACAAAAAAGGGGGGTGGGGTGTCATGCACAATACCACTGTCATAATCAAGGATACAGATGGGGTTACTTACTATTGCCACCAGATTGAGCCACGCGAGTGTTTTGCAGCTGGTCTGGGGGGGCAGATGAGGCTTCATGCCTTATCACATTTGCACACTCATTTTTCAGCCGGTTCACTGCTTCTTGTCTCCTGGTTGCATTTTCGAATCCTAATTTTTTAAATCTTGGATCCAATAAAGTTGGCATTGTCAGGCCACCTGCTGACTCCAAAGAACTCATGTGGTCCCTCAGACGTCGAACAAGGTTGTCCCCCAGCTGCCTCGCAATGGTGGATGCATTCATTGTGTGCATCTTGTTTGTAATTGCATGATGCAACATCTTCATGAGAGGTATCACTTTTGAGGAGGATACCCTCTTCTCAGCAGAAACCTCAACTGTTGCTTGGTGGAATGGGGCGAGTACACTCAGAGTGTTGTTCACAGAGTCATACTCAGCTGCTGTAAGGGGGGTAATGTCTGTTTTCAGTGAGGCCAGGGCTGCCCCCACTGGCTCTCTTAGCTCATACAGCCGCTGCAACATAAGGAATGTGCTGTTCCAACGAGTGTCTACCTCTATTATCATTTTGTAGGGCTGCCTTCCCATCTGCTCCTGCACTTGGACCAGTCACTCTTTCGCAGTAGTGCTTGTGCGGAAGAGGGTCACCAACCTCCTACATTTCTGCCTTAATTCATTTAGTCCTTCCACATCATCGAAGGACTTGCGAACAATAAGGTTTATTGTGTGAGCAATGCATATTGCATGCCTCACATTTAGCTGTCTCACACAAGCGTTCATGTTTGATGCGCCATCAGTGACAAGACACTTCACCTTATCTCTGATGCCCCACTCCTCCATGAGCTGTACATGCCCCGCTGCAAGGTTTTCTGCTGTATGGGCCTTTGGAAAATGTTGCACCCCAAGCAGAGTAGTGCAGAGCTGGTCTTCATCGTCAATGAAATGGCACGTCACTGCCAGGTAGGCGTCCATATTGATGGACGTCCACATGTCAGACGTGAGACTGACAGCCACAGCCTTCTGGACCTGCTCTCTGGCCTTCTCCTTGGCCTCCTGATATTTTATATCCACCATTGCTTTCAGAGCCTGAGGGTGAAAAGAAGAGCTGTTATGATGACCAACATAAAAATGACCACATTGGCTCTGTTCACACACCTTTCTACTGGGGCGAATATAGTTGGGATCCATTAGGTGCATGAGCTCCCTGAAGCCCACATCCTCCACAACGGAGAACGGCTGGGAGTCCTTGATGATCATGTTGACCACAGCCTCATCCACCATTGCTTTTCTGGAACCTGTAACAGTTATCAATTAACAGTGATGCTGGTGTGTTGTAGGAGCTGAACACGAGATTTTGACAACATGCAAAAAAATATCTGATGGTACTTTGGCTTGTATCCGGCCTGTTGGCAGGCTGGGCATGCTCATGCAGTGCTCTGTAATGGCGAAGCATGGAGGAAGTGTTGTTGCTGTATGTTAGCTGTTTATCACACAGCAAGCACCTCACCTTTAAGGAAGTCATACATATTAGGACTGATAGTTCAGTGTATAGCGAGTATACAATATTCACTATTTTATGTATATCATTACACATACAAACCTTATTATGATCAGTCAACTCAAAATACTCCCATACAGGTGAGGACTTCCTCTTTCTTGCTGGCTCCATCTTTGTGAAAAGGAATTTGTGGCAAAACAAACAAAAATGGAACTGGCAGGAATGTTAATGCTCCTACAGTGCTTTGTAGTAAAATCACGCTTAACATATACATGCGCCATCACATGAATAAATCATTCCCCAACACCAGTGTTTATTTTTTCAACTCATTTTATTAATGATACACAAAACAGTTGTACATATTTCACTTAAACATGTTATCTTTAAGAATGAGTAACACAACACTGCTGTCAAACTGTGGCTTCCCAGTGACGTCTTTACATACATGAGTCAAAGTAGAGTGTATGTGAATGAAGAAAGTGACAGAAGGTGCACATATATACTCAGGAGTGACATTTACAAACATAATAACTGACATACACACAAACAAACACAAACCAGTGTAAAAGGAAAGAAAAATATATATCTCACATCAAAGCCCTACAGTGGGGGAAATGATCTACACTACTCCTTCTACTTCTCCTACTCTCCTGCTACTGCTACTCTTATTCTGACAAACTCTCTCCAACTCTCTCCAACTCTCTCTAACTCTCTCTAACTCTCGCCAACTCTCTCCAACTCTCACTTACTCTCTCCAACTCTTCTCACCATAAACGCCTACAACACCCACAGCGTGCCTCGAGGTTTGAAGCGTTTTATTGGGAAGTGATACGGTGAACGAACCAATGACGTGATCTGTCCAAACCGAGGCCTCGTTTGTCATCGGTTACGTCATTTTCCGGAAGCGATACAGGCCTCGAAGCGCGGCTTCATTTGACACGCCCACTTTTACTCGAGACAAGCCTCAAATGCCTCAGTTCATTTGTCCCATCACTACCTTTGTCCAGTCCCTCCTGGTTTCCGGCTGCCTCTCTCCTGAGCTGTTTGGTGAGTCCCTGCAACGGCTCCTCAACTCCCCGCCTGGCCTTGACTCTCCTCTCGCCTGTCCCTCTTTGTTGAATAAAGTTCATTATCAACTGAACCTGCCTGATTCTGTGCTGCATTTTGGTCCACGACTTTACCCGTCAGCGCAATAATGATGATGCTAGTTGTGTGGTTCTGTCTCTCTGCCAGTCATAATATACATTATCTCAAGAAACGTGTTTCGCACAAATGCTCCCTTTTCAGGGCATTTACATTAACACTTCTGCATATTGGCTTAATCAGTGCCTTAGCCTTTGCTGAGACATACATATGGTCTGTCTGTGCTATTGGGAAGTAGAAATCCTACCCATATAGCCATCCATCAGTTTGAGACAGAAGAATAAAGCAAGAGAAGTAGAGTTCCAAGCCGCCCTGAGGGATCAGTATAAATAAAGCCAATTAAAGTCTGATCCTTTCTGTCCAACCCCCACCATATCGACTTCCTGGTTGATCCAATGCTGAAGTGCCAAAAACTGCAGTTCTCAGAGTGTCAAATGTTTCAAAATAGAGCAGTTTCTCATTGACTCCCATGCTAAACATGCTGTTTTCACAGCATAATTAAACCTATTTAAGGCCTGGTACAAAAAAATATTCTAATCTGTATGTTCAGGTCATATCTCCATGACAACGCAGGAGTCCAGGCTAGTTTTTATTTTATTGGAGGTTTAAGTTTATAAATACATAGGGGGGCAGCTTCTTGAGTGACAGCTAGCCTCTGGCCCTCCCAACGTCACATACATGCACTTTTTTGGTAAGAGGAAATTAGTCAGTCTGACAAGATGGTGACTCCTATAGGCGAGGACGATTGGCTCAAGTTGAGAGAACAGACCTTGACAAAGAGGCTATGTCCATTTTTGTTTTACAGTTTGTTTCTGTCCTGTACTCTTCTGTGTTTTGCCCACCTCAGCCTGCTAGTGTTGCAATTCTACTCTTTCTTTTTTTTAAATAATGAAATTTCACAAAAATAAAACAGATCAATACTGCAGAAAGTAGTGAAATACAATACCAACCAACAAGGAAAAAAGAGAGGGTAGGGGATTAAAAGAAACAAAGAGATGCCTTTTGTCATGACACAACAATAGAAAGATAGATTATATGTACACCCTATTCCTAGCACAGAATTTTTTACCTGCAAATTATTCATTGGGTGAATTGTAGAAGCCTTTGGAGCCTTCCAGTTGAATGTGTCATTTTCTCTTTGAACTAGGTCACTTAAATCATTGGGCAAGTTATTTATAAGTGGCTGCCATACATGAAGCTGCTCATTTCCTTTTATTTTGGCATTGAGTCTTTCCATGGGAAGTACTTGTACTTATATCTCTATACTATTGCGTTACAGATGGGTTTTTTCATGGATCCAATTTTAATAGTAATCACCTTCTTCCTAGGAAAAGAAGTTGACTTGGTATCATAGATCTTCAAAAGTCAAAAACTCCTGCCTTGGATGGCAGCCCCAATAAAAACTGCCCCTGAATTACATTTCAGAATTGTACTTAAGTCATTTGCTATTCATGACCAGAACTTAGAGATTTTAGAACAGTCCAAAAAACAATGCATCTAAGTACCAGCTGAGATTTTCTTCTCTCTTT
Source organism: Echiichthys vipera (assembly GCF_963691815.1). Taxonomy (NCBI): domain Eukaryota; kingdom Metazoa; phylum Chordata; class Actinopteri; order Perciformes; family Trachinidae; genus Echiichthys; species Echiichthys vipera. The sequence goes on from NC_139835.1 coordinate 3,638,921, forward strand.
TAAGACACCGTTGCAAGTAGTCCAATCAGGTGCAGCCAACTTGGTTGTAGGAGGGTGTAGCCTGTATTCTTTGTCAGTGAAGAGAAATTGATTAACTGCTAGTGACACGCCCATCAAGTGGACACACACCATAAGGAAATAACCTAAGTCACACTCATTGCTTCCTCAGCTAACGAACGTGAACTCCTTTTTCAGGTAAAGGTCTGCAAGAAGAGCGAGAAAGTGGGGGGTAAAATGCCCCACACTCAGTATTGTTTATTTAAATTAGAAAAAAAAAAGAATTCACATGTCATGGCATCGTTAAGGATTTTGGGTGCCGGGCCGATTTTTATTTTTTATTTTTTTTTTGGGGGGGGGGGGGCATTTTACTGTTTGCAGCCCTTGTTGTTGCCTTCTTAATTGCAAAGAGAAAAGTAATGACCAGGAAAAGAGATGCCAGTCGGGCTGTTAAGGTAAATCAGAAGTTCAATTCAATTAAAACATTTTTATAGTGCCAAATCATAACAAAAGTTATCTCAGGGCACTTTACAGACTAGGTATAGACCACTCTCTATGACCTATTTCTGATTTACATAGACCCCACAAATCCTTCGTAGAGTACAGTGGAAACGAAAACCTTCCCTATTACAGGCAGGAACGTCAGACAGACCCAGCTCTATGGAGGACGGCCATCTGTCTTGACTGGTTGGGGAGGAAGAAAAGGAGAGAGAAAGAGAGAAAAGATGGACAGATGGACAGAGAGAGACAAAGACAGACAGACAGACACACTTCCAGAGATGCAAGCAACCAAAAAAACAGTAACTATAATAAAATATATAGTAATGTGAATATGTTTCATATGTTATGGCAGTTAATACAGCAGTATAGTAGAAACAAGCACAGCTAAGGTTATAGATTATAATAGTAGCAGGAAGAATCATGCAGGACCACGGCAGCAGGCACCACCACGATCAACAGAGACCTGCGAGATGACAAAGCACAAACAACTCCGGGGAAGAAGTGAATTAGTAACATGCATTGATGAGACATGAATGATACAGAAAGAGAGGAGAGAAGCTCAGAAGATCAGGAACAGGATTATCCCCTGGCAGACTAGGCCTATAGCAGCATCAATAAACAGCACAAAATCATTTAAAAAATAACATTGTTAAGGGATTGTAAGCCCTAGCTGTAAGCTTTATCAAAGAGGAAAGTTTTGAGTTTACTCTTAAATATGGGGACAGTGTCTGTCTTCCGAATAACACTTGGGAGTTGGTTCCACAGGAGAGGAGCTTGGTAGCTGAAGGCTCTGCCTCCCATTCTACTTTTGGAGACTCAAGGAACGACAAGTAGCCCTGCATTCTCAGAGCGCAGCGATCTAGTTGGGTAATACAGTACTATGAGCTCTTTAAGATCCGACGGAGCCTGACCAATAAGAGCTTTGTAGGTAAGGAGAAAGATTTTAAATTCTATTCTGGATTTTTTAGGTAGCCAGTGCAAAGAAGCTAATACGGGAGAAATATGTCCTCTTCGATTTGTTTTAGTTAGTACACGAGCTGCAGCATTTTGGACCAACTTGAGACTCTTAACAGACTTATTGGAGCAGCCCGATAATAAGGAGTTGCAGTAGTCAAACTTAGAAGTAACAAATGCATGGACTAGTTTTTCTGCATCTTTCTGAGACAAAATGTTCCTAATTTTTGCAATATTACGCAGGTGAAAATATGCATTCCATGTCGTTAGTTTTATTTGAGAATCGAAGGACATATCCTGATCAAAAATAACACCCAGATTCCTTACTGTGGTGCTGGAGGACAACACAACATCATCCAGAGTAACAATATCTTTAGCTATTTAGTTTTGGAGGCCTTCGGGGCCAAGTACAATGACTTCAGTTTTATCTGAGTTTAACATCAGAAAATTGCAGGTCATCCAGCTTTTTATTTCCTTAATGCACATTTGAAGTTTAGCTAACTGATCGGTTTCTTCTGGTTTGATCAACAAATATAATTGTGTATCATCAGCATAACAATAAAAATTTATGTAGTGCTTCCTTATATTTCCTAAGGGAAGCATAAGGTGAATAGAATCGGTCCAAGGACAGAACCCTGTGGAGTTCAGTGACTAACTTCAGTGTGCATGGAGGATTTGTCGTTAACATGTACAAACTGAGATCTATCTGATAAATATGACTTAAACCAGCTTAACGCAGTTCCCTTAATGCCAATTAGATGCTCCAGTCTCTGTAGCAGGATGCGATGGTCAATAGTGTCGAAGGCAGCACTTGGAGCTAGTAAAACAGGTACATAGTCTTTCGTCTGAAGCTATTAGAAGGTCGTTAGTCATTTTCACCAGTGCTGTCTCAGTGCTATGATTGATTCTAAATCCTGACTGGAAGTCCTCAAATAACTCATTTGTAGGAGGGTAAGCCTACATTTATTATGGCTAGAATATATTAGTAGCCGAATTAAATATGAATAACTCGACTCGTTAAAATTTAGGATTTATTTTACCTCAAGGTAGGGAACCACACCAAAATAAGACAGGATGTTTATTAAACTTTGTAGAAGGTTTAATTCTTGTTAGTAATTTAAAGTAAATGAGTATTTAAATTTTATCAGTCTCATCTTGAACGCGTTAGTTCGTACCACAGCCTTATCAGGGACCAACACTTTCTGTACAGAATGGAAGACTCTCACAACGACGCAAAGTTATAAACATTTATTTGACTACCTAGCAAGGAGAATACAGGATAGTACAAAACTGAATAGAGAAGTGAAAAAGGGTTAAATGTGGATATAAAAAGTTGAGGACCAGAGTGATTCAGACCTACGGGGCTGGTTTATAATATTACTGGCGGACTTAAACTGGCTCTAATTAGCCGGCCAATGAAACTCGGATCAGACTTTAATTAACACCACGCTTTCAACCAGGAGTTGTATTAAAAAGCCAACCTTACTTTGCCGTTGATATTACAGTCACCCGGGAGTCTTACAGTACCGATGCAGGTTCAGTAGGTCCGAGTCCCGGTGTTTGGCGGACCTGAGTTCTGGTCTGTAGACTGGGTCAGCTGCGCAGTTGGATCGGCGGGGCTTGTCTGCTCCCGTCCCGTCCCGGCTTGGATTCAGCTCTTCAGGTGGCTGCAGCTCTGCACATGGCTTGCCTCTGGAGGTTGTTTGTGGGTTGACAAAAATTCTGACCGGTTCTGAACTAGAGTTTGATGCAATTTGTCGGCCGGACAAAAAGACAAAGACAGCACCAGGGGTTTTACTATACTTATAAAAGATGAAAACGTGGCGTAGAAAACTTATGAAGTTGTGCGATAAAATAGATTAAAACGAAAATATTTTAACAAGAAAACAAATATAAAGTAACGTCTCCTGCGAGTTTTGGATAACAAAGTTGAACAAAAGAAACCAAAATGCAGGAAGCACAGGAGGGGAAGAAGAGGGGAAGAGAGGAGAGAGATGCAGTAAAAAAGCAGAGTGAAGTAAAGGTGAAGTGAGAGACAGAACTGTCCCCTCCTTATCTACAGAGGAGCAAGAAGGGGGGGTCTTGGCCGACCCCAACCCTGTGGTTTTGAGCGAATGAAGTGCTTTATATGCCGAAATTCTTACAGGGAAGATTAAACTATCTCTGGTTGATTTTCAGTTAATAATCTTTCTGATATCCAATGTAACCAAATCTTTAGGCAGACAGTTTTAACAGATACCCTACTGAGTGACGGGAAGTATTTGGCAAAACACAGAATATTTCAGGAATTAGACAGAGACTTTGCACTTCTGAAACTACATAAACATAATCGCCACAAGATACAAATAATGCATATACTGTTACACATTTGTTGCACAGTCGCAATGAAACATCGAACTTTAACTGTCTTTCAAACTTTCAAATAAAGTCCTGTTGTTTCGTCCTTATCACTGAAAGTCCCTCTGTCTCCAAACAGAGACCAACCCTCCAGTTCGAATTGCGGTCAGATTTTACGTTGATTTAGGATAAAAGGATCCTTCATCCCTAAGTTCTGGGTTTTAATTACCGTATATTCGCGACTATAAGGCGCATATAAACGTCTTTTTTTTTTCCTCAAAATGTGCGGCGCGCCCTATAGTGCGGTGCGCCCTATGTGTGTTACTGCGGACGTTGTTGAGACCACCGTGAGAACGTTCAAGGGGGATAGTGGGCGTGGATTGTGTATAAAAGAACAGGTATGTGCTTTATGCAGAACATTGTTGTCTTAACAACCCTGAGAATGGCAAAGAGACACGCCTATGAAGCACAGTTTAAACTGAAGGCTATCAGCTACGCAGAGGAACATGGAAATCGAGCAGCAGCGAGAGAATTCAAGATTAATGAATCGATGGTTCGCAAGTGGAGGAAGATGGAAAACGAACTCCGACAGGTGAAGAAGACGCTGCTGAGTTTCCGCGGACATAAGGCGAGGTGGCCCGAGTTGGAGGAAAGACTCGAGCGGTGGATCATTGAGCAAAGAACGAGTGGGGCGAGCGTTTCGACGGTCACTGTTCGACTAAAAGCAGTAACGCTAGCAGAAGAAATGAAAATTGAACATTTTCAAGTAGGTCCGTCGTGGTGCTTTCGTTTTATGAAACGGTGCCATTTTTCCATCCGGACCAGGACTACAGTAGCGCAGCAACGTCCGGCGGATTATAATGAAAAGCTGGCGAGCTTCCACTCCTTCTGCAGCAAACACATCGCCGACAAAAGCATCCAGACAAGCCACATCACCAACATGGACGAGGTGCCGCTCACTTTCGACATCCCGGTGAGTCACACGGTGGAGAAGAAGGGGACAAGAACGGTAGCGATACGCACAACGGGGTATGAAAAAGCTTCGTTTACTGTTGTGCTTGGCTGCCACGCAAATGGACAGAAACTGCCGCCTATGGTGATTTTTAAGAGGAAGACTTTGCCTAAAGAGACTTTTCCAGCTGGAGTCGTTATTAAGGCAAATGAAAAGGGCTGGATGGATGAGGAGATGATGAAAGAGTGGCTGAGGGAGGTGTATGTAAGGAGACCAGGTGTTTTTTTCCGCGCATCACCATCGCTGTTAATCTGTGACTCCATGCGTGCCCATCTCACAGCCGATGTGAAAAACAAGGTGAAACAAATGAACGCTGTGCTTGCTGTTATTCCGGGAGGTCTGACAAAGGAACTTCAACCGCTCGACATCGGTGTGAACCGGCCGTTTAAAGTAAGGCTGCGAGCGGCGTGGGAGCGATGGATGACCGACGGAGACCACAGTTTCACGAAAAGTGGAAGGCAGCGCCGGGCAAGTTACGCCACAGTTTGCGGATGGATTGTAGATGCTTGGGCTAACGTGTCTGCTGGCACTGTTGTTCGAGCTTTCGCAAAAGCCGGCATCATTTCCGAGGAGCCGCACGGCAAGGAAAGTGACTCTGACAGCGAAGAAGGGGAAACTGGCATGTCTGATTTAGTGCAGCTGTTTAATTCAGAAACAGAGGATGATGACTTTGATGGCTTTGATTAAATACTTTGTAATAAATACATGTAATAAATACATGAAATACATACTCAGTTTTGCTCCCACTCTATTTTTAAATACGCAGTAGAGGTATTTAAACGTAGTAGAGAATATGTACCGGTATATAAAACCTGCGCCCTATAATCCGGTGCGCCGTATGTGTGTGTTAAATACAGTAATGGCACACATAACTGAGACTGCGCCTTTTAGTACGGTGCGCCGTATGGTCGTGAAAATACGGTACCCTAGGAGGGTTTGAGGTTGTAAAAAACACCTTATCTCATATTGAACCAAGTATAAACACGTCTTATCTCCCGCTACCTTCCTGTGACGCTGAGCAGAAAAGCAGACACAGAGGACTCACATGGAGCACTTCCTATCAGGTCCTAGACATTAATATGTAAAAAGTCACACTGCTGATTGTCGACTAATTTCTCAAGGATCTTAGAGAGAAAAGGAAGGTTAGATATAGGTCTATAGTTGGCTAGAACCTCTGGATCAAGACTGGGCTTTTTAAGAAGAGGTTAAATTGCAGCTACTTTAAAAGACTGTGGTACATAACCTGCTGATAAAGAGATGTTAATCATAACTTATACAGGAGTGCTAACTAAAGGTAACACTTCTTTAAGTAACCTGGTTGGAATGGAGTCTAGGAGACAAGTAGAAGGCTTTGATGCTGAAATAGTAGAGGTTAATTTGATAAGGTTAACTGTAGGAAAGCAGTCCAAGAATATATCAGGTCATACAGTTGTTTCTGAGGTTCCTGGGTTTGAAGAAAAATTGGTGCCAAGTGAGTTGATTTTGTCTCTAATAGTTATTCAAGATTCAAGATTCAAGATTCAAGAAGCTTTATTTATCCCGAGGGAAATTATTGTGCAACAGTTTCGATACAAAGGCGGAAAAGGATCAGAGTAACAATAAGCATAAACATAAATCAAATCAAATCAAAATAAAGCTAACGTCAGATAAATCAAGCAATGAACCAAGTGTGACAGAGTGCAACAGACGTCGTGGTTAAGCGTAGGTATATACAATATACAACAATACGCAGCGTGCAGTTTAGCAGCAGATTGAAATAAAATAAGTACAAACTAAATAAGTGAGAAGGAGCGATAAGTTATAAGTGTTAAAAATGTTAAAAATGTAGCAGCATGTCCTACAGAACAAAGTGACAGTATGGCACAGTGGAGTGTAGCAGCATTTCGTACTTAAGTCAGTTACAGTAAACCACAGTGAAATGTAGCAGCATGTCCTAAAGCACAGTAAGTGTATCAGCAGATAGTTACAGTAAACCATTAATAAATAAATAAAGTGATGTAGTGGTGATATAAAGTGACAGTGTCGTATAGCAGCATTACTTACTGAAGTAAGTGACAGTACAACTGAATAAAGTACAACTGAATAAAGTGATGCAGTGATGGTATATAGTGACAAAGTGACATTTTCAGGATACAGTGTCTCCACTGTTCCTTACCTGACTGGGGGGAGATGAATTATAAAGTTTGATGGCCGCCGGAAGAAAAGACTTCCTCCGGCGTTCAGTATTACACCGGGGGAGAATGAGTCTATGGCTGAATGTGCTTCTGCTGGAGGTCAGCAGCTGGTGGAGAGGGTGGGAGTTATTGTCCAGGATGCTGTGCAGTTTAGACAGCATCCTCCTCTCAGACACCGCCACCAAAGAGTCCAGTGTGACCCCCAGGACGGAGCCAGCCTTCCTTATAATTTTGTCATTAAAGAAGGTCATGAAGTCGTTACTACTGAGGGTTATAGGTATACATGGCTCAATAGAGGTGTGGCTCCCTGTCAGCCTGGCTACAGTGCTGAAAAGAAATCTAGGATTGTTCTTATTCTCCTCTATTAAAGATGATTAATAGGCTGCTCTGACATTACTTTCATGCCAAACTAAGCGAGATTCCTCCAATTAAGTAGAGCGCCATTTACTTTCCAATTTTCGCGTTACTTGTTTTAATCCACGGGTTTGTGAGTTATACCACGGAGCTAGCTTCCTCTGTTTCATTATCTTCTTTTTTAAAGGAGCAACAGAGTCAAATGTTGTTTGAAATGAGCCTGCAACACTGTCAACAAGGTGATCAATTTCAGAGAAACTAACGTTAGTGCAGGAATCTTGAATATTAGGATAAGGCATTAAAGTAAATGCAGATGGAATTGCTTCCTTAAATTTAGTTACAGCACTATCAGATAAACATCTAGTGTAGAAACTTTTGCCCAGAGGTGAGTAGTCCTGTAATACGAATTCAAAAGTTATTAAATAATGGTCTGATAAAAAAGGATTCTGTTGAAAGACTATTAAGTCATTGATTTCCACACCATAAGCCAAAACAAGGTTGAGGGTGTGATTAAAACAGTGAGTAGGTTTATGTTCACTCTGACTAAAACCAATCGAATCTAATAGAGAGAGAAACACAATACTAAGGCTATTATTTTCAACGTCCACGTGAATATTAAAATGTCCTACAATGATTACTTTATCAGATTTAAGGACCAAGTTTGACAGAAACTCTGAGAATTCAGACAGAAACTCAGAGTACGGACCAGGAGCACGGTACACTATAACAAGTAGAATTGGCTGCACAGTTTCCTAGGTTGAATGTGAAAGACAAAGAACAAGACTTTCAAATGAATTATAATTTAGTTTAGGTTTAGAGCTGATTAATAGGCCTAAGTCATAAATAGCTGCAACGCCTCGACCACTACCTTGAGGAATATGAGTATTAATATGACTGGGAGAAGTGGATTCATCAAGGCTAACATATTCTTCATGACACAACCAGGTTTCAGTCAGACAGAGTAAATCGATATGGTTATCTGATATCAGATCATTTACTAATCCAGCTTTAGATGACAGAGGTCTGATGTTTAAAAGTCCACATTTTATTTTCTGATTTTGTGGCATTATTATTTGGTGTTGATTTGTATCAAGTTTTTCTATATAGCTCCTGTTCTGTTCATTTTTGATTTGGTTAATTTAGATGATCGTGGGGCACACAGTGTTTGTATACTATACTGAGCTGGAAAATGCTCCACGGGGAGCACAGAGAGGTGTGTGTGGACTGCCACTCTGCTTCCTGATCCCAACACTGGGTTGGCATGGTTTTAGACTGCTAACAACTGTGTCCAGGTTCTTAGATATAAGAGCGGCACCCTCCAAAGTAGGATGAATACCATCTAGTGTTGTTTTTGGCGGCCTGTTTTACTTTTAGTCTAGTCTAGTTCTAGTCGACTAAAAGTCTGAGCATTTTAGTCTAGTTCTAGTCGACTAAAAGTCTGAGCATTTTAGTCTAGTTTTAGTCGACCAAAAGTCTGAGAGTTTTAGTCTAGTTTTAGTCGACTAAAAGTCTGAGAGTTTTAGTCTAGTTTTAGTCGACTAAAAGTCTGAGAGTTTTAGTCTAGTTTTAGTCGACTAAAAGTCTGAGAGTTTGTCTAGTTTTAGTCGACTAAAAGTCTGAGAGTTTTAGTCTAGTTTTAGTCGACTAAAAGTCTGAGAGTTTTAGTCTAGTTTTAGTCAAAGAAAATTGTATATTAGTCTCTTTTTAGTAATGCAATTATATTTATTCAATATAATAAAAGTAGTAGTCTAGTAGTATTGACGAAACCAACATTTTCTTTTAGCCAAACCCATTTCACAATTCAAACAATCTTATGATTATAATATTGTTTTCTTATAGACTCAAGAATACATCCATTCCAGACACAGTAGACGCTCTGATTTGAATTTACAACATATTTATTTTACCAACCAAGAGGTACACACACATAAATTTAAATAAAATAAAATAAATACACAAGCATCACATGACAATTCCAGAAAAAAATGAATACATTCAATTTTCAAAAGAGAAACAAGGTGCTTGAAAAAAGTGCAAATTAAATGTGTGTGTCTGACTTGTATTGCTTGTAAACTGGATGGGAAGCATTGGCTGCATACAGTGAAATTTGTTGACAGAAAAGCAAAAACAGACTTTACTGAATTATGCCAACTACTGACCCAAAAAAACAGCAGTCTCAACAGCTGCTACATAAACTTTAACCTACTGGATGTTTTATTTTAAGACTGGCTGTCACAAAACACCAACAATTGTCCAATACATATTACTCTGACTATATTCTTTAAAACTAGATAGAGTAGCTCTGATTGCCATAAAACCCACATTTATAAAACTGTAAGCACAGTACACACCTTCAGTTGTTAACACTGTGTGTTGGCCTGCCCTGAACTTAATATGAAAGGTTGCTTATCAAAATGGTGTGTGTGTGTGTATGTGTATGTGTGTGTGTGAGTGTGTGTTTTTTTTTTACAAGCATGCTTCTTGCATGTCTGTTCGGGACAGCATGAACTACTCCTTAGGCTTGTTTACTTTCAGGAAAGTGCTTCTTTCCAAAATGGTTCTAGCCCTGTTCCTGCGGCCACAAGAGAGGTAACCTGTTACACTGAAGACCCTCTCTGTTTCAGTGTTGGAAACACAGTGGAACAACACTGAGTTAACCAATAGTCAATGCCGGATTCCTCAACCTCAACACTAGTAGACTCGGACAGACCCTCTTTATATTTTAAAATCTCCAGCCTAATGTTGGTTGTCTTGGCTGTCTTGGACCTTGGTGGACGACTGGCACTGAAGAACTTAAATCTACACCGTTTTGCAGGGGTTGACTCTGGAGCCTGTGTATCCTCATTTGCGACTTGCTCATCATCACTCAACTGCTCTTCTCATACTGGCACTCTTTGTGGCACAAGATGAGCAATGTAGTCCTCTGCCTTTCTGACAAGATTCTGTAATTCGTTCTCATCATTCTCAAGAAGAGTTTCAGCTACACAAGGGTCCACAAAGCATGCTGCTGCAGGAAGTGGTGAGAAGTTATCAGCTGTTATGTCAAGAAACACACTAAAGCGCCTATCCATGCTGGACAGCATCTTCTGAGCCAGAGTAGCTGCGTCTTTGTAGGTTGTCTCATGTGCAAGCGAGAACTCCGACAGGTGGTTTTTGAGATCCAGGAGTGCTGGAACAACAAGGGAAAGTGATTGAGTGTCACTCTCAAGTGACTTAGTGTGCTCCGCAAATGGCAGAAGAAGGTCTCTCAGCATCCCGATCTTCTGCCACTCGCTTGGCTGCAGGCTATCCCAACCCATGGACTCAGCCACAGCTGTGAGCTGCTCCTTGACTTCAAGACAGCGCGACATCATAGCAAAGCAACTTGACCACCTGTTGGGACAGTCTTTTACCAGAACCAGAGCACACTTCTGCAGTAGCTTCTCTGTGGCGACAGATGACTTCCTAAACTTGTTCACCAAGTGCCTCACTTTTTCCAAAAGCCTTTGGATTGGGGGTTCTTTTTGGACCATATTCACTACAAGCTGTATGGTGTGAACCACGCATGGGGTCCTCTCTATGGCTCCGTAGTTGTATCTACATGGAAATATAAAAAAACAACAAATTTACATATTTTACCATTTTAGCCCTTACATTATTGAAACAAATGAAATATTTCTAATAGTTAACTTCCTATGAACTTATTTAGTTTTTATATATATGAAATTAGATTGTGGCCAGTTTCATAAATGCTTAATGAATTAATAGCATCATCTTTTATCTTTTGACTTTCTATGAAATACTTTTTTTATTCATAAAAAAACAAATTATGACCAGTTTTATAAATGTTGAATGAATTAATAGCATAGTTTCATGCACACTGACCTGTCATCCACCCCTTCCTGATGCTCATCGTCATCATTGGCATTGTCGTGCTCCGCCTCGGAGTCCTCTTCAGAAGTTGTGGCAACCTCTGTATGTGTGTGGCTGTGGAACGAAGCCACCATATTGCTGCCATTGTCAGTAATTGTTGTGAGGACCTTCTCTCTGGGGATTCCCCATTCTGCCATTGACTCCTCCAAAAGTGTATTAATTGACTCTGCTGTGTGAGGGTGAACCATCTCCTTCAGGTTCAGGAGCTTGTGTTGAGCCTTGTTGTCCTCAGGGTTGAAGTAACATGCGCTGACTCCCAGGAAGGATGCTGTAAGCCCCTTTTTTGTCCAAATAATCAACCCTGTAGTTATTCTGCGTGCAGTGGCCAGGTTGTGTTTGATATTTTCTTTCTCTTTTTTGTACATGTTTTCAATCAAGTTTAAAATTTTATGTCTTTTTGGCACTTTGAACTTTTTGTCCATTTTTGCCATCATGGCGATGAACTCCTCATCTTCGACAATTCGTGCTGGGAGTCCTGTGCGGCCTATCCACTGCGCTATCCCCTCCTCTTTGGTTTGTTGCTCTGGGGAGTTGTGGTTGTACATCCTTGTGGCAAAGAAATCCTGAGCACTAGTTGGCTTGTCCATCTTCTTGGGCTGAACTTGCTTCACTGAGGCCTTTTCTGGAATCTAACACAGGAATAGATACAATGTCAGGACAAATGCGGCCCCTGGAAAATCTAACTGTTGTAAATATTAAGTAGCATAAATCCTTGCTATGATTTTTATCTTAGTAAATCAACCTATTGAGTGAGTGACTCGACCGTCCATAAAAAAAAAGTCTAAGCTACATAATGAAAACAGAAGTAGTCTAAGCAATAAATTAAGGAGGCATGTTAATGCAAATATATATTTGTTTCCATGCATGTACAGGTCTAGAATAAATTTAAAGTCATGTTGAAGCCAAATTTAGTTCAGTGTGACTTGCTCTGTGAAAAACAAAACTAGTGAAAGTATTTGGCCAACAAGGGTAAGTTTTATTGCACTTATATAGTGTCAGGTAGGAACTAAAAACACACTTTACACTCTCTCACAAACAAATATACACGTTAGTCACACACACACACTTGTTCTTAGCTCCAGTGGCTAACGCTAAAGCTAGCGTTACACATTAACCGTAGCCTTGTGAGTTGGCATGTCGCATGAGCTTTCTAAAACAGAAAGTACCGTTACGTTAATGTCTTGACTTACCTCAATTTTATTATGGAATGTCTTGAGATGCCTCTTGAGATTTGTGGTGTTTTTGCCTTTGATCTTGTGGCCGCACTTCTCCCCATCTTTTTGTACAACACATTCCGTTTTCTTTTCATCCTCTATGTAACGAAAGTGTGCCCAAATGTCGTTTCTTCTCTTTCTCCCAAAGAAAATCTCGGCCATCGGCCCCTTTCGCAGTGTCAGACTTTGTTTTAATATTTCTTAGTTGCCGTTGACGCTAACGTTCACATTGACCGACAGCAGCGGCATCTTCTGAATCTAAATAATGCCGCGAGTGGGGATTGAGGAAGTGACGTCGCCCAGACGCGAGACACAAGAAACAGAAAAACTTCAAAATAATAATATTAACGTGACTAAAAGAGACGAAACAACGTTGTTTCGTCTCGTTTTCGTCAACGAAAATGAAGAGACATTTTAGCATAGTTTTTATTTTGTAAACCACATTTCGTCTCGTTTTTATTTGTCAACAAAAATGCATTCCATATTTCGTCTTAGTCATCGTCATCGTCACATGCCGAGCATTTTCGTTTTGTCTCGTCTAGTTTTTGTCACGTGATAAAGGTTCATTGACGAAGATATTCCGTCATCATTTTCGTTGACGAAAGCAAAACTAATACCATCTCTCCTAATAAGACCAGGTTTTCCAGAGAAAGACTGCCAATTATCTACGAAGCCCACATTATTTACTGGGCACCATCCAGACAGCCAGTGACGGAATGATGACATGCGGCTATACATGTCATCGCAAGTCAAGTTGGGCAGGGGACCAGAGAAATATTTCACTTGCCAGCCAGCTAAGGGCCTCAATTTGGGGCTGCGTCAAATTATTTTGGTAACCTTTGGTAACCAAAACTGACAATCTGAAAAATCTCGCCTGCTTTGCTCAGTAACATAAATTCTCATCAAATAAATACCTGTCACTGCATGAAAAGTGAGATTTGCGGGAGTGTTCGTCACGGTACATTGCCGTGAAACTCCCAGCAAACTGGAATTTTCTGTCAGCTCCAGATAACTGAAAATTGCCGTTAACTTGCGGTTTAAGGTGAGAAAGTCACATGACTACGGTCGGGGGCTGACACAATATACCCTCTTCTCTGAGAAATCCCCCTTTAGACGTGTTGGCCTCAGCGACGGACCCGGTGTGACTGCCAGACCATCGAGGATTAAACTCAGTTGCAGCTTGGCTTGAGGCGACACTGCTGCAGAGTTCAACCAACGTTACTGAACCTGGTATGTTTCACTTTTCAAATGTTTCGCCTTGTTGCAAACCAACTGTACATTTCTTAGCTGTTTAGTTTAACGTTACCGATCTACTGACTACGTTCGTAACAGCAGCCATTAGTAGCTAGCCAGCTAACGTGATATTGCTAACAATAGCTAATGTTAGCATCCATGCTAACGCTACTTTCTAACACTGCCATTGACTCACTAAAGTAACTACCAAAGTAACTTAACACCTGGCTTCACAAAAAGCTGACACAGTGGACAAGTCGGTGGTTTGTGACTGTTCTCGTTTGTTGTTGTTTACAGAGCTGTCAGCCATCGAAGATAAACCGACCGGGCCCAACAGACTCTGAGCCTGACCTCTGAATTGATCCTGAGATGGGAAACTCTTTTTCTGAACTCTATTTTCTGAACAGTTGATCGGAGTTACTTCAGTCAACTCTGAGTAGGTTGAGCATGAACATTAAAACATCAATGAAGCTCTGATACTACAATTCACCATGACAACAGGTACATTTTTATTTTTTTATTTATAAACTTTATTTAAACTCGGGAATATATTGAGGAGCAACCTCATTTGCCATATAACTGAGATAAAAACAAAACATTAAAAGAAAAGGCAGAGCCTCCATTTTAATCCTGCGGATGTAGAGATATTAATGCATGTACTGTACATGCATACTGGTCACAATTATCTTTTAAAAAATAAATGAGACCAGTTTAAGAAATATAGTTGAAGATTGAAAAAAGAATCCAGAAAAATAATCCTGCTTTATGAAAAAGAACCTGGGAACTACGACCACTGGGCTGCAGCCCACCAACACTGTCTTCATCTCAGCAGGCCAGACTGGGTAAGGTTTCATGTGCTGGGGATAAACTTGTCACAGCAGACACCACGCAAACATTGAGATATTTACATTCACCAGCCACTTCATTAGATGCTCTTGTAGACACTGAGCCAAAACGAAGGACATAAAGTCTGTCTTTGGAGGTCAGAAAAGAAGTAATGCTCAGTGTAAGTACATGCTGTGACAGACTGAGCTCGTCCCACAGTGAGGCGTTTTGTTGTTCATGGTGGTGTTTTTTATTTTTTTTAACTTGTCTCTTTTTCAAGCGGCATGTAAGACCTTGCCAGACCTCGGGCCCAAGCTAAAGCAATGAGAGGTTCAAGCCAAGAGAAGAAAGAGGGTAAGGGCGCACTCACACTGTCCAAATAACCGTGCAAAAGCACGCTACTGTTGTGACTTGGAAAAATTAGGACTCAAATGCAGTCAGGGAATAACAAATGCAGGCTTTATTTCTGACACACAGGGTAACATCTTTAGACAGAGTGATAAATAAACAGACTACAAAACTCTAGACTTGTCAGTTTGGACGAGGGAATTTACAAAGAAAACAAACATGGCAAGAACAGCAAACAAATAAACTGAAAATCGCTCCAGAGGGAGGAAAAGACAACAGGCAATAACTACAATGATCTGAATAACTAATCTATGAAAAGTTACACTAAAGAAAATCACTCACAAGGAGAAGAAAACAAAAGGCTACAAACAAAACCCATGCTGCACAGAGTTAATCAAACTACAACTAAAAAACACTCCAAGGGGAGGAAAAACAAGGGCACTATGAAATTAAACCAGCTACTCAAGCTGACCAAAAAAATCACTCTTCTTCAGAGATGCTCAAGAAAACAGAAATATAAGTGAGACAGGCCTGTGAATATTCTCAATTGTCCAGGTCATCGTTATCCTCAAGCAATTTCAGTCAAAAACAACTGGACTTGGTTATATGTCTAGGAAGACGTTTCACCTCTCATCCAAGAGGCTTCATCAGTTAATGTACGCATCTGACCAGGCTGGGACTGGTCCAACTAACTGGTGTGGAGATCCAGGTATTTAACCTTTCACAAGGCCACACCACATATTTCCAGTCTAATGGCACTTTTTACAGACAGAAACACGGCTGTGCCATGGGTTCACCTGTATCCCCTATTTTGGCAAATCTATACATGGAGGAGGTAGAGGACAAGGCTTTGACTCCTTCAAAGGAGTAACCCCGAGCCATTGGTTCAGTTATATGGACGACACATGGGCTAGAATCAAATCCAAAGAGATGCAAACTTTTACTGAACATATAAACTCTGTGGACAGAAACATCAAGTTCACCAGAGAAGAAGTCAAGGACAATAGTTTTCCTTTCTTAGACTGTGACGTCCAAATGGAGAATGACAGGAGCCTCCACATTGGGGTATACAGAAAACCCACTCACACAGATCAATATCTACTGTTTGACTCTCACCACCCCCTGGAACAGAAGTTTGGAGTTATCAGAACACTGCAACACGGAGCTGATAACGTACCCACCAGCCAATGCAATGAGGAATGCAAAGATCTCTACATTGGAGAAACACAACAACCACTGCATAAAAGCATGGCCCAACACAGGACAGCTAACTCCTCAGGCCTGGACTCCACTGTCCACTTACATCTCAAAGAGAAAGCCCACTCCTTTGATGACAACAATGCCCACATCCTGGACAGAGAGGACAAATGGTTTGAAAGAGGAGTAAAAGAAGCCATCTATGTAAAAGTAGAGAAACCATCGCTAAACAGAGGAGGAGGTCTGAGACACCACTTTACTTTCTCCAATTTACAATGCTGTCCTTTCATCCCTTCAGGAGATTCAACAATCTAACCTCAAAGAACAACTGTTCACAAATGGCCTCCTGTGACTCCAACAACTGTCGTTAAGACTCAATAGAGCACTAGCGAAGTTGAAACCACCTTCCCACCAACGACTGCCACTCTAACGACGGTCGTTGCCACTTGGAGCACAAAGGGTCCCAGTGACATCATCGGCCTTGTGAAAGGTTAAATACCTGGATCTCCACACCAGTTAGTTGGACCAGTCCCAGCCTGGTCAGATGATTACATGAACTGATGAAGCCTCTTGGATGAGAAGTGAAACGTCTTCCTAGACAAATAACCAAGTCCAGTTGTTTTTGACTGAAATTGCTTTGAGGATAAGTGGGACAATACTTAGGGACAAGCCAAGGCTGTGGTAATAGCTGGAAGTTCACAACGAGACAATATACTCTGGCAACAAGATGGGAAGAAGAGGACTAAATACACATGAGGGAGGGAGACACAGGAGACACAATCAGGTAATCACGGAACACAGCAGAACGGTGACACAGGAGGAAGGGCAAGTGACTTGAAGCGAGAGGAAAATTTCTTTTCAAAATAAAACATGAATTTCACAAAAAAACAAGACAGGACACCCCTCACATGTGACAACTTCACGACAGCTTCACAGCACCAGTGTGAATACATCGGTACCACGCCCAGGCACGGTACCCTTGCCGTTATTATTACAACATTATTAATACTAGTAGTAGTATCGTAATTAAAATTATAATCATTATTAAAAATATTAGCAGTAGTATCATAGTTATTGTTATAAAAATGGGAGGGGCAAACGACCACATGTCTCAAAGGTGACTAATGAGTGAGGGATTTGTTGTCCAATCACAGGTGATTTTACTTTTGAGCTGTCTGTGGTTTCATCCAATGGTTGTTTGTGTCATTCAGGCATGCCAGACAAGTGTGGCATTGAAATGCTAAGGGAGTAATCGGGCATTGGAGGGCCTGATAATCTGTATTTTCATGCAGTAGGATCCAGGATCCCAGGATTTTTAACTTGTTTTAGGCCTTGTCCACACGTAAACAGGTATTTTTGTAAATAAGCACTATCAATGCTTTCGGCCTTTTGTCCATAAGCAAACTCCGTTTTAGGTCACTGAAAACTGATTGGATGAATGTGTTCAGAAACTGTTTTCAGTGTTGACGCTTTGTGTAATGTCTGACATGACCAAAAGAAGTGCTGGTTCTAAGTGCAAGCACTCTTACTCTTCCACTATATTGAGGACACAGAGCCATCAATTCACCATTGCAGGTAGGCCTCTGGTGATAGCTTTTATTCAGGCTGGAGGTCAGAGGTTAAGGGACCGCTTTGAAAATGGACTGGCCAGTTTTGAAGTGCAACTTTGAAGTGTTATCCATGCTAGCTTTCCATGGTATTAAATATATAGTTTTCTCCTGCTGTATGTGGATTTTGAAAATCTATATTTACTGATCAGCTCAGTCTGTGTACGTCTGTGTCACTGCAGGATTCACTTGCTGCGCTGGGCGGTCCATGGTCAGGTTCGATGGCCGCTGATGTGCTGATATGTGACAGATCAATCGCTGTGGCTGCGGCTGAGGCTGCTACAGTATCACTGGATGTTGGTTTGTAAAGAAATTTCTAATGTCCATAATTTAAAAAACTAAAAAAAAATCTGGGTCTTGATGTGGTATTGTTGTGCTGCAACAACTTAAGGCATAATAGATAAAAAGAATGGGCTTCACATGATTCCATTATAATTAGGGATGTCCGATAATATCGGCCCACCGATATTATCGGCCGATATTGAGTTAAAAATGTAATATCGGGAATTATCGGTATCGGGTTTTTACAACCGATGTTAGTTCTGTAGGCTTCAGCATTTCCGAGTGTACCTGAATGCAACACGGGCCGTAGGCTTCAGCATTTCCGAGTGTACCTGAATGCAACACGGGCCGTTTACAGGCGCGTGCTTGATGACGTATAACAACAACAACACGCTCACTCATAGGTTGCTAACCGTGGCTAACAAGCTTCAGCTCTCCCGGTGCATGAGATGTCCGTGGTTTGAAAGTATTTCCAAGTGTCACCTCCTAACAGTAAATGTGTCTTCCTTTAATACATCAAATGTGTCTTCCTTTAATACATCAAGTTTGATCACCCAGCTCAAGAAGAATCATGCGGAGTTATACGCTACATCTGTGCAGCAAAGTGATGAAAAGAAGCAACAGCCGACACCGAGAAACAAACTTTTTCTATCGTTCAAGATGCCGGATTCACCAAAACGTGTGGAGTTCCTCGAGCCCCGTTATGTCTGTATAACGCCCAGTCGCAAGTATTTCTCAGACCAGTGTTTACCCGAACTGTACAGCATTGTTTACAGTCACGTCGAGAAGGTAATTTCTGGTGCTGTATCCATTAGATCCAATACAGGTTAGCATGTTGAGCTTGACTGCTAATTTATTGATTGTATTATTTGTCAAGTTACGGCCAGTTACTCAGTCTGGGAAAAGAAAACTAAGTTTATTTACTACTCTGGACTGAAGCTATGCATCTTCCTTGTTGTGATGTTGTCTGTAGTGTGTTTGAGGCAAAATATTCTCTCTAAAAACACAAACAATTAAATGAATGGCACTTTTTTCAATAACTTATTTTGTACAGACTGTGTTTACATTTGAAAAGCCGTGTTGCATCTATGTATGCATCCAGTGGGGCATCACAATAGAATTAGGCATAATGTGTTAATTCCATAATAGGTGATATGTGATGAATTTTGGTGTAAAAAGGCTGCATATGTCGGTATCGGGTGATATTGGTATCGGGTGATATCGGTATCGGGTGATATCGGTATCGGAAATTAAGGGTTGGACAATATCGGATATCGGCAGAAAAGCCAATATCGAGCATCCCTAATTATAATGTTCTAAAGCCTGATACACTCTATCATGGTGTCACCGAATCAGGTGTGTTCTTGCTTGGTGGTAATCAAAACCTGCAGCCACAGTGGCCCTTTACTGGATCAGTTTGACACCCCTGCTTTATACACACTAAAATTAATCTTCAGGTTCCCAGCTTTAGGATAATGCACACCACTTCGATGTGGCATCTACTCATGACCTTCTATCTCCCCCTGAACATCCCCTGCCCCCCACCATCAACACTCTTTAAAACACAGGGCAGAATGCTAAGAGGTTAGAATAAAACACATTTTATGTTGGGAAACAGTGATATACCTGTATGTCTACCTTACACTTGGTCAAATGAAACATGATATATAATGGTGTGCTAGCCTGTGTGGGTGTGAGAGCCCTGTAGAAGCAACACAATGATAGTAATCAATAACAGTCGTGCTAGCAGAGTGACCTGCACACTCTCTCAGACCACTTAGAAATACATCAGCCTACTACTAACATCTCCCCAGCTTGTTATTCCCTCCCTTGGGCTCCATGCAGCAAGGGCCAGCCATATATACTGCATATATATATGCTGTGGGAGGAGTTTGAAGGTGACATACAAAGTCTACAACTCTCCAAAGTGGCTCAAGGTTGAAGCTCACCCCTGAGGGTTCTCACTGAGAGCAGGGAAAAGGACAGAATGACAGCAGTGAAATGAATCGACCCACACCTGAAGTACTACGACAAAGAGGCAAAGAGCTGTGTGCTGGATGCTTTTGTTAGCCAAATTATAGGATAGTCACATATAACCAGACATCCCTTCCATGTTTAACATTATACTGTAGATATCAATTGACCAATTTATAATGCTGTTAATACATTTCGCCTGGTGTTTTAGAGAAGTATGCTTCTGCAAACTTGCACATTTTCTTACTTACTCCAAAACTTACTGTCATAAACAACTATTTCAACACTTGTGTGGGACTGTTAGTGTGTGCTTAAGGTTCCACATAAGGATAAATTCCTTCATTTTGATTAATTCATTCATCTTTTTCATTGAATCTGGAGACGTGCTTTGCCCTGGTGACTCATGAATCTCCCAAATGAAGAGATGAACAAGCCATTAGGTGAGTTATAAATTAAGTCTTGTCAGCTGAGCACTGCTAGAGAGCAACAAACAGCCAGTTTCTGTTAGTAATTATTCACCAAGTTGCAAGTACAATCATTTATCACAACTTGGTCAGTGAGTCCAGCCTCAGCCACCCATGTACGGGGAACAGAGTGGAGGGGACAAAGAGTGCAAGGTGAAGCTTTGCACCATCAATGTGACAGAATCCTGAAGCACATTAAGGTTTGTGTCTTGTCTGCACTTATTTGAAGGGCATTTGGTGCCACTGAGAATCCAAAAGTGCACTTTTTTGTGTCAGTGATGACCATGTTATTCTTGCATTTATCAAACTGTGGTTTACATTCAGTGCATTAACATGTGCATGAATACCCTGTTTATGATTTGGTTATCACAGAGCCCTAAAGTTATGGGTGATTCGCAGTTCTCGCGAGATGTTTCGTCCGGGTTAGAGCACTGCTGGCGTCTGGCTTGTTGACTGCCGCTTCTATCCCTGTCTCCGTCCAACGTTTTTCGTGTCTATCTGTCTCTTCTTTCTTTGCTTCCCTGTCATCCTTGTCATCCTTGTCTCCTGTTGTTTATCGTCTGTATATTTTATGTCCTACTCTGTAAGCGACTTTGGGTCTCTGAAAAGCGCTATATAAAATAAATGAATTATTATTATTATTATTGGAGTATCCCGTTTGAGTTTAATCATGTAAATACCATATCCTCTTTTGAGAGACCTTGATAAGTCCTTATCCTGTTTATAAGGAAACCCAAATATGCTATTCATATTAATCTGCTCTTCTTGCACTAATTGTTTCCTGTGTCCAGCATCATTAACTTCGTAATGAAAGCAAAATGTGAAAAACACATATGAAGACAAAGAAGATAATTCTGTTTAGACATACGCAGATCCATACACACACACACACACACACACACACACACACACACACACACACACACACACACACACACACACACACACACACACTAACAAACACATACCTACATTCAGTACATAGCTACTTATGTTGCAATGTAACTCATTCCGTAACAACAAATCAGTGGATAATTTTTCTCCACAGGCCATGCTTTATGAAGTTGACATTGGAATACCTAACTTTGATTTGAATTATCCTCTGATGTCCCGAGCTTTGCCAGAGACATTACTGGCTTGACATCATTAGCAATGCCAAACAAATAAACCCACAGAATCATGTGCCTCCAGGGAATGCTTTGCTTCACAAACGTCTCAGTTTATCTCCAATATTTAACGTTTCTGTAAATAATCCCTGTCCCCTAGAGTTTCAAATGTTACATTAACGTCAGTATTATTTCTCTCCCAGTAGAGTTTTAGGGAAAATAGCTGGTCAATGAATAATGTGATGAATAGTACATTGACTTGATCATTTGTCTGGGTTCTTAAGTGTTTTTTTGTATTTTCTTTAAAAAAAAACATCCCAATGATTAAACATTGAGGTCAAGTGAAGGTATTAAAGGTGTCTTGATTGACCCTTTGTAGTTCATGCTTTTTTAATGAGACAATGTCCCTTGGTTTATGTGGCATTTCCATCACATCAGTTTTTTACACCATAGCGGTTGGTAGAAAAGCAAATCAATATTCCCCAGCTAATAAACTGTTGTCCCACTGGAAACTTTAAACAGAAATACCTAATACTACTGGACAGGTCTGTGGAGTAAATAATATCAGATGGACGTCAGAAAAATGGGTCCCGTTCACTTCGTTCCTAAATTAAACCGATTTGCAGGTGCCCGCGCAGCCAAATGTTTAAATAACTGCAACTGCTTTGATGACTGTCATATGTCTCTCTCTCTCGTCCCTCCTTTCCTGTATACCTCTACACTATAATCATTCAAATAAAGGAGAAAATGCCAAGAACATGAAAACTCTTAAAAACCTACAGCTTACATCTACGTTGGGTCGCCAAGTTTTGTTTTTTTCCTACTACGTCTTTAAAACAACACAATAAGCGTGTACCAGCGTGACATGAACTGGTTCTTTGCAGCGTTGTTTGGTTCTGGTTATTAATGCAACAAATCATTTAAAGGTACATGGGTCTATGTGTGCAAACATAAAAAGGACAGACAAGAGCAAGTCAAACTCTGCCATGACCAATAGTACGGCAACTGCCAAGCCTGCCGTCATGCTCGACATTCTCTTTAGCTACATGCATTATTATCGAAATGTTATGGCAGCAGGAGACAAACAGATTCACCATTGGTGTGTGTAACACTAATGGAGGATGCATTTCAAAAGCTGTAACAAACACTGTGGTGGCTGTTAAGTAATTCTCACAGGCCTCTGTGGATGTGTAACGAAAAGGACTTTGTTCCCTGGAGCTTGAGATGGGGTAATATGGTACAATGCATCCCCAAAGCAATCCAAGAGGCTTCATAAGTTCATGTACTCAACTGACCAGGCTAGGACTGGTCAGTTGCGTACATGAACTGAGGAAGCCTCTTGGATGAGAGGTGAAACGTCTTACTAGACAAATAACCAAATCCAGTTGCTTTTGACTGAAATTGCTTTGGGGATAACGATGACCTGGACAAATGAGAACATTTACAGGCATGGCACAATGCACTTTAACCGGGATACATGCACTTTAATAATTGCTCAGGCACTTTTTTAAAGCAGATGCTGTTTATTGGATTTGCACAGTTTGCACATTGCATATTAGCACACTTAAATATAGTTTCATGTTTATTTTGTTTATTTGGGGCATGTCAGTTAGATCAGCCATCATCACACATTGTCTTAGTTTAAATCATATTAAATAAAGCACCTCTCGCAGCAGCACTGTTGTTATGTGAGTCACAGTGGTTTTGCCGTCCAGACGTCAACAACACAGGGGGCGTTCTCAAATAATCCCACTCTGAGACCTGGTTACAAAGAAGACCGTTTCAGGCTCTGATAACGCCGGCTGCGTGTGGCTGGTCGGCCTAACTGATACTAAAATTGTGCGTTCACAGGAAAACTGTTCCTCATGTGGATGGGCCCTCAGACCTCCTCCTTCTTTTTAGGGATGGTTTCTCTACTTTTACACAGATGGCTTCTTTTACTCCTCTTTCAAACCACCTGCCATCTCTGTCAAGGATTTGGACATTGCTGTCCTCAAAGGAGAGGGCTTTCTCCTTGATATGTAAGTTGACAGCAGAGTCCAGGCCTGAGGATTTAGCACTCCTGTGTTGGGCCATGCGTCTATGCAGTGGTTGTTGTGTTTATCCAATGCAGAGATCTTTGCATTCCTCTTTGCATTTGACACCATAAACCAGTTTGCTTTTGTGGGTGTGTGGTGTTCTGTCCTTAGGATGTACAAGTCTCTGTCTGAGTGTGTTACTGGGTTTTAAATACACAGGGATGCAGTGTTTGTTAAAGATCCTCCTGAGTTTCTCTGATACCCCAGCCTTATATGGGATGACTATGTTGTTTCTCTTGTTCATTCTTAACCACTTTGGTTTTCTTTCTGGAAGCAGCTGCCGTTTTCACAAAGGTCCAGCTGGGGTAGCCACAAGTTATGAGGGCGCCTCTCAGGTGTTTGTGTTCTTCCCCTTGGGCCTGTGAGCTGGTGGGTACATAATCAAACAAAACAACCACTGCATAGACACATAGCCCAACAAAGGAGAGCTAACTCCTCAGGCCTGGACTCTGCAGCACACTCCTTTGATGACAACCATTTCCACATTCTGAGCCTAGAGGACAGATGGTTTGAAAGAGGAGTAAAAGAAGCCATCTATGTAAAAGTAGAGAAACCATAGCTAAACAGAGGAGGAGGTCTAAGACACCACTTGCTGCCCTTTCATCCCTTCCCAGGAGATCCAACAATCTAACCTCAAAGAACAACTGTTCACAAATGGCCTCCTGTGACTCCAACGACTGTTGTTAAGACTCAATAGAGCACTAAAAACGTAGAAACCTATTTCCCACCAATGACTTTCACTCCAATGACAGTAGTTGGCACTTGGAGCACAAAGGGTTCCAGTGACATCATCGGCGCGTGTGTGTGTGTGTGCTAGTATATAAGGAATTGTGAAGTGTGTGTGAAATGTACTCACCAGTCTCTTTTGTCTCCAGGGTGTTCGGGCAGAAGGTCTCCCCAGGAAAAAGGCATCAAATTTATAGTTCCGGGGCATCCAAGTGGTGATTAGTGATGGTGTTGAAAGATGGGGTATTTTATAATTGTAATGTATTTATTTTTGGGGATAAGGTTTTCTTGTAAATAAATGATTGTGTATACATAGAAGGGAAATTATGGGGATAATGATAAAAGAAAATAAGTTTTTGTCAAAAGAAGAGCATGTCAGTGTGGGGAATGAGCTCTGCCTCATTAGTAAGACACCCTATAAGGTGCCAGTTTGTAATCAGGGGGTTGTTGCTTCATGATGTGGAGAGTGTTTGCCAGGTTGCTGAAGATGAAACAATAGAAGACTTGTCTGTGACACTCGACAATCCTGCCCTGGTATTCTTTTGCTGTACTTTCCAGCCGTAATTGCGGTCTTCCTAACATAATGACTATGTGATGTCGCCACTTGAGGAAGTAAAAGAAGTGGGTAGGTAGCACCAGTGAGACACGGTTTTGCTGTAAAGCTGTAGGGATCGGGCCTCGGCGGAGAGGTAGAGGCTATACTGTCATAATGACATGCTGGTCCCATCCCACAGGAGATGGATCAACTTGTAGTTGGGTCACTCCCACAGAGGACTAGAGGCTGTCTGGGCTTCATATAATCATGGACTGAGGTGTCAGTGTAAACCATAAGAGGACAAGAGACAGTTGTGTTTCCCTTTCCCAGTTCTTTTTCAAACACTGTGCACAAAAAGAAAATAATAGTTATTACTTGTTCCCCATATTTTTATGTCTCCCCTTCACATTCTTCTCAATTCATTTGGAATTCAAATTAATTTCTTTGTCAGGGAGATACCAGATGGCTGGTAGCCGTTTGTTTTTTTGTATCTAAAAAGTGCCCACATCAACATCAATATCAAACCACAACAGTGATACTCTTTGTCATAATGAGAAATCTACAATACAAAGAATGTCAAAGGCATTTAGATTCATCTATTACAGCAAAATGCTTTGAGATACACTGAGGCACCTCACTGGTAAAAAAATAAATCATAAACAGACATACACTTCTATCACTGCAGAAAGCTGAGAAAACTTTGTGAGATAATCCTGATATCTCGATCTCCACTGTATTTTACTCGCAGATCCGTCTGGTAACGTGCCACAGAGAAAAATTTGGAGAAGATTGCCAAGCTGCCGAACCAATCAGTGGATTTAAGTGTGACGAAACGAGAAGCGACTGTTCAGTGTAAACAACATGCAGGCTACCACGGATGAGATGAGCACAGCTATGGAGCAAGCAGCTCACTAACGCTTTTTTCTTTCTGATCCTTCTGTTGAATATGGACCGGGCTCCTGAAATTGGGAAAATATCCTTGTTACATGTTTACTTTCTGGTTGATTTGGCCCTTATGTTGGTGATAGACAGATAGATTATCCAATCAGCAACCAGTATTTTTGCCCATTCCCAAAAGCTCTCCAAACAAGAGCTCCCAGATGGATATGCTGAGTCAGGTTGGAGAAAACCATAAGTAGACAACACGTTTTTTTATGTGGTTGCTTGTTACAGACCTCAAAATCAAAGATACGGTTTGTGTCATTTTAATTACCTAGCTCTACTTAAATTTATTAAAACCACCATTTATGTTTCCAAATATTGATTAATTGATCATATCCCTACACATAAGAACAACAGTTGATCTGTGGTCTTAGATGTAGAAATGTGTAAGTATTACAGTTGGGAATATGTGCCAAAGGGCTGACAAGGGCAAGTTAAAGCAGTGAAAATATTGTGTAGTGTGCACTCAGACCGATATAGATTATCTTATATGAGCCTTTTTTTTAAGTGGCTAAACATGTTTTTGCCTATGATCCTGTCCAGTAGTAGTTCATTGCTTAGCTCCTGTGATGGGACACATGTCTGCTTCTCCAAACTGCGTGGTGCACAGACCATCATCTACTGAAGGTAATACACTGATTATTGATAAGTACCTCAAACAAAACCTAGACCCAGAACCTTAGCCATAGCCACAAACAATATTTTGGTGCCCATCCCTTACCCACGCATGGCCAGCTCATAGACTTAATATAAAATGGACGTAGTCTCTCCGTTGAGGTCCGTTCTCTTAAACTGGATCCCTTGTACTCGCCTACAGGAGTCGCCATCTTGTCAGAGTTTGACTCCTCATTTCCTCTTACCAAAATAGGGCATGTATGTGATGTTCAGTAGAGGGAGATACGTCCATCTGGCTGAGGTGAGGGCCAGAGGCAAACTGTCACTCAAGAGGTCGTGCCCCTAATTATTCATAAACTTTAACCTCCTATAAAATAAAAACTAGCCTAGTACAAAAACATTCCACCCCTTAGTGTCGTCATGGAGATAAGACCTAAACATACAGACTAGAAAGGTTTTTTTGTACCGAACTTAAATAGGTTTAATTATGCTGTGAAAACGTCCTGTTTAACATGGGGGGGGGGGGGGGGGGGGGTGTCAATGAGAAACTGCTCTATTGTGCAAACTGCCCCTAGTGGACACTCAAAGAACTGTAGTTTTGGCACTTTCTTATTGGATAGATAGATAGATAGATAGATAGATAGATAACTTTATTTATCCCCGAGGGGAAATTAGGTCATCGTAGCAGCGGTACAGAGCAATCAGAAGTACTAAAATAAGATAAAATATAAAATACAAAATATGAACAATAAAATAGAATAAAATAGAAGTACAGTATTGCAGATAAAACCCTATATTAAAATGTGCAATGTGGATTTTAATGTGCAAGTGAGATAAGGTGCATGTCAGTGATCACTATGAGTAGTGAGAGTTTATTCCCTGAGCGTTGCTCAGCGTTGTTGTGCAGCGTTGTAAAGTCTGACGGCAGCAGGTAGGAATGATTTCTTGTGCCGTTCCTTAAGGCAGCGGGGTTGAATGAGTCTGCTGCTGAAGCTGCTCTGAAGCTTGTCCAGGGTTTTATGGAGGGGATGGGAGACATTGTCCATGATCACCAGCAGTTTTGCCAGCATCCTGTGCTCCACAACCTCCTCCAGGGTGACAAGCTTAGAGCCAACAACAGACCCTGGCTTCTTTATGAGTTTTTTCAGTGTGTTCGCGTCTTTTGCTTTGATGCCCGCACCCCAGGACACCACAGCGAAGAAGATGGTGCTCGCGACAACAGACTGATAAAACATCTGAAGCATCCGGTTGCAGACATTAAAGGACCTGAGCCTCCTCAGGAAGTAAAGCCGGCTCAGGCCCTTCTTGTAGACTGCCTGTGTGTTTGTGGTCCACTCCAGTTTGTTATCCAGCACCACACCCAGGTACTTGTAGTGGAGTCCACAATGTTTATGTCTGTCCCACCAATGCAGACTGGAGAGGGCGGGGGCTTGTTCCTCCTAAAGTCCGTCTTTGCCACGTTCAGCTGCAGGTGGTTCTCCTCACACCACTTGACAAAATTGCCGACCAGGTCCCTGTACTCGTCCTCCCTTCCACCCTCTACACGCCCCACAATGGCCGTGTCATCAGAGAATTTCTGCAGATGACACGACTCAGTGCGGTACTTAAAATCTGCAGTGTAGGTGGTGAAGAGGAAGGGCGACAGCACGGTTCCCTGGGGGGCGCCAATGTTACTGATCAGGCGGTCAGACACACAGTTTCGTAATCTCACATATTGCGGCCTGCCCGTCAGATAGTCATTCACCCATGTGACGAGAGGAGAATCCACCCGCATGTTCTCCAGTTTGGCCTTCAGCAGCTTGGGCTGGATTGTGTTAAAGGCGCTGGAGAAGTCAAAGAACATGACGCGGACAGCGGTGTTGGGTCTATCCAGGGAGGAGTAGGCTTCCTGCAGCAGGTAGATGAGTGCATCATCAACCCCAACATGGGGCTGATATGCAAATTGTAGGGGGTCCTGTGATGGGCACACTAGGGGTCTGAGGTGTGCAAGAACCAGCCTCTCCATGACCTTCATAATGTGAGAGGTCAGTGCAATCGGCCTGTAGTCATCCAGTGCCACAGGATGTCCTTTTTGGGGCACTGGAACAAGGCAGGATGTTTTCCAGAGCACTGGCACTCTCTGAAGGTGAAGGCTCAGGTTAAAGAGGTGCTGGAGAACTCCGCAGAGCTGGCTGGCACAGGCCTTCAGCACGCGAGGGCTGATGCGGTCCGGACCGGCGGCTTTTCTCTGGCTGAGATGCTCCAGTTCTCTCCTCACCTGGCTGGCTGTGATGTTGAGACCGGACTGGGGGGTGGGTGGTAGCAGTGGGGAATGTGCGAGGGTCATGGGGAAGGGGGGTGTGAGACGGACTGTGGTGGGGGCCAGAAGGGGGGTAGGGGGGGCAGGGGGTGGTGGAACCTGGTGTCTGCTGCGGGGGTTGGGGTGGGGTTGTGGGGCTGGTGTAGAGCTGTGGGGGGGTTGTGAGAAGAGGTAGTTGCTCGGAGGAGCAGCAGGGGGGCTGTTGGGGGAGCTGGGGTCAAACCTGTTGAAAAACAGGTTAAACTCGTTCGCACGTTGTTCATTTCCCTCTGCTGTTCCTCCTCCTCTCCTCTGGAAGCCGGTGATCTCACTCATCCCCCTCCATACATCCCTGGTGTTGTTGTTTTCCAGTTTGGATTCCAGTTTCCTCCTGTAGTTTTCCTTACTCTCCTTGATGCTGTGTTTGAGTTCTCTCTGAACACGCTTGAGCTCTGCACGGTCCCCTGACCTGAACACAACCTGAACACATGTAACCCATGGTTTGTTGTTTGGGTAACAGCGGACCTCTTTACTGGGGATGGTGTTGTCAATGCAGAACCCAATGTAATCAGAGACGCAATTAGTAATGCCATCAATGTCCTCACCGTGTGGTTTGTACAGTGCGTACCAGTCAGTGGCTTCTAGAGCACCCTGCAGTGACTCCATGGCCTCAGGAGACCATTTCCTCACAGTTCTTAATGTCACTGGTTGCTGCTGAACCACAGGCGTGTATGATGGGGAGAGTAGGACGAGGTTGTGGTCTGACCTTCCCAGGGGAGGGAGGGCAGTGGAGCTGTATGCCTCTTTAACGTTTGCATACAGCAGATCTATGGTTTTATTGTCCCTTGTTGTGCATTTGACAAACATCAACCAGCAAGTCGCTGTGGTGGGGGCTTGGGCCAGCCACAGCTGTGCTTCCAGACGTAACTGTAGTTATTGTTGAGCTCAGGCCTTGAATGTAAAACTTACCTATAAGGATAGCAGAGGATAACACAAGACAATATGTCCTGTGACCTTCTGTTGGCTTCGTACTACAACTGATTATTATCAAATAAAAATGTTATTATTATATACATGTTATTTCCATCTCACCAGCCTGGGACTTTAAAATACATGGTTTAATCCCCAGTGACATCTCAGTAATATTATAAAATAATGAGATAATACTAGTGTGAAAAGGTTCACTATAGTTCTGCTATAAATCACATCTTTGTAAGATTTGGGTTTTCTTCTTCCTTGATGTGCCCATAAAATGTGTGTATATATACACACAAATGATAGCATCAATTTGCCTCAGTTGCACTTTGTGGTTTTGGTTGAAGAAAAGTGTTCTTCTGTTTTGGTAAATAAATTACCTTGTTTTTGTACACACCCTGTTTTCAGTTTCTTTTTTAAAATCCTTTTTTATTCAAAGTTTTTGTGCACCACCTTTTCAGGCTTTGTCTGAGGTGGCTACACAACAACTAGATTTAGTATGAATATGCCCATAATGTAACCAGCACCATTAAATGCATACTTTGTTTAAACATTAAACGTTACATGTGACAATAACCTAGCCTGATTGTTATATATTCAGGTAGAGCCAGTTGTTGACTGAATTTACTTGATGATGGCGATAGTGCCAATCCACTATGATCGTAATTGAGATTAAGATAGGACCCTGAGATTAAAAAAGGACACTTGTGTAGGACACGTCTGAGCTCAGTGTGCATCAAATCTTTAACATAATGAAATAAAGATGAAGAGTTTTGTTGTACTTTAAACACACAAACATGTAAAGAAGAAAATATAAATGTTATAGCAAAGAGGGGCGATGCTTGAAATATGTGATGCACAATATCTACTTCAAATGAAACACACACACACACACACACACACACACACATACACACGCACCACTGTCATATCCTGTGACAGCAGTGGGTATAAATGCTTGATGTTATGTGCAAGTGAGAGCATGAGGATTAGCTTTTACCAGAAGTGCTGCCAGTTCTGACAAGACAGGAGGAGGCAGAGAGAAGGTAACAACGTGACTACTGACTGGTATAAGTGCAGAACTGGAGTGGTCACAGCTGATGGGCACAGTGATGTGGCCGTGCAAAGGCTGGCTACCCACATGCATCAGGGCTACGAATTAGTTGATTGATTCATGGTTTAATTATCAGTGTCTGCAACTTAAAACATAAAAACCCATATATCATATTATATTTATTTCCAATATCCCAATAATGACTGTAGTTTTACCATGGATAGGGAGCATGGATGATCCAGGGCCTACTGTAATCACAGGGTCTCATGTAAGGCCCCGGATGATCACCTATTCTCCTCTTTTTTATTATTTATTTTATTGTGTAAATATAATAGGTGGAGATCGCTTGACTTGATCAAGGAAAAACATTTGATTTGTGCAACACTCCCATGCACCTCTGCTGTGCTTTGTGTTTAGTCGTAATAAGCAAATGATAACATTCCCTCTCTCTACTGTTTTTTTGTTGTTGTTTTGTTTTGTATATATTATTATTGTTATAGTATATTTTGCATATTTTGTTGTATTTATTATTATTGTTTATTGTTTATAGCACACTGTGCACTGTATATATACAGTGTGTATATATTGGATTCTATTTATGTTATGTACAAAGTTTTTTATTTGCTGATCCACTACTGCTGTTACAAAATAATTTCCCAGTCTGGGATCATTAAAGTCATTCTATTCTATTCTATTCTATAATACCGCTAACATGCTAAACTGAGATGGTAAACATAGAAAACATTATATTTACTAAACTGTTAGCATTGCTGATGTTAGCATTTAGCTTTGAGCACAGCTGTACCCTATACCGCAAAAACGGAGGTCAGAATTTCCCAACATCTGACCTCCAAGAATTCTTGTCAATTTAAAAAATCAAAAAAACATGCCTTACTGTGACAAACTGATGCTTTTTGTACATGCTATTTATCTTTCGCTAAGTCCCACCCCCCTTGGTTAGCCCTCTTTGTTTGACCCAACCACCACAATGACCTGGCTCCTTATACAGACTTTGTCGCACTTAATCCTGGAGCACTTGCTCTAACAGTCACAGAGAGGTTTGCAGTAGAACGTAGTGATGTCCAAATGAAGCTTCATGAAGCATCAGTTGTATTTGTTGAGTCGACTAGATGGAGCTCTTGATTTAAAGAAAAGGGCTCAATGAATAGTGATTCAGTGAGTTTTCAACCCTTTGGTGAACAGAGAGCTCCATCTAGTGGACGCAGGAAAATAATGACAATGGTTCACAAAGCTTCATTTGGACATCACTAGGAGTACGCCTGGTGGGTTTTAAACAGACAGTGAAGGGTGCCTGTTGCGTAGATATTACATGCAGAGAGCCGTGACAAAACTGCAGTATTTGATGCCCTGGGACCGAGAACGGCTGCATTTGCAGTAGCATAAGGGGTGTGATGGCCTTTGTTCATCAAACTTTCCTATTCACCCTAACATGGCTCCCGTTTCAGTTACATTTAATCGCTAAATAGGATTTGGGTTGTCAAAGATTATTATACAGTAACGCTTAGTTGGCCCATGTCACTAAGCGGACGTCGTGTCAGGAATGCAAAATTCATGTAGTTGTATGCATAATCATGGAAGTAGCACATCAGCAGTTCATAACTTGTTTATGAGTCTGGAGAGTGTTAAATGGACAATGGAAAAATGCAGCAGAAATGTGGTGGACAGCCTGTAAGGATAAAGTTAACTGCTAATGATGATGACAAAAGCTCTTATTGTTCATTTGTTTCTGAGAAGAAAAAAAATCACTAATGTGCATTCTTTCCGAAATTAGAATGACAGTGTACCTTCACAGCTCTTTGGATCTCATACAGCAGGGATGTTCAATTAATTTGGAATTGGGGCCGGTTGATGAAAATGATCCAAAATGAGGGGCCAGAAAAAATGAGGATCACTATAATCGATATTATAAAACACTACAGCGACATAGGAGTACATATATCGTCTTTATTTTATCAATATAAATAGTAACAATAGGCCTCAAAGTGCAACAACATAACAGCTGATCAAAACAAGAAGTGATAGGCCATCTCAAAGTGCAACAACAAAAAACAATCCTTGTTAAATGAACAAACCTGTGAACCCGAGGTTTTTACTCAATTAGTAGACTAGAGTAAAGTTTGAGGCTCTTTTCCTTTACTTGAGTATTTTCTTTAAATGCTACTTTAAACTTCTTCTCCACTATAAATCAGTGGAAATATTCTACTTTTTACTCCACTACATTTATCTGATTACTTCAGTTACTAGTTACTTTACCAGGCTTACAAGCACATATGAAGCATTAGTTTATTCATCAAAAACTGGACTGACAAAAATTAATGCAAAGTAAAGTGTTGGAGCAAGTCTCCCAGCACGCCGGTATTTAACGTGCTGAGACAGTTGCACTGAGACAGATAAGAAAGAGGACAGCGGCCATGATTTACTTTTTCACAGAGGCTCAGGGGCCGCCAATTGAAAAGCCCTGTATATATATGGGGTAGGCTATATATGAACCTCTGGAATTTATTGACTTATACATTTATTTGTCATTAATGGTTTCAGCAGTACACACATGCATACACAGATTCAGGGCTGCTTTGTTGAACTCAGGGGCGGAGTGGGACACAAAACCTTCAACCTTGCCCCTTTCTCTCTGTCTGACAGCCGCTCATGCACCCCCATTCGTTCACTGGATAAACGCGGAGCGATCATAGGAGCGATACAATTCAAGATTCAAGATTCAAGAAGCTTTATTTATCCCGAGGGAAATTATTGTGCAACAGTTTCAATACAAAGGTGGGAAAGGATCAGAGTGACAATAAGCTAACAAAATCAGATCAAAATAAAGCTAACGTAAAATAAATCAAACAATAACTAAGTGTGACAGAGTGCAACAGACATTGTGGTTAAGCGTAGTGTAGGACCTCCAGAGGAAGTGCTGTTTAAGGAATTCTTTGTGTCTGGTTTCTCTGCCCAGCGTCACAGGAAAGCAACGACAGATAAGACATTGTTTTACTAGGGATAAGGTGTTTAACAACCTCAACCCTCCTAGGGTAAAAAAAAAAAACAGAACTCCAGAATGAATGACCTCTTTTAACCTAAATCAACGTCAAATCTGACCGCAATTCGAACCGGAGGAGCTGTGCTTTGTTGGGAGACAGATGGACTTTCAGTAATAAAATCTACACAATAGAACTTTGTGTAGAAGTTTGGGAAACAGTTAAAGTTCAATGTTTCATCGCAACTGGCTGTTCAAAGACATCCTTGCAAGTGTGTAACAGTATATGCATTATTTGTATCTTGTTGTGATTATGTTTATGTGGTTTCAGAAGTGCAAAGTCTCTGTCTAATTCCTGAAATAATTTGTGTTTTAATAATAGGCCTGTCACTATATCCAGGAGAATGTGATGATGTGTAGTATCTGTATCTGTTAAAACTGTCTGCCTAAAGATTTTGGTTAAATTGGATATCAGAAAGCTTAATAATGGAAAATCAAAGTAAAGTTGGCCTTTTAATGCAACTCTTGGTTAAACGTTGGTGATAGTTGGATTCTGATCCAAGTTCTGTTGGCCGGCTAATTAGAGCAAGTTTTTTTTTTATCCGCCAGTGATATTATAAACAAGCCCGTAGGTCTGAATCACTCTAGTCTCAAGCTGCTTATATCTACATTTAACCCTTTTTCACTTGTCTATTCAGTGTTGCACTATCCTGTATTCTCCTTGTTAGGTAGTCAAATAAATGTTTATAACTTTACGTCGTTGTGAGAGTTTTCCGTTATGTGCAGAAAGTGTTGGTCACTGATAAGGCTGTGGTACGAATTAACGCGTTCAAGGCGAGACTGATAAAATTTAACAATCAATTACTTTAAATAAATAACAGGTATTAAACCTTCACCAAAGTTTAATAAACATCCTGTCTTAATTTTGTGTTATGCCCTTACTTCGAGGTAAAATAAATCCTAAATTTTAACGAGTCGAGTTAATTCATAATTAATTCAGCGACTGATATATTTTAGCCATAACAAAAGTAGGCTTAATCTCTTACAGTAGGTACATACAATATACAACAATATGCACTGTGCCGTTTAGCAGCATATTGAAATAAAATAAGTACAAACTAAATAAGTGATGAGGAGCGATAAGTGAAAACAGTGTTGAAAATGTAGTAGCATTTCCTACAGAACTAAGTTACAGTAAAGCACAGTAAAGTGTAGCAGCAGTAAGTTACAGTGCCACTAAATAAAGTGATATTTTGGTGATACTAAGTGTCAGTGTAAAGTGTAGCAGCATTTCCAACAGAACTAAGTTACAGTAAAGCACAGTAAAGTGTAGCAGCAGTAAGTTACAGTACCACTAAATAAATTGATGTAGTGGTGATATAAAGTGACAGTGAAATTTAGCAGCCTTTCTTACTGAAGTAAGTTACAGTAAAGTACAGTAAAAGGTAGCAGCATTTCTTACTGGAGTAAGTTACAGTACAACTGAATAAAGTGATGCAGTGATGATATAAAGTGACAAAGTGGCATTTTCTCAGGATACAATGTCTCCACTATTAAATATCTGACCTGTAGATGAATTATAGAGTTTGATGGCCACCGGGGGAGAATGAGTCTATGACTGAAGGTACTTCTGCTGGAGGTCAGAAGCTGGTGGAGAGGGTGAGTGTTGTTGTCCAGGATGCTGTGCAGTTCAGACAGCATCCTCCTCTCGCACACCGCCACCAAAGAGTCCAGCTGGACCCCCAGGATGGAGCCAGCCTTCCTGATGATCTTACTGATTCTCTTGGCGTCTGCTGCCCTCAGTCTGCTGCCCCAGCACACAACAGCAAAGAAGATGGCACTGGCTACCACCGACTGGAATAACATCCTCAGCATGGTGTTACATACATTGAATGACCGGAGCCTCCTTAAGAAATAGAGACGACTCTGGCCCTTCTTGTAAACAGCCTCAGTGTTCTTGGACCAGTCCAGTTTGTTATCCAGGTATACACCAAGGCATTTGTAATCCTGGACAACATCCACAGTCATGCCGTTGATGTAGATGGGTGTCGGGGCCGATTTACTCCTGCGGAAATCCACCACTAGCTCCTTAGTCTTGGTGGCGTTTAGAATCAGGTGATTAGCTGCACAGCAGTCGGCGAAGGAGTCCACAAAACCCCTGTACTCCTCCTCCTTCCCCTCACTGACACAGCCAACAATTGCAGAATGGTCAGCAAACTTCTGCAGGTGGCAGGACTCAGAGAGGAGCTGAAAGTCTGAGGTGTACAGGGTGAACAGAAAGGGGGAAAGAGCGGTTCCCTGTTGAGTTCCAGTGCTGCTGACCACAGTGTCAGACACTCTGTCCTGCAGTCTGACATACTGTGGTTGACCCGTCAAGTAATCCGTAATCCAGGAAACCAGGGGAGGGTCCACCTGCATCGCCGTCAGCTTACATCCCAGCAGAGCAGGCCGGATGGTATTGAACGCACTGGAGAAGTCCATGAACAAGATTCTCACTGTGGTTCCCGGTCTGTCCAGGTGGGCGCAGGCACGATGGAGTAGGAAGATGATCGCATCCTCAACACCTAGTCTCGGCTGGTAGGCAAACTGTAGAGGGTCCAGTAATGAGCTGACCAGGGGCCGAAGAAGTGAAAGGACCAGCCTCTCCAGGGACTTCATCAGGTGCGACGTCAGCGCTACCGGCCTGTAGTCTTCTTCGGTACTGGTACCAGGCAGGATGTCTTCCACAGCACAGGGACCTTCTCAAGACTCAGGCTGAGGTTGAAGATGTACTGCAGGACTCCACACAGCTGGGTCGCACATGCTTTGAGGACCCTCGGGCTGAGACCGTCGGTGAAGGTCTGTCTGCTGTGTGCTTTGGTGGGGGTGAAGAGAGGTGATGGCGGGGGGGAGGGGACAGGTGGGGCAAAATCAGGAAGGAATTGAGGGGGGGGGGTGTCAGCAGGGCTGGAGGTTTGGAGGTGGATGGTTGTGGAGGAGCAGTGGGGGGGTGGTCCAGAGCCCTTTCGTCAAATCTGTTGAAGAACCGATTCAGCTCATTGGCACGTTCAGTACCACCTCCTACTGTCTGGCTACCAGATGGTTTGGAGCCAGTGATGCTCCTCATGCTGCTCCACACGTCCTTTAAGTTGTTCTGCTGGAGTTTGTGCTCCAGCTTCCTCCTGTAGGTGTCTTTGCCCGGTTGAATCCTCTCCTTAAGCTTCCTCTGGACCTGCCTCATCCGCTCTCTGTCCCCATCTCTGAAGGCCCTCTTCTTCTCATTCAGCAGGAACTTGAAGTCTCTGGTGACCCACAGCTAGTTATCGGGGAAACAGCGTAAAGTCACTGTAGGAACAACGCTGTCCACACAGAAATTGATGTACCCTGTTATGCAGTCCGTGAGATCATCAAGGTCCTCTCCATGTGAATCACAGAGCAAATCCCAGTCTGTAAGTTCAAAGCAGCCCTGTAAAGCTTCATCAGTCTCCTGTGACCATCTCCTCACAGTCCTGGTGGTAACAGGAAGCCGCTGGACTTGGGGCTTATACAGGGGCTGCAGGTGGATGAGGTTGTGGTCTGATATTCCAAGAGCAGGAAGGGCAGTGGAGCTGTAAGCCTCCTTAACATTAGCATACAGCAGGTCCAGTGTCTTGTTTTCCCTGGTGGGACAGTTCACGAACTGCTTGAAAGTGGGCAGTGTTGCAGCCAGAGTAATGTGG
This sequence comes from Echiichthys vipera, assembly GCF_963691815.1. Taxonomy (NCBI): domain Eukaryota; kingdom Metazoa; phylum Chordata; class Actinopteri; order Perciformes; family Trachinidae; genus Echiichthys; species Echiichthys vipera. The sequence continues at coordinate 3,676,308 of NC_139835.1, forward strand.
TTGAAGTCCCCAGATATTGCAATGAATGCGCCTGGGTGCCGTGTCTGAAGGCCCGCAGCGACGGTGTGGATGACGTCACTCGTGCGCGCCGCGTTTGCAGTCGGAGGAACGTAAACAACCAGGACTATCACATGTGAAAACTCCCTCGGAAGATAGTATGGCCTCAGACTCACGGCAAGCAGCTCAATGTCCGGGCTGCACACATGCTCTTTTACAGTAACGTGTCCAGGATGACACCACTTGTTGTTAATAAGAATAGCAAGTCCCCCAGTTACATTAGAGTCCGGGATGTCCTCGTTGAGCCACGTCTCCGTGAAACACAGCACACTACTCACACGATACATCCACTCTTCACCAGGCCCGCCAGCTCGTCTATCTTATTAGCCAACGACCTTACGTTCCCCATGGTGATGGAAGGGAGAGATGGTTTATATCTCCTCTTCTTTTCCCGGTGTTTACGTCCAGCCTTACATCCCCTGTACTTTCTCCTCAGTTCTGTGGGGATTTCAGGCCTCTCCCGCATCAGCGCCGTTGGTGTTAGCGACAACAGCTGTTCGCGGGTGTAAACAATGGAGCCGCCGCATTGTTGCGTCCAGACCGAGAAGCGGTCGGCAAAAATAGTCCCAAGAATGAGACAAATGGTCAAAAAACTTGTAAGAAAGTTAACAAACATAGTTGGCTATGGTTAGCACGACTTACAGGAGAAAGCACTCATAAAAAAGACAGTAAATAAGATAAAATAGCTAAATAGTGCAGAAAGGAGAGAGAGCAACTGTTGCAGGCTGCCGCTTGACACAGCGCCGGAACCAGAAGTTCCCATTTCCCATGAGGCTTTGCTCCGACCATTCTACATTAATTTATGAACAAAAAAACGAATTAAATCATTGGCCATTTTATATTTGTGGTCATGAAAGTTATGTAACGTCTGAATAAAAAAAATTAGATCAAGATAGGAGGCTAAACAAAAATCCGTAGGCTTGATTTATGAGAGTGAGTGTGACACTGTAGCAACCATGAGTGAGATTTAGAGACACAACAAGTGTTATATATAGTGTTTGGAATTGAATCTCCAAGACCTCTATAAACTGCACATATAGACAATTTGTGGTTTATAGAGGTCTTGGAGATTTTCACAGGAACGTTGCTGAGACTGAATAGTTTTAACTCAATGGGTCATGAATATCACACGGCCCTGGGTCGTCCCGTTGGCCACTCCGCCCTTGGCTGAAGTTGTCTGACAAATTTAAAGCTGCGCTTCAGTGACATTCATTAAATTTAAACATTTAAACATGCCAGTTTCTCAATTTAAATGTTACCCTCACATGTGACACAAGACAAATGTCATACATGGGCTATGTGTCAGCAATATTTAATTTACCCTAGACAGCTGCCCAGACTATTTTTGCTTAGTTAGCAATATGAGACGAATATATAAATTCAATAATTGTAAAGAAGCTAATTGGTATCGTGGAAGACCTCAGCCAAACCTCCAGAGACACAGTGTAACCAAAATTTTCCAATAAAAGTGGGAGAAGTGAGAGCGCTAAAATAAATGTGACATGTTTTGTTTTTGCTGTTCTGTGATTTTACATTGCTGTCCATTCACATTTGAATCATAAGAGTTGAACTGTATAGAAAAAAAAGGGTATTGGCAGAGTTCAGCATGCAGGCCTGATTTGTGTTAAAGCACGCATCAGCAAGTACAATAATGAAAATATGTATGTGTTAATGTGCGAGGGACAGTATCTTCTGTCCTTAGATCAGAGTCCGTTCATGTCCACTGCTCTTTAACAGCTTTTCAAGGCAAAGCAGCCATGTAGCCGCAAGGTAGTGGCCATATCCTGCAGAGATTAGACATATTAAAGCAGCGCTTAAAGTATATGGACCTGATTAGCCCCGGTAATGAAATCAAGCCTGACACCATGGTGTACACACACACACACACACACAGACACACACACACACAGTTGTGCATGCACTGTTCCCTTTGCCTCTGATCGCCCTTTCCTTCGCTCTCCATTGAGCCTATAAAGCCAGATACCGAGTTCTCTGTTCTCTCTCTCTCTCGCTCGCTCTCTCTGTCTCTCTCTCTCTCTCTCTCCCGGCAGCCCATAAGAAACCTCCTTCTCTCTGACCAGCCCCCCGACCCCTCCTTACTGTCTGTCTTCCTCTCTTTTCCTCTCATTTCTGGAGTAAGTGTGCTCCCTAGTGTTGTCTCTGTCAGTGAGAGACAGAAAGAGCAGAGCAGAAGAGAGACTATTGTTCAAATGTATCTCAAGACAAAACTTACATTACATTGGTACTTCAAAACACTTATTGGTCACTAATCATCCCTCCTCTCCATGCTTGCAACGTAACAATGCTTACTGTATATAAAGGGTCAGCAGAGTTATTCTAGATGTCGGCGCAGTGGATAGGTCTGGTTGCACAAGCTAACAATGCTAGCTTGGCATCACCAGACTAATTCACAAATACATATTAGTCTGGAACCTCTAAGTTTATTTTAGATTTCCAAGGGGCGTTATCAACGGTGCAGACAATAATGCCTCTGGACCATGGACATAGAAAAAAAAATGGACGATGGATGGGGAAAATGGTGCCCATTCATTCCTATGGAAAGCTGCTCAGTGGCGCAGGTTCCCTAAAGGCCTCGCCATTTTTGGTTCTTGTGAACACAGGAGGACAAAGTGGATGTAGAAATATTTGCGTTCCCAAGCCCATGGCAGAGCGCCAAGTAGAAACAACATGAAAAACAATGAAAACAATAAAAAAAACATCAGGCACAATGCATAAAAAGTTTGAGCAGCTGAGTTGTATTCTGCCGGAGCCTTGAACTGGGCTCTACAGAGACAGGACCTAAGCTGCTGGATGTGTTTCACTACAGCTCTTTTTAGCTGTGCACCCTCCTTCTCCTGCCCATAACTCCATTTTGGTAGGGTCTAAAATTATGCCCACAAACATTTTTGAGTAGAGGCACTGAAGATAAATATGAGCTTTTCGATTGGTATCCAAACATTTTCGGAGGTGATCTCCTCTTCTCCACGCCGAATGTGCTTCCGGGCACAGGACCACCACTTAAGCAGGCCAGTGCTGCAGTACTGCGCATGGTTGCTAAGCCCATGGTGACATACGATGAGAGCACCGGTCCTGGGGACTTGTTCTGGACCCAATTAGATAGATAGATTAGATAGATAGTTGTGGAAGAGTGATTTAGTATTTTTTTGGTCTTGAAATGTGGCACAGAAGTTTTCAAGTTAGTTGAGAGACAGTAAAAGATACTGTTTGTCTGAACGTCATCGGTGGCCCCACATGCTTCAATGGTTATCTTCAACTATGACATTGGATAGAATTGTCAAATACTGACACACATTATGTACACGTCTCCATCATCAGTCTGACATTGCCTGAACTCTAAATTATTTCCATCGGTGAGGGGGATTACATTTTCTCGAACAAATCAAGAAAGAATTCTGGTCTGAGCCGGCTAACTTCTGGTTTAGCACTATGCTAACTTGAAAGGGGAAACTCATAACTTTTGTTATGATTTGGCACTATAAATAAAATTTAAGTGAATTGAATTAAATACAGCATTTATAAACATTATCTATCTATAACAACAATAAACACTGAACTCATGACTACTACTGCTATTCAAATACATACAAATCATAAAACATAGAACAATTCAATATTTTTAATTGTAAGCCTTAGTAATTGGGGTTGCAGTTTGATGGGCTGAGGATCTCATCCCTGCTTTTTGCAGATGATGTGGTCCTGATGGCATCATCGGTCAGTGACCTTCAGCACTTACTGGATCGGTTGGGATGAGGATCAGCACCTCTAAATCTGAGGCCAAGGCTCTCAGCAGGAAACTGGTGGATTGCTTACTCCAGATAGGGAATGAGTCCTGACCCTAAATTAAGTAGTTGTAGTACCTCGGGATCTTGTTCACGAGTGAAGGGACGATGGATCGTGAGTTTGCCCGGAGAATCGGAGCAGCGGGCTGTATTGCAGTCGCTCTACCTCACAATTGTGACGAAAAGAGAGCTGAGGAGGAAGACAAAGCTCTCGATCTACCGGTCAATCTTCGTTCCTACCCTCACCTATGGTCATGAAAGCTGGGTCATGACCGAAAGAACGAGGTTGCAGGTACAAGCAGCCAAATTGGTTTTCTCAGGAGGCTGGCTGGAGTCTCCCTTAGAGATAGGGTGAGACGTTTAGCCATCCGTGAGGAACTCGGAGTAGAGCCGCTGCTCCTTTGCGTTGAAAGGAGCCAGTTGAGGTGGTTCAGGATCTGTTAAGGATGCTCCCTGGGCGCCTCCCTAGGGAGGTGTTCCAGGCACGTCCAGCTAGGAGACGACCTCAGGGAAGACCCAGGACTAGGTGGAGAGATTATATCTACACACTGGCCTGGGAACGCCTCGGGATCCCCCAGTTAGAGCTGGTTAATGTGGCCTGGGAAAGGGAAGTTTGGCATCACCTGCTAGAGCTGCTGCCCCTGCTACCTGACCCCGGATAAGCGGTTGAAGATGAGTGAGTGAGTGAGTGAGTGAGTGAGTGAGTGAGTGAGTGAGTGAGTGAGAGCCTTAGTAATGACTCTATATACAGGATATCTAAGCAGCAATCACGTACAGGTGCATCTCAAAACATTAGAACATCATGCCACCATCATACGATACGTTAGCCACTCTACCTGCCTTCCACTTGTTGTTGAAGACTCTCCTTTTTCCACCACATATCGATAGTTGCTAATCACATCTGGATCTATTCCTCTAGTTGTAGCTGTGTTTCTCAACTTAACTGTTTTGATTTGTCCATCCAACACGGAAGCGTCGTCCGTCACGAGTGCTCATGGGAGTTGTAGTGTCATTGTATCACTTTGCCAACAGTTTATTAATTCAGATGACCTTTGAGAAGACTAAAATTAAATTCAACCAGCCAAAGTGGCGAGTAGGAGCAACTGTGTTACCCGCCACAGCTGAAATTCACCCCATGTCCAGCCCTGACTGTAATTTATGAGTAATGTGATGTCATATCCACTTCTACCTAAACAGAGGATGGTCCTTGATCTGCGGGTATGTAACCTGCACCATCACAATTTAAATCACAAACACAAAAAAGGAGAGCTAGACCCTAAAACTAAAACTGCAGGCCAACGCTGTCCTGGACAGGTTTCCTGTTGTGGCAACAGTGCTGACACAGTGCTGTGGAGACAAGACTGGCAATGTGATAATACGGCCAACACAAATGCCCGAATCGCTTGACTGCGGTCATGTCAACTGTCACTGGAATCTCTGTGGTCAAATCAGTTGATGCATCAATTGTAGTGCAAGTGCATCTATATCTATACTTACGCTTATATTAAATGCATTCAAACAGCCCAGTTGGAGCAGACAGATAGAACTGAAAGGAAGAGCAGTGGCAGGCTCGGTGAAGTTAGCGGACAGATACACGCGTGACTTCGTCTGGTTTTCAAAATAAGTTTTAAAGGCTTTATGGAAGATATATGGAAACGAGATTAACAGGATTACATGTGTCCCTTATAAACTAAAAAGAAAATGTCTCTCAGTTGTGAGTGAAATATCTTTATTCTTTTTTTTTAAGATTTTTTTGGGCAGTTTTCCAAGCCTTTTATTATATAGGACAGACAGGAAATGGGTTGAGGGAGAGAGGGGAAGACATGCAGCAGAGGGCCGCAGGTCGGAGTCAAACCCGCAGCCGCTGCCTCGAGGACCTTAGCCTCTTTACATGGGACGACTGCTCTAACCAGTGCGCCCCTATATCTTTATTCCTTGATATTTTTTATTGGTTGCTTGAAAAAAATTAATAATTCCTGAAAATGACTGTTACATTTGAACTGAGGACACAATTCAAGCAAATCTACTGAATCAGTTTGTAGATATTCCAGATTTCCAATATTTGTACCTTGAAATAACTACATTTAACTCGAGTTACTAGATTACAAAAAATCCTCGATGATTTGACTAATTCCTATCTTGTGCGTTATGCGGCCTGTTCAGCGCAGGGATCATTGTTCGACATGGACCGTTTTTGCCGATGCACACCACTACTTCACCGAGCGCTGCTGTTTCGGATTAAGGACTTTGGTTGCCATAGTGATGACAGATGTTAAAAACAGGAAGCGATTGTGTAGCTATCCTTGTGATTGACTTTTTTCTGTTTAGTTTTTCATGACAATGCTCAACACAACGTCACCTACCTGATCATTCTTTATAGTTTTGTTTGAGTAAATGTATCAGTGCTGTTTTGTATGTTGCTTGTTGTTACGGTAAACAGGGACAGAGCGAATCGCTCTTCCTGATAATACCTATCTCTAATTCATTTTTTTAACAAATCTATGTCTTTAAACCTATTAGTTTAACACGTGTGTCACATAGAATTTTATGCATTAGTATTGCCTAAAACACACACACATCTCGTCTCTCTCTCTCTCTCTTTCTCTCCCTTACTCAAGCATGCACACTCAAGGTCAAACACACACACACACACACAACCGTTACCACAACAAATATGCCTACCCCAAACATAATATATTTTCTGATAGTAATGGTGAGCAATAACGCAAAATTATATATATGTATATATACATATATATATATATATATATATATAGGTATTTTGTTGCATTTTTCTTTTATCGGATTAATCAATTATTTGATGGTATAATCGGCAGAATATTCGATTATAAAAAGATTTGATAGCTGCAGCCCAGGCTACATTCTGCAATACTTATATAGATGCTGACTTCAGGACAGGCTTGCATGCTGGAAAAATCAAATATGTTTACTGTTACAGTTTAGACATTTTCCAAAATAAATTTCTTTCAAAGTGGATTCAACTTTTTTCACATGGTCTAGTCTAGTGTTAAAAAAGTAACTAAGAATCGTAATAAATTGTAATAAATCGTAATTAATCGTAATAAATGGTAATATCGACTCGCAATACATGTAGAATCAGCTCCCAAGTATTGTGATAGTATGGAATCGATAGAAAAGCAGATCACCCAGCCCTAAGAGAAGTTTAGTGTTGAACCGAAACACTTAACAACAACTTTAAGTACATTGACATACTGTAGATGAACCACAGTACATTTATTCACACACCATTGCATTCACACAATCACGTACACACGAGTAGGATCAGCTGTGTGTAATGACTGTGTGTCATGTTGCACTCCAACACTATTCAGATTCACAGCTGCACTTGTGCTGAAAAGCAGTCTGTCGTCAAGCCTTTTTATTTGACAGCTGTTCCAAAAAGACTGCAGCACTATCTATTGCTTTTTTATTATCAACATGCCCTTTTTTCAACATGCTCTAACACTTGGAGGACTTAAGGGATAAGGGAAATAGCGTATCGGTTACTCAAGCCCTGTGAAAATGCATGTAATGCTCTCTATAACCGTATTGTTAATGGAAACTGATAGTCCAAACCCAAGAGCCACCCCAGTGTAAGCCACATATCTCTATAACTTATATGAAGTGATGGTCATTTGAATGCCAGCTCTCTTCACGTCCCATCCTTTCTAATTTAATTTTGACCTTTCCATAAATTCACAACCATTTCCCAACCAGAGATATGGGGGAGAATGATCTTTAGTATATTAAATTGAAAGGTTGTAATTGAAAGAGCGCCTTAAGCAGAGAAAGAAATTATAGGATATTCATTCTTTACACTGATACCCCTGAGAAACACAGTGATAGAAGCGTGTAAGGACATCCTGCATGGCTCATTGCGAGGAAAAAAACCTAGAGCTACTCCAGAGAGTTCCATCAGCGCTCTCCTGACATGTAGAACATTATGTACACAATGCAGGGTAACACTCTTTTGTATTTCTCACCCATGAAATTGTGTTCAATAAGTGCTGAGATCTAGGAGGGGACGGTTCCGTTGTCGCCTTTTGCAACCAAGCAAAGCCACACGGGAGAAGGGCCTGCTCTCCTTTCTCCCGCCACACAGCCTGAGTAATTTGAGAGAGCCAGCCTTGAGGCTGTCCTTTAACAAGCTCACCCAGATCGCCATATAGTACACCACTCTGGAGGCAGCTGGCTTTAAGTGGCTGCATGTCATTCTGAAGACCAACTGACAAACACACACGGCCCCACTTATAATGAGAAACTCCACAACCACATGCATCAAGTTGGCATTTATAATGCAGCAACTACAGTATGAGTCTTGCTTTTCTACCATTCATGTGCGAAAGGAATGATTTGAAAAATGCTGCTGGGCTAATGCAAGATCAATGCAGTGGTCTTGGGTTTAAACAGTTTCTACAAAGACTGCCACTGTATTCTCGAGGCAGCTGGCTCTGTGCAGGCTTGTGTGTTTGTCAGTTGGCACTCAAGACTACCAAACATGCATTCACACACGTGACGAATCTGTGTATCACATTGTCCTCTCTGTTCCATTCCTGCTCCACTGGTTCTTGGTTTCTCCACACGGAAAAGGAAATATCCTCTATCATAATTACGGGATAAATGCTGCTGAAGATAGGGAGGAAAAGACAAATTGCAAAGAGAAAAGGAGAGCAGAAAGGGAAGTGGCCTCTTGTTTGGCGTGAAAAGAAAGGGTGCACTCCAACCAGTAAGAGGGGTCTATTTGATTTGCAATTATCCCGCAGATGATCAGCCGCTGTTTGATGTTGATTGGCTTCCAGGGGGAGAAAGTTCTAGAGGGTCTCTCACCCCTGCTGACCTCAAGGCAAGCGCCGCATGACCTGGGAACCCTGGATGCACCCCATGTGCATCAGTCATGCAATCCATCCTTGTCAGACGTCAGACAACAGATGTCGCTTCCTGTTTGCTCCATCTTAGCCAGCAACCCTTGACCCCACCACCACACGCTACGCAAAGATGGAAAGTCAAAGATACATTGACAGTGGCAAACACAAATGGAGACATGAATGCACACAGGCACACACATAGACATGGTAAAACAGAACAACTCTTACATGCTTGGAAAGTCTCTAACACAGTACACAACCAATCGATCAACACTCACAAAGAGCTTTTAGAAGCCCTTCATCGAGCAGCTGCGTTAAAGACAAATCTAATTGACCTGCCCCAGCCAAACCCTATAATGCAGTAGAAACTTAAGCCCTGAAATCACCACTGATTGAGCACTAATGCTATCCCTCCAGCCCAGCAGATGACCAGGGTGTGGATTTGGAAGGCAGATTTGATTACCTCGTGTTAGTAATTGGCTAAAGTGTGAAATTGTGAAGTATGTGAGAGAGTAAAAGGGTAGAGACAAAGAGCAGAAAAGGATGACACATGAAAAACAATTGCTGTCCCTTTCAGAAAAAATGTGTTTACTGTTGTCATTTTGTAAATCTGCAAACAATGCCATTACTTACTATATCCGCCTGATATCAATCTGTTGTCAATGTCTTTGCCATGTTTTGGCATTCTCCAATGGCGTAGTGCCGATAAAATACCAACTGAAACTGAACTATATTATTTTAAGGAGTGGAGAGAGGCAGATGGGAAATTTAATTAATTTTTTGTGCCTCTTCAATCTCAACTGTCTAATACATGCAGTTTCCCCCTTGAAGAGCCTTCATTTCCCTCAGTCAATATAAATCTTTTACTCGTGACATTTGCAAAAGCATATTTAGATTAGATTTCTTGATTTGTTTCAGTCTGCAGCATGGGGCTGTCACAGACTTTTTTTTACATTTTTCAATATTGATTTAATTGTTTTGGGATAGTTGAAGCTACACTACCGCAGTCAGAGCTTTTGCATAAATTATGATAATAATGATAATGAAACATTTCTTCCAAATAGCAATGTTAAAAAGAAACTGGAGACGCACTGTGATTACACCAGCTGCAAAGTGTAATAATGTATTTGCATTGGCACCCCGTCCCCCTGTTTTGGCTGCAAAGCAATAACCCCTTACACCTATGTGTGCAGATACAAAATCACTGCATGTTGCCTATAATATATGAAATATTATCTGCAATGTACATGTCTCATCAATGCTCAAAGATGATGTCTCCGGTTCAGATACAGAAGTTATATGCAGAACTGTTAAAGATGAAATCAAAGGAGATGCTGTCGACCCGGCTCTCTTATAAGGAACTCCCCCACGCCTTCAGAGGTGCCTGAGTTAACCATGGAATTGCAATAACCGTTGGCATGCAATAACCGGGCCTTGGGAAAACTGTGCTCAACTCGTTTCATCCCCCACCTCTGTTGCTGTGGGGTGAAGGACCCCCCGCTGGATTCCATCTTCATAGCTGGTCAGACCACATTTAAACATCCGTTAAAAGTAAAAGCATTGCAATCGCATGCAATACTACCTAATCTGACTGCTGCCCCAAATGTTCATCTTTTAGTTTCTCAGTTGGCCCAACTGACCAATATTCTTTCTCTTTTAGTTGTTTTTGTTCTCTACCAACTCCTGAAGGAAATGTCTGACTCTTTAGCTGCTAAACTCTCCACTATGTTCAGCAGCTCGTCTCTGTCTGTCTGCTGTTTACTGCTGAGCAGGTAGAGTACAGTGGGTCATTAGAGCTAGTTCACTGAAAACAGCAGCCTGCTGTGTCTGAAAACCACACTATGAGAGTGTGAACCAAAACAATAAAGTCGTGAACAGTTGATTCATAGTAGGGAAATCACAGATCTTAAGACATTAACAATGTCTCTGTTCTATTCAAGTGTCCCTAAGTCAGACAGTGTAACAGTGTGACAGCGTGCACAATACGAGGACCCTGAAACTGAAGCAGCTAAACAGAATTCAGCAATCATTCATTTTATTTTTTGGAGGAAGGATTCTATACTCAGCTAAACCTTTGATATAAAACAACATTTTTTTCACACAAAAATCTTACATATTGCAGCCTTGAAGGCATTTCTTTTTGCTTTCATTTTAGACGTGGTGAAGCCTTGTCTTAAAACCCAAAAACCTTAAGGTCCCCCTCCACTCAAAAAAGTGTTTTTCTTTCTCTAAAATGTCTGACATTGACTATAGTGACTTGTATCTGAGCAAGGTTTGTCACTAGAGAGGTGTATTCACATTCCTCTCCTGAAGGAAAAGATGTCTGTGCACTTCTCTGCAATTTCATTTGCAGTTGCATAACAGGCAACTTTAGATGAAATGTCACTATATGTGAAACACTATGCAACAAGCTGACAAACTAGCAAACAACAGAAACTTTCAAAATATGCTAACTACACTTACCATTGTGATATGTCTGCTAGTTGCCAATTTTAGCACACAACATATTCCTCATCTGAGTAAGTAGTCTTACACAGGAATGATGAAGAAAATGCAAGAAAGAACACACATTAGCCTTTATCTACTTGAGGAAAATAACTAATACAGCAGAACATAATGATGACAGGGATCTGCCCATTCATCAAAATGAGAAACAGTGTAATTTCTCTGCTCATCAAGCACCAGTGACCCTCTAGATGAGAGATCTTTATTACAGCCGACACTTGAGTGAACAGCCAGAATCCTGCATGAATAATACGTGGACACAGACAAAAATGAGACAGAGAGACACAATCCAAAGGGTTGCAGGTAAAGGCCAGTCACTGGAGTAGTATTGCTGTAGCCCTCAGCAAGCTCCCACCCTATGCCTGGAAGGAGATCATGTGTTCTGTTGCATGTGTTTATTGTTTATTGAAGATCCCCATAAGCCGACGCACAAACGCCAGGCTATTCTTCCTGGGGTCCTTTTCAAAAAGTTTAAAATCAAACAACAATACACAGATCCAGTTACAATAAAAAGAAAGGAAAAAAGGAAAGAAAAAGAAAGTTTTCAAAATGGTAACATAATGGCTAACTCTTAAGTCTGAAAAGTGACATGTTTCTTAAATGCTTTTTGACCTGGAATAGTCCTAATATTTAAAGGAAGAGTGTTCCATAGCCAAATGGCTCGATATACATCGGTGCTTTTCATTGAATCAGTTCTTGGACGTGGTAATGCAAGTAGACCTTGAGGTAAAGCTCTGGTACTGTAGTTGTGATCATCAGCACTATAATAAATCTGATTAGAAAGAGCTGTAGGATACTTGTTGTGAATAATGTTTTGACTATGAAATGACCTTCAGCCATCCAAGACAAGAATGCATTCGGTCAACACTAGATCTATAAGAACAATCAAGTATAGCTGCCCTATTTTGAGCTGTTTGTAATTTTGTGAGCCCAGACTTGGGTGCAGAAGCCCAAATAACTGAACAATAATCCAGATGACACAACACCAGTGTTTGTACTACCTTTTCCTATGTCGTGGACCAAAGACAATACTTTTAGTTTTTAAGATATTTAAAACCAGTCTGTTACCTATATTATTATTATGCCCTTTGAGAAGACAGAGTGAACTTCTCCTATTGTAGAGTAATATAATGTGATGTCATCAGCATACAATACCAAACTGGATTTTTGAGTCTGTGTGAGTGTGTTTGTCTGTCTGTCTGCAGCTAATCTCTCATTCCAACCACAAGGACCTCTTGTGGTTTTGGTGCTTAACAATTTTTGAAAAACATATTTCAAAACATGACTGCTGACTCCTCACTCCCTTCTGACTGTCCGGTTGGGGCCACAGGTGAAGCCAAGTGAACAGTTGCTTTAAATGCAAAGCAAAGCAGGGTGCCCTGGAAGCTCACTTGGTAGAGAATGTGCCGCATATACAAAGGCTGAGTCCTTACTAAAGCTTCCATGGTTTGAATTTGACCCATGGCCTGTGGTGTTTTACCAAAACACAAATATTACTAAAACCAATGAGGCACAGAAGCCTGAGTACTGATGAAGTCTGCTCTGTGGGGCCAGGCATGTATGTAGTAGAATCATAAAAGTTTAGGTGCGGGATTAAGAAAACAGTCTCCTAATGATCTGAAGTCATAATATTAGAGCATATTAGAGCAGAGCTTTGCTTTTCATCCTTTGTGTCTTAGATTTAGTTGAATACCTCAAATGTTTTGAGTGACAGAGAAAAGTGGGGCAGCCTTGGATTGAACTGCAAATTTTTCCCCTTCTTGTTTCCACCGTTAATACATTGCTGAATAAAGTTCAATAATGATTTCAAACTTCAACTCAAGTGAATGCTGAATAAGAAGGATATTCTCAGAGGACTGTAGTCAAAATACCACAGAGGAAGAGATCTACTGGCACTAAATCAAAGCAGAAAGCAAACATAGAACAAGAAACAGTTTATAACGATTAAAGAGACAGAAATGCACGGTGGAGTCAAACTAAATGTAGTCCTTCTTTCTGTAGTTCACAGGAGGAATCAAAACTAAGCTTGATCAGGGAGTTCATACGATCAGTGGCTGTGATGTACATTATATGCATTACACACTGTTTGGATTCAATTATTCTATGAATTTTGGAATTGGATCAGATTATTCATTATAATCTAATACACAGCATCTAGCGATGTTACATGCACAGGTTGTTCAGCTCTGGATTATACATATAAATGTTCCAACACTTCTCCTTAGTTATGCAGACAAATATTGGATTGTTCCCACATATTACTGGAAGTGTCCTTTGTTTATTTTGGGAGGGATAAAGGGCTTTTGGATAACAGATCATGCAAAAATGAGATAGCACTGCTATACTGTACATTGTTAATATGTTCACACTGGCAGGAGAAACATTTTTTTAGGATTGTGCCAAAAAATGTTAACCTGACTCCTCCAGATGGATTGATTCTCATTGTCTCAGCATATCCATCTGTGAACTCTCGTTTGGAGATCTTTTAGGAAGGGGTGAAAATACTGGTTTCTGATTGGATAAACCATCTGTATCACCAACATACAGGCTAAATCAACCAATCAGATCACTGAAGCGTACTAACAGCGTGGAGGAAAAGCTCAGAAAGTAAACAACAAGTCTGTAAAGGATATTTTCGCTTTCTGTAACGCAAATTTACGGATCAAAGGCCCAATTTCAGGAGCCCGGTCCATATTCAACAGAAGGATCCAGAGAAAAAAGAGTTAGTGAGCGGCTTGCTCCATAGCTGCGTGCATCTCATCCTGATTGGTTCGGTCACTTGGCAAACTTCTCCAAATTTTCTCCGCCGCACGTTACCAGACTGATCTGAGAGTAAAATACAATGGAGCTCAGAGAGCAGGATGGTCTCATGAGGTCAAAATGCATAATCCTCTTTCAGTTTACCTTCCAAAGGTATTCCATCAAAATAGTTGGCTCAGTTTTCAACACAACACAGGTCATGAGAGTTTTTTAGTATTTTTGAAGGGCTCTATTAGGTTAACATCAGCTGTCCGTGGTGCTGAAGATGGAAACTGAATACTGAATGCTGAATACACTTGATGCTGTATATTTAAACTGCTTCAATAGCAAATCAAAAGTGTCAACTCACAATGTTATTTTGGGAGTAATTCAGAGTAAAAAAAAGCTTAAAGGTGGAGTCAATGATTCTACCCCAATACGGCAAAATTCTTACGTGTGTTTTGGTTAGATTATGTAGAATCCACCATCCAATTATTAATTTAGTCTTTCTCAAATACAACAATGCACACTTGACTTATTTTAGATCACAAAAATCTGGTTAATTCTGTCATGCTGCTTCTGTTTCTTAACAGTTTCACACTGTATTCATCTGTCTCCATTTGTCATCCACTTGCCTCTCTTTCACGCTCTGCTAAATGTCTTGTCCTGACTGAGTTTGGATTGCCTTCTTGATCAAAAAGAATGTCTGACACATTCTTCTTCATGTAAAGCTACTTGTGTTGACATGGACATAGGCTGAATGTGAGAAATATATATATATATGTGTGTGTGTTTATCCCTTTTTTAACCAGGTAAAAGTCTCATTTAGATTAAAATCTCTTTTTCAAGAGCTTATTAACCAGTTATTGGGGATGTTATGCTTTAAACATTAGCAGGGCAGATGCTGCTAATCATTACGGAAATCTTGTGTTGCACAGAGGAAGTTGGTAAAGGACTGGGGTTACATACAGGTTGGTTGGTTGGTTGGTTTTCTAGGATCACAGCAGAAATACACACACACACACACACACACACACATAAACACACACACACACACACACACACACACACACACACACACACACACACACACACACACACACACACACACACACACACACACAAACACACACACGTATACAAAATCTACCCACGTCAGTCACAAGTATGTGCACGCATACGCCCATTTCACACATACAGATTTAATGTCCCCACACAGTCCTTCAATCTGCGGTCCATTCAGTGCAGCAGTGGTGTGCCTGTGTGCGGGGTTTATAATAATGGGTACCTCATTGGTGGTAGAGGGGGGTTGAGAGAGCGCCTCACATCTATTAGTGTGGTACAAGCTTGCTGATGAGGCCTGCTGAGTGACTAGCAAATGGCGTCATCTCGGTGAACAGGCTCTCTGTGCAATGGGGACTTGATGAGAGAGGATGTTATTCATGGTTCCCGTTGGCTTTCCAATGCTGATCCCTCCATTTCCCCCCCTTTGTCTGTCTCGCTTTCTCTCGATGGGGCTCATGGTGGTAGGACTGGGGGGCCCTGGATTTTAAGTTGCACCAGATGGCAACAAATTTTCATTTTTCATTTGGATTGTATATGAAACAGAGGACAAATGGCAGAGTGATGTTTGACATGTGCTGTAACTGAAGCAGATGCATTAACTGCTGCAACATTAGCTGATTAATAGGAAGCAGGAGAGGGGCCCAGAGCAGTGCATACAAGAATCAGACCGGATCAGTTGGCTGAAATTATCAGTCGATATTTGCCTAAAACCAACATGCCAGTATCTGTCTCGATCAAAGTATATGTTTTCCTACTGATGCCAATATGAAAACCTTTTTATACAGAACATATAATGCGGAAACAAAACTTAGGGGGGTTCTGTAGAAATGGTATCATTAAGCTATTTATTTTTTTATTGAATGGTCAGCAATTGACTGATACCGGACATTCTTTTTATTTAGCAATTTATTTTAGATTTATTTATTCTTTATTTACATTTCTAGAACTGATTGACAATGGAAAACCATGTATCTATAACGTATACTAATGTTAACTTTTAAATACTTAAAAGTTTTTACTTAAATAAAGTTATTTGTTTAGGAAAGCAGCCTTCTGAATACGTTTGCAGAGTTATATCAGTGAAAAATCCACATAGAAAATGTTTATTTTCATTCCAGCTCAAATATTTACTATATCGGTCACTATATTGGTAATTGGGGAATTTTCAAAAATCCCATATCGGCTGGGCCCTGGTACATACATTCTTTCAATGTATGTGTTCTTCAGTGACAATGCCTTTGTGTCAGCTGGTCACCAACATCAACATTTGTTTCCTATTTCCCACTCTGATGAAAAAAACATTCCACATCTCAACCCACTTCAAACGTCTGTCTTAATGAAAATGTCCTCACTAAAGAAGAAGTCAAAGGGTCAAATGTTCCCACCCTGTCTTCTTTCAAAACTACAGCCTCAGACGCACACATGGAATCGTCAAGTCAAAGGTCAGAGCTTTGAACTTCAGCTGCCATGGCTGGACAGAGCGGTGCTGACAGCTCTTTCATAAAGAGTTGTGCGTGAGAGAACTACGTGGGTACAGTCGCTTGTTTGATTTATTAATGACCACCCACAACACATTTGTTATCCCGCTCTCCATTTAAAATTTATTACGCATTAATTAGCTGTTGATAACAGCCCCTGTACTCCACAGGACAATACCAAAACACTGGAAAGATGGTCAAGATCAGGGTAGTTGCCAAAGTCTGTATTAACTTGGGGGCCTGTGAAAGTTGATCACTCGTACATGTGGCTGCAGAAGCGGCTCCACTGGGGCTTATACTGTAATGTGTAAGTCATAAACACAGGAAGTACAGAAATGCATTAGTCAAGTAAGTGCCTGAGAAGCTTTCAGTCATGGCTTTTGCAAAACAAAGTGTATTGGATATAATTTTGGCCAGTTGGGAATTTGTTCTAAATGTACTGTCAACACATATTTGACAGGCAGTTATACAAACAGTATTTCCCAGTCAGAATTACACAATATGGCTCAAGGTTGGACATAGTTCCCTTCAAACAAAAGAAAGATGAACATATTGAGACTTGGCTGGTTGATAATAGCAGCCATCCTCAAGATCACCAGAGATAGCAGAAAAGTCAGGAGGATCACCAATGTCAGTATTCTTTATCCTCCAGGAAACATGAATGTCTGTACACATTTTCAAAGCAACTTAATGTACTGACCAGCCCCAGAACCATGCTGCCAAGATGGCTTTCAAGTTCCACCCATACACAACTCTGAGGACTAACAGGCATTAAAGGTTGAATATGTAGAATCTTTATTAAATGCTTTATTTAAAATAATACACCCACGTGGCATTTTGAGGGGTACAGAATGAAGTATTGCTTTTTCATGCGCCAGTGGCACAGGGGTTAGAGCAGTCGCCCAGGCCTTTGCTGCATGTGTCCCCTCCTTTCTTTTCACCCCATTTCTTGTCTGTCCTGTATAATAAAGTCTTGAAAAACTGCCCAAAATATATATATATTTACAAAAAAAATTGACAAGTTTGACAATGACTTTCTGTCACATTCTGTTTCCATTGTAGCAGCCAATAGCGTTACGGGTTGTCAGGGTTGTCTGTTGTTTGGTGCAGCTACTGTAGGCTGGCACTGGGTGAAACCGTTATTTGTCCCGGCAGCTGAGTGACCGGAGACGGGCAAAAACCAGAGTCAATATAGGCCAAGCATTCACTCCATGGACTGAGATAAAGGACAAGGCTGTGGCGGCTAATGCTAACGACTAACGCTAATGGTAAATGTGAGTCAAACTTCTCTGCAATACTTGTTTTTAAGGTGCGATTTGCTGGAGGGGATGAGTTCAAACTCTCTTTGTCCCCCGGTGATAGATTGGCGTCCTGTCCAAGGTGTACCTGGCCTCACGCCCGATGTCAGCTGGGATCGGTTTCTTCTGTTGTGATCTGGTGCTGTTGGGCCCCTGAAACCGGTTAGTGAGATGTGATTGTGGCCCCTACAGGGCTCCAGTCAGAGGGCCCTGGTCAGTGAGTCATTAGTTGATTTAAGTCTTTTACTTCCAGAGTAATAGTAAATACAAGCAGTACAGAGGATAAGCTTGTCAGTGCACGTACAATTTCTGAAATAAAACACAAATAAACTAATGCATAATTATATGAGTTATTACTTATATCCAACATTATATAAGCATTTAAGGAATGTTACTTAAATCTCTACATCAGTATTAAACACAAAAGGCGCCCCCCTAATATAATGGTATGGGAAACATTGTCGGTGCATTACCTTCATTTCAGAGCAGTAAATCAGATCCTTCTATGATACAAATGTACAACCTCGAGCTGATGCAGACATGCTTTAACATGCTTTGATAGGAGGTTTCCGGTCCAATAAATAGAAAGTTTATTTCTCATTTTGCTTTGGTTCTTCCTTGATATCTATCTTTCTTAATGGGAAATTTGTGCTCAAAACAGTTCCAGAAAATGGATAATCGTTCCTAAAGGCTCATTTATGCTCTAAATTAGATACACATATGGATGGACGGAGCCTTCTGTCGGTTCTGTCCGTACATTTCCTCTGTATTTCTGCATGTATCCTACAAGCTTTCGGATGCACACCGATAAGGACCAAACGTTATTTTCTCTCTGTAAAACCAATGAGAGGAATTCTCCATCCACAACGCTGCCCGCCATTTTGCCTCCTTCACAATAGACGCAGTATCGTTCAAAAATCAAAACATGCCTACATCGTCGGCATGTTTGTTGTAGTAGCTTTTGAATCCGAGCGACGCCCTCTGAAGGATGTTTTGCTCAATGTCCACTCCAATGTAAATGACGCATGAAAGCATGAGGACAATGGTGATTAGAAGGTTGATAACTCCTAGGCCGCAGTCCCGTCCTCTTCCCTACGCAGACTTTGCAAACCTTAATCCTGTTTACAGACGCTCAAGTTTTCCTTGTGCATCGATATCAAACACAATGAGCTGTGACAAAACAGTGTTATTTGATGTCCTGAGAATGACACACACACACACACACACACACACACAGACACCGACCATCTCTCATCAGCTCTCACATTGTTGGGAGCATGGGACAGTCGCAAAGGTGCTGGGTGATTTTAAAGGGGGTCATTGAAAGTGCACGGCACATTTCCCCTGGCAAAGATCAAGGGGTTAATGTTTATAGAACAATAGAATAGGCCATATCAAAATGTCTTCATGTATCGTTCCTTTCTGTTCGCCAACAGTTGTCTGCGAGTGGGTTAATCAACTTTCATTTGCTGCTGGGGTTCCAGGAGAACATGAGTCCTCAATAATAAAAAGATTATATGCTCGACCCTGACTTCCAAAGGCGGAGTAGGGAGGTGTGAACATCAGCCGGCAGGATGTCTCGTGCTGAGCAGACCTAGCATGACATGAAATTCGCTGAAAGGGCAGGAACAGTAAGCGCTGATCAAGGGCTGCCGGAACCAGTCATCGAGAGGTTTTTGGGTCAAACTCAACTTAGTAACTTAGTATCAGATTTAGCTCAACATATTTTGTCAACAATAATAATAATAATACGCTTCTGCACTATTTTTATGCATGTGTCTGCCATCTGTATTCCTTCGCATGTGTAGACAAGAGTCGTTATTCCATATTACTCATTTGCTCAAGGAGGGTTCATGCAGAGTTCAAATTCAAGTGCACAATGAGATTATGATTCTAAAAAAAAAAGAAAAAGAACAATCTGCACATATTCACTGCATGTTTCGCAAGGTTCAGTGGGCTAGTTAGCCTCCAGTAAATATTGCATTCTCTCTCGCTCCAATTAAGAAATGTTAAAGAGGCAGTCCAGACGAATCACAGCCCTCATTCTGTTCATATCTGTTTTGTCTAAGAAGAAAACAGAGAATGATTATTGAAGTAATGTAATGTACATTGATGTGATTTTTGTTTGTGTTTTATCCGTAAAAAAAAGTGAATAAACAAAGCCATTTGTTTGTTATTATGTTCATTTGAAAGTATGTGAATATTTAAATAATTTCCCCCCTGGAAGTATTTCTGGTTCTGATTCCTCTTCTTCTTCTTTTTTCACTCAGGTTATTATAACTTTCTCAGAGTAAAATCCTAATTATATTTGTAGATTGACACATTTTTGGAACCCTATTGCTGTTCTCTCAGTTTTTGCTGCCTGATAGACAGTGATAAAGCTATTTAACAGTAAGTGAAAGAGAATTTCTTGTGAAACTCAATACATCCATAAGCCTGATTTTGGGTTCCCCTGTCTCCAATTGCTTTCTCGCTGTCGGCAGCAGTTATTGAACTCTTCTTTCTCTTTACATTAGCTCACATGAAGACTGCAGGAGGTCGAGGCAGGTAGAATGTTTCTAGGGCTTTGACAAAGTGGTGAAACATTTATGACAGAGGGAAAACGGCTCAAGTGTGGCTGTCTGAGCACTGCTGAAATGTTGGGCCTGTCTTGTCACTCGCACTGTCCCAAAGTCGGAGCACAAACAGCACAGGCAGAGACGGACACATAGGAAGGCTTTTGAGTGCTCAGTATTCATTATTTAGTGCAGTAATGTAGTGAAGGGGAAAGGCAGTTTGCAAGAATCCAGCGGCAACTAAATGCTCACGCAGTGTTATTTTCTTTTGAGCTGAATGCTGTTTCTACATGCTGACGGAAGGTAAGCTTTTGTGTCAGATTCAAGTGTAAAATCCTGTTCACACAGTAATTCATTAACTAATGATTTCATTTTATCAACCATATATCGCATACGCAAGATGTCTGTTGTGATGTGATTTTGTCTCTCGGTCAATTTTTATGTCAGTGATGGAGATAAATCTTGTGTTACAAGTCTCCACAGATGAGTCAGTGCTATGAATCAAAGTTTTACAGTTTGCTCAGGATGCCGGTTGTGGCAGAGCAGTAACTACTGGATGCACTCACATGATGAAGTTATTATTTAACATGAGAAAATCAAAAGGATGAATGCCATAACGCAAGTGTGAAAAATGTACAGAGACACATTGCAAGCAGAGATACGTCCACCTCCACAAACACACTCAGAGCCTGTAGCTACTATCCATCAAGATTGGGTTCAACACTCGGAACAAGTTTCTCTGTCATTATTCTTTTACGGAGCTCTCTGACTTCTCATGTGAGCCGTCAAGCTCATTTCTCCTCCCACTAATCCCTCCATTCTAATGCTTGTCCACATCAGGCTTGGCCACAGTAAAGCGATGATTAATGATGTATTGATTGGACTGTTTTCTACCACCAAGCCAAGATGCTGAGTTGACAGCACACTTGCTTATCAGAGCCACCCAGCTTGCCAGAGGAGAATGTTTCCTGAGGGGAAATAAAAGCTCGCTACATACTGGAGAGCTGAGACACATTTGTACACTTTTGTTTTCCAACTGAACGTTCAGATAGACACCAATGTAAGAAAATGAATAAATAAGAATCTGTAATGGATGTTTTGTATTTCTTTGTCAAATGAAAATAATTATTTTGTGTATTAAGTTTTATCAAAAAAATATGTTACATGGCCCCAAATTCTCAAATAATGAATATATGACATTGTACAATTTAATTAATTTAATAATTTAGTGGGATATAATTCTTATTTTTTATTATCATGATGCATTTTTATTTTGTTATTGTGATTTTATTTTGTTAAATGGCCCTTTTTCTGCTCTTATTTCATATTTTGGCCAGTGACTCTTTGATTTCATAAACTGTGTCTGAAATCACCCTATTGTTCACTCATTCACCCCTATGAACGTTCAAGTTTACTTAACAGTGGGCAGTAAATTGAGATTTCACCGTTTTGCGTCACAGCCAATCAGCTGTATTTGCTTTCATTGTGGGATCAGAATCAGAAATACTTTAGCAATCCCCAGGGGAAATGATTTTTGTTACAAAACTCCAGATTTACAAACAACAAATATGATACAGATTAAACATATATTTGAAAAAAACTCAAATGTAAGTTTACTTAATGAATATTTACAGTAGTGAAGTATTTACATGATCAAAGATTGTCTGTGGTTGGGTCTGAATTACAGAGAGGGGGTGACAGACTCTCCAAGGGATGTGTTGTATAGTTTAATGACCACAGGCAAGTAGATTTCCTGTGGCGCTCTGTGGTGATAGACTAGAGCCTGTGATGGGCCGGTGATGTCGTGGGGGAGGAGCTGTACACCCTGACGACCGTGGCAGAGAGGAGGAGGCTGTCCAGCTCCTCCCCCACGACATCACCGGCCCTCCTGATCAGTTTGTTAAGTCTGTTGGTGTCTGCGACCTTCAGCCCACTGCCCCAGCATGTGACAGGGAAGAAGATCGCACTGGCCACAACAGACTCATAAAACCTCCTCAGCCTAGTCCGGCAGATGTTAAAGAACCTCAGCCTCTTCAGGAAGAAGAGTCGATGTTGGCCCTTTTTGTAGACAGTCTCAGAGTTTCTAGTCCAGTTCAACTTATTATTGAAGTGCACCCCCTGGTACTTCTACTCCTCCACATTGTCCACAGGGACCCCCTGGATAGAGAGATAGGGGTCACAGGTGTTTTTACCCTCCTCAGATCCACTACGAGCTCCTTTGTTTTAGTCACGTTGAGCTGCAGATGATTCAGCTCACTCCAAGTGAAAAAGTTGCCCACAACAGTCCTGTATTCACTTTCATCCCCCTTTCCAATGCAGACAACTATTGCTGAGTCATCAGAAAACTTCTGAAGGTGGCAGGACTCAGTGCAATAGTTGAATTCTGAGGTGAAGAGGGTGAAGAGAAATGGAGAGAGGACAGTCCCCTGTGAGGCCCCAGTGTTGCTGACCACCCTGTCAGACACACAGTTCTGTGGGTGTAAGTACTGTGGTCAGGTAATCCACAATCCAGGACATGATGGGGGCCTCCACCTGCATCGCAGCCATCTTCTCACCCAGTAGAGCCGGACGGATGGTGTTGAATGCAATGGAGAGGTCAAAGAACATGACTCTCACAGTGCTCGCAGGCTTCTGCAGATGACTGTAGACTCTGTTCAGCAGGTAGGTGATGCAGTCCTCAACTCCCAGGCTGGGCTGGTAAGCGAACCGTAGTGTAACAGTGAAGGGCCTGACCATAGGCTTTAGCTGCTCCAGGACCAGTCTCTCCATGGTCTTCATGATGTGGGACGTAAGGGCCACTGGGACGTGATGTCTTTGGCACAGGCATGAGGCAGGGCGTCTTCCACAGCACAGGGACCCTCTGGAGGTCAGGCTCAGGCTGAAGAATTGACTCAGTACTCCACACAGCTGGGGGGCACAGGCTTTAAGCACCCTGGGAAATACACCATCTGGGCCTGCAGCTTTGCCAGGGTGGAGTTTTGTCAACTGTCTTCTCACCAGGTCAGGTGTGAAGGACACTGTAGAGGTGTCCGTTGGGGGAGGACTGAGGTCATCAGGTTGTGGAGGACATGATGTAGAGCAGGGGGATGGTTGGGATAGATAGTTGTGAAATGAGGTGGTGAGGGGTAGTGATGTCCAAATGAAGCTTCATGAAGCATCAGTTGTATTTGTTGAGTCGACTAGATGGAGCTCTTGATTTAAAGAAAAGGGCTCAATGAATAGTGATTCAGTGAGTTTTCAACCCTTTGGTGAACAGAGAGCTCCATCTAGTGGACGCAGGAAAATAATGACAATGGTTCACAAAGCTTCATTTGGACATCACTAGTGAGGGGCAGACAAAGGGACTAAGGCGGAGATTCTCAGCAGACAATAGTGTACCTGGCATGGACACATGAACACGATTTTAATGGAGAGCACTGTATACTGGATGAATTGCTCCAATCAGAAGTAAATGTAGTGCACTATATGGTAAATTGTGGTCATTATGGACACAATTATTCAATTCAATTCAATTCAATTTTATTTATAGTGCCAAATCATAACAAAAGTTATCTCAGGACACTTTACAGAGTAGGTAAAGACCACACTCTATGACTTATTTATAATTTACATAGACCGAACAATTCCCCCGTAGAGTACGGTGGCAACGAAAACCTTCCCTATAACAGGCAGGAACGTCAGACAGACCCAGATCTTATAATTATAGTCACGAGTACCTGCCCCCTGACCATTCAGCCAATCCAATGCACTCTCAGCCTCGCTATTATCATGTTCACCAAATGTTGAACACTACAGCATGTTGCGGGTGAGATATAGTGGATACATTTCATACATTGTTAGAGAGTTTGATATAGTATACTATATAATAAATAGAAAGGGATCCCACACACAGCCAGCCTTTCTTTTGGGTCGTTGTCATGGAGTATAAAGGGAACTGGACACAGCATTTGAGAGGAAGTCCCTCACATAAACTGCATAGGAGATGGATGTCACCCATGATAGTAATAATAATAATAATAATAATAGTAATAAATATAATATTATAATAACTTTACTATACACTGGAGATTAACACTCGACTTACTTGACTTATTCTGAAATATATTGTTGTTTTTTATTGTTCAGAATTTGATAGAATATATGCTGTGGCTATGCCACTGCTGTTTTTAAAAAAAGTAATCAAGGCACTTCAACAAAAATTAATTTATTAATTTTGTGAAGAAAAAAAACTGTGATCAAAATTAGAGAACAGTAACCATTTTCAAGAACATTTAAACAATGTTTTCTTATAGGGCTATATGATTAAAAAATGAATAGGAAGGGTAGAGTATCGATGTCCAAATGAAACTTCATGAACCATCTAGTGGACAAATACAGCTAATGCTTCAAGAAGCTTCATTTGGACATCACTAGTAGAAAGCCCTGTGTCACTCTCATGTCTATCAACCAGTAAATTAAAGGTTGACCCCCCTCACACACACCCCTCATTTGCTTAAAGTGTAATTCTGGCGTATTTACATCCCATGGCATTTTTTGGCATTATTATACTGTATATCAAATAAGCCATTGAGACCGGGGACACTAAGTAGCTCGGGGCGGAGCGCTGAACGCATTTGTTTTTAACCTAATACGTAATACTGCTCAAATTAGCACCAAACCTCTGCTGGGGTTTGGGGGGTTTTACTACTTAAATATATACATAATATACATTATAGATTATAACATGAAATGACACACATGAGAATAAAACAGAAAATAGATGGGCATGGTAAAAGCTATGATATGGAAATCGACTTCTAATCATACCTTTATGCAAAGTAAAGTTTAATATCAAATAGCCAGTGGTCACCAGATCTGATCAATAAAGTACCAACAACGTCATCGCACCAACTCAGCTTTGTAGAAGGGGGATCCAAGAGGAAGGACATGTATTTCACAGCTCCAGAGCAGTCGTCCAGACGTGCAGAATTCCGGTACTCTCCTGAGTTGCAGGGCTGGCAGAACCAGATCGTCAGAGGATTTGTCAGGGGCCAAGGAATGGAGTGGGATGTGACAGGGGGCGCTTCATCGTGGCAACGGATATTCAGCGCCAAGGGTAATTTTCGTTGTGAACCCTAAATCTTCAGCTTTAAGCCAAAAAGAGTGTTTCTGGATTCTTCAGCTTCGGCAGCTTTGAGATAGGTGGATGAGAGAGTCAGTTGGTCTCTTCTTGCGAGCTCTTGGTGAAAACTGGACTTTGATATAAACTTCAAAAGAGTAACTTTGCGCTGTTGACTAAAGCTTAATTTTTCTGGACAGAATAAAATTGAGCTTGTCCTCAAAAACCCCAGGCACTAACTTAATACAACGTTTGACTGATAAATAAAATGTTATTAATAAAATAAAACACTGAACCTCGTCGAAACGAAGTCAGACAGAAAGTTACAAAAATAAATTAGATAGATGTTACAAAATAAAAGACTGTACAATAGACAAGACTAAGATTGGAGAAGTGAGAAATCTGAGGAAATCTCTGGAAATCTGAGGAGACAGCTTGGGTTCGCATTTTTTTTATTTTTATCTTTCTATCTTTTATAGTCCAGTTCTAAGGTGTGGCCTAGGTAATGAGATGCATTAATTTTCCTGCGCAAAGTAGGAGCAACTCCCTCTTCCCTTTGCTCTAAAAGAAGAGGGTTGCATAGGCAAAAGGGACATCAGACCAAATGTATGAATTCAACAGTAAATGAACACAGTAACACATGTTAGCTTTCTCTTAAATAATAACCCTGTGGGAATGTTGTCAATGACACAATAACATCAAAAAATAACATATTAATATGTTAAAATAATCATTTTGTGATAGTAGTCTAAATATATTTTGATAATGTGTTAAAATAAAATCCTCAATGATAATATATGGTATAATTGAATGATACATGCATGCAGACTGGGACAAACTTAAAAGATAATCTTTAATTGATTTCTTAATGTCAATCCTGTAAGTATTGACATTTAGAAATCAACTAAGGATTGATCATAGGACCAGAGTCGTTTCAAACAACAGAAATGTATTTACAGATGAATAAAATACACATTATAACAGTTTATACTTCCTATAATAGTTTTCTCTAAGAACATATTCAAAATATGAGTCTCTGTCTCCTTCGATTAGATTGTCATTAGTCATTAAAATTGTCACAGGTTTTCTATGGAATGCTCTTTGCCGAAAGGAATAATAAGGGAGTTGAGTTGGAGAGTCAAGGTGCAATAAAAGTTCTCTTAAAGTCTTTTCTCCATTAGTGAACAGATACATTTCACCGTTTGACAGTCTGTTCATCTTACATAAATTAGTCCTACATTTCATTTAATGACCTTGATGTCATTTTGTTCACTCTTCAGTGCGTTTCAGTTTCACCTAAAAAGGCCAAAGGGTCCTGAGAGTGAAGAAGCAGTTCAGAGATAAGGTACAGACAGGCCAGGGAGCAAGAGAGAGATGAGAGACAGTTCTTATAGGCATCAGGGATTTCTGATCAGACTGGCATTAGGGCTGTCACATCACAAATTGTGTCCCCATTCTTTGATGACGACATATAAGGGCATTGTTTCCTATGAATAACATTATTCATGTATGTAATGTTGAATATTTGGGGCTACATAACAAAGTATGTTGAATTCTAGAATATTAAGAGGGAGGATTTTCAGCTTGTTCTACCCACTCATCATTAAACTGTGGCCATCATCCTCCTTTCTCCTGGCCTTTGCCATTTTGAAGAGCACATTTTAAGCAGGGGAGAGGAAATTACTTGTATGGAAATTACATTTCCATCTAATGTTCACTTTGAGGTGAAATTGGTATCTTCCCCAACAGCGCAAGGTGAAAAAAGTCTGATATTCTCCTTTCATTACATTTTCCCCCTCCTCTCTCACTCACTCACCCATTTTCTATTTGTTTGAGTCACATTTCCCTTCCCTCCCAGCACACCCTTCCTCTCTTTCATGACCCATGTCTGGTTTTTCGGCAGCAATTTATTACCTACTCAGCAACCCCCCCCCCCCCCCCCCCCCCCTTATACCTCGCCATCACTCTCTCTTCACCTCCTCACCCTCACTTCTCGGTGGACACCTTACTTTCTTGTGTCTCTTCACCTGTGATCCGCTTTTCCTTATCTCAGATTTCCTCTCTGATTGGCAGACAAGTATCATTTTGGAGGACCTCCACAAGTCACTGCCTTCTCATTTTCTGGCTGAAATGGCTTTTCTGCCTATTTGCACTGTCAGTGATCATAAAGAACATTCCCTGCATACGCCATTGATTCCTATCCTCTCCACAGATACAAAAAAGAGTGCTGATTTTGAGAGTGAGGCAGTCTAGTCACCTTTAAAGGATGTGTAATGCCCTCGTCCCCAGAAATGTGTGTTCTTTACTTTGTTTTTTGCAGTGAAAGGTCACAGACTTATTCTATGAATGTGCTCAGCACTGTAAAATACATTGTGAAAACTGAACAGATGGGTTGCATCAAAGACAATCAGGCTATGAATGATATACGAACACACCCCTCTGTGAAAACCTTCAGAATAAAAATAGGACTGAAACTAGTAAGTTTGGTCTATGTAAATTCTGATATGTCTGGCTCACAGTGAGAAAAAAAAACATTTTGAGAAAAGATTTGTATAAAAGACATGTATTTTGCAACACACTACAGGTGTGTTACTTAATTACTTACATTAAGATTAAGATAAGATCTTTTTTTTTTAGAAGTTTTCTGAAATTTTGTGTTTAATGCTAGTGTTTAGTGAATTTAGGAGAAGTCTATATACACAAACTGACAAGGTGTATTCAAATAAACACCTAAATGTGTATTTTGGATTTTTTCTTTCCACTAACATGTTTGAAAGATTACATGTTATGAAGGCAAAATAGCTCAAAATCTCAAAATATATCAGTGCATGAAAAAATGTTTTTCCTTAATTAATCCCACTCAAACATAATATCAACTGAAATGCCATATGCTGAGTTGTGCATCATGACCCATCCTTTTGTAAAGGAAGTCAGAGTCAACATCTTGTAACAAAAATAACATTTTAACAATGTACTTCATCAAGCTGTTAACTCACAACCTTATGATCAACTTGAGGACAACAATAATTTTCAGGTATGATGTGTGTTTCCATCATATTGTCGTGCCCTGTGCTGCTGTAATTTCACAAAGCCAGGTCTCTGGTGGACCGTCATCATGGTACCAGAAGTGGTTGCAAAAAGATTTATGATGCAACTGAAAAGTTTCCACAGGTTTATTGAGCATGCTTAGCTCTTTTATTGGATAAATCCAGTTGTACTTATCAGACTAGTCACATTTTAACTAGCCTTCGGAGAATGAATCACAATACATCTGCTCCCACTAAATCACTGATAGTAAGTCCATTTTGTGTTGTTTCATGTAAGTCAGTAAAGCTAAGATGTTTTGGTAGAAGCTTAAAGGATGTCACCCACCCTTACCCTCTTTGCCCTCAATCCAAGGTTCTCTGTGTCCACTCTGTCTCTGCCCCTGCTGAACTAAAGCTGTGAATCCTGTCAGCTTTCCAAATTGTACCATTAAGTGCCCGCTCCGCATTGTCACCTTGACACTAATGCCTGCTCTGGGCCTGGCTTCAGCCTGCCCCACTGTGGGTGTGTTAGCGAGGGGAGAGTAAGTCTTTGTCCATTCCGTGTGTCTGCCGAGCTGCCAGATCCCTTGAGATGAGAGGATGTGATGGACAGAATGAGAGATAGATTCAGAAAATGGGGAATATGAAAGTGAGAAGAAAAATAAAAGCAGAGTTAAAGACAGACAGCGTGGTAGAAGGGGAGTTAAAAAGAGACATGAGAGACCATCGGGGAGAAAGGACAGAGAAGAGAGAGCTTGTTGAAAGGGAGAAGAGAGACAAAAAGATCAAGGAAGGCAAAGAGAAAGAGATAGGACACAGAGAGTGAAACAGAGAGAGGAAAGGGGAGTTATCTGTCATTTAGTTCCACACTAGGTATGATGGTTGCTCTTTGTGCATTTGTCAAGCGCAGCCTTGATATAATGGCTTGTTGGATGCTTGGTCTCTGTGGCCTAGTAGACTACTGCTGTTATAATGTGAGACAGACAGTTTGTGCCAAGTCTGGTGTCCCTTGTGACCCAAAAACATGGGGTATGGACCCAGAAAAAGACATCTATCAGCCACGTCAGTCTGTACCTCTCCATGTACAGTGAAGAAGCTAGTGATGTTTTTTTCCCCCTTTTCTGAATGTTTTATCATTTGATTTCCACCAGATGTGGGTTTCTTGCAGAACGGCAGAGCTGAGTGTATGCTCCGTGATCCACCGTCCGTCAATACCCACCGGCTGCGTCTGTGGTGCGGGTATGACAGATAGCTGCTGTCACGAGGACCAACGGAATCTTGTGAATTCAGGTTTGATCGTGCAATATAACAGGATGTAGTTTCTATAAAACAGTTCAATTCAATTCAATTGCAATTCAATTTTATTTATAGTGCCAAATCATAACAAAAGTTATCTCAGGACACTTTACAGAGTAGGTATAGACCACACTGTATGACTTATTTAAGATATACATAGACCCAACAATCCCCCGGTAGAGTACAGTGGCAACGAAAACCTTCCGTATAATAGGCAGGAAAGTCAGACAGACCCAGCTCTGTGGAGGACGGCCATCTGTCTGCACCCGTTGGGGAGAAAGAAAAGGGGAGAGAAAGATAGAAAGACAAAGACAGACAAAAGACAGAGAGACAGACATACTTCCAGAGATGCAAGCAACCAAAGAGTAACAGTAACTATAATAATATCTATAGTACTGTGAATTTGACTCATGTTATGGCAGTTAATACAGCAGAATAGTAGAAACAAGCACAGCTCAGGTGATAAAATATGAAAATGATAACAATTATGGCAAACATGATCAATGATGAGTAGTGGCAATAGCAGCTATGGTACAGCGAGACATACCACTGATGGTGTTTTTATGGCTACAAATTGTATAGTTTATCAGACTAGTGGTAGTATATATGACTAATAGTTATAATAGTAGCAGGAAGCGTCATGCAGAACCACAGCAGCAGGCACCACCACAATCAGCAGAGACCTGAGAGACGACAAAGCACAAACAACTCCAGGGAAGAAGTTGAATTAGTAACATGCTTGGATGAGACATGAATGATACAGACAGAGAGGAGAGAAGCTCAGAGTATCAGGAAAAGTATTATCCCCCGGCAGACTAGGCTTACAGCAGCATCATTAAGCAGAACAAAATCAGCTTTAAAAATAACAACATAGCTGAGGGCTCGTAAGCCCTAGCTGTAAGCTTACAGCCGTAGCTGAAGGCTCTGCCTCCCATTCTACTTTTGGAGGCTCTAGGAACGACAAGTAGCCCTGCATTCTCAGAGCGATCTAGTCGGATAGTACGGTACTATGAGCTCTTTAAGATACAACGAAGCCTGACCAATAAGAGCTTTGTAGGTAAGGAGAAGGATTTTAAATTATATTCTAGATTTTACAGGTAGCCAGTGCAAAGAGGCTAATACAAGAGAAATATGTTCTCTTCGATTTGTTTTATTTAGTACACGAGCTGCAGCATTTTGGACCAACTGGAGACTCTTAACAGACTTATTGGAGCAGCCTGATAAGAAGGAGTTGCAATAGTCCAGTCTAGAAGTAACAAATGCATGAACTAGTTTTTCTGCATCTTTCTGAGACACAATGTTCCTAATTTTCGCAATATTACGCAGGTGAAAATATGCATTCCTTGTCATGAGTTTGATGTGAGAATCGAAGGACATATCCTGATCAAAAATAACACCCAGATTCCTTACTGTGGTGCTGGAGGACAACATAACATCATCCAGAGTAACAATATCTTTAGCTAATGAGTTTCAGAGGCCTTTGGGGCAAGTACAATAACTTGATTGACAAATATAAGTGTGTATCATCAGCATAACAATGAAAGTGTATGGAGTGCTTCCTTATAATATTTCCTAAGGAAAGCATATGTATGGTGAATAGAATCGGTCCAAGGACAGAACCCTGTGGGACTCCGTGACTGACTTTTGTGTGCATGGAGGATTTGTCGTCAACATGTACAAACTGAGATCTATCTGATAAATACAACTTTAACCAGCTTAATGTGGTTCCTTTAATGCCAATTAGATGCTCCAGTCTCTGTAGCAGGATGCGATGGTCAATAGTGTCGGAGGCCGCACTAAGTGTCAAGTAAAACAAGTACAGAGACAAGTCCTTTGTCTGAAGCTATTAGAAGGCCGTGAGTGATTTTTACCAGTGCTGTCTCAGTGCTATGATTCGCTCTAAATCCTGACTGATTATTATGTAAAAAGTCACACAGCTGAATGGCGACTAATTTCTCGAGGATCTTAGAGAGAAAAGGAAGTTTAGATATTGGTCTATAGTTGGCCAGTAACTCTGGATCAAGACTGTGCTTTTTAAGAAGAGATTTAAATACAGCTATTTTAAAAGACAGTGGTACATAACCTGCTGATAAAGACATGTTAATCACATCTAATACAGGAATGCTTACTAAAGGTAACACTTCTTCAAGTAACCTAGTTGGAATAGAGTCTAGGAGACAAGTACAAGGCTTTGATGCCTAAATAGAAGAGGTTAATTTGTTAAGGTCAACTGTAGGAAAGCAGTCCAAGAATATATCAGGTCGTACAGTTGTTTCTAAAGTTCCTGGGTTTGAAGAAAAATTGTTGCCAAGCGAATAGATTTTGTCTCTAAGAGTTATAATTTTGTCATTTAAGAAGGTCATGAAGTCGTTACTACTGAGGGTTATAGGAATACATGGCTCAGTAGAGCTGTGGCTCTCTGTCAGCCTGGCTACAGTGCTGAAAAGAAATCTGGGATTGTTCTTATTCTCCTCTATTAAAGACGAGTAGAAGGCTGCTCTGGCATTACGGAGAGCCTTCCTATATGTTTTTAGACTTTCTTGCCAAACTAAGCGAGATTCCTCCAATTTAGTAGAACGCCACTTACCTTTGCAATATTTGTTTTAATTCACGGGTTTGTCAGTTATACCATGGAGCTAACTTCCTCTGTTTCATTATCTTCTTTTTTAAAGGAGCAACAGAGTCAAGTGTTGTTCGTAGTGAGCCTGCAACACTGTCAACAAAGTGATCAATTTCAGAGAAACTAACGTTATTACAGTAATCTTGAATATTAGGATAGGGTATTAAATTAATTGCAGATGGAAACGATTTCTTAAATTTAGTTACAGCACTATCAGATAAACATCTAGTGTAGAAACTTTTGCCCAGAGGCGAGTAGTCCTGTAAAATGAATTCAAAATGTATTAAATAATGGTCTGATAAAATAGGATTCTGTGGAAAGACTATTTTCTGCCTGTAATAGGGAAGGTTTTCGTTGCCACCGTACTCTACGGGGGAAATTGTTGGGTCCATGTTTATCATAAATAAGTCATAGAATGTGGTCTTTACCTAGTTTGTAAAGTGTCCTGAGATAACTTTTGTTATGATTTGGCACTATAAATAAAATTGAATTGAATTGAAATATTAAGTCATTGATTTCCACACCATAAGCCAAAACAAGGTCGAGGGTGTGATTAAAACAGTGAGTAGGTTTATGTACACTCTGACTAAAATCAATCGAATCTAATAGAGAGATAAACACAATACTAAGGCTATAATTATCAACGTCCATGTGAATATTAAAATCTCCTACAATGATTACTATTTATTTAATTTAAGGACTAAATTTGAAAGAAACTCATAATTCAGATAGATATTCAGAGTACGGACTAGGAACACGGTACACTATCACAAGTATAATTGGCTGCACAGTTTTCCAGGTTGAATGTGAAAGACAAAACAAGACTTTCAAATGAGTTATGATTTAGTTTAGGTTTAGTGTTGATTAATAGGCCTGAGTCACAAATAGCTGCAACGCCTCCTCCTCGGCCACTGCCTCGAGAAATATGAGTATTATTTTTGACTGGGAGGAGTGGATTCATTTAGGCTAACATATTCTTCATGACACAACTAGGTTCCAGTCAGACAGAGTAAATCAATATGGTTATCTGATATCAAATCATTTATTAATACAGCTTTCGATGACAGAGATCTGATGTTTAAAAGTCCACACTACACTTACACTAACAACTGCACCTCCAGTCACCATACCGTCAAGCTCCTTAAGTTCGCGGATGACACCACCCTCATTGGACTCATCTCTGGTGGGGATGAGTCTGCATACAGATGGGAGATCGACCATCTGGTGACTTGGTGCAGGGAGAACAACCTGGAGCTCAATGCTTCGAAAACAGTGGAGATGACTATAGACTTCAG
Source organism: Echiichthys vipera (assembly GCF_963691815.1). NCBI lineage: Eukaryota > Metazoa > Chordata > Actinopteri > Perciformes > Trachinidae > Echiichthys > Echiichthys vipera. Next base: position 3,710,026 of record NC_139835.1, read on the forward strand.
AAAGAGCACAGCCCCACCTTCCCCCATCATCCTGTGTGACTCTCCAGTAGACACTGTGGAGTCCTTCCGCTTCCTGGGCACCATCATCTCCCAGGACCTCAGGTGGGAGCCAAACATCAGCTCCCTCATCAAGAAGGCTCAGCAGAGGATGTACTTCCTGAGGCAGCTGCAGAAGTTCAATCTACCGCAGACAATGCTGGTCCACTTCTACACTGCCATCATCGAGTCCATCCTCACCTCCTCCATCACCGTCTGGTACGCTGCTGCCTCTGCCAAGGACAGGTGCAGACTGCAGCGTATCATACGTTCTGCAGAAAAGGTGATTGGCTGCAACCTCCCTTTTCTCCCAGAACTCTACTCTTCAAGGACCCTGAGGAGAGCAAGGAAGATAGCTGCTGATCCCTCCCACCCTGGTCACTATCTGTTTGAACCTCTCCCCTCTGGCTGGAGGCTGCGGTCCATCAGGACCAAAACCTCCCACCACAAGAACAGTTTCTTCCCCTCTGCCATCAGGCTTTGGAATTCTGTTAAAGACACTTAACTGTCATTCGTTATATTAACATCTGGAACTCATACGTTATATTAACGTACCCAAATCACAGGTGTTATATTAACAGCCCCCCCCCCCCCCTTTTTTTTTTTTTTCACTGGACACTTTAACTTGCACACTACCACCTGCACTGGTCATACAAACACTCACTTATATTTAATGTATATAATTCAATGCCATATGTTTAGTTTGCTTATGTTCATGTTTATATTTATGTAGGCACTAGGGTTGGGCATCTCTGGCATGAGGCCGATACGATACGCATCTCGATACACTGTCCCAAATCTGATGCATTTAAGATACATATGGAGCACCTACCGATACAATACGATACGATTCACAACTCAATCACGATGCACTACATTCAACAAAATCTGATTCAACAAAGTATGATTCGATGCGAAACGATACGATGCGACACAATTCACAACTCAATCATCATGCACTGCACAACTCAATGAGTTTGATTATTTATTAAACAAATAAAAGATCTTTCACAAACAAGTTCTGTATAAACATTACAACATGTTCATTATTAAAAAAAACAATTAAATGCAAGATGAAGCTCAGCTTAGATGTGCTTAGCACTCTTTATGCTGCAGGTCAGCAAACTCACCAGTGAGTAAAGTAAGTAACACTGTAAGGCTGGATATCTTTACAAATAAAGAAGGCTATAGCGCCATTTATCGTCTTTGCACGAGCGGAGCTGTTAGCCAGCGGAGCATGGAAAAAGTTTTCAATGTGTCGCTCACAGCTCTTGGACGTAGTCGCCACAGTCGTTACTGGCGGAGGCCACGGTCACACCGTGCCGTCGCTTCAGGTGACTAAGGAGGTTTGTGGTGCTCCCTGTGTACCGTACAGCAGCACGGCACATTTTGCAAATTGCGTCTGACTTGACAAGTTCTCCTTTTTCTTTGTAAAATCCGTAGTATTGCCAAACTGGATTTATGGTTGACAGGTGAGTAGATTTTCGCCTCTGCCCTGTTTGTTTTGAACAGCATGCGCACGTCCATCAAAACGTCCCAGGCGCATAGTATAGTATACACCCGCGGTGCACGTTAACGTAACATAGATCCTGTTTAGTCAGAGTAAAAATGTCCAAAAATAACATCTTATTTGGTTTGTTACATGTACAAAAAAATGCAGAAACCACTCAATGATTAAAATATCGAATTTTACCGATGCAAACTTTTAATAATCGATGCATCTCGATTTTTTCCCCAAAATTGCATCTATTCACAGCTGTTCTACCAATGCACTCGCATCTCACCTGCACGTGTCCGTGTATCGATGCGTATCGGTCAATCTACCCATCCGTAGTAGGCACAGTCAAATCAAGTCAAATTCCTTGCAATGAAAATTGCCTGGGAATAAACCTGGGTTCTGATTCTAATTTTATTTTCTGATTTTGTTGCATTATTGCAGATTTGGTGTTGATTTGTATCAAGTTTTTCTGTATGGCTCCTCTTCTGTTCATTTTTGATTTAATTAATTTAGATGATCGTGAGGCTCACAGCGTTTGTATAGGATACTGAGCTGGAAAGTGATCCACAGGGAGTGCAGAGAGGTGTGTACGACTGCAGCTCTGCTTCCTGTGCGTCTGCGGTAAGGGAGAGAGGTGTATTTAACTGTGACTCTGCATCCTGATCCCAACACTGGGTTGTTGTCAGGAGGTGGTGGTGGTGCAGGACTCGACAGTCAGGTCAATATTGGCAGATAAAAGTCTTGACCCCTCCTGGTTAGGGTGCAGGCCGTCTGTTAAAAAAGGCCATAAAGTCCACAAATGGAATAATTTTCCCCAAGCAGTATGCTTTAAGCCACAGGTGCAGCTGGCGGAAGTGGCTGTACATGACGTCACCAAAACGCAGTGGGGGAAGAGGGCCGGATATAATCAGACGCTTCCCCCTGTCTAGCAGGAGGTCTACCATGGACCTGAAGTCCTGCTTGAGGACTTCGGACTGGTGGTTCTTTAAATCGTTGGTACCGGCTTGCAGGACCAGCGTGGAGGCCGAGCTGTGCTGTGAAAACAGCTGGAGGACGGAGCACTCAACCTCCCTGACGCCAAGCTCCAGATGCAGAGAAGATCTCAATCGCATAATAGTTTCAGGAGGGAACTGACAATGGTGGTCAGTCACCTGGAGGTTACTGTGCTTTAGCTCTGGAAGAGCTCACTGGACTTGTTAAAAAACCTGAACATTTGCTAGCTGTATGTCGCTCTTGCAGAAATGTATCAAACCGTTATTACAAAGTTCATGTGAAGTGGAACAGATTGGTACACATGTCAAGTCAATGTCACTGCCAGAGTTAAAAGATGTGGCAAATCATCTCCGACTGACGATGGTGGTGTCAGAAAACAATCAACAGTCGTTTGGTAAATCGCAGATAGCAGAAGGAGAGCAAGGCAGGGACAAAGCCTGACATTCACGTTCAAGATGTCAGGCTTTATCCCAGCACTGTTCATCCTTTGAGTTACAGTAGACAAAGATTGGATAACTCTCATATCTGAAGTAAGAATGCTCATGTCCAGTCTAAAGCTATAGGCTAGTGAAGTGGGTTGAGTTATTTGGGCGTCCTGTAGTGATGTCCAAATAAAGCATCATGAAGCTTTTCATTATTTTTCTCGTCCACTAGATGGTGCTATCTGTTCAACAAAGGGTTGAAAACACTGAATTACCATTCATTGAGCCCTTTTCTTTAAACCAAAAGCTCCATTTAGTGGGCTCAACAAATACAACTAACGCTTCATGAAGCTTAATTTGGACAGCACTAGCATCCTGGGTTCCACGCAGGCAGAATCCTCGGGTCTGAAAAGTGAAACCAATGTGGAAAGTGCCTTAAACTTACATTCTTTCTAATGTCCAGCAGGGCGTGACTTTACTGGTTTCAAAAAGAGGTCTGTTTCTATAAAAGTCAATGAGAAAATGATTCTACTTCTCACTTGATTTATTAAATCAGCAAAAATTGTCCTAATGACAGTATGGTCTCAATTGTTAGTTTCAAGTCTTTTTCAATACAGCATGATGTTCATTCGGTAACTTGCTGTATGGTCTCATTTAGAGAAAAATAGACAATAAAACAGGGTATGCTTTAGGGCGTAACTACTTTGTGATTGACAAGCAGCTACCCTGGTGGTGTCCTTTGGTTGTCAGTCACATCCACCCCTTGCTCCTCCCCAGCTTCGCCCTGTCATCCAATTATGGTCACTTCTTGTTCTAAAAACCAAATGCACAAAATGTCAAATGGTAGTCTGCAAACCAATGGCTGACATCAGGGCAGCTATGCCAACTTTTTTCTATACTGTCTATGGTTCAAAAAGTCACTTTCCTTTTCTTCATATGTGTTAGGAGACTGAATAATCATTATGAAAGATGAGCTCTTTAAGCTTAGAAAGTATTTGGCTTGTTTATAAGAAGTTGGGGTATGAACCATGCTAAGCAATAGAGTCACTGGTCATAATGTCCAAACGAAGCTTCATGAACCATTTTCATTATTTCCGCTAGATGGAGCTCTGTTCAACAACGTATCCGCAAAGAAATTTCAGTCAAAACCAACTGGACTTGGTTATTTGTCTGGGAAGAAGTTTCACCTCTCATCCAAGAGGCTCTGAAGTTGGTTTCCACTCGTTAGTGCTTTATTGAGTCTTAACAACAGTCGTTGGAGTCACAGGAGGCCCTTTGTGAACAGTTGTTCTTTGAGGTTAGATTGTTGAATCTCCTGGGAAAGGATGAAAGGACAGCATTGTAAATTGGAGATAAGTTGGGTCTTAGACCTCCTCCTCTGTTTAGCAATGGTTTCTCTACTTTTGCATACATGGCTCCTTTAAAACCATCTGTCTTCTCTGTCCAATATGTGGACATTGTTGTCCTCAAAGGAGTAGGCTTTCTCCTTGAGATGTAAGTGGACAGCAGAGTCCAGACCTGATAAGTTAGCTCTCCTGTGTTGGGTCATGGGTTTATGCTGTAGTTGTTTTGTTTCTCCAATGTAGAGATCTTTGCATTCCTCGTTGCATTGAACAGCATAAACCAAGCTGCTTTTGTAGGTGTGTGGTGTTCTGTCCTTGGGATGTACTAGTCTCTGTCTGAGTGTGTTACTGGGTTGGAAATACACAGGGATGCAGTGTTTGTTGGAGATCCTCCGTTTTCACAAAAGTCCAGCTGGGGTAGCCACAAGTTGTGGGGGTTGCCTCTCAGGTGTTTGCGTTCTACCATTTGGGCCTGTGAGCTGGTGGGTACGTTATCAGCTCTATGTTGTAGTGTTTTAATAACTCCAAGCTTGTGTTCCAGGGGGTGGTGGGAGTCATACAGTATATACTGATCTGTGAGAGTGGATTTTCTGTATACCCCAATGTGGAGGCTACTGTCATTTTCCATATGGACGTCACAGTCTAAGAAAGGCAAACTGTTGTCCTTGAATTCTTCTCTGGTGAACTTGATGTTTCAGTCCACTGAGTTTATATGTTTAGTTAACGTTTGCACCTCTTTGGATTTGATTCTAAACCATGTGTCGTCCACATAACTGAACCAATGACTCTGTGTTATTCCTTTGAAGGATTTCAAAGCCTTGTCCTCTACCTCCTCCATGTATAGATTTGCCACAATAGGGGATACTGTTTTTGTCTGTAAAACGTGCCATTAAACTGGAATTATGTGGTGTTCAGGAAAAAATCCAGAAGTTGGCAAATGTGGTCTGGTTTGAAATTTTTTTCGGTTTTGTAAGGAGTTGTCCTATGTGAGCAGCTCTCTTACTGTTGCCAGAGCTTCCATGGTTGGAATACAGGTGAACAAAAAATCATAGTAAAGGATCAAAACCAACTCCTCAATGAGGAAAGGCATCCTAGAGAAACCATCGCTAAACAGAGGAGGAGGTTTAAGACACCACTTATCTCCAATTTACAATGATGTCCTTTCATCCCTTCCCAGGAGATTCAACAGTATAACTTCAAAGAACAACCATTCAGAGATGGCCTCCTGTGACTCCAACGACCGTCGTTATAACCCAGTAAAGCACTAACAAAGTCGAAAGCAACTTCCCACCAACGACTGTCATTCGAACGGCGGTTGTTGGCACTTAGAGCACAAAGGGTTCCCGTGACCTCACCGGCCTTGTGAAAGGTTAAATACCTGGATCTCCACACCAGATAGTATGACCAGTCCCAGCCCGGTCTGATGCGTAAATGAACTGATAAAGCCTCTAGGAACGTCTTCCTAGACAAATAACTATGTCCATGTGTTGCTTTTGACTGAAATTGCTTTGGGGATAAGGATGACCTGGACAAATGAAAATATTCACAGGCCTGTTCAACAATTGGTTGAAAACACACTGAATCACAATTCATTGAGCCCTTTTCTTTAAACCAAGAGCTCCATCTAGTGGACTCAACAATTACAACTATTGGTTCATGAAGTTTAATTTGGACATCACTACCATTTAGGACCAAAATGTGAGGGACAGACTGACATTGGCATCAATAGAGCCATAGCTCTGCCTTGTTCTGGATAACCCTGCAAGCTGCAATCATGGAACATTACAGGTGTGTAGTTTAGATCAAAATGAAGGCCCAGTTCAAAGATCGGTGTGCTTGAAGCAAGGGTGTTGTCCCTGTCCCGATTTTGTGTCCTTGAGACCAACATAACTTGTAATCATAAGCCTGTACACAGTTGTTTGGCTCAACACTGGCGTTATGGACTGTTAGAAACACCATTGTATTCGGATACTAATAGCAATGTGTTTTAGCCTGGAATCTAACTTACCTGACACTTAGACTAACATCACTGACCTGAGTCATATTGTCATAGTTTTAATAAACATAGCAGCTTGGTTGAACTAGCATTGGCATCAAAGACACAACAATGACATAACATGGCAGTTTTTCTGTTATTTGGACAGACACCCCAATTCAGGCAAAAGATGCATGCCATACCCAAAAAAGAGGTAAAAAACAAAATAAATGTGGCATTCTCTTCTGCTTCTGTTACTATGCACAGCATGCCTTTTTGACAGTGCTGTCAGTCCATGCTATCCAAGAATAGATATGAAAAGGTAAAATTAAGCCTTTGTGTGTTGAATATGGATGATTTAGTTTCTATGTATGAACAGAATAAACGTAGGAGTCATGTTTGTTTGTTTTTTTTGTTTTTATGTATAAACACAAGTTTGTGAGTGCCTGTTATAGTTGTATGTATTTCATGGACCTAATCCTGGAGTGCAGATATCCCTTGAATCATCCACTTAATCCTTCCCAGAATGCAGCAGGACCAAGTCTAACTTGTTTACAACGTATGCCATATGAAGGCCTGAGCAGAAGGGATGAGTGACAGGTTAAAGGGGTGTTATGTCCCCTCCTTCCAACACTCCAAAGCACTCTGCTGACATATCTATGACCTTATCTAGATTTGTGAGCCAGCAACCTTCAGTGCTGATACTGTAATGGTATGATATAATTGATGGATCTACAACTGGAGCTATAAGAAGGGATGTGTTCTCATACAAGGAGAGATGGAGACAGTGAGAAATAGCTAGGTGTAATGTAAACTTTTGGGGTGATGATCATTTTAAAGTCCAAAAGTAGAATACACATTATTCTTTGCATATGTGCGATGCTTGGGCGCGTGACAGTTGGAGCATTTCAAAGGCTTAAATCAGCCTTAAACTGGTTCTTTCTTTGTTCTTGTATCGCATTTACATTTTGATTCTGGGTCCATATTTGATCGATTCCGCAGCTATTGTGTGTGATTTATTCCCAAATGTACAGAGAAAAGGTTCTGAAAAGCCTACAGCTCTGTTTGGTTCTTCTAACTGGCTTCCCCAGCACCCAAGGGTCATGGGTATCATGAGTAAGTTGAAATAATCAAAGCTGATGCCAATAACATAACACATTGGGGAACAGTGAGGATATCAATACAACAACATTTTCAAACGGGAATATACATATATACTGGCTGTGGCACTCTGGACTGTTCAGTGAGTGGAGGAAGGCAGCAAAACATTCATTCAACCAATCAGCAGCCAGAAATAAACATGAATGCACTGTGAATGTGCATCCGAACACCTTGTCCGAACAGCAAGTGAACGACCGATTATCAGCACATATATATATATATATATATATATATATATATATATATATATATATATATATACATAATATATATATATATTTACAGGCCTAAACACACTGGAAGTCAACATATAATAAAGTAATACATATTATTAACTCTGGGCGCACTCACACTGTCCATTCGTAACGTGCCCCGTGCTTTAGAGTGACTGTTTTTGAACATTTAATTTATTCAAATCTGCACTAAACACTCCACCTCCACATCAAACCACCGACAACAGATGCATAGAAACAGACATCAAGACCGCTGACAATGCTCGCGCTTGTGCTCATATAACCATGCTTTACAAAAGCCCATCTCTCCCAACCGGGTCACGACCAGCAAGCGTGCCTCTAAAACAAACTAGACTTTAGCCCTGAAGCGTGCTTGGGCATGGTACGAATGAACAGTGTGAGTGTGCCCTTAGAGAATAAACTGAAAAGCTGAAAAGCAAAAAGACTGAAAATAATGGCTTGTTTGGGTCTGTTATGGACCAGCAAATTATTCAATAATTCTCATGAAAATACACACAGTGTGAGATTTGGGAAATAGAGAGGTAGATGTTTTTGAAAAATGTATACTCATGAAAATAAACCATGAACCACTGTGTGAACTTGAACTTAACCACTGTATTTTCAGAAGATTTCAACATATTTATAAAGTGCTTTGTTAGTCTTATTTTTTTACAAAACAGTTATTGGAAATGTTTGGGTCACATCAGCTGTGTCAGTGCACAGTGGTGACAGGGGGCTATCTTAAGTTTTAAGTAACCCTAGATGTTCATGGACGTAGGAGCTTAATCTGACCATGGACATGTTTTGTTTTTTCAGTAGATATCTTAGTAGAAAAAGTGAGCCGAGTGTTTATATATGTGGTATTTATTCAGTTTAAGAAACCACAAGATCTCTACAAAGCTAACATTAACCTCAAGTCAAGTTGACTGGCTGACTCAACAGGGGCTAGATATGGTCTCTGTTGCTTAAATATGTTCATGGAACAATTCTTTCTTTTCAGCAGTTATCTTAGTTACAGCAGTAGTTTTGTGTTCACATGTGTGGGTTTTATTCAATCTCTGCTAAGGTAATGTTCAACAAGGACTAGTTTGTCACGTTTCCAAAAAGTATTTTAGTTTGAGAGCAAAATGCCCCACAATATGAATACATTTTGATTATATGTTTTATTTTGTGGGGATGCATAATCACCATATTACACTTGAGGGTGTGCCTTACTGTGATTGTTGGCACAATTCAAGATTCAAGATTCAAGAAGCTTTATTTATCCCGAGGGAAATTATTGTGCAACAGTTTCAATACAAAGGTGGGAAAGGATCAGAGAAACAATAAGCATAAAAACATAAATCAAATGAAATAAGCTAACATAAAATAAATCAAACAATTAACTAAGCGTGACAGAGTGCAAAAGACATTATGGTTGAGTGTAGGTATATACAATATACAACAATACGCAGCGTGCCGTTTAGCAGCATACTGAAATAAAATAAGTACAAACTAAATAAGTGGTAAGGAGCGATAAGTGAAAACAGTGTTATAAATGTAGCAGCATTTCCTACAGAACTAAGTGACAGTATGGCACAGTGAAGTGTAGCAGCAGTAAGTTACAATACCACAAGATAAAGTGATGTAGTGGGGATATAAAGTGACAGTGGAGTGTAGCAGCCTTTCTCACTGGAGTAAGTTACAGTCAGTTACAGTAAAGTACAGTGTAGCAGCATTTTACAGAGATACGTTACAGTAAACCACAGTAAAGAGGAGCAGCAGTAAGTTACAGTACCACTAAATAAAGTGATGTAGTGGTGATATAAAGTGACAGTGTAAAGTATAGCAGCATTTCTCACTTAAGTAAGTGACAGTACAGCTGTGTAAAGTGGTGCAGTGATGATATAAAGTGACAAAGTGACATTTTCTTAGGATACAGTGTCTCCACTGTTCCTTACCTGACCAGGGGGAGATGATAATAAAGTTTGGCGTTCAGTATTACACCGAGCGAGAATGAGTCTGTGGCTGAAGGTGCTTCTGCTGGAGGTCAGCAGATGGTGGAGAGGGTGAGAGTTGTTGTCCAGGATGCTGTGCAGTTTAGACAGCATCCGCCTCTCAGACACCGCCACCAAAGAGTCCAGTTTGACCCCCAGGACGGAGCCAGCCTTCCTGATGATCTTACTGATCCTCTTGGCGTCTGCTGCCCTCAGTCTTCTGCCCCAGCACACAACAGCAAAGAAGATGGCACTGGCTACCACGGACTGATAGAACATCCTCAGCATGGTGTTACATACATTGAATGACCGGAGCCTCCTCAGGAAATAGAGACGACTCTGCCTCTTCTTGTAGACAGCCTCAGTGTTCTTGGACCAGTCCAGGTTATCCAGGTATACTCCAAGGTATTTGTAATCCTGGACAACATCCACAGTCACCCCGTTGATGGAGATGGGTGTGGGGGCAGATTTACTCCTGCGGAAATCCACCACTAGCTCCTTAGTCTTGGTGGCGTTTAGAATTAGGTGATTAGCTGCACACCAGTCGACGAAGGAGTCCACAACACCCCTGTATTCCTCCTCCTTTCCCTCACTGAACCAGCCAACAATTGCAGAATCATCAGCAAACTTCTGCAGGTGGCAGGACTCAGAGATGAGCTGAAAGTCTGAGGTGTACAGGGTGAACAGAAAGGGGGAACGAACAGTTCCCTGTGGAGCTCCAGTGCTGCTGACCACAGTGTCAGACACTCCGTCCTGCAGTCTGACATACTGTGGTCGACCCGTCAAGTAATCCGTAATCCAGGAAACCAGGGGAGGGTCCGTCTGCATCGCCGTCAGCTTACGTCCCAGCAGAGCAGGCTGGATGGTATTGAACGCACTGGAGAAGTCCATGAACAAGATTCTCACTGTGGTTCCCGCTCTGTCAAGGTGGGTGCAGGCACGGTTGAGCAGGAAGATTATAGCGTCCTCCACACCTAGTCTCGGCCGGTAGGCAAACTGTAGAGGGTCCAGTGATGACCAAGGGCCGAAGAAGTGAAAGAACCAGCCTCTCCAGGGACTTCATCAGGTGCGACGTCAGCGCCACCGTTCTGTAGTCTTCGGAGGCGCTGGGACGCACCTTCTTTGGTACTGGTACCAGGCAGGATGTCTTCCACAGAACAGGGACCTTCTCAAGACTCAGGCTGAGGTTGTAGATGTAATGCAGGACTCCACACAGCTGGGTCGCACATGCTTTGAGGACCCTCAGGCTGACACTGTCGGGACCTGCTGCCTTGCCTGGGCGGAGTCTGCACAACTCCTTCCTCACCTGCTCTGCGGTTAAGGTCTGTCTGCTGTGTGTGTTGGTGGGGGTTGAGAGAGGTGATGGCGGGGGGGAGGGGACAGGTAGGGCACAATCAGGAAGGAATTGGGGGGGGGGGTCAGCAGGGCTGGAGGTTTGGAGGTGGAAGGTTGTGGAGGAGTCGTGGGGGGGTGGTCCAGAGCCCTTTCATCAAATCTGTTGAAGAACAGATTCAGCTCATTGGCACGTTCAGTACCACCTCCTACTGTCTGGCTACCAGATGGTTTGTAGCCAGTGATGCTCCTCATGCCGTTCCACACGTCCTTTAAATTGTTCTGCTGGAGTTTGTGCTCCAGCTTCCTCCTGTAGGTGTCTTTGCCCTGTTGAATCCTCTCCTTCAGCTCCCTCTGGACCTGCTTCATCTGCTCTCTGTCCCCTTCTCTGAAGGCCCTCTTCTTCGCATTCAGCAGGACCTTGATGTCTCTGGTGACCCAAGGCTTGTTATTTGGGAATGTGAATAAATCCAAAATCTCAGAGGACATCACACTACGTGACCTGTGTTGGACTTTAGAATTGCAATGGAGGAGATAAGGTGAATTAAAGAATTCAAAATGTCTTTGGTTTTTAGATTTGTTTCAAATCCATGTTTCCTGTATTGGATAAAACAATAGTATATCACACTGAACCAATATGTCACACATACTCTTAACACACACTCTCAACCAAGACTGGCCTAGAGGTTACATGTGGAACAGGAAAGATTGAACCATATAACCGTTGATGTATTTATTTGTTTGAGAGAGAGGGATTGCAATACCTCCTCAAAAAACGTGTTGCATGTAAGTCTGTGTTTTGCTCTTTTCTTTGTATAAATAAATGAATCAGCCATACAGCCAGGCTGGACAAGATGAAGTAAACGTTACGAACTGAACACATTTAGCAGGTTGGTTCTCAGTCTCCACGCTCCTTTGATATTGTTTCAACACTAGAAAAGTGTGTGAGGATGAAGTATGTGTGGTGTTTGTTTATTTTGCAGTCAAAGGCACCCGTAGATGGTTGATTCCATATGTATGGAAGTGCACCTGTTTTGTGTTGTCGTACTTCCTTCCTGAGGAAGACTCAATTCACCACATAAAGTCTCCATCTGTTCATAATTTTTCATGTATGCTGTGTGGTCAGACACACTGTGTATACAGTGCCAGCTGCCATGTGACAACCAGATTACAGCAATGGGATGAAGCACATAAATTGGGTTTCTTATGTCCTGTTTTTCCAAGATGGTATTGTGACATATCTAGCAACTCCCTTTGTTGTTGTTTTTTTTGTTATATTCTCCTCCTCAGCATTTCTCTACTCTTTCATTAAGGTGAGTCATTCAGGTCTAAGATATGTCAAACTTTTTCTCCGTGAAACATGTAAACTTGCACCCATAGGTCATTGTCATGACTTGGCTCTTGGGCCATGACAAATCCCACTGCGCAATGTGACGTCTGGGTGACATATTTTCTATGTTATTTCGGTCCACTGAAGGGGTTGTTTTGTAACGTCAGGTGACGTCTTTTTTCGACATTTACCAAACATCCAATGTTGAGATCCGTGGGACCTCTGTGTAAGGGCTATTTATTAGTGATGTCCAAATGAAGCTTTATTTACTATTTTGATTATTTTCTGATCCACTAGATGGAGCTCTCTGTTCAACAAAGGGTTGAAAACACTGGATCACCATTCATTGAGCCCTTTTCTTTAAACCAAATACAACCAAACCAAATCAAATACAAATACAGATATAAAGCCTCATGAAGCTTCATTTGGACATCACTACAATATAGACATGATCTGCACGTCTATCCGATGTCCAATGTTTAGTGGGATACAAGATGCACCAGTTTAAAGGTTCAACAAAGCAATTTAAGCGAATTGTAAGCATAACAAAAGAACTTGAGGAGTAGGATGTGAATAAGGGTACTGTAGGATCAGTAATGTACGGTATGCATGCCTGATCAGAGTGGAGGGTTTGAATGTTGTAGGTGGAAAAATAAGCCAAAGAGAAAGAGAATGAGAGAACATGAATGAAAACAATGAGTAAGAGAGCCTATCCCTGCATTCAAATATGAATACACACATAATATGTCACATGCAACATACCAAAAATACCAGGGTGTTTTACTGCCTACAGACGTATTTTGCAGTATGAAAACCAGCATGCTCATCTGGCTATTCTGACCAACAATTTCAAATATGAGCCAGAGGGTCAAATTTCAAGGCACAATGTTATAAAGTAGTAGTATGAGTCAATAGAATGCATACTGCTATGCTGCTTCTATGTAAGGGCAGCTGCGGTACATACTACAAGTAAAAAGAAAGAGTATGCAATATAGAACTCAGTCTATTTTGATAATGTGGGAGCACCGAGCCCAGGTGCCACCAGAAGGCACTGAATACTAGCTCATCCCAAAATCAACCAATTCATCACACAGACACTGCTGACTAACAACAGGGTTGTCACAGCCATCAGCTCAATTTGTATCACTTGAAGTGAACCCATTTCCATTCATGTCTCTATTGACTTTGCATAGTCTACTCTTTAATTTTCTCTGCTAAAAAAAAAAAGACAAAACTTTATACACCTTTTTTTGTGGACACTGTTAAAACTCTTGGTACATGCTTCTTCTTAAAAAAAATAGCACAGCCTTGGAATCCTAATCAAGAATTTAAAATCAAATGCATTCCTCCTCTTGACTGATGCACTATTGTATATTACCAACAAAATGCCAAGAGTCCTACAAACTCACTGGAGTAGGGTTGCAACAAAAAAAAAAAAAAAGACAGTTGGAGAAGGAAAGAGGAAAAATAGAACTCATATAATGCAGACAGTCAAGCATAGCACAGTCAGTGCATTTACTATGAAGTTTAAATTATATTTGGGTTAAGGCACTATCCCGGTTTCTTAAACACCATGTTAACACGGTACCCCGGTTAAAACCAGAGTTCCCATACCCTGGTTAAAGGACCTATAACTCCTTTTGTAAGTGGAGTATTCGAGAATGTAAAGTATACACCTTAAAACTGGGTTACACTTCTATGTATGCTCCGTGGGTTATAACTCATCATTCATCTTCAACCGCTTATCCCGGGGTCGGGGTCGCGGGGGTGCTGGAGCCGATCCCAGCTGACATCGGGCGTAAGGCGGGGTACACCCTGGACAGGACGCCAGTCTATCACAGGGCACATAGAGACGAACAGAGACAGACAACCATTCACACCTACGGGCAATTTCAGACTCATCAATTAACCTAACACATGCATGTCTTTGGATTGTGGGAGGAAACCGGAGTACCTGGAGAAAACCCACGCAGACACGGGGAGAACATGCAAACTCTGCACAGAAAGGCCGAGGTCCGGATGCGAACCTGTGACCTTCTTGCTGTGAGGCGACAGTGTTAACTACTACACCACCGTGTAGCCTAGGTTATAACTGCACCTCCTTATTCCAAGGGAGTGTTTTTTTGTCCTGGAAATAGAATAGATCAGGAAGCAACGGCAGAAAAAACAACAGCAATAACACAAGCTTAACCTTTGGGGCGGCAGTAGCTCAGTCCATAGGTGACTTGGCTGGGAACCATAGGGTCGCTGGTTCAAGTCCCCGTGAGGACCATGTATGGAGCGTGGACTGGTGGCTGGAGAGGTGCCAGTTCATCTCCTGGGCACTGCCAAGGTGCTGTTGAGCAAGGCACCGAACCCCCAACTGCTCGGGGCGCTGGTCACTGGCAGCCCCCTCGCTCTAACATCTCTCCCTAATTGCATGTATAGGCCCTGTTTGTGCATGTGTGTATTTCGGGCCTGTGTGTGTATGTATGTATAATAATAAGAGTGAAAAAAAAAAAATTCAATTTCCCGTGCAGGATAAATAAAGTAATTCTTCGTCTTCTTCTTCTAAACCTACTGAGGACTTTGCCATGGCAAGTAACATCACTACGAAGAAGACCCATTATGAAATGTACAGAGCTGAAAAGTCCTCCATGTTCTCCCGCTTTCCAAGTTGTTGTGATTTTGATAATGGTGAACCGGAAGAAAAAGCCATATTCCGTCCAGTTGTGTGTTGGTGGAGCTCCACCTACTCTACGGGAGGTAGAGTTACTCCTCCTCATGTATATGAGGAGAAGTGGCATAACCCCCTTATTCACTTGAAAACCCCGGTTACTGCTGTGTATGTAAATGCAGTGTGTGACCATGCATCCTCCTTCTAACTTTACAGTAGTCTGAATTAAATCAGTGGTGAACTATATTTGAGGTAATTTGTTAGAATAGCTTTGTTAATGCTCAGGATGTCAAGTCTGAGGGGGTTCAAAGTGACAAAATGCAATAATAGAGAAAGATTGCCTCTCGTCTTTGTCTCTTAATTAAACCACACTGCAAACAGTTTGACCCTGTTAAATGTTAAGAACATATTTCATTGTTTTATGCCTGGCTGTTTACTTAGTCTGAGTGCACCACAGAGGCACTTCATTATGTTTTTATTACCTGAGCAGTTAAAACCCTTCAGTCCAAGAACTGGATATGTACATGGAAAGATTACAACAATGAGCCATTCAATTACACTGCTTTATTGAAATAAGATGGACTGTTTTTTTCATTTCAACATCAAAAGATATGTCTTTGTATCACGCAAACATGCTGATGTGGTAAAAATGTGGCCCACACCATGTGCCGCTGTTCGGCCGGAGTAGCCTTTTGCCATGTAAGTGTTGTTGCTTCCAACCCAAGGCCGCCTCTGCCGTGTTGGACATGTTCCACTATATCCCGGTGTCTGAGGGCAGTCTTTGCCACTGCAACTGCTGCAGATGGCTTCTATTTCCTCCTCGTTGCTAGGGTTGGAGCAGCCCCTCTGACGAATGGATCCCAGGATTCGGTGAGAGTCATCTTCAGTCTTGATTTTGCACATTTGCACTCCTCCACCAGGCTTGAGATTGGTAGGGAGAGTGCTCCGTTGCCATACAAGCCTATGCTGCTAAGGCATCTCGGCAGTCCAAGCTACTTCCTGACTTGTGCGTTCACCACTCTCTCCAGCCGATTGGCATGGGATATCGTGACCTCATAGATGGAAATTGGCCACATGGGATGGGGCAGCAGCCCAAACTGAAAGCACCACAGTTTCAGCTTTCCAGGCAGAGCTGTGCTGTTGATCTGTTTTAGGCCATTGACGGTATCGTGCTTGAGTTGCTCCAACTGCTTCGAGTCTTTGAGCTCGGCGCTGTATCAGCGCCCAAGGCTTTTGACAGGCTTCACCAGAACGGTTGGTATTGGCTCGTTGTTGACATGGAACCTCTCATTGCTGAGCTAGGCTTTGACAATGCATCACAGAATACATCAGGTTCTGTGAATACACCACCATGCCAACCCGGACTGTGAGCCGCTTCCCTAATAATAAGCCGTGGATCACCAATGACCTGAAAACCCTTCTTAACAAGAAGAAGAGGGCGTTCAGGTCTGGAGACAGGGAAGAATTGAGGAGAGTGCAGCATGAACCCAGGGATATGCTGAAGAGGAGTACAGGGCACTGGTGAACAACTTTGTGAAGTGGACTGGACAGAATCACCTGCGGCTGAACATCAGCAAGACCAGAGAGATGGTGATAGATTTCAGGAAGAGGAGGATGACGGCTTTCCAACCTCTGTGCATTCTGGGAAAGGATGTGGAGGCGGTAGAGGATTACAAGTACCTGGGTGTTACCATCAACCACAGACTGGACTGGAGATCTAACACTGAAGCTGTTTACAAGAAGGGGATGAGCAGACTTTACTTCCTGAGGAAGCTGAGATCCTTCAACGTGTGCAGCAAGATGTTGGAGATCTTTTATCAGTCAGTGGTGGCCAGTGTACTTTTCTTTGCTGTGGTTTGTTGGGGACGCAGCATTGGAGCCAGCGACACCAACGGACTCAACAAACTGATCAGGAAGGCTGGCTCTGTGATTGGCTGCAAACAGGACACTCTGGAGGCTGTGGTGGAGAGGAGGACACTGAAAAAACTATTATCCATCATGGATAATCCTCTCCACCCCCTCCAACTCACACTGGTCAGACAGCGGAACATCTTCTCCAGAAGGCTGCTTCAGCTTTGCTGTCGTAGCAACAGTTACAGGAAATCTTTCCTGCCACAATCCATCACTGTATATAATAACTCTCTCACCTCTGCCTGAAAGAGAACTCTGGTCTCTCTACTGTTTTTTTTTTGTATATATTATTATTGTTATAGTATATTTTGCATATTTTGTTGTATATATTATTATTGTTTATTGTTTATTGCACACTGTGCACTGTATATATACACTATATATATATTGGATTCTGTTTATGTTATGTAAAAAGTGTTTATTTGCTGACCCACTACTGCTGTTACAAAATAATTTCCCAGTCTGGGATCATTAAAGTAATTCTATTCTATTCTATTCTATTCTATACTGCGGGATTTGCTGGGTTTTATCTCTATTCATGCCCATTCAATGTTTCCCTGGAGTTTATCCAGCAGGCGTTTGGTGCATGCGCTTGTTGTTGTTATTGTCACCATGTCGTCCATATACGCCCTGATAGGAGGAAGACGAAGTCCACTCTTCAGTCGTTCCCCTCCAACCACCCACTGGGATGCTCGAATAATGAGCTCCATTGCCATGGTAAACGCCAGTGGGGATCTGGTGCAGCCCGCCATTATGCCAATCTCGAGATGCTGCCAGGCAGTTGTACTAGCCTATGTTGTAACGCAGAACTGGAGATCCTGGAAATAAGCCTTGACCAGCCTTGTGATGCCCTTGGACTTGGAGGAAGTTGAACTCTGTCCACAATATCTCATGAGGCACTGAACCGAATGCATTGGCAAAATCTAAAAATACCACATGCAGATCCTTCTTCTCCTTCTTGGCCGTCTGCACCTGGTGCCAGATGACATTTGTGTGTTCCAGGCATCCTGAGAATCCATTTATCCCTGCCTTCTGCACTGAGGTGTTGACAAAGTTGTTTCTCTGCAAGAATGCTGACAGCCTCTGGGCCACAACACCCGCCCGTCGCCAAGCCTTTGGTATAATTTATTTTTCCCACGCCACTTTCATCAGCCTCCAGAGGTACTTCAGGACGCCCGGCGCGTTCTTATAGAACCTATATGGAACGCCGTTCGCCCCAGGGGCTGAGGAAGTTCTTGCCTGCTTTACTGTGCTTTCGACTTCGCTTCATGTAGGGGGCCTTGTTTCCATCCGGTGGCTGGATTGGTGGCATGTCATCCGGAATGCTGGCTGGCACATGCCTCTGGTTGTCTGAGTAGGTCTTCCTCAGGTGCTCCTCTAGTTCCCTTACGAATGCTTTGAGGGTCCCAGTTTTCTCCTTAACAAAGAGGTCTTTGATTAACTTGTAGGGGTCTCTGTAGAAGGCAGTCCTCGTTCGTTCCTTCTTCTTATGTTGCTTTCTCAAACATTCTGCTCTTCGCAGTGTTGCAAGACGCTGCTTGATGTCGGCCTGTAGTGCCTCAAGTCCTTTCCTTTCCACTTCTGTGGCCTTCTTCCACTGTTTTCTTAGGGACCTTCTTTCTTTCACAAGTCTCTCAATCTCTTGTTGTCTCCTGGATTTGAGATGAGCTGCGATAGTGGAATATAGGACCCTTTTCAGGAAAAAGGGCCTGATGTTTCTCTCCTCTCTGTCTGAATCATTCATGTCCCATCAATGCATGTTACTGATTCAGCTTCTTCCCCGGAGCTGTTTGTGCTTTGTCGTCTCGCAGGTCTCTGCTGATCGTGGTGGTGCTTGCTGCCGTGGTCCTACATGACGCTTCCTGCTGCTATTGTCACTGTTACTCATATATACTATCACTAGTTTAATAAACTATAAAATTTGTAGCTGTATTGTAGCTGCTATTGCCACTACTCATCATTGATCATGTTTGCCACCATAATTATTATCATTTTCATATTCTGTCACTTTAGCTGTGCTTGTTTCTACTATTCTGTTGTATTAACTGCCTTAACATATACGTCATATTCACATTACTATAAATATTATAGTTACTGTTAGGCTTTGCTTGCATCTCTGGAAGTGTGTCTGTCTGTCTCTCCCTGTCCATCTGTGTGTCTTTTCTCTCTTTCTCTCTCCTTTTCTTCCTCCCCAACCGGTCAAGACAGATGGCCGTCCTCCACAGAGCTGGGTCTGTCTGACGTTCCTGCCTGTTATAGGGAAGGTTTTCGTTGCCACTGTACTCTACAGAGGAATTGTTGGGTCTATGTAAATCATAAATAAGTCATTGAGTGTGGTCTTTACCTACTCTGTAAAGTGTCCTGAGATAACTTTTGTTATGATTTGACACTATAAATAAAATTGAATTGAATTGAATTGAATGTTCCCCAGGAAACATAGGGATGGCCCTGTTATTGCTACATCCTGGCAAAACGTGGTAATCCATCCAAAAGTTGTTAAGAGATTTCCCTAAAAACAGCAACCTGTGGTGGCTCTGATGAACAGTCAGGGAATCATCAGGTCATCGGCATGCATGTTACTAATTCACTTCTTCCCCGGAGTTGTTTGTGCTTTGTCGCCCCCAGGTCTCTGCTGATCGTGGTGGGGCCTGCTGCCGTGGTCCTGCATTACGCTTCCTGCTACTATTATAATCTATAACCTTAGCTGTGCTTGTTTCTACTATTCTGCTGTATTAACCGCCATAACATTTAAGTCATATTCACATTACTATAGATATTATTATAGTTACTGGAAGTGTGTCTGTCTCTGTCTTTGTCTCTCGCTGTCCATCTATCCATCTTTTCTCTCTTTTCTTCCTCCGCAACCGGTCAAGACAGATGTCTATCCTCCATAGAGCTGGGTCTGTCTGACGTTCCTGCCTGTTATAGGGAAGGTTTTCGTTGCCACCGTACTCTACAGGGGAATTGCTGGGTCTATGTAAATCATAAATAAGTCATATAGTGTGGTCTATACCTACTCTGTAAAGTGTCCTGAGATAACTTTTGTTATGATTTGGCACTATAAATAAAATTGAATTGAATTGAATTGAATCGGGATTCATCCAATAGCTGTTGAGATATCCAGTTTAAAACGAAGTTGTGGATTGACAGACCAACACTGCCAACCCTAGACACGCATCACTGGCATAGCTAATCTGCCCAGGGTATACGTTAATATCCAACCCTTGCACTACACTATTTATCTAGCTGTAGTTTTCTCTTGAATAATTGTGTTCACAAGAATGTTTTTACACAAAGACAGATAGAAAGTATAATGTCTCACATATGGTGTACCAGTGAAGAGGGAATGAAGAAAGGAAAGAGGGGAGGACGTGGAGGTTACTGTGCAATCTGTTTTTTGGGCCTAATTAGTTGCCTCATAGAGCACTCAAAAATGGAGAGACGGATGGAGCAGTGGAGGGAATGTGAGGCGACGACTGAAGTAGAATTCTTTGGCAAATTTATTACTGAGCTTCTCACAACGACACAGCTAATAAACTACTTTAACGGCTGCTATCCTCGCTAAGCATTTTGAAACACGTGATTGGGACAGATTTGTGGCTAAAGTAGTAGGGCATTTAGGAAAGACGTGCAGAGTTGACACCAGTAGCCAAGAGAAAAACAGCCACACACTTGAATCACATTTTAGTCAGTGTTACATTAAATGTTAAGTTGTAAAATCGTCCCCATCCCGAAGAAGAGGGAAATAATGGAGACATAAAGAGTAAGTGAAAGGAGAGGGAGAAAAAAAAGGGGCGGGGGTATAAATTAGGTCTGCTTGGTCATGTATGGTGTACTGTGAAAGGAGCTAAATCAGCAGCATTACTCCCCTATGGCAAAGATGGAGGTGCTGTAAAAGAATGTTTCTGGAAACAAGACATGGAGCCTACTGTTCTGCATGTGTTTGCCAAATCACACACATACACACACACATAAGATTCACCCATCCACCCATAAATATGCATAGAAATTCACACATGGATGCACATTTATTAAATAATTACATAAAGGCTAATGCATGCATGATAGATGGTACAGTACAAGCACATAGAGTACATTTGGGCTCTGCTGTAAGCTGTAACTGGCATCAATCACACTACATTACAACTGGAATTACCTGGTTAATGGCTGATGAAAAAAATAAAAATGCTCTTGTTTTGATTTCAAAGAGAATTTGGTAATAAAAGTTTGAAGGGGGTGAGTAGGAGATGGGCTAATGAATTAAAAAATAGAGTGCAAAATTACAGTGTCATCAAGATGGAATTAAAGTGCTATCAAACTGTCACCTTTGGAAAAGTGTTTTACAACTTTATTGCAAGGTTATCCTGCGACTCTAATTCAAAATGAAGATTGGCAAGGGATTTGGCTCCATCAGTTTCAACAACAACATAAAGTACTGTTTTGTTTGGTACCAGGACAAGATAATATTAGACACACAGTTGAAGAAAAAATCTAAAAGAAAATAGTGGAAAAACAAAGTTTCTGCACTTAATAACTCTACCATCAATATCAAATGAGGGATTATCTTTTGGAAGAGTAGTGTTCTATGGTGAGAGATCTGAATGAAGGCCAAGTTTGAAAATGGGTGTGATCCGAGCAAGGGAGCAGGAAGTAGGGAAAAGGCCCTGCCACTTATGAGCCCTGGCCAGAAAACCATAGTGATGAAACTTCAGGTGCGAGTTGGGATGGTAATCATCAAGTAGCTCACGATACGATACTATCACGATACGTTGCCCACAATAAAAATGTAATCATGACAGAGCTTCTGCAATACTTGATTCATTGCAAGACAATCATCTACGAAACTTCACAATATCTGTGTAACTGAAGTAAAAGAAATGCACCTAAAAGGCAAAAAAGCAGGAATTATGCCTTTATTCACTGAATGGTGGTGTCAG
This sequence comes from Echiichthys vipera, assembly GCF_963691815.1. NCBI lineage: Eukaryota > Metazoa > Chordata > Actinopteri > Perciformes > Trachinidae > Echiichthys > Echiichthys vipera. The sequence goes on from NC_139835.1 coordinate 3,731,829, forward strand.
TTTCTCAGAATTTGATAAATGAGATAAAACAATGTACAACAAAGTGAATAGAGTCTTAGTTTAGTGCCACTTAAACACACACACACACACACACACACACACACACACACACACACACACACACAATTACAACAATTACTGTTACTTGTCCATGTGTGCCATTATTCCAATTTAAAATTGCTCTACAATTAACACAAAACAAAAAAGTAATGAATTAATGCAAAAAAAATGACAAGGGTATAACACTATTCAGCTCTCCTGGTAAAGTCTACTCCAAGGTGCTGGAAAGGAGGGTAACCCTCGAACACCGTGGTGGACACCGGTGGTCAGGGAAGCTGTCCGACTGAAGAAGGAGGCCTTCCGGGAAATGCTTTCCCAGAGGACTCTGGAGGCAGTTGCAAGGTACCGACAGGCCAGAAGGGCTGCAGCCTCTGCAGTGTCAGAGGCAAAGCAGCGGGTGTGGGAGGAGTTCGGAGAAGCCATGGAGAAGGACTTTCGGGCTGCACCAAGGTGCTTCTGGAAAACCATTCGACATTTCAGGAGGGGGAAACGGGGAACCGTCCAAGCTGTTTACAGTAAGGACGGGACGCTGGTGACCTCAGCCGATGAGGTAATCGGGCGGTGGAAGGAGCACTTTGAGGAACTCCTTAATCCGACTAACAAGCCCTCTTTTGTAGAGGCAGAGCTGGAGGCTGATGGGGCAATCATTGTCAATATCCCTGGCGGAAGTCACTGAGGTAGTCAAACAACTCCAAAGTGGCAAAGCCCCAGGGGTTGATGAGATTCGTCCAGAAATGCTGAAAGCTTTGGGTTTGGAGGGGCTGTCTTGGTTGACACGCCTCTTCAACATTGCGTGGAAGTCTGGGACAGTGCCAAGGGAGTGGCAGACCGGGGTGGTGGTTCCTTTTTTTTAAAAAGGGGGACCAGAGGGTGTGTGCCAATTACAGGGGTATCACACTACTCAGCCTCCCTGGTAAAGTCTACTCCAAGGTGTTGGAAAGGAGGGTTCGTCCTATGGTCGAACCTCAGATTGAAGAGGAACAATGCAGATTCCTTCCTGGACGTGGAACAACGGGCCAGCTCTTTACTCTCGCAAGGATCCTGGAGGGCCTGGTAGTATGCCCACCTAGTCTACATGTGCTTCGTGGATCTGGAGAATATCTGATCTGATATATCAGATCTGGCATATGACCGGGTCCCCCGGGAGATACTGTGGGAGGTGCTGCGGGAGTATGGGGTGAGGGGGTCACTTCTATAGGCCATCCAATCTCTGTACACTCAAAGCGAGAGCTGTGTCCGGATCCTCGGCAGTATGTTGGATTCGTTCCCGGGGTGCGCTTTGTCAACAATCCTGTTTGTGATTTTCATGGACAAGATATCGAGACGTAGTAATGGTGGAGAGGGGTTGCAGTTCGGTAGGCTGAGGATCTCGTCTCTGCTTTTTGCAGATGATGTGGTCCTGATGGCATCGTCGGTCAGTGACCTTCAGCACTCACTGGATCGATTTGCAGCCGACTGTGAAACGGCTGGGATGAGGATCAGCACCTCTAAATCTAAGGCCATGGCTCTCAGCAGGAAACCGGTGGATTTCTTACTCCAGGAAGGGAATGAGTTCTTACCCCAAGTGAAGGAGTTCAAGTACCTCGGGATGTTCACGAGTGAGGAGGCGATGGAGTTTTGCCTGAGGATCGGAGCAGCAGGGGCGGTAGAGCGACTGCAATACTCTGACGAAAAAAAGCTGAGCCTGAAGGCAAAGCTCTCGATCTACCGGTCAATCTTCGTACCTATTCTCAATTATGGTCATGAAAGCTGGGTCATGACCGAAAGAACAAGGTCGCGGGTACAAGTGGCTGAAATGGAAATAGAACTAACTTGGCTGTGATTGGAGGGGGCACGGTGGTGTGATGGTTAGCACTGTCGCCTCAAAGCAAGATGGTTCCTGGTTTGAATCCCGGCTGGAGCCCCCACCAGGGGCCCCTCTGTGTCGAGTTTGCATGTTGTCTGCGTGTGTTCTCTCCCGGTTCTCCGGCTTCCTCCCACAGTCCAAAGAAACAGAATCCAGAACAACTTCTTTATAAAATGACTCTAAGGATGCTCCCTGGGCGCCTCCCTAGGGAGGTGTTCCAGGCACTAACAGCAGCCTCCCAGCTGAGGGGCTGGTTAATGTGGCCCGGGAAAGGGAAGTTTGGGGTCACCTGCTAGAGCTGCTGCCCCCGCGACCCGATCCCGGATAAGGGGTTGAAGGTGATGAGTGAATTACACAATTGGACATAGGTTAATTTCCCACAGACTGGAGTGAGACCATAGAAGTCTCTCGAGCTGTCGTAATCATCTTCCCAATAAGACATCTTTGATGTGATGTCTCTGTTTTTTTGACCAATCAGAATCAAGATAACTGCATCGTCATCTTTTCCATGGAGATACTTTTTGCAGAACTAACTTCCAATTTTGACTTAACGTTTGCTGCCATTGATGTAATATGCTGTTTAACTGACTTGACCTGTTACAGTAATGTTAACTGGACAAATCAAGTCAGTAAGTAGGCTGTCAAGTAACGTTTAAAAAAGTGTGTCGTGATTCATTTTTCCAACCAGTTGGAAACTGTTGGAAAGCATGGTAGCATGTCAGCTAACGTCAGTGTAATAAATAATAAAGAACACGGTATGAAACAAGACCCATGTTTCTAAGTCACGGAACAACGATTGTGTGTTTACTATTTGTGTATAAGGTCCATTTCGCTCATGTATAATGTTATTAGATTCTTCTTCACTGGTACAGTTGGTTTCATGTGGGGCGGAGCCACAGTGCCCCCATGTAAATCTAGTCAGGTATGTAACTGCAGCAAGCAAACAAATTTGCACATCATGATAGGTCCATGGAAAGACACCAGTACAAGTAAAGCTCATTCATTCAAGAAGAGATTAATAAACAACTTTTAAAACCATAAATTTACTATTGCATTGGCTTGACTATGTAATCAACTATTGTCATATTTTATTATTATATTATATTACCTATATAACTTTAAGACATTATAAATATATGTATCACAATAATTGCAGTGTGTGTGTATGGTGTTGGTGCTGAAAGATCGGGTGGTCATTTTGTTTCCCTCTTTTTCTTCTGGTCTGTACTTTTCACATCAGCTTCAATGTCAAACCATGTCTTTTTAACCTGAGCCACAGTCTATAGCTCAGGGGACACAGTATTCACCACCTCAGTTATTAACGCTCAAGCCTCATTTTTTTCTCTTGTAAACAATCCGTTCTCTTACTATTGTCAAGGAAGGTCAGGGGCCCTTGGTGTCAAAACCCGTTTGGAAAAGTGTGCCTCTACTAGCTTCCACCTCGGACACTGTTATTTCAAATTCCTCAGTTGTGAAACTATTTTGCTTCTTTGCTTTAGGTGATATAATTCTCTATTATAACTGCTTTCAATGCACCTCTAGGAAAACACATTTCCAAATATAGAGAGTGAAAATATAGATATCGATATACAAATATAGATTGCTGATAGTTGTAACACACCGTCATTTAGAATGATTCTGATTCACTAACATATACACTGTGATAATTCCATTCTTTAAATGGTCTGTCGTGTCATTGTTCTTATTCCAATATATAGAATTCTGGAAAATTGATAGAAAGAAGGCTCTTCCTAAATCTTCATTAAGCTTCTATTGCACAGGACGATAAAGTGGTTGATAAGATATAAAATATATATAAATAGAAGGCCCAGGAGCAAGAATTAACACAGCTGAAGTGCCAATTAACACAGCTCAAAAGCCCCTGATAAAGACAGTCATGAATTCAAATTAAATTATTTGTCAGTTTATTGTTTAAAGAAACACAAGAAAGACCATGATGTACATTATATTCAGGGCTTAATTTGTGTCACATCAGTCCCGGAGACCTCACAGATTGGAACCAGATCCTATTCCTTTGGCACTATCAAAATCTATAAATACAGTTTGTGTATTTAATGTTATCTGTTCTGTTATTCTTTTATTTCCCATCCCATTGATACTGCAAAATTGCATGTTTGCCGATTTTGGATACATCTTAAACCACATTTATCTTAAAAAGAGAAAGAGTCGAGTTGTATTCATGTGTGATGATGTTTGTCCCCACAGTAGCCATTTCATTGTAGGCAGACCACACAAACGAGAGACCTACAGTAGGGCATTCAGAGGATGGTTTATTATTATAATTGTGCTTACCGATATCTCCAAATGTCAACAGTCTTTCATACCAAATCACAGCATCTGTTTTTATGGTGTTCCTCAAGGTCTGGGTGTCTTAATGTGGTATTTTGGAGGGACTGTTGACCATTTTTATCAATTCTCAAGTTGTAAAATGGCTAAATATTCACACCCTCTAAATACATATGTATCTTGGGTCTCTAAGGGTTAAGGTAGATATGAGTAGTAGAAACAGAAATGGCAAATTAATTGTTATTCTGGTGTATATACAGTATATGTGTGTGTATGCATGCATGCACATATTTCAGGCCACAGTGCACACATCAGGCCTCCCCCAGTCAAAGACACAATAAAAAAAACACCACAGCAGTCAGCTGCAGAACAGCAGCTCTGCAGTCAGGACAGATTCAGTTCTGTGCTGACGTTTCAGCAAGGTGGATGCTTGCTTGGTCTGAAGAAGATGCATCTGATATAAATAGTAGCATTAGACATCCCTGCCTCCCCCCTCAAGAGTAGATATCTCACATAAAGAAGCATATTTTCCATTCCAATAGTATTCTACCACCATGTAAGATGAATAAGTCATAAACAGAGAAAGTCTATGCTGATGTCAACAAGCAGAGAAAATTCCCAGATGTCATACAGTCTGATTGCTAATGGATTTGGCTGTCACGTGTTTCTTCAGTATCGCTTACAGAACACTATGGTTTACCTTTTCACTCAGTTGCATAAGAAATGCCAACTTGCTTTTAGACAGCAGGGGGATGAATGCTTCAGAGAATCTGTTCCCGTCAGTCAGGTGACAAAATATTCAGAATATGGTACTCCCGCTGTGTGTACATATACCCCTGTTGTAAAGTCTGGCACAGAAAGTTAAACAGAAGATATGCAAATGGGAAAGCTGCCAATCGTGATCTGCTGATACCAGTTTCTTCTCTGCGTCTGTCACGAGTCCCAGGGGGAATCGTTTCAGTTGATTACTATACTGTGTCAGATGTCGTCATTAAACCAAATCAAGAGACACAGACAAGAGAAACCAATAGGGAGTAAGGAGGAGGGGGAAAAGAATCAGAAGGAAAGGAAGAACATTTGCAAAAATGCAAAGGAGCGACGCAGAGAATGAGGAGAGAGACTGTGTGTGTGTGTGTGTGTGTGTGTGTGTGTGTGTGTGTGTGTGTGTGTGTGTGTGTGTGTGTGTGTGTGTGTGTGTGTGTGTGTGTGTGTGTGTGTGTGTGTGTGATCAAGAGGGGGAAAAATTATTTTTGAAAAGTTCATTGAGGCAAGTTTTTATGACAAGACTAATGGTTTTGACGGCAGGGGATCAAAGGGAGCTATGTGTCAGCGGGGCAGACAGTGCCTTTTCAAGGCCTGTCAGCTTGGTAACATTTTAAGTCATAGTTATTTAGTTTGCTTGGACAGACACACAGCACTGAAGGAGGGTTGGGTTCTTATAACTTTCTTCTCCTGATTTTATTTGATGTTTTTCTTTTTCTGTTCATCTCTGTAAGGTACTTTGCGATACTTTCCTGTATGAAAAGCGCCATATAAATAAAGGTTGATTTGATTTGATTTGATAATCAAACTGAAAGTTCCAGAAATGAATAATCATCTTTGGGGTGCCGGTTGCACCTACACTGGCCTACTTTAAACTTGGTGGACCCACAGTAGTCATTACTGATGCAAGCCCAGAAGGACCAGGTGCAGTTTTGCTACAGACCCAGTCGGATAGACACAACAAGCCAATAGCCTATGCAAGCCATTCACTGACCCAACAGAACGCTGCTTTAGGATGTGTATGGGCTGTAGAACATTTTAGAATCTACTTGTGGGGAGGGAAGTTTACTCTGCAAACAGATCACAAACCCCTCATTTACATGTTCAACCCAGAGAAAGCAACACCACCACGAATACAGAGACTTGGCTTGAGACTGCAATCATACGACTACAAGTTAGAACACATTATCGGAAAGTCCAACGTAGCGGACACGACTTCCTTTACCGGAGACGGAGATTAACGAGTATGTGGAAACATATGTAGACAGAGTTTTGTCAGTGACGATGCATGAATTACAGTCCATGAGCCTTGAGGACATAAAACAGAAAATGACACACTGAAGAAACTAAAGACAATCGTGGAAACAGGAAACTGGCCAAATCCGATTCCAGAGGAATTGCAGCCTTACTTGTGCTGAGAGGACACAGGATTGTGCTACCAAAAGCAATGGTGAAACAAGCACTAAGGATTGGACACAAGACTCATCAAGGAGTGATCCGTACGAAACAATATTTAAGGAGCAAATTCTACAGGCCTAAATTATTTTATCATTATTATTATTATTTTATTATTTATAGTATTACACGTGAAGGAGTAAGGAGCGGCTGCTGGTAAGTGTGTGTATCAAAGCTGCAGTGGAAACACAGGATTACTTTATCATTATGTTTTTTATTAATGTACTTTTAAATTAATTTAGTCATTGTACTAAATCTGATTCTTATTTATTTTTAATTTAATTTAGTCAATGTACTAAATCTGCTTTATATTTATTTATTTTTAAATTAATTTAGTCAAAGTACTAAATCTACTTTTTATTTTAACTTAATTTGGTCAATGTACTAAATCTGCTTTTTGTTTTTTTATTCTGTTCTTCCCTGAGGCCCTTTTTGAGGTTCCTGCTCGAAAATGACATGCTCAGAATGAATAGGGTATATCTCTGTAATTACAAGCTTTATGTGCATTATCTTGGTATTAAAATAAAGGTAACACTTGGGAGATTCCATCAGAAGTGTAAGCAGCACTATTAATGCAATTGTGTCAGATTAAATGCAGATGGAACACAGCATAAATTGAAGAATTTCTTCCCTCGCCTAAAAAAAAAGTAATTTTATATAAATATCCCTTTGAAAATAATGCCACAGTAGCCCAAAAACTCAATAAAGCCATGTAATAACATCTGGACATCATCTGGGAGAAGTTTGATGCTGCTGAAATAAAGCAGGAAAAAACTATAGAGGTTTTAGTAAAATAATATATAGGCGTCCTCAAATTTGGCACAATCTGGCACAATTTGGCATCATTAGTGCCATTTGAGATTTCATAGGTACCAAGTTGTAAAATTCATTTAATTTCATTTAAATGACATTTTGGGTCTAAGAGAAAACAGTTTTTGAATAAAAAAATAAAAGGGACCATCCCCCACACACATACAGAAACCCTACAAAATGACTAAATTTGTCTCCAACCAAAGCAGATTACTTTATTCACTATAATACAACAATAACTGTAATAATATAGTGATAGTAGGGACATAGTAATTAAAAATAGTAACAATAATGATGGAAAACAGCAACAGCAACAACAACAAAGTGCCACAACATGGTGCAATAGCAACAGCAAAGTGCACAACAAAATATTCTGCAAACAACTATTTACAAGACACAAATCCTTGGCTTGCACAGCCACAGGAAGATAAAATACACAAAAGCAGCAGAACAGCTAGTGTCAGTCCGTGTATTCTTGCGTCAAGCCTCCAGTGTTAGTGTACGTCACAGAGAGTCACTTTTAGCGCAACAGAGCCCCTTTGTCCTTACGCGTGGCAATATCTTCCGTCCCCATTGGTCAATCTTGAAGCATGACACCTCGCTGGAATTGTAAGAACCAATAGAATCAAGTTCTGAGCATTGTTTTCAGTTAAACCACACGACTAGCGAATCACAAAGCGATAAGGACGAGCGACCCTATGTGACGGACAGGCGCTTTGACCCAATCAGAGCCTTTGAAAAGCGGGCTAAGCATGTCAAAGAAGCCGGAAAGACCTCCAAAGCATGCTGGGGGATATAGTCCTTCCATTTCAGCGTTTTTTATTTCTGTGGATTAAACTTTTCACTGTGATACTACAAAGGTAAGACAGCATTTCTGGTTTTGTTTTTCAAATGCGCTTGTTGTTTTCTGTCATATTTGGCTAGTGGACTAGTGAAACTTGGTCGTAGAGGGATATAAATAGTATTTTTGGAACGTGTGGAGACTCTGCTATGGAGTGGATGCAGTGAAATCTTGCTGACATCAGAGTAGCCACTGCGCCAGCTTTATTTGTCTGTGTCACTCGTACCGTATTTTCGCGACTATAAGGCGCATATAAACGTCTTTTTTTTTCCTCAAAATGTGCGCCACGCCCAATAGTGCAGTGCGCCCTATGTGTGTTACTGCGGACGTTGTTGAGACCACCGTGAGAACGTTCAAGGGGGATAGTGGGCGTGGATTGTGTATAAATGAACAGGTATGTGCTTTATGCAAAACATTGTTGTCTTAACAACCCTGAGAATGGCAAAGAGACACGCCTATGAAGCACAGTTTAAACTAAAGGCTATCAGCTACGCAGAGGAACATGGTAATCGAGCAGCCGCGAGAGAATTCAAGATTAATGAATCGATGGTTCGCAAGTGGAGGAAGATGGAAAACGAACTCCGACAGGTGAAGAAGACGCTGCTGAGTTTCCGCGGACATAAGGCGAGGTGGCCCGAGTTGGAGGAAAGACTCGAGCGGTGGATCATTGAGCAAAGAACGAGTGGGGTGAGCGTTTCGACGGTCACTATTCGACTGAAAGCAGTAACGCTAGCGGAAAAATGAAAATTGAACATTTTCAAGGAGGTCCGTCGTGGTGCTTTCGTTTTATGAAACGGTGCCATTTTTCCATCCGGACTACAGTAGCGCAGCAGCGTCCGGCGGATTATAATGAAAAGCTGGCGAGCTTCCACTCCTTCTGCAGCAAACACATCGCCGACAAAAGCATCCAGCCAAGCCACATCACCAACATGGACGAGGTGCCGCTCACTTTCGACATCCCGGTGAGTCACACGGTGGAGAAGAAGGGGACCAGAACGGTAGCGATACGCACAACGGGGTATGAAAAAGCTTCGTTTACTGTTGTGCTTGGCTGCCACGCAAATGGACAGAAACTGCCGCCTATGGTGATTTTTAAGAGGACGACTTTGCCTAAAGAGACTTTTCCAGCTGGAGTCGTTATTAAGGCAAATGAAAAGGGCTGGATGGATGAGGAGATGATGAAAGAGTGGCTGAGGGAGGTGTATGTAAGGAGACCAGGTGGTTTTTTCCGCGCATCACCATCGCTGTTAATCTGTGACTCCATGCGTGCCCATCTCACAGCCGATGTGAAAAACAAGGTGAAACAAATGAACGCTGTGCTTGCTGTTATTCCGGGTGGTCTGACAAAGGAACTTCAACCGCTCGACATCGGCGTGAACCGACTGTTTAAAGTAAGGCTGCGAGCGGCGTGGGAGCGATGGATGACCGACGGAGACCACAGTTTCACGAAAAGTGGAGGCAGCGCCGGGCAAGTTACGCCACAGTTTGCGGATGGATTGTAGATGCTTGGGCTAACGTGTCTGCTGGCACTGTTGTTCGAGCTTTCGCAAAAGCCGGCATCATTTCCGAGGAGCCGCACGGCATGGAAAGTGACTCTGACAGCGGAGAAGGGGAAACTGGCATGTCTGATTTAGCGCAGCTGTTTAATTCAGAAACAGAGGATGATGACTTTGATGGCTTTGATTAAATACTTTGTAATAAATACATGTAATAAATACATAAAATACATACTCAGTTTTGCTCCCGCTCTATTTTTAAATACGCAGTAGAGGTATTTAAACATAGTAGAGAATATGTACCGGTATATAAAACCCGCGCCCTATAATCCGGTGCGCCGTATGTGTGTGTTAAATACAGTAATGGCACACATAACTGAGACTGCGCCTTTTAGTACGTTGCGCCGTATGGTCGTGAAAATACGGTAGTTCTTTGTTTTCGCCTTGCATTGTTTGATTGCTCGGTGTTGTAACTGTGTTTGTTGGTCATAGGAATGGTTTATATGAGCATGTAGAAGAGATTCTTAGCTTTCTGTGGGTATGCAGTATGTTTGTCTGTATGCAAGCTACATGTTGCTGCAGAGGGGGATGTTGTTATACTGCCTGATAGCCCCCGCCGGCGGGGGCTCAGGGAAGAACATTAATTTAGTCAATGTACTAAATCTGCTTTTTGTGTGTTTATTTTTAAATTAGTTTGGTCAATGTACTAAATCTGCTTCTTATTTGTCTATTTTTGAATTGGTTTGGTCATTGTACTAAATCTGCTTTTGTTTATTTTTAAATTAATTTAGTCAATGTATTAAATCTATTTTTAATTTGTTTATTTTTAAATTAATTGGGTCAATGTACTTAATCTACTTTAGTACATTCATAAAACAAAACCAATAACGAGGTTGCCTTAGTGACGGATAAACAGGAAGAGACTGAGTAACATAAGCTGTCCTACTGGATGCCTCTATGTTTAGTTTTTCATGACGGTATCAAACATAAGGTTACCTATCTGATCAGTCTTTATAGTTTTGTTTGAGTAAATGTGTCAGTTGCGTTCTGTTTGTTGCTTGTTGTTACGGTAACGGGAAGAGAGAGTGTAACCGCTTAACATTTAAACATCAACTAGTTCTACTCAAGCACTCACAGCTCTCCTTCTTTCAGCCGCTTTCTTGCTAATTAAACGTTACACGCTGTAAGCCACGTTAGCTTAGCAGTTAGCTTCTCGGCTGGTGATGGCTTCCCCCGCTCTGTTTCCTGCTCTCTCTTGCTCGGAGTGTCTTATGTTTAGCTACTCCTCTGCCTCCTTTAGTGATAATGGTAGATGTAATAAGTGTAGTGTATTTGTAGTGCTGGAGGCGAGGCTCAGTGAGTTAGAGGCACGGCTCAGCACCATGGAAGCTCAGTCTTGTGCTATGGTAGCTAGCCGGCCACCTATAACTTTAGCCGGTGCAAAGCCACATAGTGTAGCGTTGGCTTCTGCTAACCCTCCCCCGGCAATCCCTGAGCAGCCAGGGTCCTCCTGGGTGACTGTGAGAGGAAGGCATAGTTCTAAATCGAAGCCCATGGTTAACCATCCACTCGTCACGTTTCAAACAAGTTTTCTGGTTACACACTGGTTATTGGCAGCTCCATTCTGAGAAACATGAACTTAGCGACACCAGGGACCATAGTAAAATGCCTCCCAGGGGCCAGAGCGGGCAACATTAAGTCCTATTTGAAACTGCTGGCTAAGGATAAACGTAAATATGATAAGATAGTTATTCACATCGGCGGTAATGACACCTGATTACGTCAATCGGAGGTCACTTAAATTAATGTGGAGTCGGTGTGTGCATATGCAAAAACTATGTTTTATATGTATAGCATGTCATCATTCCGTCACTGGCTGTCTGGATTGTAAATAATGTGGGCTTCGTAGATAATTGGCAGTCTTTCTGGGGAAAACCTGGTCTTATTAGGAGAGATGTTATTCATCCTACTTTGGAGGGTGCTGCTCTCATATCTAAGAACCTGGACGCAGTTGTTAGCGGTCTAAAACCATGCCAACCCAGTGTTGGGATCAGGAAGCAGAGTCACAGTTTAATACACCACTCCGCGCTGCCCTTATCGCAGGTGCCCAGGAAGCAGAGTGGCAGTCTAACACACCTCTCTGCGCTCCCCGTGGAGCATTTTCCAGCTCAGTATAGTATACAAAAGCTGTGTGCCCCACGATCATCTAAATTAACCAGATCAAAAATGAACAGAAGAGGCGCTATACAGAAAAACTTGGTACAAATCAACACCAAATCTGAGAAAATGCAACAAAATCAGAAAATAAAATGTGGACTTTTAAACATCAGATCTCTGTCATCTAAAGCTGTTTTAGTAAACGATCTGATATCAGATAACCATATTGATTTACTCTGTCTGACTGAAACATGGCTGTGTCCTGAAGAATATGTTAGCCTAAATGAATCCACTCCTCCCAGTCATATTAATACTTATATTCCTCGAGGCAGTGGCCGAGGAGGAGGCGTTGCAGCTATTTGTGACTCAGGCCTAGTAATAAACCCTAAACCTAAACTAAATTATAACTCATTTAAGAGTCTTGTTCTTGGTCTTTCACATTCAACCTGGAAAACTGTGCAGCCAATTATACTTGTTATAGTGTACCTTGCTCTTGGTCCGTACTCTGAATTTCTGTCTGAATTCTCAGAGTTTCTGTCAAATTTAGTCCTTAAATCTGATAAAGTAATCATTGTAGGAGATTTTAATATTCACGTGGACGTTGATGATAATAGCCTTAGTATTGCGTTTATCTCTCTATTAGAGTCGATTGGTTTTAGTCAGTGTACATAAACCTACTCACTGTTTTAATCACACCCTCAACCTTGTTTTGGCTTATGGTGTGGAAATCAATGACTTAATAGTCTTTCCACAGAATACTATTTTATCAGACCATTATTTATCTAAGTGACATTAAAGGAACCGCACTGAGCTGGTTTAAGTCATATTTATCAGATAGATCTCAGTTTGTACATGTAATGACAAATCCTCCATTCACACTAAAGTTAGTCATGGAGTCCCACAGGGTTCTGTCCTTGGACCAATTCTATTCACCTTATATATGCTTCCCTTAGGAAATATTATAAGGAAGCACTCCATAAACTTTCATTGTTATGCTGATGATACACAATTATATTTGTCGATCAAACCAGATGAAACCCATCAGTTAGATAAACTTCAAATGTGCATTAAGGAAAGAAAAAGCTGGATGACCTGCAATTTTCTGATGTTAAACTCAAATAAAAATGAAGTCATTGTACTTGGCCCCAAAGGCCTCCGAAACTCAATAGCCAAAGACATTGTTACTCTGGATGATGTTGTGTTGTCCTCCATCACCACAGTAAGGAATCTGGGTGTTACTTTTGATCAGGATATGTCCTTCGATTCTCACATAAAAATTACGACAAGGACTGCATATTTTCACCTGCGTAATATTGTGAAAATTAGGAACATTGTGTCTCAGAAAGATGCAGAAAAACTAGTCCATGCATTTGTGACTTCTAGGCTGGACTACTGCAACTCCTTATTATCAGGCTGCTCCAATAAGTCTGTTAAGAGTCTCCAGTTGGTCCAAAATGCTGCAGCTCGTGTACTAACTAAAACAAATCAAAGAGAACATATTTCTCCTGTATTAGCTTCTTTGCACTGGCTACCTGTAAAATCTAGAATAGAATTTAAAATCCCTCTCCTTACCTACAAAGCTCTTATTGGTCAGGCTCCATCGTATCTTAAAGAGCTCATAGTACCGTATTTCCCGACTAGATCGCTGCGCTCTGAGAATGCAGGGCTACTTGTCGTTCCTTGAGTCTCCAAAAGTAGAATGGGAGGCAGAGCCTTCAGCTACCAAGCTCCTCTCCTGTGGAACCGACTCCCAAGTGTTATTCGGAATACAGACACTGTCCCCATATTTAAGAGTTAACTTAAAACTTTCCTTTTTGATAAAGCTTACAGCTAGGGCTTACGAGCCCTTAGCAATGTTGTTATTTTTAAGCTGATTTTGTTCTGCTTAATGATGCTGCTATAGGTCTAGTCTGCCGGGGGATAATACTTTTCCAGATACTCTGAGCTTCTCTCCTCTCTGTCTGTATCATTTATGTCTCATCAATGCATGTTACAAATTCAACTTCTTCCCTGGAGTTGTTTGTGCTTTGTCGTCTCGCAGGTCTCTGCTGATCGTGGTGGTGCCTGCTGCTGTGGTCCTGCATGACGCTTCCTGCTACTAATATAATTATAACCTTAGCTGTGCTTGTTTCTACTATTCTGCTGTATTATCTGCCATAATATATAAGTCATATTCACATTACTATAGATATTATTATAGTTACTGGAAGTGTGTCTGTCTCTGTCTTTGTGTCTGTCTTTGTCCTTCTCTGTCCATCTGTCCGTCTTCTTTCTCTTTCTCTCTCCTTTTCTTCCTCCCCAACCGGTCAAGACAGATGGCCGTCCTCCACAGAGCTGGGTCTGTCTGACGTTCCTGCCTGTAATAGGAAAGGTTTTCGTTGCCACCGTACTCTACAGGGGAATTGTTGGGTCTATGTTTATCATAAAAAAGTCATAGAGTCTAGTCTTTACCTAGTTCGTAATGTGTCCTGAGATAACTTTTGTTATGATTTGGCACTTTAAATAAAATTGAATTGAATTGAATTGAAACTGAATTGAATTTAATTGATTTTAATTTAAATGGACCAGGATGTGGAGAGATTGATCATAAACTGCTCCGCCTGTGTACTCAACCAGCCACTTCACAAAGATCAACCCATTCAACCATTAGAACTACCACCGAGACCATGGACTAAGATAGGTATTGATGTCGTCGGCCCTATCCAAAACCAGTACATACTAACTGTGATAGACTACTAAACTTAATTTCCAGAGGCTGTAGTTATTTCAGATATCTCCTCAGCCACTGTAGTAACAGAACTGACTAAGATATTTGCCAGATTTGGCTATTCCATGGAGGCTGTTACTGACAATGGCAGGCAGTTTGTGGGACAACTTTTTGAGTAATTCCTTAAATCATGTGGAATTAAGCACATCAGAGCATCGCTATATTATTCAAAGAGAAACCGAAAAATCAAGAGGTTTCACAGTTAACTGAAGAAAGCCTTCAGAGCGACCAAGTGTGAAGGAAAAATAATAATGGCGTATCCCTCAACTCCACACAGAGCATCAGATGAAACACCAGCCGTGTTAATGTTTGGAAGAGATATCCGCACTAAATGTCCAAGCTTGGCGAAGGCAGGCGTAACTCCGAAAGAAAAGGAGAAATTAACAGATGTCAGAAACCATCACGAAGGAATACAAAACGAAAAAGAAACAGTATCCTGACTAGAAAAGGAGAGCAAAAGAGCACAACTTCACGGTTGGTGACGTAGTTTACATTGCCAGGATGGATAATGGAAAGCTTGACGCAACATTCAGGGATACTCGCTATGTACTACTGAGAAACACCGCCAAAAAAAGATTTGGAAAGAAAATGTTTTTGATTTATTAAGAAGGAAGCTTTTATGTTATAGACAGCTTTTGATCTAAACAAGGGAGGACAATGTAGTATAGTTAATACTGAGATATCGTGAGAGCAGCCAGAACGAAAATAGAAGAAGACGAACATGGCCGCTGAACAGAAACGTGTTAATAAAGTAAACATAAAACTGAGCAGAATGACTGAAGTATGAATAAAGAACACAACAACACACATAGCTTCCAGGTCTGAAAAGTGAAGCTGTTGCATGCATGCGTTCAGTCCAAAATGTTGGCTACTCTGCTCTGCGACTGCACAACTGCAGATGTTGAATTGGCAACTCAATGGAGTGTCACCTCTAATTATTATAACCTCTTTGCCGATAGTTTCCCTCTTTAGCATTTAACTTAGCACAGCGCCATTCAAATGAAACTGGTTTTGCACTTGGCTCCGCCCACTTGTCCAATATGGTCACCTATGGTTTCAAAAAACCAAGATAGCGAAAATGCCAAACTTGAAGCTTCAAAAGGGTAGTGGTAATGAGTGATGTCATAATACGTCCATGTCTTTCATACAGGCTGTGGTGGTGAACAATAACCAGTGGACTGAAGCCCTTTAATCACTCTCTACATCAAGTTAAAAACAGGTCTTGGAGCATAACTTTGTGTACTCTAATATTGTTTTGTTTTTTTTTAGCACAAAATGCAAGTTTGGACAAAGGCAAAGGCAAAAGCTTTCATCCAATCTTAATTAAAGCAACATGCAGACATGACACACGGGCCACAATATACACTCAGGCCATGCCTGTACATTAGTGATGTAACAATACACTGTACTCTCTATATGATTCACAATACTGGGTTCAATACAATTTTCCAATTATTACTTTTAACAAAATGAGATTGAATATAAGTTATACGTGATAAGATCCCTTTATTTAATATCTACAGCATATTATTTTTCTTATCTTAAATTGCAAAACAGTGCACATTTTCTTTTCTTTCTAAAAGTGAAACTGATCATTTATATTTTCTTTTAAATAACAATAGCAATAACTGGCCTGTGTTCCTAGGTTGGAATTTCCATGTTTTTTCAGGAATATCGGTTGCCTTCCTCTCTTCCTCAGTCCTTTATATGCTTGTGTGGATTTGGGAACTTTATATGTTGTGGTCTTATCACCAATATGTCTTTTTAAAGAAGCAAAAATCATTTAGTGCCAAGACATGGGAACGGGATGAAACGAAAAATCGGTTATGGCCTACCAGGCATCAGTGACGTGCAGTCAGGGGAGGCAGGTGAGGCTGTGCCTCCCCTGTCATGATGAGAGGAAAAAGAAGCGAAATAATAAAATAACACAAGTATTAATATTTGTCCTCTGAACTATGATTTTGGTGTGGTTCTTAATGTATTTTGATAGTTCATAGTAAAAATCGCATAAAATTCTGTATTTCCTGCTCAAATAAACGGAGTGTCCTTCGAGAGGTGAGGCATGGACAGCCGAGCCTCCCTCCAGATTGTGCAATCACTCACAAACTGGATTGAGCGCATGCAAATGGCGCATGCTTGTTCCCATTTCTGTGTGTGTTTCCAATATTATGGTTGAGGACACTTTTATGTAATAAAATTATACGTCTTCTTTTCCATGGTGTTTAGTAATGTATTTTACGTATGTGTGTAACATTTACAAGTGCACGATGCACGAGGGGAAAAGGAGTGAGGGCTTAGTGAGTGGTGTAGTGCTCTCCTGAGCGTGTCCAGTGTTGTTGAAAGTTCTCAATTCCAGATGGGGCATCTCTCAATGTGGTAATGGCATCCTCCAGGTAGCAAACAATTGAGTGAGGCAGGTTAGCAGGAAGCTATAGTAAAAGAGTACAGAAGCAATTACAAACGATTCACAACGAAACAGAGAAAACTGAGCACAATGATATTGCCTTGGTTCACAGCTCACTACCGCTCTTGCTGATGAAACGATCTGGCGACGAATGAGTCTCAAGCCGGTCTTCTTATACAGGAGAGGAGATGATTAGTGAAGATTGGATCCACCTGGTGCAGCCTGCCAGGAACAGCCACGCCCCCAGCTCACAGACACAAACACACACAGAGAGGGGAGACACATGCAGCAAAAAACAAACGGGGAGACAAAGAGGGAAGAGGATCGCTGTCATGATCATAACAGTACAACCCCCCCACAACGACGTTAACGTTGAAAGGGAAATCCTACTCCACTGCTCACGACCATACCCCTTCCAATCCACTAGGTATTGGAAGCCCAGCCCCCTGTTCTGGTGATCCCTGGATGGCAGGCGAGAAAGTAGAAATGACCCCACTAGAGCACCTGGAAGCGAGCCCAAGCAGTCAGACACCCCGGTGGACCATCACCAGGTTCAGGGTTAAAGCGTACTACTGTTATCCTTGTTCTTGTGTACTTGCCTGCATAATTAAATTTAAAAAAAATGTAATATAAAAAATAAAAATAAAAATAAAGCAGCGGGTGTGGGAGGAGTTTGGAGAAGTCATGGACAAGGACTTTCGGGCGGCACCAAGGTGCTTCTGGAAAACCATTCGACATCTCAGGAGGGGGAAACGGGGAACCGTCCAAGCTGTTTACAGTAAGGACGGTACGCTGGTGACCTCAGCCGAGGAGGTAATCAGGCGGTGAAAGGAGCACTTTGAGGAACTCCCTAATCCGACCAACACGCCCTCTTTTGTAGAGGCAGAGGTGGAGGCTGATGGGGAATCATTGTCAATATCTCTGGCGGAAGTCACTGAGGTAGTCAAAAAACTCCACAGTGGCAAAGCCCCAGGGATTGATGAGATTCGTCCAGAAATGCTGAAAGTTTGGGTTTGGAGGGGCTGTCTTGGTTGACACGTCTCTTCAACATTGCGTGGAAGTCTGGGACAGTGCCAAGGGAGTGGCAGACCGCGGTGGTGTGTACCAATTACAGGGGTATCACACTACTCAGCCTCCCTGGTAAAGTCTACTCCAAGGTGCTGGTAAGGAGGGTTTGTCCTATAGTCGAACCTCAGATTGAAGAGGAACAATGCAGATTCTGTCCTGGACGTGGAACAACGGACCAGCTCTTCACTCTCGCAAGGATCCTGGAGGGGGCCTGGGAGTATGCCCATCCAGTCTACATGTGCTTTGTGGATCTGGAGAAGGCATATGACCAGGTCCCTTGGGAGATACTGTGGGAGGTGCTAGGGGAGTATGGGGTGAGGGGGTCACTTCTGTGGGCCATCCAATCTCTGTACACCCAAAGTGAGAACTGTGTCCGGATCCTCGGCAGTAAGTCGGATTCATTCCCGGTGGGGGTTGGCCTACGCCAGAGGTGCGCTTTGTCACCAATCCTGTTTGTGATTTTCATGGACAGAATATCGAGGTGTAGTCGTGGTGGGGAGGTTGCAGTTCGGTGGGCTGAGGATCTCGTCTCTGCTTTTTGCAGATGATGTGGTCCTGATGGCATCGTCGGTCAGTGACCTTCAGCACTCACTGGATCGGTTCGCAGCCGAGTGTGAAACGGCTGGGACTAGGATCAGCACCTCTAAATCTGAGGCCATGGCTCTCAGCAGGAAACCGGTGGATTGCTTTCTCCAGGTAGGGAATGAGTCCTTACCCCAAGTGAAGGAGTTCAAGTACCTCGGGATCATGTTCACGAGTGAGGGGAAGATGGAGCGTGAGTTTGGCCGGAGAATCGGAGCAGCGGTGGCAGTGTTGAAGTCGCTTTACCACACCGTTGTGAAGAAAAGAGAGCTGAGCCTTCGTTCCTACCCTCACCTTTGGTCATGAAAGCTGGGTCATGACCGAGAGAACGAGGTCGTGGATACAAAAGGCTGAAATGGGTTTTCTCAGGAGGGTTGCTGGAGACTCCCTTAGAGATAGGGTGAGAAGTTCAGCCATCCGTGAGAAACTCGGAGTAGAGCCGCTGCTCCGTTGCGTTAAAAGGAGCCAGTTGAGGTGGTTCGGGCATCTAGTAAGGAGGCCCCCTGGGCGCCTTCCTAGGGAGGTGTTCCAGGCACGTCAAGCTGGGAGGAGGCCTCGGGGAAGACCCAGGACTAGGTGGAGAAATTATATCTCCACACTGGCCTGGGAACAACTCGAGATCCCCCAGTTAGAGCTGGTTAATGTGGCCTGGGAAAGGAAAGTTTGGGGTCCCCTGCTAAAGCTGCTGCCCCCGCGACCCGACCCCGGATAAGCGGTTGAAGATGAGATGAGATGAGATGATTTTACCAGGTCTGGTCATGCTATTGTGGGCAATTTGTTCAGATGAACGGTGTCTGGTCTGTATCTATTGCAGAAGTCATAATGGAACAGATTTCAGCAGAGAATGATGATGACCTGATACAGACCTGGATTAACATGTAAAAGTATCCCTCTAAGTGTCCACACTGTGAAGATGATGTTAAAAAGAAGCCATTTACAGACACTTCTTTTACAGTCTTGGTCTATGAGAAAATTACTTTTTGCCACATGCCAGACCCAGAAGTTATAATTACTCTGTGGCCACTATGTGAAATTGGTTTCAAACTGTCATGTTCTTTACTCAAGGAAACCCAGTCTGCCAGAATTTTCTGCTTGGCCAAGGGGTCTTTTGCATCAGAATTTACAGTTAGCAGATTTGCTAGGTCTCAATGTCATTCTACAGTTTTTGGCTTGTTGCCATATGTGATTGGTTCAAAGTTTTGTTGGTACATCCCCAATTTAATCTTAGGGCCATCCATTCCACACAGACACACTCACACGGACACTTCTCATTCGTCACAGGTGGTGCAGAGGCGAGCCCCTGGTCAAATGGTTCCTCGAATGAACCCCCAGTTCCTGTAGAAAGAACACTACCTACACTGTAACTTCCACTTCCTGGGGCTGGTCCCCTTTCGTCTCACTGCACAAACCTTTAATTTGGAGCTTATCTGCAACACCCTTTAATTATGCCATATGTGTTTAATTGATAATAATGTGAAAGCATGCTAAATCATTTGTATTTAACCTCTATACATGCACAGTGAGTAATAACAAAACTTTAATTATATTGTGGCAAAAATAAACATTTCATTTTTAAAGCCCAGCAATGTTCCCGGGGGGCTTGGAAGACCCTCTCTATTCAGGCCTCTCCCTCCAGGGGCCTGGTGGGCGGAGCCATGTCATCAGGGAGATTGGGCTCACCTTGATCTGGCTGCAAGACTGTATAATATGGTGGTTATCAGCCACCAGTTCTAAGTCTCTTTCTTTCTTTCACTCTGTTTTCTTTCTGTTGTGTAGTTTAAGTGAATTTCCCTTTTGGTTAAGCAAAAAATAAATATATTTACAACCCATGTGGTCTCCGCTCCTGTGTCCAGCCTTGAGCAGGAATGCAAATTTGTTCTTTGGCAAGGTTACACATGGCTGAAATGCATGTGACAGCAATACGTGGCCTTTGTTGTTTTTCTTTTAATACTCTTAAAAGATAATAGTGATATTTATTATGAGACTGAACTCTTGACCGTGTATTCTCAAGTTTACATTGTCAAGGTTTCAAAAGTTGCATAAAGCTTTGGGAGCCTTCGTCTGACAGCGTTATTGTGAAATAAACATCACACAGCAGGGCATCAAAAGGCCAGTGATTTCAAGCAGGAAGTGTGAGGAGGCTGGCCTTCAGTGTATCGATGGGGTAATGGAGAATGAAATTACGTCTGTCCGAGGCCATCACGGACAGAATGAGTGCAAATAAAAGATTCTGAGGGCAGCCATGTGAAGAGACAAACTGAGTCACTCAAATTCATGTTTACCACACTGCAGAAACCTTCATATTAACAACTCATTCAATAACACCAGTGAAAATAACTCAATTAGGCCACTAGAATACAAAAATATTATTGTTGGTACTATCATTTCTCTATTTAAACTATGATTAAAAGATATATGATTCTTTATACATTATATTCCTATGGGAAAATTAGTTTGAACGGCAGAGAGAGAAAGTTAACAACTAGCTGAAAAAAGCAAGGCATTTAGAAGCTAAACAGTCCGATATTTCCTGTGGAGACTAGCCTGGCATTGTCAGTTCATTTTTTATTTCCAGGGGACATAATCAACGAACAATCAACATGCCTCTGGACCCCATTAGATAGACCTACAACCAATCAGAGCAAAGAAATGTAACCTACATTGAATCACACCAACGGAATGTCGAGCGCTGAGTGACACATGCAAGTTGCAGCATTGTTTGGTCTGTTTTTGAAACAGGAAAAAAATGGCAGCCAGGTCACAAATTTTCTCAAAAGAGGCAACACAGTTACATTATCCTGAGCCATATTTGATCAGCACTGCCTATTTTGACAGTTGGATCCGAGTTTTGTTAGTCTGGTAAGTTGTACTGGACAGAGATCGCTGGTTACATTCAGTAACTACATTCTAGCATGATGCTCCTGTCAGTCATTTTCCTAAACCGGCCGGTTGTGATTGGTCACTCAGATCTCAAGTTGCTGGCAATCTCTCTGAATGCAAAAGAGACCTGATATACCGGCCAGAGCAAAGGACACATGAGCTTGGCAGAGTTGCTTGATTCCCAGACCAAAGCAAAGCGTAAACATGGGACTGTTCATAACGGGGACAGCAACAGAACTGCACTACTGCACAAATGCTTCTTTACATACTGCAGTCAGAGATCTGTGCCTGCAGAGAAGTTCAACACATGCACAGTAGAAATAAAGATGGTGACCTTGTGACATAAAGAAGAAGGGCTCCTTTGTTGTATTTGCCATCGCTGCCCCTACCCTCTGAACCTGCCTGCTCCCCGCCATCCTGAACTCAGAAACATACCTATCATTCAAGTCAGCTTAAATCAGATCTCTTCAGGATCACCTACAACAACTAAAATCCACCATCTTCCACCCTCTGTTTTTCTATGAATGTGATGTTCTTTTGTTCTAGTGTTGTTTAACATGCTTCCTGTTTGATTGTCTATTTTTTATGTGTAAAGCGCCTTTGAGTACTGAGAAAAGCGCTACACAAAATTGATCTGTTATAATATCATTATTATTATTAATATTATGATTTTTAAAAGTAGTAAGTAGTAAGTAAAAATGGCATGTGTGGCTACTTAAAGCTGCAGTCGGCAAGTCTGACAGAATGAGTTTCGAATGTTTACAACTCTCACACCCCTCCTCCTCTATCACTGAGCTCCTCTGCGCCGTACTCGTCAGTGCGCGTGCACCAGATTCCTGTGAACGTGCCTGTGTCTTCTCTCATCAATAAACAGCATGGGGTACATGCTACATGGAGGTGGGCTGGCTAACTCACTCATAGATAGCAACTGCTAACATCATTTAGCGTATGCCTAGCTTGAGGTGTGTGCCTGTGATATTGTAACATGCGTGAGCGTGGAGGGGGGATCTGTGGCACAAACTGTGAAATGCGCTGAGTGGACAGGATGATACGGGCGCTGTGGATATTTGCAACACAAACAATAGGCTCTACGTGCACATGGAGGCGCGTTTTTTTTCGAAAACCGGACTTAGGTTTTTCTATCGGAGCATAGTGTCGGTTTCAGTGAATATGATCAAACAATTGCCGATTGCACGTTTAACAAAAATTATTGTGTGGCTTTGTACTTCTTTAAAAAGAAATCACGACACTGCCAATGATTGCATACACCTTCACCTACATTTGGTCACAAAATTTACATCAAGTAGACTCGGATGCAGCAAGCATGAATTGGGCTTAATGCTGCTCCACATTTGCTGGTTGTGTAAAAAGGCAACAGTTTGTGAATGCTATGATACTTAAAAAAGATGTCACATGCTTTCTTGCTTATGGACTATTGTCACCAAGTGGACAGATGATGTTTTTGTTTTTTTTGTTAAATGTGGGCAGAATAATGTGTCTTTGTCGTTCAAGTTAAAAGTTGGATTGGATTCCACCCACCCTTCTTTTCTGACCTTTGATGTAAAAATGTTTGTGGCAGTATAAGAATCCAATACCGCTGCCTTCTTTGCTTTATTTATGGGTTGTTGTTGGGAAGACAGTCTTTCAAACATGAACAAAAAACAACTGACAATCAACTATGTCGTTTTTCGAGCGAGTTTCATTGATTCATTTGAGGCCAAGGATTACTAATTTGCAGGAACCGTCTCTTAAAAAGTCTCCCCTGTGACACCAAGCTTAGAATACATGCCTTATTTCGTATTGCAAATCAAGGTTTCTCTTTATTAACATTTGGTCATACCTGGTCTCAATACAGATTCTTTGAAATGTGCAATGAAGAGCTGAGAGGAGAATGAAAGAAACAGTAAAAGTCGGCCAATGTTGGTTTGATCATAGCGTCTACATCCACTGGATCCGACTGAAGTGTGAAGAGAGAAGTATATTTCATCTGCTAGAATAAGAAATAACTGGAGATATACATTTCAGTAATAATCAGTAGTAGCAGTAGTACTAGTAGTACATGCCTGTACATTGCGTTATTAAGAAATAATGTAACCCCGGGTCTGACTCTCTTAAATGCAAAAGAGATGCAATGAAGAAAAGACATCAATAAATAAACATATATTTGCCAACAGTGTTCATCAACAGTGAAACTGTTGGATGTCTTCGGGCTGTTGCTTTGCTTGTTTGCTGTGCCAAAGTGCTCTAGTCTTAATTGAAAATGAAATGACATTTTCCTGAAAAAAGAGATATGAGGCTGGTTGAAGGCCACCCCCCTTGTGGGCAGAAATTATCGAGTCAACTGCATTCATCACCTAGAGAGAAAAAAGGAAAAGATGTGAGCTAAAGTGAAAAACAGCAATAATCATTTCCGTGACGACAATGTGTTTGTTAAAATCTGCATACATCACATCAACACCTACTGCCTATGAACTTTAATCAGTATTCACTACAAAGTTCCACAGTGCATTGATGCCCCCCACTTGTCAGGGATTTGCTGCATATTGTAATTGTATTATTTTGGCTGCCTGGTATTCTCTGTTTGCAATAGTCCCCAGTCAGCTTTCTAAAAGTCAATCTCTCTTTTCTGTAATTTTTTAGTCCCCATTGCTAGCTTTAGCAATAATTTAGACTTGCTTTCAGAGAAAAGCCCATGCCTTGTAAATACTGCTCTCAACCTTTGCAAGAAACAAAGAGAGTATCTACAGGAGGAATATATGAGCATTGATCGGCCCTCGTGGCCACGTCTGTTCTCCACAATAGCACACTATTGATGTGCTGGAATTGCTTTTGAAGGCAGACAGATTGATATAATGGTGTGGTGTGGGCCCTTAAGGGCTGGGCTGTCAGAGCTGAAGTCTGATTCACTGACCTTGGGTCAATCTTTCCATTTGCATCGGCCCTCCTTGGTGTTTGTGCTAAGGCCAGTGAGCTAGCAGACATGTAGAGTCCTCAGAGAGGGGCTGGCCTCTCTCCGAAACAGCCACAAACAGGAAATGGACTCTTATTACTCTTGATTTTTTACGGTTGATTTTTACTGCAAATAGGTTAATGCCATTGATTTTGTGTCTGCTGTAACCAGTAAAAACGGATGTGATGGCACATTTTGAGATGCTGTTTGCCATCAGTGACTCTCCTGACTGAACACAAGAGCTGTTTCAGTTTGTAGGTAGTTTCCTTCTGCATGTAAATGCTTCTAAATGTCAAAGCGGATTTAGGGTCCATGCCAGTCTTTCTGTCCCTTTTTGATTCAAGGAAAATTGCAGGGTTTTTTTTTAATTGTAGATTTAACCATTGTTTCCGTCTGTTTCATCAAAAGCGATGGAAGGGATGAAAGCGTCAAGCTGCCATTCAAAACTAATGTCAATAATGTGATGACGCTCCTGGCGACACATTTCAGGCAATAAGAGTGCCGGGGCAAAGCGTTGATTGCGTCCCTTGCATCCATAACGTGTGCCACTTGAAGTTGAAAAATTTGGATTTTTCAAGCGTCATCGCGTGACGCTGTGTCGCTTTGCCGCCACAGCCAATCAGCGTTGAGATTGCGGTAAGCATCATCGAAGTTCTCTGTGAAACATCCAGGGGATCACCAAAGCCGCCATTGTTGCAGTCCTTTGGAGAAACCAGACTGTTCCTATGGATATAATATAATGGATATAACTATGAGCTGTGGATTGCAGCGACATGCCTTCAGGCATCGAGTCTGCCAGAAATCCAGAAGAAGAAGAAAGCCGTCAGTGCAGAGTGAAGCGTATCCCGGTCTGATCTACAGGAGACCTGGAAGCACCCTGTGCGGCTTCAAAGGTCAAATCACTGACGGCCTGATCTCACTACAACACAACGGCTGCTACCTGCGATTGAAGCGATCAAAAAGTGACACATGTGAGCAAGCAATGCGATACTAATGTTGCAGGCGATTTAATCACCTCTATCGCTTTTAGTGTGAATGCACATTTAGAACATCAATTTCCCTTAAAGCAGTCCAACATCAGCACATGAAAAACAAGTAGTAAGATAATCAGAAAGGTTTTAAAGTTTAAATAACAAAAAAAAATGTGGCCACTTGTGGGCAAATAAGCTGGAAACACTTGTTAGGCTAAATGTGTGTGTGCAAACAATCCCCTACAGTGTATAAACCACCACATAGCTCTGTCATGAACTTAGTATTCGGCTCAACCACTATTTAGTAATGTCCAAACGAAATGTTAATGTTGTTGAAATGATTTTTTATAGGATAAGCCTGCTGAGGTAGCCTGACATTGGCAGACAACTTTTGCAATGTGTATTAGTCTGCCCAGGATCTCGCTGGCTGGCAATCTGTCTGGATGAGAGAGAGGCCAGGCGTACCTGCCACAGCAAATGATACATGAGCTTGACAGATGCGTCTGGTTCCCAGGCTACTGTTGAGGTGCATTATTTCATTTTCAAGAGGGTCTTGAGAAGCATTATATTTAATAATCATAAACAATATGCACAAAGATGACTATATAAAAAAAACATTTAAGCTTGAATATGTAGAATATTTATTAAAAGCTATATTTTTGAAATAAATAATATACCCATGGGGCGTTTTGAGGGGTACAGAATGAAAGTATTGCCTTTCTGTCCCGTTCTGTTTCCATTGTAGCCGCCAATAGTGTTGGGCGTTGCTGGTTGCCAGGGTTGTCTGTTGTTGGGTGCAGCTACTGTAGGCTGGCACTGGGTGAAATGAAGGTTGCCAATCCTGCAGATGCTTCGGAGCCTCAGTGAAGGGGCCGTTATTTGTCCCAGCAGCTGAGTGACTGGAGACGGGCAAAAACCAGAGTCAATATAGGCCAAGCATTCACTCCATGGACTGAGAGAAAGGAGAGAAACGCCATTAAAACGCATGCCCAAATGGCTACGTTTCTCCTTGATCGCTAACATCACTTTCATCTTTACTTAGCTGGAACGGCAAACACTAACGATAACGCTAACTGTCAGTCAAACTCCTCTGGAATACTTGTTTTTATGGTGCAAACAGACTCTAGTCTCCTGTAGGCTACTGGGCCATTGATTTTCAATGTAAAGTTGTAGCTCAATTCGCATCTATCACAAATTGTGTGAACGCCCCATTACAAGTTGATATATGCTGAATTTGCAGCAAACTGTTTATTTACACAACCAGCAGACATGGAACAATATTATCAATCATTTACTTGGAGTAATGTTTGTCCACCTGACAAATGTCCAGTATCTACTCTTTTTAGCTCTGTCCTGTTCTCTACTTGCTCCTGAGAAAGATATTTGGCTCATTATGTTGCACACTTCAATAAAGACTCAGCGTGGCTTCATTCACATGCTTTACTGGACAGTCTGAGAAAACACATTGCAATACAGTCATGCTTCTGTCCAGTCGGATTCAGAATATACACTGAGCACATTAACATTCAACCGTTTTTATTCTAACATATATACAGACAAATATCACGGTCTCCTTTACATTAACACCATATCTATGGTTTGGTATAAACATATAAACACCTTACACCCCGTTAGTTTTCTATATATCCCAGTAACTTGGCCAGGGACTAACATGGCTCTTCGTGTGCAGTTAGCTTAGCTTTAGCTTTAACTTCAGCTTCCGAGTGACATGGATAATTGACAGAAAACAACATAACAGTGCAGGAATATTCGGCCAACTTCCTCGCCACCTCTATAACTGTGGTGTTGCTCTTTTATATGTCTCTATTTTCTTTCGGCTTACCTGAGAAAACACATTGCAATACAGTCATGCTTCTGTCCAGTCGGATTCAGAATATAAACTGAGCGCATTGGCTGTGTTTACCCTTGACTGAGTTGCTCATTTAGGGAGATACTCCCTCTTATGGCATAAAGACGCCACTACACCCCTTTATTCAATTCAATTCAATTCAATTCAATTCAAAAAACTTCATTTGTCCCCGGGGGGCAATTCAGGGCACACAGAGCAGCAAATAACGACAGTGCAATTATACAAAAACATTTTAACCTAACACAAGAATAAAGTGTAAGAGAAGAGTAAGTGTCAGGATGTTAGTGTGTTAGTACAGGTAGAATAAGTGTCAGGATGTTAGTGTGTTAGTACAGGTTAGATACAGAGAACATCGTCGGCGTGAGATGTAGAAAGACATGTGTGTATCAGATGTAAGCAGACATGTGACGTGTATATGATGTAAACAATGTAAACATGCAGTAGACTGTTAAAACAGGTATGAACAGAACTGTAGTGCCGAAAAGATATAAGTGGACAGTGATCGGATTCAGATGATGTCAGACATGATACATGTGTGTAATGAGCAGACGTAAACAGAACTATAGTGCAGTTATAGAGTATAAATATAATATATAACTATAAGCTAGATAATAAAGTGATATTGGTGCATGGCAGGAAAACAGCAGTCTGAGTATATACTAGCTCTGTGTAACAGATGAATACTGAAGAATAAAGTGACCATAGTGCTGTGATGGATACAATATAAGACCTGATAGACAAAATAAAGTGGAGTAGTGCATTAATACCATAAATTAACATAACTAACAGAATCAAGTGGACCAGTAAGAACATAGTAAACAGAGTAAGTCCGGTGTGAACATAATAACAGAATAAATAAGTAAGTGGAGTAGTGCAACAGACCGGAGTAACATTATAAACAGAGTAAATAAGTGGCGTAATGCAACAGACCAGTAACATTATAAACAGAATAAATAAGTGGCGTAGTGCAACAGTCCAGTAACATTATAAACCGAGTGAACAGAATAAGTGGAATTGTGCATCAAACCAGTAGTTCACAGCTTTGAGGACAGGAGTGG
This sequence comes from Echiichthys vipera, assembly GCF_963691815.1. Lineage (NCBI taxonomy): Eukaryota > Metazoa > Chordata > Actinopteri > Perciformes > Trachinidae > Echiichthys > Echiichthys vipera. The sequence goes on from NC_139835.1 coordinate 3,760,113, forward strand.
AGGTAGATAGCCAGTTCACGTGTCCGGTAAGTGTACAGGGGGGGGGGGGGGGGGTGTGTGTCCAGGGGGTGAAGGTGTCCAGGGAAGGTGTCAGGGGTGGGAAGGGGGGGTGATGGTGATGGTGTCCAGGGAGGGTGTCTGGAGAGGGGAGGAGGAGGGGTGAAGGGAGGGGTGTCCGGGGGGGAGAGGTGTCCAGGGAGGGTGTCTGGAGTGTGTGTGTGTGGGGGGGGGGGTGAAGCGTCCAGGGGGCGGGGGGGGGGGTGAAGTGTCCGGGGGAGTTTGTCAAGAGTGGGGAGGGGGATGGTCAGAGGGGTCAGGAGTTGAGGAGCTGGACAGCCCTGGGGATGAAGGTTGCTCTTCTCCTCTGTGTCCTGCAGCAGGGACAGCGAAGACGGCGTCCTGAGGGGAGCCACTCAAACGCTGAGAAGAGAGCGTGAGAGGGGTCCTGCATGATCCGACCAGCTAACCTGAGTGTCTGCTGCTCGTGGATGGTCGACAGAGTTCTAACAGGAAGTCCAATGATCTTAGAGCAGACCGTGGCTACGCTCTGCAGGCGGTTTCTGTTCTGGAGGCTGGTGGAGTAGAACCAGCATGTGATGGAGAACGTAATGATGCTCTCAATGAAGGAGTAGTAAAAGGTCAGGAGGATGTTCTTGCTGACTCCAAAGGAATTGAGCTTCCTAAGGAGGTATTTCCGCTGCTGACATTTCCTGAGAATCTCCTCTGTGTTGGAGGAGAATTTCAGCAGGCTGTCGAAGATGGTGCCCAGGTACCTGTACTCCTCACCTGCTTCAACAGGCTTCCCGTGGATCACGGTGTTTGCTGATGCAGCCAGTTCCCTCTGCTTGGTAGAGAAGGTCACCACCATGTCTTTGGTTTTGTTGACATTCAGCTCGAGGCAGGAGCTGTCACACCTGTGGAAGTAAGAGAAATGAGCTGCTCTCTTCATGTGGCTTTTGAAATGGCTAAACTGAAGTTGGTACACAGTAGGGTCATGGTACATAAACCCCTGGAATGAGACTAGTCCTTGCTGGTTGAGCAGATAATAAACTTGCATCACAGAGCCTCACAGAAAAGAGAGGAAGATAGAGATCTCGGCCCATTCACCCATCACCTCAAGATTCTAACAAACAGAGGAAATGCTCATTTCCTCATTTTAGGCACACACACAAATATTCATTAACTAACAAGTTTGTGTGTTGCAAACACAGACACATCTGTCTCTCTAGATAGCCATATAGGGACATGCACTAAATTCCTTCTCTCAGCCTTTAGTGTTATAAGATGTTGCTAGGCAGATTAACGTCTGTTGCCACCTTTTTACCTTGGGGGCGTTACCATCAGCCCACCAGTGTATTTAAAGCCGCTACTCTTAGACCACAACAGACTCGTCTGATGTATGACCTGGTTTGTGTTGTATCAGAACTTGTCTCAGCTTTGCAAAGTGCTCCAATAAAGATATTGGTGTGATCTCAAGCCATTGTCTCAAGATCTCTTCTTCCATCCTCCGATCAACGAACCCGGGGAGGCAACTGCAGGTTGATCTCAACAATTTGGGGGCCCGTCCGGGATCGGAAGGAGGAGAAGGCAAATTCGACCCAAAAGGTTTCTTCACGGGGAACAGCGTGAGACACAAGCCGGCACATCAGTAAAGGTAAGCAGAACCTGTTTAATCGAAACTCTGCACATTGGGCATTCTAAAACATTGTGTCTTGCCTGCGCCACAGTGAGTAAACTATTTAAATTGAGAGAATGGTAAACTGAGAATGGTCCTGGGTCGTGGTTGACCCCACCGTTATTCTGACGAGGATACGGACAAAACCTAGGAGGTTACTGGGTTAGAGGCCCGGGGAACTGAGGATACCCCGAATTCTATAAGTGAGTTTTAGCTCACAGAGGCATCACAAATTTTGCTATAAGCTGAGTCTGGGACTCATATGTGTGTTTAACGAAGTGTGGGAGGTTTGTGTGTATATCCACTTTGACATCAGACTCAGGTTCTGAGGAATACACATTTCTGTGGGACAACAGAGGGAGGTGTAATTCTGTCGCTGTTTTTATCTGAAACGGGAAAAGTGGTGCACGTTCTGGGGTAACCCCGAGAGTGAAGGCGCACAGACGTGAGTCTGTGTAGAAGCTTCCTTTACTAGAACGGCATTACCGGCAATGACCCCCGTTGACGAGAGCAGCGAAGTGTTATAATTTCATTTATGGTTGCACCATATACGTCACCAGAATATTTAGTGTGGATTGTGAAGGTGAATAAACAACAGAAAAGGCAGAAGAGATACTTAGGCGCCATTTTGGAATAATTAAATATCAGGCTTGCTGTTTTCTGACTCACAATAAGAGCGAAGTGAACGAATAACACGGTGTCCTGGCTGTTCCAATCAGAGGTGATCTGTAACGAACAAAGTCAGCAGGATCAGCAAGAGCTGATTGGCCGTGGATGAGTCACCGTCTCAGAATAAGGTTCAGAAGACAGTAATCATATAAGAAAATAATGAACGGGGAATTTGATCCCGAGCAGGACGATGGAGGTTGGGGTCCGGTTAACCCCAACTCCAGATGGACGTAATTTGCAGTCCAGTTAGACAATATGATGAAAGTAGCGGATACCACCCTCGGACCGAAAGGGAAAGAAAAGAAATTGTCAGAGATAAGAGTTAAAGTGGAAGGGTTGGTGAAGAGAAAAGGGAAAGAAATGGGTGAGAAAGGATCATTGGGCAAGTGGTTATGGGAGAAGGAGTGTGAAAGTCGGGTGACAAGGGATGAAATGAACGACAAGGGTAAGAATGCAGGAATAATGAAACGTTCCGGATATAAGAAAAAAGTGGAAGCTCTGGAGGAATATAGAAGGGAGTGGTCGGAACTAGGGTTTTACTGGCAAAGTACAAAACACTTACACAAAAAAACTACACCCACTAAAAAACAACTCGCCATTTCTGCCACAGCTTCGTCATGTCCACCTCCGTATTCCCCTTCAGCCACGACTCAAATTTCAGAAACCCCTGGCATGTATCCAACATTGTATATTACTGAGGGCACCCTCACGGTCGGTGAAGAGGAGGAAGTGTACACACAGGATATTGCTTGTAACACCTCAAGCCTACAAACAGGCTCCATCTCACAGGCAACAGGAGGGGCCTCGTGGCCACCTCCACCCCCGCCACCAACGGTTAATACCAGCTCAGGCGGAATGGACACTGTTCCATTTGATCTGCGCAAACAATGTGAAAAACAAGCCGAAGAATGGGCAAAGTTAGAAAATGAATTACAAAAGTACCACTCGACACTGAAGCAACAGACCCAACCCCAACCTCCACCACTCACCACTGCCCCCGCTCCAACAGCACAGCCACCGTCGCAGCCTACAGACTTCCCCACACTGAGCTCTAATACTCCTTTACCACCACTCGATTCAACAGGTCGAGGATGGGCCGCCTTTAGGGGGAAAGGGGCAGAAGAACAGACTGGGAATGTCGTTCCTGTCTCTATGGATCTGTTAGGATCCTGGGACAATAACGATCCGGCATCTGCCCGTCAGTCTCCTTCTGTAACAGAAATACTAGAACGCGAGAGGTCTGCTTTACAGGAGAGAATTTGGGAATCAACAGCCACTGTTAAAGCCCTGGAAAATACTATTGGTAGCAGGGTTGCGGCCAGAAATCGCACAACCCATCAGGAAAATCTTTCTGGAGGGGCACATGGCAATTATCCGCTGGTGACGTCAAATAACAATAGAGGACAATATAAACCTTATAGTCAGGGAGACCTTGGCGCCATTGTTGAAAAACTACCACCTATGTCCGAAGGGGGTAACTTGTGGTTAGCCAAATTAGATGCGTTGACTGCGGGACAGAAACTAGGACTGGGTGACTTCCGAGCAGTAGCTGCACGTTGCATGACAGGAGGAGACTTAGCGTCTCTTGAACAACAGGCAGGGACCGTTGGCCTAAGTGATGATACTCCATTTTTGGCGCTGAGCACTCTGATTGGTCAGTTTTTAAGGGAAAAATACCCATTGCCCAGCGCAGCCGCCATGCCCAAAATGAGGTGGGATCCTAAGCAAAATCCGCGAGAATACATTGACAACGGCAAAGATTTATGGTTAAAATATACAGACATGCACCCTGGCAAAGAAGGTACACAACGTGAATGGTTTAGACAGGCGGTACTGGAGGGAGTTTCGGAGGAAGTCAGAGTGGCTATGGTCAATAATCCGGATATGTTAGGGGCGGAGTCGACTAATTGGGAAAAACATCTCATACATCATTTGACTCGTGCACAAGACCAAACTCAAAAAGAGACAGAGGATCTTAAAGAATTACAGACACAACTACTGAAATTACAATTATCTGATGCGAGACAAAAAGTAAATGACAAAAAGAAGTCTAATAAGGACTCTGGGAAGGTGATGGTTGCCGCAGCATACACGCCCGACTCATTCCACTCTGATCACATTCCATGGGTGCCACCACACCCACAACAAACGAGGGGCAGTGGGCGTGGCAGGGGATTCGTGAGGGGTGGCAGCAGGTTCCGAGAAGGGCATGGAAAGGGCAGTACAGGGCGTGGTCAGTCGAGGGAGGGTTGCTTTGTATGCGGTGACCAAGGACACTGGGCCAGAGACTGCCCCAGAGAACAGGGCGGTCCGTCACGTTTCCGGGCCAGAGGCCGTGCATCTGGAGGACGACGACCTCCATGTCCTCCTTGGCGTGCCACTGACGAGGCCCCACCAGAGGGCAGCAACAATGATCCCGGCCAGTTTCCACAGTGGGAGGGTGGCTGGGAGGAGTCCAGCCAATATTGACACACCCCTGAGAACCACACGGACAACAATCCCACGGCAGAACCAATGTTGTCTGTACAAGTAGGAACGGCCAAATTGCCATTTTTGGTTGACACGGGGGCCACGTGCTCAACGATAAAATCATTACCTCCCGGTTCTCTATCTTCAAACACCATCACACTTGTGGGCTTCTCTGGGGAAAAACAAACTCTGCCGATTACCAAACCCCTGTTAACAAAAATTGGCCCACAGACTTTTGTGCATCCCTTTGTGCATTCTCCCATGGTCCCTATGAATCTCCTGGGGAGGGATATGCTCATTAAAATGGGAGCATCCATCCTGTGTTGTGCTGATGGACTGGTTGTCACTCTACCGGACGGTACTCGACTGCCATGCTCGAACGGCCCAGCCTCAGCTGGACAATATCTGCTGCAACCTGTAACCGAACAATGTGTCGACATATACTGGGGAACTATACAACCACAAACGCCGGGGCAGGGTAGCGTTCTTTCGGCTTACTCTCTCTGGAAACCCTGGATAGCTCAGATCGAGCCCTACGTCTCTCCTCCGGATCCACCACATGTCACACTGTTCTATGATAGAGCACAAACTGATTGGTATCAGGATAAATATCAAAGCTGCCTTGAAGGGCAGACTTGGGAAATTGACACACAATACATTTATGTTGCACCAGAGGGTGTGGCTGCTGCGGTTAACTTAACACCTGAACAGACTTCCTGGTACATGATGGATGACGAGGCGTCGCCACACGTTTCTCTGGCGCTGCATCCTCAACATCAGGCCAAGGAACTTGGGAGCATTGTTAAAAGGGCAATACAGCAAACGGATTGGGTAGACACACCGCTGCCACAAGTCCAATATTCGAATACGACTAACACTTATCGTATTTTAGTTTCAGGAACTGATCGGGTAATTTTAGAACATGCACAGTTGTCCAGACATCATGGTCGCGAGCAGACAGATCACCCAGAGGCCACCAACATACTTGCCGGACTTCCTGCTAGTTTATGGGCAAATGGCCCGACGGACGTCGGCATGGTACAATGCTCGCCGGTCACTTTCCAGATACAGGACGACAATCCTATCTAGATCAGGCAGTATCCGCATAAGCCTCAAGCTGAGGAGGGGATAGCTGACACAATCCTGGGCCTTCTCCACTCAGGGGTCCTGGAGCAATCACATTCCGAATGGAACACGCCCATTTTGCCGGTTGAAAAGAAAGGGACAGGTAAATATCGCATGGCACATGATCTGAGGGCGATCAATGACATCCTTCGTACTCCCACAGTACCAGTTCCTAACCCATATGTTGCGCTCACGAATTTGGCTCCGGAACAACAGTGGTTCACCTGTATTGATTTGGCTAATGCGTTCTTCTGTTTACCTTTGGCCAAGGAGTTACGGGACATTTTTTCATTTACCTTCCAAGGACAACGACTTAGATACACCCGCCTACCACAAGGTTTCGCCCTCTCCCCTGGACTGTTTAATCAGACCCTCAAGGAACTGTTAGTCGACTGTCCCTTACCCGTCCAAGTGACTTTGGTTCAGTACGTAGACGACCTGCTACTTGCTGCACCAACGGCCACGTTATGCCTACAAGCGACGCAACTCGTTCTGATTCATTTGGCAAAAGGGGGATTCAAAGTCAGCAAAAACAAACTGCAAGTCTGTCGAAAGCAGGTTTCTTTTTTGGGAAGGGTAATTTCTCAGAAGGGGACTAGCCTCTCTCCACAGCATAAATCCACCATTTTGCATCATTCAAAACCCATGATAGTAAAAGACATGCTGTCGTTTTTAGGACTCACAGGCTATAGTAGGTCGTATATTGCTGACTATGTTGGACTGACGACTCCATTGCGCAACCTCGTGAAAGAACAGGGTATGCGGAATCTCTCAGCGTCTCTTGACTGGACCCAGGAGGCGGAAGAAGCTTTTATCAATCTTAAACAGGCACTTTCGTCCGCCGCTGAATTGGCCATTCCAGACTACTCGTTACCGTTCTGTCTCGATGTCTCTGTCACAAATGCCTGTGCCAACGGCATTTTGTTCCAGAGAAAAGGGGGAGATAGGATAGTATTAATGTATGTAAGCGTCATGTTAGACGAAATGGAAAAACGACATCATGACTGCACTCGACACGCAGCAGGTTTGGCTAAAATCATTCAGAAAACGGCCCATGTCGTCATGGGCCATCCATTACACATTTTGACGTCACACAGTGTGGTAGCATATGTCAACTCACAAGCATTCACATTAACGGCGTTACGACAACGAAGACTGAGTCATATACTCGAAGCCCCGAATTTAACATTCACACATGAAGGAATAAATATGGCCGATCAAATGGGAACAGGAGACATGCGTGGACATGCGTGGACATAATATATAGGGATGAAAAAGTGCGACCTGACTTGCAGGCACAAGCAATTGATGGTGCCAGAGACTTGTACACAGACGGCTGTTGCTTTAGAGATGAGAAGGAAGGGTTAAAAGCTGCCTTCGCGGTGGTAGAGGATCTACAAGGACAGTTCGTCACACGAAGCGCGGAACGAATACAGGGACAGCAATCAGCCCAAAGAGCGGAGGTGCTGGCCCTTATAGCGGCCCTAAAAATAGGTGAAGGACAGAGAGTAAACATTTATTCAGACTCCGCGTATGCAACGGGCGCGGTCCATGTAGAATTAAAACAATGGTTAAGGACAGGCTTTCTGACGACCAACAAAAAACCCATCAAACATGAAACTGAAATGAGAGAACTGGCAAATGCATTATTACTCCCAAATGAGGTAGCAGTAATAAAATGCAAAGGACATGACAAAGTCAACACACGAGTAAGACAAGGCAATGACGCAGCTGATCAAGCCGCAAAGAAGGCGGCAGGATACGTAACACAAGCAATAGTAGTGTGTTCAGAGGCAGAAGAGCTATCTGATCTGAGTGCACTCAAAAATGGACAAGCAGCAGCGTCGCCACAGGAGAAAACCATGTGGAAAGCTAGAGGGGCCACACAAACGGATGGTTTGTGGAGAGGCCCGGATGGGCGTCTTGTTTTGCCACCGGACGGTAGACAGACCGCTTTAGCTGAAGCACACGGTGTGGGACATGTGGGTGTGGCTCAGATGATGAGAAATTTGGAACATTGGTGGCATCCTTATCTGAAAGACATGGCCAAACACTATGTGATCACATGCAAAATATGTACACAGTACAATGCCAGACCCACGGTGAAACCACATCCTGGAAGATATCCTCTAGAACCCAGAGTCGGAAGAGAAATCATAATCGATTATACAGATATGGTTACCATGGTAAGAGGGTATAGGTATGTGTTGATGTGTGTGGATGCATATACAGGATGGCCAGAGGCATGGCCTGCGAAGAAGGAAGACAGTAAGACGGTAATTAAGTTTTTGATAAATCAGTACATCCCGAGACATGGGTTCCCGGAGAAAATCAGGTCAGATAACGGAACACATTTCAAGAATCAGGATTTGCAGAAGGTTGAATCAATGCTGGGTTTGAAACACAAGTTTGGTACAGTTTACCATCCCCAGTCACAAGGGAAAGTAGAAAGAATGAATCAGACTATAAAAAACAAATTGGCCAAAATCTGTGCACAGACCAAAATGAATTGGGTTGACGCTCTACCATTAGCCTTGATGTCTGTTAGGAGCTCTGTGAATCAGAGCACAGGTTTCACGCCTTTTGAGTTGCAAACGGGAAGGGCTCTGCCAGGGCCACAGTCTAGCCTGCCTGGTATGAAAAATGATGACCAACCACTAACCAACAGAGAGTATTTCCGTGAATTGCAAAGTCTCGTTTCAGCATTCGCCAAACAGGTGACCGATCGACTCGGCAACGCGGAGGCCCAGGCAACGCCGGAGACAGACTGGGTGGTGCTGAAGGTCATCAAGCGGAAGTGGTCCGAACCTCGCTGGACAGGTCCATACCAGGTGGTGGAGCGAACATCCCACGCCGTCCGACTGAAGGGGAAAGGCGACACTTGGTACCACTGGAGCCAGTGTGCGGCAGCAGCAGAACCACAACGCTCCTTGAGTGAGGTGCATCAGGACCTGAAAGCATTGTGCACTGTACCGGCTGGTACAGAAGAAAAGACCACCGACCAACAAGGGGCAGTATAATCCCCTGGTGGCACTGGAGGGAAGGTAGTATACCTGAGCTCGTTAAAACCAACACCCGAAGAAGACGACGTCGCCAGACCCACCATCTCCATGACAACGTGTCAACTGAACTTTTTCGTTTTTCTATCTGTAATATTTGCTATTTACTTTGCTTTAGGTTTGCTAAAACTAATACTCACAGGCACCACTAGGTTTTAGTGCTAAATCATGCTACTATTTGGTAATAGAGGGGTGTTATTATCGTGTGGTGCTCTAACATGTATAATTGTACCCCTGATTTTTTGGGTATGCGAGGGTCAGCATGAACAGAGTCAGGCAGTGACACCCCTTAGCCCGTTCTCTCGTGAGAAACGAGGAACGCAAAAAAAGGATAAGTGTATACAGAAATATGGGGGAATTGAGTTAGATTACACCCTAAATTCAACCTCAGCATTCCAATTTGACCTATGTAGCGTAATTCCTTGTGGAGGCAAGCCAACTTCGTATAGAGGGTATGACGTATATCTCTGCCAGCTGGGGTGGCCAGGGAGCCAGGTTTGGTGTCCTAGCTGGAACCATGTCTGGCAGGCCACCAATCGAGACTTTAACCCGCAAACGACGACCTCGGAAGGAAAGATAAAAACGGCAGGGTACTTTCGTATACAGAGGGATTTTAGTGCACAAACAAACCCATTAACAATGAGTGTCCTACAATTAACAGCCAATCCGTATCCTAACCGCCCAAGTGGACATTGTTGGAACTATACCGAAAACTCCTTCTATTTCTTATTAGGGTTAGATATCACAGGAAAGGACCCTATGGGCCTAATAAAACTAAACTTACACCCGGCTCGTCCTCAAAACCTCACCGCATTAGCCACTGTGTCCACTCCAGCCCCGGCGACTAAACCGGATCTGGGATCTACCTTTAAGGTTATAGACTACTCTCTATTGAAACCGGCAGATGTAGTACGGATGGCTACCGGGTACTCTGAAGAAAACTTGTGGGTATCCTGGGTAGGAGAATAAGGATGGTGACTATGTACGGGATATTAGACTGGTCGATGTCTAGACCCACTACAGATGTGATTCCAACGCTTTTTCTTAAAACCCATGTACGGCCGAACTATAGCATACGGCCGAGCTATATTCATGTTTACTATCAATGATTGTCTGCAATTGCGAACACTTGATGTTGAGCTCTTTTGAGAGCTCAAAAGGGGGAATTGTGGAAGTAAGAGAAATGAGCTGCTCTCTTCATGTGGCTTTTGAAATGGCTAAACTGAAGTTGGTACACAGTGGGGTCATGGTACATAAACCCCTGGAATGAGACTAGTCCTTGCTGGTTGAGCAGATAATAAACTTGCATCACAGAGCCTCACAGAAAAGAGAGGAATATAGAGATCTCGGCCCATTCACCCATCACCTCAAGATTCTAACAAACAGAGGAAATGCTCATTTCCTCATTTTAGGCACACACACACATATTCATTAACTAACAAGTTTGTGTGTTGCAAACACAGACACATCTGTCTCTCTAGATAGCCATATAGGGACATGCACTAAATTCCTTCTCTCAGCCTTTAGTGTAATAAGATGTTGCTAGGCAGATTAACGTCTGTTGCCACCTTTTTACCTTGGGGGCGTTACCATCAGCCCACCAGTGTATTTAAAGCCGCTACTCTTAGACCACAACAGACTCGTCTGATGTATGACCTGGTTTGTGTTGTATCAGAACTTGTCTCAGCTTTGCAAAGTGCTCCAATAAAGATATTGGTGTGATCTCAAGCCATTGTCTCAAGATCTCTTCTTCCATCCTCCGATCAACGAACCCGGGGAGGCAACTGCAGGTTGATCTCAACACACCACTCCACAAACTCCTGAAGAGCTGGTCCGTGGTGCAGAGATGACAGTTAGGCTGTGTGGTTCTGCAGTCATCGGTGTAGAGGATGAAGAGCAGAGGTGAGAGCACACAGCCCTGAGGGGAGCCGGTCGAGGTGTGTTGGAGGTCGGAGAAGGTGCTGTTGACCAGGACTCTCTGTGAACGGTTGGTCAGGAAGTTCAGTATCCACAGGATTAGCAGTTGGTCCAGATGAAAGAGGGCTGAGAGTTTGTCAGCCAGGATGTGGGGCTGCATGGTGTTAAATGCAGAAGAGAAGTCTGCAAACAGGAGTCTGGCTGCGGTGTTGGGGCGCTCCAGGGGCCTCATGTACTAAGAATTGCGTGGCTTTCTTACTAAAACATGGCGTACGCTAGAATCCAGAAACTGGCGTAAGCACAAAAAAATTCAGATGTATCAAAGTGTGCGTACGCATGGATCCAAGCACTTTTCCTTTGTACATCCCAATCAACGTGGAATTGAGCGCACATGTAGAAGTGCTGAACTCCTCCCTGTCCACGCCCCCATTTAAATATGCAAATCAATGTAAATAGGGCCTGCACCGGGGATTCCCTCTCTGCACTATCAGATTTAAACGATGAGTAAAGGTAAGAAGCGCAACTTCAACGAGTCTAAGCTCGAAATTTTATTAAATGAAGTGGAGACCGAAGAGCGGTTTTATTTGGTAGCCTCTTTTCAGGGATAAACACAAAGAAAAAGACATTTCTGGGGAGTGTGTGTGTGAGGCAGTGAACGCTGTGGGGTCGGAGCAGCGCACTCCCACTGAAATAAAAAAAAAAATGGTCCGACGTGAGGGTGGAGGTGAAGCGGAGGATTTCGGCCCACCGATGAAGTATCACCGCAACGGGCCGGGTGACAGGAGGGGAGGAACTGACCCCCTTTGATCAGAGAGCGGCGGCTATTGTGGAGGGAACAGCTCTAAGCGGAGTTGTGGAGGGCCATGAAGGCGACACAGATCATCCTCAAGGTAAATGTGTTAAACTCAGAAATGTCATTATACTAGGCTGCTCACATTACACATGCTCGTGCGTTAAGTTGCCAGGATATAAACACATTGACTCATGTTTAATTACTTCATTTTTTTTATTATTATTTCTCAATAGACGATTAGACAGGAGAGGGCTCCTCCCTCTGCACCGTGCGCTGGCGTCTCCACCAGCACCTCCAGCACCACGCGCCCCGGCGACTCCACGCCAGCTGACGTCCGCCCGACTGGCCGTGTCCTTTCACAAGCTGTGCTGGAATCACAGGAGGAAATAGTGAGAGTAATCCGTGGCGTCAGTGATTGTCTAGATCAAATTGTCAATGCACTGGGAGATATTTATCATGCAATAAATGCACGTACAAAGTAAATCGTGTCCTTGCCTCTTTACATCATTGAAATCAGACGCTGCCCGGCCCGTATCGCTTCGTTGACGGGTCCGGCATCCGGTTCCTCCGGTGGGGGGGGGGGGGGGTGCTCTGGCAGTGGTATGCCATGGCGGTGTGCCAAGTTGTGCAGGACACCATAGGCCAGCACGATGCGGCACACCTTCTCAGGTGTGTACAGCAGCACCCCGCCCTACCGGTCTAGAAAGCGCCACCGCCCCTTCAATAGGCCAATTGCCCTCTCCACCACTGCCCGAGTTCGGGAATGGCGGTCGTTGTATCTTCCGTCTTGGTCGGTGCCGGGGTTAGTGAGAGGGGTCAACAGCCACGTTCTCAGGGGGTAACCATATATATATATAAATCACACTACTGTTCGCGGGAAAACAAACAGGACAAAATAACTGCATTACAAGGATTGACAAGACTGATGACACTTATATTAATGACTGCAGAGGTTCCAACTTTACGCATGCGTTTATTGAGACGAAAAATTAACACAAGGAGACATTCTTTTTTCACCAGGGAAAAAAACAAATACACATATTTGAATGCGCGTGTCCAAACGGGCATTGTGCTGGTTTAAATTCGGGGCGCAATAAACGGATAAATGATTTACTCACCGAGAAGCCACCCATCGCGCACCGTGCCAGCCTCCAAGCTGTTACCAACCATGCTATTGTTTAGATTGAACGAGTCATGCGTTGCCAGAAATCCCAGAGTGGTCAGCACCTGTGTGGGAATGGACAACCCCTGGCTCCTGGGTGTGTGTCGTTCTAAGTCTGGCCGCAGCTCCGCGCACAGCTCCAGTAACACTGGCCTCGGCAACCTGAAACGACTCATGAGCCAGTTGTCGTCATTTGCAAACAGATCTTCCCGCTCTCTAAACACCCTCTCACTGCTGATAAAACCATTTGCGATGTCTTCTAACAAGGCCAAGGCTGCCATTGTTAATGCCATTTTTCATTAAATTGCGCATGCTTTTATATCCTTATCCTTATTTTATATCCTTATGATTGCAAACACGTGTGTTAATTGTCCATTAATGTGTCTCTGATGCGCACATTACACTGAGGATGAATTGTTTTCACATAACTAACAGTTTCCCAGCATCACCTCTAAGAGTCGCCAACGAAACAATAGCCGCAGAAACGTGCGTACGACAGCCATGAAGTTTGCGTGGCGCACCGCACATTTCCACGGTCATTTCACTTTTGATACATCTGAACGTTGGCGTGGAAAATGGCGTACGCCACGTTTTTGTGCGTACGCAACATTGATACATGAGGCCCCTGGTGTTTGTGAACACTGTCTATTATGAATGTTTTTGCATCATCGACGCCCCTGCCAGCTCGATAAGCGAATTGGAGCGGGTCCATCTGGGAGTGGGTTTCCCTGATGACGTGTTGTTTTATGATCCTCTCCATGGCCTTCATCACAAGAGAGGTGAGGGCCACCGGCCGGAGGTCATTCAGACATTTGACGGCGCTCTTCTTGGGGATGGGGATAACTGTAGAGTGTTTCCATTGCTGGGGGACTGTGCTGCTGTCCATGGATCTTTGGAATAGGGTCTGAAACACGCCCCCTAGCTGCTCAGCACAGTGCTTCAGGACGCGGCCGCTGATGTTGTCTGGGCCAGGTGAGCTGTTCTCCCTTGTCTTCCTGAGGGCTTTCACCACGTCCTCTTCACTGAAGGTGAAGGCTGCTGAGTCACTGGGCTTGAGCTTGGACATCGCTTCTTCCAGCTGGGTGGTGTTGTCCTCCTCGAACCTTGTGTAGAAAGAGTTAAGGTCGTCGGGGAGAGATGAAGAGCTGCTGCCTGAAACCTGGATGGTTTTTGTGTTGCTGGCAGCAGTGTTCACAGCAGCCATGTTCTTAAGTCCCTGCCAGGCTGAGCGGAGGTTACCCTGCGTGAAGCACTCCTCCACTTTGTTCTTGTACTCCAGCTTGGCAGTTTTTATGGCATGCTTGACCTCTCTGTTGACCTCCTTTTTCTCAGTTTCAGAGCCGGTGAAGAAGACCCTTTTCTTCTTGTTGAGGATCTCCTTGAGCTCTTTGGTGATCCAGGGTTTGTTGTTGGGGTAGATAGTGACCGTTTTGGAGGGGATGATGTTGTCCACACAGAAGGAAATGTACGATGACACAGTGTCCACATGTTCATTAATGTCATCAGAGGGGGCCAGGAGGTTGTCCCAGTCAGTGGATTCAAAGCATCCTTGGAGTGTGATGATGCTTTCGTTGGTCCACTGCTTGATGTTCTTGACAACTTTCTTCACCCTTCTCATGACAGAGATGTAAGCCGGAGCAAGCAGGATGGCATGGTGATCAGCAGAGCCCAGAGGGCGACAGATCTGTATGCGTCGGGTACTGAACCATAGCACTTGTCCAGTGCTGATGGAAGAACTAGAGCACAGTGATTCTTTTAGATAAAATAACATAACATATGTAATAGCAAAAAATATGGGTGTCCCTTTTATAACCACCACCTGAACTTATTGTCCTCACACTCTCCCCTCAAAAATCTTATGTCGTCCCGACATACAAACAGTCCCATGTTGTAGTGCAGCCTCGCCTTTAGGAAGGTTATGTCCCTGTAGGAGTCAGAAAGTCCCTGAAGATGCATTACTGTTTCCGTAACCCATATAGCACTTATCCCCCATTCATGCCATATGTTATCAGAGCTGCATTACATCCTGCGGAAGAGATTGAAAACTCTTAGCAGAGCAGAGTGGCATAGGCGGAGGGGAAGAGAGAGAGCCAGGAAGCGAGCAGCCTTTATTGCCAATCCCTTCTGCTTTGCTAAAAACAGCTGCTAGGGGATAAGCGCAGTGGCCGGCTTGAGTGCTCGGCAGAGGAAGTGAACCGCTTCCTTCAGACCACCATGAGTGATCCCCTGAGGGAGCAAGACCTTGGACCCAACAATGCTCTAATCAGCCCTGCTCCACCAACAGTGGAGTTCAAGTTGGCAGAGCCAAGTCTCAAGGAGGTCGAAGAGGTTATCAAGGCAGCACGTTCAGCATCTTCACCAGGCCCCAGTGGCGTACCCTACATCGTCTACAAGCGCTGTCCAGAGCTCCTAAGGCACCTGTGGAAGATCTTAAAGGTGATTTGGCGAAGGGGGAAAGTGGCGGACCAGTGGAGATGTGCAGAGGGAGTCTGGATCCCCAAGGAGGAGGACTCGAAGAACACCAACCAGTTCCGGACGATTTCTCTATTAAGTGTGGAAGGGAAGGTGTTTTTCAGCATCGTCTCCCGGAGAATGACCGAGTTCCTCCTCAAGAACGACTACATCGACCCTTCTGTGCAGAAGGGTTTCCTGGATTTCCTGGCTGCATAGAGCACACGGGAGTAGTGACACAGCTAATCAGAGAGGCACATGAGAGCAGAGGTGACCTCGCTGTGCTGTGGTTGGACTTGACCAACGCCTATGGGTCCATCCCGCACAAACTGGTTGAGCTTGCTCTACACCGTCACCATGTTCCCAGTAAAATCAAGGACCTGATCCTGGATTATTACAACAATTTCAGGTTCAGAGTCACTTCTGGGTCAGTAACATCAGACTGGCATCTCCTTGGGAAAGGGATAATAACAGGGTGTACCATCTCTGTCATCCTCTTCGCCCTAGCGATAAACATGGTGGTCAAGGCTGCTGAGCTGGAATGTAGGGGGCCCCTGTCCAAATCAGGTGTTCGACAGCCCCCTATAAGAGCGTATATGGATGACCTTACCATCACAACAACATCAGTCCCAGGGAGTAGGTGGATCTTGCAAGGTCTAGAGAAACTCATCACATGGGCAAGAATGAGTGTCAAGCCCTCCAAGTCAAGGTCCAAGGTGTTGAAGAAGGGGAAGGTGATCGACAAATTCCGTTTTTCCATCTCAGGAATAGCAATTCCATCTATCACTGAACAGCCAGTCAAAAGCTTGGGTAAGCTTTTCGACTCCACCCTGAAAGACACTGCCGCCATCCGGAAGACGAGTGAAGAGCTTGGAGCTTGGCTTACCAAGGTGGACAAGTCGGGCTTGCCTGGTAGATTTAAAGCGTGGATCTACCAGCACTCCATCCTGCCCAGAGTCTTGTGGCCTCTCCTTGTCTACTCCGTCCCAATGACAACAGTGGGTCCCCTCGAAAGGAAGATCAGTGGCTTTCTTCGGAAGTGGCTGGGCCTCCCCCGTAGTCTCACCAGCGCTGCTTTGTATGGGACGAGTAACACCCTGCAGCTGCCCTTCAGCGGACTCACTGAGGAGTTCAAGGTGGCACGCACAAGAGAAGCCCTACAATACAGGGACTCCAGGGACCACAAGGTGTCATCAGCTGGGATTGAAGTGAGGACAGGAAGGAAATGGAAGGCAGTGGAGGTGGCAGAGTCACACCTAAGGCAGAAGGCCCTGGTGGGGGTTTTGGCAACAGGAAGAGCGGGCTTGGGCTACTTTCCAAAGACCCAGATCAGCAAGGCCTGGGGCAAGGAGCGACACCAACTACTCCAAGAAGAGGTTCGAGCTGGTCTGGAAGAAGAGAGAGTGAGCAGGGCAGTGGGACTCCGGCAGCAGGGAGCATGGACAAGGTGGGAGAGCACGTTGAAGCACAAAGTCACCTGGTCGAACATCATGCAGGCAGACTTCCACCGTGTCCGGTTCCTGGTGCAGGCAGTCTATGATGCCCTCCCAAGCCCAGCAAACCTCCACACCTGGGGGAAGAGTGAGACACCTTCTTGTCCCCTTTGCTCCAGAAGAGGCTCTCTAGAACATCTCCTTAGCTGCTGCCCAAGAGCCCTGGCTGATGGTCGCTATCGGTGGCGCCATGACCAGGTGCTCAAGGCAGTGGCTGAGAGTATAGCCTCAGCTATCAGCACCAGCAGACACCATCGAGCTCCCAAGACAGTCCCCTTCGTCAAGGCTGGAGAGAGACCAGGCAACCGGTGTCAGGCAACAACAGGCCTCCTCCATACAGCCCCTGACTGGGTGCTGCAGGCTGACCTTGGAAAACAGCTGAGGTTCCCACAACACATTGCACCAACATCCCTCCGACCAGACATGATTATAACATCTGAGGTCTCAAAACAACTGATCATGCTGGAGTTAACTGTGCCCTGGGAAGAGCGGATTGAGGAAGCCATCGAAAGGAAGCGCGAGAAGTACCAGGAACTGGTGGAGGTGTGCAGAGGCAGGGGCTGGAGGACAGTCTATGAGCCAGTTGAAGTTGGCTGCAGAGGCTTTGCAGGACGCTCGCTCTGTAGAGTATTTGGTCAACTGGGCATTACAGGGTCTGCCAAAAAGAGGGCCATTCAATCTGCCAGTGAAGCCACAGAGAAAGCCACTAGGTGGCTGTGGATTAAAAGGGCTGATCCGTGGGCTGCTATTGGGACGCAGGCCGGGTCTTGATCACCCCCGGCAGGGTCGCCTGGGCGAGGGGGTCTGTTGAAAGACCCGAAACTCCTTACGACCCCAGGTAACAACACTGATGATGCATCCCAGTGCATCGAGATGATGTTTCTTAAAGAGTCTCTGAACACTGATCTGCTTTTTTATTTTTAATGCTGTTTTATTTAGTTGATTTTGTTAAGTTGTGTGTCATGTTTAGTTGTGTGTTGTTTTATTTTTAAATGTGAAACTATGTATATATTTTTATGCTGCTGTCTTGGCCAGGACTCCCTTGGAAAAGAGATTTTAACTCTCAATGGGAATATTCCTGGTTAAATAAAGGGTAATGAAAATGAAAATGAGGACACAGAGAAATACTTGAGATGAAACAGTAGCCGCAGAGGCGTGGGGCATTACCTACGCGAGCTGTATTTATATACTGACTCCCTAGTGGACAGGGGGCGCAATTATATGCAGCAAGACAACCCCTTTTCTATGCTGTTACAGAACTGTGGTTTCTGTCATTTTAGGTGCGTATTCAAGTGTTAATTAGTTATTTGGCGCTATAAAAGGGGGGGGAGGGGGGGGGGGGGTCATGATTGACAGCTTTGATTGACTCATAATTGATTGGGTGAGTGAATGGATGGACTTCAATACCTCGTTCTGTTACCACCTACAGAATCTGGTTGTAAAATAACGACTCAGCTGCGCTTATATCACTTCCGGTTCCGGCGCTGTGTAAAGCGGCAGCCAGCAACAGTTGCTCTCTCTCCTTTCCGCACTTTTAAGCTATTTTATCTTATTTTACTGTTTTTTTATTAGTGCTTTTTCCTGTAAGTCGTCGTGCTAACCTTAGCCAACTATTTTTCGTTAACTTTCTTACAAGTTGTTTGTCCATTTGTCTCATTCTTGGGACTGTTTTTGCCGGGACTCCGTCTGGACGCAACAATGCGGCGGCTCCATTGTTTACACCCGCGAACAGCTGTTGTCGCTAATACCAACGGCGCTGATGCGGGAGAGGCCTGAAATCCCCACAGAACTGAGGAGAAAGTACAGGGGATGTAAGGCTGGACGTAATCACCGGGAAAAGAAGAGGAGATATAAACCATCTCTCCCTTCCATCACCATGGGGAATGTAAGGTCGCTGGCTAATAAGATGGACGAGCTGGCGGGCCTGGTGAAGACTCGGTGGATGTATCGAGTGAGCAGTGTGCTGTGTTTCACGGAGAGGTGGCTCCACGAGGACATACCGGACTCTAACGTAACTGTGGACGGCTTTCAGACTGTTCGGGCGGACAGGAGTCGCCGTGATAGTGGCAAGAGGAAAGGTGGGGGACTTGCTATTCTTATTACCAACAAGTGGTGTCACCCTGGACACTTTACTGTAAAAGAGCGTGTGTGCAGCCCGGACATTGAGGGAGTTTTCACACGTGATCGTCCTGGTTGTTTACATTCCTCCGACTGCGCGAGTGACGCCATCCACACCGTCGTCGCGGGCCTTCAGACACGGCACCCAGACGCATTCTTTGCAATATCTGGGGACTTCAACCACATCACTCTGGCTGCAACACTGCCCACTTTCAAGCAGTTTGTGGACTGTCCCACAAGGGAAAAAAAGACACTGGACATGCTGTATGCTAATGTTAAGGAGGCTTACAGCTCCACTGCCCTTCCTCCTCTTGGAAGACCAGACCACAACCTCATCCACCTGCAGCCCCTATATAAGCCCCAAGTCCAGCTGCTTCCTGTGACCACCAGGACTGTGCAGAGATGATCACAAGAGACTGATGAAGCTTTACAGGGCTGCTTTGAACTTACAGACAGGGATTTGCTCTGTGATTCACATGGAGAGGACCTTGATGATCTCTAGGACTGCATAACAGGGTACATCAATTTCTGTGTGGACAGCGTTGTTCCTACAGTGACTGTACGCTGTTTCCCCAATAACAAGCCGGGGGTCACCAGAGACATCAAGGTCCTGCTGAATGATGAGGCAGGTCCAGAGGGAGCTTGAGGAGAGGATTCAACAGGGCAAAGACACCTACAGGAGGAAGCTGGAGCACAAACTCCAGCAGAACAATTTAAAGGACGTGTGGAGCGGCATGAGGAGCATCACTGGCTACTAACCATCCGGTAGCCAGACAGTAGGAGGTGGAACTGAACGTGCCAATGAGCTGAATCTGATGTACAGATTTGACGAAAAGGCTCTGGGCCGACCCCCCACGGCTCCTCCACAACCATCCACCTCCTAACCTCCAGCCCTGCTGACACCCCCCCCCCCTCAATTCCTCCCTGATTTTGCCCTACCTGTCCCCTCCCCCCCCGCCATCACCTCTCTCCACCCCCACCAACACACACAGCAGACAGACCTTCACTGCAGAGCAGGTGAGGAAGGAGCTGTGCAGACTCCGCCCAGGCAAGGCAGCAGGTCCCGACGGTGTCAGCCCGAGGGTCCTCAAAGCATGTGCGACCCAGCTGTGTGGAGTCCTGCAGTACATCTACAACCTCAGCCTGTGTCTTGAGAAGGTCCCTGTGCTGTGGAAGACATCCTGCCTGGTACCAGTACCAAAGGAGGTGCGTCCCAGCACCTCCGAAGACTACAGACCGGTGGCGCTGACGTCGCACCTGATGAAGTCCCTGGAGAGGCTGGTCCTTTCACTTCTTCGGCCCGTGGTCAGCTCATCACTGGACCCTCTACAGTTTGCCTACCAGCCGAGACTAGGTGTGGAGGACGCTATCATCTTCCTGCTCAACCGTGCCTGCGCCCACCTGGACAGACCGGGAACCACAGTGAGAATCTTGTTCATGGACTTCTCCAGTGCGTTCTACACCATCCGGCCTGCTCTGCTGGGACGTAAGCTGACGCCGATGCAGGTGGACCCTCCTCTGGTTTCCTGGATTACGGATTACTTGAAGGGTCGACCCCAGTATGTCAGACTGCAGGACGGAGTGTCTGACACTGTGGTCAGCAGCACTGGAGCTCCACAGGGAACTGTTCTTTCCCCCTTTCTGTTCACCCTGTACACCTCAGACTTTCAGCTCCTCTCTGATTCCTGCCACGGGCAGAAGTTTGCTGACGATTCTGCAATTGTTGGCTGTGTCAGTGAGGGAAAGGAGGAAGAATACAGGGGCGTTGTGGACTCCTTCGTCGACTGGTGTGCAGCTAATAACCTGATTCTAAACGCCACCAAGACTAAGGAGCTAGTGGTGGTGATTTCCGCAGGAGTAAATCTGCCCCCACACCCATCTCCATCAACGGCGTGACTGTGGATGTTGTCCAGGATTACAAATACCTTGGAGCATACCTGGATACCAAACTGGACTGGTCCAAGAACACTGAGGCTGTCTACAAGAAGGGCCAGAGTCGTCTCTATTTCCTGAGGAGGCTCCGCCAGAGGGACACCGGCGGCGGTTCGGGGGGCTCTCTTTTGAGGAAGCCGGCCGCCCCTTAGCCTTCGCGCAGCAGCTCCTCGACGCAGCGGCTCCTCGACGCAGCGAGTTTATCGCCGGCTTACCCTCGTCCACCGCCAGCTGGGTCCAGTGCCACCGTCCCCCCACCATCGAGGCAGCGATCGTCCTCGCGGAGGACCATCTCTCCCTTCCCCGGCGGAGCATGAGGGAGGAGGCCAGGCCAGCGGCGATCCCTGCGGGCCGTCCCACCCCGGCCCCGAGGAGGAGATTCCCGGTGGCCGCTGCACCGCACCCTGCCCCACACACACCCGGAGCCCGTTCCGCTCTGGTCCACTAATAACACACTGCCTTCTGTTCCGCAGGGCCCAGCCTACGTGTCTGATCGACCGGCACCCCGGGGGGCTCCTCAGACGCCAGGGCAGGGGTGCTGGCGGTGTGGGCAGCCCGGCCATCTCCGGGCGGAGTGCCCCCTCATGGAGGTGGGGCAAGTGGTGCGGGTTGCGGGACTGCCAGCTCCCTTCCCCGGTTCGGAAGGGACGTACCGTATACCGGTATGTATACAGGGGGGTACACACCAAGCTCTGCTAGACTCTGGTTGTGAACAGACCATGATCCACCAGCGCTTGGTTCGACCGGGGGCTTTGCTAGAGGCATCGTGGGTGAAGGTGAGGTGTGTGCATGGGGATATTCACGATTATCCAGTGGTGGCTCTAGAAATTCTTTTTAAAGGGAGAAAGCATAGAGTTAGGGCTGGAGTTAGTACTCGCCTCACGCACCCTCTAATCTTGGGCACGAATTGGCCGGGGTTTGCTAGCCTAGCGGGGGAAACTATGAGGGTGCGGTCACGTACGTCAGGGAAATGCAAGTGGTGTGCCGTGCTTCTCCCGACACGCCCCCTCCCGACGCCGTCGGGGGGGCCGGCGGGGCCAGCACGGCTGGCTCCGGGGGCCCTGCAGATAGCCCCCATGGAAGATTTTCCACTTGAGCAGTCTCGGGATGAGACCCTCCGTCATGCCTTTAACCAAGTGATGAAAATTGATGGTTGCCAGGTCCACCCTAACACAGCACTCACTCACCCATATTTTATTGTCATTAGGGACAGGTTATACAGAGCGAGTCGTGACGCTCGGACAGGCGAAGAACTCACCCAGTTGTTGGTGCCCAAAAGCCGTCGGGAAACAATTTTCCAGGCGGCTCATCATAACCCCATGGCGGGCCACCTAGGCTATGACAAAACACTGAACCGGATCATGGCCCGATTTTATTGGCCGGGCATTCGCGCAGATGTAAGTCGGTGGTGTGCATCATGCCGCGAATGTCAGTTAGTCAATCCGCCGGCCACCCCAAAAGCGCCGTTGCGCCCACTACCACTAATGGAGGTCCCATTTGATAGAATTGCCGTGGACCTCATCGGGCCATTAGACCGGAGTGCATGGGGATATAGCTTTGTGTTAGTCCTAGTGGACTATGCAACCCGGTATCCCGAGGCGGTGCCTCTGCGCAATATCTCGGCAAAGAGTGTTGCACAGGCACTGTTTCAAGTTATCTCCCGAGTTGGGATCCCGAAAGAGATCCTGACTGATCAGGGCACATCCTTTATGTCACGTACACTACACGAACTATACGAATTACTGGGCATCCGTTCAATCCGGACTAGTGTGTACCATCCCCAGACCGACGGCCTGGTGGAGCGGTTTAACAAAACGCTAAAGAACATGATTCGTAAGTTCGTGCACGAGGATAGCCGTAATTGGGATAAATGGTTGGACCCTCTGTTGTTTGCAGTGCGGGAGGTTCCCCAGACCTCCACGGGATTTTCTCCCTTCGAACTCCTGTTCGGCCGGAAACCACGGGGTGTCTTGGACCTGGTCAAGGAAAACTGGGAGGCGGGTCCAAGCACCAGCAAGAACGAGGTGCAGCACGTCCTGGACCTGCGAGCAAAACTCCACTCACTGGGTCAGTTATCATGGGAGAATTTGCTCCAGGCCCAGGAACGTCAGCAGCGTCTGTACAACAGAGGGGCAAAACTTAGACAGTTTTCACCGGGAGATAAAGTGCTTGTATTGCTACCATCATCTAGCTCCAAATTGCTCGCCAAGTGGCAAGGGCCCTTTGTGGTCACACGGCGAGTGGGGGATGTTGACTATGAGGTTGTACGTTCAGACAGGGGCGGAGCAACACAGGTTTACCACCTCAACCTCCTTAAAGCCTGGAGGGAGGTGACTGCTGTTTCTCTGGCTACTACGGTGATCGAAAGAGATGAGTTGGGGCTGGAGGTGGCAAAATCGAACTATTCAGCACCGGTCCCCTTTGATGACCATCTCTCACCGAGCCAGATAACAGATGTGGCCTCGTTGCAGCAGCGTTTTGCTGATGTGTTCTCGCCCCTGCCAGGACGCACAAGCCTCATACACCACCACATAGAAACACCCCCAGGTGTGACCGTGCGTTCACGACCCTATCGGCTGCCAGAACACAAGGGGAAAATTGTTCTGGCGGAGCTTCAGGCCATGTTGGAGATGGGGGTAAAAGAAGAGTCCAACAGTGACTGGTGTTGCCCCATTGTGCTGGTTCGCAAGTCTGATGGGTCAATACGTTTCTATGTGGACTATCGCAGGGTCAATGAGGTGTCCAAATTCGATGCCTATCCAATGCCCCGGGTCGACGAACTCCTGGATCGGCTGGGCACGGCTCGCTTTTTCACGACACTGGATCTGACCAAGGGCTACTGGCAGATTCCCCTGTCGCTGGAGTCCAGGGAAAAGACGGCCTTCTCCACTCCGTACGGTTTGTACCAGTTTGTCACACTTCCGTTCGGGCTGTTCGGGGCCCCAGCTACTTTCAAGCGCCTCATGGATCGGGTACTGCGGCCTCACTCTGCATATGCTGCGGCCTACTTGGATGATGTAATCATTCATAGTGAGTCCTGGGAGCAGCATATGCAGCAGGTGGGGGCAGTGCTCGAGTCTCTGAGGAAGGCGGGGCTTACGGCCCATCCGAAGAAGTGTGCGGTTGGACGGAGGGAGGTACGGTATTTGGGCGGACAGGTGCGGCCACAGGTGCAAAAGACCGCAGCAGTTGCGGCCTGCCCAACACCCAAGACAAAAAAAGAGGTCAGGAGGTTTCTGGGGCTGGCCGGTTACTATAGGAGGTTCATTCCGGCCTTTTCAGAGCTGACCAGCCCCCTCACCGACCTGACCCGAAAGGGTGCCTCAGATCCGGTCCAGTGGACGGAGCCGTGTCAGCTGGCGTTTGAGAGGGTGAAGCGAGCCCTCTGTGGGAAGCCACTCTTGTACACTCCTAACTTTTCTCTCCCTTTCATCCTGCAGACCGATGCCTTGAACAGTGGGCTGGGGGCTGTTTTGTCCCAGGAGGTGGAGGGGATCGACCGCCCCGTACTGTACATTAGCCGAAAGCTGGCTCAGCGGGAGGTGAACTACAGTACGGTGGAAAAGGAGTGCCTCGCCATACGGTGGGCGGTCGGGGCCCTCCGCTACTACCTCCTGGGGCGCTCATTCAGCCTCTGGTCGGACCATGCCCCGCTCCAATGGCTCCACCGCATGAAAGATGCCAACGCGTGGATCACTCGCTGGTATCTGGCATTACAGCCTTTCCGGTTCAAGGTGATCCATAGGCCGGGTAACCGCATGGTCGTGGCTGACTTTCTCTCCCGCTCCGCGGAGGGGGGGGGGGAGTGGGCTTGCGGCCGGTGGGATCCCGGCCTAAGTCGGGCGGTGGGGGTATGTGGCAGTGGGGTGTGGTTAAGGTGTCGACTGCTGGAGGAGAGGGAGGAGTGGCTCAGCCGGTGATCAGACAGCTGGACAGAATCAGGTAATCAGTCAGCTATATAAGCATGTTTGTAACCTGGTTCTGGTCTCTTGCAGTAGGCTGGGTCCTGTGAGAGGACCAGAGCGGCGATGACCCAGAGAGAGGCAGCAGACGCCTGACCACAGCCGTCAGAGGGACGGCTGCTCGTTCGTGTAGTTTTGTTTTACGTTGAGTCACGTTTGGGGGGGAGCCTGGAATAAACGGTTAACCGCCGACAACGCTGTCTCTCCCTCATTTCCCGTCTGTCCTGTGAGCAGTGAGGCTCACACATACATAACAGGTAGAAGCCGAGGTGGCTAGCATGTTCGCGGCTGCGGCCCTTTGTTGTATGTCTCCCCCTATCTCTGTATTTCAAACCCAGTAACACACTCAGACTAGTACATCCAAAGGACAGAACACCACACACCCACAAAAGGTGGTGAGGTGAGAGGTGAAATTTCTTCCTAGACAAATAACCAAGTCCAGTTGCTTTTGACTTAAATTTCTTTGGGGGTCTGCAATGACGCTTTCTTCTTCTTCTGGATTTCTGGCAGACTAGATGCCTAAAGGCATGTCACTGCCATCCACAGTTTAAAGTTATGTCCGTTATATTATATCCACAGGAACAGTCTGGTTTCCCCCAAGGACTCTAGGACAGTAAGGACGCTTACTGCAATCTCAACGCTGATTGGCTGTCATGCGATGTGTATGAGATTAGGCCTACTTTTATTATGGCTAGAATATATTAGTCGCTGAACTAATTATGAATTAACTTGACTCGTTAAAATTTAGGATTTATTTTACCTCGAAGTAGGGCACCACACCAAATTAAGACAGGATGTTTATTAAACTTTGGGGAAGGTTTAATACCTGTTAGTAATTTAAAGTAATTGATTGTTAAATTTTATCAGTCTCGTCTTGAACGTGTTAATTCGTACCACAGCCTTATCAGTGACCAAACTTTCTGCACAGAACGGAAGACTCTCACAGGTAAGGTTATAAACATTTATTTGACTACCTAACAAAGAGAATACAGGATAGTGCAACACTGAATAGAGAAGTGAAAAAGGGTTAAATGTGGATATAAAAAGCTTCAGACCAGAGTGATTCAGACATACGGGGCTGGTTTATAATATCACTGGCGAACTCAAACTGGCTCTAATTAGCCTGTCAACAGAACTCGGATCAGAATTTAACTGTCACCAACCTTTAAACCAAGAGTTGCATTAAAAGGCCAACCTTACTTTGCCGTTGATATTACAGTCGCCCTGGCGTCTTACAGTACCAACTGCGCGGTTGGATCGGCGGGCTCGTCTGCTCCCGTCCCAGCTTGGATACAGCTCTTCAGGTGGCTTGCCTCTGGAGGTTGTTTGTGGGTTGACAAAAATTCTGACCGGTTCTGAACTAGGGTTTGATGCAATTTGTCGACCGGACAAAAGGGAAAAGACGGCACGATACTTAACTATACTTAGGAAAAATAAAAACGTGTCGTAGAAACTTATAAAGTTGCGCGATAAAAATAGATTAATAAACGAAAATACTTAAGTAAGAAAACAACGTCTCTTGCTAACTTTGGGTTAACAAAGTTAAACAAAAGGACAAAGGAAACGAAACCCAGGAGGCGCAGAAGAGGGGGAGAAGAGATAAGTGCAGGAGGTGAAGTAACAGAGGGGGTCAGAGGTGCAGAAGAAAGTTGCAGAGTCATAGAGTGAGAGACAGCAGTCTCTTCCTTTTCTACTGAAAAAAAAAAAAGGGGGGGTCTTGGCATAACCCAACCCTTTGGCTCTGAGTAAATCAACTGCTTTTTACCAGAATTCTAATAGGGAATATTAAACTACCTTTGGTTGATTTTCCATTATTAAGCTTTCTGATATCCAATTTAACCAAAATCTTTAGGCAGACAGTTTTAACAGATACAGATACTGAGTGACGGGCCTATTATTAAAACACCAAATATTTCAGGAATTAGATAGAGACTTTGCACTTCTAAAACCACATAAACATAATCACAACAAGATACAAATAATACATATACTGTTATACACTTGCAAGAATGTCTTTGAACAGCCAATTGCGATGAAACATTGAACCTTAACTGTCTTCCAAACTTCTACACAAAGTTCTGTTGTTTAGATTTTATTACTGAAAGTCCCTCTGTCTCCCAACAGAGACTGCTCCTCCGGTTCGAATTGTGGTCAGATTTGACGTTGATTTAGGTTAAAAGGGGTCCTTCATCCTGGAGTTCTGTTTTTTTAATTACCCTAGGAGGGTTTGAGGTTGTAAAATACACCTTATCTCCTATTGAAACAAGTATAAAACATCTTATCTCCCGTTCCCTTCCTGTGACGCTGAGCAGAACAATTCAATTCAATTTCAATTCAATTTTATTTGTAGTGCCAAATCATAACAAAAGTTATCTCAGGACACTTTACAGAGTAGGCATAGACCCAACAATTCCCCCATAGAGTACGGTGGCAACGAAAACCTTCCCTTTAACAGGCTGGAACGTCAGACAGACCCAGCTCTGTGGAGGACGGCCATCTGTCTTGACCGGTTGGGGAGGAAGAAAAGGAGAGAGAAAGAGAGAAACACAAAGATAGACAAAAGACAGAGAGACTGACACACTTCCAGAGATGCAAGCAGCCAGCGAGCAACAGTAACTATAATATCTATAGTAATGTGAACATGACCCACATGTTATGGCAGTCTGCATAGCAGAACAGCAGGAACATGCACATCCAGGGTGACAGAACATGAAAATGAAAATAATTATGACAAACATGATCAATGATGAGTAAGGGCAATAGCAGCTACGATACAGCAAGACATACCACTGACGGTGTTTTTATGGCTACAAATTTTATGATTTATAAGACTAGTGACTGAATAAATTACTAATAGTTATTGAAGTAGCAGGAAGCGTCATGCAGGACCACGGCAGCAGGCACCACCACGATCAGCAGAGACCTGCACACAGGACCAGGGCAGCAGGCACCCCCAACATCAGCAGGGACCAGCACACAGGACCACGGCAGCAGGCACCATCACGATCAGCAGAGACCTACACATAGGACCAAGGCAGCAGGCACCACCACCATCAGCAGAGATCCACAGGACCACGGCAGTAGGCACCACCACGATCAGCAGAGACCTGCGAGATGACAAAGCACAAACAACTCCGGGGAAGAAGTTGAATTAATAACATGCATTGATGAGACATGAATGACATAGACAGAGAGGAGAGAAGCTCAGAGTATTAGGAAAAGTAATATCCCCCGGCAGACTAGGCTTATAGCAGCATCATTAAGCTGAACAACGCAGCTTTAAGAATAACAACGGCAACATAGCTGAGGGCTCGTAAGTCCTAGCTGTAAGCTTTATCAAAAAGGAAAGTTTTAAGTTTACTCTTAAATATGGGGACAGTGTCTGCCTCCCGAATAAGCCTTGGGAGTTGGTTCCACAAGAGAGGAGCTTGGTAGCTGAAGGCTCTGCCTCCCCTTCTATTTTTGGAGACTCTAGGAACGACAAGTAGCCCTGCATTTTCAGAGCGCAGCGATCTAGTCGGGTGATACGGTACTATAAGCTCTTTAAGATACGACGGAGCCTGACCAATAAGAGCTTTATAGGTAAGGAGAAGGATTTTAAATTCTATTCTAGATTTTACAGGTAGCCAGTGCAAAGAGGCTAATACTGGAGAAATATGTTCTCTTCGATTTGTTTTTGTTAGTACCAGGCTGCAGCATTTTGGACCAACTGGAGACTCTTAACAGACTTAGGGCGCACTCACACTGTCCTTCCGCACCGCGCCCCGGGCTTTAGGGTACTTGTCCCCCCTCCCTCTACCCCCGCGCCCCAGGCCCGTTTGTACTCACACTGCCTGGGCTTGCGCAAATGCTTCTTGCTGTCCATACGTCATCACACCGTCACACGCATTGATTGACGTCATCGCGATGCGTTGCTTTGTTTACAAATCTTTCCA
Organism: Echiichthys vipera; assembly: GCF_963691815.1. Lineage (NCBI taxonomy): Eukaryota > Metazoa > Chordata > Actinopteri > Perciformes > Trachinidae > Echiichthys > Echiichthys vipera. Next base: position 3,788,873 of record NC_139835.1, read on the forward strand.
TAGACCTCGGCTTGTCTGACTGTTTTTTAATATTTTCATCCGACCAAAATCTGCAGTAAACACTCCACTAGTCTCCTCCGCATCACACCAACGTGAACCTTTCGCCGCCATTGTTGTTGTTGTTAAATGTCCGCGCATGGTCCCTCCTTCTATTTTCTATGTCCGAACAGGCGCACATAAAGGACGTCAGAACCGCCGTAGGCCTCGTGCTCGTACACGTGCGCACGCTCGTGCTCGTACATGTGCAAACGGGCTCTACAAAAGCCCACCTCTCACACTGCTCAAACGCACTAGGCTTTAGCTGAAAAACCTGTTTTGGCCTGGTGCGGAAGGACAGTGTGAGTGCGCCCTTATTGGAGCAGCCTGATAATAAGGAGTTGCAGTAGTCCAGCCTAGAAGTAACAAATGCATGGACTAGTTTTTCTGCATCTTTCTGAGACAAAATGTTCCTAATTTTCGCAATATTACGCAGGTGAAAATATGCAGTCCTTGATGTTAATTTTATGTGAGAATTGAAGGACATATCCTGATCAAAAATAACACCCAGATTTCTTACTGTGGTGCTGGAGGACAACACAACATCATCCAGAGTAACACTATCTTTAGTTATTGAGTTTCGGAGGCCTTCGGGGCCAAGTACGATGACTTCAGTTTTATCTGAGTTTAACATCAGAAAATTGCAGGTCATCCAGCTTTTTATTTCCTTAATGCACATTTGAAGTTTATCTAACTGATCAGTGTCTTCTGGTTTGATGGATAAATATAATTGTGTATCATCAGCATAACAATGAAAATTTATGGAGTGCTTCCTTATAATATTTTCTAAGGGAAGCATATATAAGGAGAATAGAATCGGTCCAAGGACAGAGCCCTGTGGGACTCCATGACTAACTTTAGTGTGAATGGAGGATTTGTCATTAACATGTACAAACTGAGATCTATCTGATAAATATGACTTAAACCAGCTCAGTGCGGTTCCTTTAATGCCACTTAGATGCTCCAGTCTCTGTAACAGGATGTGATGGTCAATAGTGTCGAAGGCAGCACTAAGATCTAGTAAAACAAGCACAGAGACAAGTCCTTTGTTTGAAGCTATTAGAAGGTCGTTAGTAATTTTTACCAGTGCTGTCTCAGTGCTATGATTCGCTCTAAATCCTGATTGGAAGTCCTCAAATAACTCATTATTATGTAAAAAGTCACACAGCTGATTGGCGACTAATTTCTCAAGGATCTTAGAGAGAAAAGGAAGGTTAGATATAGGTCTATAGTTAGCTAGTACCTCAGGATCGAGACTGGGTTTTTTAAGAAGAGGTTTAATTACAGCTACTTTAAAAGACTGTGGTACATAACCTGCTGATAAAGACATATTAATCATATCTAATACAGGAGTGTCAACTAAAGGTAAAACTTCTTTAAGTAACCTAGTTGGAATAGAGTCTAGGAGACAAGTAGAAGGCTTTGATGCTGAAATAGTAGAGGTTAATTTGTTAAGGTTGACTGTAGAAAAGCAGTCCAAGAATAAATCAGGTCGTACAGTTTCTAAGGTTTCTGGGTTTGAAGAAAAATTGGTGCCAAGCAATGATTTTGTCTCTAATAGTTATAATTTTGTCATTAAAGAAGGTCATGAAGTCGTTACTACTGAGGGTTATAGGAATACATGGCTCAATAGAGCTGTGGCTCTCTGTCAGCCTGGCTACAGTGCTGAAAAGAAATCTAGGATTGTTCTTATTCTCCTCTATTAAAGACGAGTAATAGGCTGCTCTGGCATTACGGGGGACCTTCCTATATGTCTTTAAACTTTCATGCCAAGCTAAGCGAGATTCCTCCAATTTTAGTAGAGCGCCATTTACTTTCTAATGTTCGCGATATTTGTTTTAGTTCACGGGATTGTGAGTTATACCACGGAGCTAACTTCCTCTGTTTCATTATCTTCTTTTTTAAGGGAGCAACAGAGTTGAGTGTTGTTCGTAGTGAGCCTGCAACACTGTCAACAAAATGATCAATTTCAGAGAGACAAACGTTGGTGCAGGAATCTGGAATATTAGGATAATGTATTAAAGTAAATGCAGATGGAATCGCTTCCTTAAATTTTGTTACAGCACTATCAGATAAACATCTAGTGTAGAAACTTTTGCCCAGAGGTGAGTAGTCGTGTAATATGAATTCAAAAGGTATTTAATAATGGTCTGATAAAATAGAATTCTGTGAAAAGACTATTAAGTCATTGATTTCCACACCATAAGCTAAAACAAGGTCGAGGGTGTGATTGAAACAGTGAGTAGGTTTATGTACACACTGACTAAAACCAATCGAATCTAATAGAGAGATAAACGCAATACTAAGGCTATTATTAGCAACGTCCACATGAATATTAAAATCACCTACAATGATTACTTTATCAGTTTTAAGGACTAAATTTGAGAATTCAGATAGAAATTCAGATAGGGACCAGGAGCCCAGTACACTATAACAAGTATAATTGGCTGCACAGTTTTCCAGGTTGAATGTGAAAGACAAAGAACAAGACTTTCAGATTAATTATAATTTAGTTTAGGTTTAGGGATTATTAATAGGCCTGAGTCATAAATAGCTGCAACACCTCCTCCTCGGCCACTGCCTCGAGGAATATGAGTATTAATATGACTGGGAGGAGTGGATTCATTTAGGCTAACATATTCTTCAGGACACAGCCAGGTTTCAGTCAGACAGAGAACATCAATATGGTTATCTGATATCAGATCATTTATTAATACAGCTTTAGATGACAGAGATCTGATGTTTAAAAGTCCACATTTTATTTTCAGATTTTGTTGCATTATCGCAGATTTGGTGTTGATTTGTATCAAGTTTTTCTGTATAGCTCCTCTTCTGTTCATTTTTGATTTAATTAATGTAGATGATCGTGGGGCACACAGCGTTTGTATGGGATACTGAGCTGTAAAGTGATCCACAGAGCGCGCGGAGAGTTGTGTAAGACTGCAGTTATGCTTGCTGTGTGCTTGTGGTAAGGGCAGCGCAGAGAGGTCAATTAAACAACCAGACACAAAAACTCCTTAAACAGCACTTCCTCTGGAGGTCCTACAGATGTCTCTTGAAAAGATCAAAAATTTCAACTTCAAGCGACACACGATGAGGCAATGATCAGCGCTTTGTCACAATGCTCTTATCGCCTGAATCAGCTCGCTGGAAGCGACATCACGTGTCATCACCTCATTTACATTGATTTCGAATGGCAGCTTGACACTTTCATCACCTCCATCACTTTTGGTGTGAATGCAGGGTTAGTGTTGTATGTATGTAATCTCTGTTATACAGACTAATAGAAAATGTGTATTCTTTAGGTCATGGCCTACTTATCATGAGGTTGTAGGCAATACCCAGCCTATACTATACAGGCTACTGCCTCGCCCGGTGAAGAGCAGCTTGTGGCTTTATCTAGTTCAGGCTTACATTTAGTTCCTCAGGGCCCGTTTGCCGTGTGTGATCTTTATACTCTCCTCTGTATACCTTCTACTCTTATTTAGCCTGCCATAATTCTTGAGGAAAGAGATGGTTTTCTTCCTGTCATGGTATTCTTGGTAAAAAGGCAAATTTTTTGAGACACCTGATGTCTATTTCTCATCACATCATAGAATATATTTCACATTACATTATTGGATGTCTTACCAATCTCGAGGAACTGGTGTGCTGTGATTTTTTTCTTCTTAAGTGTATGAGGAAATACCTGAGCAATATTCACAAGTTTGGAGGTGCAAGCTAATTCTAGTCTAAAGAGCAGTGTCCTTGAGGCTAAGTTTGCACCTGAAGTAAAGGAAAGATGTCTTCCAGCACAGTTTAACTGTCCCCTGAGCATGACGTGTGAATGACAGCTTATATTTATTTATGTTACGTTGGGAGAATATCAGTTTGATCGTGTATGCATTCTTAGACCTAAGGCGAAGACAACATAAATAACATAGGCTCCAGAAGGGACGTCTGTGTTTTAATGCCAAGACATGTCTGTGTCAGGCTGCTGACAGAGGGAAATTCACAACTGCTTTTTTCAGGAACAGCGTTCATGTGTATACTATGCAGCTACATAACATGTTTTGTGTGAATCTGTGATAAGTGTTTACTTGTAAGTTCTCTGTCTACCACATACTGTACACAGGAGTTGATGACATGTCATGTAGTTTTGAACCTAAGCATCCTGTTCAGACAGCAGGTCCATGCTGTGTGTGTTTACTGTGTAACCGGCATAGGTGTCGGAAAATGAGAGGTTTGATTTCCACATGTTAGGTGTTGGACAGTCTGGCTCACCAGATGTACTGCGCTGTTATAAACCCTGACATCTGGCGCCCTCACACATATGGACATCAGGCCCCTTCCTGCTATCTATTTTGCAAGGGCACCATTGCCAACACAGCCTAAGACAAATGTGTTTAATACATATAAAAATACAAACAAAGTGTGTTTTTCCCCAATCCCAGAATGATAAACCGGTGTAGCCATACCATACTCCACAGTGCTGTGCAGATACATCTGGCATTTAAGACTAGATGTTGCACAGCAGAAATTTGGCCATTCCAACAGATATTTGTCATTTATTTCAGCATTCAGAATCTATTCGCCTGCCGTTGCCAGACTAATCACAATAGCGTGTTAGTCTGGGTCTTCAGTTCATTTTCGGTTTCTGAGGGGCGTTATCAACAGTGTAGAGCAAAATGATTCTGGGTGCCATTGGATAGACCTACAACTAATCAGAGCCATGAAACTTGACCTACAGCCAATGACAGCAATGAAATGGCTGTGCTAGCTCTGTGAAAAACAATGGTGGCCGGGTAAGAAACCTTCCGGAATTACAGCTAAACAGCACACTGAGTTCTGCAAGCCTGAAGAACTACGCTGTCAATCATTGTCTTAACCCTCTGAGGTCGACGCCCGCCCCTAGTGATGTTTTTTCAGTATTTATATCAACATATTAGCGACTATACAGCGTACAAACATGATCTAAATATTGCCTGAAACGGAAAACTCTCCTCTTCCACATTTACTGCAAGCTCAGGTCACTCACACGGCCAACAGTGTGTGGTTGGTGGACCGTGGTGTCATCATAACTGGATCTGTTTGACACCCCTAGTCTAGATGAATGGATATGTTTTTGCGACGAGCTCAGCACAGTGTTCTGTGCAGATGAAACTGTCTTTCATAGAATTGCATTTCTTTATTTGTATGTGATTTTTATACTGAATGTAACAGTGAAATGGTCCTGGTCCTGTGCCTGCACCACAGCCGTCACCACCTCACCGGCACATGGCACAGCTGAATATATGAAGCATAAAACATGCACCTCATGTAAATATTGTAAATTGTGTATTTTTTGTATAATAAATATTTGGTTTGGAGGAAAAACATTTCTAATGCTATTTTTCTTCATTTGCACACATCCCAGGAAGCTAGACATGTAGTACAAAGTCTCATTTCATCTCATGGTGAAAATGGAGTTAGAGACGATACTTTTTCTGAAAAAACGATATTGACAAAATTCTATTTCAGACATCCATTTTACATTTATCTACTATTTTATTCATATATAACACTACTTTTATGGACCTAAGACTTTGGTAAACTAATTTCAAGCACCAAAACTGTTCGCCCACTTGAGTAAAGGTATGTTTCTATAAAAGATATGAAGGAAAGCGGAATTCAATTTTCAGCATTTGAACCAAATAATCTCGTTACACATCGCTCTAGGACAAATGTGGGCCGCACAATACATAAAGCTGAGTTTGTTCTTGACATTTCCATATAAAACACTTGGGTATTATATTATATCCAAGTACCCTTAAAAGGGAAATTTTAAAAAATCGAGAAAATGTCCTTAGACCTCAGAGGGTTAAACACAGTTGTGATTGGTCCGCACAGGGCCTGGATGGCTGGAAATCTGTCTGAACGGGCTAAAAATCCTAACCTGACTCCTCCAGATGGATTGATTCTCATTTGCTCAGTATATCAATTGGTGAACTCTGGTTTGGAGATCTTTTAGGGAGGGGCGAAAATACTGGTTGCTGATTGGATAAACTATCCGTTGGTCACCAACATATGGGCCAAATCAACTAATCAGATCAACGATGAAGGATATTTGCTGTTTGTGTAACGTGACTTTACGGATCAAAGGCCCAATTTCAGGTGTCCGGTCCATATTCAACAGAAGGATCCAGAGAAAAAAGAGTTAGTGAGCTGCTTGCTCCATAGCTGCTTATCTCATCCGTGAAAGCCTCCATGTGGTTTGCACTGAACAGTCACTTCTCGATTTGTCACAATCCACCTCAAAACCAACACGGATTACTCCAAATTCTCTCCGCGGCACGTTACCAGACTGATCAGCGAGTAAAATACAATGGAGCTCAGGCATGGGCTCACGAGGCTAGAAGAATCCATGGCTTAATGTAGGGATGAGCGAGTAAAGTATTATCTGTATCTGTATCCGTTTACCATATGAATTATCTCTATGAATTATAACATCCGTACTCAGGGTAGGCGGGACCTAACCTGGAAGTGGGCGGAATTTAGTGGGTCGAGTTGTCCTGAAATGGCCAGGGCTTTAACCAGTATGTTATTTTAAGCATGCAATTGATATGGTTGATCATAAATAGTTCTATTTATTGCTGATTAGAAAACTATTTCCAGGACAGCATCAGCATTGAGCTTCAGATCAATGGTTTTGATCACGACATAAAACAAACTATTTACACAAGTTTACAACAATGAAGACAACACATGAATGCGATGAACAAGAGTTTTAATACCTAACATATATATTTTTTAACTTAATCACAGATGCAGACATAGTCTGCTAATGAAGATTTTCATTCAGTTAAGCAAAGATATTGACTCGTATCATACTATTACTTCAAAAGTGCTTTATCTGTACCAGATACTCGTTTCAGCCGAGTATCACGCTCATCTCTATCTTAATGTGACCATATCTTCACCCAATCAGGATTGAACTAAAGCTCTGACTCACCACTGTGAGTTATACTCTGAGGTAGTAGGGTGGTGCTCCCATACTAGCTAGGTGTCCTTATCACACAGAAAAGTGCAGGACAATACTGTGTCCGTTATCAGGACTTGTTTACGCCTTCTGTCCCAAATGCCTGTACAGGAATTGGAAAAATGGCATTTGTGTTTTATTTGTGGGCATTGTTTTTTTTAGGCAGATTGGCTTGAAATTCAGGAAATTAATCCCACTAAATGCTTTTAAATCCAATATGAAATATTTGGAGGCAGATTCAGCGATATTCAGTGACACTTTTTTTTCTCTTCAGATTTCTTTTCTATGGATTATGTCTCTTTTTGGGTTTTCTGTCTGTATTTGTGCTGCTGCCTGTCTTGGCCTGTTCTTTCATGAAAACGAGATTCTTAATCTCAATCGGGCTCTCCTGGTTAAATAAGAGCAAAAATTAAAACAACATAACAAAAAAAAAATACTATCCTACACAGTAGACCATCCAACTTAAAAAAAAACAACCCAATAATAACATAATTTTAACAGCAACTGGAAATGGGGCAGAGAGAAGGGACGACTCAGACTCAGTACATATAGGGAGCATGTTACCAGTTGAGCTACCAGGGCACCATAACTCTGACTCTATGGTTATTTGATTTCTAAAAAAAATTGTAATGGTTTGGTATCAGGGAAAAATCTTAAGTTTCTTTTATAGATAAAGATAATGGTTGGAATCTTAGTTTTGAGTCAATACCAACATTTCTTTTTCATAAACTCAGGTTGGCTAGTCGTACTTTCGACCATTTCACACTTTATACATTTTGTATAAGTCCTACTAATAAAAGGAAAATGAACTAATATGTTAAAGGAGCTGTACTCCACATTCAGAACATGAATACATTCATTCATTCATTTTCAACCGCTTATCCCTATCAGGGTCGCAGGGAGGCTGGAGCCGATACCAGCTGACATCGGACGTGAGGTGGGGTACACCCTGGAAAGGACGCCAGTCTATCACAGGGCACACAGAGACAAACAGAGACAGACAACCATTCACACTACGGGTGATTTAGAGTCATCATTGAACGTGCAACTCTTTGGACCGTGGGAGGAAGCCAGAAAACCCAGAGAAAACCAACGCAGACACAGGGAGAACATGCAAACTCCCCACAGAAGGGCCCCAGCCGGGATTAAAACCAGAAACCCTCTTGCTGTGAGGAGACGGTGCTAACCACCACACCACCGTGCCGCCCCAACATGAATACAACTATTTTCTATGTAAAGATATAGTGGAGTAATGGCATCCTGAGCAGAAAATGAAGACACTCTCCCTCTGTGTGTGTTGTAATCGATGGTCTGGCCATGTGTGCATGTGAAAAAACATTGGTATTTCACATATCGGGGAATGGTCTGAGGCAACCCCAGTGTACCCTTCCCCCAGTATTTTAAGAACAGCAACTTTTAGTTTTCAGACACTTCTCTTGGAATTTAGATGAACCGCTTTCCATGTTCTTGTACTGAGTTTGTGTTGCTGCTGACTCCTACCTTTGGTCTATGAAAGGATTGACAGCATTGTGTGTCTTCTGATACATGCTGAATGTCAACAACCTCTTTGTTTATCTGTCAAAAATATCCAAACACTGGTTTCCTGACAAAGCGCCAATTAAATTACCTGGGACTGAAGCCAGGTTGCTAAGTACACTGACTGGGTATTATTAGTATCAAGTAAATTCTCAAATCTTTATGTATACTGCAGTGAATTCTGAAGTAATTAGTTAAGTAGTATTTATACAATGTCAAATGAATTTTTTTTTAAAGAAGTTCTAAAATTTGTGATGATTTGTTCTTTAAGTGGCAGAAGCTCCCATCACTTAACAAATATAACAGTGTCAGACTCAAAAGGGATACAAAAAAGATCAAACCTGTGAACATAGGCAGTATTCCAAACTACTATACTACCACTACATACAATATATGATATATATATAAGTAGCATCCAGTATGAAAACAAAATCTGCCGTATGCAAAAAAACATGTTAAACGTTAATTGATGACTCTAAAATTGCACGTAGGTGTGAATGGTTGTCTGTCTCTGTTCGTCTCTATGTGCCCTGTGATAGACTGCCGTCCTGTCCAGGGTGTACCCCGCCTCACGCTCGATGTCAGCTGGGATCGGCTCCAGTGGCTTTCTCCCTCTCCCTCAGGCAGAGGGGGTAGAAAAAAAAAAAAACACTTGTGTCACACACTCACCAACCAATCCCGTGCGACATCTAGGTGCAGAAGGGAGGGGACTTCATTTTCCAGTTTCCTTCGGTTTGCAGCGCCTGCCGGCTCAGGCCGTGCAATCTATTATATAGAGTGTATCCTAAAACAATTCATTGCACAAATTACACATGGAAGCTGACAAACAGCTTGTTCCTAAGAATTAATAAGGCATCGTGATCTGGACGTTTTTTTGGATATCAAGAGGTTAAGTCAAATGACCATAGCTGCCTTGTTTTCCAAAGCCACCCCATATGAGAAAACGAGTCAGAGATGGAGAGATATGATGGAGGCTGTCACTAATTTCATCGTGCAAAACATGAAGCCAAGAAGTAGAAAATCCAGGCTTCCGATAATTAATTAAAACTCTAGATCCCAAATACGAGTTGCCTGGTTGAAACAATTTTGCTATTTGAATGTCTTTCTCAGGTTTCCACTTAAGTTTGGACTTTATTGCTCTGAGTTCTGAGCAGCTCTGTACTATATTTTTTTAATCTTTATGACTGTTTTTGCAGTTTTTGCTTATTATTAAATAAAGTCTTATTTCAACACAATTGTGATAAATCACTATGAAAATATAAAATATTTTGATGAAATCACCTGTGAAGTTAACCGGGTTAAGGGTAAAAGTGCGATTTCATAGGGTCCTTTAAAGGAGATTTCAGAATATTGAGATGTATATGGTATATTGTGAAATGGGGAAATTGTATCGGGATATTAATTTTTTTACATATTGCACAGCCCTATGAGGAAGCCTTAAAGAAGATGCCAAAAGTACTCGCTGTAGTTCCTTCGACAATGCACCTTCATCAGCTGATCACTCCGAGACCAGGAAAGAATTTGAATTGTTGTTTGAATTTGATGTCCAGCCCAGCTTTTATGTCCCCACTGAAGAGCAACCAGTGCAGGCAACACATGACATCTGGTGGGATGGCAGATATGTCAGTGGTGTCATCAAATATGATAATTACATTTATCCTGGAACCATTGTTGAGGTCGATCCATGCAAACGTCAAATGCATGCATAATGTGGGGAGAAATGCTTCTTTTGGGCAAACATACCTTGTGGTATCTCTTCGATGATGTAATTGGAATCATTCTACAACCAACCACTGTGACGGGCCGTCATGTGAAGATGGACCAAGAAAATGACTGCCTAAAAGTTAAGAAAATGGTGTTTAAATGTTCAGGTGAATGTGTAATAGTTTTTTGTATTTTTAACTCTGGGTGGTCATCTCCGTTTGTGTTGTGTTTTTATTTAAAAATGATTAAACATACTTAATCATCATTTTTTTGTTATCAAAACATTTTTATTGTTATTAAATTGATTAGAAAGTGTGTAGGGATGCAACGATTCATCGAGTTACTCGATTAACTCGATTATGAAAATTCCTCGAGGCAAAACATCTGCCTCGAAGCCTCGTTAAATTCCTATGACGCTTATGTGCAGGGATCTGATTGTTCCACACGGACCGTTTTTCAGGAAGCACTCCAGCGCGTCAATCACGGTCATACATTCTGAATTTAGTTGGCGCCAGAGAAGACTCTGGTTGACGCGATGGCGGAAAGTCAGACTCGGAATGTCCGTAAACGACAGAGAGTATCTAAAGTTTGGGATCATTATATATTGAAAGAGGGAGAGAACAAGGTGCAGTGTGTTTACTGCAAAGCAGACCTGGCTTACCACTCCAGTACGACGTCAATGATTCAACATCTGTCTAGAAAACATCCACATGCTGTTTCACCAACAGTCGCTGAAACAAGGTAACGTAGCCTAAGCTTTTACATTGATGTTCGCTGATTTTAATAGCATACTGTATTTGTAGCTATGTCGTGATGCGGTTTGACTAGATATGATGTTTAGCTTTGATGTTAAGTAGCCTAGCTATTCTAAAACGGATAGTTTCGGTCCTTGATTGTGATTGACTGGATCGCGTTAGATGCCGTTGTATATAGCACGATAAACACACACATTGACCGCATTTCGTTATATAGTAATGTGCTAGCACAACTAGCTCAAAAGTTAGAGTGGCTGCGTCATGTCAACCATTCATATGGAGGAAATATATTTCTTGGCGGAAGAATGATTATCTATGAATCAGTGACGTGCAGTGAGGGTTGGGGTTGGGGAGGCACTGACTCACAAGTCAGATTTACAAACATACAGTAGGATGCCAATAGGATAGGATGAGAGAATAGGAGAGAATAGGATGCTGAAAACCATTTTAAAACATAGTGCCACTGTATATTGCAGTATATCTTACCTTTACTTGTAAATGACTTCTTGCTTTGACTGAAAGTCCAGCTTTGAAAAATGTCTTAGTTTAGAAATCAAATCCTCCATTTTCAGGGGGAGAAATGACAGCTTGTCGCTAAGCTCTACAGCGTCACACAGCACACTTCATGTGTTTACTTTTTGCACACACGTTAGAGTTCACCGTGACCTGCTGGCTATCCGGCTGCTCACTATCGCCGCCTTACTTGAGGCAGAGGCACTGCCTGCCTCAAGGCAGCATTTTCCCTGTGGATTTATGTCTGATGTCTTCTTGGGGATCCCAGCAACATCAACACCCTCAGAGCGCTTGTTCTCTGCTGCTGGGAACATTGCCTCAAAACGTAGGGCAAGCCTAAGTGCTGAGCATGTGGATATGTTGACGTTTCTCCATTGCAACTATAAGTTGTTGTAGAATCTGATCTCCCTCTCTCTCTCTCTCTCTCTCTCTCGGAGTGCATGCTGGGAGTGAGTGTGCTGGGTGCGAGTGAATGGTGGAGCTGAGAGCGTTTGGTTTTTGTTTCAAATTTCGTAAGTTTGTGAAAAGCCATTTCCTTTTTCGTCGGTGTGAGTGTGTTTATGAGTTGTTTGTTTGTCTTTTTTGGGTGTAAGGGTTGTTTTTGTGTTTGTGTGTGAACGTGTGTGTGTAATTGTTTGGAGGGGCAGCGTGCTGCCTGCGGCATAATGCCGGCCGCTGAGGCTCTGGCTGCCGACTTTGAAAAGCTTACTCGCAGTGCAGTGTTCAGTGGAGGAAGCTGGACTAGCTGTAGGAGAAGTGGTGGGGTACGACAGTGTTAGGTCTGCCTCACGCATGAACGGGGCCATTGTCATGTTTTTAGATAGTACGGCTAAGGTTGGCGAGGTGGTGGAGAGGGGAGTGGTTATCAGAGACACCTTCACTCCCGTCTCCCCTCTCGTCAACCCGGCCACGAAAATCATGATTTCAAACGCTCCCCCGTTCATGAAAAATGAATTGTTGGGGAGGGAGCTGTCGAAATACGGACAGATAGTCTCACCCATCAGAATGGTTTCGCTGGGATGTAAATCCCTTAAATTAAAACATGTTGTTTGTCACAGGAGACAGGTTTATATGGTTTTAAAAGAAAGAAACAACGATCTGAACCTGTCTTTCTCGTTCAAAATTGATGGTTTTAATTATGTCGTCTTTGTTTCATCGGAAACGATGAAATGTTTTGGTTGTGGGGGCGAGGGGCACCTGGTCCGGTCCTGTCCGAAGGACTGCGGAGCGCAGCGGGCGGCTCCGGGTGGAGGACCGCCCGTTGCTGCTGCGGCTCCGGGTGGGGATCCGCCCGTTGCTGCTGCGGCTGCGGCTCCGGGTGGGGATCCGCCCGTTGCTGCTGCGGCTCCGGGGGGAGATCCACCCGCGGATGTCACCCCTGCCCCGGTTACCGTGTGGGGCACCCCCGTTGTTGTCGCAAGGCCGGTTTTTTCTGCTCCGGTGGGGCCGTCCGTCGCGGAGAATCCTCCCGCGGCGCCGGTCCCCGTGGTTGCGACTAACGAATCAATAAACAATACGACAAACGATATGTGTGAAGAAATGATGGAGGAGGATCTGTCAGAAGACGATCTCCTCAAAATGTCTCAGAAAAGAAAGAATATTGAAAGTGGAAAAATAAACAGTAAAGTAAAGAAAACGAGTTCCCAGAGGTCCACTGAGTCAGAGAGTGATCTCCTCCTGACTCAGCTGGACCCTCAGTCTCACTACTCTCCCGAAAAAATTAAAGCCTTCCTGGAGCAAACGAAAGGAGCCAGGCTGACTAATGTAGGTGAGTTCTTTCCTGACCTGCACCTTTTTATTAGTTCAGCCAAGCCGCTCACCAGGAAGAGCTATGGAGAGGAAATTTTAACCGAACAAGAAATATTTAGATTAAAAAAGTTAATACTGAAGGTGAGAGCTCAAGTCGTCAATGATGAAGAGGATTGTTAGATGTTTTTATCTTTTACTGACTGCTCTTTTTACTGTTGTTCTTTTTTTATCCATGTGTGATTTTAACATCAGCACCTTAAACCTGAACGGTGCCAGGTCTGATTTTAAAAGAGCCACCCTTTTTAAACTGATGGAGACTAAAAGAATTGATGTCATGTTCGTTCAAGAAACTCACAGCACTGTAGACAACGAAAGTGACTGGAAAAGGGCTTTTAAAGGGGAGGTGGTTTTAAGTCACAGGTCCAGTCTGAGTGGAGGAGTGGGGATTTTATTTGCTCAGAGCTTTTTACCTTTTTCTTTTACTATTGATGAAGTCGTTCCAGGTGTTTTATTGAAAGTTAAAGCTGTCTTTGAAAACGTAAAACTTGTGTTTTTAAATGTCTACACTCCCACTAACGCAGTGGACAGGGTAGCGTTTTTAAACATTTTAAGTGACTGTGTTAAAAACTGTGAGGATGATGGTTTTATGTTTTTAGGGGGGGATTTTAATTGCACAGTAAATCCAACCCTGGACAGGAACCATCCTGAGCCACACCCTCCTTCATCTCGCACACTCAGACAACTTATAGAGAACCATGAGCTGAGTGATGTGTGGAGGGTTTTTAACAGTCAGCACAGACAGTTCACCTGGAGCCACAGTAGGGAGGGGGTTTTATCTCTGGCCAGACTGGACCGCTTTTATTGTTTTAAACACCATTTAAATATTTTTAAGAGGTGTTTTATTCAGCCTGTGGGTTTTAGTGATCATTTTTTAGTCTCCTGTCATGTTTTTATCAAAAACATCCGTTTTAAGAGCGCCTATTGGCATTTTAACACGGTCCTTTTAGATGACCAGGCTTTTAGAACTGCTTTTAAGTTTTTTTGGGAGTCCCACAGAGAGAGCAGGCCTGCCTTCACTAACATACAACAGTGGTGGGACTTTGGTAAGACCCAGATAAAGCAGCTCTGCCAGCAGTTCACTTGTGGTGTCACTACAGACTTAACCCGGTCCATGAAAGATCTGGAGTCGCAGGTGGTGGAGCTGCAGACCTTAGCAGACTCCACAGCAAACCGAGGGCTTTTAGACTCCCTCAAGTCAAAAAAGTCGGCCATAGCCAACCTGATGGGAGTCTCAGCACAGGGGGCTCTGGTCAGGTCTAGGTTCATGAACATCACACAGATGGACGCCCCATCTCGCTTCTTCTTTGGGCTGGAGCGGAAAAATGGACAAAGGAAGACCATTCACTCTTTACGTACGGGTAGCTGCTCCCAAGTCTCAGACTCATCTGAGATTAGGAAGTATGCTGCCGGTTTCTACAGAGACCTCTTTAAGAGTGAGTGGACAAATAATCCAAATGTGTGCAGCAGCTTCCTCAGCGGTCTCCCTCAGGTCAGCGAGGCTGACAACAGGGAGTTGGCAGCAGAGGTGACGCTGCAGGAGCTCCACACTGCCACCATGAGCCTGCAGAGCGGCAGAGCTCCGGGCATGGACGGCCTTCCTGCAGATTCTTCAGTCCTTCTGGTCCACCCTAGGACCAGATCTGCTAGAGGTCCTAAATGACAGTCTAAAGACCGGCAGACTGCCTCTGAGCTGCAGGAGGGCCGCAATAACCCTGCTTCCTAAAAAGGGAGACCTGCAGGAACTTAAGAACTGGAGGCCGGTCTCATTGCTGTGCACGGATTATAAGATCCTGTCCAAAGCTCTGGCCCTCAGACTGAGGGAGGTGATGGCGTCCATCATCCACCCTGACCAGACCTACTGTGTGCCCGGCAGGCTCATCAGTGACAACGTCACTTTAATTCGAGACGTTTTGGAGCTCTCCGTTTCATTGGGTATAGAGACTGGTCTGATTTCAATAGACCAGGAAAAGGCTTTTGACCGGGTTAAACACCAGTACCTGTGGCAGACTCTGGCTGCTTTTGGGTTCAACCCTGGTTTCATAGCCATGGTCCGGGTTCTCTATAGTGACATAGCAAGCGTTCTGAAAATTAACGGCGGACTGGGCGCACCATTTGAGATCCAGAGAGGGGTGAGGCAGGGCTGCTCTCTCTCTGGGATGTTATATTCGATCGCCATCGAGCCTCTGCTCCACAAGCTCAGAGCTAAACTGACAGGTGTGTGTTTCCCCCAGTGTCCTGTGTCTTTTAAATTGTCTGTGTACGCGGATGATCTCGTTGTTTTAGTTAAATCACAAACAGATATTGACTTTTTAACTAACACTGTAAAAGACTTTGGTTTTATTTCATCTGCTAGGGTGAACTGGGGGAAAAGCGAGGCTCTGATGGCTGGGGGAGAGCTGGGGGGTCGGCTCAGGCTGCCTGGTGGCCTACAGTGGAAAAAAGGAGGTTTCAGATATCTTGGAGTCTTCCTGGGGGATGAGACCAATAAAAATAAAAACTGGGACAATGTCCTGGAGAAGGTGAAAGGTCGGCTGGAGAAGTGGAGGTGGCTCCTCCCAAAGATGTCATATAGAGGCCGAACCTTAATAGCCAACAACCTGGTCTCATCCTCCTTGTGGCACCGGCTGGCCTGCGTCGATCCTCCAGTTTCTCTCCTGTCAAAAGTTCAGTCGGTTTTAGTTGATTTTATTTGGGACAAGTTACACTGGGTCCCACAGAGTGTCCTTTTTTTACCTAAAGAAGAGGGGGGGCAAGGCCTGGTCCATCTGGCCAGCAGGGGAGCGGCTTTCCGCCTCCAGTTTATTCAAAGACTGCTGACCGGGCCAAAGGACACTCTGTGGAGACCCCTGTCCCGCTGCATTCTGCAGGGTTTTAAAGGCCTTGGTCATGATTTTAATTTGTTTTTAATGAACATACCAAACATGAGCACATCTCCTTTGCCTGCTTTTTATAAAAGTGTTTTTAGAGTGTGGAGCCTGCTGAAGAAGGAGAGGAGAGATAACGCGGACTCCCTTTACTGGATCCTTCAGGAGCCGGTCCTGTGGGGGACCCGTCTGGACCTTCCCAGCTGGGCAGGTACGAATCTAACTACGAGACTGCAGACTGGGGGGGTTGTTACTCTGGGGCAGGTGGTGGCGCTGACTGGGCCCCAGATGGATGACCCCTCCAGACTCGCTGCCCAGCTGGGACTGACATCAGTGAGGGTCACACAAAAACTCCTGCAACATTGGAAAGAGAGACTCACGGGACACGACCGCCTTCTTTTAAACTCCTCTTTTAATCCAGCAGTGAAAGATGACGATCCCTTTCCTGCCATTTTCCTGGCACCGGATTTTAAAGACTGCTCTGGGATTTTAATGGATTACACACCCCCCGCACCACTGGATGGTACCACAGGAAGAACATTTTACAGAATACTGGTGAAAGCAATAAACAAGACAAAACTGGACAGGAGACCTGACACTCCATGGAGGAGTTATCTGCAACTGGCTCCTGCAGCCAGACCAGAGTGGAGGTCCTTCTACAAGCCTCCACTCTCCAAAAGACATGCAGACATTCACTGGCGACTCCTCCATGGAGTAATCGCAGTAAACTCCTTTGTGTCCACCATAAACCCTGCAGTAGAGGACAAGTGTCCCTACTGCGACCAAAGAGAGACTGTGTTTCACTGTTTTTATGAGTGTCTTCGTCTTTTACCCTTGTTTCTGTTTTTACAAAATGTTTTTACCAAATGTGGGGAGGTTTTTACCAAACAGCTTTTTATCCTAGGTTTTAAATACACACGCCAACACAAGAACAAATGCCAGCTTTTAAACTTTGTTTTAGGGCAGGCCAAGATGGCTGTGTATTTTAGCCGGAGGAGAAAGGTGGAGGATGGTTTTATTGTTGAACCTGTGACTGTCTGTGTTCATATGATGAAGTCCAGACTCCTCATTGATTTTTTAAGTATTTTAACGCAGCAGGAGATCTGGACTCCTTCCAGCAGGTTTGGTGTTTTAATCAGGCGTTGTGTTCTGTGGAAAACCACACACTGCAGTTTGGAGATGTGCTCATGTGAATCAAGTATTTATTTATTCATTTTTTTATTCTTTCACTAATTTATTTACTCTAAGAGTAAGAGTGTAAAGACTTAAATATAATATATCGTTATGTTTTTGAAAAAATGAACGAAAAATAAAGTTGATTCAAAAATCAAAAAAAATCTCTCTCTCTCTCTCTCTACATTTTCATGTTTGTTTTGAGATTACAGCTGAACAAGTCTTATTTATAATTAATTTATTTTATTTATAATTGTTTTATTTACATTTATTTTTATAAATCGTACACATTGTGTACCTGTTTGGCTTGATAATGTTGTATTAAGCAAACAAGGCCAAATGGCCTTTACTATTTAAGTTTGTATTAAATGTTATCCATGTTTTATCCAAGTTGATTGAACTGTATTCTGTAATTAAATTCTCACTGGCACTCAGGGCGCGCTCACACTATCCTCCCGGACCACGACCCGGACTTTAGGGTACTTGTCCCCCCTCCCTCTCCCCCCCGCGCCCCAGCCCCGTTTGTACTCACACTACCAGGGCCTCGGCCAATACTTCTTGCTGTCCATACGCCTTCAAGCCGTAACATGTCACACGCATTGATCGCGTGTGTGTGGCTTTGTTTACAAATCTTTCCATAGACCTCGGAGTTTTTGTGCGTCTTGTCGACTGTTTTTGAATATTTTCATCCGACCAAATCTGCAGTAAACACTCCACCTCCGCACCACACCAAGGTGAACCTTTCACCACCATTGTTGTTGTTGTTAAATGTCCGCGCATGGTCCGTCCTTCTATTTACATGTCCGAACAGGCGGACATAACGCTACTGCCGTTGGGCTCGTGCTCGTGCGCGTACACGTGCGCATGCTCGTGCTCGTACATGTGCAAACGGCTCCGCTAAAGCCCACCTCTTTCAAGCGGGCCGTGGCGGCCCAGCTGGCCCCAGTTGAGCGCGGAGCGGGTGCGCTCACACTACTTAAAGGTACTAGACTTTAGCTGAAAAAACGGTTTTGGCCGCGGCCAAAAGGATAGTGTGATCACGCTGTTAATAAATGGGCTTAGTTTTGGAGCCAAATTTTGGAGTTGGAATGAATACCTGTTTTTTTTTTTTTATTAGAAATGCTTGATCATTTTACAGCCACATCATTTTCGTTATGCATTATTTGTTTTGGTTGTTTAAAAACGCATTTTTTTTATCCGATTCATCGATTAATCGATCGATAAAGTGCTAGATTAATCGATTACAAAAAGAATCGATAGCTGCAGCCCTAAAAGTGTGTAATAACTAACATATGTACCACAATTAATTAAAATTTATTTAATACATTTTTCATTCTTAACATCTCAGTTAAATGCAATGGTATGGTTTACTTTTTTTAAAAGTCCCTTTCTTATCCATCTAAAAGTTTAATTTATGGATATAGAGACAAAGGTTATCTTAGGGAGGGCAAGGTCTTAAATTATGTGTTGTTATTTAACACTATAGAATCGACCAAATTTATGATAGCTATGACCCTGTTGCTAGGCAATTTACCATGCTGCCCTTTCATCCCTTCCCAGAAGATTCAACAATCTAACCTCAAAGAACAACTGTTCCCAAACGACTGTTGTTAAGACTCAATAGAGCACTAACAAAGTAGAAACCTACTTCCCACCAACGACTGTCACTCTAACGACGTACGTTGGCACTTGGAGCACTAAGGGTTTCAGTGACATCATCGGCCTAGTGAGAGGTTAAATATCTGGATCTCCACACCAGTTAGTTGGACCAGTCCCAGCCTGGTCAGATGCGTACA
The DNA here is from genome assembly GCF_963691815.1 of Echiichthys vipera. Taxonomy (NCBI): domain Eukaryota; kingdom Metazoa; phylum Chordata; class Actinopteri; order Perciformes; family Trachinidae; genus Echiichthys; species Echiichthys vipera. The sequence goes on from NC_139835.1 coordinate 3,808,056, forward strand.
TGAACTAATGAAGCTTCTTGGATGAGAGGTGAAACGTCTTCCTAGACAAATAACCAAGTCCAGTTGATTTTGACTGAAATTGCTTTGGGGATTATGATGACCTGGACAAATGAGAACATTCACAGGCTTATGAAAAGAAACACATGTCCCAGAACATGTAAAAAATGGTTAGCTATACGTTTAAAATATGTTGACTATACCTATGTTGATTATTTTTGACTGCAAAAAAGCATGACTAAATATAATTTCAGTTGTACTTAAAGTGCTATTACCATTGATTGTGGATGTTACATGTAACAAACTAAGCCTGACATCTAACATGGTACACATGAATGTAGCCCCCTATTAAAAGTAATTGCCATGTAATGACTTTTCTTTATTCATTTTTTTAAACGGCAGTAAGACAGTTGTGAAACCATATGTTAACCATCTGTCTCCCAATCCAATACTAGATCTACTTAAGATTTCTTATTATATTATGTTCTACCTGGAGGTTGCTTGGATAAAGAGTGGAGAACGCTGCCATGGTAACACAATGCCACTCGCTATTCGGCCTCCAGATGTCTTTGAAATGGACCGTGTGCATTTGCTTCAAACAGCACATCACATAGTGATCCTCTGAAGTATCCCTGGTCTTACCTCATCCTTTCATCTCCGGCTAAATAAGTCTATCCTTTTACCAAACCGCAGGAGAGAAGAGGAGGAAAATAATAATCAGGTGTTGGCCATTTGGATCATTACAATTGCAAAAGAAAGTATTTGAAATGGGGTTGAGTTGAAAACGTTCAAACGTTTTTTCTTTGATTGCCTTGTGAATTTCTCTGACAATCTGTAGCATTGCTCAAGGCTGAAGGTAGTCTATGTTCAAATAAATCATTGGTTTTGATTGCTAAATACTGAGCAGTGTGTCTTTTAGTATATTACTTTACACACATTCTTCCATCTCAGGCCTATTGGACTGAGCTGGCAGAGGGCATCGGAATGAGCGTGTATATTGCAAAGCACATTACAACCAGTCCGCCTCATTTGACTTTCAGCTTTGTACATGGCTCACAGGTTATGGTAATGGTTATGGAAGCCTGGGCTCGGTGAGTATTTGCAGCTTTGCATTCATAATGGCAGCCAAATAGTCAGTATTCAGTGTGCCCCAAAATGGCAACTAGTTATTTCTCCTTCCTGTTAACATTGTCAACGTGTTGCTTCACAGGCAGGGCTCTGTGTCAACACAGCTTTCATCATTATGTTCGGGCCTTTACAGAAGCTAGTAGGCTTCTTTCCCACCTGTGCCTGATGTAAAAGCTGTTAAATGGAAAACCACATCTAGGAACAGTTGAGGATGCCTTATTACAAGACGCCAGCTGGCTCCATGGAGTGCCCACTTCACCTCGTAACACAGGCCTCATTCAGGTACAAATGTCCTGTAATGTGCCCCCCTCCATGTACACACATACTTCCACACCATCTGCTCTCAATTATGTTGATTTGTATCTTTTTAACAAGGAGGCTTTACCGGTTGCTTGACTCGCATGCATGGATAACAAGAGCAAAGGAAATGAGGTGTCTATGTGTGGCATGTGAGTACGTATCTGTCAAAAACTTGAAGAAATGCCACTTGCTTGGATAGAGATTTGTCCCCACTGCATGTTGTTGTTAGGTAAACACTGAAGTCATGAAAGCAGAGACATGATTTATTCGGTGGTAAATCTGAGTATGAAAAATGGTAGAAGATGACTTAGTGTCGCACTTTTCTATTTATAAATTTGTACACAGAAAGCATGAGTTATGGAAAATTCCTCCAGTGTTATGAAGCTACTCCTTACACTGCATTTACTTGGCAGAGCAATTCATCATTTTACTACACTTTATATTTACTACAATAGCTCTGAAGAATACTTTTATATTTAAACTAAAGTAGGCCATAAGTGTTGTTTGTAACAAAGGCCTGTACTTGAAAATGCACTACATGTGCCACACATTGATATCAACTGATCAACTAAGAGATAAGGATAAAAATGTTCAACAAAAATGGTTAAAATGTGGACACAGCAACAATTTGTTAACACAGCAATGATACAAGTATTATTCTAAGAGCTATTAACCCTTTATCACAGTTTAATAAAAATCCTGTAAACCTGTAAAATCGATAAGCCTGATGAATAATTGATAAGGTGATTAATTAATTTATGAAACACTTTTGTAGGACCTTATCACCATCCTTCCTTTTTTCCTACACACAGTTTCAACCCAGACCTTGGTTCAGTTTTTCTAATAACAGCATCTATGTGGAGGTTGAACAAAATGTTCTGAATCAATAAAACTACTTTTATAGTATTGATACTATATTTTATTTTATAGTATCAACTCATGATAAAGGACTCATGCAAAGAGGCACACTATAATAGTTCTTGTTACTGAAAGTTAAAGGCCAATAAGATCTTAGTGAATTCATGTAGAGGGTTGTGTAATGTCTGCTGTCTGTTCTCCATATGGTCTTAAGCATTCAGGCAGCATTTAATGTGGTTGATGTTCATCCACAGAAAACAACCATCACGAGTTATTGAGAGGACTTCCCTTCTTTACCTTCTTTGTAAAGTGCATTAACTAGGACTACTTAGATTTATTTTTTGTGCTTATTTTCTTTTAGCTTTAGTCTAATTGCATTTACTTGTTAACAAGTATGTCTATATATCCGTTCCTTTAAAATGCTGCTGTAATATGATTAAGTAAATATTTGAACACAAGCATATTAAGACCACTCACTAATAGGTAGAGAGAATTACAAGCCTTTGAATGGCTGGCTATACTCACACTCCTTATGAATTTTAATAAAGGATTTTAGAGCATAGGGCTGTCACAGCACACACATTAGGACAGTGTTGGTGTGCAGAGATCAGACGTGGACTATTCTATGAAAGTCATTAAAGTCACATAAAATCATCATTAACATTGTGGTGCTTGTGATCACAAGAAATAAACCGTCTCAAGTCAACACTTTACAGAATGAACGGGAGAGCATTCTGAACATAATGAAATTATTTAAAGACTACAATATGCATCTTTGGGCTTTATCACAACTATAATTTCTATTCTCTATGTCCCACATCTTGACTGTGCTGTTGACCTTGAGGTGTCAACATCCATGAAGCATCCAAACGTGCTGGAAAAGCAGATGATGCAATCACAGGAAAGCTACAATTTGAAACACAATGCTAACAAAGACTGTTTACAAATGTTGTTGAGCTTTGCATTTTAATGCCATGAGAACTGTTGAAAAACATTAAGTTTCAGATGTCCACTGCATAAGCTCTATAGGGTTATCAGAGACCACAACCGTAAAACTGTTAAAGAGAATGGATTACAATTTGGTCTATGTCTGTGATTGCTGTTAAGAATAAGTCCTCAGTTGATGTTTGATAGATGCTTTTTATAATGCATCAGATCACCAGGTGAAAGGGATTGCTTGTGGTGATGAACTTACTTATAATTATCACCTGCCTTTACGGAGCTTTGTAGTGACTTTTAGCTCATGGTTTAGCTGTCAGCAGATAACTGTGATTATCTGGCAGCTGGATTGTTTATTAGCAGGTGCTACTGAATTTTAGCGCAACAAACAATAAATATTACTAAACAAAAACAAGACTGAATGACCCCAAACTATGGCACTTTTCATACTTTTCAGTAGCACAAGCAAGTGCCTCACAGAAAATAAAAGCAAAACAAAACATGAACTAAGAAACACCATGAAACCCAGACCCCCCGCCCTCACAAATATACACACAGAGACAACCAAAGATATATACACTCACGCACATACATAGCCATACGCACAGACATACACACATCCACACACAAACATACACACACCAACACACATACAATGGCGGTTGCTGAGGAGACATGGCTGAGCACCGAGATCTGAGGTGAGGAAGAATCTACCTTTGGGGGCCGCGCACATCGAAAGGATTCATGGTCCATGAATGGATGAGCTAAAATAAATATAAAATAGAATAATAATAAAAGATGTAAGAAGCATAAAAGGAATTAGAAAGCATTAAACCGGTCAGTTAAAAGCCTGATTAAAAAGGTGGGTCTTGGGCCTCTCTTAAAAAACATCAACACATGTAGGCTACATAATTGAAATGCACATTATTAAATGTACAACAGCACAAGCACAATTAAGTGGATTTTCAATTTAGAACAAACAAATAATAATAGTTAATGTATGACAACGTTTATGACAACAAGCAGAAACAAGGTATCGCAATCCAAATCATAATAACCGACAGCTCCTTCAGACAGGGACAAATCGTTGTTTATGAACTATGGACAACGCTGTTTTTATCTGTCCTCAGTAACTCAGCTGGATCTTGGCTTAAGTCCACAGCACCAGATCTCTTGTGGCCAGTGAAGGCAGCTAAGGAAGTGGAAGCGTATTCCTCTCTCCCCCCTTCATTCTCATTTTCAGGCTTCTGCTGAAGAGGAACCCTGCGCTGCTACTAGTACCAACTATTCAACTTCCTCCTCATCGTACCCCAGTCCACATTAACCTTCATATTTGACATCGTGATGAGCTCAAACATGCAGCCCAATATTACAGTGGCAGACATTTTTTCTTAGTGTAGTCATTCAATGATTATTTCAAGCAACTCATTGTAACACTACCGTACACTAGAGATTTCAACACAATATGACATTTCCCTTTAATTAACAGATGTGTTTAACTATTCTTCCAATCAGCTTGTAGTGTGTGATGTATGTCTGACTACTTGTAGGTGATGTCTTTATTTACTCATTCAAGCATAGAAATTAAATTGGATGGAAAGGGCATTGAACCATGTGCCATGGTTATTTGACTAGTACAAAACAAAATGCCGAATGTTGTTAGTTGTCATGGTGACAAGAAGAAGAAGAAGAAGAAGAAGAAGAAGAATTACTTTATTAATCCCACAACGGGAAATTCGATTTTTTCACTCTATTATTATTCATTTTAAACACACAGGCTCGAAATACACACACATGCACAAACAGGACCTATATACAACACACGTCTGAGGGGCTGTGTGTTGCAGCTCGTTGGGAGGAGAGAGAACCGACGCAGTTCAGGAGTTCTCCAGAACAGCAGCAAGTGACGAGGAGGGACCGTTAGACCCAGTGGCAATGGATCCGCGTATCGACTAGGGATGTAGATTATCGAGTTCACTATAATAGCAATAATAATTAATTAATCGATAGTTGTATCATCTTATCAATCAATAATCGATTAATTGATAAGCTGTAATTCATCTGAGAAGCTGAATTTCCCTCTGGATAGGTTAACTGTATAGACCTTGGAATCCCATTACTAGTCAACAGCCTTGGTCCTTGTTAACTTCCTGTCCGCTGATGTCGTTCACATTCACTGCAACAGGAATCAGACTTGGACACATTTAGAATGTTTATGTTTACAACTTTGAAAAGTTCTATACGTAACATAATATGCTATCTTCCTTATTACCTTCCTCCATTAATTAACAGCATGGAGTACAGTGCATGGAGGTAGACTGGTTAACTTGCTCATAGATAGCATCTGCTAGCGTCATTTAGCGTTCGCCTAGCTTGAGGTGTGTGCCTGTGATAATGCAAAATGTGTGAGGGGGGAGGAGGAGGGCGTTTGCTGAACTGTGAACTGTGATGAGTGGACAGGATGAAACGGGCGCTGTGGATTATCCATGGAGAAACTTTTTTTTTTTTTTTACCCGGGGCCATAAAAGTTTGGTTTCAAAAATACCTGTTTGTGTGAACTAGGCTTAGAACTAACCGATCAGGTTTGTTCAGCATAGCATTGCTGTGGACACAACTGTGTAGTGGCAGGTGGATTTTTCTGGACCTAAGGAAGAGCAGTGTCAAGTGTAAAGCATTTGGATGAGCGGTTCTAGAGAAAGCTGCAGGCAGCGATACTGGAGGTCAAGCAATCGCACATGCACTAGTAGATGTATAATATCAAGCTATACTTTGATGTCTGAATTGCTTTTGATATATTGGGAAAGACGAGGTTGTTTTTTGACAACCCCTACTGAGAAGTGATACTGAAGTGATACTGGCAGAAGAAACAGCGGGGGAAAAAAAGACTCTTCCATCACCTTAACATCTCTGCAGCCATCACCCCCACTCTCCCTCCATTCAACCAGGAAAAAAACAGAACAAAGAAGCAATTTCAAATGTAATTCTGCAATTACACCATAAACCTGAACTTTAATCCCCGGAGACACAACTGTGTGCATCCTGCGGGCAGAGTAAATCCAAATCATGTGTTGACTTTTCGTTACTCAATATGAACCCGAAGATATTGTAAGCCCTTTTTAAAATAGGTTTGAGGTATGATGTCAGTTAAAGTAACTTGTCAAATCAAATCAAACTTTATTTATATGGCGCTTTTCATACAGAAAAGTATCGCAAAGTGCCTTACAGAGATGTACAGAAAAAGAGAAACGTCAAATAAAATCAGGAGAAGAAAGTTAAAAGAACCCAACCCTCCCCCCCTACAGTCATGCAAAGAGACATACACAAATATGTATACGTTCATACACACATTCACACATACACAAACAGCTACGCTGACACACACAGCCACACACACTCACACCTACACAAACACTAGCTGTCACTACAGAGACATGGCCGGGCAGCGAGACCTGAGGTACAGAGGAGGCTAGAGGAAGCTACCTTTGGGGGGCCAACCACAATGGGAGAGATCCCAGTCCAAGGTCGCAGGGAGCACCGCCACAGAGACCACCGCCACAGAGACCACCCCAACCCGGGCAGACAGGAGCCTCCGCACTAAGGTGCAGAGCCCTCTAGTCGCCAGGGCCGGAACTGTCCACGGGAGCACCCCCCCCCCCCTGGCAGGCCCCCTGAGGAAACACTGGAGATTAAAAACTGTTGCCTAAAACAGTAAAGGGTTAAAATATGGAAGCTAAAAACATGAGGGACTAAAACATAAAAGCATAAAAGCACAGAGGCTAAAAACATGAACTAGAACATAAAAGCATAAGACATGAGAATGAAGGCTAAATCACAGAGATTAAAACAGTAAAAAAGGATGAAAAGTGCTCTGATTAGCACTGCCTAAAATAAATCAAAAAGAGTTAAGATTTCAATTAAAAGCCTGGTTAAAAAGATGGGTCTTAAGCCTCTTTTTAAAAACCTCAGCAGTCTCCGCGACCCATAACAACTGAGAGCCGCCTCCCCATGCTTTTTTTAACTTACCTGTGGTATGGTTAAAAGGCCGGTGCCAGAGGACCTCAGGGTCCGCGGCGGCCGATAAGGTAAAATGCAAATCAGATAGGTAAGAAGGCCGTTAAGACACTTAAAAACTAGTAGAAGAACTTTAAAATCAATCCTGAAACGCACGGGGAGCCAAGGCAGTGACTTTAAAACTGGTGTTATGTGCTCCCGCCCTCTGGTCCTTGTCAGCGCTCGTGCAGCTGAGTTTTGTAATAATTGTAGATTCGAAATGCTCTTTTTGGGAAGGCCAGAGAGCAGGGCATTACAGTAGTCTAAACGACAAGAGATAAAAGCATGCATCAGCACCTCCGTGCTGGCCTGAGAGAGAAACGGGCGGACTCTGGCTATGTTATTGAGATTGGTAAAAACCTATTTTTGTTGTGTGGAATAAAACTGAGCTCAGAGTCAAAAATCACACCCAGATTTTTTACAGATTGTGATAGTTTAAAATTCTTTAACTTTGGTAAAAGTTTCTCTTTTTGGCCCTCAGGACCAATGAGTAAAATCCCTGTTTTGTCCTGGTTGTCATATGCTTTTATGTTGATCAACAGTATATTATGCACAGCTCTCATTCATAGCAGCTGCCTTATGAACACTGAGACAATTGGGCAAAAGAATACTAAAGAGTCGACATAGAAACTTCAGAAATCCTTAAAGCTAAGGAAGCAATGACTCATGGTTAATTAAAAATCAGCTCACCCAAAACTTTAGCTGCACTCACAATGCTTGCAGTGTGGGCCTCAACCCAGAAATCGATGGGTCTGTCCCTGGAGAAAAAGCTGGAAAGGCCCAGAAAAACATATTTTCTCCATCAGCTTTTTACTCTGAGCAATGTCGTTCTCCATTAAACACAACATGTTCTGCCAAAGGGAAAACTATTTTGGTTACTTTTGCTTTTCTCACTGGTTTGAACTGGCTCAGTTGGAAAATGTTTTTTTTATTGTACCAATCAGAATTTGGCAATATTTGTCTATTTACACCTGGGTGAAAACATACTCTGCTGCGCCATCTGGCTTTTTACGCCTGACCCTCATCCACTGCCTGGGGTGAGAAAGTGTAATATTATGATATTTAACTGTGGGTGAGTGGGTTAAGTATCAGACTTTCACCCAGGAGATCCTGGTCTGAGTCCAGCCTGAAATGTAATTTAAAGTTTTGTTGACCTATTATTGGGAAAAAAAAAAAAAAAATGGGTGAAAATGTCATCGTTGGCTACCAACCATAGACTGTATAAAAAAATGCACGTAGCTTCTCCGCCGGGGCAGTTCTCTCAACTTGATCCAATCATATTCGTCTCTGGGAGTCGCCATCTTGTCAGACTTTGACACGTCCTGATTTCCTCTTAACAAAAAAGGGCATTGATGTGACGTTTGGGGGGAGGGAGATACGTCCATCTGGGTGACGTTTACAGAATTAGCCACATTAGCTTACATTAGCTCCACCGCCTGGGAGCTAGGCTAACAGAACACTTTACTAGATAAACGGGAGTGGGAGTCCTGTGTCTCTAGCGGAGACTACTCCTCCCGGTGCTCTAGATTAGCATCTCGTATCTAGTATCTAGATGTGCCATCGATAGGGTATATCGCAAGTCATGGTGGATGCAATTATTTAATTAGCATAACAAAGCTAACGTTAACACGGTGTGTTCCCTAAACCATCTGTCTGCACAGTTGATTGAAGAGCAAACCATCTTGTCACTTAGGGTAACACCACCACAGGGATGTCAGGGAGTACGACCTAAACATACAGACTAGAATGTTTTTTTGTAAACAAGCCCTAAATAGGTTTAATTATGCTGTGAAAATGGCCTCTTTAACATGGGGGTCAATGAGAAACTTATCTATTGTGCAAACTACTCCTACTGGACACTCTGTGAACTGCCGTTTTTGGCACTTTCTTATTGGATCAACCAGGAAGTCGCTGTGGTGGGGTTTGCTACCAACACCTGGGTACAAATGGCATGCACTGATATTTGTACCAGGGTGTAAATAGCCGTTACCATATTTGAATATGATGACAGCTATGGGACTGTTTGCTTACTATACTGCCATTGATATGCCATCGTCATCAAACCACAACAACACTGTCTTAGTATTGTCTTGTATTAGAAGTAATGCTCATTAAGGAAGCTAATGTAAAAAAAAATTTAAAATTTAAAAATAAAAAGGTTTGGTTTGGATAGGCTGGTAACATTTCAATCAATATCTGTTGAAGAGCAAACAACCAGAGTAAGACCTTAGTTCTTAGAAGATTTGATTGTGATGTGAATGAAAAGTGTTACAGTTGTAATCCGTAAGAATTTACATTTGGCTCAGTCCCGCCCCCGGTGTTGTCCAGCTTGTTGTTCAGTGTTGTTTTCTTCATTAATAACAATGGACGTTAGGTGAGGCTTCTCTCTCTTGCTTTGTGATCCGAAGACCCTTGCCTCTAATTTCAGGTTTTCTTTCATCCATTTCCAATTTAAAATATTGCCCATATCCCTCCATGCATACTGCCGACCTTTCTGAAGGCTCCTTGACGATATTAAATCACGTTGGCTCCAAAAGTTGCCAAGAGCCTCTTTAGAAATCGTTTTGACACTGACAGCTGCCATTGTAAACATGCAGTCAGCTACAGCAGCTTGCTGAGTTAGCAACAGTAACTAAGGGGGGCGGAGCTTAGCGAAAGGTGAATTGAGAGTTGTTTCTAGCAGCTGCTTTGGCAGTAAGATGTAACTGCAGGCGAGCCTCTGGGACACATCAGAGTGAGTCGGACTCAGAATTCAGATTTGAACATTCCCTTTCATTGCATCTTTACTTGACAAGTGAACACAGCATAACCAACAGTGACGAGCTCAAGCTGAGCAGACCAACGGCTGCTGACGAACGCAGCGTATTTGCATCTGGAGAGGGAATGTCGCCACAGACAGGCAAATACAAGAGCTTTCATTAGGGGTCATATGATCAGTCCATTATCAGTCCAGAACCATTATTTGAGCTCACTCTTTAATAGATAGTAACGTAAAAGATGAAAAGCTTTTTTTAAGTGATCTTTACGATAAGGCAACATTATTTAGTAACATGAAGTTGCTCCCTCTCAGTGTGGTCTTTGTCTATTGGCTCTTAAACAGGGAGATCAAACCAGCCGCACAACAGAGTATGGAAGACAATAAATAAAAAAAAATCTTCTGTGTGATCATCTTTTGTGTGCTTAAAGCTGAAGTCGGTAACTTTTCTATGAAAAGCATATTTTTTCATATTTGCTGGTCACCATATCCTGCCACCACAATGAGACATATGATCTGTGAAAAAGTAATGTGTGTCCATTTTCTGTTCCTGTCTGCTCTTCTCTTAGGGTTTTTTGACTGAGATATTGAGAGTTTGTTCCTTTAAAAAATTCCCATCACTCACCACTTCTCACAAATAGGACTGTTTCAGCACCTGTGAGTCAAAGGCCACAACAAAAGTGGGAGATGCACACAAACTTAATATAAACAAAGTAACATTTATTAAATGAATGTGCAAACAAGGAAAACAATGAGGTAAGTGAGAATCAGTGGTATATGGGGGTGTACAAATGTGAAGAATATGTGGTGCATGTTGTCAGTGTCTAACAAAGGAAGAACTAAAGAAATAAGCCATCCAGGTGAAGGGAATGCACGCACTATCTGGTCTTTGGCTTAAATAAGCTGGGAAGACCAGCCAGGTGCTTCAAGCCATCTAATCATCTCAGACTGATATACCTGCAAGCAAAAGCAGGTGGAGCAGAGCACCAGTATCCAAGTAAACGGCTCTGGGCCATCACATGCACACTCCCAGGATACCCGATACACACATCCCAGAACAGGCCCTTTCCATCAACAACAGCCTGCAGTAAGATGGAATGCCATATTTTATGTTATAATAATACTGTGCGTACAGTTCTGGTGCGACTATGGGTATATGGCTGCAGTCTATTGCCCTGACACATTGATGTGCTCTCCATCTGTTGTGAAAAAATGTTGCCCTATCTATTAACTTCCGAGCATCAGATGTCTTGATGTGTTCAGGATTGCAGAAGTCCTGCACACGGTGGCCAACAGTGGCCAGATATATAGTGTGTGTGTGTATGTGTAAATGCATCACACATCCTTGATTACAATGGTTCGGCACAAAACTGATGGACGGGCTCGTTCGCGAAATGCGAAATTCAAGATTCAAGATTCAAGATTCAAGAAGCTTTATTTATCCCGAGGGAAATTATTCTGCAACAGTTTCAATACAAAAGCGGGAAAGGATCAGAGTGACAATAAGCTAACATAATCAAATAAAATAAAGCTAACATCTAGGGATGCTCGATATTGGCTTTTCTGCCGATATCCGATATTCCGATATTGTCCAACCCATCACATATCACCTATTATGGAATTAACACATTATGCCTTATTTTATTGTGATGCCCCACTGGATGCATACATAGATGCAACACGGCTTTTCAAATGTAAACACAGTCTGTACAAAATAAGTTATTGAAAAAAGTGCCATTCATTTAATTGTTTGTGTTTTTAGAGAGAATATTTTGCCTCAAACACACTACAGACAACATCACAACAAGGAAGATGCATAGCTTCAGTCCACAGTAGTAAACAAACTTAGTTTTCTTTTCCCAGACTGAGTAACGACTGAGCCGTAACTTGACAAATAATACAATCAATAAATCAGCAGTCAAGCTCAACATGCTAACCTGTATTGGATCTAATGGATACAGCACCAGAAATTACCTTCTCGACGTGACGGTAAACAATGCTGTGCAATTCGGGTCAGCACTGGTCTGAGAAATACTTGCGACTGGGCGTTATACAGACATAACGGGGCTCGAGGAACTCCACACGTTTGGTGAATCCGGCATCCTGAACGATAGAAAAAGTTTGTTTCTCGGTGTTGGCTGTTGCTTCTTTTCATCACTGTGCTGCACAAATGTAGCGTTTAACTCCGCATGGTTCTTCTTGCGGTGGGTTTAAATGTGATGTATTAAAGGGAGACGCCTTGTTTCCTCCTCTCATAACCAAAACGCCTTGCAGTCATTGCAAAGCGCACATTTACTGTTAGTAGATGACACTTGGAAATACTTCCAAACCACGGACATCTCATGCACCGGGAGAGCTGAAGCTTGTTAGCCACGGTTAGCAACCTACGAGTGAGCGTGTTGTTGTTGTTATACGTCATCAAGCACGCGCCTGTAAACGGCCCGTGTTGCATTCAGGTACACTCGGAAATGCTGAAGCCTACGGCCCGTGTTGCATTCAGGTACACTCGGAAATGCTGAAGCCTACAGAACTAACATCGCTTGTAAGAACCCGATACCGATAATTCCCGATATTACATTTTTAACTCAATATCGGCCGATAATATCGGTGGGCCGATATTATCGGACATCCCTACTAACATCAAATAAATCAAACAATAACTAAGTGTGACAGAGTGCAACAGACATTGTGGTTAAGCGTAGGTATATACAATATACAACAATACGCACTGTGCAGTTTAGCAGCAGATTGAAATAAAATAAGTACAAACTGAATAAGTGATAAGGAGCGATAATTTAAACAGTGTTAAAAATGTAGCAGCATTTCTGACAGAACTAAGTTACAGTAAAGTGCGGTGAAGATTAGCAGCCTTTCTTACTGAAGTAAGTTAGTTACCCTGTACTTTCTCCTCGGTTCTGTGGGGATTTCAGGCCTCTCCCGCATTAGCGCCGTTGGTATTAGCGACAACAGCTGTTCACGGGTGTAAACAATGGAGCCGCCACATTGTTGCGTCCAGACGGAGACGCGGTCGGCAAAAATAGTCCCAAGAATGGACAAAAAACATGTAAGAAACTTCACGAACATAGTTGGCTAGGGTTAGCACGAGGAATTACAGGAAAAAAGCACTAATAAAAGACATTAAGATAAAATAGCTAAAAAGTGCGGAAAGGAGAGAGAGCAACTGTTGCTGGCTGCCGCTCGATACAGCGCCGGAACCAGCACCAATGTTCAAATAATTCTGAGCGGAACCGTTCCCTGTCAGTAGAAAAACCCTTTCTGTGTGCTCCTAACAGTAAAACAACCAATTCAGTCAATGACTTGGACACTGACCAAACTGTGAAACTAGGCACCACTGATCAAATATGAATCAATTATGAATGAAAGAAAAAATATTTTGCGTGAAATAAGCAAAATTGTAAAATCTTTGGCAGAAAATTGTGCTTTCATTGAGGATACCATCACTTGTACTAAGAAGCTGATTTAGGAAATAAGTTATCATGGTCTCTTAAGTGGATATGCTTAAGCCTGATGTAACAGCAGCTTAGAACATCACCATCCCGAAATCTGATTTCTCCCAGAAAAAAAACACAACAACAACCCTGCTCTCACAGAATTGGTCTCCTTCCAAAAAAGGGCAGGCTTTTCAACTTGGCCAAACATGTACAAGTCCTGAAACTGTCTCTCTAAGCAGCATCTGTAATTTGACTGTGGTTGGAATCTCAATGATTCACCTTGAGAAAGAGTGATAGAGATGCTTCTGTACAACCTAATTCTCTGTTTAAACAGCATCAGATAAACAGCCACAAGGGGTGTTTGGCATAAAGACTGAGACTGATTGTAACCAGTTTGAAGCTCGGTCTTCCTCTCTCCCTCACTGTGCTTATGTCTTCTCATCTTCTCTCTGACAGACAGACAGACATCCTGCTAGTCTCTCTCTTTGACATTGCTGTCTTTGTTTGAATCCCCTGACAGTGACAGATATTAGAGAAGAAGAACATGTTAAACAAATGTAACTCTTGACCTTTTCATTCACCCAAGTGGTGCCTTCATTTTTTTTGGGATAGACATTGATATTTTGACAGTTTGAGGTTGTGAAAAAAGTAAAATGTTGTCTTTTATTGACACAGAAATGTGGCCATCATAATTTATCACAGCGTTTATGAAACCTTTGATAAGCCCCATAAGAAACATTTTGCAGTTTATGGGCAAGCATAATGCAAGTAAGCACCTGTACAAATAACACAAACCATTCAATTGTAGTCATAAATAGAGAATATTTATGATGCTCTTTTTTGTGTGTCTGGGGAAAAGATGCCGATATGATGACGGACAGAATAAAATTATTAAAGGCAACGTGAGCTCAGGAGGCCTTTGGTTGAACAACCAAACATTTATCACAAACAGTAATTGCTTAACACGTCATTTACAATAAAATAAACTGGGCCTTCACTCCACTTTTGGCAGACCCATGTTTAGATTTGGTTTAGCGGTTATGGAACCTAAATCGCTTATTTCAGCAGAAGTGCCGCTGTTGGCGTGTTTCTCTACAGGCAGAGGAGGAGCTGACAGGGACACATGTTACATGCACACACAGACTAAATGTGGGCATATGCATGAGTCGGCACATCTATGTGTCTATTAAAAGTCCATTTTCTTTGCAAATACTGTAAGTCACTGCAGTGTTTGAGAGGCAGGAGCACTCGCAGCTTTTTATCTTTTGTTCTTTCATCAGTCAGTGCAGCAGATCCATAACACATCTCCAAAATAAGACGTCATTCTCTCTCCATGACCAACTGAACAGCCTGCTGTGAGAACCAGTGTGGCTCTCGGGATGATGCTAATGAGCTTTTTGAACTCAATGTGACGTCTGAGATATATTTGTGTGTCTTGCCTTTCACAGACACATTTTAAAACCCCCGAGAACCTGATTTCTTATTAGTGCACCAGATCAGCATAGCACTCCTATAACATTGTCAGGCCTAGTCCACAAGAACGCAGGTATTTTTGAAACCGAACTTTTATGGCCCCCGGTTAAAAAAAAAAAAAAATCCTGTCCACACCCCATGTGTAATGAAAAATATCCCTGTCCACATGAAACCGCAAAATCCACCTCCATCAGCTGGTCACGTCTAGTGTGCTCCACAAGTCTCAATGGATACAACTGACTGTTTACTGTCGCACAGTGTGCCGTCAAACAATGTCGACAAGAAATTGCAGTTTTCCTTGGTTTTCCTGTCCACACATGACTGCTGAAACCAGACTTTTCCAAAAAGTTCACCCTGGACTCCGGTTTCAGGGGCAACAACTGCGGTTACGTGTGGATGAAAGGACAAACCATGCAGAGAAACACAGTTTAAAAAATACCTGTGTTCGTACGTACGGCCCCTCAGATTCACGTTTGACAATCAGGCCCCCAGAAAAAGCCCCATACTCCTTGGGCCAGACCAGATATCAGTATCATTTGAGTGGGGAAAACCTTACCTGTACTAAATCGTTTTTAGAGTCAATGGAAGTAAATTCAAATATGATAGCCTTTTCATAGGAGCAGTTTCTTATATATTTTCCTCATCCCACTGCTCATTTTTCTGATTAAAGGAGATGATGAAGTGGGTGTGGCCTGTTATTTGGTGGTGGAGCAGTTCTGCAAAGCTGACTGGTAAGAACTAAGTTTTTATTGCATGTTAAGGATTATAAAAATTAACATATATATATATATATATATATATAACAATTTTTTTTTATTCAATTTTTCCTCCATCAATAATTTCTCCCCATATTACACTGGGGAGCAGTACAATTGGAGCTTTAAGACCGATGGCAAATTATCTAGTATTCACTTCAACAGCAGAAGCCTTTATGCAAACTTCACTTTTATCAGGGATTTAAATGCCTTTCCACAACCATTCAGTATCATCGACATATCAGAAACTTGGATCAGTAAGGATAAAGTATAGGCTTTTAGATGGATGGTTATGAACTCAATAATATAAATAGACACAATAAAGGTGGAGGAACAATTTTCATTTGTGCAGACTTCATCATTGACCTTCTAAATCCAAATAATCACAAAATGACAGATGAATTTATAAACACTTTGTACAGCATGAGCTACTATCTGATCATTACCAGACTGAGCAGAATCACATAACACTGTGACACTCTCATAGACAATATATTCGCCAATGACTTTGAAAACAGTAAAATAAGCAGACTATTGATTAATGATATAAGTGACCACCTACCAGTTTTCACAGGTTATGACAGAAACTATAAAAACAATAAGCCAGTCAAAAATAAAGAATACAGACGAGTTCGATCTGAAGAATCAATGATGGCTTTTAAAAATGATCTGCTGGCACGGAACTGGAATGAAATGTATGAGAAAATAAACATTAACAGTGCATATGAAGAATTTCTCAGAATATTCACAACGTTATACAATAAAAACTGTTCAATAGCCCAATATACAAGACAAATTAAATACTGGGAATGCCCATGGTTCACAAAGGGTTTACAAAATGCCTGTAGAAAGAAAAATACACTGTACCGAAATTTTATAAGGCTGAAAACTGAAGATGCTGAGAATAAATAACAAACACATAAAAATAAGTTAACTAAAATTATAAGAACTAATAAAAAACGACTACTATAGGACTATATTGGAAAAGAACAAAAACAATATTAAAGGAATATGGAACATACTGAACAGTGTTAAAAAATGATTCTGGACTGGAAATTAGCCCAATACTTTTTGGTTATGAAAAGGAAGAGTACAATATGGATGTTTTGGGTCACACCATCTTTAGCCCTGACTGATCACACCTTTAACTTCCTTCAAAGCCTACTCTCACCAAAGAAAAGAGCATAATCTACAGCTTGACCCCAGCTCATATCTACATTCTATCTGCCAGGGCTCACCGACATCAACAGGTTCCTCCAGCTTCATAAGCAGTTTTATCTGAATGTCATGGCCCACTCAGTAGTCCAGCCCTCACCCCTGCTTATCTAGCTATACTTCTCTTACAAATAGCCACTTTGCTGTTTCTTTGACGGGTCTGAAAGAAGGCAGAGTAGGCAGGTGTCCGTGTCCATTTACAGCACACCGTGGGAGTGCAGTGTTGTTTCACTAGGTAAGATTTTGTACAGAGAACAACGCGCCTGCACAGTTTTACAGACTTGATAAAAAAAGTGTGTATCCACATGTCTGTCTAACCCTAATCCAGCTCACGCAGTTTTGTTTATCTTGCCTCCGGTCTCACTTAAAATAGAAATTTTACTGTGAAGAAAGTATAGAAGAATTAATTAACTACAGGCCCACACATGCAACATACATCAGTTTAACTGAGTGGACTCCAGAAATAACTATAGACGAAAAGAGAGGAGGGGATGAACAATAGATAGATTGTACTACCGTATTTTTCGGATTAAAAGTCGCTCCAGAGTATAAGGGCGCACTCACACTGTCTTTCCGCACCGGGCCAAAACCTGTTTTACAGCTAAAGCCTAGTTGACCAGTGTGAGTGCAACCGCTCCACCTGAGAGAGGTGGGCTTTTGTAGAGCGTGTTTGCACATGTACCAGCACAAGCGCGCGCACGTGTACCAGCACGATGCCTACGGTGGTTCTGACTTCATTTATGTGCGCCTGTTCGAACATAGAAATAGAAGGAGGGACCATGCGCCGACATTTAACAACAACAACAATGGCGGCGAAAGGTTCACGTCGGTGTGATGCGGAGGTGGAGTGTTTACTGCAGATTTGGTCGGATGAAAATATTCAAAAACAGTCGGACAAGACGCACAAAAACTCTGAGGTCTATGGAAAGATTTGTAAACAAAGAGACGCATCGCAATGACGTCAATCAATGCGTGTGACGTTTTACGGCGTGATGACGTATGGACAGCGAGAAGCATTTGCGCGAGGCCCAGGCAGTGTGAGTACAAACGGGCCTGGGGCGTGGGGGGAGAGGGAGGGGGGACAAGTACCCTAAAGCGCGCCCTAAGTCTCACCAGCCAAAAATGCATAATAAAGAAGGAAAAAAACATATATAAGTCGCACTAGAGTATGAGTTGCATTTTGGGGGGAAATTTATTTGATAAAATCCAACACCAAGAATAGACATTTCATCTTGAAAGACAATTTAAAATAAAAATAGAATAGAGAACAACAGGCTGAATAAGTGTACGTTATATGACGCATAAACAACAAACTGAGAATGTGCCTGGTATGTTAACGTAACATATTACGGTAAGAGTCATTCAAAAAACATATAGAACATGCTATACGTTTACCAAACAATTTGTCACTCCTAATCACTAAATCCAATGAACTCTTCTTCCTTGGTGTCACTTCTGAACAACTCTGCCAACTCATAGCTACAGAAGTAGCAGGTAGCATCTTTTTTTTCACAATGCACTTCTGCCATGACCCGCCTCCGCCAAATTTTGATTGGTTGACGTGTGTGTGTGACGATTGCTGATATACGCCTAGTCTCTTACGTGATAGATATATAATAGCCCGGGCTATTATTTGATATTTTACGGTAATGTGTTAATAATTTCACACATAAGTCGCTCCAGAGTATAAGTCGCACCCCCAGCCAAACTATGAAAAAAACTGCGACTTATATTCCAAAAAATACAGTATATGATTTTTTAATCAGTTCTCTCTGAAAAATGGTGTTTTCCAATGAATGTATACCTACAACATCTTCTGAGTAAACAGGCAAATTGAATGTAGGAAAATGCAGTTTTATCTACACACAGTTTGTGTAGGAAAAAATGAAGTTTATACCTGTATTTTACTTTAACCGTACATTCACACCAAAAGCGAAGGAGGCGATTAAATTGCCTGGAACGTGAGTATGGCGTCACTTGCTCACATCTGTCACATTTGTTATCATCGCTTCAATCGCAGGTAGCCTTCGAGGCAGCTAGCTAACTGAAACTTGCCCCCGGCTCAGCCTACTCTGCTGTTGTGCTAAATTGAAGTAATGCTAGAGCTATGCAGCGTTGTGTTTTAATGAGATCAGGCCTTCAGTGATTCAACCTCAGAAGCCGTGTCTCTGGTAGATCATACGCTTCACTCTGCACTGACGGCTTTCCTCTTCTTCTGGATTCCTGGCAGACTAGATGCCTAAATTGTTCAACTTCAAGCGACACACGCGATGAGGAGATGGACGCGATCAACGCCCGGATCAGGTTGCCAGAAGCAACATCACGTTATAACTTCTTTTTTTTGCTTCTTTTTAATTGTGTTATTTTTCTTTCGGTGTGAATCTGTTAAACAATAACTTCAAAAATAGTTGTATACATTGTTTAGCTGTTGGGGCCAAAGCTTTACTTGTTTGATTTGCTCTCACTGCTCTCAAGATGTCATCTCAGCTCCAGTAGGTAGCTGTTTTCAGACAAAAAGCCCTTGGAACACACTGTACACGACAAGCTGACAGACACTGTTCAGAGACTAAAAAGGCTAAATAGACGGATATTTGCCTCAGGAGTAGCAAAGGATTGAATGTTGGACTTACATTCATCAGGTGAACACAAACATGTTCAATCAATCAATCAGTTTTATTTGTCACATGAAATCAAAAAGTACAATTCCAATGAAATGTAATCCCATCAGCTCCTCCGGCTCGTGCATCATTCATCATGAAGCAGAATGTGTTTCCTGATTGAACAGGATCATATGTCACTCCAGGATCCTGCCATGTCTCAGGGCGCACTCACACTGTCCTTTCTGCACCGCACCGCGCCCCGGGCTTTAGGGTACTTGTCCCCCCTCCCTCTCCCCCCGCGCCCCAGGCCCGTTTGTACTCACACTGCCTGGGCCTCGCGCGGATGCTTCTTGCTGTCCATACGTCATCACGCCGTAACACGTCACACGCATTGATTGACGTCATCGCGATGCGTCGCTTTGTTTACAAATCTTTCCATAGACCTCTGAGTTTTTGTGCGTCTTGTCGACTGTTTTTGAATATTTTCATCCGACCAAAATCTGCAGTAAAACACTCCACCTCCGCATCACACCAACGTGAACCTTGCGACGCCATTGTTGTTGTCGTAAAATGTCCGCACATGGTCCGTCCTTCTATATCTATGTCCGAACAGGCTCACATAAAGGACGTCAGAACCGCCGTAGGCCTCATGCTCGTACACGTGCGCACACTCATGCTCGTACATGTGCAAACGGGCTCTACAAAAGCCCACCTCTCTCAGGCGTGCACTCACACTGCTCAAACGCACTAGGCTTTAGCTGAAAAAACGGTTTTGGCCCGGTGCGGAAGGACAGTGTGAGTGCGCCCTCAGAGAAAGGACACCACAGCTCCAGACAGCTTCTGACTGGATATAGCAGAGTCAGCATGAGACTGGCAAGATGGTTTCATGTCTGAACAACTCAAGCCATGGCCATCCAACATCAACTAAAAAACTACAACTTATTTGTGAAATAGGCATAAGAGCATGCATTTGCATACATTTTGTGTATATGAAGCATACATTTAGCTGAGTAACAGCCGACAAGAGAGGCCAAAAAAGTTATTGCAGGTTTAATTTACTTTCTAAGGGCTCACCTTAGGGAGCTTGCACCAGTGTTGCCAAATCACATTAACACTTTCCAGCCCAATCACAATTTAAAGTATAATTCCAGCGTAAAATCATCCCATGGTCTTTTTCAACACTTGCACAAATCAAATAAGCCATCAAGACAGTTTTTTTCGTGTAAAACTATTAACGGAGAAATCCGGGAAAGTCGCTAACAGCGGGACGTGGCTGACACTGATTAGCTCGGGGCAGTACGGTGAGAAGAGTCCCTACACAGAAAACAAAGAACCAACAACGTAGTTTGTGAACTAAAAGAGTGTTTTAAGACTTACCTACTGGCCCCGGTACCAGCTCCTCTCATAGTCCATTCAATTCGATTACCAACTGCAATCCCAAAGGAAGCATTGATGCCCAAATCATATCCTTGCCACACCCACAACAAGTGCAGTCTTACACTAAAAATACTCAAATCGCAAAATCTCTGAGTAGTAGCACAACCACCAGGAATTGAGCAAATACGACAACTGAATACAACTCACGTCTATGATGAATCAATCTGTGTTTTTGAGCATAAATTGACAACTTGTTTGGTTATTGTTTTCAAAATCTTTTCAAAACCCAGGGAAATAGTCTGGCCAAATTTTTCATTGATCAGCCAAATGCTATTTTTCCAAGCCCAACATGTTAAAGTGAGTGACAGCACTATCTTGGACACCCAAAGGGAGACCCTCTGCTCATCTGCATTGAAAGGAGCCAATTGAGGCGGTTCGGACATCTGATCAGGATGGCCCTTGTTTGCCTCTTTAAAAGTAATCCAGGTCCATGTGATAGGAGACCCCAGAGCAGACGCAGAACATACTGGAGGGATTATGTATCCCATCTCACCCTGGAACACCTCCCTGGAGGAGCATCAGGAAAAAGCTAGGGAGAACAGTGTCTGGGTTTACTTCATGGACATAGAAAAAAACTGGGCGGCGTACAGGAAAAATGACGCCCATTCATTCCTATGGAAAGCTGCTCAGTGCAGTGCAGTGCAGGTTCCCTTAAGAACTCCGCCATTTTTGGTTCTTGTGAACGCGGGAGGACTTACTGGATGTAGAGATGTCCATGCCCGTGCGGCAAGCAAGAAACAACACGAAAAACAATGAAAACAACACAAAAAACATCACGCACGATGCATAAAAAGTTTGAGCAGCAAAGTTGTGTCTCTGCCGGAGCCTTGAACTGGGCTCTACAGAGACAGGACCTAAGCTGCTGGATGTGTTTCACTACGGCTCTTTTTAGCCGCGCACCCTCCTTCTCCTGCACATGACTCCATTTTGGTAGGGTCTAAAATGATGACCACATACATGTTTTAGTAGAGGCTCTGACGATAATTATGAGCCTTTGGATTTATATCCAAAAACATTTTCGGAGGTGATCACATGTATGGGATTAATTGGGCGAATGTGCTTTCGGGCACGGGACCACCACTTAAACAGGCGAGTGCTGCAGTACCGCGCATGGTTGCTAAGCCCATGGTGGCATACGATGAGAGCACCGGCCCTGGGGACCTTATTTACTTGCACCGTGACAGATGGGTTTGGGATGATAAGAAAATTTTATGTCACGATTATCCTGCCAAAGGTGGTTACCATTCACAATACCAATTCCGATGGTTATCAAAATACGCTTAAAACTTGAAATGTCACTGAAACATATAGGAATCACTGGTAATACTTTTAATCGCCTCACATATAGGATATACTTTTTTCTGAAAAACAAACAACAATCTTAAATAAGGCCCTAGTATAGCAGTGGAACAGACTTGCAGAGAGAGTTCACAGAGAAGCCCAGTAGAAATGCTGTATAATCGATGGTTGTTCTACATGCCTATTAATTGATCGATCGTTCATAGTTGCTGTGGTTGATAAAAAACCTACACAGTGATGTTAACATCACATGCAGCAAACACTTTCTTTTCTACTTCTTTTGATAGGCTACATCAAATAAGAAGAGGATTTTCTGTAAAGTAAAATCAATTCTGCAGCACTTAATTTGAAGTCTAACTGTTACAGTAAGAGGAAAAACTGAAGTCAACTGCAGTCAATTCACCGATCAAGTCACTCGTAAGGATATCCATGAAGGAAATTTACAATTAACTTATTTTGAGCTTTTTTTTTATTTGTCACAATCTGCGATAAAAAACAATTATTGTCCCATCCCTAGCGATGGAAAAGCAGCAGAAATAGATGCATGATCTTTTATTATTAAAATGAAGGGGAAAAAATCCCTCTTCCACTCTTTTTTTAAAATGTATTTACACCCTCGACCTCGGAACCACACACACAGAGGTGTAAATAAAATACCATGCCCTTCTACCCCCACAAAAGCCTCTGACTTAATGGATTGGTGAGATTGAGGGGATCATATGTGGCATGACACAAACACACACGCACACAGACTCTCAAATCAGGGCTGAAAATCTAAGCCGTCTGAGCTGTGTTGCTCTCTGCTCTCAAGGTCACAAGTGTGTTGTATCAGTGACAGAATCAGGAATTCTCAGCCTTTCCTGACTGGATCAGGCCTCGGGGATATTTCTTCTACCAACAGTGTCAAGGGTTGTGTGCATGTGTTTGTGTGTGTTAACATACCGGAGTTTGTGCTGACATGTGGAAGGACGCCCTCAAGCACATGCACTCGTGTACGAATCCATATAGAGATTAGGGGACATTCATTTGCCCACAGGGGGATTCTGTTTGAAGCTGATGCACATTTGCAGGTGAGGAACACTCTCACACATGGAACACTCAATCGGCAGAGCATGGAATATTCTCCTTGATACCATAATGCATTGATACAGCAGGGCTCCTCTGCAGCAGCACAGTGAATAGCGAGCCTAGGTAAGAAAATCTCTCCAAGGCTTTGTTCACACTGCAGTTTTAAGTGACCTGAATCAGATTTTTTCCTCTCATATGTGACCCATATCTGATTTGCTTTTGACAGTGTGAACAGCACAAGTCTCAGTGAATCTGACATTTTCCAATCAGAATTAGGCCACTTTGAAATGTGCTACTGAATGGGAAACGTATCAGATTTTTGAATGCGACCGTAATCTGAACAGCCAGATGGCATTTAATTCAAGATTCAAGATGCTTTATTTATCCCGAGGGAAATTATTTTGCAACAGTTTCAATACAAAGGTGGGAAAGGATCAGAGTAACAATAAGCATAAACATAAATCCAATCAAAACAAAGCTAACATCAGATAAATCAAGCAATGAACTAAGTGTGACAGAGTGCAACAGACATCGTGGTTAAGCGTAGGTATATACAATATACAACAATACGCACTGTTCAGTTTAGCAGCAGATTGAAATGAAATAAGTACAAACTAATAAGTGAGAAGGAGCGATAAGTTATAAGTTATAAGTGTTAAAAATGTAAAAAATGTAGCAGCATTTAATACAGAACTAAGTGACAGTAAACCACAGTGAAATGTAGCAGCATGTCCTAAAGCACAGTAAATGTAGCAGCAGATAATTACAGTACCATTAATAAATAAATAAAGTGATGATGTGATATAAAGAGACAGTGTAAAGTGTAGCAGCAGTAAGTTACAGTACCACAAATAAGTGATGTAGTGGTGGTATAAAGTGACAGTGTAGTATAGCAGCATTACTTACTGAAGTAAGTGACAGTACAACTGAATAAAGTGGTGCAGTGATGGTATAAAGTGACAAAGTGACATTTTCAGGATACAGTGTCTCCACTGTTCCTTACCTGACCAGGGGGAGATGAATTATAAAGTTTGATGGCCGCCGGAAGAAAAGACTTCCTCCGGCGTTCAGTATTACACCGGGGGAGAATGAGTCTGTGGCTGAACGTGCTTCTGCTGGAGGTCAGCAGCTGGTGGAGAGGGTGAGAGTTGTTGTCCAGGGCACCTCCTCTCAGACACCGCCACCAAAGAGTCCAGTGTGACCCCCTCAGTGTCTGCTGCCCTCAGTCTGCTGCCCCAGCACACAACAGCAAAGAAGATGGCACTGGCTACCACTGACTGATAGAACATCCTCAGCATGGTGTTACAAACATTGAATGACCGGAGCCTCCTCAGGAAATAGAGATGACTCTGGCCCTTCTTGTAAACAGCCTCAGTGTTCTTGGAAAAGTCCAATTTGTTGTCCAGGTATACTCCAAGATATTTGTAATCCTGGACAACATCCACAGTCACGCCATTGATGGAGATGGGTGTGGGGGCAGATTTACTCCTGCGGAAATCCACCACTAGCTCCTTAGTCTTGGTGGCGTTTAGAATCAGGTGATTAGCTGCACACCAGTCGACAAAGGAGTCCACAACACCCCTGTACTCCTCCTCCTTCCCCTCACTGACACAGCCAACAATTGCAGAATCGTCAGCAAACTTCTGCAGGTGGCAGGACTCAGAGAGGAACTGAAAGTCTGAGGTGTACAGGGTGAACAGAAATGGGGAAAGAACAGTACCCTGTGGAGCTCCAGTGCTGCTGACCACAGTGTCAGACACTCCGTCCTGCAGTCTGACATACTGTGGTCGACCCGTCAAGTAATCCGTAATCCAGGAAACCAGGGCAGGGTCCACCTGCATCGCCGTCAGCTTCCGTCCCAGCAGAGCAGGCCGGATGGTGTTGAACGCACTGGATAAGTCCATGAACAAGATTCTCATTGTGGTTCCCGCTCTGTCCAGGTGGGCGCAGGCACGGTTAAGCAGGAAGATGATAGCGTCCTCCACACCTAGTCTCGGCTGGTAGGCAAACTGTAGAGGGTCCGAAGAAGTGAAAGGACCAGCCTCTCCAGGAACTTCATCAGGTGCGACGTCAGCGCCACCGGTCTGTAGTCTTCGGAGGAGCTGGGATGCACCTTCTTTGGTACTGGTACCAAGCAGGACGTTTTCCACAGCACAGGGACCTTCTCAAGACTCAGGCTGAGGTTATAGATGTACTGCAGGACTTCACACAGCTGGATCGCACATGTTTTGAGGACCCTCAGGCTGACACCGTCGGGACCTGCTGCCTTGCCTGGGCGGAGTCTGCACAGCTCCTTCCTCACCTGCTCTGCAGTGAAGGTCTGTCTGCTGTGTTGGTGGGGATGGAGAGAGGTGATGGCGGGGGGGAGGGGACAGGTAGGGCAAAATCAGGAAGGAATTGAGGGGGAGGTGTCAGCAGGGTTGGAGGTTTGGAGGTGGGTGGTTGTGGAGGAGCCGTGGGGGGGTGGTCCAGAGCCCTTTCATCAAATCTGTTGAAGAACAGATTTAGCTTATTGGCACGTTCAGTACCACCTCCTACTGTCTGGCTTCCAGATGGTTTGTAGCCAGTGATGCTCCTCATGCCGCTCCACACGTCCTTTAAGTTGTTCTGCTGGAGTTTGTGCTCCAGCTTCCTCCTGTAGGTGTCTTTCCCCTGTTGGATCCTCTCCTTCAGCTCCCTCTGGACCTGCCTCATCTGCTCTCTGTCCCCTTCTCTGAAGGCCCTCTTCTTCGCATTCAGCAGGACCTTGATGTCTCTGGTGACCCACGGCTTGTTATTTGGGAAACAGCGTACAGTCACTGTAGGAACAACGCTGTCCACACAGAAATTGATGTATCCTGTTATGCAGTCCGTGAGATCATCAACGTCCTCCCCATGTGAATTACATTGTAAATCCCAGTCTGTGAGTTCAAAGCAGCCCTGTAGAGCTTCATCAGTCTCCTGTGACCATCTCCTCACAGTCCTGGTGGTCACAGGAAGCCGCTGGACTCGGGGCTTATATAGGGGCTGCAGGTGGATGAGGTTGTGGTCTGATCTTCCAAGAGGAGGAAGGGCAGTGGAGCTGTAAGCCTCCTTAACATTAGCATACAGCAGGTCCAGTGTCTTGTTTTCCCTGGTGGGACAGTCCACAAACTGCTTGAAAGTGGGCAGTGTTGCAGCCAGAGTGATGTGGTTGAAGTCCCCAGATATTGCAATGAATGCGTTTGGGTGCCGTGTCTGAAGGCCCGCGACGACGGTGTGGATGACGTCACTCGCGCGCGCCGCGTTTGCAGTCGGAGGAATGTAAACAACCAGAACAATCACGTGTGAAAACTCCCTCGGCAGGTAGTATGGCCGCAGACTCACGGCAAGCAGCTCAATGTCCGGGCTACACACACGCTCCTTTACAGTAACGTGTCCAGGATGACACCACTTGTTGTTAATAAGAATAGCAAGTCCCCCACCTTTTCTCTTGCCACTC
Source organism: Echiichthys vipera (assembly GCF_963691815.1). NCBI lineage: Eukaryota > Metazoa > Chordata > Actinopteri > Perciformes > Trachinidae > Echiichthys > Echiichthys vipera. The sequence goes on from NC_139835.1 coordinate 3,834,842, forward strand.
TCACGGTGACTCCTGTCCGCCCGAACAGTCTGAAAGCCGTCCACAGTTACGTTAGAGTCTGGGATGTCCTCGTGGAGCCACGTCTCCGTGAAACACAGCACACTGCTCAGACGATACATCCACTGAGTCTTAACCAGGCCCGCCAGCTCGTCCATCTTGTTAGCCAGCGACCTCACGTTCCCCATGGTGATGGAAGGGAGAGATGGTTTATATCTCCTCTTCTTTTCCCGTTGTTTACGTCCAGCCTTACATCCCCTGTACTTTCTCCTCAGTTCTGTGGGGATTTCAGGCCTCTCCCGCATTAGCGCCGTTGGTGCTAGCGACAACAGCTGTTCACGGGTGTAAACAATGGAGCCGCCACATTGTTGTGTCCAGACGGAGACGCGGTCGGCAAAAATAGTCCCAAAAATGAGACAAACGGACAAAAAACACGTAAGAAAGTTGACGAACATAGTTGGCTAAGGTTAGCACGACGACTTACAGGAAAAAGCACTAATAAAAAGACAGTAAAATAAGATAAAATAGCAAAAAAGTGCGGAAAGTTTAGGGAGCAACTGTTGCTGGCTGCCGCTTTACACAGCGCCGGAAGTTTACAATGTGACTTTCACGTCATTCTGACCCACGCTGCACTGTTTTGTAAATGAATGACAAATAAAGTTGATTGAAAAAAAAAAGTGTGCCACAGACAGGAGCCAGGAACAGAATTAAAACAAACATGGAGGACAGCAGTGAAGCAGGCAGCCAATGGAGGGAGAGAGACAGTGGAGTTTGACCGATGACCTGGACAAATGAGAACATTCACAGGCTTATTAGTGAAGGAGCAAAATAAGATTTTGAGCACAGAAAAAAAAAATTTGCGCGCACATATTCTCAATTGAGTAAGCAAAAAAATATTCTGTGCTCAATAAACGTATTTGCATGTTTGCTCTTATTCATTTTAACGAGCAATAATAAGCCCTCTCACTCAGTTTTACTCATGTGCTCTCTCAAAACTCTTGCTCGCTGTGCTGCAGAAACTCGCAGCTCAACTCGCACAGCCTGACACGGCGTCACAAATGTGTCACAAATGTGCCACAATATCAACCAATCAGAGACCTAGAAAAGCTCAATTCAGATTGGCTGTTTCGTCTCCAATCAGATCGCTAGGAAAGTATTACACCGTACATCCCGTAAGCATTCAGAAACACCAACAGACCACAGTGGAGTTGTTCTACTAAAGCTGATTATTATTTTTTATTATTAACTATTGTGACTGAGGGTTATAGTCGCCTATACTTGGGTAGAATAAGAAATAAAAGATACAGAAACTCCGTTCACTGAACGGGACGGTGTACTTTATTCCTTCAGTCCGACAAACTCACATCACCAACACTTCCAATCTGTCCCCTTCAAAATAAAAGCACTCAGGAGGAAACTGGGATACATTATTAATATGGTGTATTATAGCGCTGTTTGGATTAACTTTATATCTCCATGTATCTTGAGACATCAGCTGTTGTGGGATGTTAGTTTAACTCCCCGTTAAAATGAATAAGAGCAAACATGCACATTTATTGAGGAAAGTATATTTTTTTGCTTGCTGAAATCTGTGCTTGCAAATTATTACTTTATTTTTCTGTGCTCAAAATCTCACTTTGCTCCTTCACTAATGTGGCACGAATATAACGCCATATCTCTCTCCCTCACTCAGACTCGCAGGTCTTTTCCTTTAACTTTTACGTTTCTTCAGCTTCAGGGTTTGTTTAAATTTTGTTTGTACTCCCTTATTAACAGCAGAGTGTGTGTGTGTGTACTTATATACACACAGGGCATGTGATGCGTTCAGTGCAGTAGTGTAGGAGTAGAATAGTGCTTGTAGTTAGTGCATGTTGCATGCCGGCTAGTCACCTGTCTCAGGTGGCGAATAGAGGAGCCGAGAGCGAAAGTCTCCTCTGCCGGTACACAGCCTCTCCATCGCCAAGACACGTACACGCCTCCTCGTGGCCACAAGCGGTAACTGGTACCCTGCGGTTCCAGGCAAAGTTGTACGGGATCTCGGAGTAGCAGGGGACCCCAGAGACGTGGCATGCAGGCCCGCTATAATGTGGACATGTCCTGCTGTCCGTCAACCCCTGCCTCAGCTATGGGCAAATAGCAAAGTCCTCAACGACGGACCAGGCGGAAGATGGTAACAGTGTGACGCACCACAACGGCTGAGAAGGCGGATGAAGGCTGCAACAGAGGGCGACCTCCAGTTGTCTTGGTCTGGATCCAGGTCCCTCTCTGCCAAGGACCGTGTGGTGGCTGCAGGCGCATCAGTCTCTCCACGTTAAAAGACGTCACGCGCAGGCGTCCTCCCGAAGGGGAACCCATCCTAGTTCACACCCCGGATACAAAAAGCCCTGTGGCGACTGGGAAGTGGTGACGTAGGATTGTGAAGTCTGGTAGCCCCTAGCCACAACCTGGCACACAGGCGGTGGGTTTAAGAAGATCGCTAAGCCCTGGGACGAGGCAGAAAGAGCTTTTCGGTAGCTGCACCCACGACTGAGCAGCCCTTTTCAGGATCCACTCTGCTCAACCCAGGAGGGGAAGGGGTTAGAAAAGGTACCCTAAACATAGCCTGCCTCTCTTGCCCTGTCTGGACTACCGCATCCAGAGGGGTCACTACCATGCGGTCAGAAACACAAATTTAATTTTGGAACCTGGAATGTGCGTACCCTCACGGACAGTCAAACCAGTGAACGACCCGAAAGAAGAACAGCCATCATCTCCAGGGAACTAAAAAGGTTCCGAATTGACATCGCAGCTCTCTCTGAAACCCGCCTGGCTGATGAAGGGCAGCTGAAGGAGGAAAAAGGCGGCTACACTTTCTTCTGGAAAGGTAAGCCTGCTGATGAGCCGCGAATCCACGGTGTGGGTTTTGCCATTAAGAACAACCTCGTCAACCATCTCCATGAACTTCCTGTAGGCATCAGCGAGCGCCTAATGACTGTACGCCTGATGCTTGCAAGCAGTCAGATGGCCACTGTTGTTAGCGCTTACGCCCCAACACTTGATGCACAACAGGATGTAAATGAGGCCTTCTATGCTGACCTTGACACAATTCTATCCAAAGTCCCCAAGGAGGATAAGCTAATCCTTCTTGGAGACTTTAATGCCAGAGTGGGGAGAAACCACAGTCTGTGGAGAGGCACACTGGGGAGAGAAGGGGTTGGAAACATAAACCCCAATGGCTTACTGCTGCTAACCAAGTGCTCCGAATATGACCTGGTCATCACCAACGCACTCTTCCGCCAAAAGAACAAGTTCAAAACATCTTGGATGCATCCCCGCTCAAAACGCTGGCATCTCATTGACTTTGTCATTGTTCGCTCCCAAGACCGTCGAGACGTGCTCAGCACGAGAGCAATGATCAGTGCGGATGTATGCTGGACTGACCACCGCCTCAACGCTCCACCATGTCTATCCATCTGATGCAGAAAAGAAGGCATCAGAAAGGACAGACTCGACGAAGGCTTAACATCGAGCGACTGGGAGAAACCACCTACCAACAACAATTGCAGGCAGCCATCAGTGCAGACCTGCCAGATCAGTATCCAGAGGATATTGAAAAGCATTGGGACGCCCTCTCTGCTACCATCAGGAACTCCTGCAAAGCCATCCTCGGTCACAAAACGCGGAGGCATCAAGACTGGTATGATGAGAATGATACCGAAATCCAGCAGCATTTCAACACCAAGCGAAAAACTTTCATCACCTGGCAAAATGACATCAACTGCAGGGATAAAAGAGAAGCCCACGCCAAAGCGAAAGCAGCTGTCCAATCTCAGGTCAGGACACTGAAGAACCAGTGGTGGACACAAAAAGCCCTGGAAATCCAACAGCTTGCTGACTCTGGAGACACCAGAGGCTTTTTCGAAGCCATAAGAGCGGTATATGGCCCTAGCAAACAATGCCTGACCCCCCTGCGCTCTAAGGATGGACTCTCTCTGATGAAGGACAAGGATTCAATAACACACAGATGGAAAGAACACTATGAAGAGCTTCTAAATAGGGTATAACCCCTGAGTTTGAGGCCCTGAACCAACTCCCTCAATTGCCGATCTTTGAGAGTATGGAAGAACCACCCAGTTTGGAGGAGGTACAGGATGCTATCAGGACAATGAAAAACAACAAGGCCCCTGGGCGTGATGGCATCCCAGCTGAGGTCCTGAAAGAAGGTGGCCCCGTGCTCCTTGAACATATCCATAACCTGCTTCTCAAAATATGGGATAAAGGGGAAATACCTGCACAGATGAGGGATGCCTTAGTCATCTCCCTCTATAAGAAGGGTGATAAGGCAGACTGTGGAAACTATCGTGGTATTTCCCTCCTTTCCACCACAGGGGAGGCATTAGCTAGGGTGCTGGCCAACAGACTCATTCCCCTGTCAGAAAGCACTCTTCCTGAGTCTCAGAGCGGATTCCGTCCAAACAGAGGCACTACGGATATGATCTTTGCTGCCCGTCAGTTACAAGAAAAGTGCCGGGAACAAAATCAACCTCTATAGATGGCCTTCATAGACCTTACCAAAGCCTTTGACTCTGTCAACCGTCGGGCCCTCTGGCTGGTCCTGGCAAAAATTGGCTGCCCTGAAAAGTACATCAGAGTGTTGCGGCTGCTGCATGACAATATGTCTGCAACTGTATTGTCAGGCTCTGGGGACGAAACGGAACCCTTTCGGGTTGACACAGGAGTTAAGCAGGGATGTGTAATCGCGCCATCACTGTTCTCCATCTTCATTGCCGGCATTCTCCATCTTACAGGAAACCAGCTGCCACAGGGAGTCAAAATTATGTACAGGACTGATGAACTTCTGAACATCAACAGGTTCAGGGCTAAAGGTTAAACCACCACTGTATCCATCACAGAGCTGCAGTATGCAGACGATAATGCAATTGTAGCCCTCTCAGAAGAGGACCTACAGAGCACCCTGACTGCTTTCACGAAAGCATACAAACAGCTTGGACTGGCCATAAACATCAAAAAGACTCAAATCCTCCATCAGCCATCACCAAACAGCAATACTCCCCCAAACATCTCCATTGAAAACATCAGGTTTGGAAAATTTGGACCACTTCCCATACCTAGGTAGCCTTCTGTCATCTAAAGCCACCATTGATGAAGAGGTACACCATCGCATTAGCTGTGCCAGCGGGGCATACGCGAGACTGAAGAAAAGGGTCTTTGAGAACCGCGATCTCCAGTCAAAGACCAAAATCCTGGTCTAAAAAGCAGTATTGCTCCCCACTCTCCTGTATGGGTCAGAAGCCTGGACCACATACAGTAGGCACCTGAAAGCACTTGAGGCCTTCCACCAGAGGTACCTCAGGAGAATCCTCACGATAACCTGGGAGGATCGACGGACAAACACCAGTGTCCTGGAGGAGGCTGGCGTCTCTACCATCACCGCCATCATTGCCCAACTCCAGCTCAGATGGACTGGACATGTGATCCGGATGCCTGACTCCCGCCTCCCCAAACAAGTCCTCTACTCACAGCTTGTCCAAGGAAAACGCGCCCCAGGAGGCCAAACGAGAAGGTATAAAGATAACATCAAAGACAACCTCAAGAAGTGCCACATATGCCTTAAGACCTGGGAGGCTACAGCAAGAAACAGGGCTGCCTGGAGGAAAGCTGTCCAAGATGGGGCTGCACAGTATAACAACGATCTCCACAGTGCTGCAGAGTAGGAGCGCAGACGAAAAAAAGAGACCACCTCCACTAAGAAGGCTCCACCAAAACCCACAATCACCGTGGTTCATCCATGCCCACATTGCACCAAAGTATGTGGGTCCAGGATTGGCCTCTTTGCCCATCTGAAGACCCATAAGGACCAAGAAGGAGGACAGACATACTCGACCCCGAGTGTCCGCCGATGATGATGATTAACAGCAGCGTTCTGTAAATGGGGGTTCGTTCAGACCTGCTGCCTGGTAAAATGGGACTCATGCTGAGTCTCTGCCTGTTGGAGATTTGTTTTCTTTTTCTTTTTTTAACCGTCAGCTCACTCTTACCAGTTTTTTTAGTAGGTAGTAGTGGTATAAATAATATTACAAATTAAGCTACACACACACTGTCTCTCTCTCTCTCCTTCTACCCCCCTCTCTCTCAAACACACACACTTAAAAAAAAAAATCACACTGATCATAAAAAAATGACAAGTTAAAAAAAGTAAGTCATGTTGAGTATGAAAACTCTTGTTCATTAATTCATGTGTTGTCTTCATTGTTGTAAACTTGTGTAAATAGTTTGTTTGCTGTCGTGATCAAAACCATTGATCTGAAGCTCAATGCTGATGCTGACCTGGAAATAGTTTCTAATCCGCAATAAATAGAACTATTTAGAAGAAGAAGAATTCCTTTATTTGTCCCGCAACGGGGAAATTCGTTTTTTTTCTTTTATTATTATAATTCATGTTACACACACACAGGCACGAAATACACACACATGCACAGAAAGGACCTATATACATGCAATTAATGGAGAGATGTCAGAGCGAGGAGGCTGCCAGTGACCAACGCCCCGAGCAGTTGGGGGTTCAGTGCCTTGCTCAACAGCACCTCGGCAGTGCCCAGGAGATGAACTGGCACCTCTCCAGCCACCAGTCCACACTCCATTCATGGTCCACACAGGGACTCGGACCGGCGACCCTACGGTTCCCAGCCAAGTCACCTATGGACTGAGCTACTGCCGATCAACCATATCATTTGCATGCTTAAAACAACATACTGGTTAAAGCCCCGCACAATACAAGACAAACCGATCAACTTCCGGGTTAAATTGCGCACACTTCGAGTACGGACACGGATAATTCAAATGGTCTACAGATAAAGATAATGATTTACTCGCTCATCCCTGGTGACCAGCCAAACAAATTGGATTTGAGCAATAAATCAGAATTGTGCATTAAGACCTGCAGTGTGAATGTAGACAAAATCCTTATTCTTTTCTCGGGCTTTTTCTACCACTCCCAGCTGCCCTCCTCTCCTTGCATGCTTTCGTGCCTCTCTCCCTCTTATTGTCTTTGTCTCTCGTCCACTTTCTCCCCCTTCCAAACCCTCCCATTTCCTCTAGATGCATCACTTTGGAATTATTTTGACCAGGACGTCATCGCTGACAAATACCCTTCCCTCCCACAGGGGCCGAATCTACCCATCCGTCTTTCCACAGAGGTGCCCTTCGTCTAAGTGGGAGAATTTAGCATCCACGCACACACACACACACACACACACACACACACACACACACACACACACACACACACACACACACACACACACACACACACACACACACACACACACACACACACACACACACACACACACACACACACACACACACACACACACACACACACACACACACACACACACACACACACACACACACACACACACACACACGACAGATTCACAGTAAGAGTTGTTGAGTTATTACATGTTTCAGACCTTTGTCTCCTTGTCAGCTGGAATGATTCATGCCTCTAGGTGCTCCTGTTCGCTTCTACCCTCAGTTTGTCTCAGTCTCACAGTTAAATGCTTATTCATGAATGTACATAGATATACACTCTTAACTGCCATATCTCCACCTTTGAAAATATGAAGGCGTGCATTAGTCAGCACAGTAGTTGTAATGCGTAAAAAGCCTGAATATGATCAGAAGTCTCATTAACTGGATATTCATTTATATACAAGGAATATCAATATATTTTCAGGAGCTGAGATCTCTGCAAATTCACATATATGTGCGTTTACATGGAAATGAATATCCAGTTTATGAGACTTCTGATCATATTCAGGATATGGTGTTTGCATGAGCACAGAGAACTCAGGTTATTCATATTCCCGTACACATGATGAATACCATTCTGTTAGCAGAGGCACTGTTTACAGAAACCAAACAGCATCAGGAAATATGAAACACTTACTAAAGCTTAACAACTTAACTGCTAACTTCTTCTCTGCTCTGACCATCAGCAGCTCCAGCTGTCTGCTCTGAGTTCATCCTCCGTCTCTCTTCACCTGCACAACGATTTACGTAATAACCTACTCCACACCGCTGCCAGTCTGTGTCACTGACCGCGCGTAGAAGAGGAAATCAGTAGATGAAGATACACAACTTCTTTCACTTCCAAAAGACAAAAAATTAGTTAGAACCTCCAATAAAACTGGCCCGTGCAACCTGGTGTGACTGCGCCATCCTTGCAACGATGTCTAATAAGCTGACTGACGTAGAACATCAACAAAGTCCAAAGTAGATTAATTTTTCAGCTCAACCAATTTGAATCTTGGGGCACTTTAACCGATTTTAACTGTTTCATGATGGATCGTTACACCTCTAGCTCAGATTTTCAGCACCAACCGCAGGTTAGAGTGAAACTGTGCGCACACACACCACAGACTGTTGGCACAGACGCAGGCTGCAGTGAGGTGAAAGAGACACAGAGAGAGCGCTGCTCGATTGCAAATATATCTATTTTGTGTGAATTAGCCAAAAACAGGTTGTTTAGCAGTCTCTAAAACACTTAAATAATAAATTAAATGAATAAATATTAATACTGGTGGTCGCGAGCGAGAATGAAAGGGAGAAAGAGTGCTCTGCAGAGATGAATAAACGGAACGATATTTATACAGGGTTTTTTCTGCATTATAAACTTGGCGGCGGCCTCACTGAAATTGTTTTTTCTTGATTGAAAATCAATAGTCTATGGAAGCTCAGTGGCAATGTTTTCAACCCAGTTCGACTCGACCAGCAGAAGGGGTGTGTTGATTTCAGCTCCGGGCCGCAAAATGACGTTGGCGCGCTGCTTGTGTTCCTTCGGGGCTCAGAGACGGAGAGAGAGAGAGATGGAAAGAGAGAGGGTCGAGCGAGCAATACAATGAATTAGAAGAGGGGGTGTGGGCCGTAATCTAGAACAAAGCATTGAATCAGCGAAATAAAAGGGTATTTTCTCTGTTTCATCACAACTAGAAATGCAGCTGTAGCAAGTATCTCATTATCTCTGTCCTCATTTATATTTTATAATGCTACAAATTATATCCAGCTACGAAAAAAAGCCTGAAAAGTCTGAGGTGAGAGCAGAAGTACAGAGAGGCGTTGCTATGGTTGGTCTGAACGGGCAGGTTTCAGAGCGTTGCAGACCTGCATATTGCTCTGTCTCACACTCAGGGGTACCACTAAAAGATTTAAATATACGGTCTCTGAAAAAAAAAAAAGCACTTTCAGCATGACAACACGGCGCGTGCGCGGCTTAAGCAGATCTTGTGCCAACATGTGCAGCTGGTAATCGAGGGTTTTAGCAGACAGATGTTTGTCACAAAGTCTGACACTTTCACACTAGCAGTGTGATAAAAAGTACAAGAGTGATAAGAAGTCCTGGTGAAGGCTTGATAAGTAGACTATAATAAATAATTAAGAGTATTTTTGTGCTATTGGTCAGTATGACGTAATGTGATAGTACCAGTACGAAATGAAAACTGTCCCCCCTGCTCAGACTTTTCACGGCCCTATTCTAACCAGAACTGATTTGTCCACTTCATTACAAGCTGCAAAACATGTCAGTCAGCACCTTTGGGTCAACTCCATCTATCTGCCAGCTTCTCTAAATATTTCTGCTCCGCTCAAACGCTGTGCGTGAACACACTCCACCAGCGCAGAGCGATGCCGTGGTTTCATTTGGTGCGTGGCAACAGGACCACTCCAGTACTTTTGAAACACGCGACTTTTTAATAAGAAAAGATAGAATTCATAATTCAAATATAATATAAAAGGGTATTCAAATGTGAAGATTGACTGGACAAAACGTGTAAGTATCATAAATGTGAATCAAAGATCTTATTTTCTGACATAATCCGGTTTTGGGCGTTTTTTGACGTCAACCCTGGCACACTTACTGCTCACAAATAATAAAGGTGGAAATAATAATAATAATAATAATGTAAACAGTGAGTGATATTATGGAGGGAACTGTTTTGGTTCTTGGGCTGTGGGTGACAGTTGTATGAATGAGAAAGGTCAGGTGGACGTGGATTTGTGCACATAACCTTAGTTCAGTATTCAGTGGCTGGGCACTTCATGCACGTGTTACGGCTCTCGTGCACACGCATGTACCACAACATTTTCGCTCCCCTGCCGCCTCAGCCCAACTTTTGCCAGAAAAAAAGCCTGTTATATATTAAAAATCGCACTGAAAATAACAAACAAAATCTGAATCAATTTGTGGCACTTGGTGTTGATTCTGCGGCGCTGCCACACATTGGTCTGTGTATGGGAAACACTGCAGTAAACAACAAACAAAACACTTCCTGTAGGCTTTAAATCAAGATAGTAATACATAAACCATCAAAACGGCTTTTTTTCTACCATTATAAATCAATAGAACAGTTTGATGAAATGTGTGTGTATGTGTAATTTTAATTAGAAAATGTCTAATTTATAATCAAAGGAGTTGACTTTTAAAGTTTTAACACTTTCTGTTCCCTCACAGAAATTAAATGTTTTTAATTTAAGCTCAAACTCAACCTTAAACCTATGAAATTAGATTTTTAGCTTTTTTGTAACTAATGTGGTTATCTTTTAATAAACCATTCATTAACATATGTGCTCCTAACATTTTAACTGTGTTCACACGTATTGAATGTTCAACATATGATTTCAATAACACACATGGATAAAAATATCAAACCAGAGTGCTTTTGTGTACTCAAAGCAGCCACACCTGTACCAATATATTTTCCCAGTTCACTTGGAAATACAATAAATGATAATGATACCATGAAAAGTCTTGGATCATTTCCCTAACCTTTGGGGCCCATTCGTAGCGTTGGTTCACATGAAGTTTTATCCAGTTAGAAGAAGATAACTCTGAAACACAGTCGTGAGCCTCTATCCTTCACTCGGTTCCGTTCCAATGTCAAGTACTCACGCAACCTCTTGTTGTAGATGCAAGATGGAGTTGTAGCCAGCCAGGCCGTAGAGCGATGTCCAGACAGCCCCGCGACGACTCCCGTAGCACCGACTACCTGCCACACGTCCTCAGTCTCTGCTGTAGCCTCGTCCGCTCCGTCCGCTCGACGGAGTGGTCTCGTGTGGAGACTTCCTCGTGTCTGTGTGTTGTGACGCTGGTTCTCTGCCACCTAGCTTACTCACATCACGGCTAATGTCCAAGCTAGTGACGGAAACCAGGCTGTCGCGGCTCGGGGAAAACTTCTCCGCCGTGTAAACTACACACACTCGACTGAGATAGGTGAAGAGAGTCTCACCGGGCAGTGCAACATCTGGGCCAACTCTAGTCCGAGTCTCCGAACATTCATGTATTTCTCTCTGCCAAGGAAAAGGCAGCCAGCTCTCTGCTCACTGTCCCGGGGAACTCTGAGATACTACTCCCGCGGAAATACAATAGTTTTTTACTAAACAGGAAAACTTAACTTTTATCATTTAAAAAATATTTTAAACAAAATAATACGTGAATAACAGAGTGAATATATGAACAGTATTAATTTAAGCATGATTATTACAAACCGGGGAAAACAGAGGATCCTGGGAAATGTAGTCCTACTCTACTCTGTCTTCTAGAAGCAATATAAAAGGAGAAAGTGCATATTTTCACCATTACTGAGATGATAGAAACCCAGTAAAATTGACCAATAATGGTTTTAAACATTTTTAGAGAACCCTACACAACCAATTTCCAATGTTCTCTCTAACACTGTTAGAGCCATGTTTTATGTTAGTTAAAATCTATATTATTTCAGTTATATTTCCAGATGAAGTCCCATTCTAACTAAAATGTTTGGTTTATTTTGAGATGATTAGCGGGGTGAAGATCAGCTGCTGTGAAGAGAGTGGGTGGATCACTGAGCCAGAGAATAAAGAGGAACTGAGCCAGTGATAGGATGCATCTTACCATGCATCATATGTTTTGTCTAAAATAAAATAAACAAACGTAAACGAAGAAAGAGACTTGGTGTTTAATTGAAGTGGATGGAGACGTGCGTCAAGAAAGCCGCCCCCTGTTATGTGAAAGGTTATAAATAAAACTTTAGAACTGGCCACAAAACGTGTTCTTCCATCCAGTGGTTTGATGATATATGGAAATTAAATCATCATCACTGTCATGGCTGGTACTAATTTTGGCTGCAACTGTCTTACAGTTGTTAATGTGTCTATTGTATGTGACAGTTAGTGGTGATGTTCACCTTTATCATCCCACTTGGTTTTTCATAACAAACATTGTAAATCTCACAATAAGATAATAAGATAAAATAACTTAGTCCACCACTTAAGTGCAATAATTTAATCTTGCTGCTCATTTCTTTCATATACAGTCATACATATTTTATATATCGTACACATTTCCTCTACATTTAATTTATCTGATTTAATTTTCTGTGAATTTTATTTGACCTGTATTCTCACATCTACTTCATATATTAAATATATATTTTTATTTCATACACTGTTAAGTTAAATATATATTTTTATTTCATTTTTACTTTCTTTGTGACCAGGGAGATGTGCAAAGTAAGAGGCAGATGTGCAAAGTAAGAATTTCATTGTGCAGTGTGACGTCTGTCTTAACTGAACATATGACAATAAACATCTTGAATCTTGAATATATATTTCACTTAAAGTTTATTGTTTACTATTGTTTTTTTTATACTTTCTGTATTTATTTAGCTAAGAGTTTAATGTTATCTTATATTGTATTTTTTTTATACCTCCATAGTATTTTTGTAAGCTGCTGGAAACTAAATTTCCTTGCCAGAGTTCATCCCAAAGGATCAATAAAGAGAAGTCTGAATCTAAGAACAATTCTCCATCATGCTATAAAACAACATGAAGTGACTAACCTTTAGATAGCCTCCTTTGATATACCGGAATCATGGCCTGGAGCTGATAACTAGTGACTGCTGGGTGAACATGTTTAATGTGCCTATATACACTGAGTTAATCAAGAAGAATACATGACTATATAACACAGCCGTGTCTCTTTTTTTACTGTGGCTTCACTCTTTTTATCTGCCTGTCTTCTTACTCTACAGTGTATGTCTTCCCACCGTCCTGTCAATCACAGCCACGCTTCATCTCTTCACCGTATTGCTCCAGCACGTCGGCCACATTTCCATATCTGATCGGCTCAGTATCCTCCCTCCACCCCTTATCTCTGTCCGTACTGCTGCGTACAGATGTGTCGAACCTGTGTTAAATAAGCCCCTGGGCTCAGCGGGATGCTTCTCTGGCGTTGGAAGAATAGATGTAATCCCTCTGTGTTTGAATATGGCTTACAAAGTCAAAGCTTATTCCCTGCACACCTGCCTCACAGATAGCCACGTGCAAACAGCTTGAGCAGCGTTTGTTAAAAGAGCGGGGCGTGCTTATCTCCTCGTGCACAAAGTGGACATGGGGCAATCGAACACCACAGCCCACGGGGAAGGCATCAAGGTTGTAGTTGTGAATCAAAAGCTTTCACAAAGGTACAAGTCATTTGGATCTTATTGCCACATTTATACTTTTATGGTTGTAACAGATTTCCCTTCTGCACTTGTTAATTTATTATATAGTGGATATTCGAGCACCACTGAGGATACATTTCTGTGTAACTGTAGCCATCCATCACTGCAGGATGTGCTTCACTGACACTGTTTGGCTGCCTGCTGTCTTCCTCTCTCCCTCATTTCCAAAAATTTAGGGCTGAGTTGTTTGTTTTTTCCAGAGACTGATGGACCTGCATTTGCTCATTTTGGTCCCATTGCAAACTCAAAATGGGATACTTAAAGTTTTATGAATGTGACTTTCTGTCCAAATGCTTAGTTGTTGGCTGTGTTCACTGACCACTTGCAAATCTTGGACATCCCATTAAAGAAGACAAAATAGTAATGACAACAAGAAACCAATAAAGATGAGAAGAATAAAAAGTGAAGTTCAGCTTCAGTGCTGATCTTTGACTTTCAACTCAAACAGGAGACGTCAGCTGTATTTCCTACTGTACATTTTGAGGGAGAGGTTTTTATAGTTTGGCCAAGTAGGGCTTCATAAAAACGCCCTAAATGAAATTCTCATTTTCTCAGAGATATTTGTGCTGACCTGGAGGTCTCGGTTGGTGTGTGCATTTTGGAGCCCCCCCTCTTTCTGCCCTTTCTTTTTATAATCCACATTTACTCTGCACTCACAGAAATATTAATATTTGATAGGGACCAGTTGGAAAAATGCAATGATGGACTCCACACATGCAATAGTAGGAATACTCTCCTCCTGATCTCACTCAAGAATGAATTGGATTTGGTGATGTTAATGGGATGTGCTTTGATTGCCCCCCAAGGTGACAGGAAGTGTAGAATTCTATCTGGCTGTATGTGAAAGTGAAAACATACAGTTACAGAGGACAGGTGTTTTTCCTAAGCACTAATTATCAGAATCAGAATCAGAAAACCTTTAATGTCCCGCAGACGGGGAAATTCTTTTGTCACAGCAGCAACAGAATATTACAAAATAAGGTAAAAAATAGCAAAAATAAGCAATAAAGTTGAATTTAAAAATAGAAGAAATAGAAATAGACATATATACATATTCACATGATATAGTGAATCATCCATCATAGATATGACATCTCTGTTTAATCTAACCAAATTTAGGAAAGGAAGATTCTTACCTCCCCTCATACAACTTTAAATGAATGATAAATAGAATTACAGCCTTGAAGTTGTAAGCCTCTGCAAGGTTTGATTATTGAACTTGCCCACCAGGCACAGGCCCAGGGGCCCATAAGATCATGGGCCCTGATTCATAAAATGTTGTTGAAAAAAACCCTCAAAATTAAATAAAATGACCACAAGTATACACAAAATGACCAAAACTGACAAAGACATGCAAAATAATTGAAAATAGATGTAAAATCACCACAGAAAGAAACAAACCGGCCACAAAAGGTGTAAAATGACTAAAACTAGTTGCAAAACAATCACAGAGATGCAAAACAATTAAAGCTGCCGTCGGCAAGTCTGGCAGATCGCATTGACTCAGTCAAATTCTAATGTTTACAACTCTCAAGCCCCTCCCCAACTACTAACGAGCTTCTCCGCTCTCTCTAATCGAGTGCACCAGATTCCTTAGAACACACCTGTCTCTTCTCTCATTGATAAACGGCAAGGAGTACACGCTTCATGGAAGTAGACTGGCAAACTTACTCCTAGATAGCAACTGCTAACGTCATTTAGCGTATACCTAGCTTGAGGTGTGTGCCTGTGATATTGTAACATGTGTGAGGAGGGACCTGTGGCGTTTGCACAAACTGTGCCTGATAGTCAGCTCTCACACAGCTCTGCACCGAGTGGACAGGATGATATGGGTGTGGTTGATTTTTGCAAAACAAACAACAGGTGCACAGCAGCAAAAGATATATAAAACAAATGGGAATGGATGTAAATGAGCACAGAGAGAAACAAAATGACTAAAAGTAGACTCTTTGAATTTGTGTGTCTTGTTCCTACATAGACAGAGTGGGGGCCTCTTACATGTCTGTGCCCAGGGACCCATTGTCTCAGAATCCATCCATGAGCCTCTGCTAACCGGTAACTTTGTCTAGACTCACATACTATATGTAATGAAGACTTTAATAAAGATTTTATAAAAGGTATTATGTGTATTTTTGGGCAAAAAGTGGATACTACTACACACATCTTTAGCCTAACAGCACAGGAGATCTATACAATCAGATCAGTGTCACCAATCTACGTATTCTAATCAACGGATTCACATGATTCTATGAAAACTCAAGCACAACAGAAACAATGTTGTGGTTGGGCCTATTGCTTCCATTAGGGTACATTACTTTCTATACATGTGTATATATGCACCAACAGTAAATGAGGGCAGACTTCAAAAATTCAGTATCTGACCAAATGTGTCCTCTTCTGTTCCTGAGTTATAAAACAATATGATTTAACAGTGGCCTTTTGGATATAAAATGGCATCACATTTGATTAAAATGTTGTCATAATTAGCTTAGGAATTCTTGAGTTATGGACAAAAATGCATCACAAAATCTTGACCTTTGACCTCCAGAATGTTAACAGTTCATCCTTTGGTCCAGGTGGACATTTTTGCAAAATGCTTTCGGATGGTGTGGAGGCATAAAAACATGTAGAGGGAAGCTGCAATCCAGTTCCCAGGCATGAGGGAGGAATATGCAAAATTAGCTGAAGGTGTGTGCCATGCATCCAAATATTTTGAAGTACAGTTTCACACATCACCATGGACAGTTTTGTTTCATCCTGAAGAGGGTTAATGTGTTACATAATATACAAACACAAACAAACAATCATCTAATATTGATCTGGATGGTGGAGGAACTGAAGAGTATAAATGTTTATTTTCTGTAAAATAAGCTTGTTCATGTCAGTCAAATGCAAAGGTGTTCAGTAACTGTCTCAACACTTTGATATGAGTGTTTAATAAGATAGCCTCTCTGGACTCCAAAAGCCTCGTTAATGTGTGCTTGAAGGTGTTTCCTGTAGACATTAGGATGATACAGGATGGAGATAAAGTAAGCCCCTAACAAAACAAAGATTATCACTCAGTATGTTTACAACCCGATTATATTCAGGTTACGGGAATACTCTGGTTTCTCAAACACCATGTAAACACCGTATCCCGGGTAAAATCAGAGTTCTTATACCGCGGTTAACAGACCATAGAACTCCTCTTGCATGTAGACATCTTACCCGGAGTAATATCTGCACATGTGCCGGGGTTAGAGCTCCCCCTCCCCAATCCGCGGCAGTGGCTTTTGACCTGGAAATAGAATAAACCAGGAGGAAACAGAGCTGAAAACAATGTGAAAAACAACAATAAAGCGTTCCCTTTAAACCGAGGGAGGACTTCGCCATGGCAAGAAACAACACTACCAAGAAAACCAGTTTCTGTCCTAATTCTATCCAAAAGTCGGCCCGTTTTCCTGCGGCTTGTGAATTTGACAAAGGTGAACCGGGAAAAAAGCTGTATTCAGTCCAGCTGTATATAGGTGGAGCTCCACCTACTGTACCGGAGGAAGAGTTACTCCGTCATTTTCCCATTCAACCCTCTCTTATGTATACGTGGAGAACTTCAATAATCCAATTATTACCTTAACCGGGGTAAGGCCATTTTCGGGTTACTGATGTGCATGAAAACACACTGATTGATGACCATATAGTGTCAGTGGCCATCGCTTAGCCACTATAACAACCTGCGCACTCAGGATCCGGCTAGGGAAGTCGATATGTGTTTTTGACATGAATTTGGATCTTTTTTGGATCTTCATTATCATGGATCATTCATGAAATTATTACAAAACAACAAGAAAAAAACAAGAGACATTACTGCTGATGCTCCAAGACACAGCCAAATTCACTGACAGGAATTGAAATTGTTCAGTGTGAACCGTGCCCTGTACACAACTGCAGAAGGGACCAAGTATTATTTCAGAGAGAGGGGTATGTGTTTACTGTCAGATACTTGGAAAAGATAGAGAAAATGAATTTTTTATTCACAACACGTTTTAGCTTGATGGAGTTCAACTGTCTTGACAGTTACATGCAATAAAGAAAGCTTAAAAAACATTGGCATTATGCCTCAACAGTTGGATATTTGCTAAGCCTAATGCAAATTACTGTCAGGAACTGTGAACAAAAGCATTTCTGCAGTAAAAGAAAATACAAATTGAAGCTGGAGGACACTGAAGAAAAAAGAGGAGAAAATACCAGGCTGTTGCTGCTGCCCTTTTGTCTAATAATGCTGTGGGGCTGAATGGACAGCTTCTTTAAAGTCACCTTATGTGCATCTTTTAATTAGCTTCAATCTACTTTACTGTTGTCACAAAAGTTTTTCCATTGTCTCAACTATGACCGAAGACCTCGTCTCTCTTTCTCCCCCAGGCTATATCATCTCTGCCTTTGTGTTGAAGCATAATTTCCAGTTATGTCAGGTTTACACAAAATCTGTGAAATGTTGGATGGCCACTAAAATGTTCATATTGCATATGTCTGCCTGCCCATTGGCTCGTACCCTCCATCCGATCCCCTCGTCTCCCCTGCTCCTCGTCATCCTTCCTCGTCCCCTCTCTCTCTGTAAACTCTGAGCGGCTAGTGATTAGCTTAGCAGCTCAGCTACTGGAGCTTCTGTTACCATGGAGAAGGAAAACAAGTGGCCTCTGCTCGCCCCAATGGAGAAGGTTAGAGAAAACGTAAGTCGAGCGAGGAAAAGTCAGAAACCAAGAGGAAATGTGACCTACATAGGAACCAAAGACGAGTCAACATCAGGGATTCCTTTGAGCGGTGGAGAAGGCTACGCCAGGATTTTGGACTGAAAACAGATTTTTTTTATTAGGTTTCTTTTCTAATTTTGAGCTGTTGACTTGATGCCCAGTCTATTGTTTTTCTCTCTGACGTACTCCTGTGTCCAGTCTGTTGTCCATATCTATACTTTGTCTAGGCTGTGGACTGCTGAACTGAATTGCCCTTTGGGATCAATAAAGTTGTTTGAATTTGAACTTGAAGATGCTGAGACTGCAGACTTATTGTTGAACAGGTCATTTTTGTGTTTTATTGTGGTAGATGTTACATAAATAGCCTCCATTAGTCTGTGCCAATACTGGCTTATGACTGTGAACGTCCCCAGTGTGATAAACAGCTATGTCAACACATGTTAGCATACGTTAGCCATGTGTTTTTAGTCGGCCTTCCGGCTCTGCATGTCGTTAGGAGGCGAGGGAGGGGATACGAGCGCGGGGGAGGAATCAAGGAACACTGAGGGGAGGGGTTTGGGTGGGTGCTTTTTTCAAATCTGTCTCAGAAGGTCAACTGATTTGCAGAATGTAGACCATAGCTTTAAAGATGTAGACATGCAACTCTTTTTAAATGTTATCGAACCAAATAGATCACATTTCTTATAACAACATGAGTCAGTTCATGGGGTTTGACACTCATAAAAAAATGGGCCCATAGGCCTCATATGACTGACACAGAAGTTGTAATTCCACTGTTCGTCCATTATGTCAACTTGGCTTCAAAGTCTGGCGAACTTTCTGGGGGCCTGGTACCGGTATGTTCCATTGCTCGCCAAGCTGAATTTCTGAATTAAGCTAATAGATCGCTGTGGACTCCTGTGTTTGGCTGCATGTAAGTTATCCTGTACCTCTGCCAATAGGTGCTTATTCCATAACATAGCCTGTACTTCAACACAAGCAACACTTTGCTGCCATATTTGTTTATAGCACACAGGGCTGTTTTACTAAGAGCGCACTCACACTGTCTATTCATACCGTGCCTCATGCTTGTCCCCCATCCCTCTTCCCCCACGACCCAGGCCTATTTGTACTCATATTACTTGAAATGATCTGGGCCTCGGTGCGATTGCGTCTTGCTTATACGTCATCACCCCTCGGAGATCACTTTTTTAAGGTTCAGAAAAGATGGTAGCCTTGGTTTAATATATGCAAGCGTCGTCGAGTATCCACTATGTTCCCTGCTAAAGCTATTAGCCAATGTAAAATAAAATTAGCCTGATATAAAAGTATATGTAGAAGACAAAGTTGCCTGTGAGTTTGTCAACACAGTATGACTGGCCTCTCTGACACAGATGGAGAGATATTGTACCACAGTTATTACAGACCTCAATACAAGCTCTGAGATATGCCAATGTCAGCCATATGCTTAAGAATTAAAGGACCATAATATATCTACTATGTTGATGTTTGTGGTCTATTTGATATCTTTTTGCAGGATAATCTTGGAAAAAATCTGTTTATTCATGAAAAAAATGGATATTTATCACAATCTGATTATGTATTAAAACAGATCCTCAGTAAGACCTTCCCAGAGTGCATTAACATAGTGCCATGTTGGCAGCATAGGTCTGTTGTGTATTTCTGGTTGTAGTGCACATATTGTGCGACAACAAAAGCAATAGACGTAAATGCTGAAATTCAGCAGTTCCCTTTAAGTGACACTGGTGATGTCATGTTGAAGTGCGCCCTACTGTAAAAGGGAAAAGCTGCCAAGTCATTTTAGAGAGCCACAGCTTTGAAAAGATTAAGAGGATTAAAAAGGGAACACAGTTTTGTCCAAACAGCAAAGCTTCAAATGGACAACACTGTTCTAACAGTGTTTGGACAATGTCCCTTGGTCCAAAATCAGCACTGCTGCCTCTCCACTTTCAAACAAGACACAGACTTTTAACGCTTTCTCAGACTCATCTCCAAGTAACCGCACTTTGTTGTTGAGCTGACTCTAAATGCGCACCATGCAACTGTGTTTGTCATCCTGGACTTAAACCCCCAGCCGGACACATACAGACATAACCACGCTGCTCTGGGGCTGATTTTCCAGGACTTCAAGGTGTCAGCTGGCATCAATGTAAAAGATTCAGTCAGAGCATTTGGTGAATCTACTGTTTTATGAATGTTGGTTCATAAGCAGTGGTTGCTGGCCCGCCCATCCTGCTCCACATTAAAATGTATTCATTTCTATTCATTCATTCATTCAATTTATTTAGTCATTATTTACATTCAATGATTTTAAATTGTGTGGTCAATGAGTAGCTTGCAACACATTGTCCCGACTGTCAAATCAACTGATCAATGGATCCCTATCGTATTGAGCAGGGTGTCTGGGGATCCATATCCAGAAAAAGTGTGGAAAGAAGTGTTAAATATTTTATTTTTACAATGTATCTTATTTGAAGCTAATAATATCACACCAAGCAACCTATTCTATTATGATCTAAAGTCATAATTCGTAAAATTTGAGATACCTTGTTACTAACAGCCCCTTTTGCAGTAAGATGTAAAGGTTAGCCTGTTCTTTCAGAGCCTCCATCTTGTCAGGTCCATGGTCACTATGCATGTTGTTTTTACACTTCTGCCCTAACTACAAGCCTGACTCAGGAGTTAGAAGTTCCCAATTTCCGAGTACAAGTGAATGCAGCATAACTGTTGGCTGAGTAAACAGTGTCACTAACTTTGCACTATGTTTGCATGTCTCTTTGAATACTCAGCAAAGAGGCAACAAGTGCTTTCATTAGTGGGTCATATGATCAATCAGCATTGTTTTAAATCACTCTGTGATAGAGAGGAACTTAAAGTTGCAGTCGGCAACATTTGTTAGACCAGATTCACTGAAGCCAACATTATGCTGCGATAGCACATAAACCATCCGGTTTTAGGAAAAAACACGCCTCTACTTGCACCTAGAGCTTGTTGTTTATTTTGCAAAATTCCGCTGCGCCCGTATTATTATCCTATCCACTCAGTGCAGAGCTGACTGTCAGGCCCGGTTCGTCCACACGCCACAGACCCCCCCCCCACGCTTGCGCATGTTACAATATCACATACACGCGCCTCAACCAAGGCATACACTAAATGACGTTAGCAGTTGCTAACTATGAGCAATTTAGCCAACCCACCTCCATGCAGCGTGTACTCCATTCCGTTTACCGATGAGAGTAGACACAGGCATATCATCACAGGAATCTGGTGCACACGCACACTGCCGAGCACTCGATTGGAGATAGCGGAGGAGCTCTGTGGTAGAGGGGGGGAATGCGAGTTGGAAACATTCAAAATTTATAAAAAATATACCTAATATAGTGGTACTGTAGTTGACAGAATTTAGCCTTTTAGTTATTATTCTCACTCTAATTCGAAGCTGTATTAGCGCAGCTTTTGCTGAGTTTATTTTATCAAAACCTCTTCTTTCTGTTTTATGGCAGATGTTCATCACTGTAGCGGTTGAGGTTGCATACTAACCCCAACTTTACAAAAGGCATCGTTGAGTCTATGAGTCTTGTTTTAATGGTTCTTGAAAATAAAAGTCCTCAGCTACTTTCATGTTTTTATTAGGAGAAACAAAATGCACATGCTCGGAATATTGGAGGGGAAGTGTCCCCTGCACCCATGTCCCTGGCGGATAAACAACTTGGACCAGACCAGTGTGATGTGAAAATTGAAGAGAATACCAGTGCTTTGTAAAAACGTCACGGCTAATAGACTGCTGTGATGCTGATGCACTATTCTGCTCTCCTTGCTTCTTTTTCTGAAACAAAGGAATAGAACAAGCCAGAATAAATGCCAGTGTAAATGAGCCAAAGCACCTTTCTCTAGACATCAATTACTAAAAATCTCTAAAAAAAAAAAAATCCTACTTTGAAAATTAAATATTGCATGTAAAAATCTGACAATAAAGGATCAGTTATATTTAGTTGAGTTAAGAAACAAAATAATGTTGTGGATATTGATAGGATCCACATAGTTTTTCTGTCTTTATACCGTGTCACACAGATGTTCCTGCACTTAACATGTCAGAAGCCTCATGGACTCTATCACCATAGTGACATGGCAGACCTTTTCCTCATGTTGTTGCCATGGCAACCATTCAGACACAGAACATGTATTTATGTGCTAAAAAAAGAAAAGGCATCACCAAGACTACTGACTTTATTAGGGAGCTTTACTCTAAAGATCTGTACACACATTGGTCAACACAGCTCCACACACACACACACACACACACACACACACACACACACACACACACACACACACACACACACACACACACACACACACACACACACACACACACACACACACACACACACACACACACACACACACACACACACACACACACACACACACACACACACACACACACACACACACACACACACACACACACACACACACACACACACACACACACACACATATACACATACAAACATACTAAAAAAAACAAAGATTTTTTCAACACATACAACTTTTCATAGCACTCGAACTTAGTAAGGATCAACTCTTCCCTTCTTTTCTGCTTCCCTGTTCCAACTCCAATCTGCTGCCATCCGCTGCAGCTAATTGAAGCGTTTGCGTTAAAAGACCTGGGGAAGGTTGTGAGGGGGCCCTCTTTAATGAAGTCTGATCTCATTAAAAGATACAGCCTCCAAATGTGAGCGCAGAGGAAAAACATGCCAGGACAAAGGAGGAGAGGCCAGCGAGAGCATCAGCAGGTTGTTCTCCACATAATGAAACACCGCCATTAACAATGCGCCAATCACACGATTAATATGCGCGGAATGGGTATGCCCGTTCAGATCTGCATTCTTGAGGGGTCTCGTTTGCTGGTGCTCAAGATGCCTGGAAGTTTTAATGTTTTAATGTGAACAAAATCCACAATGACTTTTTCAACTGGTGATTTCGATAAAAATGTTGATATACAACAGTCAGTTATTATCGTGTGCAGCAGTAAACTAGAATCAGCAGCTGACCTTTTTTTGGCTCTGAGCTTTGCCTCTCAGGTTGCCATACCCTGTCATTGGTGGAGGTTGCTTGGATTGTACATTAGATATATTAAATACAGTATACTCAGTGTTGTTCGACTCAGGATTTACTAAATGACTATGATGCGATCATTGAGTATACTGTATATTGTCATGTCATTTTTTAATCCACCGTTGTTGCGCCGGCCAGCACAGCTTCCCCCACCCGTCCAGACCTCTGTCAAGAATAAGATGTATGTTTGTATTTTGAGGGCCACAGGAAACAGGGAAAGATTCTGGTAGAGCTACACCCGACCAAGGATTGCCTTTGTCAACCAGTGGTCATCATTTAGAGAGATTAGTTGACTAATCGACGCATTTACCCCCCCCTCCCCCCCCTTATTCTGAATGTGTCGGATAAAATCAGCAAGGACACTGTCAGAACGGAAGGTAGCTAGGCTAAAGTCACTTACATGTTTGGTACCAAGATGGTAGGTCATGTTCGTCTAACGTTAACTTACATGTTTTAAGGTGTTAGGTCATATTCATCTAACGTAACTTAAATGCTTAAGGTGGTAGGTCATGTTCGTCTAACGTTTCTTACATGTTTAAGGTGGTAGGTCATGTTCTTCTAACGTTTCTTACATGTTTAAGGTGGTATGTCATGTTCGTCTAACATTTCTTACATGTTTAAGGTAGTAGGTCATGTTCGTCTAATGTTACTTACATGTTTTAAGGTGGTAGGTCATGTTTGTCTAACGTTACTTACATGTTTTAAGTTGGTAGGTCATGTTCGTCTAACGTTACTGACATGTTTAAGGTGGTAGGTCATGTTCGTCTAACTTTTCTTACATGTTTAAGGTAGTAGGTCATGTTCGTCTAACGTTTCTTACATGTTTAAGGTGGTAGGTCATGTCCGTCTAATGTTACTTACATGTTTTAAGGTGGTAGGTCATGTTTGTCTAACGTTACTTACATGTTAAGGTGGTAGGTCATGTTCGTCGTAGGTCATGTTCGTCGTACCACACAATTCTTCTCAAAGTGATCCCATATTTTAGACGTCTTTCCCGAAATGTATATTGTGTGTGATACAGATTAAATATATCATAATAATGCGTTTTTGTTGTTGTTTGTTAAAGACCCAAAGGGCTCATTAAATGACCAACTTCCTTGTGCCTCCCCCCCTTGTTAAACCAAACACAGACAACCTTGTATACTCAAACTTGCATCATAGCATGTCAACAGAATGCTAATTACTGTAAACTGCAGACATCTTCATTAAAATGGTAGTCATTAAGAACTAAAAGCCTTCGACCCCCCTTGATACACACACAGGTGATTTTACTCATTTGCCAGATTAGACCTCATCTCGGGACTCTGTGGGTGTGTACAGACTATACATGATGGACAGCCCCATAACTCACCTTTCAGTTTTGCTGATCTGTTAGGGTGTAACAAATGACATCTACATCATTCTGATGGGTGCAAGGAGTCCTGTTACATCCCATAATTCCCAGCAAAGCTCAACCTTACTTCAACCTGAGCAGAGCCAGAGTAATCAGCCAGAGTAGTCTTGCATTGCCTGATCATACTCCAGTACTGGAGTCTGGCTACTACGACTTATTTTTCTGTGATAGTGGGAGAAACGTTCTGGTTTCTTTTGTATTTATTTAAACCTCTCACAGTCATCTACACTTGCAAAAGGGATAGCAGAGGGCTGGACATCCGGCCACCCGCTGTATATCTGGTAAGGCAGACTACAGCCTTAGTGAGTAACTCCAAACACTTTTCAGAATGAGCCCTTACATTTAAAGTAATATATAGAGGCTTTGGAATTTCATCACAAATTCACCATATAAAGAATAATGTGGTCTGCTGGAAATGGATCAATATGTCTAAATATAAAATGAAAGAACGCTGTATTGTCTGTACTTATCAGTTTACAAGAAAATAAAACAAATGAAAGTTACAAAAGCCTGTTAACAAGTACCTGGGTGTTACCATCAACTGCAGACTGGGCTGGAGATCTAACACTGAAGCTGTTTACAAGAAGGGGATGAGCAGACTTTACTTCCTGAGAAAGCTGAGATCCTTCAATGTGTGCAGCAGGATGTTGGAGATCTTTTATTAGTCTGTGGTGGCCAGTGTACTTTTTTTTTGCTGTGGTTTGTTGGGGAAGCAGCATTGGCGCCAGCGACACCAACAGACTCAAAAAACTGATCAGGAAGGCTGGCTCTGTGATTGACTGCAATCAGGACACTCTGGAGGCTGTGGTGGAGAGGAGGACACTGAAAAAAGTGTTATCCATCATGGATAATCCTCTCCAACTCATACTGGTCAGACAGCGGAGCACCTTCTCCGGAAGGCTGCTTCAGCTTCGCTGTCGTAGCAACAGATACAGGAAATCTTTCCTGCCACAATCCATCCCTGTATATTACAACTCTCTCACCTCTGCCTGACAGAGAACTCTGCTCTCTCTACTGTTTTGTTGTATATATTATAATTGCTATAGTATATTTTGAATATTTTGTTTTGTTGTATATATTATTATTGTTTATTGTTTATAGCACACTGTGCACTGTTTATATACACTCTACTATATATTGGATGCTATGTATGTTATGTACAAAGTGTTTTATTTGCTGACCCACTACTGCTGTAACAAAATAATTTCACACTCTGTGATTTCAAGAATATTGAAACTTTACAAGGACACAGATTCATTTAAGTCCCTCAAAAAGGCTGGTCGTCCACGTAAAACAAGTGCACGAGAGGACAGGATTATGAGAAGACTCTCAATGGGGAATCAGTTCAACACTGCAGATGGAGTTGGTCTCCAGTCCAGTGCTGAACAGGGCAAGGATCTTTCTCTGCACACAATGTCTCACTGTTTAAGACTATTTGGACTGAAAGCCCACTCTGCAGTGACCAGACCTCTCATCAGCGGAAAGAATAAAAAGTCTAGACTTGTCTTTGCTGAGGAGCATGTTGTGTAGACAGAGGAGAACTGTTCGAGAGTGACTTCAGTGATGAGAGGACGTTCAATTTATTTGTGTCTGATGGGAAACATTATGTTGGGCGTAGGATTTGGGAAAGATTGAACCCAAAGTGTGTAAAGAAGTCAGTTCCATTTGAGGAGGAAGTGTCATGGTCTGGGGGATGATTTCTGCAGCAGGAGTTGGGCCTCTTGTACAGCCACATGGCAGGGTGAATGCAAATGTTTACCTCCTACCCCCCGACCATAGTTATTTCAAGGAAAACATTTTCAACAGGCAAACAGCAAAAAATAAAATGTCCTTCAAAAATAAAATGTGTTCCTTAATATCAAGATAAAGACACACAGCTTTGCCTTTTACCTCCGTGAACATGTGCTCTGCCTCCCACCGAGCTTGAAACACCCTGTGCTCATCGTCCACCTTCCCTTTAGCCATTATTGGGGGGGGGGGGCTGAACGTTGACATCTGCCCTGAATGCTTAAGAATATTGAAGGCGGGGCGGCCCACTTGCGGCGCTACAGTGAATTGCATTGTGGGTAATGTAATGTAGTTTTTTGCGTGAAAAACACCAGCAGGCGGCTGTGGCGTGCGGGCCGTTTCTAATACTAATCAAATATCATCCCGGGGGCCAAGATAATTCATTGGCGGGCCGAATCTGGCCCGCGGGCCTTGACTTTGACACCCATGCCATAGAGAATCTCTGGAAAATCCTTGGCAACAAAGTCATGGGTAAGAAACCCACTACAGTTACTGAACTGTGGAAGAGACTGAGTCAGAATGGATCAAACCAGAGCAGTGTGAGAAACTAGTGATGTCCTGTGGGCACAGATGTGCTGAAGTCATTCAAAGCTGTGGCCTCTACACTTCCTATTCATTTTTGAGTCATATATCCCTAAGAAAACATTGCTGAAATCTTTTCTTCTGACACAATGGTTACTATTCTCTAATTTTAATCGCCCGTGTACATTGAACACTATACCTAGCAAAAAAGCATGGCCTGAAAGGTCTTGGTAATGTCTCACATTTAGAGGATATTGAGCTTTAGAACAAAGATAAACTTGAAGGAGGACTGTATGTTAATGGCTGGTGCATCCAGGATCAGACACAGAGACACACTGGGATCAGGATCTATTATCAGATGGCATTCAAGGGGCTTGGTGATAATCATGGCCAATCACAGAACAAAATGCTGAAAATTAAACTACATTTCCTCAAGGACTATAGTTAAGTATAAGTTACTTTTGGATTTCTCATACAAAATGTATGATGTGGAAATAGGACATAATTCATTGTTGTAGCATTATGTTCACATCATCTCCAACTTTAAAATGTTGTTTACAGAGTACCGTATTGTCCCGAATATAAGATGACCCTAATTATAAGATGACCATCCTTTTTTCAAATTTTAATCATTTTCGGGAAAAGGACTTTTTGAAGACCACATTTTGTTTAACAGAAAGTAATCTCTCTCAATCCAGTGTCGAATTTCAAACCCACAGTTCCAATGACCAAAACAAAATCAGTCTCTCTTCTCAAACCAAATAGTCAAGAAGAGCACTTAATTCCTGGTGATTGATGGCAGGGGCCAGGGGTATTTATAGGTTGACTGGGTTTTAGTTATTCATGCTATATAACTAATGTACTTAACGGAATAATAATAATGTACTTAATAACTGAACTTTACACACAGAAAGCGATATTTGCATTTATTAAGCAACCTTTGCGCAGAACAATTGCACATTGCGTATGCACATTTTACAGAAACTATTTATTGACTGATTATGATGTGTATTTATTTATTTGAAACATGATAACCCGTGGTCAATTGTGTTGACCTCGGACAGGTGCGGAGAGTGTCACGCTGTGCCTGGAAGAGAGAGGCATTATTGTGAACCCAGACAACACTGTTCATACGTCCATGATTAATCCACAATTAAGAGAGCAGTTAATGAGTGCAAATACGCTACATGGGAAATGTCGTGAAACTTGTGCCAATTACAATAGTGTATTGTTAGGTTGTTCTATAACTTGCCTGTTTTTCTTTGTGTCCGTGCCAGAGTGTTCCACTAAAAGACTCCCGGGTGGTACAAGTACCGCTATAAAGGTTCCGGGCCGGACCAAGCAGCTGGATGGAGATAGGGGTATTTGTGTTGGTGTTTGACTTATTATTATGATTAATTATATTATATGGGTTAATCTTAAGTTAAACAGTAGTTCATTTATTATCATTAACATGTCAAATTATCTATATAAGGCAAGGCATGGCAAGGCAAGTTTATTTGTATAGCACAATTCAACAACAAGGTAATTCAAAGTGCTTCACATAAAACATTAAAAGCAGTGGGAGAAATCACACATAAAACATATACATTTAAAAGACATAAAATGTAATTTAAAATTTAAAAGATTTAAGATGTATAAAAGGTCATTTTTAAAACATAAAAGATGGTTACAGTTACAGAAGTTACTGTGCAGTTTACTGAAAAGTCTTCAGTCTTGATTTAAAAGAACTGAGAGTTGCAGCAGATCTGCAGTTTTTTGGAGGTTTGTTCCATATTTGTGGTGGATAAAAAAACTGAACGCTGCCTCTCCATGTTTAGTCCTGACTCTGGGGACACAGAGCAGACCTGTCCCATGTTTAGTCCTGACTCTGGGGACACAGAGCAGACCGTTCCCATGTTTAGTCCTGACTCTGGAGACACAGAGCAGACCTGTCCCATATTTAGTCCTGCCTCTAGGGACACAGAGCAGACCTGTCCCATGTTTAGTCCTGACTCTGGGGACACGGAGCAGACCTGTCTCATGTTTAGTCCTGACTCTGGGGACACAGAGCAGACCTGTCCCATGTTTAGTCCTGACTCTGGGGACACAGAGCAGAACTGTCCCAGAGGATGTGAGAGGTCTGGATGGTTCGTAGTTGAGCAGAAGATCAGAAATGTATTTTGGTCCCAAAACAATTCAGTGCTCTCTAAACCAACAGAAGGATTATGAAATCAATTATTTGACAGACAGGAAGCCAGTGTAAAAATCTGAAGACTGGAGTGATATGATCTACTTTTTAAAATCTCAGTGAGGACTCTAGCAGCAGCGTTCTGAATTAACTGCAGCTGTCTGATGGACTTTTTAGGGAGACCTGTAAAGACACTGTTACAGTCGTCGAGCCTGCTGAAAATAAATGCATGTGTAGCAGGACGCAGTCATTTAGCCTGTGACATCACGCAGGAGGCGGCCCCAGCCAATTGCGGTGGGTGAAGGCCGCATAAAAGGGGGTGGAGAGCATAGACATAAAGAGTAGACGCCTCATCGAACGTTGGGCCTATTGGCGCTGACGAGCGGTGGAGCCGCCATCTTGGCCCGGTCGCCCGCTCCACTCAGTGTAAGGACAGGACACGGTTCAGCGTATTTTAATATTCACAGTGGGATTAACAGTAATAGAATATTCTGATATATGATATATGTGATGTATGATAGGTGTTTTGCAAACACTATAAATATAAACACAACAAGAGAAATCATTTATAGAGTATTAATAGGCTGTATTTCATACATGAATACATAAATCTCTCTCTCACTCACTCTCTCTCTTTCTCTCTCTCTCTCACACACACACACACACACACAAACACACGCACGCACACACACACACACACACACACACTCAGAGAAAATTAAAATACATATAAATCAAGAGTATCAATACAATTAGGTCAGAGAGAGAGAGATGACATTTTGGACACATCTAAATACAAGTCAAACAGACACACTTCCATCTAAAGCACTAAAAAAACCAAGAGCCGAACCCTATATGTTAATAAATATTCAGAAATGATCCATGCTCTGCCAGTCGCATAGTCGTGGTAGTGGAGAGGAGAGGGAGCGAGTGTGTGTGGTATAAAAATATATATAACATTTTGTTAAATCGATCATTTTCACACTGTTTTGTTCTTGCACAGTTACCAATTTGAGTGTAGCTCTAATTGGTAAAGAAAGTGATGTTGTAGGAGTACTTTGTATAGTATCTAAAATGACTGTGTCCTTTGTTTTTAGGCAAGGTCTAATTATGTGAATGTCTTCTTTATTACATATTTTAATTATGTAGTAATTGTATTTAATGTGCAAACAAAAACACGGGGCATAGTTCAGTAATATCCATTTTAAATTATACAAACCATTTAAGATTTTTCCTTAGTTAAATAAATTTATGATTTTTTTTTTTCAGACTGTTTCAACTTCTGTGGTACAACTGAACTAAAAAAGCCTGGACTCATCAGCTCTGCTTTACAAACATGTGACGTTGGTCCTGCTTTAAGTGGAGATGTGGAGAACCAAGTAAAAATGTATGGAACATTTTGTTCAGCTGTGAGAATATCGGGCACAGAGTGGAAATACATGTTCACGCTTGCCTCGTAAATCTCTAATTCATTCTTTATAATAAACCCCACATCATGTTGCTCCTGTTTGATGAAACAGTTTAACAGCAAAGGATATTGATCAGATTCTGTCACTTCTCCTTTGATAGTCTAAACTTAAAAAAAAAAGTGACATGACATGAAAAATGATCTCATAATCCATGTCAATGTCATGTTCAATATTTAAAAAAACAAAACTGAGAATATCTGAGGTGACCTGAGATGAACTGTCTCTGAAGTGTCTTCCTCTCATGAAACCAAAGCACATCCTCCACTGACCTACTGCTGGAAATGTGCAATCCATTTACACTAGACCACATGTACGACAACCCCTCTCCTCCCTGCTTCTCCTTTCATATCTACACAGGCTTGCACACACACATCTGGCCGGGGGTAAATTAACTAACATTCCCACAGAGGCAAATCTCCACGCCTCTACTGTGACAAGATAATAATAATAAAATAAGGGACAGCAGCTCCTCTGGCAGCTAAATATTTATCTACCTGCCACAGCCTGAGGGACTCACTATAACATTCAAAAATGCATGGATTTATGTATAATTGTTTAAAATTGTACTGTACCGTACTGATTATGAATTGTAATATTGTAATATTAGATTAGAGCAGGAATACGCTGCACAGTGCTCTGGCATCTTGTTCCTTCTGCTGCTCAACTCATAGGCTCAACGAGTCACTCATAGAATTTATCTGGGAGAAGGACCGGTCCAAGATGGCGGCCGCATTTCTCGCGGCCCAACGTTCGATGCGGCATCTACTCTTTATATGTCTATGGTGGAGAGTACCTGTCTTCCTCTTGCTTGCCTGGGGCCAGGCCACGTCATTTCCTGGTGTCCGTCACTTCCGCCCCTCTGTTAGCAGAGGCTCGCTTGGGTGTTGCTGCTGGCTGCATGCTGCTCACCGCTTCGTACCGCTCCGTACGCTGCTCGCTGCTGGTAGGTGAGCTTCCTGCCTCACGTGTCTTCCCCTGTGGCATTGCACGTGTGGCAGCCTGTGTGTTTGTTTACAGGTTGTTTTCGTGTAGCGCCGAACTCTCTCCGCGCTGCGTTGGCCGCGACTGCCTGACCGGTATGTAGTAGAGTGACAGTAGCTTCCTCCTTCAGCCACTTGTAAGTTTCTCATGTTTGTTTATTATTGTAGGCTAAAGATGTCTATGTAGCGGCTTAGCGCCGGCTAATCTGACCACTAAACCACTGCTGCTTTGCCTGGTTTGAGCTGTGTGCCTGGCTGGAGCTGCTTGCCTCGCTGGAGCTGCTTGCCTCGCTGGAGCTGCTTTGCCGTGCTGGAGTTACCGTGTCTCGCCGAACCTCCTTGGCGTCTAGACACCGCTTATTGCTGCAGATCGATCACTTGCTGTACCACCTTTTGCTGCTGTGCTTGAGCTCCCATTGCCGCCTCGGCCGTCTCGGCCCCCGCCTGCTCTGTTAGGCTTTGACTGTTGGGCTGGCTGGGTGTCTTCGGTGCTGCCCGTCGCTGCCTGGGCGTACCTGTGGTTCAGCAACGCTGTCGCTTCATTTATTCTGCCACGTCTTAATGTATGTGTGTGTGTGTGTGTGTGTGCATTAGAGAACAGTGTGGGAATGTTTATGGTGGTTTCTGTTATCTTGTGTTTGTTTAGTAGTTGTTTGCTGTATGTTCATTATAATTTTCTTTTCTTTTGCAACCCATAGATTTGGTTAGTCATTATTTCTTTTTGAGGGTTGTGATTTTGTATATTTTGGGTAAGCAATTTGATTTGCTATTGTGCCTAATTATTGTGTGTGTGTGTATATATTGTAAATTCAAGTTTATTCATTTCTTTTCTTAATAGCTATTATATTGTTTTCTTTGTCCCTAAACTGTTTCTCTGGTGTCCCCCCCCCCTTTCAGGTGCTGAGCCTACGGTGGTGGATTGGTGTCTGGTGGTGGTGCCCTTCCCTTTTTTTGTGTTGTCTTCACTGGCTGAGTATTCACGTTATCCTTATTTTGCTGCACGTGTGGTGTTCCTGGTATCCCCGTTTTGTTGACCCAATCTTACACTAGTAGGTCTCAGCCCTGATTGGTTTAATTTAATTTCCCCACAGTGAATGATTTCGTTTAACCCTTTTTAAATAACAGAATAATAATAAAATAATATTTTTGTATCGGTGAACTACTGTCTCTGCCTCATTTTGTTACGGACCTGAATGCCTTCCCATTTCAAGTTAGTTCACTTAAAGTCCCTGGGTGAAACTCCCAGGGTGGCGTTGTCTGGCAACAATTATTTGACATTCTAAACACCTTACTGTAAACTAAAAATCATCTCCTCGCGCCGCCACACATGGACAAGTTTTTCTAAGTCCTGCTGACACATAAGTCCTTTAATCCTTGATATATTCTTTAGGTGATAGTAGGCTGACTTTGTAATTGTTTTGATCGGCTGTTGAAGGTTAGGTCTGAGTCCATGACTACACCTACGTTTCTGACTTGGTTCGTGGTTTTTAGCATTACTGTTTGAAGTTGGATGCTGACTTTTGATCGTTATTCCTTGGCTCCAAAAACAATAATTTCAGTTTTTTCTTTTTTTAATTAGAGAAAATTCTGCTCCATCCAATTGTTGATTTGCTCGATTCATCTGTTCAGTGCTTTTATTGGACTATAGTCACCTGGTGATATTGTTATGTAGATTTGTGTCATCTGCATAGCTGGGGTAACACATGTTGTTGTTTTTCATGGTCTGAGCCAGTGGCAGCATGTAGATATTACAGACAGTTATAACAGATATAAGAGAAGAGGCCCCAGAATGGAGCCCTGGGGAACTCTACAAGTAATTTTCGCCCACTCAGATGTGTATTTAATAGAGATGGGACTTTATTGCGTTTATTACGATTAATTAATTACAGGAAAAATAATGCGACAAAAAATAACGCAATTAATCGCAATTTAATTTTGCACTCAGTGCAGAACGTTGGTCATTGCACAAGTTCCCTGCCGGCCCGTAATACTGGTGTACAGGACTCAACACGAGAGAAATGCAACCGATGAGCAGTGAGATGAGTTGTTGGTGGGTTCAGAGGGCGACATTTGAGTTCTAAGGGCACGGCTGTGTAAAAATTGTTCAAGAAAGAATTCCCCTTGTGACTGTATACTTACATGTACCTGTACAATACCTGGATCTCACACCAGTTAGTTGGACCAGTCCCAGCCTGGTCAGATGCGTACATGAACTGATGAAGCCTCTTGGATGAGAGGTGAAACGTCTTCCTAGACAAATAACCAGTCCAGTTGCTTTTGACTGAAATTGCTTTGAGGATAACGATGACCTGGACGAATGAGAACATTCACAGGCTTATACTTACATGTAACTCTCACATTCTGACTTAGTGACTGTGTCTATACAGTAGAAGCATTTGCTTGGCCCTTAAAATCTAGAACCCGAAAATAAAACTCCCCCCTTTTTTAGGCGGATTTCCAAGATTTTTTTTTAAATCTTGTATTCGGGACAATATGGTACTAGTATAAAGTTCTGTAAATAATGATGTAACACTCTGAAATGAGCCATTCTGCATTTGAGTAACTAAAGTAGCTGTATGTTCACAGAACATTTTTGCTCTTTCATTGAACATACTTCATAGAAAGTTGTGACCTAGGTGTGAAATGAGAAAAAAATTAAAACATTATTTGTCTTTTCTTTCTAGGCTGAATATTCCATTCTGGACGCGTGTGCTTTCACAGATCAAGGAACACATTATCAAACTGTGATCTTGCTGTAGCTTTCAGAAGCTTGGCCTTCGTAGCTTATTTTTCCCCAAGGTGTACAAATATACATCAATAAGAAAGCTGCCTTTTACAGTATATGCAGTCTGGGTAGCATATAGAGTTTGGCTGGTGGAGACATGTTGAGCTATATTTATTCAGGGTCAATGTGAAGTTAATTACTTGTGTCAGAGATAATCAGACGTTATCCAGAATAGCATCCCAACAGTACAATAATTAGGATTCAAAAGTCAGCCTGGGAACTCAATTGAAGAACAAATAAGACAGAAAAAAACACAGAGAAAGCCTGACATATCTGCATTATCCAATCAGCCTGGACTGAAGTGAAGGTTTCAGTCTGTTGGCAAAGTGGCCATGTGTTTTAAATCCTTCCTCCATGTCTGGGACAAAGCCTGTCACCACCAACACAACCGCCCTATCCTTGTTTGACCAAACTCTCACACATTCCATCCTTCACATGTCAACAGGCTGACACTTGATCCTAATTGGCCACTACTGCAGCAAGGGTGTCTAGTCTCCCAGGCAGAAGTGTTTAAATTCTGGCTGTGAAACCTAAGCTTGCCCACAGGGTCATTTCTCCTTGGGTGGGGAATCAAAACCTGACAAACATAAACAAGAGTCCCAGTTATGGCCCAGGCCATCAGGCGTCCTGCCCCCACTGTGGACACATCAAACAGGATCCTTGCTCCAGTTGGACCAGACCCCATTCCTGACAGGTCACTAAGAAGAAGCTTACTCCTTTTCATCAAACGTACACTCATTCCAGTCTGTCAACAAATGGAGTGAACAGGGACCGGTTTGTGTTCCCACATAAATGCTCACACTCACAGGACAAAGCTGCTAATACTAACAGGCTTTCTTTATCCCTGATAATCTGTTGATAGTGATTATGACTGGCCTGGGATACACAATTAAGCCCTGGTTCTTTGACTGTGAGGTGTTAAAATCTACTAGCACCAAATAACTATCAAGAACAGAACAGTGTTCAACACTAGTTGTTCAACCAATTTACTGTGCTCCCCTAGTAAATGCTCACGCTTCAAGTTAGACTGGAAAATTGACAAGGGTGATATCAGTATATTGCTGATATCATTATCAGTAATTGCTCTTGGCTATCATTATTGGATTTTTTTCAACTCAAATATTAGTGTTGCACTGCCAGACCAATGAAGAATGGTTTGGATTACATCTTCATGTACAACATTATATGTCACATTGCATTTTACCTTCTGGGGATTATCCAACAACTCTTTATATCAATCTGGAAGCAAACTGTGGCTTTCTTTACTTACAGAATTATCTTTTAAAAATAACAAAAATCATGTGTAATTCATGGTATGAAACAATTTGTCTATCCCCCATGTCCATTACTACAGAAGCAGGGTTGGACTTTTTCAGTTTCAAAGTGAAAGCCTGAAAGCTTGGGTTGATTAAAAGGTACATATAAAGGGATTCTGTGGAACATTATTGTAACACTGGTTATGACATAGGATTTTGGGAAAATTTTGCAGACCATCAGATGAAATGCATAATTTAATAAAAGTCTGGATGTTTAAAAATTGTAAAAGTTGATTTCAGGAAACATTAACATATGGTATGCAGCTAGGAAGAGAGAGCGTAGGCAGACCATTGGTCTTTAGTGGTCCTTGGTCAAAGGCTTGTGGATTATTGGACCAGCTAACAGCACAGAACAGAAAGTGTGTCAAGACGGCTGTGTGAGTTGTTTTTGTTCTGCTCTGTCTCAAGCCACTTCTCACTTCCCCCCGGCCCATGCATTTCTTAGGAACTCATTCCTCCATCAGATGCTTTCCCCTATCCTGGTTTGAACTCATTCCTCCATCAGATGCTTTCCCCTATCCTGGTTTGGACTGCTGCATGTGCATGTAAGCTTCTGTTACAAAATTTCACCAATAAAGTCACTGAACTGTTCCTGTCAGCCTAGTTGTCTGCACATCGGTCTTTGTCCTTGCTGCCTTGCCCATGCCCTGCAACAAAGCAGGGTTTGGTCAATGTCACCCTGCTGTATCTATTTGGATTATAACCTTTCTTAGAGCCTGAGCACCGACTCCATCAGAGAGGGACCTATTGTTTTCCAAATTATTATTTCCCTTGTATTTAAATTATCATATTGCCAACATGTAGGGGGTTCTACGGGATCTCCTGAACACATTTCTTAATAAAAGCTGTGCAAAAGCAGTGAGAAAATAAAACCCTTTACATGCATTCAACCTCTTTCTTTCCCATTTGTTTTCTTTTCCTGTGCCCTTAACTTCTTGTCTCTCATCCCAGGAACCTCAGGATAATGCATATAGCCTCATAAAATCACCGAACTTTGAAGTCTAACACACACCAGCTGTTACGTAGCACACATTGAATGTGCCATACAGACCGAAGAATGTAGTCACACAGTCATCTATATAGAAATATGTCAGGTCGATCTGTCTATTCATCCTATTCTATTAACTGCAAGTCACAATTTTTTAAAAAGGACAAGTCCTCAAGAGACTACATGGCATCTGGTGAATTATCAGCACATACTGTAATACAGTTCAACTGGCCAATTCGTTTGCATTGTTTCTTTAAAGCAGAATAACAGCATCAGTCAAAGCAACATTCCCAGTGTGATAGGACTTCTTTGTTTTAGACCAGATAATAATAGCACGTGGTACCACATGCAGTGCTACTGACATTGTTGCAGCCTACAGTAATGTGGGAGCAAATTGCCATATATAACAGGTGGCAGCTGGTAATTTACAACTCACAGAAAAACAGGTTGGATCTGGACATAAACAGAGGTTGTGGGAATTGTCATTAAGGACAAGATGCTTAACAACATCCATAGAGTGGCTCAGTTTGGACCCAGAAGCAAGCACACTGTTATTATCAGCCAGATTGTCCAAATAATTATAGTTCTTGTCCGTCTGGTCGGAAAAAGTCTATCCAAAGTACTGTAGGATGGAGGCTGGCTTTCCTTCTTGTTTACCTATAAATCTGCTGAGCACAGATGTTGCCTTTCAGCACCCAGCTTTGTATTCACATATATTTCACATACTGTATAAATGCAGTATTTGATTTGATTGTCAATAAACCACCTTCACAGGAACAAATTGTATAATGCTCTTAATTGGTTAGCAATCTTGAATAATTAAAAACCCAATGGTTGGTATGTGTTCAATACGTAGTTTTTATATGTGTGGAAATAAATAATAATAAATCAATAATGAAAATAATCGTCATCGGTATAATGTGTTTTACCAAGTTTGTAGTTCTACGCTTGAATTTACAAGCGAAAAATAAAGACTTGAGACCCAACTTGGATGTTAAAGACTCATGACTTGACTTGAGACACGATGACTTGAATGACGTGTCTCTAGTCTAGTTGTGGTCATGTTTTTAGTTTAAATCTTAAATGAAAATTAAAAATGTTCAACATTATCAATGTTGGCATTACAAGTGTCTGGGAGGGCTGATGTTAGCTAACGTTAGCTAGACACAATCTGTTCCCTCACAACTGGAGAAGATAAATTGTGTTGTATAATGTTAGGCATGCACCAATGCCCTGTCTTTCTCTCTTTACAAAGAATGGATACTACAGGTAGGTCTTGACTTGACTTGCCTTAACTAAGGACTTGACTTGAATTGCCCAAGAACATATGACTCAGGACTTACTTGAGACTTGGACCAAATGATCAGGGTCACGTAGCTTAAGTGACATCGTCGGCCTTGTGAGAGGTTAAATACCTGGATCTCCACACCAGATAGTTGGACCAGTCCCAACCTGGTCCTGGTCCAGTCCCACCCTGGTCAGATGCGTACATGAACTGATGAAGCCTCTTGGAAGAGAGGTGAAACGTCTTCTTAGACAAATAACCAAGTCCAGTTGCTTTTGATTGAAATTGCT
This sequence comes from Echiichthys vipera, assembly GCF_963691815.1. Taxonomy (NCBI): domain Eukaryota; kingdom Metazoa; phylum Chordata; class Actinopteri; order Perciformes; family Trachinidae; genus Echiichthys; species Echiichthys vipera. The sequence goes on from NC_139835.1 coordinate 3,873,214, forward strand.
TTGGTGACATCACCCACTGGTTTGTGGACGGCCATTTGAAAATGTTTATGTAACGGAGATAACACTAACGCTAGCACTTTGTAAGCAAGGTGCAACCGGAAGATGATGAAGACATTTTAATGAAAACACAGTGGGCCTCATTTATCAATCCTGCGTGAAAACGGGCGCAGATCTGAGCGCAGAATTGGTCGTAGGAAAGGACCCACTTGTGATTTATGAAACATTCGTATCGGACCAAACTCAGCGTATGAATAAGCGGGCCTTGATAAATGCGGCGGCTGAATTCGATCGTCATTAACATGTTACGCCCTTAAATATTCCTGTTTCAGAGGCCTCGCCCACTGAGGTCAAACATGGAGCGGAAGAACGCTGGGAAGAAAAGACACTTTTCCAACACAGAGATCGGCATCCTGACATCCGAGATGGAGCAAAATAAAGATGTGCTTTTTGGCAGTCTTAAGAGTGGAATAAAAGGGGCCTATAATAATGCTGTATGGAAAAGAATAACGGAGGCAGTCAACCGGAAGCAGCGCTCCACTGTGGCGTGTGTGCGCACTGCTGAACCTGCGTTCCTGCTCTGTAGCGGGGTTTGCCAGCGGGGTTATTAGGTATTCCGTTTGAGGATAACCTTTGTCACCTAGAAGAACCATACCAAAATGTTAATAATCTGATATCTTGTTTGATTGAATGCAATTTATCGAGGGTAGCCACTTACCGAGGAGATGACTTTGGCTCTGCAGTGCGCTTTCCTTTTCATTCAGGAAAGCGCAACCGCTTCAACCGCTTCAACCGCTTCAACCGCTTCAACCGCTTGTCCCTGTCGGGGTCGCGGGGGGTGGAGCCGAGTTGTTTTGAAATATAAAAGAATCGTGTGCCTGTCAATCACACAGCAGCCCCGCCCCCAATCATCTCCTGCTTTATCATCTATATTCCTCTAAATGGGACTGTGAAAAGGCTGCTTCTCCCCTCTTTTCGCCTGGTCCTGTTCCCAGCTTTAACAGTGTTTGGTGTCTACTTAATCATTGTGTTCAGTGTAATGTTTCTTTTTATTTTGATAGATTTGTATAGATTATGTAGTCCTGTAGTTATTTATGGGTTTAGAGTTTTGTAATTTAGTTCTACCTGTGAGGTTAGATCAGCTGCTCATCACGTTGAATGCAGGCAGGTTTGTCTGATTAGGTTCTCTCAGCAGGGAGGGGCTGGGCACTCTGAATGTGAAGGACAGGAGGGAAGATAGTTCTGCTATAAATCACATCTTTGTGAGATTTTTCTTCTTCTTTGATGTGCCCATAAAATGTATAAAATAAAAATGTCATCAGTTATTGATCTGTGTGGATAACTTGATTCTTCTAGTTAAAGTGTTAATTGTGATTGGTTAGCTTAGCACACCCTAAACTTACCTGGGCAGGTGGAAGGTTCCAGGGAGGTAAGGCTGAAATGTTTGTGTGTCCACATGTGAAGAAAGAGAGACTAGGGGCCTGTTTCACAAAGCAGGTTTAGTGAAAACTCTGAGTCTGTTAACCCTGAAATGAGGGAAACTGAGTTTTCCGTTTCACAAAGGGAGGTAACTCAAACCAGAGACAGAGGGGTAACTCTAGCCTGTTTCACAAAGAGAGGTAACCTAACCTCTAGGTCAGTTACCATGGTAACATGCTCTCTGAAACTAACCTGGTCGGGACCAGGTTTTTCTCAGAAAACCTTGAGTTTCTCTCTGTCTCCGCCCTCTTTCAGCCACACACGGTGTTTCATTTCCTCATTCAGTCAGTCAGCGGGCGAGTTTTGGCGTAGTATAGTTCTGCTATAGTTCCGTCTGTTTTTTCAGAAAATCACTGCAGATATCAGTCATTAGAAGTTATATTAGGTGGCGACTATTTCACTACCATGGCGTGTCCTTCTGATAACAATCCCGTGGATGAAGCTGCAGAATTACTGCGCAGATAATTATATATTCGTCGGGAGATGATTATCAGACTATTGATTATAGATGTTCTTGCATTTCCAGGCAATTCTCTGTTTGAGCGGTACCGTTTCATATCACAGCAGATATTCTGTGCTGCGCTGCGTTTTTTTGCAAACGGGAGTTTTTGTATACAACGTATAAAAGTCATTCAGTAGGCCTACATTAGAAGTTATATTAGGTGGTGAATATTTACACTACCATGGCGTGTCATTTTGATAACGATCCCGTGGATGAAGGTGACGCATTTCGCAAAGAGAATTAAATATTCGTCGGGAGAGGATTATCAGACCGCGCATAGACGTCCTTAATATACTGCAACCATAATTACAAAATGAATGAAATGGATCTTTTGAGCAAGTTGAATGTATTTGACTCAGCGTTTCTAAATATAATTCCAGCTTTTCTTGCAATTCATAGGTTCAAAAGTGTGTGCTTTTAGTTGGGTTACCGGTATATAAACTACTCCTATATAGCCTTCTGATCCAGAATATCACCTATAATGCGAGGGGGCTGAATACGGCACAACACCGTTTCATGTCACAGTCCATCTCATCCCTCCTTACATTTCCAACATTAACAGCCAGTCATGCTCTCATATCACAGCAGATATTGTGTGTTGCGCTGCGTTTTTTTTTGCAAATGGGAGTTTTTTATATAACATTGATATGTTGAATAAAAACCAGCCACTTACGGTAATATTTACTTTACGATGTAAAACCTGCTCAAAATGAGGCGTCACCATGAGACTGTGCTGAGGTTTTACCTGTTTGAAAAATGTTTTTATGTTTCATCTTAAGCTGCGCTTCTCCCCCGCAGGGTTGCACTTATATGAAATAAATTAATAGGTTCCCACTAAAGCAGTTCCCCCTGTGATATTACTGTGATTACAACAGGACTACATTTAAACTTATGCACTGACCCGAGCAGCAATGTCCTCCCGCACCGTCTCCCTCTCTTTTGCTGCTGCAGCGGTGTAAACCTGCTCAAACTCACCGTATGAGCGCATTAATATTTACATTTCCAGTTGTAGCGTAGCCCTTCGCTTCCCCGTTGCCATGGTGACTCGTCGAATCAGGGCTCCATTGATGCTGTCTTTTTTTACTTGTGGTGCACGCGCTTAACTCCAGGTCAAACTACTCTGAGTTGATCAACCTAACGCAAATCTGCTGTTCTGGAACCGAAAACTCAGAGTTTCCTATCTCAGAGTAGATCAACTCAGAGTTCAGGGTTAGACTCAGAGTTTTTTGAACCTGCTTTGTGAAACAGGCCCCACGAGGTGGCAGCTTACCTTAGGTTGCAATTCGGTTTTTGTTTTTGTTATTAATTTTCCTCAGTTTCATTTTGTGGTTTTTGTTAAAGTTAAGTCTGCTCCTGTTTTTGTAAATAAATCAGTTTGGCTTCTTAATTGTCTTTTTTAGTTTTTAAGTTTTTGGTGCGCCACCTTTTCATCCTTTGAATGAGGTGGCAACACTCTGTCGCTGTAAGGGGCGACAAAGTGGTGTGGTGGTTAGCGCTGTAACGTCACAGCAAGTAAGAATCAGGACTGGGGCCCTTCTGTGTGGATTTTGCATGTTCTCCCTGTGTCGGTGTGGGTTCTCTCCGCGTTCTCCGGCTTCCTCCCACAGTCCAAAGACATGCAGTAGTTATGTTCATTGATGACTCTAAATTGCCCGTAGGTGTGAATGTGAGTGAATGTTTGTCTCTATGTGCCCTGTGATAGACTGGCGTCCTGTCCAGGGTGTACCCCACCTCACGCCCGATGTCAGCTGGGATCAGCTCAAGCGACCCCGTGGTTGAAGATGATGGATGAACATCATGCTGTATTAAAGAAAACTTGAAACTAACAAATGGGACCAAACAGTCATTAGGAAAATGTTTACTGAGGTTACAAATCAAGTGAGAGGTAGGCTCATTATGTCATGACTTCTATACAAACTGACTTATTTTGGCAACCAGTGGAGTCACCCCCTGTTGGAAATGAGAAAGAATGCAGGCTTTAGGCAATTCCGCATTAGCTTCACTTCTCAGCTCTGGACATCTGTACTGTCAATGGAACTAGCCCGCTGAGCTCGTTTAGAGACATATGATTAGAATAAACCGCACTAGCTATTCTATAGTTCAAAAATTCAACATTGCTCTTACTGCTGGAGAAGTATCCTATATATTTGATATTCCGAAAAGTAGGCCTAATACTTTTTGAACAAAACATTTGACCATACAAGAAGAAACAAAGATCACACTGACTTATGGAGTATAGTGGCACTTTCTGCTTGGAAAAATCACCATTTAAGGCTTCTTAATGGACATTGAGATGGTGACGTCTTACAAGTACCTTGGATTTCACCTGAACAATAAACTGGACTGGTCTGACCACACTGCAGCAACATATAAGAAAGGTCAGAGCAGACTGTACCTTCTGAGGAAGCTCAGGTCCTTTGGAGTGCAAGGGGCACTCCTGACCTCCTTCTATGACTCTGCGGTGGCATCAGCCATTTTCTATGGAGTAGTCTGCTGGAGCAGCAGCATATCGGCAGCAGACAGGGGGAGACTTGATAAACTTATCAAGAAGGCCGGCTCCATCCTGGGATGCCCTGTGGACTCAGTGCAGGTGGTGGGAGAGATCAGGATGCCGGACAAGCTGTCATCCCTGCTGGTGCAGGAGTCCCACCCCCTGCACTGCTCCCAATAGACTATTGACCTCATCCTGTACCCTGTACCCTGTACCCTGCACTGTGCAATATGCCTGTACTATGGGCACTTCTGTTTTTTGCACTATTTGGACTTATTTAATCATATTTATTCACTCCATATTACATTATTACAAACAAACAAAACAAGAAAAACTGCACTATATCATGTGAATATGTATATATGTCTATTTCTATTTCTTCCCTTTTTTAAATTTAACTTTATTGCTTACTTTTGCCATTTTTTATCTTATTTTGTCATATTCTGTTGCTGCTGTGACAAAAGAATCCCCCCGTCTGCGGGACATTAGAGGTTTTCTGATTCTGATTCTGATTAACCAAACACTACACAACGACATGTTCCAGTAGGAATGTGATTTTAAATTGGGGAGAAATTAACATCAGCAACCAAAACTACAGCTTTTTCTGGCATTAGCATGTAGCAGTGTGTATAATTTAGACACTGCAGTGGTGTGCCTGGAGCAGATGACCATATAAAGAAGACCAGCACAGAGTGACAAGTGTGTTAAGTACAAAATTGGTGTGTCAAATCGGGTCCACCAGACAGCAAATTCCTGCTGGTGTATTTTCCAGTATGTTATGATGCACTATGTTTCAGATGTCTATCCTGTCTGTCCTCAGAATCAGCTGTCAGTACTTTCTCTGCACAGAGCGTTTGTTTTTATCTCTTAACCTCCACAAATCAATGATTAGTTGCTGCTCTGTGCGCACAAGAAGACACTGTTTTTGGCCCTGCAGCGTGACCCGAACGCAATCAGGTGTGCTTTCCCAAGTGTGTCAGGAGCGCACGAAAAGCATTTTGGATAATTTCATGGCCAGGCTCCCTTGGTGCACCTGTGGCACACTTGGGATTTATTAGAGCTACCCCAGTCATGCTGCACTGACAAAAACAGATTGTTTTCTAGGATTGAGACGGACAGTCTTTTTAAAGTTTTTATCTTGAATCATCTCATCACATGTTGCTCATCACAGCCACATATCTACCTGTATTATAATTTTAAATGTGAAGCTCCTTTCTTTTTTCACCTTTCTTTCAAAAGAAGATGGCATGCACAGTCGTTACCCCTATAAATGTTTAATTTATTATTTTTGCTATGAGCTATAGTTTTTACTCCATTTGGTTTCATTGTACCCCAGTTAATTACTTATGTTATATGTTATTCAATTATTTAGTTGGTTACTGTGACCATGTCTGACCTGGGTTGTTGGGAGGGATAATGGGATTTTTTTTTTTTTTGCTCTGTTACTGTTCCTTCACCTTAAGGCAGATGCACTGACACACTGTACAACTGTTTTGCTCTGATTATCTGCAAAATTTAATAAAATGCAGGATGGGACATGAAATGGACCTGAAGAAGAAGAAGAAGAAGAAGAAGAAGAAGAAGAAGATGATTTTTTTTTTATTTTTAACAGCACTTTATTTACAGTTAATTAAAAAACAGGAAACAGTTGATTAAAAACAGGAAATAGTTGATTATAAACAGGAAACAGTCGATTAAAAACAGGAAGTAGTTGTGATCAGTGACTCAGAGGAGGAAAGAGGCAAAAGTGAGCTCTCCCTCGGTGAGCCGGCACAGCAGCTGCTCATGAGCCCACTGCTGCACAAACACCCCCGTGTTCCCTGTGATCCTGTGGAAGCACAGCTCCAGCTTCAGCCTGGCCTTCACGCTGTGCCTCCACAGGGTCACAGGGTCAACAGTCGGCCCGCCCTGCAGTTTGTCCCTGCGAGTCAGATAAATAGACATTTTCGCTTCCCCAATTAAAAAATTCAGAAGCTGACACTTTGTTTTGTCTGTTTTTTTAAAACCGACTCCACAGATAAAAAGGGGGGCAGTGAACAAGACGCCAAACAGGTTAAAAACACGGGTTAAAACCTTAAAAATCCCTGCCAACCTCCTGCACTCAGTAAAAAGGTGAAACACGTTCTCGGGCAGCCTGCAGAACGGGCACTCGTTCACAACACTGTTGTTAAAAACAGATAAAAAGGCGTTGGTGGCAATGGCCCCGTGTAGAATCCTCCATTGGAGGTCTCCGGTCCTCTTCCTCAGAGGAGGTTTATACAGGGTTCTCCACTGAGGGCTGAGCCCGCCCAGCCTCTCAGTCCATACACAAGGCGCTCTGTCACACAGCCTCCTTTTGTTCAAAGTTTTAACACAGTTCATGTACAGAGTCTTGTTTTCTGCTTTTTGCAGGCTCAGTTTTATTTTGGTGGTGTTCTGTAGTAGGGGGCCGCTGAGCTCTGTGAAATCGGGGCACAGGTGAATCTCCGGGTAGGGGTCGGTCAGATCGGGCTCGGCTTCTCTCCCGCTGCGTTTGATGAGGAGGACCTTCTCTCTCGCCGTCAGCCTGTTCCTCCATAGCTCCAGGCTCCTCTGCACCAGCCGGACAGACCGCACCCCCAGCACCGAGCCCAGAGCCCGGCCGTCCGTGAGCGCGGGTCCTGCCACATCCACCAGCTGGCCCAGGCAGACAATCTCGGACCTGCGCAGCGCCCCCATCAGCCCAGGCACGGCACTGCAGCAAACATCCAGCCTGGCACCACAAACCAGAGGCTCCTTCAACAACCGGTACAGAGAGTTACAGTGTCCGCTCCTTTCACTTCTAAACAGCCCCCAGGATTTAAAAACACCCTGATAAAAAGGAGGTAACCCGCCTATTAGAAATTTAAAATCAGTTAAAAACAGAGCAGCATCCAGCCCCAGGTTGTTGACACGCCTGAGTATACAGCTGGCCACGCCTCTCCACACCAGATCCTCAGGTCCAGTCAGAAATCTCTGAATGAACTGGATCCTGAGGGTGGCTGTTCTGCTGGCCAGGTGGACCAGGCCCTGGCCCCCCTCGTCTCTGGGTAAAAACAACACTGATTGAGGAACCCAGTGCATTTTGCTCCAGAAAAACCTCACCATTTTTGCCTGTATTTGAGCAATGAGCCCCGAGGGAGGGTCCAGACAGGCGAGCCGGTGCCATAGTAGAGAGGCCACCAGGTTATTTAAAACAAGGACCCTCCCTCGAAAGGACATCTGAGCGTGGAGCCACCTCCACTTAGCCAGTTTGCTGTCGGCTTTCTCTACAATGTTTACCCAGTTCTTTTTTTCTGTACTGCTGTTCCCGATGTGCACGCCTAGATAGTTCAAGCCTTCTCTTCCCCACGTCAGGCTTTGAGGGAGAACGGGGAGGCCCTCCCACCACTCGCCAACAGCAAGGGCCTCGCTCTTCCCCCAGTTCAACCTCGCAGCCGACACATGAGAAAATTTATCTATGACATAGTTTAAAGCACACACATCTTTTTGATCTCTTATAAAAACAACAACATCATCAGCATAAACCGATAAAACTACACTACTGTTAAAACCAGGTAAAATCAGGCCTCGAACAGATGACCTTATCTGTTGTAGGAGGGGTTCCAGGGAGAGCGCATAGAGCATCCCCGACAGAGCACAGCCCTGCCGGACACCTCTATGCACCCTAAAAGGAGCACACAAGCTGCCATTCAACTTCAGCACACTCTCAATGTCACTGTACAGCACCTTGATCTTGGCTATGAGACCAGCGCTGAACCCAAACCTCTCCATGACTCCCCAAAGGAAGTCGTGTTCAACGCGGTCAAAAGCCTTTTCTTGATCTAATGAGATCAACCCAGTGTTCATGCCTAATGAACTAGAGACCTCCAAAACATCCCGAATGAGGTAGATATTATCTACCATGAGCCTGCCGGGCACACAGTACGTCTGGTCCCGGTGAACAACCTGCTCCATGGTTCTTCTCAGCCTGCTGGCTAAGACCTTAGACAGGAGCTTGTAGTCCGTGCAGAGGAGGGAGACGGGCCGCCAGTTCTTGAAGTCCAGTAAATTCCCTTTTTTCGGAAGGAGAGTGATGATGGCTCTGCGACACGATAGAGGAAGTGATCCCAACTCCAGGCTCTCGTTAAACACCTCTAGGATGTCCTGGGCCAAGATATACCAGAAGGCTCTATAAAATTCCACTGTGAGTCCGTCTATGCCTGGAGCCTTTCTCCCCTGCATACCCTGCAGCGCAGCAAACAGTTCTTCGGTCGTTAATGGGCTGTCAAGCTCCAAATTTGCCTCTCTGGACACGTGAGGAAGTCCTTCGCAGACTTCGTCCATCAGTTCTTTGTTTTCCTTGAACTCACTCTTGAATAAAGAGGCATAAAAACTGACAGCTCTCTCTCTGATCAGGCCCGGCTCCCTCAGCTCCTGTCCTGTCTCAGCCAGCAGGGAGTGGATTTGTCTCCCCTGGCCTTGTTTCTTCTCCAGACTGAAGAAGAAGCTCGATGGAGCATCCATCTCTGTTATGGATTGAACCCGGGACCGGACTAGTGCACCTTGTACTCTAGTGTCCAGCAGGTTGGCTAAAGTAACCCTTTTAGTCTTGAGGATTTCAATACATCCTTGATCTCCTGTGGACTCGCTCACACACTCGAGATCCACAATATCAGTCTCCAGATCCTTAATAGATCTGGTGATGTCACGTGTGACATTGAGCGTGTGCTGCTGACATAAAAGCTTAATTTGTACTTTGCCATGGTCCCACCACTGCCTCAGACTGACAAACTCTGTTTTTTTCTGTTTAAAATCATTCCAAAAAAAGCTAAAAGCCTCTCTAAAAGATTTATCCACAGTTAAAACAGAGTTAAAATGCCAATAGGCGCTTTTGGGTAAAATGTTCCTGATAAAAACGTCACATAAAACCAACGAATGGTCAGTAAAACCCACCGGTAAAATCTTACACATTTCAATAACACCCACTTTATGTTTAAAAACATAAAAACGATCCAGTCTGGCCAAAGAGATTCGGTTTTCTCTAACGTGGGACCATGTGTACTGTCTGCAGCCCGTGTGCATCCTTCTCCACACGTCCACCAGGCCGCGGGAGGAGACCAGCTGCCTCAAGGCAAGGATACTGGATGAGGCTCTGCATGGTTGCGATCTAAAATCTCATTTTCAGTACAGTTAAAATCCCCACCCACGAATAGATAATCCTCCGAGTCACAGCTGCTTAAAACATCATTCACTGTTTCAAAGAAGCGCTTCCTCTCTGTACCGTTGTTGGGAGCATAGATGTTGATAAAAACCACATTAAAATGTTCAAAACCAGCTTTAACTAAAAGACACCTCCCCTCTACGACATGTGTGACCTCCAGAGAGGTGGGAGTGAACCCTTTAGAGAGCAGGAGGCCCACTCCTCCACTGAGGGTGGTGTTATGGCTTAAAACCACTGATCCTTCCCATTCCCTGCTCCAGTCGGCCTCATTCCCGACATCGCTGTGTGTTTCTTGGAGAAAGAGGACATCGATGTGTTTTAGTTTAGTCATCTGGAAAACCACTGCCCTCTTTCTCATCTCCCTAGCACCGTTTATAGTTAAGCTGCCTATTTTAAAAAGATCCATAATGATGAAGGTGTTAAAAACCAGACTAAAAACAATCAATGAAATAAATAAAAATAAAACCTGTTCCTTCATCGTCATTAAAACCCGAGCTGTTTCCTGACTTTATGGACTAGTTTCTGCAGTCTGAACACTTCCTGGTCTGTTAAGTCTGACTCCTCTCTGTGTCTTATCACGTGTCTGATGGAGTCATAGAAGCCCTGCAGATCAGGGAAGTGATGCTCCAGGTTTAAGTTTCTCAGACCTTTAGTCTGCTGTAAAAAAGACTTGACTAAGTCTGCAGGATACACCTGAGCAGCAGTCCGCGGAGTGAGAGACAGGACACTGCTGTCAGACACACACCCCTCACTGTCACTGCTGTCACATAGAGCTGCTCTGTTCTCAGCAGCACTCACTCTACCTGCCAGTCGACCAGCTTTTCCACCCGCCTCCACAACCAACATGCTCCTCCTCTTGCTGCGCCGCTTAGGAGGAGCAGGCGCCACCACAGCCTCACTGGCCTCCATCTCCTCAGCTACTGTGTTCCCCTCACACAGCTCACCTGTAACCTCACCTGTGTCACACAGCTCACCTGTCACCCCGCCTGTGTCACACAGCTCACCTGTCACCTCACCTGTGTCACACAGCTCACCTGTCACCTCACCCACTTCACACTGGTCACCAACGACCTCAACTTTTTCAACCAGCTCACCTGTCACTTTACCTGCCCCACTTTGCTCACCTGCAGCCTTGTCTGCCTCCTCCTCACCTGCCTCACCCCCCTCCTCTAGTTCACCTGTTATTTTGTTTCCCTCACCCACTTCACCAGAAACACCGCCTGTCTCTTTCCCTCCACCTGTTTCACCCACACCCGTGTCCACCTCACCTGCCACTTTACCTGAAGAAACACCTGACTCACCATCCTTACCTGTCGCCTCCCTCGTTTCATCTCTTACCTCCGCCCTCTCCCCACTCACCTCAGTGCTCTCTTCATCCTGACTCTGCATCTCCGCCACTTCCTTTTCTGCAGACCCTTGATCTTTCTTTTGCCCCGCAGCTCCAGCCCCCCCCGCCGATTACCGCGGCCACACGCCGCACCGCCGGTACGGGCCGACCGACGGCAGCGGCAGTAGCGGGCGCCGCAGCAGCGGTCGCCGCCGCCCGCCCCCACACAGGAGCGGACGGCTCAGCGGCGGCGGCGGCCGCCCCCGCGGTCACGCCCGGGGCGGCCGGAGCGTTGCGGCCGGGACAAGCCCTGATTAAATGTCCCTCCTGACCACATCCAAAACATTTGACAGTGGATGATGTTGCAAATAGTACGTAATCAAAGTCATCTACCCGGACTCTGAAGCAGTAGTCAAACTCCTTGTCCTTGTTGGTCAGGATCATGAAGAGCTGCCTGCGGTTAGACACCTCATGTCTCAGCAGCGGAGACTTGCAGCCTGACACCTTCCTGACCGGGGACACCACTTTCCCGTGCCTGGACAGTTCTTTAATCAGGAACTCATCACTGATGAAGGGGGGCACGTTAGAAAGAGTTATCTTTGTGGCCGGTAGTATCAGCGGTGTCACCGGCTCAAACAGCCCGTTTACCGTGATGCCCGTCTCCACCAACTTGTTCACCTGTTCCACCTTAGCCAAAAACAGAACCACCGCACCATTCATGCGGGCAGCGGACTTCACAGATCCGTGCCCGATCATCTCCCCCACAGCCAGGGCGACCTCCTCCACGCTGCACGGGGAGCCGGCTCCGGTTTTGATGCCGTGCTTCCGCGTCAGCGCGGAGAACCCGCTGCTGGACGCCATCCCTGCTCCTCAGAGCGGGAGGACAAACAAAAGACTTACAAACACGAAACTAACCACGACAACACGACAACAAAAGACACCAAACTGACACAACTACATTCATAAACACACTATACGGAAAAAACCCCGACAAAAATCGGTAGAATTTAGGAAAAAACCCAATTTCGCTCTGCTCCTTCACACACACTCCTTACAGGAAGAAGAAGAAGAAGAACTGGAACTGTGGTTTCCTGGGTTAAAGTCAGGTGTATGTCTGACCCACCCATCCACCCTCTTCCCTGTGGTGTTTGGGGCTTGTTATAGTCACCCGACTTCGGGAACATAAACTCTCTGAACATAAATGTTGATCATTTTACAATGGAGTCATTTGAAAGCCCAGTATGTCACATTGAGACGTAAAATGGTGCCAATAACTTGAAATATCAAAGTTTCTATGTTTAGTAGAAACGGATAATGCCTCCATTCTTTTTTCTGGCTACCAGGCTGATAAATGCTTTAAATTATTCATAATATAAATTAGGCTGCTGAACTTAAAAAAAAAAATTAAAAATCCTCCTTTGGGTTGAGGAGTGATGACCTGACCTCAGCAGTGTCTACTGTCTCAGAAGGCATATGCACCGACTTTACAGATAATAAATCTCACTCCATAATCGATTGAAAAGTTGGCAGCCCTGTTCATTGACCTAAACTAACATGGTAGCCTGCACAAGGCAAAGCTGTTAGCACAGAAACAGCAGTGATGTTGGTGCCAATCCCCTGGACAGATAAAAGAGATACAAGTGTAAACTGCACTGTAGACGACCCTCTGATGACTGTGACTGACAGTACAAGTCAGCACATCGGCTCTTTCCCCCTAAAAAAAGCTTTTGTGAGTTGAGAGTGCCCACATTGTCAGTCCCTTAGATGTATTTGTAGTGACAAGGACGAATAAAACATTTACTCTAATGGAGAATGAATAAAAACTGGATGATGGGTAATCGTAATGTAAGACACATCCAAATAGTTCTTAGACAGGCCTAGAAGAAAGCAACCATAAAAAGATTATTATGGGATGATGAAGAGGAACCAGCTGGGTTCTTAGCCTTGATAAAGAGTTTGCAAAAAACTTCCATCCAGCCTCTTAGGTCATTAACACTACTCTAAAAAGCTTTGCGTGCAGCTTAAAATCACCTGAGAACAGCAGTAGTTAAAGTAGAAGACAACAGTATCCATTCAAAAAATCTACCTCAGATGAATAATGTAAGGGGATGAATTATTAAATAATGTGTCCTGGTTTTGGGAGCTTTTTGAAAGTGTGTTCCCGCACGTGGTGAAATTGCCTGAAGTCAGAATGACTTTTAAGCACAGCTAGAAGGTATAGGGTGAGCACATATATGTCTCATATGATTGGCTGCTCATCTATATTTTATTCTTGTGACATTCAAGTCTAAATCCCGGCACATTTCCTCTGGCCTGTGCAAACTATTGTTGAGGAAATGACGATCACTATCCACTGACTCTCCCTCCTTTTCTCCATCCATCTCTATCATTGTGTAGGGATTGTGTAGTTGAGTTGAGTAGTGCTGGAGGAGTAAAAAAATAAATAAAAGAGGAGCGTATTGTTATTAGAATATTTATTTTGCTGAGGGTGAGTGGCAGGCTAAAAAAATGATTACATTGACTGCATTAATAATATTTTATTCTAACTTTTCCTATTGAGATTTATTTTGTAAAAAAGCAACGAAAAGAGAGAACAATGGTATATCTCTGCATCATGGTTTCAAGTAGTAATACTAGGCTAGAACACACACCTCTAATCCAAATACACAGACTTTAAATGTAACTAATACCCTTTTCCCACCAAAATTAGCGTGAATGTATGTTTTTGTTTTTAAACCTTCTAAATAAATTGGATAATGTATGATCATTTCCTTTCCCATTGCCCGCAGATCAGTATACCTTTCTGTTTTTTCCAATGGTAAAGGGTAAATAAACGGTAGAAAGCAGCATGGAGGCCAGTGACAATGTTACAGTCTCTGTTCCAAACTCAGTGCTGACTAATGTGGAACGATGTCCGAGCACTTCCTACCCCCTTAATTCCTGCCCACTTGCCGGGACCACACCCATTTTTAAACTCAGCCTCATTTTGATCTCAACTACACACCTGTTCCACCTTTCATGCCTGTATCTTGCACGCTATCACAGTGACCAAATTTGGCTGCAGACAGACAGACAGACAGACAGATATTAACACCAAGCAAAATATCCTCAAATCACTTAACGCCAAAATGTTGTGGTTTTCCAGAGAGTTTCATACTGTGTTATTTTCTTTGGCCTGTGACTTTAACTGAGTCAGACTGAATTTGAACACCTCTTTCCAGTCTTGATGCTTAGCTAATTTCCTCTTGACTCCAGCTGTATAATTATAATAATAATGTAATGTATTAATGATTAAATTAGTGTAAAGATGAAATGGAATGGAATCAACCTTCTAAAAAGCCTATTTACCAAGATATTTGTGTCTACACGCGCGCACGCACACACACGCACGCACACGCACACGCACACGCACACGCACACACACACACACCAAAAACATTTTCATAGTCCCATCTCTTTTTCTTCAAATAACAATTAGATAGATTTACATCCGAATGCATTTCAACTGAATTTGAAGAATATAAGCAAAACAATATACACGTGTTTCTTTTATCTACACCAAGTTTTCCACCTTAGCCAAAACATTTTTTTTTCAGCATTTCCATCCAACTGTTTTTATACTGGATGGAACCTGAATATGCACATAATGACAATTGTATTGAAGCGCACCTAGTAGAGACTGGAGGCCACAGAACTGGAACAGTGAAATGGGTCACCTTCTGCTTGCTCGTCCACCTCATAAGTAATTCAGACGAGCTGAGCTTGACACAGCAGACTGACAAGTAGAAATGGTCTCCTCCAAGCAAGATTTAGATACTGAATCCCTAAAAAACATGTATTCAAACACCGCTACCTTCCAAATCCACATTATTTTATTGCCTTCACCCGTGGATGACAAATTAGTATTCGGGCTGGGCCACATTTAGACTAGATTTGTTGTTAGGGGGAAGCATGGTGCCCAGTTTAATCCAGCTGGAGAATGTTCAAGTTTCCTAAGTGGGCCTCAGAAAAATGTTAAAAAATAAATGTGGCGAATTAGCCTTCAATTTCTCCCAGGCACATTTGTACCGCTGTCGTCAGGCACATTATGGGGTGTCTAAGACAGCTCGTGTTTTGATACAGTTGCTGAAAATGTTGCAAGATGCACATCAAAGTCTTCTCTATAGCAACATGTTCGACTGTTACCAGCCTAATTAAAATGCTATGTTTGCTTTGGAGAGAGAGATGCATATATCAACAAGCAACCAAAATATAGAGGTGCCAAGCAGCTTTGTAATGGTCTCATATTTGTTCATTTGAAGGAGCTCAGCCAAAATAAACTCTCCGAGGCAGACTCCTTTCTCTTCACATCTTTTCAGTTTTCACTCAGGCTGCTGCAGCTGCATGATGACATCAGATTCATCAAATAGATGTCTTCCAACAGCTGCTGCAGGTGTTCACATGTGAAATATTCTAAAGAAACACTGGGAAATGCATAGCCATGAGAAATTATATTCTGACGTGTTGTACAGTACTTTGCATGATGTAGACTCATGGCTGGGTTATGAGCCAGTGCCCTGGTGCCTCTGACTGCCAGGGGCCCTCAGAGCGCACAGCACGAGCTGACCACTAGGCCCCTGGATCCTCAGCACTCATAATGAGAGAGCCCCCAGGCTCCTTGGTGATTAAAATGTGAACTAACCAATCTATGTATTCTCATCGACAGGTTTGTAGGATATTGTACAAAACGTTATGCACAAAAATTTGTATGATATCTTACAAAATATGACGTTCTATTTAATGCGGCGACCATAAGTGAAATGCAAAACGAACGTTTCCTTACTTTTGGGAAACAAAAGGTGACTTTAATTTAGGCATCAAAATGTCTACTGGGACATGTACATGTTTAATGTGTGGAAATCACACATTAAACATGTAGAATTCAAATTGTCAAAAACATTTCTGTATTTCCCAAAGTTAAGCAGGTTCTGGACCACAAACAACCTTCACTAATCTTACCCTATTAAAATGACTGTGCAGAGGTCTCGGGCTATAACTATAAACGTTTGCTACATTCATAAACTATTCTGCAAAAAAGAGCAATTTGCATGATTCACAATGCCAGGTATCTGGATCACACTAATCCGTTATTCTTACAGTCAGAATTATTAAAATTAGCAGGTCTGGTTGCATTTAAAATAGCACAGATAATGTTTAGGGCCAAAAATAAAAACTTACCTGAGAATATACAAAAATGACTCAATGAGCAAGTGGGGGGTTATAATTTAAGAAGAACAATTAATTTTAGGTACAAAGAGTCTGCATGAAAGTATGATGTAAAAGTCAGGCCGATAATTTCATAGAGTGCTGTGGTTCGTTCCCAGAGTGTTTTTCATCTTGTTTCTTCCATTGCCTGTTTGTACTCATCTGGGTTGCCCACATGTGCCACCTGGTGTCAATTGCAGCTACTGCAGCCACTGTTACTACATCATAAAAAAATTATTTCTGAACCCCCTTAATGGTGCTACGGGATTCACGCCAAATGAAAGGGGAAACATCTGTACCTGCCGCAAGCCATTGTAAATACATCGTCTCAGCTCATTGTCACTTTGTCTATATAGTCAAACCTTGGCAGACAGTAGTGATGTCCAAATGAAGCTTCATGAAGCCTTTTCATTACACTTACTTTGAGCTTTACAACCAGGCTTTCTTTGAAGCCAATTTGACATAGTGGCTAAACAGTGGAATAACAACTTCTATGTTCACCATGTGATGCCACTGGGCCCGTAAATACTTCCCCCCCATTAACTTATATGGCAAAGAGACGTCTGTTAATCAGTGGATATGTTTTCTTGAGCGTCACAACTAGCGATGTCCAAATGAAGCTTCATGGAGCATTTTCGTTATTTTCAACTAGATGGAGCTCTCTGTTCAACAAAGGGTTGAAAACACACTGAATCACCATTCATTGAGCCCTTTTCTTTAAACCAAGAGCTCCATCTAGTGGACTCAACAAACACAACTAATGCTTCATGAAACTTCATTTGGACATTACTCGAAGAAAGCTAGATTTTGATAATTTGGTGAATAAAGGCTAGAAAGTCATTGATGTAGGAATGTCAGGGGCCTCACAGGACCATGATCCGGTGATGTGTAGACTCTTCACTTTACTATCCAGAGGCTGCAGTCTGTCATCTATAAGAGGTGATTCAATTATTTTCAGTACATAGAATGAAAGTTTTCCACATCATGTAAGTAATAAGACTTAGTGTCTATCTGATAGTCGTTAAATCTCAATGATATCAGCTCAAAAGTCATATTCTGGACCTGCAGCTGGAACCAAACGCTCACTTTCTTGTGAATATCATTAGTCTGCCTTCCTTCATTCTTTTCATCCGTGATGTCCCTATTTTATCTTAATGGAGCTTGGCACGCTGATACCAAGAGTGTGATTGGATTATTAACCACAATTAAGGAGAGGTTACCAAATGGCTTTCAATGAGGCATTAACGATCAGAGGAAAGTCGACAGTCTGCGTGAGAGGGGGATATCATCTGTCGGTGGGTGACGACTTTGAGTACTTGAATGGACCTGGGTTAACACACACATACATGTTATCAGTACAAACTGACAATACATGCATGTACTGCACATACAGACTCAAGCTGTTATAGATTGGATAGATGGATGTCTAGGGTTTTTAGATTAATGCAGGCTGCAGATATCCATGCCACAACCTTAGAGACATTTAGGGTATTCAGAAAATGTCTGTCTGTTTTATCTCCTCTCGGGCATCAATTGTTTTTTAACCCTTTTTTGTGCAGAAGAACAAAACAATTGTACATCATTCATGATGTAGCTGTTCATTGGCACAGCTTACATTTGATATACAGTGCACGTCCGAGTGACTAACGTGAAGAAATAAAATGTTCCAGACCGTTACCAAGCCAGCAGGCAACCAGAGTAACCTGATCATTAGGTTACACCCTATATGGGCTGCTGCAGACTCTTTTTATAGAACATTAGCGAGAGGATACATTCATGCCCTTTAAAGTATAGGAAGGCACTACTGGTTGGGTCTTCACTTAAAAGGAGAAATTATATTTCACGAGGAGAATGGACTGCATTAAACCTGGCCATTACTAGATCAGGGATATGATATGTGTATGCTGTAAAGATGACCACATAATCATTCACTTTATATCATGCAGATAATGTATGATAGGATAACAGTATGTCTATTTTCTTAAACATACAGTATGTGAAAGGTAACAGCGACATAACTAAAAAGCGGTGTAATTGGAGAGGAAACACAAAGAGGAAATTGTAGCATTATCTGTCAGAAAATGTCTCCCATTGAGCTCCCTCTTTCTGATCCTCACAGCACAAAAAAGAGTGTAGAAGAGAGGCCAGCATTAAATAGAAAATGAATCAGAACTTTCTTTGGTCTTTATTGTGGTTACTTACTGAATAAAAGAAAATACAGAAGATAAAACCCTGAGTCAAACTCTAGCATTTATAGAATTACATTATTGATCATATTATGTATATTGTGCTTATTAGTATATATGATCATACTGTGCATACATACATAGTGCAAACATCAGTTGCACTAACAGACTGGTTTTGCACAAATATTGTTCTGAAAATTCACTTTGCAGTCTAATCGGACCGAATCGATCAAATCAGCGAACAGTGAAACAAATCGTATTCAGTTGTTGTGACTAATGATGTCCAAATTAAGCTTCATGAAGCATTAGTTGTATTTGTTGAGCCCACTAGATGGAGCTCTTCCATCACATGGTGGACATAGAAGTTGTTATTCAACTGTTTAGCCACTATGTCAAATTGGCTTCAAAGAAAGCCTGGTTGTGAAGCTCAAAGTAAGCGGCTCCTGGTGGCTGTTTGAATCCACCTAACTCTTGGCGAATCCAAAAAGAGGTGGGGTGTGGATGGGGCAGAGGAGGGTTGAATGAAGCCGACTTTCTATGCTAGACAGCTGTGACGGCAGCCACCAGTCACTCAAAGCAGCACCCCCTTAATTATGTAGAATTTAAGCCATCACATAATATAAACTTGTGTAGTTGCCGCTTGGGCATGACTCAACTCTTTTTTTGGTTTTCCATTAGCAAAAGTTGTGGATAGTACCTGGTATTTATTTGTACAATAAAATATAGGAACGTAGCCTACTGGTAACAAAAGGGATTTGAGTTGAGTCAAGGTGCACTAAACCATGCAGTGGAAATGAGTCCTAAGTCTGTCTATATACTGTTGTAACATGTGAACTCCCCCTTGGTTATCATTTTAGTCTTATTTTATCTTAAAATCAGTTGCTTGCATCCCTTTAAAACCTGTGTTATTGCCTCATTTTCTATCAATAGACTTACACCAATGCTTCATAAAACCTAACCTAAAACCTTGTAATTAACTGGAATCACCCTTTAACCTATCAGTGTCACGGATTCACAAATATAAGAAGACGATTTTATGTAGGCTAAACAAGTTTTTCAGACAATGGCATCAACTGAATACAAGTACAGTGAATTGTTTTTCTAAAACCAATTCATCCAAATTAAGGTTTAAAGGTTGAATATGGAGAATAAGCAGACCATCGCCATCTAGTGTCTCAAGATCGTAGTTGCAACAACAAAAAATAATTCCGGCAGTCAGGTTGCCAGGTTCCTTGCACAGTGTGTCAGCAATCAGTCTGCTCCATGTCAGTGATGAATCATTCAGGGGAACGATCAATTAATTTATTTAAAGTTAGCCACTCGTCAACTGAAGTCTATCTTTGAGTGGTGTGTAATCAATTAGCTAGCTCTCAACTCGAAATGGTTCCTTGTTTTTGTAGCAACAACAGACGACCCTGGCAACCAGCAACGGCCAACGCTATTGGCTGCTACAATGTGAACAGAACGTGACAGAAAGTCATTGTCAAACCCTCAAAACATTTTTTTAATATTAATTCAGACTAAGTTTTGCTTTTTTTATGGCAAAGCAGTACTTTCATTCTGTACCCCTCAAAACGCCCCGTGGGTGTATTATTTTTTATTTTTTAAATAGAGCTTTTAATAAAGATTCTACATATTCAACCTTTAATTATATCAAAGGAACCATTATCATGAACAGTGTGACAGGAACACTAAAATAGTATAATACCAGAGATTTTCAGCCAGATTTTGAAGATAATCATGGAAAAAATAAAAAGCTATAGCTAAGATAAGGTTTTCGAAGATATAATCAAGCTAGTCAATAGATGACAGGGAAGTAAGGGTTAGACATAGCTCTATAGTTCATGTATCAGGAGTTATTCTAGGTGAAGTTTAAATATTGTGAATTTGTTTTTTTTCAGCACTGTCAAGCAGCCAGTCAAAATTGAAACACCTTATTGTGAGACACACAAAGTGGTCTTTGTGCTGCAGAGTGTTATGTCCCCTGAAAGAAGCAGAAGCAGGTATGGAGAGTGATGTGGAGGTTTGGGAGGGGGCCTGATTGACAGATTAAAAGGAAGGTAAAACCAGAGACAGCAGTATGCATCAGGATATCTGAGTAGCTGCATTTCATCTGGCATTCCAGGCCTTCAGCTGGCTCGCTCAGGAACTAAAAATGATTGCAGGAGTTGGAAAAGCTAAGCTGCACAATGCAAGATTTATATGTACAAAAAAGTCCCATATTAACAACCAAAAAAGAATTGGTGCTGCTGCAGAAGAGGGCATCCCATAACTCCTGACTGAGATGTCACAGATTCAACGTCTTTGCCAAAACCAATTTCAGAAGTCAGGAATCATCGTTGAGGGGAAATTTCTCTTCAAGCAGAAAGTAACGCATGAAAGCTTAAAAGCAAAACACAAAACAGTCTTCCTAACAGCAGCAAATTGATGCTCCGTCCATCCAGAGACCGTTGGATGCAACAACAATGACACTACGTGCTGAGGAAGCTTTTTCTACAATGCCCGTACTCTGCAGCCACTAACAAGAAAAGATTGGAGTCCAAGAAGTGTGCAGTTTATGTCACAGTACATGAGTGCGACTAATTAAATCCTTAAACTTCCAAAAATTTAGTTATCTCTTGCTGACAGTGCCACAAAATTTGCCAAGTGCCCTGAATTCCCTGCTGCCATAATACAACATGAGTGAGGAGGATGTTGCAGATCCACTGCAGTTAATTCATGTACTTGGAGTACCAGATAGAATGTCGAGGGATGGAGTGATAACTGGGGGAGTTGCATCGCTTTTAACATTCTGGATCGGTTCCAGTAGCCTTTCTGATGTATCAAACCCATTTTTGACACTATTCATTGTGGATTTCTGTCTTTCAGTAGTCGCCATTCAGTGTATTTGAATATTGTAATTACCTCTGTACAGTAGCCTATACTTTTAATCATCAGTTACTGGTGGAGACTTGACATGATGCAAAATCTCATCTCATCTCATCTCATCTCATCTCATCTCATCTCATCTCATCTCATCTCATCTCATCTCATCTCATCTTCAACTGCTTATCCGGGGTCGGGTCGCGGGGGCAGCAGCTTTAGCAGGGGACCCCAAACTTTCTTTTCCCTGGCCACATTAACCAGCCCTAACTTGGGGATCCAGAGGCCTTCCGAGGCCAGTGTGGAGATCTAATCTCTCCACCTAGTCCTGGGTCTTCCCAGAGGCCTCCTCCCAGCTGGACGTGCCTGGAACACCTCCCTAGGGAGGCGCCCAGGGGGCATCCTTACTAGATGATCCTGAACCACCTCAACTGGCTCCTTTCAACGCAAAGGAGCAGCGGCTCTACTCAGAGTTCCTCACGGATGGCTGAACTTCTCACCCTATCTCTAAGGGAGACTCCAGCCACCCTCCTGAGAAAACCCATTTTGGCCGCTTGTACCCTCATTCTTTCAGTCATGACCAAGCTTTCATGACCATAGGTGAGGGTAGGAACGAAGATGCAAAATGCAAAAGTAATTTAATTTAATACCTAATATTTGACCATGAGTTCAGTGGTACTGTATCAGACAACATTGTTGCCTTCTGCCTTCTTTATTGCAATAATGTGATGCACAGCCCAGTTTTGTTCTGAGATGGTTGAGAAACAACTGACTATTTTTTTTGAGATTAAGATTATTTTTTGGCAGTTTCCCAAGCCTTTATTATATAGGACAGACAGGATATGGGGTGAGAGGGAGAGACATGCAACAAAGGGCCGCAGGTCAGCGCCGAACCTGGGCGACTGCTCTAACCACTAAACCACCGGCCGCCGCCATTAAGACATTTATTTAAGAAGATGTACTTTATTGACACACAAGGGGAAATTCAATTATATAACACTATAATGTATTAAGCTTTGCTATGCTCAGTCATATTATGCTCTATTGTATAGCACATATGGAGCAACATTAGCTGTCTGGGCAGCTGTGGTTCAGTGATAGAGTGGGTCGTCCTCCATTTGAGAGACCGGCGGTTCGATCCCCAGCTCCCCCGGTCCACATGTCGAAGTGTCCTTGGGCAAGACACTGAACCCCCGTGCTGCACATGTGGTGTGAATGGTTAGATTAGATGGTATGTAGATGTCCACTGCCATCTGTGTGAATGTCTGTGTGAATGGGTGAATGTGACAAGTAGTGTGAAAGTGCCTTGAGTAGTCAGAAGATTAGAAAGGCGTTATATAAGTACAAGTCGATTTGCTGTGTTCTGACAAAAAAGTCCGATATTCACACTCCCATTAGTTTGGTTTGGTCTCCACCAAATCCTCAGGGAACTAACTGAACTAACTGTCTGGAAACAATGGCCCATTGTTGTCCATGGTGGAAACAAGGTTGCTGAGAGCACAAGAGTGAACCAAAACAGTTGTGGATCCTAAAACCAAAACAAGGAACTAAAAGATTTTTATAAAGGTCTGTACTGTATAGAAGGAATGTGCGTCTGAATGGTTAGATTATCCAGATTAATGCACCTTAAATGGTCGGAAGACTAGAAAAGTGCTATATAACTTCCCCCTCCACTCAAAAAAAGTGTTTTGCTTCTGTTTCTGTCCTTTAAACTGTCTGACATTGACTATGTGACTTGTATCTAAGCAAAACCTTTTGATTACCAAGAGGAAACACTGATATGTTAAATATATTTTGTTTTTAGCTGGTTATTGTTAGCTAGGGGTGATCCGTATATTCCCCGGTCGCATAAGCCTCTGCCTTCACTGATTTTAATCCATCATTTTGTCACCTTTTGCGGGAAAAGAGGGGAACAGCTGACTTTTTTTAAAAAAGGGGTCTGTTGCTCCCCTGTCACATACAAAGCGGGGAACATAGGACCCGGGGAACATAAGGCTATGCCTTCTCTGATTTAATTCAGCATTTTGTCAGGGTTAGGGGGTAGTGTTAGGGTCTACATAGGCCTATTTGCCGGAGAATTCAGCACTGGTTCTGGAAAAAATAACAGACCGGGAAACATAGGACCCTTTTTGTGAACAGCGGGGAAAGTCCGATGTTCCCCGGTCACATACAAAGTCAACACCAGATCCATGCAGTGTAACTTAACTACAGCTTGCTGGCTAATGTTAGCTTACTTGCTAACGTTAGCTCACTGAAACCTAAGCTGGTTGTGGCTTGGCTGCATGGCATGAATCTGCCATTAGTTGCTGCATGGCGTTGGCTGATGGAGTGAGCAAATTAGTGTTACAGTATATGATTGTAATACAGCAATTTAGCAGCATTAGACCAACATGATGCCGATCAGTTATGTTCAAGTCTCACTGTTTTGTCACTATGGAGTGTGTGAGCATGCAAGTGTGGATGCTGACTGCAGTCGCTAATAACAAGTGTTTTCTGAAAGTTATACAGAGAATCTTTAACTGCTGATAAATGCACAGTTCCTCAGAAGTACTCATAGATGTCTTAAAATCTAACAATAGACATGTTTATGATGCTAGAATTAA
This sequence comes from Echiichthys vipera, assembly GCF_963691815.1. Lineage (NCBI taxonomy): Eukaryota > Metazoa > Chordata > Actinopteri > Perciformes > Trachinidae > Echiichthys > Echiichthys vipera. The sequence goes on from NC_139835.1 coordinate 3,897,105, forward strand.
CATTTAGTCTTAGTAACACATAATAATGTTAATCATATAATAATCTTTATTACCTATAATCTGTCAAACGCTTATTACAAGGGCCACAATACAAAGCTGTGTGAATGTAGATTACATTGCAGATTTGGCTAAAATAAGCCTTTTTAAATGTACCTTATCTGTATGTACATGTAAAAATAATTCTCTAGAGAGGAAAGAGCAGTAATTTTTTTGTTTCAGAGAGAAGGAGAGAGAGAGAGAGAGAGAGAGAGAGAGACAGCGAGAGAGACAGAGAGAGAGAGAGAGAGCGAGAGACAGATTGGACGTCTGTTGAGTTTTCTTTTCTCCTCCTGGCTCTTGGTTGTTCTCCAGCCGTGTGTTGGCAGGAGGATGTGGCAGGAACCATTAGGATGAGAAATGACAGTGAAGTCTGGGCCAACCTTCAGGGCTTGCACAGAGGAGAGTCTTAACAACCGCATGCACTCAAACACCACACACACTCAGATTACATGCATTATATGCACACGTCTCATACAACACCAAACTTCTTGTCCCTCCTCACTTCACCAACATTCTCACTGTGCCGGTGCTCTTTTGAACAACCTACATCGTACCATTGGTAAGTGTATTCAGCCTTGAACAGTTAACAGAAAAGGTTGACCTTTATGTATCTGGACTTCTATCTGCAGTGCCCATGTGATCCAAAGAGAGCCAAGTTGTGCAGACAAAAGAAGAAGAGAAGCACTTAGGGATAACAACCACAGCAGACTTCTCACATCACAGCAGGTTCACTGCCACCAGGCTATGATTCACCATACAGCAGACAATGAATCCACTGTGACAGCCCTCTCCAACTCTACAAACTGTAAGTCTTTATACTGGCGGTTGGAACTTTGGAACTCATTATTGAAAATGAAAGCATCATTGCAAATCACTGCAAACAGATTCTCTGAAAAAAGTAATTTGAAATTTGTAAAAGTAAACTCAACACTACATCCTGTAGCATATGTCTTGTTAAAGCCAATTTAAAGGTACAGAAAATATGTATGCAGCCAAAGATATCACATGAGTGTTCTGTATTACTGGAATATGCATATGTGGATGTCACAGATGAGTAGAGTTCATGGCACAACATCAGCAGATGGATGGAGGTTTTTTTTGCCTCACAGAGATTGACAATTTACTCAGTTCAAATTAGGGTCTGACATATTACCTATGGAGCTGGAGTGAAAATGATTGTCTTTGTGGATTTTGCATCAATATGACGCTGTAGAGGTACTTTACTTTATTAAAGCATATTTAGCATTATTGAATATTGTCAACCAATTCTAGAAATTAATACAGTCAAATAAACTAGCTAAATAAACATCATGTTCAGTATCAGCCAGTCACTGACCCTTAAAAAAATAGAAAATATGAATGCATTTATGAAATAGCTAAATAGTACTGTATGTTCAGTATCAGTTGATTGCTGACCATTAAAATAAAATAAAAAAATCTCCAAAAAACATCGATGTCAACAAATGAACCAACAGAATCCACACATGCTGTTTTTCTGTAGTAGCAGCCCTGAGGTCGACCTAAATTGGATTAACTGTCCTGTGGTGGTGAGTAAGACTTGGTGCAGTCTGGGATCAGGCCCGCTGCTGGGGTTTAGGCTGGCTGAGGGTCCGCGGGCTGACACACTCAAGAGTGTGTGTAGTAGTATAACAGCCCCGCCCCCCCCCCCCCCCCCCCCCCCGCCCCCCCTTCCTTGCTGATAAAAAAACCTAGAGGAAACACTGACATATGAAATATATTGTGGTTTTAGCTGCTGATGTAAGGGAATGTTAGCTTGCTTTCTAGCTAGCTGACATAGCGGAATACTGATACTGATATGTGATACCAATATTGTTATCAGTCTGGCTCTACTTCTCAGGCTACAGATCCCCTTCCAGTGAATGTGGCAGACTACAACTGGCCATGGGACAGCGTGGCGTGCAGGACTTTTCACCCTGAACTTTAAAGCTCACTCATCCTCACAACATGAATAGGCCTCAGCCCAGAGGAAGAGCTGGGTTCTGTTCTGTCAGCTGTGATCATGTAATGGCCTCTCTGAGGAATCTTTGAAGGCCACAGGTGCAAGAAGAGGCGAGGGTCTCCGGTAGTTCCCCCCCACACATGGTGCTGTGGTCTCTGGGATACAGGATCAAAGGGCCTTGGCAGCTGTAGTTGAGGGACAGTGTGAGAGTGTGTGATGGAGCTAGTTATGTTCCAGTGGCTTTATGTCGACATTGTCCAGATAGGGTCATGCACCAATTCACAAGGAGACACAGACAAACTCAACGATGTGCTGCCACCTGTATCCATCATCTCCGTTTCTAAACTGCAGGTAGTATTAAGGGGAAGGAGTTAGGCATACTGTAAGGGAAGAATTCATTATCACATTCTTTTGTAACTTGTTTATGAAATACACTTGTGTGACTTGATCTATTTAATGATAGTCATCAGTTTAAATTAGCCAAATGTCCTTCAAACGGAACCTGGAGGGAGGTTTTCTTAAGGCCTGAGAAGGTCTGAGAAAGCCTAAGAAACCAATAATAATGTAACTGCTAGCTTATTAACAAACTCCTTATATGGTCAAGGTAGTGATTCTAATTGTGTGCATCTTTGTATAAAGTTATGTGTGGGACTGCCCTACAGATAGATTTTTTGTAGACTCTAACATTCTGATAACTCTCTTCACGTGCACGAGAATAAAATACCACAAAGACAACTGATTGACTCAAGATCCTTTTTTGAACAAATCCTTGTTACTGAAATTTCTTTCACAATAAGCACAATTTTGTTTTCAACATAGGTCTCACGCATCATGTCCCAAGCCACAGCAAAGGAAGGGGCTGGTTTCTGTAATAAACCTTTCTGCATAATGAGTGTCCCTGTTTGTACTTTATCTGCTTTATTTTTCTGTTTCAGCTGTAGGAGTCAGTGCTGAAGAATTTACTGCTGATGAAAACCCAACATTTCTTGATTTTGATGCTTCAAATGTGTTTTTCATTGAATTACTTGAGCTTTGTTGGCAGGGCTGGAATACAGCTGAGACCCACCGTCTCCAATGCTCCCTCCTCAGATGTGCCACACCACCATTACAAACTAAACAGAATATAAAGAAAATAAGAAGTTCTCTCATGCACCAAGTACCATTTTAGATGCACCTATTTTGCTAGAATAACACACGGAAATATGACAATGTCACACATATGCGCACACAGCTGAGTTCTGATCTGGCATATCTACTCACAAAAGTCACACTAAAAGGACAAGTGTAACCACAGCCATGGGTTCTTCCTCCCCTCAGATTTATGCCTATGCATTTACATACATATTATATTTCACAGGGCAATATTTGACATATCTTATGTGTCATTTATTACTGTGTCTTGTTGTACGTCTGTACTGTCTTGTGGCTATGAAAAGTTGATTGAAGATTGTGTATAGAATATTGCTCAAGCAAAATTAAAGTGTATCTTTTCACATAAAAAAACAAAAACATTTTGTTGTGATTAGCTGATCTTTCTGCTCAGTCTATTATATTTCCGGCTTAAAATATATTAATCAGAAGATTTTACACAAAATATTTATGATAATCACTTTGCACAGATGTATCTTTGGTGTTGCTTACATGAGGTCCACTCCACAGTCCTTCTCCTCTCTAGGTCTGTTGAACTGGACTAAGATTACACCACAGTATCCACCACAGACACCTAGTAGTAGCAGTAAGCCATCGCTCAGTTGTGATAAGAGCATAAAGGGAAAGGGAATCTTTGGTTTGTGAGTAGACTAGGGTCTCTATTGGTTGAGTGGCAAAACTCTCAGCTAGAAACCATTTTGATCCTGCATATTCTAGATCAGTGGTTCCCAACCAAGCCCCCACCACAGCGACTTCCTTATTGATCAAATACAGAAGCGCCAAAAACTGCAGTTCTCCGAGTGGCTACAAGGAGTAGTTCGTACAAGAGAACAATTTCTCATTGACCCCCATGTTAAATTCAATTCAATTTTATTTTTTATATAAACAGGCTGTTTTCACAGCATAATTAAACCTGTTTAAGGCCTGGTAGAAAAAACATTCTAGTCTGTATGTTTAGGTCATATCTCCATGACAACACTGAGGGGGTGAATTTTTTTTTACCAGGCTAGTTTTTATTTTATTGGAGGTTAAAGTTTATGAATAATTAGGGGTGTGGCCTCTTGAGTGACAGCTAGCCTCTGGCCCTCACTTCTCAAGTTTTTTGGTAAGAGGAAATGAGGACGAGTCGAAGTCTGACAAGAACCTGTCTCCCATAGGCGAGGACGATTGGATCAAGTTGAGAGAACAGACCACAACTCCCAACCTGTGACTCACGACTCCTTAAGGGTCCAAGATAAATCTCAATGGTCACAAGCTGATCAAAAGACCAAAATCTGTTGCAGAAAATGTTTGAATTGTTACTTAAGTTTTTCTCAAGTTTTTTCTTTGCTCTAAAAAAATAAAAATAAAAGCCAGATGATAAATGTGGGGACAGCGTGGTGGTGTGGTGGTTACCACTGCCGCCTCGCACCAAGAGGGTTCCTGGTTTGAATTCGGGCTGGGGCCCTTCTCTGTGGAGTTTGTGGGTTCTCATCTGTGTCCACAACAAATGTATGTCTAGACCTGCTCTTAAATTTAATCTTAAAGTGTCTTCAGATAACGTCTGTTAGGATTTGACACCATAATGATATAATGGACTTATTGGACATATTTAGTTGACTGGGCTGATAGGTTTCTGTAGTTGTCAGGAGACCTAATACTAAGCAGGTATAGATAAAGATTGGTTGAAATATACAGACCCTGTCCTCATGTCTTTTCACAGTTCATAGACAGGAAGTCACAATGATCTATGTTTATGTGTGTGTGTGTGAGTGTGTGTGTGAGTAGTTATGGAATTCCACCATGAAGAGTGGTGTCCTGGAATAAGTCTGGCTGAATTGCAGCCTCTTTCACAAAGCCAGCATGACGCTAACTGGAGCATGGAACCCCAAAATGAAGTTCTCACTCAGCTGCACCCTTACTGTGGTGCACTCCTTGAAAACCTGACAGATTGAGTCATTACAAACAAGAGACACTTCATCATTCCTGGTGGACCGGCTGTTGTAAATGTAATTTTAACAATGACATATAGTAGATATGTTTAATGCACCAAAAACTATGGGATCTTATTTGATGACAGTATTCAAGGACTGTCACTTTTTTCAGTTGAAAATGCAATGAATAAAGACTAACCTGTAATTTGTTTGAATTAATCTGAAGACAACCCACAGCCTTATCTTAAAGGCCCAGTCTAACTACGATTTTCCTAAAATGAATGAATTAAGTATATACTTAAACAAAAGTAATTCCATTTAATCATCATTTATGACCCACTGGAAGTTTATGGTGGAGCCCATGGATGTATAAAGAGAATGAGATACAGCGTTGGAGGTGGAGCCCCGCTCATTCCTATGAAAGCTGCTCAGTGGCACATTAAAACCAAAGAAGTTAAACTGCAGCATCTAAAATTACTAGGATGATTGCCATTACTTCTGTGTAATGGGTGCATAGAGCAGGCGCACTAGAGACTTCCGGTTTAGCGCTCCGGTTTACTTGAATGGGGATTAAAGGATGTAATCGTACAGCTGTTTCACAATGTTATCGGACCCGATGAATCCAATACGGATATTAACGCAAGTCATTTTGCAGGGGGTTGGGAGGCTTGAAAAAATGTGCCCACAAATTAGCAGACGTCTCTTTCTCCATGTAAGTCAATGGGGAAAAGTATTTTTGGGCCCCATGGCATCACGTGACGGACAGAAGTTGTAATTCCACTGTTTGGCCACTATATCAAATTGGCTTCAAAGTCTGGCAAAGCTTGAACCAGGGACATCCTCAGCAACATCTTGAACCAATCACAACAACCCAATGAACTTTATTGCTCTATAATTTCTTTGTGAAGGGAGGGGCTCTGCAATCTTTCTGGCTTATTGGTTGCAGCAACAGCTTGACTGAAAGCCAGGATGACTGCGATTTCTGACCTCAGAGGGACCCCTTGGCCAAGAAGAATATTCTTTGCTGTTTTTATAATAAACTTTTTAATTTTAAGAAGTAGTCTGGTTTTCCTTGAGTTAGAACATAACAATTCCATTTGGCAGGCGTTTTGGCATGAAAGCAGTGTACAAATTAGTTACGATCCAAGCCACTGTAGATTAAGGAGAAGCAACTGAGAGTAAGTGCCTCCACACCTGCTTACAAATTCTGCCTCAAAGTTGCAGGTGCATGAAGCTTAAATGTGGGAAATTATGAATATTTTACTGTTACTTAAACTTTCCCATTTTTCATTACAAAGACAACACTTTCCTTCTATAGAAAAACACAGTTGTTAATGAATCATTCTGCTTATATATTAAACAATTGTTAATGTAAAAGACAAATAACATGAACAAAACAGCTGCCTCAATGTTTCCTGAGCATCTGGAGCCTGGGGTAGTAAGGTCTCCAGTTACTTAATTGAAATGTCATTATTGTCAAGGCATGTTAGACTTGATTTCTAGTGATACTTAGCATCCATTTGTACTTCAGAATAATTTAATTAAAAAAAAAAATCCATTCCGGGAAGCATAAGAAGAAAAAGCACAACGGTAAGTTAATTAAATCTGGAACATTTCAGATTTTAATCATATACTTGAGAGGTAACAGAATGGAGAAAAAAGCTAAACCGTGATTTTCTGCCCATGCCCATCTAAATAGAATGAGAGAAATGCACGTTTCATTTACTAGAAAGGTCCTTCTTCCAGAGGTTCAAAGAAAAAGCGGAGGCATTTTAAATTAGACATAGGGCCTTGTACTTCTTGACTAGTTTTATCAGTAATTACATTACTCATCTCTAAATCACACTCTCATCATGCTTAAGCGAGCAAAAATTGGACACATAAGAAAAAATAATTAAGGTGCCCTTTTCCATCAAAGAAAATAATTTATAAATACGGGAGACATTTTCTATGATTTTTTTCCCCTTCACACTGGGAAGAGAGCACCACTCATTTCAAGCAATTTTGGAATTTTTTTTCCAAGGACATTCACTCTTTAAGATGTAACTTTTGTTACCATGTAAGAGGCTTTTCAGTGACCAAAAATGTTTCGCTCTCTGCTACAGAGCAAGCTAGCCCAGCTGTTACCACCGAGCGACTGCAGAAGCTTTCTCAGCAAGTACACATGGTAGCAGCTCAACCTTTGGAGTAGAGCTCTCAACACCACCAACTCCTCCACCTGAGGATCTCGGTTGTAAAAAAAAAGGCAAATCAGATACAATGGGACAAGCTGCATTTATAATGAGAAAAAACGTTGTTTGAGAGTAGTTGCCGAACTTGGTTAAGGCATATGTACCTTTTACCTACCCTTGTAGGAAATACCATTCCGCAGGTGCTAATGTTGATTGAACTTTCAACATAAATGGATATTGCAATTGTAAGCATGTAATTGGATCTGACAAAGGCTTTCATAAACATGCTACTTCTAAAGAGCATCTGACGCGTGAGGCCATCAGAAGGGAGCAAGATAAACAACCAATTCTAGACACATAGTTTATTATTTAAGTAACCATTTAGTATTCTCCTGGATCTGACTTGTGTCAATGTGTAAATACGCTCAGACCCTGTTGCAGCTGGGCAGAGTCACAGACTTCTACTCCTCAGCACATACTTAAATGTACCACATTCAGCTTTGATTTTCTGTGAGCAGGAGGACAATGGAGGAGCAATGGTAACAGTTGATCCAATTGTACTCACCTATGGAAGTCGCCATTTTGTCAGATTTTGACTCTGCCTCATATCCTATTAACAAAAAAGGGCATTGATGTGATGTTGGGGGGAGGGAGATACGCCCATCTACTGTAGCTGGCGTATACCTAATTAGCAACATTAGCGCACGGTCAGGAGATAACGTAAGCGCTCCACAAGTCAAATGCAAGCAGCATTTATGTTCAACATATACTGTATTCAACACAGTACCATGTCCATCGACTGTAAAACACAGACCCTCACGGCCCCAATCCTCCCGATGCTCTAGATTAGCATCTAGTATATGTGCCATCAATAATAGGCTGTACTGCAAGTCATGGTGCAAGTGCGGCTATTTAATTAGTTGGCACAAAAGAGCTAACACGTTGTGACACTCGCAAAACCAACACCTTTTAATTTGTTTTACAATATTCAGTTTATGTTTGTAGCATATTAATTAGTTGTAAATAAAGTACACTTATGGAAACTAATTCCTGATTGGATCATCCAGGAAGGATGGTTGGTTAGGGATTGGGTGACACCTGTAGCAAGAGGGAACTTGCAAGAGAGGTGCTGTTCCTTCGGAGTAGCAATAAGGTTTTTAGACTGAATGTAATTTCTATATCACATGTGCTCTCTTGTAATACTAGTCCTGTGCAAATTTGAGTTAAATGGCTATCTCTCTAAACTCACCTGACAGTACCTGACAGATAATTAGTTAGAGTACAAAACTGTTGATGTAACAATAAAAGTATGAGTGCAATGCTCCTGCTCCTATGCAAAGGAGGAACACCAAAAGAAAACAGTCTGTAGCTGTTGGACCGTGGAAGGACTGAAAGGTGAGGTAATAAATGTGAGTTACCCGTGAACCACAGGGGAAAGGTAAAACGGGCCATAAGTAGAAAATGACTTTAATGACTTTATTTTTATTTTCTTCTCTTAAGTATTTAAAGTCCCTTCCGCTCAAAAAAAAGTGACATTGACTATCGTGACTTGTATCTGAGCAAAAGTTTGTCACTAGAGAGGTGTTTTCACATTCCTCTACTGAAGGAGGAGATGTCTGTGCAATTCTCTGCAATTTCATTTTCAATTGTATCCCAGGCAACTTTAGTAGAAACACTGGTAAATAAACAAATCACAGTCTGATATGTAAAACACTATTTAAAGGGGAACAACTGGACACAACACCGGCAATGAAACGTGAAACCTTCAGCTCAGAGCGGACTGTCAGTACAGAGAGAAAACAAACTGGCATCAAGCTAACAAGCTAACAAACAACAGAAACTAATAAAAGATGCTAACTACACTTAGCATTCTGATACGTCTGATAGTCGCTGATTTTAGTGCACAGACATTTTATTGAGCCTTTATTTAACCAGGTTTGTCCATTAATCATAAAAGATCTCTTTTACAAAGGAGACTTGGCCAAGAATAGCAACAACACAGTTTCAGCATAAAGGTACATAAAAAACGATCACATAAAACATTTGCATTGATTAAAACAATCACGTAAAACATTTATTCGATTATTATTATTCCATGCAACAGGTGCAGAAAACCTAAAATCTTTCTTTCTCACTTCACTTCTGACTTTAGGAACGATGAAATGCAAAAAGTTTCATGATGCAAATTTAAAAGACAAGATAAATAGGTGGTAATTTTACCAAGAACGCTTTTAGTAATAAAAACAAGACTGCATCTACATGAGGCAGGCCAATACACTTTTGAGTATAAAACACAATGGTGAGTAAGAGACCTACAGTTTGTAATAAATCATGATACACACGATAAATGTGAAGAGAGCCAAGGCATTCCTGTAAAACATCATTATCAATGACAGGTAAAAAGGTTGACTCCACCAATTTCTGTTTCCCACAAAAAGAAAATCAAGACTTGTTTCTTAAGTAAAATCCAAGTAAAAGCTTCAGCTTTTTTGCAAAAAACTAAGGATGTGCATATATATATCTGATATGTGATTGGATTAAATAAAAAAAAATACTATTCTGTTCATATTATCTAAATGTATTTTTTGTCAGAGATGGTTTTTTGCCATCATCAGCAGTATAATTTTGTAGCAAATATAACAACTTACCAGGCTTTTCTTTTTAACAGACATATTTTAAAGCAACCCAATCAGGTTTTGTCTGGCCCTCTTATTTTGAATATTTTCAAAGGCCTATGGTATAGATCATAGTTTAGTACAGAATGAATGATAACAATATCACAGTAAAAGTACAATATGAGCTACTGCTTACCATAAAATGGGCGCTGCCAAACCTCAAGTACACAGTGACGTTCACCATTCTTGGATAATTCATATTAACAGGGGTTGGCAAATAACTTGCAAATAACACTGAGGGAGTTGAATGATTCACGTCCAAGATTCAACTGATTCAATGGATGATCATTCAATATGAGTCTCTCCATCTGTAAGGCTCTCCATCAACTCAATAGCTGGGTCTTTAGAAGGCTAAATGCTCCACTGCTGTGTCCAAACCAAACCAAAAGAATGAGTTAAAATGTATTCTCTCTCTGCAGAGCAACTGCACAGGTGATAATTGTGTACGGGCTCTTGCTATGAGCGACACCTTTAACAATACACATAGTCATTTGATCAATTTTTGATAAAAAATATTGATAGCAGCTTGAAACAGACAACCTTTACAATATTCAATATCTCCCATTGAGCTACATATGAATATATTTGAGCGTTTTCCATAGATTACCATTAACAGGTGTCAGTCCCTGTCTGTAAAACAAGACTAGGAATCAGCAGGCAATGTGTTTAGGATTGCCTGTCTGTAAATAAACTACAGGGCAGGAGGGCAATGCTGTTTCCATGGCAATGGGTAGAAACTAAAGTCAGTCAAGCGACTGTTAGAGCACACTTCCAGAGCGGAGCGAAAATTACAGTGGCTGTCAGAGCATCAACAGCCATAATAAAACTGTCTCTGTAACCCTTAGCTTAGGAACTATATTGAGGGAATTATGGCTAGTCTTTGTTTCTCTTCAAGGAAAGGTAGAATGGAGAAGAAAACACAGTTTCAATTTAACAGCTTTTTGTCCATCTAAACTAAAGGGCGGCAGTAGCTCAGTCCATAGGTGACTTGGCTGGGAACTGTAGGGTCGCTGGTTCAAGTCCCTGTGTGGACCATGTATGGAGCGTGGATTGGTGGCTGGAGAGGTGCCAGTTCGTCTCCTGCATGTGTGTATTTCGTGCCTGTGTGTGTAACATGTATGATAATAAGAGTGAAAATTGAATTTCCCCGTGTGGGATAAAAATAAAGTAATTGTTCTTCTTTTTACAAACTGCATTAGTGTGTTTCATCTCATGAACACAGGATCAATACCATCCCTTTTTTCAAATCATATGTTCTTTGTTTTGCTATTAATGAGCAGATCTTTATCCTAAAACACTGAGGTTGGAAGATCACAGTAGTCTATTAATTCAACCCTGACATTAATACTTCCACCTGCCTCTGCCCTCAAAGCCACCGAATCCACTTAATTATTCACTTCTCACTTTGACTAGCAGTGGGTACAACATGGCTCCGAAGGCAGCAGAGGCCACACACCGTACAGTATCTCCTGGAAAACACAGGGGTTTGACATGTTTTGTAATTATGAGTCTGGTATATTGACATTTAAGTAGCTTGGTTGTCAAATTAATTTCAATGTTCCTGTGATCCTGTGATCACAATGAATTTCTCTGGACTGTATTTCCTGATGTACCCTTACATTTTATCTGATTATCTGGAGGCCTCACACAGATTCTAATAACTGATGTGTAGGAGACCCCATCAAGAGCAGGCCAAAACAAAAAAACGATTTGACTATTCACCTCTGGGCCCTAGGGCGAGAGGTAATTTTGCAGAGTATTTTTCCAGATTAATCTGTGTTTTTTTTACCAGGGCACATTATCAACAGACGCCCCAGTGCTACAATCTTCTCCCTTGGTAAATTACACCTTCCTATCATTCTGTATCTGCATCTATCTCATGGAAGTGAGTTTTAGGTTGTGATAAGCCAACTTTCCTGTCTGCAGGCAGTCTTTCTCAACTTTGTGTGCATGTTTACCCAACTGAAATCAAATGCACTTTATGTAACCATCAGGTACATTTAAGTACTGTCTGCGGTGGCAGTGCAGATCTAGTGTTAAGTGTTCAGCTCTTAAAGGTACTATAATGAAAATGTTTGAAGTTGAAAATTCTATTATTATTTATTAATGTCAATATCAAATGGCAGTTTCTTGTTCTGGTTGTATGAGAGTGGATGCTTCATCTGTAAGGGTGTAAACACATTTACAATGCTATGCAACATGGTCTCATGGGAGGGCGTATAAATAGCACGCCACTTTTCATGACTTGCATGACTTTTCGCGTGCATGTCTACGCATATTAAACTTTTCGCGTGTCATTTAACGCCTGTAGTTCCCCAGGGTTAGGGTAAGGGTTAGGGTTAGGGGTTAGGGTTAGGGTTAGGGCATTTCACGCCTGTTATTTCAGCCATCCTTCACATGAAATATTGATTTAAAAACAACCCTCTGACAGAAAGCTCCACCACTTCGTATTTCTCCGGAAAGTAGCGGAGAAATACGAACACGTGGGTTTTCCCTCAATGACATTTGTGCGTGAAATGACAACGGCATCTCCGCACTATACAAGTCAATTGAGACTACATGGCGTGAAATGACACGCAAAAAACATGACATGCGTTGTAATTATACGCGAGATGGCTTGAGAGAAATAGCGTGTCATTCACACGCCTTTTGGTGAGACCAGGCTGTGCTATGGTATAAACACTTTTAATCCTCAGGAACTACGGACTCCAGTCTGACACTGTTTTTTCTCCACTCACAAGATTAACTGTGATTTATGTTTATATCATCGTACTTTCTCATATTCTTCCTATCCTTTGAACACCAGGAAGTTTAAAGTTACTGACAACTTACTATGTGTCCGAAACATTGTTTACTCTGTGTGTGTGTGTGTGTGTGTGTGTGTATGTGTGTGTGTGTGTGTGACTTCTATCCACATTCTTTCTTCTCATGATTGCAGAAATAAGCAAAGCAAGTAATTTTAAAAGAATAAATCTGTATCTTTAATCAGATCTCACTATATTCAAAATTGAGATAAAAAATGATTGTGTGGGGATTTTTAAAGTGTTGAATTTTGTCACTTTATAATTGAATTGAAGTTTTGTTATTACTCACTGTGCAAGTATAGAAGTTAAATAAAAAATGATTTAGCATGCTTTCACATTATTAGCAATTTAACACCGATGGCATAATTAAAGGATGTTGCAGATAAGCTCCAGGTTAAAACTAGGTGCAGTCAGAGGAGAGAGGGTCAGCCCTACAGGAAGTGAAGCTACAGTTGGGAGTGTTCTTTCTACAGGAACTGGTGAATCATTGGAGGAACAGTGTGGGCCGGGGGGCGGAGGTTTCAACTTGTGAAGGAATCAGAGCCAGTCTGGGAGTGATTGACATTCTAAAGCCTGAACCAGAGACAGCCTCAGCAACATTCTGAACCGATCACAACAACCCATGAACTTTATTGCTGTATAAATGCTCTGTGAAGAAGGGCTCTGTCTGTGCTCTTGTAGGCTCGGGGGTTGCACCAACAGCTTGGCTGAAAGCCAGGATGACTGCAATCTCTGACTCCAGTGAGACCCCTGGGCCAAGAGGAAGATTCTTTGCTGTTGTTTTTTATAATCAGCTTTTTGAAACTTTAAGAAGTACTCTGGCTTTTCTTGAGAAGAACGCGACAACTGCTAAATATGCCTGAACAGTCACAACAAAGTGTAGTTGAAGCATGAGTCAATCTGCCTAAGATCCCAATTAAGATATTAAGAGCAAATGCAGGTCCTAAATGACTAACACTAACACAGAAGAAACAACTTTAATTAAACGTTTTTTTTATATAATTAAAGCCTAGACAAAGTCAAAAGCCAATACTGCAGTCCTTGATATTAGTGCATGAAGCCAAGTTACATCTGATTTTCATGTAAAACATTATGTATTCTCAATTAATGTGGCAATGATTTCTTTAATATATTTGTATGGCAGAGAAATGTTTAAATATTGATGACATTAATGTTAGTGTATCTTTTTTGAAAGAAACAAAGACAGTCTTTACAGTAAACAGAAACTAATATGGTAAGAGAGACTACAGTATATGAACGTCCCCTCTTTCATATGTAGACATCGCTCAAAGACTCAAATCCCCTCTTGGCAAACAAATCAATTAAAAAGCATCAATTTTGTCACTGTAATTTAGATTTTTATATTGACCTACACATATACACATGTACACATATATTCGCATTGGCCTTCTTATAATATATTTAAGTGGTAAAGTCTTGACGTAGATAGCATGGTGACACCATAGTCTCTCATGCTGTCTGCCAGACATTCTCTGTCACCTGCGCTGTTCCCATTTGTCGATGCCTGCAGCCTCCTGTCAACATCACCATTACGATGAAACTCAGTTTGGTGCTGGGGAGACGAGTGACGAGTGAGAGAACCAGAGGCTGCCGGGGAGGAGATGAGGACAAATTCCCAAGCCACATTCTGAATCAGACTGCCTCCTCTGGGAACTAACTTCTTGTGGACTCAGCTCTGCACCTCCAGAGGCCCTGAAACCCTGGTGCTGACGGATATCCAGGTGGTTAACTGTAAGGGAAGGAGGGCCCATTAGCAGATGGACGATGGACCCTGAAGCTGACAGGGTTAGTGTGAGACGCAGCACAGCTGAAGGGGGCAACAGGGACTGTCATCATCACCATGACAGTCCAAAATAGACCTCCATCCCCATGCTAATTACTATGAAACCATAGGCAGAATTACAAAGAAAAGATGATGATGACACTGTTGTTCCATTTTGTACTGCTTATTTTACAGTGATAAGTTGCATTTCACCATGTAGTTTAATAAAGTTCATTTAAAGGCTTAAACAGGACACTCAAAATACTGTCTCTCTTGAGGACTTTGCTTTGAATTTACAGATTCTCTGTGGTTAAATGCTACTTGTGCCTGTGTGACGCCACTACATCACAGTCTTGCTACACACTGCCTCAAGAAACTTCTCTTCTAACTACCAGCTTTTTGCATGATAATAAATATCTCCAAAATAATATAATAGAGACGGATAACGCACTATTGCCGAGTACGAGTATGATACGAGTAATACGCGTCAATATCTGTGCTCGGATTGAAAGAAATCTTCGTTAGCGGACTGTCTCTGCATCTGTGATATGTTTGTCACAGCATCGCTCTGCTGCTGTGTCGCCCTCCGCTACACACACACACACACACACACACACACACACACACACACACACACACACACACACACACACACACACACACACACACACACACACACACACACACACCTGCTCTGTCTCTCCCTCACTCAGACTCGCAGGTCTTTTCCTTTAACTTATAAGTTTCTTCAGCTTCATGTTTGTTTTAACTTTGGTTTGTACTCACTTATTAACAGCAGAGTTCTGTAAATGGGGGTTCGTTCAGACCTGCTGCTTGGTAGAATGGGACTCATGTTGCCTCTCTTCCTGTTGGAGATTTGTTTTCTTTTTCTTTTTTTAACTGAGTGTCTGACACTTTCTTGCTGTTTTCCATAAAAAAATATAAATAGTAGTGCTATAATTATGACAAATTAATTAAGCTGCAGACACACACACACACACACACACATACACCTGGTGTGAAAAAAAGGACCAAAAAAATTGAAAATCACACTGATCATTTAGAGGTGAAAAAAGAAGGTTATGTTGGGTATGAAAACTCTTGTTCATTACATTCATGTGCTGTATTCATTGTTGTAAACTAGTGTAAATAGTTTGTCAAAACCATTGATCTGAAGTTCAAAGTGTCACACCGCGGTGAGGGGTGTCCTGTCTTGTTTTATTTTGAAAAGTAATTTTCCTCTCGCTTCAAGTCACTTGCCCTTCCTCCTGTGTCACCGTTCTGCTGTGTTCCCTGATTACCTGATTGTGTCCACCTGTGACATCCTCCCTCATGTGTATATAGACCTCTTCTTCCCATCTTGTTGCCAAAGTATATCGTCTCGTTTTGTACCTCCAGCCATTACCACAGCCTTAGCTTGTCGCTGAGTATTGTCTCACTTATATTTCTGTTTTCTTGAGCATCTCTGAAGAAGAGTGATTTTTTGGTCAGCTTGAGTAGCTGGTTTAATTTCATAGTGCCTTTGTTTTTCCTCCTCTTGGAGTGTTTTTTAGTTGTAGTTTGATTAACTCTGTGCAGCATGGGTTTTGTTTGTAGCCTTTTGTTTTCTTCTCCTTGTGAGGGATTTTCTTTTGTGTAACTTTTCATAGATAGTTATTCAGATCAGTGAAGTTATTGCCTGTTGTCTTTTCCTCCCTGTGGAGTTTGTTTATGTGATGTTTCTTGCCACGTTTGTTTTCTGTGTTTATTCCCTCGTCCAAACTGACGAGCTTAGAGTTTTGTAGCCTGTTTGTTTATCGCTCTGTCTTAAGGTGAAACAGTTTGTCAGAAATAAAGTCTGCATTTACTGTTCCCTGACTGCATTTGAGTCCTCCTTTTGCCCAGGCCTAATGCAATGCAATGTTGATGCTGTCCTGGAAATAGTTTTCTTATCAGCAATAATTATAACTTTCTGATCAACCATATCAAGTGCATTCTTAAAATAACACATTGGTTAAAGCCCTGGCCATTTCAAGACAATGCCCCCTGTCACACTGTAAAGCAGGTGAAGCAGTTCCCTAAAGTTAAGAATATTGAAACATGAAATGGCCAGAGTCCACATCTAAACCCCATAGAGAATCTCTGGAAAATCCTTGGCAACAAAGTAATGTCTAAGAAACCCACTCCAGTTAGTGAACTGTGGAAGAGACTGAGTCAGAATGGACGCAGATCAAACCAGAGCAGTGTGAGAAACTAGTGATGTCCCGTGGCTGCAGATGTGCTGAAGTCATTCAAAACTGTGGCCTCTACACTTCCTGTTCATTTTTGAATCCTAGAGAAGAAAACATTGTTGAAATCCTCTCTTCTGACACAATGAACACTGTTCTCTCATTTTGATCACTGTTTTTTTTTTTTCTAAATAAATTTGTTGAAGTGCATTGGTTATTTAAAAAAAAAATGCTAGTACAGCAGTGGTATAGCCAGAGGATATTCTATCAAATTGTGAACAATAAAAAATAAATGTTTCAGAATAAATCAATCATTAAGAATGTGTTCTCTAATTTGGATCCCAAGTGTATATAATTGATTTGATTTGTAAATATTGATTATCTGATCATTTTCAATAATTCCTTGCTCTGAGATGACTGATACTGTTACATTATTTTTTCCTAAATACATTATCAGATATTCCCTCAGTCTGACCCCCACCCAGCTGGAGCACATCAGTATTTCTCTTTTGACTGATTCCTAAGTATTGTTTAGCAGTAACAGCTCACAGAGACTTGACTGAATGTAAACACATTTGACAGCAGCACCTCCCATCAGTAACATGATACCAGCAACAAGGAGCGTCCCCAAAGCCCCATGAATCCCTCTGGGGAGAGCGTCTTTTCACACCTGCAGGCCACTAGCACCAACAGCAGGGTCACAACCCATCCACTCATCTCCCAGGCCAAGGTCTATGATCTGAGGGGGCAGGGGAAGCCATCACTCAGCCCAAGTCACGTCTCCTGGGATGGATAACTTGGTTCTCCCTCCGGTTTGGCTAATGCTTTAAACACCTGCCTCTATACTTTCAGGTGAGATTAGATTGTTTTAGACAGCGAAACACAAGGTTACTGTGATACAGACGTGTGAACGGCAGTGACTGCTATAGACGACTTGATGAAGATGCACTGCCTATGGGTGATTCAAAAGATGATAAAAAGCATACTATTTAATGACAAAGAACTTGTTCAGTCTGCGTCCCTTGTAGCTTAAAGATGGTTACCCTTAAAAGGAAAAAAGTTTCAAACTACAATTAAGAGAGTATACTTTCATTTTACTGTATATGTACTCATCCGAGATACACTTAATACAATAATACTTGAGTAAGTATATTTGGCTTCTACTTTTACTTCATGTTTTGATCGAGATATAGTTAAAGTTGTACTCCATTAGATTTGAGATCCCTTGTTTCTAGCATCCTCTTTGACAGTAAGATGTAACTGCAGGTTCTTTCAGAGCCTCCAGCTTGTCACATTCATGGTCACTCTAGCAGTGTTTGAAACCATTCCCTCAGTCACTCACTCAATATTTCCTTCATAATGTTTATTAAATAGTGCACTATATAAGGAAGGACCAAACAAGATTTCGAACACTACACTCAAATCTTCTAACAAATTGTTGCGTCAGTAGATGCGCTGGATATATGTGTGACGGAAGTTGGTGTGTTCAGCATACTTTACACAAACAGAGCTGTAAAACCTTGGCACTTAGGAGGAGGATAAAAGATTGAATTGAAGTTTCTTGTTAATTTTAATGTTAAATCCTGAAAAAGTTGTTGAAATTTTGATGGTGTTGACGTGTGGTTTTGTTAACAATGGTTGTGTTCTGATTGTGAGCTGTAATAGCCCACGGTTAATTTAATTTAGTGAGTAAGTGTAGTCAGCTCGTGAGTAACGGTTGTTCGTAACTACAGTTAGCACTCTGGCTACCGTTAGCACCTCTTCTGCTTCTTCTTCTCCGCCGGTAAAACACGACCACATTGTATTGTGGTATGCGGGAGTACAATGTAGTGTACATCGTATGTACACTCAAATTAGCCTTGGGTATTTTATAGTGGAGTACTAATGAATGAAATTAATCACGGAGAATTCGAACACCATTACAAAATGGTGTACACACTATACAGTGCACTGGTTCTATGATAGGGAACAATTTGGAAGCAGCTATTAACCTCTCTACTTCCAGTCCGTCCCCTATATGTTCCCCTCTTAAATCCATACACACACACTTGTTCTTATTACACTTCTGCCCTTACTACAAGCCTGACTCAGAAGTTGGAATTTCTGATTTCAGATTACAAGTGAATGCAACATAACAATTAGCGTCAATCTGGACCGTCAGACCAACCTCTGTCAGCAGAGTCACTAACACGGCGGCTTATTAACATCTAGAGAGGGAATGTCTCCACAGACACAGATATTTGAATACTCAGCAAAAAGGCAACAAGTGTTTTCATTAGTGGTCCACATGATCAATCACCATTGTTTAAACTCTAGATAGTGTTTAATCATTTTTGACTCTTTATTTTAAAAAAACCTCATAGATCACTTCCCCTGACATGATTATACCTGATTTACCAAGCCATTGTTGACAACAGAGAGATCAGCTATTTTAGCCCTGATGGTTAAATATTTTTATACACGCACACAGCTAAAAAATAGAAAACCTGCTGCTGTGCTGATGAAATCTTTATTTTAGAGAAAAATGTATAGATTCGTGTGTCATTCAGACAAATGCTTTTCTCTCAGCTCAGATGCTTCAAGTAAAATAGACACATTTAATCTTTTTCCAAAAGTAGTTTAGAATCTTCATGTGAAATAGGATTTTCATTTAAACGAATGTGCTGTTATGGAGCAGGACATTTTTAAAATATGATCTTCTCTTGCAAATTACTCCCTGGCTGGTTGCCATGGGAATAAGATTAATTTATTCTCCTTTTGCATCAACACAAAAAGAAAAAACAAACAGTAAAAGAACCCCCCCACCTGTCTTGGCTATGATTCATTGTAACCCAAGTGCTCAACTAAAGCGCAAAGAAACCAGAGGTGCCTCTATCACATAAAAAGGACAGACAAAATACCTGCCAAACAACTTAGTACAGATACAGAACAAAACTGCACTTCATTTTGCCTCTAATTACACTAATGGAAGTTCCTTTGTAGGCCTCAGTGCTTCCGAAACCTTGGAGCTAAAGAAGGATAGGCACTCTGCTAAAGGCCCCATTGTACTGGGTAAGCCCCTGGCTTAGACAGAGAGGGAGACAGCACCAGCTGTAATTAGTTTAGCTCCCTCGCTGCTTCACATCTTGCCAGGAGAGGGCTCTGCCCAGTGAAAGGTGTCACCGCAGGGCTCTCTGTCTAAAGTGAGGGTGGATCATCTACTCAATGTCCTAAGGAAGGGGTAGGGGAACCTCCAATCTGACATGCTGTGACTAAATTGGACAAGGGGGAGTCACACAATATGGATGGTTAGATGAAATAAAGGACCTAATTATGAAGTAGCAAGGGCAGATAGTGAGGTATTCACTCAGCCTCTGGGACCAACAACCTACTTGTATAACTCTTGAAATAAAGGTCAAGAATCCATTAAACAGAAACCTGCCTGCACTCAAGACTCGTGCACATAGTATTTGAGAAATAATTCTTAGCATAATGAGAGCATAGGAACAGATGAATGGGATTACCCACATGAAGACAATTCCGTGTCACACATTTTCAATCAAGAATGATACACAAAATTGCCTTTAAATACTACAATGGAGCCATGTGAGACACATGATATTAGTCCATGATGGAAATCCCACTCATCTGGTGCTTAAATTGGCTTATACAAACTATAAACATACAGTATATGTAATTACTGTTTCAATATACAATGCAGTCTACAGTCCATACAAAATAGACAAGGCATTCATGGAAAGTGTAAAAAAAGAAAAAGTGGGCTTATAATGGGAAATATGTTAAATCCTGCCAGTTTCCCTGGATATGCTGGTATTTCCCTATGTTTGTCTTAACCCTGCCTACCAGAGTTGTTTTCCATTTTCATTCAGATTTTTTCCTCTTTTCCCACTGTGGATGTTGTCTTTGGGAGGTGGGTTGTTCACACCTCAGTGAGCAACCTCAATGGCCTCCAAGCCAAAGTCGGCCATTTTTCCCAGCCCTTTACCCTGTTTGAATGGATGCCCTCTCCCCCCATTTACCCTCTCCATGAAAGAAAATAGCCTAAATAATCTCCCCTCGCTTTAATCAGAGAAACTCAGGAGGATTGAACAGAACCAGGAGGTTTGTGCCTTTGTGCTGGCCTTGACCGTCTTGATTCTATTGGCATTTTCTGGCAAGATCCCCCACCCGGGGCCTTTTTTATTTGCTCTCTATTGACTCCGTGTTAATTGGGTTGGAGAGAGATGCATCCAGATTTCAACCCCAAGTTCAGTCATCTCAAACCTTCATTGTGTTTTTCACACATTTCACAAAGATGCACAGCCTGCTGCGATGCAGGCAGTGTGAGGGAAGGGAATGAGAGGGACAGCAGAAGAGGGCTAGGGTACTGGAAGAAAAGGATTCAGGATTTGAACCGTATGTTTAAGAAAGGGTGGGATAACAGCTTGTTGGATTTCTGAGTCGTTAATCAACACAGTCTTATTTTTGGTAATATTGTGACTGGGATATGTAACAGGTTATTACAGTCACAAGTATCTATCCGTCCATACATTCATGGGCCCATTTCCATCTGGTATTTACGTGCATCCTGTATCTGCATAACTTATCTGGATAAGTAAAATGTAATAAAAGGTAGAGCCTAAAAGCACACTTATGTATTGCCATTGGATTGGCCAGAGCCAAATAAATAGAGTTGGATAGAAAGGACATTGAGCTGTTTGCCATGGTCATTTGACTAGTACAAAACAAAATGGTGATTGTTATTAGCTGTTATGGTGTGTTGCAGCACGCTGGGAGGAGAGCTGACCGATGCAGCTCAGGAGACGTTACCCATCGCAGTGGGGAGTCAGGATAACGGACTGTTAGATCCAGTGGCAGTGGGTCAATAGTCCATTAGACCCAGCTTGCTGTTAGGCTCATTTTCTGTAACTAGTGTAGCATGAAAGCACAGCGGAACCAGCCAGCCAACCAGTGGACAGCTAGCAAGTTAGCTAGCTTGCTAATTCCACCATGCCCCCATGCCAGACGGGTCACAGATATTGAACTGAACAATGCACTCATGGTGTTGTAATCTGCTTTTATAGGCTATAAAAGGTGTGGATAAAGTATTTAGTTGTTAAAATTGACTAATTTAGCCTAAAAGTAATGACACTACTTTACTGTTCAATTGGCTGTTACTGCAAAACTTCATCTCTGTGACTTGCTGCATGTTGGTTAATACAGATGTTTATACTGAAGTTTCAACACATAAAAATGGCTGCCATTGACCATTCTGCTATGTTCATTTGCATGACCTTTCAAAGTGTCCTTTCTATCTATTTTATTTCAATGGTCAGACCACATCTGGAGGTAATCTTGCTCACATTGTGACTGGATCCTAAGCTCAATTAAATTGAAAAAACTTTATTTTTCCCTGTGAGGCAATTCAAGGGCACGTAGGATAGTACAGAGAGGGGCTTAGATTTGAGTCATGGGTGTCATGAGCTGGGTGGTGGAGGGTTCCGGGATGGTTGGGAGTCGAGGAGATGAACAGCAGAAAAAGGTTGCCCTTCTCCTCTGTGTCCTTCAGTCCTGAGGGATGCCACTCAAACGCAGGAAACAGAGCATGTGAGAGGTCTTGTACAATCCTGCTCACTGTCCTATAGTTTGCTGCTCACACATTGTGGAGAGTGCCCCGAAAAGGAGTCCAATGAGTTTGGAAGCTGCCAATCAGATAACCTCTTCCTCCTTAGCAAAGGTAAGTAATCTATCTCTATCTATCTCTATCTATCTCTATCCATCTCTCTTGTTAAGAGTAATGCTATTATTGCCTTTGTCTCTCAGTAGATGGTGATGTAAGGTTGGGGAGGGGGGGTTGACTGATACAAATGAAGTGTCCTGGTGAGAGCAGCAGGGTGTTTAAGTGTGTAATCATTTGTTGCCTCCCTGTAGACCCCGTAGCCAGACGGAAAGAAGTCAACGCTAAAATAATCATGAAATCCCAGCAATTCCAGAATGCACCCCAAGGAATCTCATTAAGAAGCTCCACACATCGATGGCAAAGCCTCACACTGCTGTTTTTCTTACAGAGCTGGAGCAGTCCATGGAGGATTTAACTGGATAATAGTATTGGTTTCACATCAGCGCGGGAGCAGGAAGACCACAGTGAAGGACAGCCTCTCTCTCTCTCTCTTCCTCCCCTGTTTCCCACTTCTTGACTTGAGTAATTATTCCTTAAGCCCACCTACCCAGGCAACAAAAATAGAATTGATTTCCCATTATGTGAAGCATCTCTCCTGCTGGTGAGGTCCTGTCAGGGTGACCAGGCAGTGAGCAGACATGTCTAACCCGAGAGCCCAGGACTGGCTGTGAGCTGCTGCACGGGGCCATCGATGTGATCCTGTGCTCCGTTTCCTAAAACAAAGTAGACACACTGTTGTTAAACCCTTATGCCCTAGAAGAGTTGCTTTAAAAACGGTCAGAAAAGGCTGAGCGAGAGTAAGCCAAGCCCACACAACCACGCACTACTGGGATTATTGACTTTAAAGTGTGAGTTTTGAAAGGGCACTGCTGCACTGATACTGACTGTAGCTACAATGGGGCTAAATCAAAATCATTATGTGGTTAGGTTAAGTTGCTATTTCCTAAAAATGATGCTTCATTAACCTGTATCAAGCATTTTTTTAAGTCCTTACACATAAACCAGCCACTGGTGCCTTGGTCCTCCTTTTGGATTGACTTTGGTAATCCACTTGAATGGACTTTACTATGAGAGGAGCTGGTACAGGGGCCAGTAGGTAAGTCTTTCAAACAGTCTTTTAATAAACTCTGGGTTCACTAACTACGTTGTTGGTGCTTTGTTTTCTGTGTAGGGACTCTTCTCAGGCTGCTGCAGAGGTTTGCTGTTATTTTGAGCAGTATTAGTGGTTAAAAAAGACGTTTGAATGCCTTCACCGTACTGCCCCGAGCTAATCAGTGTTAGCCACTGCCAGCTGTTAGCGACTCTACATGATTTCTCCGTTAATAGTTCATACATGAATAAAACTGTCTTGATGGCTTATTTGATATATGTAAGTGCCGAAAAAGACCATGGGATGATTCTGCACCGGAATTACACTTTAAGCACAGAACAGTTGTACACTCACTGATCAAACGAACTAGCATATCACTAGGAATTAGTGTTTGTTCTGTTCCTTTTTTTTTTTTTTTAGATTTTTTTTTTTCGGTAGCTTTCCACGCCTTTATTATATAGGACCAGGGGTGAGAGTAAGCTGGTACTGGCCGGTACTAAAAGATTTGGAGGGGGTACGCAGTACCGCAAAGAAAAATATACTGTATTTGAAAAAATTGTACTTCCAGCATGACAACACACCTAACGTCAAACTACCAGAAGCAGCACATTTTCCACAATACACATTGCATAGAAGTTGCTCTGAACTGTCTCTGAATTGTGTCTGAACCTTCAGTGCAGCGTTTCACTTGTCAGAAAAGGAGCGAGATAGTGCACATACAGTTTAACCATCCTGCGCCAACATGCAAAGCTGAGACTTTCACACTAGCAGTGGAATAAAAAGTTCTAGAGTGATAAGAAGTCCTGGTCAATGCTTAATAAGTAGACTATAATAAATTATGAAGTATAGTTTTAACAACATAATGATGGTGAAAATAGCCCAGCGCAGTGGACTTTTATGTGGTTACATTACCAGCAGCCACAGATGCAACACTGTAGCAGTGAAAACCGCAAAATTCTGATGTGTCCACACTGACAAGAGATAACTTCAGAATCAAACTTAAAGCAGACTGACTTGATAACTTCAGAATCAAACTTAAAGCAGACTGACTTGATAACTTCAGAATCAAACTTAAAGCAGACTGACTTGATAACTTCAGATTCAAACTTAAAGCAGACTGACTTGATAACTTCAGAATCAAACTTAAAGCAGACTGACTTGATAACTTCAGAATCAAACTTAAATCAGACTGACTTGATAACTTCAGAATCAAACTTAAATCAGACTGACTTGATAACTTCAGAATCAAACTTAAAGCAGACTGACTTGATAACGTCAGAATCAAACTTAAAGCAGACTGACTTGATAACTTCAGGATCCCGGAGCAGACTGACTTGATAACTTCAGGATCAAACTTAAAGCAGACTGACTTGATAACTTCAAAATCAAACTTAAAGCAGACTGACTTGATAACTTCAGGATCAAACTTAAAGCAGACTGACTTGATAACTTCAAAATCAAACTTAAAGCAGACTGACTTGATAACTTCAGGATCAAACTTAAAGCAGACTGACTTGATAACTACAGAATCAAACTTAAAGCAGACTGACTTGATAACTTCAGAATCAAACTTAAAGCAGACTGACTTGATAACTTCAGATTCAAACTTAAAGCAGACTGACTTGATAACTACAGAATCAAACTTAAAGAAGACTGACTTGATAACTACAGAATCAAACTTAAAGCAGACTGACTTGATAACTTCAGAATCAAACTTAAAGCAGACTGACTTGATAACTTCAGATTCAAACTTGAAGCAGACTGACTTGATAACTACAGAATCAAACTTAAAGCAGACTGACTTGATAACTTCAAAATCAAACTTAAAGCAGACTGACTTGATAACTTCAGGATCAAACTTAAAGCAGACTGACTTGATAACTCCAGAATCAAACTTAAAGCAGACTGACTTGATAACTCCAGAATCAAACTTAAAGCAGACTGACTTGATAACTTCAGAATCAAACTTAAAGCAGACTGACTTGATAACTTCAGATTCAAACTTAAAGCAGACTGACTTGATTACTACAGAATCAAACTTAAAGAAGACTGACTTGATAACTACAGAATCAAACTTAAAGCAGACTGACTTGATAACTTCAGAATCAAACTTAAAGCAGACTGACTTGATAACTTCAGATTCAAACTTAAAGCAGACTGACTTGATAACTACAGAATCAAACTTAAAGCAGACTGACTTGATAACTTCAGAATCAAACTAAAAGCAGACTGACTTGATAACTACAGAATCAAACTTAAAGCAGACTGACTTGATCACTTCAGGATCAAACACTGACTGTGTTTCGGTTTAATAGTGGCTCTGTTAACTGGAGCCTTCAGCTGAGTCCTTCTGCGGTTGCCGTGGTGACTGCAGATGATGAAAAAAGGATTATGTTTTTAAGAGAGATATTCAAAAACTGTATAAAAAGGAGACACTCTGAGATCTGTTTTACTTCACCAGCCATGACAGTTGCGTGTTGGGCACCGGGTTTTTTTTGGTGAATAAAATCCTACACACACGTGTTTACACATGCAGGTCTCAAATACATATCATTAATTTAGAAAATAGAGATAGAAATTATCAGGAAGAACTCTCTCTTCCTGTTTACCTATCAACAAGCAACAAACAAAACATGACTGACACATTTACTCAAACAGAACTGTAAAGACTGATCAGGGAGGTGACGTTATGTTTAACATTGTAATGAAAAACTGAACGTAGAGGCATTCACAAGGACAGCTATGCATTCTCTTCCTGTTACATTTGCAGTCACTATGGCAACCACAGACGCTTTCAGCTAAAAGTGGCCTGTTAATGAGTCACTCGTTAAACCCAAACACCAGTCAGAGAGAAAACTTCAGTCGGAGCAGTGATGTCTTCTAGTTTGCACAGTTTCAGGAGACCTGCAGTGGATTCAACCCGGTCCACTTGACATCAGGTCGGTGCATGTCAGTGTTTCTGAGGCTGTAGGCTATTCTCATGTCTCATTCTGGCTGCTGGTCTGTGCTGATGTTTCTCAACAGAAACATTAACCTCCTCAGTAGACCTGCCCCAACAGGAGTCACACACATCCTTTTCAAACGGCATCACAGTTGCATGTTCATCTGAACACTTTCCAAAATTTCTCGAGGGAGAAACCCCAAACCCCCGTCTGGAAAGGACTCCAACTTTTGGGCTACAGCCTCGGATGTTTTCACTAGCTAGTGACATGCCTGGCGTGCGCTATGTGCACTATTGGTCAATATGATAGTACCTACGAGAAATAAAAACTACTTTCACCCCTGTATAGGACAGACAGGAAATGGGGTAAGAGAGAGGGGGAGATAGAGACAGACATGCAGCAAGGGCCGCAGGTTGGAGTCTAACCCGTGGCCGCTGCGCCAAGGAACTTTAGCCTTATTACATGGAGGGACTGCTCTAACCCCTTTGCCACCGGGCGCCCCACTGATGAATTTTTGACCAAAAGTAATTCAAACAAGAGCAAATGCATAAAAATGCAAGAAAAAATGCATTTGTTGCACTAATTTCTCCCAGTGCAACATTTCGGCTCGTTGATTATAGTAAATCATACTATGGGCATGACTGATACACAAAGAATGCTTGCATCTACAAATACCTGTCTGCAATTCCACTTCTGTGTGCTGGTACAACAAGCAGCTTTAAATACAGAAACATTTGTAACATCAAAGTTGCCATAATTTCAGTCCATCAAATATGACCTCGCTCTCTCGTTACTGATGGCTGTGGGATGGATTCAGATTCCCTCAGCTAAACTCAGCTTTCATCTCATTTCACAGCCACACTGTCCT
Organism: Echiichthys vipera; assembly: GCF_963691815.1. Taxonomy (NCBI): domain Eukaryota; kingdom Metazoa; phylum Chordata; class Actinopteri; order Perciformes; family Trachinidae; genus Echiichthys; species Echiichthys vipera. The sequence goes on from NC_139835.1 coordinate 3,924,365, forward strand.
CCTAAGCAGGTGCCAATCACAGCAGGCTAACTCGCCCAGAGCCCTGAGCGGCTGGAACTCATTAGAAAAAGCTGGACATGTGTTGGTGCCCGCACAGCCTGTATTCATCCAGAACCCAATGTGAGACATTCCTTGGGGCAGAAGGAGGCTAATCAGCAGGGTAAAAACAATGAGCTCAGGTCCTGCAGGTGGAGACGGGAAGGAGGAGAAGGAGGAAGAGGAGGGCGGATGATAGTCGTGTCCGAGGGTGCACGAAGGACGGCGTGGTGGGTAGACTGTGAAATGAGTAAATGCATCAGGAAATGCACAAGGACATCCAGGATGATACACATTTCTGTGTGTGCAGCAGCTTGTTGTAATGCATACCAAGTCACAGCATATCAAGTGTGTTATAGACATGGAAGTGGAAGGTCTCGTGTTTTAGTAAGACGGCACAGTTCTAACCTGGCATCTGATCACTTGATATGCATTTGCCGCTATATCGCTTTATGCCTTACTTTGTGTTGCAAGGCTATTGTTAGACTAGGGAGTGCATTTGTTAAGAGCAGCACACTCCTGAATGTTTGGATATGGCATGAAACAAAAATACACACTCTAAGATACCTTTTGAGGTAGAAATCAATATGCCCTTAAAAAAATGATTATTAGAAATGAAAGAGTGGAAACCAAAGGAAACTGAGGAAACATGTTTGAGTTGTTTTCTTGTTGACTTTTAAGCCCCTTTCACGGGCAATGAAAATGTCAAATTGGAGGAAAAGTCGCCCCGCCTCGCGGCTCAATTGTTGAAAAAGTGTCTCTTGGGAGCCAAAACGTGTGCTAAAGTATGCTCTAGGAGTCAAAATGTGTGTTAAAGTGCCTTCTAGGAGTCAAAATGTGTGCTAAAGTGCCCTCTAGGAGCCAAAACGTGTGCTAAAGTGCTCTCTAGGAGCCAAAACACATGCTAAAGTGCCCTCTAGGAGTCAAAATGTGTGCTAAAGTGCCCTCTTGGAGCCAAAACATGAGCTATAGCGCCCTCTAGAAGTCAAAATGTGTGCTAATGTGCCCTCTAGGAGCCAAAACATGTGCTAAAGCACCTTCAAGGTGTCAAAATGTGTGCTAAAGTGCTCTCTAGGAGTCAAAATGTGTGCTAAAGTGTCCTCTAGGTGCCAAAACATGTGCTAAAGTGTCCTCTAGGAGTCAAAATGTGTGCTAAAGTGCCCTCTAGGAGCCAAAACATATTCTAAAGTGCCTTCTAGGAGCCAAAACGTGTGCTAAAGTGCGGTCTAGGAGCCAAAATGCGTGCATAAGTGCCCTCTTCAGTGGCAAAGATGCACTATATGTGGCCTTTTTTTTCCTTATCGCCCCATCCTTTAAAAAGTGTGCATGCCACTGTCTGTCAGTAAGGACCCACACCAAAATCACCTCGACGGACTCCACCACTGTGGTGTAATCTGCATCATGTCCTGCCTCCTGTGTGCTTTACCCAATCGTCCTCCTTAACTGAACCAAATGAAGTGTTTCCAGTAAGTGAGAACATGTCGGACACAGAGAATCTCCTGTTGTGTGCTCCATGCGTGAAAGAAAAAAATCCGGACAATGTCTGGACCTGACTCTTTTGACATCATCTGGAGTTCATATGTGAAAACGTCTTTAGATCGTTTTGACTTCAGGATCCATATATGTAACGTGGGAGCACATCAAAAATATAATAGCCTGTGGATAGTTTGCACAGTTGGATATGCACACCACAGCCCATTTTAACCGCAAATGGTGCAGGCGTAGTGTCAACTCAAGGCCAGTCCAGCTGTAAGAGTCGCTGTGGTTAGCTTTTTATGAGACACTCAGTGGACAAGCCTTAGGCCCCGGCCTATGCCAGTCTCACCACATTTCCCTAGCTCTGCCACACATATGGAAGGAAAATACTGATGAAAATGAATGATTGAAACACAACACCATGGACAGGACTAATCTCTGCATTTTTTTTGGGATGACTCTAGGGAGGATTATTTAAAAAGGTAACGTTGCCTGAATAAATTAGAGATAAATCAAATGTCAGGACAATCTTGCTCAAGCTCCACCCTCAAGGATTTTGAAAACTTGTTGATAACACCCACCTACATTTCTCCACTCCTCTGTCATCACCTGCTGCAGCTACTGGATACATTCATTAGCATATCTGGTCATTTTCCCTTGTTAACATTCACTAGTCTTATTCGGTTGTGCCTCAGTTATCAGCCTGCACCATATGCTGTGTAGGTGGTAGCAAAGAGTCTAGACAGATCCCTTTTCAACTCTATCTACTGGCCCCCTGTGACTTTCGTCTTAGTTTGACTGCTTCATCACATGAGTTTATTCATCTCCTGGGTCCTTTGTGTGTGTGTGTGTGTGTGTGTGTGTAGGTGCCTACATGTGTCTGAGAAGACCAATGATGCAAATCATCCACTACAGGCATTAGGCGAAAGTGTGTGTGATGTCTGCAATGCATTCACTTGTGTTCAGGGTTTCTTTCATCTCACCTCTTGCAAAACTGAATGTGTTAAACTCTTGTCCACCTGTACACTACACCTGTCTTTGTTGCTCTGTGGTTCAAGTTGATTTGACACAGGTACACACATACTGACACTCACTGACTGTATGTCACACTGGCTCATCTTCTTTATTCTGATCATTTACAGTGCAGTGCAGGCAGAGCCATGTCCCCCACATCCCTGTGGTTACTTCTGCTATGCTGTTGTCCAGTATGCCATTTACAAAGATAACTGTGGCAGAGTTATCTTACATTTTGTGATCATTTTGGAGGCCTTACTTCAGAAAGAACTAGACAAAAGCATACTTTAGTTTTTAATTGGCGACTATATATTTGACTGGCTGAAAGTTGTACTACTGTAATATACAACTATCCAAGAGTGAGTCAAAACAATGGTGATGGATAATATGACCCACTAATGAAAACCATTGTTGCCTTTTGCTGAGTATTCAAATATCTGTGTCTGTGGAGACATTCCCTCTCTAGATGTAAATAAGCCTCCATGTTAGTGACTCTGCTGACAGAGGTTGGTCTGTTGGCCGAGATCGTCACTAAAGTTAGGATTCGTTCACTTGTAATTGGACACCCTCCCTGAACACCTCACCCCCCTCTCCACCCCTGGACACCCCTCCCATCACCCCTCCTCCTCCCCTCTCCAGACACCCTCCCTGGACACCATCACCATCACCCCCCCTTCCCACCCCTGACACCTTACCTGGACACCCCCAGGTAAGGTGTCAGGGGTCAAGAGGCCGCTAAAACAAGATATCTCATTTCTTATGGAGTACAACTTTAAAAGATTGTTGCTAGAAGAACTTATCTGGTGATGAAAGCTAGCTTATTAGTGTCTACTATTAGTTGGTGGCAAGCTCAGTGTTTTTAAACGAATTTGCAAAAGACTCCTAAATATGAACTTTATGGTTACATACATCAGGGCATTTCACTTTTTACAAGGTCCAGTTGCTAAAATGTCCTCCAGCAAAAGTCAGAACGTCATGATGTCTAAATTGTTTTCATAGCCTATCCCTACATCTATCAAATAAAATCCACAATGTGCATTTCCACATCATTTCAACAGTATGTATTGTCAATTTTCAATTTAGGGTACTTACAGCTACAAACCATACAGACAAATTGAAGTTGTAGGGAAAACAAAAACATCTGCCATAAAAATAAATGTGTCCTAGCACAACAACAAGATCAAGTGCAAGACCAAACAGAGCTTTGAGCAGATCCTTTTCTCTTGATTTTTCTATTTGTAATTCCTACTTCCTTTCCTAGAGTGAGAAGAGGGACAGTATTTCAGAGTTAGTGCCATTCTAATGCATGCTACTTGCATTTAATAATGACCATGACAGAGTAGCATGTCAGTTGCTATATGCTGCATGATGTCATCGCTCTTACGCTCTCTAGCGTCTATGCTCGGTAAAAAAATCCATTTGATTGACTCAACTGAGTGCAACTTTTGCCGTATGAATATTATTTATTTTCACGTCTCAGAAGTCAGTCACAGGTCCAGATAGAATTGTAACCCCAACGTAGGTCTGCCATTTGGGGATGCCCGACATATACATATGTACCTTGCAATAATGCAGAAAAGACTGAGGCATAAGCTAACAGGTCGCAGGGAAAAACTCACCCTCTGATGATCCATTTAAAAGACATGGAAAGAGAAGAGCAGTAGTGTCCGTGCTCCAGGTGAGATCTAGTGAGCCCTATTGCATCAGTAAATTATTACCAGAAAAAGGGTGAATATTGAACTGTTTTTCTTTCTAACACAATGCTATTCGTTTGTTTTGAAACATATCACATAGCCTATTAGTTGGATAACCAACACGAAAGCTAGATCTATACTTTATGGTTTATTTTTTCCTATTTTAAGCCAGCTAGCAGCAGGTTGGTCTGTCAGTGTGTTGGTCGATCTGTGACAGGGTCAGTTTTAGTGTGCATATTTTTATTTGCCTAGCTGTGATTTTATTATTGCATGTTGTATTGTTGTTTTACAGTGGTTGTGTTATGTTGAACTGCACACAGTGGCCCTCATTTATCAAACAAACGTACCTGGGCCTTGAAACTGTCCCAGCAGCCACATTTTACCTAAATGGAAACGGGCCAAGGGCGGAACGCTGGTGTTGGGGTTAGCACCCTCGCCTCACAGCAAGAGGGTTCCTGGCCCTAGGTTCTCCGGCTTCCTCCCACAGTCCAAAGTTTTGTGCGTCTTGTTGACTGTTTTTGAATATTTTCATCCGATCAAATCTGCAGTAAACACTCCACCTCTGCATCACACCAACGTGAACCTTTCGCCGCTATTGTTGTTGTTGTTAAATGTCCGCGCATGGTCTGTCTTTTTTTTTTTTTCTGTGTCCGAATAGGCACACATAAAATGACGTCAGAGCCGCCGTAGGCCTCATGATCATGCTCGTACATGTGCAAAAACGTTTTACAAAAGCCCACCTCTCTCAAACGGGCCGTGGCACGGAGCGGTTGCACTCACACTGGTCAAACGAACTAGGCTTTACCCGTAAAACCTGTTTGGGCACGGTACGGAAGGACAGTGTGAGTGCGCCTCTAAATTGCCCGTAGGTGTGAATGTGAGTGTGAATTGTTGTCTCTGTCTCTTAGTGCCCTGTGATAGACTGGCGTCCTGTCCAGGGTGTACCCCGCTCACGCCCGATGTCCGCTGGGATCGGCTCCAGCCCCCCCGCAACTCCGTTAGGGACAAGCGGTTGAAGATGATGGATGGATGGAAACATGCCTAATGAATGAATGACAGAGATATTCCTTTGAAATCATAGGTTAAAAAAACAGCTAATGGAGCTTGCTAGCTTTATAAACACTTGTGCTCGGATCCATGTTCCCATTAATTTGTCAAAATGTTGTCCTACAGCTAGTACAAGAATGATTACTTTATTGCAAAGAGTTGATAGGACTTTCCTTTGAGTAAGTAAATACATGACCACCCCTTTCTTGTCTGTAGGGGGGAGCAGTTGGACCAAACCCACCAGCAGCAGAGAAGTTAACAAAGTCTCAGATCTCACCTGCAGGGGCTCCATGATCTTAGCTGAAGCCAGATTTCAGCTGAGATCATGGGGTTGCCCAGACAGGCTGCTTGGACGTGGGCCAGCCGCACAAGCTGTGAAAAGGTCCTGCGGCCTCCCTCAGATTTCACCAGCGTTACATTTGTTCTAGCCCCTCTTTACTTCCCCGCCATCTGTGGTCTTAATGAAGCTGTTGAGAAACTGTCATTCACTCATGAGTGGCTGTGCCTCACACCACGAAGGTTAACATTTAGCCAACAGAGACGCAGCAAAGCCTTGAGCTGTGGCATAAAGTCCCCTAATAGCTGTGTAAAAGATTTTCAGCCACCAGCGCTTCTCAGCAACTTTTTACCTGCGATGAATCAAGCTGGTTGAGCTACAGACCAAAGACCGGCCTTTGCTTGTGCTTGTTCTTGGGGGAATACACTCACAGGCTGTATTTACTGAAAGAGTGATGACAAATCACAGCATGCCGTAAAGTTTGGGACCAGTGTGAGATGGTAGTTGTGAGGAAAAAAAGAGAAAGTCTAACTGTTGGTGGCGAAGGAGTCATGGCAACGGCAGACCACTGGGAAGTTGGTGAATGACAGAAGGGATTTTGATTCTTGTTCACACATGGCCACAACAGAAACGGAGGCTTTGTGGCACTTTGTGTTTCCACGCCCTCCTGTTTATCGACTGCCACTGTTCATTGTTTTACAGGCAAAGTGGTCCCTCCCTCTGTCAAAAGGTAATTCACCAAAGGCAGTCTGGGGCCTGCGGGTATGGGAGGGTGTGGAATCTGGGTTTATTAAACATACATTTGCTTCTTTGGCATTCTACTAAAAGAACATGCACTGCAATGCCATGAGCTAAAATAAAAACATTATTTCACTGAGCAAACAGGATTTAGGAGAGAGCAGGGTGATTCGAGCCTGTTGGTCAGCTGAGCCACCCCTTCTATCTAGGCAATCATACACAAAATTGGTCGTTTGATCGCACGTTTATACAGATATACAGACTAAACATGTGGTAAGCAAAACGGGAAAAAAAACCCAATTCTTTTACTATTCAAAGTAATTTTCTTGTTGAAGGAGTCATGATTTTTGTGTCTGAACAATTACAGACAAGCTACAAAAAATTCTCACGTGTGCTTTAGGAAGTAACAACATAAGGCAGCATGACGTCAACTTTAAACTGCTGGATGACACAAGTTTGTTAAAATGGCAGGGGTGGGGTTATTGGTGCCAAAGGGCCTGGGGTAAGTTGAGCCAGTGTCTCAAATGATAATTACATGATTATTATATTTTTCAATTCTTCTTATTATTAAAGTAGTATGTACTGTAATGCTATACTGCTTTAAGAGGGGCAGCAGGTTAGTCTTCCTTTATAAAAATAGAGAATATTAATCATTATTTTCACAGGAAATGCGAACATCACCTTGAGGCTAGCATAGAGGAGCTCCCACAAAATTACTACGAACTACAGCATAAACTGACTAAATCTTCAAGCTCAATTTATCCCTATGCTTAACTGATCCCTCATTGGGGGCAAGTTGAGCCAAGAAACTGTTTCTTTTAGATCCAAAGTGATTCCCAGGGATCCTGAAATATTTTAAATGGAGACATTACTGTCATGCACTCCCTTTAAAGACCCCTTGAGTAAAAACTGGCCAAACTCACCCTGTTCTCCTCAACAGTGATTTTCCGGCAGATTGTCAATCTACTGTATATAAATGACTGAACCATACTGTTGTTGTTGGTTCTTATCTCAATCTCAGAGAGGCCCAAGAACATATGGACATGAGGGAAGTTAGATGCAATCCAAAATACTGTCAACCCAAACAGAACCAGCCCAAATTGGGTTCCTTTAAAAAGCAACGACCTGTGAACCTGTAGTCCAAGGTGTGGGTTGAATCAGGGCGCCAGTCGAATGAGCTCAAGTGGTGAGATATGTAATGCCTCCTGTATCATGAGTCTAACAGCCTGAATTGTATGTCTGTGCATGTCCTTGGAAAAAACCTTCACTCTTAATTACTGTTCTAATTCAGTTTTTATCTCTCATGACCATCATTTCCACACTAATATAATAATCACCCTTGGGCTGTAGCTCTTCTGTGATGGTGAATTGAGGAGGAAAAAGAAAAAATGACAACAGATTTGGACACAAGTTCAATGCCTTTGAGGCGAGACTTTTAACCATGAGAAAGTGTTGCAGCTGGGTGTCGCTTTTTCCACTGGAGCTTGATGAGCTTGTGAGAGGTGAAGGGGTTGGAGGCTTTTTTGCAAGATGCGCACAGCCAAATGGGGATGAGTAAGCAGCCCCAAGAGCCAGAGGTTGTTCTGGGCGATGAGAAGTGTGGCCACACTGACGTTGCCCAGCGCTTTCCTTTTATAGAGGAGAAGGGCAGCGCTGAGCCAAAAGAGGCAGTGTGAGCCGGCCAAAGCTAGCAGCACATCTCAGCGTCTGTGGCTCATTCCCATCCGCAGGCTGCTAAGCCTGGACAGACAAACGCAACCGCAGAGCTTGGAGCGGACCGCTGCTCAGTCCCTTTCATTTAACCAATAACTCTTTCATTTCTCTAACTCCAGCCTCTCTCTTTCACTTCTACACATCTGTCTCTGTCAGTTTCACCCTCCACCTTTGGCTCCTTCTCTATCTGTCTTTTTCCTTCACGCTTTTTTTGGCTCCCCCACTTGTCAATCTGCTAAACCTATTAAGTATTACTAAGATGGCAAAAATGTGGCTTAATGTAATAACATGGAATAACACTCAGCCGTGGTTGAAGATGAAACTGGTCTATTTAGGAGCACAGAATAAATAAACTAGCTTTGAGGGTGTGCCTGGACTATGTCTGTCACAGAGTGGTGACAGGGCCCTAAAAGCAGCAATGGTTTGTTCAATAACTGGAAAAAATATTTCACTCCCCTTCACTCATAACTGAGGACCTTATGAACAAAGAACATAATGGTTGGCTTTAGCCTAGCAATGTGTCAGCCCTCTGTGCCCGAGGCACTAATGTTTTTAAATGGTACGTATCCAGGGTAGACTTTTAGTCCCAATGCCTGCTCTTGTCCAACACTCAGCTTTATCATTTACAGATTAGCACGTCTGAGCTGCTGAGTGCAAAAATAATCACCCACTGTTTGTCATTAAAGAAAATATCTATCACTGGAAAGACAGCTATGTACAGCACCTTGTGTTTTCAGCCATAGTTTGATGGTGTATATGTCATTTATATATATATATATATATATATATATATATATATATGGCATTCTGTCACACCTGCTACACTGGAGGTTACAGAAGCCCTGAAAGGCAAGATGATTTTTTTTCCAATTTTTTTTGTGAATGTTTAGATCCTACGTAGTAGATAGTGACTTGGATCTTAAATAGTTAATGACACACAATACAAAGGGAAGTGAAAGTTGAGCAAAATGCAGCATAAACAAAATGTTTTACCTCATTAAATAACTACAAATGTCTGTAAAACATAATGGGACTGTGCATAGGTGCTGACTTGGGTTAAACAGTGTAGATATAAGGTCTGATGGAATCTTATTGTGAAGAGACTGTGTGTTCCACATGGCTACTTTATATTCACATTAATGGGTGACATTATCATGATGCCTGCAGGTCATAGAGTGTAGTTAAGACCACACTCTATGACTTATTTAAGATTTTCATAGACCCAACAATTCCTCTGTAGAGTACTGTGGCAACGAAAACCTTCCCTATAACAGGCAGGAACGTCAGACGGACCCAGCTCTATGGAGGACGGACATCTGTCTTCACCGGTTGGGGAGGAAGAAAAGGAGAGAGAAAGAGAGAAAAGACGGACAGATGGACAGACAGAGACAAAGACAGACACAAAGACAGACAGACAGACAGACAGACACTTCCAGAGATCCAAACAACCACAAAAGTAACAGTAATAATAATATCTATAGTAATGTTAATATGACTTATATGTTATGGCAGTTAATACAGCAGAATAGTAGAAACAAGCACAGCTAAGGTGATAGAATAAAATAAAAATTATGCCAAACATGGTCAATGACTAGTAGTGGCAATAGCAGCTATGACACAGCGATACATACCACTGATGGTGTTTTTATGGCTACAAATGTTATCATTTATAAGACTAAGGATAGTGTATATGAGTAATAGTGATAATTGCAGCAGGAAGCGTCATGCAGGACCACGGCAGCAGGCACCACCACGCTCAGCAGAGATCTGCGAGACGACAAAGCACAAACAACTCCACTAGTAAACAACGCTAGTGATGATGCCAGAAAACCACTTATATTTTAGCTTACTCCAATGAAATGACAGAAAACCTTTCAGGGTTAAAGGGTCATTTATACGTCATTCTACAACACAGGGTTGCACAACCATGCTTCACAAGAGAAAATATTTTTATTGTGAAGGAGGATCATCATCATATCACTTGTGCTCACTAGGTACCAATGGTGTTGTGAGCGTTTTAAATCCCCCACTGCAGTTATTGCCATTTATTTATTATTCTGTCCTTAATTCAACAATACTTTTTCCATATACTGTATACAGAAATTGTATTATAGACATTTAAAAAGATCTGATGTTGAGGTGGAGTGTTTGCTGCATATTTGGACTGATTAAATGTTCAAAACTAATACTCCGAGGGGTGATGACAGTGTGCCCTTACACAGTGTAACTTCACCTTCCCTTTCTTTTCCTTGGTTACAAAAATTCAAGATGGCGGCACCCAGGAAGCCAGATTTGAAAGAATTCGTCCAGTATTGAGCGTGTGTGCTGCAGCCTGGCCGCTGTGAACCGAGCAACAATCTGTAGCACATTTCTGCCTGTCATAGTGTTTATACAGTCTATGGTTTACATGCACATCAGTAACCCAAAAATGTCCTTACCCCGTTTAAGGGAATAATCGGATTATTGAAATTCCCCAGTATACATGAAAGAGGGTTGAATGGGACAATGACGGAGTGACTCTTCCTCTGGTACAGTAGGTGGAGCTCCACCAATATACAGCTGGTTGGAGCACGGCTATATTTTCCAGGTCACTTTTGTCAAAATCACAAGCGTCCGTCTTTTGAACAGAATTAGGACAGAAACAGGTCTTCTTGGTAGTGATTTTACTTGCCATGGTGAAGTCCTCCCTTTGTCTAAAGGTAACGGTTTATTGTTGTTGTTTTTTCACGTTTTTTTCGGCACCGTTGCTTCCTGGTTTATTCTATTTCCGGGTCAAAAGCCACTGCTGCAGAATGGGGAGGGGGAGTTATAACCCCCGGAGCATGGCGTTTAAGAAACCAGAGTATGCCCTTAAACCGAATATAATCAGGTTTAAAATCAGGTGCATGTAAACACAATGAATGAATACTGCATGAAGTGATTATTTTGATCGAAAATGGTTTAGATATCATAAAGCTATGCTTCACATTACTTTCCCTATCTGAAGTTCCTCTCCAGCAACATCACACAATATTTCAGAACCAGATTTGACCATCTTTCCATATTACAGTCCGACACTTCTTTTAACAATCCGAGCCTGTCAGTTGCAAAAAAAAAAAAAGCATTTTAGTGGACATATATTGTCTGTACACAGATTCGATTTCATTGAACATACTGGATCAATTTTTTTTTTTAAAGTTACTTACATAGAAATACAGGTTCCAGGTTAAAAAAAATGCCCACATTCCCATTTAATAGGTCTATTTTTCCACTTTGGACAGGGTATTTTTGAATAAATGTCCCCGTCTCCAGCCTTAATGCCAAGTTAGTCTCAACTCCTGACTCCAGCTCTATCCTTAACCCACATACATGAGATTAGTATCAATCTTCTGACTTACTTTCATAATCATAGCAAATAGGAAAAATGTAGAGCTATCCCTTTACTATAATTCAGTCCTATTCAGTTCACCCTCCCCATGCCTCCCCTTACCTCTACCTTTCTATCCTTCCCTCCTGATTTTATAGCTTCGCCCCCACCTGAGCTGTAGCTCAGTCCGCCAGCACAGGGCTCAGGAGATAATGCTTACACTTACAGGACAGATTTATTCCAACATGGCTTGCTGTGTATGGGGCCAAAAGGATCCTCATCACCTCCTGGAGCACCGCTGTCCTCTGGAGCGATGAGGACAAAGAAGGGGAACGAGCCACCGGGGCCTCAGCAGCACCAGAGTGTGCACTCAGTGGCACACCGAGAGAGATCAGACCTGTTCCACCAGCTTCTTCTTTTTCATTATACACCTTTACTCTGAGGGTTCTCTTCATCTGTCTCTCACTTCCACTCTCTATCTCTCTCTCATATCACACATATATATGGTGATCAGTCATCCATACAGATTACAACACCCACTCAGGGGGTTGTAGATGGGATGGGTTCTTGCCTGACACTGAAAAGAGCTCTCACTATTACACTGTTATTTTTGGAGCACCTTTGTCTGATCATCATCGGAGTATCTGCTTGTAATACTCTCCACTGTAGCCAGCAGACTAGCTAGAGGCTTTCTTATATACAACATGACTCTACAGCTAACATGTCACACGACAAGAAGAATATTGAGGATTATAAATTACCACAGAAACATATGTTTACAGCCTGGAGTGAAACAGCTCTGATCCTTGTAATCAACAAAGCCTGGAGCTTTTAATATTATCTTGAATTAGTGTTGCATTGAGCTGGGACCAAATATGCAGTATTTTCAGCAGTTGCTATGAATATGTAGAAACAGAGGATAATTTAATGCGCCATTATATAACAGAAATAACTTTTTTCCTCCTAAAACATTTTTCTTTTGCCCTAACTGTTTTGAATTTTTTCCACCAGAACCTTCATATTAATTTAATAGCACACTAGTATAGGGGCTCACTCTCAATGAGGACCATAGTGAATACAATAAAATCTGTATTTTTATTAGTGATAAAACTAATAGAAACTGACTTCAGTTTGACTCATTCATAAAACACCGGAACACAAACAAACCAATACATTACCTGCAACATCCAACACAATATAGGAAATCTAATAGTTTTTTTCTGGTTAGAACATCTACTTCTTTTCAAAGCAGTAACATGGATGTAATAGGTTAAGAATAGGTGAAGCAGCTCTGCTGACAAATCTGAAGAATCCCTCTTCAGGAAATAGGTCAACATTAATCCAAGATTACAACCACTTTTGGCAGGCAAACACAAATTGAGGTCAGCCGCCGCATTTGAAATATTATCAACCTTGTCCTGTAGTTCGTGCTACCGTATATTTTTTTTAAGTTTGTTTCATTTTTCAGGTGAGAAACCACCAACCAAGCTGCTTTCGCTTCAGCAGCTTCCCAAAAACCCACCCGTTGGCAGGCGGGTTGGGCCTGAATGCAACTAATAAGCTGTTGATTTGGGCTTTTCATCTGAAAATAATGCTTATAGTTCAAATCTATTATGTGTGGTGGAGTTTCTTTTTTTTTCAAGTGGATTTTATTTGATCCCACTTTTCTTTTGACCCTAATGTTGAAAACGTGTACAAACCTCAGCCTACCTCGGGCTCTGTAATTCAAACTGTAATTTAAAAAGTGACCAGGAAAAACAGGGCTGAGAACTGTGGAGACTAATAATAAAAAAATAAAAAATAAAAACTGGGATGAGCCTGAGTAACAAGCATTAGGTCTACCTCCCGTGTCTGGCATCTCTCGGGAACGCTTGCAGTGCAACAGATGGTAAACTCTGAATGACTCAGCCGCAGCTCGGCCATGCATGGTCCTCTACTGCCACCTGCTGGTCGAATGCAGCAAGGCTCCATGCATTTGGAAATACAACATATAGAAAGAAAGTTGCCTTATTTGCCATCCTGTGACATGCTTAATGAAAACTGTTATTATGAAGCACCCCTCTACCCTCCAACAGGTTCAGGAATGTCTTAATGAATCACTTGAGTTCAGTAATTTAATTTTAGACATCCATTGTGAGTGATGATGAAGACATCTCTACATAGACTGAGACTCTAATGATAAACACATGTGAGTCTTCCCACTATCTGGGCCAATTATAGACAGCAGACACTAAACAATCTATCACCACCATATAGAAAAATGACCCCCTTGATACAAAAGGCAGATGAAAAATTACACAGAATGTGAAGAGGTGAGAGCAGATGGATTATGAACTATAAATGTATAACAAATGAACCGAGCAGGGGGCTCTGGACTGCCAGACCTCCTCTATCAATCACCGCTCTAACAAGACACTGGGCAGCATGCTGTCGTTTCAAAGAGAAAGACTCGCAGGCGGCAAACTCCACACTCAGAGGAGAAACACATGAGATATATTACGTAAAATTAGGGCTCGGCAATATGGACAAAATTTTCTATCCTGATATACTTGTAGGTCATCTTATATCGCGAAAACAATTTAGCATGCTTTCTGATAATTCAATAAATAAAAAGTCTATATGAAATAACCACTCAATAAAACCTACTGTTTGTACTTCTGTGCAATTTCAATACTTTAAAAACATCAAAAAGTATTTTCTTTCTTTTCTTTTTATGTTTTATTTAAAAGCAAACCTAAAAAAGATAATTACAATGAAAGGAAGAATAAACCCTTTTACAAACTTAATGAGTACATTTCTCAGAAACACACAGTAAAACGTGTTCCATGTGCAAACCACATTCAGAAAGGATTCGGAGGAAGCATATTATTAATTATTAATTCCTATCCCTTCTCTGCTACTCATACATTATTTTATAAATTGCAACTTAGTCATTTAAATATACACATACACAAACATATAAAGATATACTGTATATGCGACATAAACTCATCACCCTACACTAAACTAGTGTAAACTAACAAAATGTGCAATGGTTGTAACAGAAAGTGTCCTCCTAATAACATAAATATTATTCTAGTACAGTTCAACTGCTGTTTTTTCCACCTTGCAATAGAAACAATATAGAAAAATATATAGCCTGCAATTTTTTAGTATAAATTCACTGACCACTTCATTAGGTACACTTTTACAATCTAATGTGCCTTTACAAAGATAATAATGCTCTGTTTTGATTGACACTGAGTGGTATTACTTTAACTACATGTTTATTATTAAGGTGTTTTTTTTGCAGTGTTGTTTAACTCAATAATAAACATAATATAATTATTACCTTTCTGACAGTGTCAACAAAAACAGAAAAATGTGAGCCTCATAAAAGTGGAATTTATAGCAAAGCTTTTGTACTGGATTTTATTACATTGTACAAGTGAACCCCATGAAGTGGCCGGTGAGTGTATATCCTCATATTGCCCAGCCATACTCGCAAAGAAGGTTTAAACCTCAACATGAACTAGCCCTCTTATGTGTTTAATATTCTCTGTCTAATACCTTTTTTCTGACTCTCTTGTCTTCTTAGGGCGCACTCACGCCGTCCTTCCGCACCGGGCCAAAACAGGTTTTTCAGCTAAAGCCTATGCGTTTGACCAGTGTGGGTGCACCCACTCCGGGCATAACTGCGGCCAGCTGACCGTCCACGGCCTGTCTGAGAGAGGTGGGCTTTTGAAGAGTGCGTTTGCACATGTACGAGCACGAGCGTGTGACGTGTACGAGCACGAGGCCTACGACGCAATTTATGTGCGCCTGTTGGGACATAGAAAATAGAAGGACGGACCATGCGCGGACATTTAACAACAACAACAATGGCGGCAAAAGGTTCATGTTGGTGTGATGCCGAGGTGGGGTGTTTACTGCAGATTTGGTTGGATGAAAATATTCAAAAACAGTCGGACAAGACGCACAAAAACTCTGAGGTCTATGGAAAGATTTGTAAACAAAGTGACGCATCACGATGATGTCAATCAATGCTTGTGACGTGTTACGGCGTGATGACGTATGGACAGCAAGAAGCATTTGCGCGAGGCCCAAGCAGTGTGAGTACAAACGGGGCTGGGGCGCGGGGGGAGAGGGAGGGGGGACAAGTACCCTAAAGCCCTGGTCGCGGTGCGGAAGGACAGTGTGAGGGCGTACTCACACTGTCCTTCCTTCCGAGATCCAGGTATTTAACCTCTCACAAGGTCGATGATGTCACTGAAACCTTTTGTGCTCCAAGTGCCAACGCCCGTCGTTAGAGTGGCAGTCGTTGGTAGGCAGTTGGTTTCGACTTCGTTAGTGCTCTATTGAGTCTGAACGACAGTCGTTTGGGTCACAGGAGGCCATGTGTGAACAGTTTTTCTTTGAGGTTAGATTGTTGAATCTCCTGGGAAGGGATAAAAGGGCAGTATTTTAAATTGGAGATAAGTGGTGTCTCAGACCTCCTCCTCTGTTTAGCGATGGTTTCTCTACTTTTACATAGATGGCTTCTTTTACTCCTCTTTCAAACCATCTGTCCTCTCTGTCCTCCCCCCGGGCCTGGGGCAAGTACCCTAAAGCCCGGGGCACGGTACGGAAGGACAGTGTGAGTGCGCCCTTAGTAATCACATTACAGTATGACAATAGAGATGCGATGGTGATGGTTCTCTACCACGCCTGATTTTTCATCTTGCACCAGCAGCACGTTGATATTTTGGTTCAGTTTGCCCATTTTTCTATATAACTCTTGAATTGACTCCCATGAAATTAGTACAGACATCTATGTTCCTCACAGGATGAATTGAAATACTTTGGTGGTCCCCTGACTTTCCCTCTAGCGTCACCATCAGGTCAGAATGTAAACATTACTTTGGTTTATAACATTTATACCTTCTGATCATCCATATCTGCCAGTTTAGTGCTGAGGTTCACATAAAGGCCCAGACAACTAAACACCAACCTGACATCAAAAAAATTGTGGTGGTTAAGGCCGACTGTGTCGTTCATGCTTTCTGTGCCTCACCCAAAAAGTTGCACTTGAACCATGCATAGACTGTATAAAAAATGGATGTAGCATACCCGTCGGGGTCCGTCCTCTCAACTTGATCCAATCGTCCTCACCTACAGGAGTCGCCATCTTGTCAGACTCCGCCTCATTTCCTCTTACCATAAAAGGGCATGTATGTGACGTTGGGGGGAGGGAGATACGTCCATCTGGCTGAAGTATACCTCCAAGGAGAAGTGAGGGCCAGAGGCTAACTGTCACTCCAGAGACCACGCCCCTAAATATTCATAAACGTTAACCTCCAATAAAATAAAAAACTAGCCTGGTCAAAAACAATTCACCCCCCTCACTGTTTTCATGGAGATATGACCTTAACATAAAGACTCGAATGGGTTTTCTTACCAGGCCTTAGTAGATTTAATTATGCTGCTTAAATAAACTGCTCCGTTGTGCAAACTGACCCTAGTGGATACTCTGAGAACTGCAGTTTTTGGCACTTCCGTATTGGATCAAACAGGAAGTCACTGTGGTGGGGTCTTGACTTGAACACACCACAGAGACCACAGCCGATCCCAACTAGCATCCATTCTGCACCTGCATTAGAGGAAATAACTCTCCACACCAGCAGGTAGTGGTAGTTTGTATTTGTAATTCAAAAGGACAAACCAGGAGACTGACATTCTGGATACTGGATTTAAGGTGCTAGTTAGCCAGTTAGCACATTAACACAACCTGATGTTCGAAGAACAAATTATACTTATGATTAGGAACCATTTCTAGCTAAAGAGCTCAATGGCTAATAAAAACATCTTACCTGATATAAGAAGTTTGTTTTCCATCTTCTTTACTTTTGTCATTTGTTGGCTTTCCTCACTTCTTGTGCACTGATTCGCTTAATATGAACTGCCAATCACAGCGAATTCTCTCAACAGGGGCTCCACCGCCGATTCAACATGCTGCATCAGCCAAAAAATAGCCGACGAGGAACGACTACTGCCAACGGCGCAGGACACACAGCCAATACTAGGGCAACAGAGAGTCACCGCCGGCCTGACTTTGACTGACAGCCCACTGTAGGCTTGGTGTGTCCATGTGTGAACATGGTAAACGTTACCGGCTAAATAACAGCGTGTAACAAGAACATCTGCTGAGGATAAAAAACAATCTTAGAGTTCTTCAACCTTTATAATTTTACAGTTAATTTCTTTCTTTATACTATTAGCATTAAGCCTCACTGATCTGCTAGCATTGCTGTGGGCTGAGCTCATTCAGACTGGATTTTTTTCTCAGGGCAGGTGGGGAATTTGCAGGAAACATTACATCTTGGATTTTTTTTTTTTTAATATATATTATTCTTACAAGATTTAAGAACTATTTTAGAATCTTGAAAGTATAGCTATATTAATAGGAGTAAGGAAAGAATGTTGGTTTTCTCATGACCCGACCCCGGATAAGCGGATGAAGATGAGATGAGATGAGATGAGATGTTGACATCTATTACATAACCCCTTCCTGTAATTCAACAATGGCTCATTCGGAGTGATGAATTTAGTAAGGGAAGAATTGGGCTAATATTTTTCTGCACCTCCCCCAGGCTTTCCTCTTGTTCTGTACTTACCTTCCCTCACCTCTCCCTCTCTTCATACACCTCTCATCCTAATCCTCTTTGCTCCCTCAGAGAGACTCCTTGATCTCTGTTAATACAGTATTTTGGATCTGTATAATGCCTCTGTACTACCACTATGCCTCCTCATCGTTCCCACATAGATGACCTCACTGTCCAGCCGGGGCCCCCACCTGCCACGGGCACCACACAGACGGAGCTCGGGGGCCCGGGAGACTATGGGAGGGAATGAAGTGGAGCGTCACAAGCAGCCGTGTCCAATAAACACATTTTGAGCGCACGCTGTGCTGTTAGAGTCCAGCGAGTCACAATGAGCCAACAGTGTGTAAACTGGCCGCAGTGAAGCCATGGGAGAGGGGTGTCCCGTTGTCTAGACCTTGAGACTTTCTTTTGTCCCTGGGGGAACAGAGCGAGTGAGACAGAGAGGGAGGGGGTGGACGAGTGATGGTGATTCGGAGGACACCACAACCACCTCACCCCACCATGCACCCTACTGTCTTCTCAAGAGTCAGTCTCAAGGTGTGGAGGAGTGAACAATGGGCCTGTGAGCACAAGCCCACGCGGTTTCTTTTTCTTTCTTTCTTTTTTGAAGCAATACTGGAAACATCGAGACTCCACTGAAACCCAACCTAATGAGCTTTTTCATGAGTGGTGGCAGCATTTTTAAAGCCTGGTGACCCAATAAAGCTACTGAGAGCAAAAAGATGCTCAACTGTATTTGTACTGTATCTGTTACAGCAAATAAATACATTATATTATATATATATACAATATAATGGTTGCAACTGCACATAGTATCTGCCTACAACTCCCAAGGTGCATTTTAACCAGAAACATTCAATCACAGAGCTCAACATTGTGTTAGGTGTGCAACAGCAGGTGGAAGATAAAGATGACATGGTTCATAAAACTAATCAAACTTGACTCTGGTTGATTCAAGTCTTTGACTCACCTTTTCTCCACAGCAACAGCAGCCGAGGCTCAACAGAGCCGAGGCTCATGGGTATTATAGTATTTAGGAAAAGGTCTTCCAAACCATGTGACTGCATAGGTTGTTTGTTCCTACCCTATAATAGGACCCACAAGAGCGCCTCCTAAATTTTCGTGCCTGCAGGTGGCAGCAGTTCAACCTAAACGTAATGGCCGCAGGTTAAAATAAAGTATGTGGTAAATGTTGTGAAAAGGTCACAGTTTGGAAAAGATTATGGTTTGGGTTAAAAAACATCAAGTTCACAAGAGAAGAAGTCAAGGACAACAGTTTGCCCTTCTTAGACTGTGACGTCCATATGGAGAATGACAGGAGAATGACAGGAGCCTCCACATTAGGGTATACAGGAAACCCACTCACACTGATCAATATCTACTGTTTGACTCTCACCACCCTTTGGAACACAACCTTGGCGTTATCAGAACACTGCAGCATAGAGCTGATAACGTACCCACCAGCTCACAGGCCCAAGGGGAAAAACGCAAGCACCTGAGAGGCGCCCTCACAACTTGCTGCTACCCCAGCTGGACCTTTGTGAAAACGGCAGCTGCTTCCAGAAAGAAAACCAAAGTGGTTGAGAAAGAAAAAGATAACAAGAGAAACAACAGAGTCATCTCGTATGTGGCTGGGGTATCGGAGAAACTCAGGAGGAACTTCAACAAACACTGCATCCCTGTGTATTTCAAACCCGGTAACACACTCAGACAGAGACTAGTACATCCCAAGGACAGAACACCACACACCCACAAAAGCAACCTGGTTTATGCTGTCCAATGCAACGAGGAATGCAAAGATCTTTACATTGGAGAAACAAAACAACCACTGCATAAACGCATGGCCCAACACAGGAGAGCTAACTCCTCAGGCCTGGACTCCGCTGTCCACTTACACCTCAAGGAGAAAGCCCACTCCTTTGATGACAACAATGTCCAAATCTTGGACAGAGAGGACAGATGGTTTGAAAGAGGAGTAAAAGAAGCCATCTATGTAAAAGTAGAGAAACCATCGCTAAACAGAGGAGGAGGTCTGAGACACCACTTATCTCCAATTTAAAATACTGCCCTTTTATCCCTTCCCAGGAGATTCAACAATCTAACCTCAAAGAACAACTGTTCACACATGGCCTCCTGTGACCCCAACGACTGTCGTTCAGACTCAATAGAGCACCAACAAAGTCGAAACCAACTGCCTACCAACGACTGCCACTCTAACGACGGGCGTTAGAGTGGGCACTTGGAGCACTTGGAGCACAAAAGGTTTTAGTGACATCATCGGCCTTGTGAGAGGTTAAATACCTGGATCTCACACCAGTTAGTTGGACCAGTCCCAGCCTGTCAGATGCGTACATGATCTGATGAAGCCTCTTGGATGAGAGGTGAAACGTCTTCCTAGACAAATAACCAGTCCAGTTGCTTTTGACTGAAATTGCTTTGAGGAACTCAAGAGATCGGTGGTTGAATCCCTGGCTCCTCCGGTCCACATGTTGTGACACTGTAAGGGCGCACTCACACTGTCCTTCCGCACCGCGACCAGGGCTTTAGGGTACTTGTCCCCCCTCTTTCTCCCCCCGCGCCCCGGCCCCGTTTGTACTCACACTGCCTGGGCCTCGGCCAATGCTTCTTGCTGTCCATACGACATCACGCCGTAACACGTCACACGCATTGATCGCGTGTGTGTGGCTTTGTTTACAAATCTTTCCACAGACCTCGGAGTTTTTGTGCGTCTTGTCGACTGTTTTTGAATATTTTCATCCGACCAATTCTGCAGTAAACACTCCACCTCCGCATCACACCAACGTGAACCTTTCACCGCCATTGTTGTTGTTGAATGTCTGCGCATGGTCCGTCGTTCTATTTTCTATGTCCGAACAGGCGCACATACCGCTATCGCCGTAGTGCTCGTGCTCGTGCTCTTGCTCGTGCGCACGCTCGTGCTCGTACATGTGCAAACGGCTCTGCTAAAGCCCACCTCTTTCAAGCAGGCCGTGGGCGGCCCGCTGTCCGCAGTTATGGGCGGAACGGGTGCACTCACACTGCTTAAACGCACTAGGTTTTAGCTGAAAAAACGGTTTTGGCCCGGTACAGAACGACAGTGTGACTGCGCCCTAAGACACTGATAGACACTGAACCCCTAATCACTCCCTGTGCATGGGTGTGTAAATGCGATGTCAATGGTTAGATTAGATTGGATGGTACGCATCTTTCCCAGCCTGGTCAGATGCGTACATGAAGTGATAAAGCCTGTGGATGAGAGGTGAAAAGTCTTCCTAGATAAATAACCAAGTCCAGTTGCTTTTGACTGAAATTGCCTTGAGGTCAAGGTCAGTACGCACTTCATGCACACAAGCGTATGCAGAAGTGCGTGCACGTCCACACATGCACTTGCCTTCCCCTTCCCTCTAAGCGTCCTCCTGGCTCAGCTTTTATCAGGTGAGCAGTGTGAAACTGACACAGCCATTATCTCTCTTGTAGCTGCCCCTCCTCTGCCAGTCTCTCACACAACAGGGACAGATAGGGTCTCCTATCAGAATAAAAGGACTGCGGCCGCTTTGTTTAAGATTCTGGTTTAAGGTCACTGGTTGGGTTTTGAAGCCATGCAAATACCAGCATGGGTTCATCGGAACTGGTCTGGGATCAGTGGTTAGGCATGCTGTTCAGGGAGTTTTTGTGACCCCCTGAGTCTACATATTTTCTTGCCGTTTTCTTCTTCACTTTCACCGTTCTTATTTTTAGAATCTTCTTACCCTCAGATTTTCAGTCTCCATTAACCATCCGACCTCCATTCACTTTGAAGCCAAAACTGACAATGACCTACCTATATAGGGAAAAGAGCCATTATTTTTGGTTAAGGGAAAATGGAGACTCAGGTTTCATTATTTTTATGTTCTGCTACTTATATTTTTGTCTGTCTCAACCATGTATCTTCCTTAGACGATTGCAGCCAAGTGGAAACCTCCCTTCCTGCAGTCGTGTCACCTCCCAAGGCTCCAGTGTTATAACTCAGAGGCTCCGCAGAGGGCCCTGCTTTGCTGCATCACCTTCATTAACCACCGTGCTGGAAGCTTCTGTCATCCCTGGTTCGATGACTCGCCTCTCAACTCTGGCTTAGCTTCCCCGAGTTTATTTTTCCACTTATCTGTTGTGAGGACAGAGGGAGGCAGAGACAGAGGGAGAGAAGGGGAGATACTCGGAGCTCGGGCTGTGTTTTTTAATCTGTTATTCTCCTGTATTGGCACGGGCGTCTCCAGTGTGGGGATTAAGAATCCAGACAGAGTGATGGAGCTCAGCACTGACCCTGAGGGCGGCTGAGGACTGGAGGAGGAGAGGGGAGAAACAAAATAAATCATCTCTGTGGAATGAAAGAGAGAAAGATGGAGACTCAAAGAGGCGAGTGGAGGATTGTGAGTTTGTGTGTGTTTGTGTCACAGACAAAGAAAAGCAATAGAGGGCAGAGAAAAGCGAATAACCTATGGAGGGAAGAGAAAGTGAGGTGCTGGCAGTGTTAATGGTCTTGTTGAGGTAGGGAGCAGTCTAAATCCCAAAATATGACCTAAGGAATCTAAAAGTTACCTCACAGAGCTGCACAACACTGCTCTGTGCTAATAACCAGCCAAGAGTTACCGTGTAGGAGTAGTACTGTGCTTCCTCATTTCCACATGGATGAATTCATCACATGAATAAACAAGTTCAAGGTTTCATGGATTCAGGCCTATCAGCTCAGAAGCAATGACTTATTTTTCAGTATGCCACCGCAGCAGAGAGGCTGCTTCTGAGGGAATGGCGTCCTGTGGTTTTTAATTGGTCTCGGATGCATTTTCATATGACCCAGTAAGAGAAAGATCATGTGCGCTTGTTGTTTCAGGTGTTATTTATTGTTGAAGCGTGTAAACATCAGTTGGACTCCATTTCCTCTTGGCCTGTAATAGCTTCAACAAACTGAAATAAGCATATTTGCTGAAATGTGCCAGGAATCTAAACATAGGGTCAACTCTAAGACAGCAATTATTAAAGTAAAGAAGTTCTCGCTTTTATGATACCGTCTTCTCCGTCCCTATGATGGCTACCTTGGAGTGTGGTAGTTTTCAGAACCGCTAACACTTTTGCCCTCTGTAAAAGTCAGACAAGATGTAAAAACTATTTTAAACCAACACATCCTCATACCTAAATGACACAATAAGGAGATTATCAATGACTCCAAAAATGACCAACCCAGTTGCCAGAACACAGTATTGCTATTGTACTGTATGTTTCTTCAAAAAACGAAAATGATTAACGTTGTGAACTCAAACAAATAATATTAACATTACTTTGGTTTAGGCATCAAAACGGGTAGGTTAGGTTTGTAAAAGATTGTGGTTTGGGTAAAAATAAGTATGTCTATGAATCAAGTTACACTTTGACATGTGATGGTACACGAATGGGACATGAACCGTGGTCCAAAAAATTGAATTTTTGGGGGGGAATTCCAAGATTCACCGTTACATGTGACCATTAAGTGTGACTGTTAAATGTGGCTGTTAAATGTGACTGTTACATTTCACAATTTCCATGTGACTGTTGTATTAAACATTGTAAAACTTCCTAAGATTAGGCAACAAAACTGCATGGTTAGGTTTAGAAAAAGATCATGGGTTGGCTTAAAAGTCATGAACGTAATAAAGTCACCGTTGACTGTTGGTATCACACGGAACATAAACATGAGTCTCCCATATTTGTTTGATCCATCCACCAATCCATACTTCCTCCTTACACAGAGTTTGGGGCTCTAATAACTAGTGATGAAGCTTCCTGATCCATTTTCATTATTTTATGAGTCAACCAGAGGGAGCTCTCTGTTCAACAAAGGGTTGAAAACACAACTAATTCTTCATTAAGCTTCATTTGGACATCACTAATTATAAATATATCACTTTATTTCCTTGTTTGCTCCTGTGATAATTACTACGGCCACTAAAGGGCTGCCGGCTAACAGCAAACATAAATATGGGTCATTATAAGCTGCTTGCAATGGACCTATAAGGTTGTTTTTTAGTTGAGGATGGCCTGTTTCAAACCTGACCCAATCCTAATTGTTGGAAGTTTGCTCCCACAATAAACCTTTGTGACTACCAGGACATATAGCAACCCTCCACCACAGCTCGTCAAAGAAACTGTTGGTGTTTTGTACTAAAAAAAAGACCATACGGTTGGAAAATAAATTGTTTTATCTTTCCTTGCAACAATTGCGAGGTAAACAATATAATTACAGCAGCTACAGTACCAGGAATGTGTGC
This sequence comes from Echiichthys vipera, assembly GCF_963691815.1. Classification (NCBI taxonomy): domain Eukaryota; kingdom Metazoa; phylum Chordata; class Actinopteri; order Perciformes; family Trachinidae; genus Echiichthys; species Echiichthys vipera. Next base: position 3,948,604 of record NC_139835.1, read on the forward strand.
TCATAAGTTCCTTTTGGCCAACGCAGTGCCCTGCCAGATGACGTTACATCTTGTTGTGGCTAAAGTAAAGCCACGTTTTTATTTGCTGGAGCCCTCTGCGTTTTAAAACAACAAAGAAAATCAATTCTCACAAGCATTTTTGCCCTGTATCACATGACCATTCATGTACACAAGGCATGTACTGTATGTGCCGGTGTAAAAAGTAAGCATGTGGTTGGTTCGTTGACAGATGACGTGGTGGATTATCCATGTTGAATAACTGCTGATAGTCAAGGCTAGTGCTGTCCAAATGAAGCTTCATGAAGCATTAGTTGTATTTGTTGAGTCCACTAGATGGAGATTTTGGTTTAAAGAAAAGGGCTCAATGAATGGTGATTCAGTGTGTTTTCAACCCTTTTTTGATCATAGAGCTCCATCTAGTGGACTCAGCAAATAACGAAAATGCATCATGACGCTTCATTTGGACATCACTAGTTGTATGAACTGCTGCTGTCCTTTTTTTAAATTTTTTTTTTACAGTTTTGTAATAAATTGTGCTGCTATCTTAGTTCGCGTTGGTTAATACTAGGGTTTTTATTTGATCATCTACTGTATCTCTCTCTCCCACTTCCATTTCTTCCACACAAGGTAGCCTAGTGATCCCATAGTGATACTAGTATTAATAAAATAGCGAATACTGTCAACAAAGTCTCTGTTGAACAGAGAGCTCCATCTAGTGGACTGAGAAAATAATGACATTGGTTCATGAAGCTTCATTTTGACATCACTTTTTCTTCTTTTTTCTAAAAAAGGATCACATCATAGAAATGTCCCAGATCAGGGAAGGACATGATGTCACTGAGCGACCGTTGGTATCTGCGTCATTGTTTTCAAAACTCTCTGTTTCTGCAGCAGCCATTTTTGGAATTTTTGGGGATTTCTTTGCAGTGACTTAGGAGTCTGTAGCACCGGTGTCACACCACTTACTGCGCCACTGGACCAGTTCTAGGTTCTAAGAAGTGGGGAGAAAAATAATTACACCAGAGGCCGTTGCTTAAAATATAAAAAGCTGGCAATTTACTGAATTCAAAAATTCATACAAAACAGTACATAAAATAAAATAAAATATCCTGCAGGTTCCTGAAATTTAGTTGAGTATAACAAAAAAAGTATTTCACTCTTTCTTTCGGTTCTTTAGTTCACCTATTTATTTAAGTCAGGCTAATTTAAGTTAATTAGACCGGTCGTTTCTGATAGGTTGCACCTATTTGGAATTCCTATTTTTTCTTCTTGAGTTAACTCTTTTTCCCTTTCTTTTACAGGTAAGAAAATACCTTCAATTACACAATCAGGTCATAGTGGACCACACTCATTCAAATATTCAAGATATGAACTCAATGCGCAAAATAAAAGTATGACACTTCCAGATCAAGTTCACAGTCCAAATGTAAGTTCACTTTCAGTTCAATGAAAAGCTTCAGTTCGATTCAGTCCAAAAATAAATCAGTTCAGTTCAAACCCAATTCTGATACTCCTACCGCTCTGGTAGCGAGTCACCATTCGCAGAGGACTTCCTCACTGATGCGATGGAGAAGATGAGTTGAAGGTCTGGGTCTGGCTCGCCATCTTGAATCCCGTCTATGCATGTGCACACGGCAGACCAATCCTCGCTCCGGACGAGCTTCAAACCAAGCATAAAACCTGACCTGTGTAACAGGTCATAAACACAATTAATCTCTTTAAATCTTCAAATTACACAAATAAATGTTTCACAGTCTCTGAGTTTGTAACATTACTGCTACGGTGCTTTTTCATCCCAAAATGGCAGCGGAGCGGTCTCTTTGAACTCACGGCTCCGTCTCATTAAATACTGCACACGCCTTTCATTTACACAGCATACAGTCACTTTTATGACATTCACAGTCTTCATAAACCCAAAATATTACTGGTAAACAGTTTATGACGGAGCATTTCCCTATAAACAGCTACTTTTTAGCGTTAGCTCTCGCCACGAAAAAAATGTACAACATGGTAAAAATGAAAATAAAATAAACACAAGACTCACCAAAACCGGTGTGGCTTAGTACACATAAAATCCCCGTCAGTTCCCGACCAGGCAAATTATGTTTTTCCGACTGCTACTTTTTCACTCCGTTTTCTGCTTATTAATCTCCACTCGTTCGCTCCGATTTTCCTCCTCTGCTCTACTCCTCCGGTCTCTGCTGCCGTCGCTAGTCCCTTAAAGGGCAGCGATATGAATTTCCTGTCGGCATACTTTTCATCTTCAACATTTAGTTATTGTTGTATTAACTTTAACTCTGATTATTTGATTTACATTAAATTAATCACGTTTGACTTTTAAACTTATTTATGCAGCTTTTAAAGTACTTATTCTTATTTATATCATATTTTATCATGGGTTACAAGTCCTCTTGACTACTTCTAACTTCTCACAGATTTAGAAGCCGCTTTTAGCGCTAAAACATTTTGTGAAAAATGTAGGAGTCCTAAAATTAGGACTGACACGTCTACTTTTTTAAAAGAGTCCCTCCTAAATCAACAAGTTATGAGCTACATTTAGCCTTAAGATCTTTCAGTAATATACAGGCCCAGGTTTCCATCCAAATGTAAGTGCAAATTGTAACAGAAGATCTAGAAAATCGAGTAACATGAGGCGACTGTACACTTAGCATTATGTGTGAACAGCATAAGGATGCCTGCTTTACCTTTCCCTGCATAGATGCACAATCATTTACATGTATCTCTGCAGCACTTTAATTACAATTATAAGGAAACAGATATTTCCCAAAAGGGAATGCTGCTCCTCAATCAATACCAATCGGAAGCAAAAATAGGTTGCATTAAAGATCTAATACTCCCAATTCTCAATGTGTTTTCCCCTTCATTGACTTTCTGTAGACCTCAGTGACACCCTCGAGTCTCTGCACTCTGACATCTTCAGTGTTTTGTTTCCCTGCATTTCCTTCCTGGGGCTTTATCTGTCAAGATTGTTTCCTGGCTCAAGGTCACTCCTCCTCATTCAACCTCCTCTCCTCGACGTATCGATGCCAGTAAAGCCATGGTTCTTGGCCGCTAAAGCTAAATCGATATCCCTGAGCGCTCATCGCTTGTGCTGTAAAATCCTCCAAACACCACCTGCCAAAATATTTATGCTGTATTCATGGGAGATGCTTAGAGAGAGACACAGAAGAACAAGGGAAGACACAGTCAACGTATCTTAAATGCTGGGCAGCTCCTATGATTTCTAGTTCATTGCAGTTCTTATTAAATGTTGCAGAGTCTGTACAGCTCACAGATTAGGTTTTCATTCTTAAAGTTTGGTTGAGGGAGTATGAATACTACTGCTAATTAGAACATGTCTTTTTCCACATGAGAAAGGGCAGTTATTCCTCTGATTGTTGTGGTTACTTAAAGGTTGAAAGTGTAGAATCTTTATTAAGCTATATTTAAAAAAAAAAAAAAAAAAAAAACATCCACAGGGCGTTAATATTTCAAAATTTTGAAATGTTTGACAATGACTTTCTGTCCCGTTCTGTTTCCATTGTAGCAGCCAATAGCATTGGGCATTGCTGGTTGCCAGGGTTGTCTGTTGTTGGGTGCAGCTACTGTAGGCTGGCACTGGGTGAAATGGCTGAGTTTGCCAATCCTGCAGCTGCTTCAGAGCCTCAGTGAAGGGGGCGTTATTTGTCCCAGCAGCTGAGTGAGCGGTCAATATAGGCCGAGCATTCACTCCATGGACTGAGAGAAAGTAGAGAAACGCCATTAAAACGCACGCCCAAATGGCTACATTTCTCCTTGATCGCTAACATCACTTTCATATTTACTTAGCTGGAATGGCTAACGCAAACAGCTAACGCTAACTGTCAGTCAAACTCCTTTAATCCTTGTTTTTATGGTGTGATTTGCTGGAGGGGACGGGTTCTTACAGGCTCAAACAGACTCTGGTGTCCTGTAGCTACTGGGCAGGGTCTGATCAACCTGGCAACCCGACTGCTGGATTTATTTTTTGATGTTGCGACTACCATCTTGAGACACAAGATGGCGGTGTTCTGCTCATTCTCCATATTCAACCTTTAAGAGCATACTCACACTGTCCTCCCGGACCGCGACCCGGACTTTAGGGTACTTGTCCCCCCTCCCTCTCCCCCCCGCGCCCCAGCCCTGTTTGTACTCACACTGCCAGGGCCGGCCAATGCTTCTTGCTGTCCATACGCCATCACGCCGTAACACGTCACACGCATTGATCGCGTGTGTGTGGCTTTGTTTACAAATCTTTCCACAGACCTCTGAGTTTTTGTGCGTCTTGTCGACTGTTTTTGAATATTTTCATCCGACCAAATCTGCAGTAAACACTCCACCTCCGCATCACACCAACGTCAACCTTTCACCGCCATTGTTGTTGTTAAATGTCCGCGCATGGTCCGTCCTTCTATTTACATGTCCGAACAGGCGGACATAACGCTACTGCCGTAGGGCTCGTGCTCGTGCTCGTACACGTGCGCACGCTCGTGCTCGTACATGTGCAAACGGCTCCGCTAAAGCCCACCTCTCTAAAGCTGGCCGCAGTTGAGCGCGGAGCGGGTGCACTCACATTGCTTAAAGGTACTAGGCTTTAGCTGAAAAAATGGTTTTGGCCGCGGCCAAAAGGACAGTGTGAGTAGGCTCTAAGCGAGACAGAGAATAATGAGAGTGGAATCACTGGAGAGAGCAAGCCTGGGTAGATTTAATGATCAAGCTGTCCTCATTCCCTGTTCATACATATGCCTTTGAAAAGTAATGCACTGTCATTTGTATGTAATCCACAGATTTATTACTGTAGAAATTACATCAGGACGTAGTGTAAGACCGCTAAAATCTTTGAAAGCGTTCAGCCCAGCCAGATGAGCAGAACAAATGTAACCTGTGTTAATCTCGAGTTGTCTTTTTGCCCTTGAGGTGAGTGTAAGTGACAGCTGTGTGTGTTTGTAAGAGGTGTATTGATGGTTTGACCTCACGACTAAACTCCCTACTTCATTCTCCTGGATAAACAAAAGCTTTGATTTTGGGCTTTGGTATTCTTGCGCCGCACTTCCCATTGTGCCCCTGTCAGAGCGCAACGGGAGGTATCTGTGGCTTAGTGGGGCTGGGCCAGGCCTTGGTGGTTAACATGCAAATGAACAGTTTAATGGTTCTGAAAAGGTCACTTAGGTCAACCTCTGTGATAATTCAGTGTCACTTTAAAGCAGCATCAGTGTGTGCGTAGGTGTTTGTGGGTGGCTGGAAGGCACTGCAGCTGGACCTTTTCCTCGCGCTACATTGTCAAAAAGACCACAAGGCCCTGTGGCTCCTGCATGGTGCCCCGAAACCCTGCAAAAGCTGTCTGTTCTATATCACAATGAAAGAATTGCAACAGACAGAGAGGTAAAAAAGCTGAGCTATTGGAGAGAGAAAGGGACAGACAAAGAACAAATGATGATGCTGGAGAGAGGCTGGCTTGATGGTGTGGGTGGGAAGGTTGTTTGGGGACAATCAATTTTGGATGATATCTTTTTTTATTTTATTGATATGCACCCTGGGGAGGTAAATGCCATCATGGCTTGCACTATAGATGTCTGCTTGCTGGACGATTGATTGGTCTGGCATTTGATCCTCTGGCTCACTGTGAAGGATGGAGCGATGGAGTCATGGGAGCACCCATGGCCACCCTCCCCTGGTCTGCCCTCCTCCCTGCTCCTTCCATCACTCATGGATGATGTCCCTTCTGCTGCTATATATCCCTCAGTGTCTTGTTTCCCAACACATTTGCCTCTTAAAAACCTTGTTGAGGCGTGGTCTTGTGAGCCTCAAAGGTTCTATTGTGTTAAAAGCTATATGAATGGCGTCAACATTTTAAGCACCCCATCAGCTGCCAATGGTGGTGATTCCTTCTGCTTTCATCACCCTGTTTAATTTGCTAAGTAACTTAAGTAGCAGAACCACACTTTTATTCTTTTTTTCATTCAGAGCTATTTAATTAACACATGTGTAACACTAATTTAATGATGCACAAGACACAGATGCAATAAAGGAATGAGAAACACAGGCAGAGACAGAGAGGATAAATCAATTACATATTTAATTTTCTAGTTTAATAAAGCACTCTATTCATATGAGATCTATATTCTCTTAAACGGGTGATGAATGAAAAAGGTGCAGGCACTACCACATGGTCCATGAGAATAAAAGACTCCACTGTAAAAGGACAGGGAGAATGTGAGGGCTGTAATTGGATATCTGTGAATTAATTTGTTCAGTGAACATACTATGAATCACATTAGGTCATAAAAGCCAGATGGAGCAGAGGGAGAGCTGGCATACGGTGGTGAAGGCAGATATTTAACATATCAGCGTGAGTGCAGAGTGATGCTTTCTGTAGTCTGCACTGCCACCATGTGGAGAGAACAAGGAGAGAAAAACAATCTGTGGGAGACCCATGACTTGATAACTGGGATTCATTTCCAGGTGCTCTGCTAAAAGTGAGATCTGCAGACATGGGTGCAGATCCCACCAATTCCTGAAAAACAAGAATGATCCCTCCCAATAAAAGTACCCTAAATGATTCAAAATTGAACAAATGTATTTTCAGACTTCACATTCTTCACATTTTAGATTCACATCTAAAAAGAAATGATTGAAATGGTGGAAAAACTAATGTTTGACAAATAGATAGATCCATCTCTGCTCTCCTCCACTACAACACAAATGAACGGGTACAGACGCTGATGATCAGCAGGCTTCAAAAACAGAATATCCATATCAGTGAATCATGCATAAAGTAGTCCCATACACTGGGAGAAAAGGAAGATGGAGAGAAGAACTGGGGCTGAGTAGACTCAGTTAGCATTAATACCTGTGGCTATTCTATTCTAAAAAAACAACAAAAAAAACCCCTGCAATTTCCCAATTTGGGATCAATAAAGTATTTCTATTCTATTCTGTTTAGGACAAATAAACAAGAAAGGGAAGCACAGTAAATGATTCCATGTTCAGTACTTTTAGAACGGTATGGTGAGCCTCTATGAAGTGATTCATGGTGGCATGGTATGAGTTGCATACGGGCAAAAAAAAAAAATCACTTTTGTGTGTCCCCCATTCCTGACATCAGATCTGCACCCCTGTCTCCTGTAGTGGGACAGATATTCTACCTTTCAAATAAAAAATGCTTTTCAAACTATTACTCAAAGCTGAATAAATGAATATCTTCTCCCATGGAATGTGGAGAACAACTACTGTGAGAAAAAAGCTAACCATGAACCTGTGTAACCTGACCACCACTTGAACATGCCTATTGTTGAAACTCCATTTCCTACTGCGAGACTCAGAGTAAAAGAATGTAGAGTGGGAGAGCAGCCTAGAGTTGCTCTTATCACGGCCACCTCCTATAACCAAATTTATGAAGACATTTCTCTGGCAGCTCTACATAAACGTCAGTATTATAATCCACAATAATCCCCACCAAGAGGGTGATGGAGGATGTATGAGACAGCTAGAACTGTACCTTTCCCTGTGGATCGGAGACATTTCCCCCCCAAGTGCAGGAATGTTTCTGTATGTTTCTCCAGCCATGCATCAAGGTGAAGAATGTAGCTGAATCTAAAAGAGGATTCATGCTCATTAATTATGTCCCGATGCCCAGTGCAATATTAGAATATCACAGGGATATGGGTGGGTTCACAACGCTCTTGTTTTAGTCTCTTCTGGGTCTCATTTCATTGTCTGTTACTTGAGTCTCAAGGTCTTTGTTATGATATGATATATTATCTTCAGAGAGAAGAGGACGTTGGGTTGGGATGTGACAAAGTGAGCCAACAGTGTTAAAATAACCGTTTGCATCTTATATCTTGAGTTGTCGCAAATTTGCAAAACTGTACAAATAAAAATAGGGCTTATATGGGAGAAGAAGAAAAATGGCGTACAGCCCAATTTGATCTCAAGCGGGTCGGAACAGTAAACCAATGCATAATAACTGATTAAAAACAACATCTCCAAATGTGTCCCTTTCTTTCAGTGTAAAGAAGTACATTCTGAAAGTGTCCACCCACAATTAATATCCAATCTATTTATATAACAGATGATGAACAGCCTGAGATATCTTTAAGAAATAAGTGGATTTTTTTCAATATGTCTCAGTTTTTAACTGTACTGTGGTCAGGATGGAAAAGGAAATGAATGTAATAGTGGCACAGAATATTATATTCCTTGAGCAGTGAGAGCTTCTGTGAACACACAAAGCACACTGGCTTCTAGTTTACCTCTGAAGAAATAAGAAGGGGTCAATTTTTCTTGGAAAAACCAGAGACTCTGTGTCCACTTTTCTCCTTTTTGACAAAGACATTTTCCACCGGTGGCTCCTGCATGACAGCAGCCTTCGTGTGTAGCGTGTACGTGAGCATGTGGGAACTCTTATAACTTATCCAGCACTGGGCCTCCTCTTATTAGGACAGCGTGACCCCCAGGGGACAGATGGCAATATTGAAAAATTGGAATTTATGACTTCTCTGAACACTCTTTCACACTTTGCAAAGAATTTCTGTAAATTGGACCCTTTGGTGGGCTGGTTCTGACACTGGGACTGTATGTTTGAACACCACTGCACTATACACAGGACCTGTACACATGCATTATGTATGGAGAGATCTCAGAGCGAGCCTCATAGGATGGCACCCTGGACAGATGGTTGGGTTCAGTACCTTGCTCATGGGCACCTCGCCATTGCTCAGGAGGATCCTCCTGGCAGGATGCAAAGTGACATCTCTTCATCTACCAGTCCACACACTCTGTACTTGTAACCAGCAACCCTCCTAATAGCATTATTAGCTGGAATTATTGTGCAGACATGAAACTGAATTAAATAAGCACATTGCAGTAATATTATGTTTATGTTATTGTAAAGTGTTTTATAGCCTATATGAATAAATGAATTAATTTTTATTTTCATGTCTGGTCATGTTTCCATGACCCATCCCATACAGGCTTATACAGACACCTAAATATATACAAAAACTAAACCTTCCAGAGTGCCAGAGCATACGTCCACAACAGCCAAAGACTGCCATATAAATATACACTATATATAAATATATATATACATATATAAGAAAAGAAAAAAAGAAAAATGAAGTAGAATAGGATATGTGCAGATTCACAGACATGGCCCCATAAATAACAATACAACACAATACATGAGCATAAACACAGGAGTTCTTTTCCATACATCAGTTTCCTCCTCCTGTCCCAGAATTTGGACACAAATTCAGAAAATACATAAACTTTATCAAAAAGAAGTTCAATCAGATTTCAATCCTCCAAACCTATAAAATCAACATCAGGAGCATCAACTTTTTTGAAACAACTTTTGGCGTAAATCATGGTATAAAGGGCAATATAAAATAAAATGAATTTCATCCTCCACAACGTTTAAATCACAGTATTCACAGAGTCTTTCTTCCTCTGATACTCCTCTTTATCGGCCTGTTTCCATGTGCAGTGGTAATGTGCCGCACCGTAACTGTGCACATACATAGTGATCTGTGACTTTTTGGTAAACTATATTTGACAATTTTTTCCACACTTTCACGTTATTTTTTAAACAAAAAAATAGGTTCTCAGTTTTTTTTGAAGATCATCTGCATTTCATAACCTACCCCAGCTAACGTTTTTCTTCTAACCTAAACTCCTGCTGCCGCTATTACTGCTACTGCTACTACTACCAACAATATTATTATTAATAATAATAATACTACTACTAATAACAATATTAATAATAATAATATTCATAATACTACTACCATAACCGAAAGAACGAGGTCGCGGGTACAAGGGGCTAAAATGTGTTAACTCAGGAGGGTGGCTGGAACGCCTCGGGATCCCCCAGTTAGAGCTGGTTAATGTGGCCCGGGAAAGGGAAGTTTGGGATCCCCTGCTAGATCTGCCCCCGCGACCCGATGCCGGTGTTGTGCCGTATTCAGAACCCCTGCAGTGAAATGCACCCCCTCGCATTATAGGTGATATTCTGGATCAGAAGGCTGTTGTTTCCACCTATAGGAGTAGTTTATATATACAGGTATACCGTATATATACAGGTAACCCACAACGGTCAGAAGATTAGTTACTTACAGTCTTTAAACTATTTAACTATTACTAAAGAGTTTAAAATCACAAACTTGGATAATAGCGAACACAAAATAACACCTTTTTGTATGTCCTCTGGAAATATACTGCAGCCATCATTACAAAATGAATTAAATGGATCTTTTGAGCAAGTTGAATGTATTTGACTTAGCGTTTCCTAAATAAAATCCCAGTTTTTCAATTCATAGGTTCAAAAGTGTGTGCTTTTAATGTGGTTACCTGTGTATAAGCTACTCCTATAGGTCCAAACAACAGCCTTCTGATCCAGATTATCACCTATAATGCGAGGGGGTGCATTTCACGGCAGGGGTGCTGAATACGGCACAACACCTGTTAAGAGGCTGAAGATGAGATGAGATGAGATAATACGACTGCTACTACTACTACTACTGCTACTACTACTACTACTGCTACTACTGCTACTACTACTACTACTGCTACTACTGCTACTACTACTACTACTGCTACTACTACTACTACTGCTACTACTACTACTACTACTACTAATAATAATAATAATAATACTACTACTAATAATAATAATAACAACGGTACCAATAACAATAATAATACTATTATTAATAATAATAGTAATAACAGTAACAATAATAATAATAATAATAATAATAATGGTACTACTAATAACAAAAATAATAATATTCATAATAATCATAATAATAATAAGTAGGATTTCATTATAAATAAACTGCTTATGAAAGCCTTTATTTGTATCTGGCCCGTTATGACGAAGTGTATATTAAAAGTCATTTCGTTTCAGTTTATTTCAGTGGGTATATATTTATAGGCAAGAAAAACAGCGGAACCCTTAGCAAATGTAGGTATTTTTAGCCGGACCCATTTGAGCGCTACACGCAACATGGAGGCCAGCGAAAGCATCTTGACAGAGCAGTTATGGTGAGAGCAGCGCCTAACGCTGGTTTGATTATTTGGTGATGAAGAAATGAGCTGATGGAGGTGAGGTAGGTGGTGAAACGTACCCGCACACACAAGTGTCGTCAGCTCACACGCCCTGGTGCTGTGTCATCAGTTCCTAGCCCTACACTTGACCCTAACGTTGACTGTTTCGGGACAAAAGCAGGTCAATGGCCAAATGTCACATATTCTAAAGTAAGTAAATACTTCCTTTATAAATATGTGATGTTTGTATTAAATAACTACATTAAACATTAGCTCTTCATTGTCTCTTGTGTCCTTGTCATGTCCTCCTGTATCAACATGGTTTAAATTCACTTCTTTTGTGAGAATGCTATGCAATGCGACATTTCTCTCCCATTTGAAAATGAATTATGTTGTTCGTGTTTTCTTTCAGAATGTAAAAAAAAGATATGCTCAGAATGAAGTGAACTTTCTGGCATGGGCTTAACTGGTACTGTGGCATCATTTAAGCTCTTGTGTGTTCCAAATAAGCCCATTGAACAGTTTAGTGACACAGTATAAACATTGTATTATTCTTGAACTAGTAAAAACACCAACATATGTTTTTATTAACATGTATTTCATTGACTCTTCTAAACAAAATCTCATTGGAGCCCTGCTAATTCATCTGGTAGAGCACATATAAATGCCCGGTCCTTGTCGCTAGAGATGCACCAGTCCAGTTTTTTCCAATCCAATCTGATCCAGATACCTGGGCTGAGCGTATCGGTCCATACCTGATACCGATCCGACCCTACTGTTGAATGAATGAAGCGTAGACCTGTCCGTGTGAGTGAAGACATCAGGCTTGGCATAAACATTCAGCCTAGTTAAAAAAAGGTAACAAATTCACACAGATATAAATGTAGTTAATATTATTTATTAACAAATAAAGTGTACATTAGCAGCAAAAAGAAAGAAATAACACTTCCATGTAAAATGCACTGCAAACAGGGTTTTATTCAACTTCAGTGTCCTTATACACTTAAAATAAAATATATTAAATGCCCCCCAAAAATAACATTAACTTATATGTGTTGGCATACTGTTATAAATGATTATGCAAATTAGCTTACATCTACTGTATATAGCAAGACTCATAGATATAATTATTTTGGGCAGACAACATCATTGATGTAGGTTATAAACGTCACTGTAAGTATAGTTTCTAATGTCAATGAACAGTAATGCAATTATCAAGTAATTCACACAGCATTACAGTGAGAATGGATGGCCTTTGTAAACAGGAACTCCCTATTGAAACACATGAGGTGGGCTTACATGGAACATAGTGGGCTCAATTGGTTCAACAGTAACTTCTGGTTCATTACTTTCAAATGTATTAGTAATTAATATGTAGACAACAGTTTTGAATTATTAAGTTATTGTCATCATCCAAAGCTAGCTAGCATTAGCTTATTTTGGGTGCTCTGTACCATTTAAGCCCACAATGAATAAAAGTCATTTTTGTCAAATGTTTAGCTCTCACAAACAATGAATTATAATGTTTATTTTTAGATTAATGAATAATGAATTAGAAAACAAATACTGTGCTATGTCTGACATGTTTTCTTCTTTAGTAATGTATTATTCAATAAGGCTAATGGTTTGACCATGTGATTAGCTCGAAATGATGAAAAACCCTATATAGTGACGAATAACTGTTAACACAAAAAAACATGTCGCTCTCATTCCACTAAATGTACTTACCAAACATGTGGCTGATCATAGCAGGGAAATGATGTTTTCTGTGGTGTCCCAAAACACCAACCTTTCGGGGTGACTTTTTCTGAGCTCCTCAAAGTTTTATGCACATGTGCAGGATTTAGTCAACATTGACAAATGTGATTAGTACGAAATTAAAAAGAAAAACATGGAAGTAAGAACTGGCTGGATTGGTGAAAATAATGAGTAGCACAAAATTTGTTTTTCTCTTTTATTTAATCTTACTTCAAAGTTGAAAGTGGACTTAAATAGTACATTTAAGTTATTTTACATTTGTACTGAATAATTGAGCAGGTCTTTGGGTTTGTGGAAATAATTCAGATAATAATGTGATAAAGTCATAGCTGAGCAGGACTGGCAGCAGATCATAAAATCAAATTGAAAGAAGAAGAATGTCAGATGAGGCTGTATTTAGAAGAGATTAATAATCCCACTGTCCTTTCCTCAGCTGCAGGCAGGTCTGAAATCTGCAGGAGAAGATGTTTTGTCTCCGGCTGTCGCCGTGGCTTCACCCTGGGACACAACTTTGCTCTGTCTCCCAGCAGAGTGTCCATAAACTTGCTTCACTTCAGAAAGCCTTAACGCTTCCCTCAAAGAAAGTCCAGAGCTTAATGTACCCCTTTAGTGGTCTGGATCCTCACCTGGACAGGTACTATATTTTGCTGCTACATCTGAAATGCTTGACTAAATGGTTTTGTGTTATCCCAAGACATGCATTCATCATAGCCTGAATTTGATTATTTAGTTGAATGCAATGGTATTTCCAGATCTGTGGACAGGACAGAGTTCCAGCTCTTTCATCCCACCCTGGAGGACATGGTTGAAGCTGAAAAGCTCTTCCGCTCGTCACCCTCTCATAAGATTGATTACTACGTCTCTGCAGAGAGGATGGATCATGCACCTGCACTGACACCACCAGAGGTTAGTGGGTAGCCTCACAAACACTGTTAACACCGGGCTCAGGTTCAGTGCTACCAAAATCATCTTCTCTTAATGTTACCACATGTATTTTTTCACTTAATGACATACCAGACAATGTTGTGTGACAGTGTCGCTTCGATCTTTCTCAAGCAGGCATTCAGACTGGCTTAAGCTCTGTGTGAAAAAAACATTTAAACAAAGTCAGTGCAACATTGCAGTGGGGACGCCAACGCAGAAGGCCCCAGAAAAGACCTGCACGATGTTGTGGGGAAAAAAGTTGGACCTAGCTCAACTTGTGCTGCAACACATTCTCTTGGATTACTTTGTAGCATGAACACCATGTTTCAGACTATTTTGAGTCTGAATGCCTGTTAAAGATTACAGGTGCCTAATTAACAGGTGACAAGGGAGCACAAATTGTTTTAAGCTACAATTTAAATAATTTCTCATTCTACGGCAGGCGTGGTAACACTGTGGCTTTGTGCAATGGTTCTTTGTAGCGGGGCAGAGAGTGGAACACTAGCTGTCCTTGATTAAAGAAATTCTTAGTTGACTAACACAATTATAGGTGACTAATCGATTGGATGATTTAATTGACGGATCAGTTAAAGTTTCTTCACAAAGAATCATGCAAAAGCACCACTTCTTAATCTTGTGTTTACCAGAGATTTGCTGATAAGTTTTTTGAAAAAAGCTTAAAAAAGACTGATTGACTAAAGAAATCTTAGTGGTCTGAGACCAAAACCACCTATTAGCTGACTGATCGACTAAGGAGGAGGCAGCCCTATTAAACACATGCCACGGGTCTCACACTTTCCCATTCATCTGAGACAGTCCATTGTAAATGTGCTACAACTGTTTTAAATTGCACATGCCTGGACTTTTCTGTACATTCAATTTGAGAAGAAATGATGAAAATCGAATTATGTTGTTACTTTGTAAAGGAAATGGAATTGATAATGTCTGCTTATGTATAAATTATGAATCGATGATTATGCTGGGCAATATAGCCAGAATTGTCTATCCTGATATAAATAATTCTAAATATCTTAATAATGATATAAATAACAATGTTTTCTGGTGATTCAATAAATAAATAATCTATATGAAATAAACCACATAGTTAAGATATTGTTGTATACTCCTGTGAGAATTAAATACTTGACAAATGAAAAGTACTGACTATATTCTAATTTTATTAACAACTTCAGTGCAAAATGAACATAATGCACATAAAATGTTGTCCAAATGATGTCATTATTTCAGTCCGGCTGCTGGTTTTTCGAGATCTGAATAGAAACAATATAGAAAAAAGACATTTTCATATGTTTCCTCTTATTCTCTCTGTGTTCTGCCTTGAGCAGAACTCAAATTGGCGAGTATAGAACTTTTCACACTGCAGTAGTCCATCCAGATTGGACCAATCACATATCACGTTATTCTTTAATGGTGTCATTAAGAGGGGCAAAGTCTCCAGCCTTAAACCCATTCACGTCACAGAATAATTGAACTCCCTCCTGTGGCCCGACTCCATGCATCAGTCAGGCAGGCGTGTGTTTGTTCTTTCTACCCTGTGGTTGTTCACATCGCCCTCCCTCGACCTAAGCATGAGCCCACGCCAGATAATAAATGAGCAGATGTATAACCCTCTATTGACAGTGGTGTTCACCAGAGGGTTCAGAATGGAACATTGTGCTGATAGTACAACAGGGTCTCTTTCAGTTAATTCCCACGCTGCCTCTCTGCTCTGTCTGCATCCTGAAACAATGTTCACTGAATGAAGAAAGCCTGGAAGAACTTTTTAAGGAAAAACATTCTAGCACTACCTCATACAGATCATTGAGGTGCTATAAAAAGGTCCAATCATTAACACAGTCAAAGTAAGTTGGTGTGTTTTCCCAGGTGTGTTTCATCGGCAGGAGCAACGTGGGCAAGTCGTCTCTCATCAAAGGTCTGTTCTCCCTGACTCCTGAGGTAGAAGTCCGAGTCTCCAAAACGCCAGTGAGTAGTCTTAACCGACACACAGCATCAATTTCAGTTTCAAGTTTATTTACATGCTTAAGTACAAGGGGCCGCACACTTCTGATTGTTTGCATTGCATCATTTCTGCAGATTTACAATATTTGTGTATATATTAGGGTTGTCACAATACTAGAATCTCAAAGTCGATACTGATGAAGCAGGATAGGAAAATACTCAATACCATTTCCGATACCATGGGGAGAAAATTACAGAAAATGAAGGCAGAATTTTTAAAGTTAAGATTAGAACAATAAAAACAACATCAATAACAACACTTTTAAAAAGTTGTCTGAGGTAGTGCAAAATAAGAACGAAAACACACAAGTTTAGGGTGTATACTGTATATGAGAAATATGTTCAAACTCTATTAATTCTTTTATTGTGTTGTAGAGCTCAGGGATTTGTGTGGATTCCATGAAGGAGGTTAAACCTTGGATTCAGTTGGTGAATCAGTTGTTGTTAGTCGGGTTTCTCCAGTGTAAACAGGGATCTGCTCCATGCTAATGTATTTAGCTACAGTCCGTTATATCCCCACATTATCTCTGCTGATTAATTAGAATTGGTAAAGCAGCTGCCACTGTTTCTGTCTCATACTGCAGAGTGAGACAGAATGACAGTAAAGTGTTTACCTTCATGTCAGAGTTTTATACTGCAGAGTGAAACAGAATGACAGTAAAGTGTTTACCTTCATGTCAGAGTTTTATACTGCAGAGTGAGACAGAATGACAGTAAAGTGTTTACCTTCATGTCAGAGTTTTATACTGCAGAGTGAGGCAGAATGACAGTAAAGTGTTTACCTTCATGTCAGAGTTTTAGACTGCAGAGTGAGACAGAATGACAGTGAAGTGTTTACCTTCATGTCAGAGTTTTATACTGCAGACTGAGACAGAATGACAGTAAAGAGTTTACCTTAATGTCAGAGTTTTATACTGCAGAGTGAGACAGAATGACAGTAAAGTGTTTACCTTCATGTCAGAGTTTTATACTGCAGACTGAGACAGAATGACAGTAAAGAGTTTACCTTAATGTCAGAGTTTTATACTGCAGAGTGAGACAGAATGACAGTAAAGTGTTTACCTTCATGTCAGAGTTTTATACTGCAGAGTGGGACAGAATGACAGTAAAGTGTTTACCTTCATGTCAGCTCCCCTGAGCAGTTTCGATGCATTTACCAGAAATGTCAGATTACGGGCGCACTATAAATATAGGGTAATAGTGTTTCCGCAGTACTTGAGTTTTATTTTCCAAACCTTCATATTGAATGCTTCTCCTTCCCTGGAGGTTGTCAAATTCAAAGTGCGCCCAAACACTTGCCTTCAATGATGGGCGGTCTGGCAGTGTCTGATTAGCCGGCAGCTTCCTGCAACAGTGTTCTACAGAAGCCGCAAAGTGTGCACCATGAGACGGAAAAAGAGTTTTTAAAAATGTTTGGAAGTTACGAATCAATTATGAATCTTAGAAGATAGGAATCGCGCCCACCCCCTACACATTGAAACTGGAGCGAAAGTGCATTTATGATATCAATGTGACTGTCAGAAGACTAGTCACTGTCTCTTTGCTGTGAACCACACACATTTCGCAGTCACAACAGCAACAGTTTTTTGTGGAGATTTGTGTAGCAGTGGATGAGTATCTGGTCTTTATGTATAAAAAAAAATTAAAAAAGGATATCAGCCTATGATTTATCATATTCCTGTCTCTTTGTATTTCCTCCTCAGGGACACACAACGAAGATGAACTTCTTCCGGGTGGGCAGAGCTTTCACCATCGTTGACATGCCAGGCTATGGATACAGAGCACCCAAAGACTTTGTGGATATGGTGGAGCCGTATCTCTACACAAGGAAAAAGTAAGACATTAACCGTAGTTAGCTGCCTGGAGGAAGCAAGTCAGCGTGTACCTACACTAGGGTCCCATGGCCATAGCACAAACAGCACAGATTAACAATATGTCTACCAATAAATACAGGAAGTTGAAGACGCCTATTACACTAAAGACAGAAATACCTTCATTATGGGAATTCGTTTCATGATGCCAAAAAGTTTAATTTAAAGATCACTCTCGTATTAATGATTATCTGGGTGTGATAAAGTAATAGTGATTATTTACTCTAATTATTTTTTTCTGCAATCAGTCAATTTAACAAATTATTGACTGTAGGTTCACATTCTTAGGATACTGAACAGATGAAACATTTTGGATCTACTATCTACAAAGACAGAAAACAGCATTACAACTGATCAGTTACCGGTATACTAAACCACTCAGTAGAACACTGTCCTCAAGGCGATATCAACCTTCCAGCACTTACCCCAAAACATCCCACTGGGCCAACAAATTATAGAAAATTAAAGATATAATCTGTAAGATGTTCATCTATTTAATTGTCTGTTAAGTTCCTATCTATCAAAGAGTGAGTTAAAACAATGGTGATTGATCATATGACTCACTAATGAAAGCACTTGTTGCCTCTTTGCTGAGTATTCCAATCTGAGTGTCTGTAGAGACATTCCCTCTCTAGATGCAAATAGGCCGCCATGTTAGTGATGCTGCATTCCAAAATTCCAAATTTGTGTTAAGAGCCTGTTTGAGGGTTTGAAACATATCAGGCCAAAATTCAGAAAGCTTCGGGTACGTGTGTGCGTGGTCTGCTGAGGACTGTTTACAGCGGTTACAAGCGTCACTGTGACTAGGGTATATCTCAGCCAGTTTAACGTTGGTGAAATGGGCTCTATGAAGCACCTTCCACTGTAATAGGCTGCGCCTGGCACAAATGGAGGATGAGTGGACCAGTTTTTCAATGTCCCTTCACTGGACCTCAGTGACTTTAAGTTATTTCGTCATGAAAGGAAACACACTATATAGCCTTCTTTTTGGTATGCTCTGCTGATAAGAACATCTCAAAGATCTTTAGGAAAAAACAGGATCAATAAACTGGATCAATAAACTGATCAGAAAGGCCAGTGACATTGTGGGGGTGGAGCTGGACACCTTGGCTGCAGTGTCAGACAGGAGGATGCTGTCGAAGGCGCGGGTGATACTGCAGCATGGCTCTCACCCTCTCCACAACACTCTGGCTGAACAGAGGAGCACCTTCAGCCAGAGACTGATTGCTCCTAAATGCACCACTGAGCGCCACAGGAGGTCATTCTTACCTGTGGCCATTAAACTGTACAACTCATCTCTTTAATTATCGGACTCTTGACTACTTAAAAACAAAACAAAACAAAATATAAATATCTGTTCTCATTTCATTTCATTTGCCATAACAACCTAATTGTACAGTGTATATATCTCAGATTGTATTTTCACACTCACTTCAGATTGTTTACTTGATTGTTTATTATTTATTTGTACTGTATTTTATTGGCTATTTATTAGCTACTTTAGATTTATTTTAATTGTATTTTATTTGAATCTTTACTTTATTTTATTTCTACTTTATTCATCTTTATGGCTTGTTTCTACTGTGCACGGAGCATTGGAACGAAGAATTTCCCCCCGGGGATCAATAAAGTATTCTGATTCTGATTCTGAAACAGGGTCTCACTTCATGCATAATAAATCATATTTAGAGACATGTTAGCTCTGTTGTACACACAGTTCTGACAAAGCCCAAGGCATCAACAAGGCTTCTCAGGTCATGTTTCTTGCTCTGATTGGTTGCAGGTCTATCCAGTTCCAGGTAACGCCCCATGAAAATGGTAAATGAGCTTGGAGTTTCCAGATGTAAGGGGCCTTCACTTGAGAAGCTTTTTGCACTGGGCTCACCGTGAGGTTGGCTGCAGAGACCCAGTAAACGGCTAAATCAACGTTGGGATTAAAACAACTGTTAGCTCGTAAACTGCCTCTTCACGAACCTGCTGTGATGCTTCTAAACCTCCATCATTACGTTTTCTTCCCAGATCCAAATACGACTTTAATGTAATGTTAAATAGTTCAGGAAACTCAGACACACAAACAATATGTTTTTCCTCCATCATCAACGTCACAATTGAAGCTTCTATCTCATTGGTTGCGTGTTTGAAAGGTCAGCGGCAACTAGGTCAAAGTTCAACTGATTTTAAATGTGAGAGGCAAATCTGAGTGATGCTTACTGCTAACGTGGGTGCTGCCGCTACATTGGACATTACCGCCTCCTCCATTGGAAATGAATGGAACAGCCGGGGCTAAGCGTTTTCACTGCGTATCATGTGTAGGGCCTTAAAGCATTTGTGAATTTGTGTGGTGATGCCGGGATTTTTAAATTTAAAACTCTCTCTCTCTCTCTCTCTCTCTCTCTCTCTCTCTCTCTCTCTCTCTCTCTCTCTCTCTCTCTCTCTCTCTCTCTCTCTCTCTCTCTCTCTCTCTCTCTCTCTTTTTCTCTCTCTCTCTCTCTCTCTCTCTCTCTCTCTCTCTCTCTCTCTCTCACATAAACCATACCTCATTACAGAAATGTGCAATGGCTGTACCAATAGGGTCTCAAACTCAGATTACATGGGGTCCACTCACCAGATTGGACTATATAAACAAATACCTATACTCAGGTGCTAGATTTCTTGTTCCTCTCCTCTCCCTTGTAATGTACCGAACATTTTGTTGTGCAGATTGTGTTCCCGGACAACAGCAGCCGCCCTCTCAGGAGACATCTGTATGCAAATATACTGTATGCTTATAAAGTCTGTTTTTGTGCCATGGACGTGACCTGGTCCACAAGTTGGTGCTGGTCATTTAGAATTTGGGTTTCACAGCTACTTTAGCCAAGTTTAACAAAATGCCTCAAGAAAATGGATGCTCTTTTACCCAAGATGACCGTGGGGGGAAGCTATAATCACTAGTTTATCATTCAGCTTACTGGCCCTATCTTCTGCACCTGAATATCTGTGCTGGCAAACGGTTTGAGTTCTTATCTTTATGACGGCGGTAGAACTTGAAAACCCTCATCAGTCCCATCCGTTAACCAGCTCATGCTAATGTATCCTTTTCCTCCCTCAGTCTGGTGAGGACGTTCCTGTTGATCGATGGCAGTGTCGGTTTTCAGAAGGCTGACCTGATCGCCCTGGAGATGTGTGAGGAGATCAGATGTCCATATGTGGTAAGACACACACACACACACTTCTTCAGAAAACGTCATGTTCATTCAGTTGGAAATGAAGAATTATATAATAAATCAGCTTGAAAGTAGAATTTACTGAGAAAAAAACTATTATCCATATCCGAAAAAGAGTTACTGTATGTTGTATCCAGAGTCATGGTTATCAATATGATACTTAAAATTATGTTCAGGCAGCAAGGTAAATATCCTAATAATAATATAATCATGGAAACTATTTTGATAATCGATTTGAGACATTTTGTTTTTATTTGAAAGAAAAGAATGCTTAAAGTCTTTGGCTCCAGTTTCTCACCTGTGAATGTTTTCTGGTTTAATTAGTCTTCTACAGTTGTAAAAGGAAAATATTTGGGTTTTGGAAACTGTAGAAATATTTTCTGACATTTGTTAGACCAAACAATCAAATAATAAAGAAAGTAAAAAATCGGATAAATCATTAGTCGCAGCCCTAAACATTTGTATACATACTGTATCAGTGGGACAGTTTTTTTTTTTTTCACAAACTCCTGCCAGATAGCAACTTTGTGTGTGACATGTTTCGACACACAGAGGAGCAGCTCTACAGGCCACATAGTCAGAACACACAGTACCTGCCTGTGCCTGCCTGTAACCTGAAAACAAGTCTGCTCCACTCAGATAACAAAAAAACCAGACAGAAGTTAAACTTGGTGTCTGATGAAGGAACAAAATGTGGCAACTTAATGCTTAATTTAGAGTGCTCTCACACTGTCCATTCGTACCGTGCCCCATGCTTTAGGGTGATTGTCTCCCCCCTCCCTCCTCCCCCACGAACCAGGCCCACTTGTACTCACATTACTTGAAATGATCTGGGCCGTGGCTCGTTTGCTTCTCGCTTACACGTCATCACCCCAAGTTAAAGTTTTGTTTTACTGTTTTTGAACGTTTCATCTGTTCAAATCAGCAGTAAACACTCCGATTCCACATCAGACCACCACGAACCGTTCGGTGTCATCTTTTTAAATGTCCATCGCAGGGAACAAACGCATATAAATAGACAACAGGACCACTTTTAATGCTTGTGCTCGTACACGTACACACGCTCGTGCCTGTACACGTGCATCCGTGCTTTATCAGAGCCCGCCTCTCACAACTGGACCGTGGCTGGCAAGCGGGCCCTGCCAGGGAGTGGCACAGTTGTACTCACACTGGTCAAATGAACTAGACGTTAGCCGTGGCGCATGCTTTGGCGCGGTACGAATGGACAGTGTGAATGCGCCCTTAATGCTCCACACACTCTCGTCACATTGTAGGAACGCATGTTGCTTTCGCCTGATGAGTGATGACTTTATTCAGTTAATTTTCTTTAACCAGGGTGAAGAACAGTGGATTTAACAAGCTAGCTAGCTAACTAGCTAACTAATTACCTGCTGTCTGCTCTCTTGCAGGCGGATGACGGGGTGTGCTAGCTAGCTAACTTACTATTAGATGAATCAACTGTAGCTAACATTATGTTGAATTCAATCATGGGATAGCCCACCACATTTATCTGTGGTGAAAACAGCCAAACACTTTAATTATCTAAGTGTGTTGAGTGTTGTTGTAACCTTATAACATTATAATTTACTTTAAGCATTAGCTTAATGGCTGCAGTAGTAATAGTATCTTGCTCGTAGTAAGATATTATAAAGCAAAAAAAGAAACAAGTTATGGATGTGTTGAGTACCTGAGTACTCACGCCCATCTCTAATATGTAGTTTGCTAAATCGTTGCCTGAGAAACAGCAGATTGCATATTGTTCACTACTTGTCTGAGGTGGTACAGTAACAGCCCCCCCCCCCCCACACACACATTTTACTCATCCTTCTTACAAATCCTCATCTTTATGTCCACACTGAATTAATGCTGAACGCTCTCACTCAGCTATTTAAAACTGCTGTCCCCTCTGAAACGCCACGGCTGAGGCATTAAAATGAAGCACCCCCACTCTCGACGCACTCTGCAGTCAATTATTCATGCTCTCAGGTTATTAACCACTTTGGCCATTATTAAGCCTGTGACAGTTCTGCTTTTAACAGAGATTAACTGCTCAAAGGCAAATGGAGCATCAAAGGGTCACTTTCAAATCAGATTTTAAAAAGTTTGTTCATGGATAAGATACAGCACAAGATTTACAGCAACTGACAGTAGTGAATGACAGGTTTGGATTTAGGGAACCATTTAAATCTAGGAATTAATTTACAGCAAATCAGTAGTCTCTTCTGACAGAAGAGTTCAGAAGTCCTACATAGGCATTATTAATATTTATAGAAATAGAAATGGGCCGACGTATCTAGCCGACTTCGACGGCGTATCGCTGCCGTCAAGCCCACCCATAACAGATTGGTACATTTTGATTGGTGAGTTGGGATTTTCTGACATAGTTAATGAGCTCCAACAGTGCAGGCCCAGAGGCAGCAGCAGAGCAAACTGAAATTTGCTTGCGGTTCGTCTGGATTTCCAGGGTAGGGCTTGACTTGAATATTCAACTATTCGGTATTTTGGGATTTGGTTATTAGCTTTCTATTTTCAAAACTGTAGAATAAAAGAATCCTTAAAATATACCGTGTTGCAGCACAGTGTTTTACATTTCTGCTCGGTCTGAGTCTTGTGTTAGGACGTCATGTACATTCATGTTTCTCTCCCCTTTTCTTTCCTCTCCTCATCCTGGGGCTGGGTGCAGAAAGGAGCTGCAGGAGTGACTCAGTAATCCGCTAACTTGTTTCGCCCACTATCAATGTCGGCTGCTCTGTTTCAATAATGTTAGGTTTAAAAAGCATGCATGCAGGCTGAAATTCACTTTGGTGTTCTAAGCAGAGTAAGTCCGCTAGTGGCTAGGCTAATTTTCACACTGTAAACACCATAGACGGCATATAAAGATGGACGGCATCTGACGGACTGGCATGACAGGGATATATTGATTTCCCCGTTTGTACAGTACAGGTAGTGGAGCCTCGTCATCCATCTTTATATACAGTCTAATGTAAACACTGACACACTGCAGCGCTGAACCCTCCATCTGAGCTGAGAATGGGAGAAATGTCTGGCTGAGTCGCGTTATAAATGAGCATTCTGGTGTGGGTAGAAGGTCTGGGTGGTTATGCTGTACTAGAGCAGTGTTGTTTTCAGGCAATATAATGAAAATGCCAATGCACTCTGGCTAGCTCCTTCCTGATTCAGGCTGATCGGCTCATCCTCCCATCTATAATTTGTCTGAATATGCATGTTGTATACTTGTAATGTACCGAACATTTTGTTGTGCAGATGGTGGTGACTAAGATTGATAAATGTCGGAGCGGAACTCTGCTGACAAACTTAATGAATCTTCGGGATGTGGTTAAGACGCATACCACCAGCTGCTTCCCGCAGCCGTTCCTGGTCAGGTGAGAGAGAGCGCCACACTTTCTGTTTGACTACTTAAAAATTAGGGCTGATAATAATTTGTATGTGTCTTGCCATCAACAAAGCCCATAAAAAGTATAGCCAGGCCTTTTTAAGCCAAAATAGGGGTCATCGTTGAATAAATTGCAACAGAAGCAAACTCAACTGATTTTATGTCCTCAATATGCCCAATATGAAGAATCCCAATAGGGGAACCTTTCTAAAAAGAACCAAATATTCCCTATGATTCACCTGATTATTTTCCTCACACGAATAGGGAAAAAAAAATAACCTTCAGATATCGCTATGTTGAGTAAATGACTTACATCAAGACAAACAAAAAATGTGTTTGTTCACATGGGCAAACGGGGCATAATCTAATTATGTATGTGTTAATTTTCATAAACGGAGAAGTTCAGCCATCCGTGAGGAACTCGGAGTAGAGCCGCTGCTCCTTTGCGTTGAAAGAAGTCAGTTGAGGTGGTTCGGGCATCTAGTAAGGATGCCCCCTGGGCACCTCCCTAGGGAGGTGTTCCAGGCACGTCCAGCTGGGAGGGGGCCTCGGGGAAGACCCAGGACTAGGTGGAGAGATTATATCTCCACACTGGCCTGGGAAGGCCTCGGGATCCCCAAGTTAGAGCTGGTTAATGTGGCCCAGGAAAAGAAAGTTTGGGGTCCCCTGCTAAAGCTGCTGCCCTCGCGACCGACCCGGATAAGCGGCTGAAGAAGAGATGAGATGAGACCAAAACTGATCTGAACATTGGGTATAGACAGGTGAAAATGTCTGGTTGAATCATGTTGACATAGAACAGTAAAAGACTTAATGTTAAGGTGTGAATGAACCCATTTAGTGGACCCATGAGCATTAATAAATGGAAGAAGGACTTTAAAGCAGGGACTTGGGTCACTGCTGAATGGATTTCACTCCTGTACATGACTGAGAACTTTAAATGTGTCCTGCACAAGAAACAAAATTACACAATAAACATAGACTTTAGTTTAGCTCCCCTTTGTCTTCTGCATTCTCCTGTTGTCTCCTGTTCTTCCCTCACTCATCCCCCAGAAACAGTCTCACAGACCCAGCCCCAAACCCATCTCTGCAATAAATATTACTAAAGGCTGCTTTAAAGTCCTTCCATTTATTAATGCTCATGGGTCCACTAAATGGGTTCATTCAGACCTTAGCATTAAGTCTTTTACTGTTCTATGTCAACAAGATTCAACCAGACATTTTCACCCAATGTTCAGATCTGTTGTGGTATTAATGAAAATTAGCACATACATAATTAGATTATGCCCCGTTTGCCCATGTGAACAAACAATTTCAAAAAACTTGTAATACATTTTTTGTTTGTCTTGATGTAAATAATCAACTCAGTCATTTTGATATCTGAAGGTTATTTTTTTCCCCCTATTTGCGTGATAAAAATAATGAATCATAGAGACAAAACGTTCCCCTATTGGGATTCTTCTGGCCTTTTTATTTTTTGCCATACTCATATGACATATTGAAGATACAAAATCAATTGAGGTTACTTCTGTTGCAATTTGTTCAACCCTTTTTTCATAAAATGACTGGACTAGTATCTTTTATTGGTAAATGGTAAATGGACTTGTACTTCTATAGCACCTTTCTAGTCTTCACACTACTTGTCACATTCACACAGACATTCACACTGATGGCAGCGGACATCTACATACCATCTAATCTAACCATTCACATCACATTCACACACCCATGTGCAGCACGGGGAGCAATTCGGGGTTCAGTGTCTTGCCCAAGGACACTTCGACATGTGGACCGGGGAAGCTGGGGATCGACTGCCGATCTCTCGAATGGAGGCCGACTCACTTTTCCACTGAGCCACAGTCGCCCCTTATTGTTGTCCAGAAACTATTACAAACGCATTAGTGACTGTTAGCAATGTTACATTGGGTGACATGTTCCTCCATTACCATGAACACACTAGTGTAATCCCACACACATCGTCCTGCTGTCACATTTACTCACTAGCACATATTTACAGTGCCTATAGAAAGTCATGATACCCTTTTGAAATGGTCACTTTTTTGTTTTACAGCCTGAAATGATAATACATGAAAGTGATTTACACATTTTGCCTTACAACATTCAAGTGAAACATTTTTTTTCTCAAAGTTTCTGAAAATTAATATAAAAATGAAAAACAAGAAAACAGTGTTGGAAAAGTGATGAGTCCCTTTAGAATAATAACAATTATTAACATTCTCAGGTTTAACCAATCAGCTTCCAGATCACACACCAAGTTATTTGGCCTCCACCTGACATCAACTGTGCTGTTTTTGATTACTTCAGAATAAAATCAGTTGTTCCTTTGATTTGACTTCAGAATAAAATCAGCTGTTCCTTTGATTTGATTTCAGAATAAAATCAGCTGTTCCTTTGACTTTACTTCAGAATAAAATCAGCTGTCCCTTTGATTTGACTTCAGAATAAAATCAGCTGTTCCTTTGATTACTTTGGAATAAAATCAGCTGTTCCTTTGATTTTACTTCATACTAAATTCAGCTGTTCCTTTGATTTGACTTCAGAATAAAATCAGCTGTTCCTTTGATTTGACTTCAGAATAAAATCAGCTGTTCCTTTGATTTTACTTCATACTAAAATCAGCTGTTCCTTTGATTTTACTTCAGAATAAAATCAGCGGTTCCTTTGATTATACTTCAGAATAAAATCAGCTGTTCCTTTGATTTTACTTCAGAATAAAATCAGCTGTTCCTTTGATTTTACTTCAGAATAAAATCAGCTGTTCCTTTGATTTGACTTCAGAATAAAATCAGCTGCTCCTTTGATTTGACTTCAGAATAAAATCAGCTGTTCCTTTGATTTGACTTCAGAATAAAATCAGCTGTTCCTTTGATTTGACTTCAGAATAAAATCAGCTGTTCCTTTGATTTGACTTCAGAATAAAATCAGCTGTTCCTTTGATTTTACTTCAGAATAAAATCAGCTGTTCCTTTGATTTGACTTCAGAATAAAATCAGCTGTTCCTTGATGATTCCACTACTAGTAGTGCACGGTAACACAAAGAGCTCACTGTGGTTGGAAAGATGCTTTCAAAAGAGCTCAGGATAAAGTTGTGGATAGACACAAGTTAGGAGAAGGATCTAAAAAGATTTCAAAGGCTTTAACTCTCCCTCTGAGCAACGTTCAGAGTATTGTCCAGAAGATGAAGGCATATGAAGGCATATTGATCCACCCAGACCTGGCCTAGATCGGGCCGCCCCTCCAAACTGGAGGACCGAGCCAGGGAAAGATCGATCAGGGAAGCTACCAAGAGTCCCATGGTGACCTTGAAGGAGTTAATTAAATTAGTTACAAGTCCTAATGGCAGAGGTCGGTCGATCTGGGCTTGTTTCTCTTCAGTAGGGACTGGGCAGTTGGTCAGGACTGAGGGGAAAATGGATGCCACCAAGTCCACCCACATTCTTGAGGGAAACCCTTGTCCCTCTGTTAGACACTTGAAAATGGGCAGGTGGTTCACCTTCCAGCATGGCAACGACCCAAAACACACCTCCATAAAAACAACACAGTGGCTAAAGGACAGGAAGGTGAATGTCCTAGAGAGGCCTAGTCAGAGCCCGGACCTGAATCCTACAGAACATCTGTGGATGCAATTTCAGTCAAAAGCAACTGGACTTGGTTATTTGTCTAGGAAGACGTTTCACCTCTCATCCAAGAGGCTTTATCAGTTCATGTACGCATCTGACCAGGCTGGGACTGGTCCAACTAACTGGTGTGGAAATCCAGGTATTTAAACTTTCACATTGGCCTTGTGATGGTTAAATACCTGGATCTCCACACCAGTTAGTTGGACCAGTCTTCTTAGACAAATAACCAAGTCCAGTTGCTTTTGACTGAAATTGCTTTGGGGATAACAATGACCTGGACAAATGAGAACATTCACAGGCCCAGTCCATCACCGCTCACCACAGAATCTGACTGAACTCCACAGTTCTGCAGGAAGATGGGGAAATATTTCCCAATCTAGGTGCACAAAGCTGGTAGAGAACAGACATCAGGCTGTAATTAGAGCAAAAGGTGCCTCCACAAAGGATTACATCTGGGGACTCATCACTTTTACAACACTGAAAAATCTATTTCACTTGAAAGTTGTAAGGAGAAATGTATTAATCACTCTGGAAATATATATTTTTTATGCATTATCATTTCAGGCTGTAAATCAAAAAAGTGACTATTTCAAAAGGGCACAATGACTTTCTATAGGCACTGTATGTGTCAATAGTCCGTAATAGCTGTTTTTAAAAAAATCCTTTTTTAAATGTATAAATATGAGAACTTGCATTATACGATAGTACTCAACTCATCCACAGAAAAGGTAGTGATGACGTAATGTTATGAAAGACAATTTGTTGGTTTTGGTCATTTTACACCAGTCATATCCTTTAAAGGTGTTTGAGTGACACTTCTTCTTTGTTTACAGTTAAGATAAGATTGGGAATGATTAGGATTTTGTTTATAGGCTTCCACCTCTTTATTCACACTCTAAATCGGTTCAATTCTTTCTGATTCCTGAATCATTTCTTTTTTCAAATATATATTATTTTAAAGAAGATTTTCAGAACAGGAGTAGAATTTAATATTATAACTAAATGTTGTTTTTTCAGCAGCAACAGTAAAGTTTACAACAGCAAAGTCACTTCATAAACGAAATAATATCTCACTGTAAACGAATATAAAATGTAAATAAATCATATTGGTAATACTGAGTGAAGAACACAGACATCAGTCAGTCAGTCCTCCCTGCTGTCCTCTGTCCTCCCTCTGCTGCGGTGAATCAGGCCCTCACACCCTCACTGTCATGGTCTAAGAACATCGTTGATGTGCAAAATAATTAGCCATGTGCAGCTGTGCCGTTGGTAGAGAGAAGAGGGTTGGGCTTGTTACATCTCACTGAGCTACCATCCCCGTCTCTGTCCGCTGTTCGCTCGCTGACTCTGCGTGTACAACCCTGTTTGAAAAAAAATGGAGATGTTTTGTAAAATATAAATAAAAACAGAATGCAATTATTTGCACGTGCGTGTAGACGGCAGACACGGAGGAGAGGAGATTCTGTAGCCTAATAATAAATGACACCAAAACATTAGTTAGGTTGGTAGCCTAAATTTGGTCTTTATTTGGCTTAATTACTTGTAAACAGATCAAACAAAAAAATAATTACATTTTCTCTTATTTGAATACTTGAAGTCAAGTTTGGACTTGAATTGAGCAGGCGATAATACATTAAAACTTAAAAGTCAAATATTCTCTGTGCATAGGACAACAAGATAGATTAGAAATAAGGTAATCAACCAAGGGTTCAAGGGTCAACTAATGAGAATTGTCATTGCTTTTTATCACAACTAATTAAAGTCTCTCTTTCTCTCTCTCTCTCTCTCTCTCTCTCTCTCTCTCTCTCAGCTCCCTCCAGTTATCGGGAATTTATCTCCTGAGATGCTTCATTACTCATGTAACGGGGAGCATCAGGTTAAAGGACACCTCTCAAAGCTGATTATGGAACAGCTGAGCTGAAGTGGGTGGAGCTGGGATTTACATCCACACAGCAGCTGCGTCAGAGGCTTTTATTTTCTAATAAAATGTAAAAAAACAAACAAAAAAAACCTGGTTGTCAATTCACTTTATAGTTACACATAATATTACTGTGTCCAGAATGCAGACTCACACATTCTGACAACACACTCTGGCCCCACTCTTCTGGTTTCAGGCTTTCCACCACATTTTAAAACTTCTGCTGGGTTTTGCTCCTTTTCAGCCACGAGAGCACTAGTGAGGTCTGACAATATAATAGTTCTGACTGAATGATAAAAAGGTGTCACAAAATGTTAAAATACGGCTGAGTCTTGGTGATAAGGCCTTGCTCACAGTGGGCGTTCCAGTTCATAGTCATGTGCTTGGGGGCACTGTCGTGTTGAATCAGGACAGGAGCTTCCCAAAAGTGCAACAAAGCACACTGCTGTCTAAATCATCACTGTAGCAACCAAGATTCCTCTCAACGGGAGCTAGGCCTTAGTCCCAACCATGAAAAACCGCAAGTAGTGTGGATGTTAACAGGGACTATAAGAGTTTTTATGTTCATGAAGGACAGTAGCGAGGAGCAAATGGTCTTCATTAATATATAGGAACCATTTTCTTTATTTTCTGTGCCCACTAGATAGTGTTCTATGTTCAACAAAGGGTTGAAAACACACTGAAAAAAATCACCATTCATTGAGCTTTTTTCCTTAAACCAAGAGCTCCATCTAGTGGGCTAAGAAAATAAAGACGATGCTTCATGTAGCCTCATTTTCCCATCACAAACATGAAGCCACAATGTTCTTTTACAGCTGTGGCCTCTACACTTCATTTTTGAATCCTATAGAAGACAACAAAACCTTCTCTTCTGACACAGTGGTTACTGTTTTCTAATTTTGATCACTGTTTTTTTAGACAAAATAAAGGTCGAAGTGCCTTGGTTATTTAAAAAAACATCTTAGTACAGCAGTGGTATAGCCACAGTGGATATTCTATCAAATTCTGAACAATAAAAAAAATAAAATATTTCAGAATAAATCAAGTATTAATACTTTGTTCTCTAATTTGGATCTCCAGTGTATAGCTCAGCGGCAGTGCTCTGCTTGAAACAGACTGGAGAGGAGGAAGCTTAACAATTGTCACATAAAACTATATAGCATATACAGTAAGTATAGTTACAGTATCACAGCTAACAATGTTGGAACTAAGCTACACTTTGATGCACAAAGTAGTCTTTTAGGGTCCGTGTCCATATACCGTTTTTTCTAAGCGTCTTTTTTCAATTGTTCCCAATGAAAAAAGAGTGCATGCAGCCGCCTAGAGAAAAGAGAGCAGGACTCAGCGTCTTTTTTCAGTGTGCTCTGCCTTTTTTGTAAGGCCGCTCCAAGAACTTCTAGTTGAAAATCTCTGAACTTTTCAGAAAAACTATAATGCTATAACGGGTGCTCTGTTCAAGAAAATAGCACAACAAAGACCAAAAGCTCATTTGTGGGAGCAGATCGACCAGACACTGATTGTTGCTGTTGAGTGTTGTTGAGGACAAAGAATAATGAATTAAATCTGGACCTGGAGTTATGTTGAAGGTGTTACTCCAACATAAGGAAGCTCACTTAGTCTTCTCTCATGCTGGCTACTTTCCATTTACAATGTCTACTGTACAATGCAGGGATTAAAGCAAAAACAAATAAAAAATCTTCTGACCGAATTTTTTAATGCTAAGTTGTATTGCCTATGTACAATTAGTATTTGTAAAACTATTTCCAAATTGATCCGAAAGATCCACATTCCCACAAAATGAAAGTTTCCTCACTAGTATAGCCTGTTGAAAAAAGTCATAGCGACAGGCGCATCACTAGCTATTGAAAACATTGGAAGTTAGAGTCCTTTTCTGATGGGGGTTCGAGGGTTTCTTCCCCAAGAATTTTTTCAAGTTGGGCTGATAAACATGTAATTGGGACCCACCACCTATGACGCACGTGCATGTGTGCATGCGCATCATTAAAAACCTTTCCCAATATGAGTCAACTGTACTTCACACACCGGGGAGTCTTGTCTACTTCGATTCATATGTACTTTAATATTTTCTATAACTGTTGTTTTTCTCATGAACATTACACGGCGAAAAAGTGACATTTTTTTTTCAGATCAAGGTAGATTTTACGGGGCTTTCACACCACAAATAAAAACATCAACCAATCAGGTGGCTAGTTTTATTATTAGGATTATAAAACCAAAGGTCTGCTGCTGGACCTCATTCATTTATGGATCAGATGGAAAACTATTTTACTTTCAACCTCGACAAAGGCTTCTTCCTTCTGACCTTTCACAATAAAAGCTCTAGACACACACTATGTAGTTAACTGTTTACCAGAGGAAACTTAACTTCATTCAGAGTATTTCACCAAAAGGAAACTCAATTAAATATCTTACAGTATTTCAGTTTGAGCTTTTCCTGCTTCGGCCTCGTGACTGTGGTCAGAAATCACAGGAGGAGACACCTTTATTTTGTCTTTGTAGTGAACCTCTGTCACCTCACTCTGCAGTAGAAACAAGAATGATGCAGTATGAATAGGGCCGCTGTCATTCAGTCTCTTTGACAGCAACAGGAAATTTTAAGGTGGAGTGCTTTCTTTCATGGTATTTAGTGCACGAGCTGACGTCTGGAATCAATCGAGCCACCTTAAATATCAAAATGATGACAAACTATTTGCTGTGTCTGAATGTCACCAGATTATACTATTCTCTTTTTCTCACATGGACACAGGAGCTGAACAGCTTTGTTGACAAAGCCAAACCGGCGTCCTGAGGGAAGCCACGCAAACAGAGGGAACAGAGCATGTGAGGGGTCCTGTACAATCCTGCTCGCTGTCCTCAGAGTTTGCTGCTGACATATGGAACTGAGTTCCCGGACAGGGAGGCCAATGAGTCTGAAGCACACTTTAAATATAGCCTGCAGGCGATTTCTGTTTTTCTGCCAAATCAACATATCAGATCAACGAAGCGCATGACGTACTAACAGCGTAGAGGCAAAGCTTAGAAAGTAAACAACATGTCTTTAAATTTACGGATAAAAGGCCCAATTTCAGCCTCCATGTTGTTTACCCTGAACAGTCGCTTCTTGTTGTGTCACACACTCCGCCTCAAAACCAACGCTGATTGGTTTGGTCACTTGTCAAACTTCTGCAAATTTTCTCTGCCTCACATTACCAGGCTGATCTGCGAGTAAAACACAATGGAGCTTGCGAGACCATCCTGATCTTGCGAGGGTAGTGGAACTAGCAGATTATGGAAAATGTCATGATTTTGGATGAAGGGGCAGTAGAAGGTGGTGAGAATGTCCTTTTTGACTCCAAATGAGTTGATCTTCCTAAGTAGATACTGTTGCTGTTGACACTTCCTGAGGATTTTCTCTGTGTTGGAGGCAAACTTGAGATTGTTGTCAAAGATTGTGCCGAAGTACTTATACATCTTAACTATCTTAACCAGTTTCCCCTGGATCGAGGTGATAACTACTGCAGCCTGCTCCATTTGCTGATTGGACAACTTTACCACTATCTCTTTAGTCTTCTCAACATTCAGTTTCAGATAGGAGTTATCACACCACTCCACAAACTCATAGAGAGCTGATCTTTGGTGCTGTGTGGAGCAGAGACAGAAGGATTGTGTCATCGGCAGTCTTAACCAGATGACACTCAGGCTGGGTGGACCTGCAGTCATCAGTGCAGAGGATGAAGAGCTAAGCTGAGAGGATGCAGCCTTGAGGGGAGCCAGTTGATGTGAAAGAGAAGTCCGAGACTGTTTTGTTGACCAGCACTCTCTGTGACCGGTTGGTGAGGCATAGTATATATATGTGCAGTGAGTTATCGTCATTGCTATTATTTAACCACGTTTGAGTAAATGCTCTGATGGAAGCAGTCTGGAATTCAAACATGTGGCTAACGTTGGCTTAAAGTTTGTCTGTTTTGCTGCACGGGGAGCACATGTTAGCCAGGATGATTGAGGGGAGGAACATTGTTTACACTTCTCCCACTTCTTCTTCTTCTTCTTCTTCTTCTTCTTTTATTGTGTGTTGAGTCCTCTTGGTTGGAGATGTGCTTACATAGAATTTCTTTGTGAAAAGTGACTGAAAAAGGTGACTTGATGGCAGATAAATGAGACCCACAGCAGAAAGTCTCTGGAGTAGATAACTCGCTGGCCGTCGGGAAGGTTGTATTCGTTGCAGTTTGATAAACTCCACGGAAAAACACCAGAGCAGAAAGATTCAATTGTTTTCTCATTTAAATCGTGCAATATTGTTATTGGATCTGTTCTAAGATTCCATCTTTTCACTTAATTTTAATTTAGTTTTATTTTTAGTCTGTGCATATATTCTTAGTCTGTACATTTGTACATTTTTTTAACTTAAATTTTATTGCAGCCTTTTTAAAATTCTATTTCTGACACTGTTTAGATAAATATATATTTTTATTTCATTTTTACTTTCTTTGTGACCAGGGAGATGTGCAAAGTAAGAATTTCATTGTGCAGTGTGACGTCCGTCTTAACTGAACATATGACAATAAACATCTTGAATCTTGAATCTTGAATCTTGAAAAGTGGCCAGAAAGTTTACGTGTGAAGATTTGCTTTTAAGTCCAGGATGTACTGAATTTCACTTTTACCTGGGCCCAGACCCTCCTTCCAGTTTTTCTTTAACCTGCTCCAGGACCCCATACAGTTTCCGGCCAAACAGCAATTCAAAGGAAGAAAATCCTGTGGAGGCCAGATGCTTGACTAGGCCATTGGTCTGAGGGTGGTACACACCAGTTTGAATTGGCTTGATGCCCAATAATTTATGCAGTTCCTGTAGTGTGACATAAATAAGCTGTTCCGGGCAGTTAGGATGACTTTCGGGATCCCAAACCTGGAGATGACCTTAAACAGTGCCTGCGCAACACTCTTTCCACAGATGGTGCGCAGGAGCACTGCCTCAGGATATCGTGTTGCATAATCAGTTGTCTGAGATCCAGCACACTAATGCATTTAAAGGGACAGTGTAAATAGACAGCAAGACAACTTTCCGCCCTGCATCTGATTGTCAACCATGCCCACCCTCACAATGACATGCTGTGACAGGATGTCTTCTCATCTCATCTTCAACCGCTTATCCGGGGTCGGGTCGCGGGGGCAGCAGCTTTAGCAGGGGACCCAGGCGTTCCCAGGCCAGTGTGGAGATATAATCTCTCCACCTAGTCCTGGGTCTTCCCCGAGGCCTCCTCCCAGCTGGACGTGCCTGGAACACCTCCCTAGTGAGGCGCCCAGGGGGCATTCTTACTAGATGCCCGAACCACCTCAACTGGCTCCTTTCAACGCAAAGGAGCAGCGGCTCTACTCCGAGTTCCTAACGGATGGCTGAACTTCTCACCCTATCTCTTAGGGAGACTTCAGCCCCCCTCCGCTTGTACCAGCGACCTCGTTCTTTCGGTCATGAGGATGTCTTTTATACAGGAAATCAATCAGTTGTTACGAAATTTAATGCCTAATTTCAGTGTAATGCTGTTTTTCCTGAGATAATTAATATTCAAGTGTTGCTGTTCTCTTGCTTTGTGGGCAGACTGGACACCTCTGAGGGTTTCCGGTATGATATACCTGTACATATACAGTATATACTATAATAATAATAATAATAATAATAATATATTATTATATACTAATATAAGTATACTAGCAGACAGACTAATAATTAGTAGATTTAAAGTGTGTTAAAATGGAACAACTATTTTTGTATTAAGTATACTTTTGTTGTACAAAAGTTCAGCTCAAAAGTTCAGCTCAGCTTTATGTGTGCTTAATGTATTTGACAGAAGTCATGTCCAAATGAAACGTCATGAAGCATTAGTTGTATTTGTTGAGTCCACTAGATGGAGCTCTTGGTTTAAAGAACAGGGCTCAATGAATGGTGATTCAGAGTGTTTTCAACCCTTTGTAGAACAGAGAGCTTCATCTAGTGGAAAATAATGAAAACGGATCATGAAGCTTCATCTGGACATCAATAGATAATGCCAGCGAAGTGCATCAGTTACATTATCTGTGAGCAGAGGGATGGGGAAAAAGTTTTTCCGGAAATGTAGCCTACTGAAATGGCCATAGTTAAACCACATTTCTATGATGTATTATATCAGGCTAAACACATTCATATTTTTATGTATTTCAAAAATAATAATTACTTACCCTTGTCATCAAGGATGTGAAAAAATACGTTTGTTGAATTTTCAGGTGGCCCTGGAGCATGCACACAAAATAACAGTTTTAAAAGGATTTTCTTCTCACTGTACCATTTCAAGAACATGCTTGTTCAATAGGTCAGCATCAACGTGATCATTTGCCTTAACATATAAAAAAAAACATAAAAAAATATAAACCATCACATCTTAAAGTTATACTCCATAAGATTTCTATCTATTTAATTGTCTATTAAGTTAATATCTACCACAAAGTGAGTTTAAACAATGGTGATTGATCAAATGACCCACTAATGAAAACACTTGTTACCTTTTTTGCCAAGTATTAAAATATCTTTATCTGTGGAGACATTCCCTCTCTAGATGTAAATGAGCCGCTGTGTTAGTGACTCTGCTGACAGCTTTGTGTGTGTGTGTGTGTGTGTGTGTGTGTGTGTGTGTGTGTGTGTGTGTGTGTGTGTGTGTGTGTGTGTGTGTGTGTGTGTGTGTGTGTGTGTGGATTTAAGAGGGGAACATGCTGGGGACGGACTGGAAGTAGAGAGGTAAATGTGTTTCAATTAAGTTTACAAAAGAGCAAAAAAAAAATACAATAATCAACTCACATAGTGACCATGAACGTGACAAGATGGAGGCTCTGAAAGAACAGGCTCACCTGCAGTGACATCTTACTGCCACAGAGGACGCTAGAAACAAAATATCTCATATGTGTCTCAATATCTCAATTCCCCTAGTGATCACGTTTAGTTATTTTTTTATATTGGAAATACACTTACACAATAAATTTTAGTTTGTTAAATGACATCTAAATGATGCCATCACTTAACAATGACAATTCCACGGAATACTGTGTGTCAAAGGCTTTTGATTGCATAAGACATTGTACTTTTACTTTGAAACAGTACAGATACTCTCTGAGTTCACCCCAGCCAGTAGAAAAAAACACAAAACACATGTTAAAGAATGTACAAAGTACACTTTTAGTATGTAATATACTTTGTGCTTTTTTGTCAGCCTCAAGTATACTTAAAGTGAGTATACTTTTCAAAGTTAATACCCTCCACTATAAGAACTAGCAAATATGTAAATATGGTTTTGAAAAACACTCAAATACAGCTTAAAATAAAGTAATAATAAAATGTATACACTTCCAAAGAGGTTAAATTAAAGTACACTTTAAAAAAGCAGGCTAATAGTGTAGTGGTTAGCATTGTTGCCTCACAGCGAGAGGGATCCTGGTTTGAATCCTGGCTGTGGCCCTTCTGTGTGAAGTTTGCATGTTCTCCCCGTGTCTGCGTGGGTTTTCTCTGGGTTCGCCTGCTTCCTCCCACAGTCCAAAAACATGCACGTGTTAGGTTCATTGATGACTCTAAATCACCCATAGGTGTGAATGGTTGTCTGTCTCTGTTTGTCTCTATGTGCCCTGTGATAGACTGGCGTCCTGTACAGGGTGGACCCTGAAGTTGAACTTCATGACATGTAGTTTGAAGTACACTTTTAAATAGTATATTTTTAGTACTTTTTAGTATTTTAAGTACACATTTTGTACAATTAACAAGATACTAACAATATAGTTCACTTTTTATAAGTACACTGATTTATTTTAGTACACCAATGAACTTAATGACATGTATTTTGAGGTACACTTTAAAAAAATATATTTTAAATATACATTAAATTAAACACAAAAGGTCAAAGTAAACTTAGAATATCTTTTTTAAAAAATATATATTTCTAAAAAACCAAACTATACATTTTTTTCGCTTGGGACCAAATTTTGAGGTGACACCGATGTAGAGGAGGAAGGGCTGTCTTGCAGGGATGTTTTCAGGCTTAGTCATTCCTGTAGTGTGAATGACACAGATGCTACACTAAGACCAACATAGTAGATAAGCAGTCAAATATATTCTTGCAGTGCTCAGTCTGCAACTTACACTTCTTATATACATGACTGCAGCACAACAAAATGAAAAACATTATTTTGTTAGTGCAAAACAATGATGGTACTTAACGAATCTTACAAGATGGTTGGCTGCCTGTGCTGAGCTAAGCTTGGTTGTTTTTTATGGCATCTTGATGTAGGGGCCAGGAGATGCAGCAGCAACAGAAGGGCCATCATGTCACTATCCCAGCCTTGTAAACAGAAGGAAAAAATAATTATCGGAAAAAATATTACTCCTTGCTTATTACATTTAGTGAATGTTTCTAAGATACATTTATAAAGGTTTCTAAACAGCGAATATAACTAGCTATGTTGGGCCCAGCTATGTTGGGCTGGGGGTCATCCCTATGT
The DNA here is from genome assembly GCF_963691815.1 of Echiichthys vipera. Lineage (NCBI taxonomy): Eukaryota > Metazoa > Chordata > Actinopteri > Perciformes > Trachinidae > Echiichthys > Echiichthys vipera. The sequence continues at coordinate 3,986,910 of NC_139835.1, forward strand.
TCCTCAGTCGGGGAATATCAGAGCCTCTGTCAGGCGTGCTGTCCAGGGTGTACCCCGTTTTACGCACGATGTAAGCTCGGATCGACGCCAGCCCCCCGCGACCCCGATATGGACAAGCGTTTGAAGATAGATGGATGATAGAGGCTACGGTTAGGGTGAGGGTCAGGGTTGGGGGTAGTGTTGAGGTCTAAATAAGCCTATTTGCTGGAGAATTTGGCACTGATGGTGGAAAAAATAACCGTCTGGGGATAGGAGCCTTTCGGTGAAAACATTGGACCCTTTTGTTACAGGTCCTGGGGAGGATAGGTATGCTCCCTTGGGCTGGATATCCCCACAGCCTGAGCTAGCTTAATGCTAACAGTCAGTTACTTACTTGACATTAGCTGAATAACCAGCTGAATAGGAAAACTGTCTCACAAATTTCTTATCATCGCCACGGTCTCAGCAATCAAATGTAACATTTTACTGGGCTAAATGCATGAATAAGCTAGCGTTACCAATGTTATCTCTGGTTAAGGTGGCTAACTTAGCTAGCTAACAGTGTGGCATCAACATAGCATTGTAACGGTGGCCATTGAAAAAAAGCCTGAGTGTAAGAAGAGAAATATCAATATGAAATCGTGACTTCAACATTACATAAAATTTTTAATTTGCTCACTGAAAGATGTAAAGTTCCAGAGTTTTGACCAGAGACCTGAGCTGTAGAGTGCCTGCTCCTTCAGTGTGTGGGATGATGTGGGAGTGGTGAATTAACACTGACAGTGTCACCACCGGTTCAGAGTTTGGAGGAACAAGTTCAGAGCCAATGTTAAGTAACACTTAGAGATGTGATTTCATAACACTTAACACTTTTTTTGATTTGAACACCAACTATTTGTCTATCCAGAGTTTAATTACCTTAACTCTTGGTCAGATTTCACTAACACATAAAAATCTTGTTTTCCTCAATTTGCCGTGCAGATTTTGACAATGAAAAGTAAAAATTTCACAATAGTTCGAAACTCTGAAACCAGCAGAGTGATAACACAACACTTGTGAATATGATGGGAGACATCTTGTCTGTAAAGAACCATGAAAGTAGAATGCGTAGCAGATCAGGAGACGGAGCCATCATAAAGTGTTTATAGAAGCTAGTGGGCAAAGGGTCAAGGTCACATGTTGAAACACTCATTATGTCCATTTTTTATTCCAGCAGGACCGTTTCCCAAAGGTGTCTCCATTTCCTCATTTTGCAGTGGAGCAGCTGTAACCTGACTGTAGTGTGGACCTATCAGATCAGATTAGATTGTTATCTGCAATCAGATCATGTAAGATAATGGCCTTGACGTGACAAAAACCTTCACACACCAGGAGCAGAAAGACACTTAAAATTTACTGCGTGCTGAACGAGGGACGATGGAGAGAAAAAGATAAAACTTGATGGGACAGATAAAGACTGATAAGACTCCCTCTGAAGGGCTACCATAAGAATTTCTCTGATCTTTCCTCACAGCACAGCACTGATTTAGACACACACAAAGAACAATACACACCTCCACCGTTTATGAGATGTGAATAGGAATATGAATCACTGCACACAGCTTGCAAAGGTGAAGCTTATGGATCATTGTTAAATCACTACATTAAGGCGAGACACAACAGGAGTAAATATACTTTCTCTTCATGGTAAATTTTGGTCTTCTTTCAAAATAGTGGAAAGAAAATATCTAAAACACATATTAAAGGGAAATTCCGGCGTAAAATCATCCCATGGTCTTTTTTGACATTTACATACATCAAATGAGCCATCGAGACAGTTTTTTTCATGTAACGACTATTTACTGAAAAATCCAGGAAAGTCGCTAACATCCGGACGTGGCTAACACTGATTAGCTCGGGGCAGTACGGTGAAGGCATTCAAATGTCTTTTTTAACCACTAATACTGCTCAAAATAACAGCAAACCTCTGCAGCAGCCTGAGAAGAGTCCTTACACAGAAAACACAGCACCAACAACGTAGTTAGTGAACCCAGAGTTTATTAAAAGAGTGTTTTAAAGACCATAAAAAAGTCCATTCAAGTGGATTACCAAAGTCAATCCAAAAGGAAGGAGCCAATTGGTGCTTTGTTTTCTGTGTAGGGACTCTTCTCATGCTGCTGCAGAGGTTTGCTGTTATTTTCAGCAGGATTAGTGGTTAATAAAGACGTTTGAATGCCTTCACCGCACTGCCCAAGCTAATCAGTGTTAGACACATCTAGCTGTTACTGACTCTCCCGAATTTCTCCGTTAATAGCTGTTACACACAAAAAAAACCCCGTCACAATGGTTTATTTCATGAGTGTAAGTGCTGGAAAAGACCATGGGATGATTTTACGCCAGAATTACCCTTTAAGGTGTTTATATTACACAGATACTAAACTTTGCGTGTGTCTGTAGATTTCTCTCATATTCATCAAAGTGGTTATAGGATAATGCCTCATTTGTATATTTCAATATAATTTTTTAAAAACGACTTGTAAAATAAAAAGTAATTGTCTTTATGCCATTAACCAACTGGGGAAGTTTCATGTTGACATCTATTTTTTTAATCTGCTAAAATGGGTTAGCCTAGTGCTTAAGTATTTTCTGATAAATGTGATATATTTTATGTGTAATAAAAGAGGTATTTAAAAGCATCACATTTCAGAAAACTTGTAATGAAAAAATGATTGTGTTAATGTAAATAATAAACCCTTCAAAATGTACAAAATTGTTTATTTTTTCAGGACAAAAAAATACATTGGAAAATTTCAAAATATTAAATGTTTTTTTAATAAAAAAAAATTGCAGGATAAGTTACAAATGAAAGTGGAACATCACGGCTGTGAGACTGCATAAAGGTTACTGCAGTGAACATGCCAAGCATTCAGGAGCAAGACATGCTCTAACTCTTGTCTCAGTTGCATTGTTGCTAAATCTGAGTTTTGCTTGTTGTGACTTCACTTGGATGTTTGACCATCACTGTGCAGACTTGGACACCAGAAGGCTCTGATCACATCCACCTGCTGAAGGAGGAAAGTTACTCTGAGTTATCTCAGTTTAGCATGTGTACTTACAAGAAGTTTTTTTTTTTTTTTTTTACATTGCAACTAGTTTGTAGTACAGTTCAATAAAAATATTAAGTAGGAAATTCAATCTTTTTGAGGATAATCCTCAGACACATTGTATTCCGTCTTAAAACATGTCTGCAGAAGATCTTTGCTCACTTTTAAGACACAGACAATGAATTCATTAGATAACCAAATCTCCTAGACTTGTCCTGAAATGTTGTTACACAAATGTTTCTCTTTAATTTCTGTTGTGTAGATAAAGATACAAGTTATACTTTGTTTTAACACACAAAAGACTCAGGGCTTTCATGCAGACATTTGGACTTGTAATGCATTGTTGCCCAAAGCACACAGTTGTCAATGTCTGTGAATACTAGTTTGGCCAGATAATAGCCACAGACAATCAGTAACAAAGTCCTGTGACACGTTGACCTGTTTACAAAGAATTTATTCCCTCTTGAAACACATGGACACGTCTCTGGGCTGCACAAAAATGTAATTATTGCGTCAATCCATCACTACTTGGTGTATTTTCGGATTTAGGGTTACTTTCCTGAAGGTTCAGTGTGATGATCCTCCCTTGTCTCGAGGGTGTAAAGGTCATCAACAACAAGTGGCTGCATTTTTCTCCACATTTACATTAATGAAGAGAACTAAAACCTGGTTTACTGGTTAAAACTCTGAATACAAAGTGATGACCCAAAAAGATTGAAAAGCTTTGAAACACTGAGAAAAATGAAATCTGGATATAAATGTAGCATAATTAAATATGTGGTATCAGCAATAAAAAAAACAAGTTTGTATCTTCATATGAATACATTTTGAAGTTAATTTAATTTCTAATTTGTTTCAGTGCTTTGTTATAGGGACTCTTTTCATGCAACTGCAGAGGTTTGCTGTTATTTTCAGCAGTATTAGTGGTTGAAAAAGACGTTTTAATGCCTTCACCGTACTGCCCCTAGCTAATCACTGTAGTTTTTATTTCTTGCCGGTACTATCATATTGACCAATATTGCACATAGTGCACCGAAAAATACACTTCATTATTTATTATAGTCTACTTATCAAGCTTTCACCAGGACTTCTTATCACTCTAGTATTTTTTATTACACTGCTAGTGTGAAAGTGTCAGACTTTGTGACAAACGTCTGTCTGCTAAAACACTTTGAAAACCAGCTGAGCACGTTGGCACAAGATCTGGTTAAACCGTACGCGCGCTGCTCGCTCGATGTGTGTCCAGCGAAACACTGCACACATAAAAACAGAATAATGAAACATCAACATATTTTTCTGTATATGTTGTTTTTATTTTTGGAGACTTTGCAACAAATGTCTGTCTGCTAAAACACTGTGGAAACCTGTGCATGTTGGTGCAGGATGGTTAAGCTGTATGTGCACGATCTCGCTCGCTGTCCGTCGAGTTAAACGCTGCACTGAAGGTTCAGACACAATTCAGAGACAGTTCAGAATGAGTAATTTGCAATGTATACTGGGGAAAACATGCTGCTTCTGCTAATTTGACGTTAGCAGGTGTGTTGTCAAGTTAAAAATTGCAATTTTTTCAGAGACAGTATATTTTTCTTTCCTGTACGGCATACCCCCTCCAAATCTTTTAGTGGTACGCCGTACCGGCAAATGCCAGCTTACTTTCACCCCTGGCTGTTAGCAACTCTCCCTGATTTCTCCGTTATTGGTAGTTACACGGAAAAAATTGCCTCGATGGCTTATTTGCTTAGTGTAATTGCCGAAAAAGACCCTGGGATGGTTTTAGGCCAGAATTTCACTTTAAGATTTACAGGGGTTAGAGAGGTCCACATCAACCAGATGTGTTGAATATAGTTTTGAATTAGTGTTGGTCTGTTTGAGTTTGAGCTTCATTACAGGCTTCTTTCCAATTGTTATTTGAAATGTCCCCTTTTAAGTTTGCCCTCCATGAATCGAGTCCAGATACTGAGGTCTCATTGGAACCACATTCAAGCCAGTTTTAAATTAATGACATCAAGCCATTGGTTTTTCATGTTGTCTGATAACTTCTAAGGATGAAAGTGCAGGAAAAATCTAAGACTGGTTTTGAAAAGAAGAGAGAAGGGCCTGTCTTGCTTGATCTAATTAAAAATCTGATGCATAAAGTTGCCTTAAGTGTTTAAGTAGATCCAGCAGGATATTGTTCTTACTGAATGATTGGATATCAGTTCTGATGTCAGTCTAATGAAAACTGTCATTTAAAAATGCAGGTAAAGGCCCCAATAATACACCATGTTGGCCTAATTAGAACCAAGTCATATCTAAATTAGCAGCCCCACAGATTACAGATTTCAAAATCAGTGATTAACTGATGTTGTTAATTCTGAACTGCAACAAATGAAAGAGATCACATAATTGCTTTCATTGTGTCTGAAAATGTATCCACATAATGTGACTGATGAATGGAGAGCATCCTAATGCTCTTCACTGCTCAGACTGCAGACTATATACGCAGCTTTTATTTTTGAAAACAACATATAAGATGACCTTTTGTTGGTATAGACTGGTTGTCCTTTAACTTTACAGTTACGCATTACTCCTTTCAGATGGAAACCGATACTAACTCTTCAACAGGACTATGGGAAGGTAAGAACAACTCAATTTGTACAGTTTTTGTCTGCCCAGCAGACTTTAGAGGAAATGATCATCAGTTGTAGGAAACGATGTGCCTGAATAAACTTTTACTTGATACTTGATCTTTCCTTTTTTTAAAATTATTTCTACACTTTCTGGCATGTGCAGCATGCTGATGTAACATGCATATAAAACCTTTTCACTCCCACTTGAATCTTTTTGTTTTATTGCTTTACAACATTAAATCAGGGTGGATATCAGATTTAGAGATTTACGATTTTTTTGACACTTAAAAACCAAGAAGACTTCAAACAAATGTCCAACAACTGATCTAATTTAAAAGTATACAAGAAAAAATAACAGACAGCATAAGTGTTCACAAGTGTTCAAGTCAGTATTTAGCACCTTTATCAGGAAAGACAGCTGAGGGTCCAGCCTGTGCCACTTCTGCTCCTTTAGACATTGTAGTTTTGACCTGTTCTTCTCCACAGAAATGATCAAGTTAACAGCAAGTTTGACCACACATTCTAGACCGATCGGAAGTCTAGACTCAGACTTGCCCATGCCAGGAAACTAGCATTGTCTTTCAGGGAGACTTGTGATTTTTAAAATCAATTTCCACCAAATATTTGTATTTAAAGAAAGAAAAGGCAAATAAGCAGTGACTGGTCAGTCACAGAGGAAACATGTGTCTGAATACTGTGACAAAGTCAGTTTCTGCATATTTTCAGCTGTGCCCTGGTTGACCTCTGTATGAGGGATATGTCTGAGACAATTCACTGCTTTTCTATTTTAAATGTTTTGAAAGGTTACTTTTACTTAGTTTTCCGAGGTAAATGACAAACCCGATATTGTTGAGTTTTTATTTTCTGCTTCATATTTAATTCAGATTAATTGTAGACTTGACTTTAACATTTAAGATTTTTCTTCTATTGAACAGTGTCTCAAAAATTTACTATATCACCTGTGTGATTTAATATAAAAAGGAGGCAAAGGGGGGGGGGGGGGGGTCATTTTTATGGCCCTGAAAGAATGCCTTGTTCAGGGTGTGTCACGTCTTTGTAACTGCAAGCATCTTGCCTCCTTACTGGCATTGTAGGATGATGATGCTGCATAGCTGGCCAATAAAGTTTTAAGAGGCCAAAGGGCAGTAAAGGTTGGAGTCATTGTGCAATCCCATTTCACATTTCAAAATGATTCTCTTTTTATATGCATGTGCATCCGAACACTGACCCCATAAAAACATTAAGTATTGGTTAATTTTTTATTTTTTTCCCAGTTGATTTCCCCTCCCAACTGCATCTGGCTGCAGCGGGGTAGACATAAAGAGCAGCGAGCTGGACAGGCCTCATCACTGCCGCCATCATCTTCTTGGATATCGAGGGAGGGGGGAGAAGTGGAGTAGTCTCGTGGAATCTAAGAACTTAAAGCTCTAAAGGAACTCTCCAGCCAGTGATTATCCTCTTCTTCTCCCATTACATATCCACAATGTCCATATTAAAGGCCACAACTGTGGTGCCTCCTGATTGCAACCTTCTTGCCACACTGTGTTCAGGCACAAATTGCCTCGCTCCTACCAGTAACTTCAATGACACGCTGAGCCTGGTGTTGAGCATAGTGCTCACAGTGATGCTTGCTATGGTCATGTTCTCCATGGGCTGCACTGTGGATTCCACAAAGCTGTGGGGCCACATCAGGAGGCCCTGGGGCATCGTCATCGGCTTCCTCTGCCAGTTTGGCATCATGCCTTTCACAGCATTTGCCTTGTCACTGGCCTTCAATGTGTTGCCTGTGCAGGCTGTTGTCATCATCATAATGGGCTGCTGTCCCGGAGGCTCTGGCTCCAACATCATCTGTTACTGGCTGGATGGAGACATGGACCTAAGGTAAGAAGCCAGCTGGGCTCTCTGGGCTGCTTGGCAGGCTCGTTGGATAATGTTAGTTGCTGATGTGTCGTTTGGATGATTGAACACTGTCATGCTATTTTAAAAAGCCTGTCCACCGGACACAATAAATAGCTTTCTTGATAATGGGCTAACAGTCTTGATCTCAGTTTAAAAGGCAGACCTCTCTAGAGAGTGGTGGGGCGTTTCTCTCACTATAGCAGCTTAAAGTCATGTGACATCTGAGTTTTCACTGATTGCAAATTAAAACATTTTCATTGTTATATGCAGTGTTTTTACATGTTCACTACAAAAACTAATTACTGTAATACCAATACCAAATACACAAATGCCAAATGCCATTTTGGATGCATTCAGCGCACCGCCCCAGCTTATCAGTGTTAGCCCTTTAGGTCTGAAAACATCTCTCTAGACATTCTCTATACATGGTTGATCAATGAAAAAACTGTCTTGGCCGCTTATTTGATGTATTTTCATGCCGAAAAAAACCATGGGGTCAATTTTTGCCGCACTTTCACAATTCTACATGGTTAGGTTAAGGAAAAGTTCAAGGATTAGGTTAAATGAGATGAAAATTCACCACCAGAGCTACACAGACTTTGTCACTCTTACTTTTGGAGCACTGAGTGTCTAATCATGTTGCGGATGGGTTTACAGTTGAAGGGCTTGTGTGTTTTAAACAGACAACCAAGGCTGCGTTGGTATCAAATGCAGATGGCCATGACAAAACAACAGTATTTGATGCCCTGGGAATGAGACACTCTTAGCACTTTTTAATGAGGTTTAATTATTCGGTACAAGTGGGAACCATGAGCTAATGGACCAAGGATTGGGCCAAAATCGACCACACCCCAAGTGGGATATTGGTTCATTAAGAGACTGACACAGCATTAGTGTCAGTTCTTAAACTATCACAGACTACCTCCTTATTTTCAGGAAATGGGTGGATTATTTAAGAAGTTTTCTTGACATACACACTGTCTATATTCTCCTCTCCTCAGCATCAGTATGACAGCCTGTTCCTCTATCCTGGCCTTGGGGATGATGCCCCTCTGTCTGCTCATCTACACCTCCACCTGGACCTCGGCCAGCACCATACAGATCCCATATGACAGTATTGGTAAGTATGCAACTCTGATCAATGATTTCTAGACCATAGAGGATCTATAAGAATTGTAGATTTTCTAAAGCATATATGGTTTATTTTAAGAACTTTCACACCTGCTGTGTTATTGTGTAGTTCAATCGCTTTGTAGTTTTGTAACAAAAACACTGTATAGGTTTATAATAATCCTATAATTATGTGATGGTATGGAATCTGTGTATCCTCAGGTATCACTCTGGTGTCCCTACTTGTCCCAATTGCTCTGGGAATGTATGTAAAACGCAGGTGGCCAAACAAGGCAAAAAAGATCCTCAAGGTAGGTATCCAAAGTTCTATGCAAACAGTTACATCTAAATATTATTCTAATACTTTTGTTGAATCTAAGCTTTGTCATGATGTTTACATTTTGCATGGCTTCATCCAATAAAAATGACTGGACTGTGTCTGCTGTGCAAAGATAGGGTCCTTTGCAGGCTTTGCTCTCATTCTCATCATAGCTGTGGTTGGAGGAGTTCTCTACCAGTCCTCCTGGAACATTGCTCCCTCCCTATGGATCATTGGAACCATCTACCCCTTTGTTGGTTTTGGCTTGGGGTTCCTCTTGGCCCGCTTTGCAGGTCAACCCTGGCACAGGTAGGGGAGCAGCATAGTAGTGATGCTGGCATATAGTCATTTTACTACATAAAGTCTGTATCTTGATTGCTTGATTTAAATTTAAATTAGCTTGATAACTTAGTTTAATTCGGTTGTATAAATCATGAAACCACTACTGCACCAACAAACACATCTACTAATAAATGAACTCACTTATGAGCTTGTTTATCACTCCCTGCTTTGTTCAGATGTCGAACCATCGCATTGGAGACAGGTTTCCAGAACTCCCAGCTGTGCAGCACCATTGTCCAGCTGTCCTTCAGCCCTGCTGAGCTGGAGGTCATGTTTGCATTCCCGCTCATCTACAGCATCTTCCAGCTGGTGGTGGCAGTCTTATCTGTGGGAGGTGAGAGTGCAGCAGGCAGATACATACACAGTTAAAGATGCAACAATTGTAGCATTTTAGAGAAAACTCGATGTTAGCCAGTTAACGACCACCAAAAGAATGTAGGTGAACTTTGCTAAAGCTGTCTCACCAAGACTCTGTATAAAGTTGGACAGCTTGACAGCTTCCTAAAAGTGAAGTCAAAACACCTGGATCGCCCCCTGACATTGGGCGTGAGGCGGGGTACACCCTGGACAGGACACCAGTCTATCACAGGGCACATAGACACAGACAACCAGTCACACTCACATTCACACCTACAGGCAATTTAGAGTCATCAATGAACCTAACACCTACACGTCTTTGGACTGTCGGAGGAAGCCGGAGAACCCAGAGAAAACCCACGCATAACATGCAAACTCCACACAGTACATCATGAAAATGCTTCATGAAGCTTCATTTGGACATCAATACCTGCATGTTGACGGATGGGATATGGGTTTCTCCCATTTTAGGTCGTTTTTTATCACACTGATGTTCGTTCAGTGTTCATTTTTCTCATTAGTTTAGTTATTTGATGCTGTAAAAATGGGGTGAAACTTAATGATTTACAGCAGCAATTGACTTATGATTGGTAGGCGAGTTTATGGGCGGGACTTGGATACTACCCGATTTCACTTTGGCTCCCAAAATAACAAAATAATGGCACCCGTATCCATGATATTTCTGCTTTACTTTTGCACAGTAGGAGGAAGTGGAGTTGTGTTGTCCATCTTTATATACAGTCTATGGTCTCACCCCTCCATAAGACACTAGCACAGTTAATCAAACTTTCTATAGGTTTCAGTGGAGAGTCCAGGTCCAGGCTATATTAGAAAATAAGGGGTTTGTATATGCAGTGCACGTCGGAAAACAAAAGTGATTATAGCTGTGCGTCCATGTGCTGATTAGCACATGGACGCACTAAAAGCCTGCTTAAACCACTATGCTCCTTCAATAGATGACACTCCAGTTTCAGGACCACAGTTCTACGACCCTAGTTTCCAAACGAAACTGGCATACTGCCCAAACGTCAACACTTGAGTTAGCAGCTTGCTAGCTATGAAGCCAAAGTTAGAAAGACTGGGTTTGGATTAGGGTTATGTTAGCGAGCATCTATCCATTAAACTAGAATCCTAGAGGTGGTCCTGAAACTGCAACTTCCTCTATTGCAGGAGCATGCTACTCAAAAGTTTTGTTACTTCCCATGCATCCCAAGTTTCAAGTTTATTGTCATGTGCACAGCAATTACAAGCAGTTAATGGCAATTAAAATCTCAGGCTCCCTCCAACAATGTTCATTAAATATATATAAAGAGTGATGCTGCTCGGCTTCAGTGAGTTCAAGAAAAACAACAAAAGTTTATGACAATAAAGTATGTGGTAAAAAGCTGTAAAATACCTTCGGGAATGTTGTTGTTAGCCCCCAGCCATACCGTAAGTGCTAGCTTATACTTGTGGCCCTGTCCATACTATTTCCTGTACTTGTTGTACTTTGTGCTATGGCGAAAAGTACAAGTAGGTCAGGCTGAATCAGTTTACAACCAGAAGAAAATTCATTGCATCACAGTTTCTCACTGAAATTATTGGGGACCAGTTTTCGGTCTGACTGCACATTGATGGCAGTACAACCTTGAAAGCAGCATCAAGTTCACATTTGATGAGCTGCACTTTTTTGGCGCTTGTGTGTTGGCTTAATTTTTCAGCTCTGGAGTTGTTCATCAACCCTTTAAAGATTTTCCAGTTCCTATTTTCCCAAAGAGAACAAGAACAGGACAGGCCCTACAGATACATTGCCCTATTGGCTTAGTTAATTCAAGAGTCTAAATGTCAAGATGACTGATCAGTGTTTCTAAATCTGTGTTTTTTCTCTCTACAGGCTACCAGGGATATAAAAAGATATTTGGCCGTGGCTCAGATGATACAGACACTGAAGCTTCATCCCTGGAAGCTGGCGATGTTGAATCAACGAAAAAAAAGGCACATGCTGTGGAAAATAATAACTTTGAGTTTGATGACACTGACAACAGCGAAGAGAAGGGAATTGAGGACAAAAAGATGACCCAGCTGTGAGATTACACACCTGAAAGTCATATCAATCGACTTTGGACTTTCAGTATGAACAACCAGGGCCACAGCCCGAAGACAGCAGCATCACACAACACTGTGAACACACACTGCACTCTGCAGGCTGGAGGTGTGCACTGCAGGTCCTGTTCTAATAAACGCCTTATAAGAACAGAGGTGCCCAAACGTCTTCCCTAGTATGTCAACAATTCACTTCAAGAGAGGGCAATGACTAAAACACTGAATTTTATCATGTTGAACTATATTGTATTCATATATGAGGCCCTTCTTTCCCTTAATTTATTCCTATGCTATCATTTGAAACAACCTAACTGTAGGTTTTGTCAGAAAGCCCATTGTGCTCATATTCCTGGATCAATGCATTTACTTGTGTTTTCTTATCAGTAATTCAAACTGAATATGTAATGCTGTTTTCGTTGATTAGCCTTATATACATATGCAGATATTTTATGTTTATATGACATTCAGGATAAAACCCAGAGTTGTGTCAAATGAGGAGACTTGTGTGCACTTTTGAGAACCAATATGTAAGTCACCAATCCCACTAACAGAGCATAACACTTTATGTTTTTTGTTTTTTAAAACAAGGTTATGTATTTGTTGTAATCCTTATTCTCTATTCTGATGTAGTGGGTGGATTCAGTGGTTACTACAGACCAGCTTTGGCACTTGGGCCCTGATACAAACCTATGTTGTGTGTTCATTTCCTTCCAGGACTTCTATGTCTAATTTATACAAGTGGATAATATAATAGAGAATAGGAAAGAATTGAGCACAGCTGATCTTGGAATTTTTGAAGCCAATACATAAGCTTTTACATATCTGTCCAAACTCAAGAAACACGAATAAAGAGTAATCTTTCTATATTTATTAAACATATTCACAGCTAATTTATAAGTCCTATGTATTGTGCAAATGTGAAGAACTTCAGAATTTAGAATTTCATGGATGTACATTAAAAAATATTTTTACAAAACCTCTGTGCTTTCCTATTCACCACTGTGTTTAAGTAATGTGCCTTTTGGAATTGTTTTTATCAAAACACATTTTGTTGTAACGATTAATGTTTTGATGTGTACTAGTTTTCAACTCAATAAACATATAAATATTTGTTAACTTAGCCTTTATGTTGTGTGTGGTTATTTTACGAGTGAAGTCCCTGTTCAGAGTAGACCGATTGCTTGAACCCATAAAAGTGTTGCTTGCAGTAGTAATGTCCAAATGAAGCTTCATGAAGCATTTTCATTATTTTCTGAGTCCACTAGATGGAGCTCTCTGTTCAACAAAAGGTTGAAAACACACATACTAACAAAATAAACCATTGTGACGTTTCTTCCAGGAATGCAAACAAAAGAGGCGAACTTTGCAACTAAAGCCTGTGAATGTTCTCATTTGTCCAGGTCATCGTTATCCCCAAAGCAATTTCAGTCAAAAGCAACTGGACTTGGTTATTTGTCTTGTTAGACGTTTCACCTCTCATCCAAGAGGCTTCATCAGTTCATGTACGCATCTGACCAGGCTGGGACTGGTCCAACTAACTGGAGATCCAGGCATTTAACCTCTCACTAGGCCGATGATGTCACTGGAACCCTTTGTGCTCCAAGTGCCAACAAACGTCGTTAGAGTAGCAGTCGTTGGTGGGAAGTAGGTTTCAACTTCGTTAGTGCTCTATTGAGTCTTAATAACAGTCGTTGGAGTCACAGCAGGCCATTTAGGCCATGTAGGCTGAGCTGGGGGTTGGCTTCAGTTAGCTAGCCTCTTCAGCTGCTACATGCGATAGACGCGAATAAAGCGATGATCAAAAGTCGCGTTTTGCTCATTACAATCAACAGAAAAAGATCCCCCAACATTACCATAAACACAGGGGTCCAACAAGGTTGTGTCTTATCTCCCATTCTTTTTTCCATTCACACAAACAAAATAACCTGCAACATGGACAAAATGAAAATAGGCGGATAACATGGCCCTGGTGGCTCACCTGGCGGACACTAACATCTTAACAGCATATTGCCAGCAGGTGGACTCACTTGTCTCTCTTATAGAGGAGAGCCTCTTAGGCTCCATTCACACTGCAGTTCCAAGTGACCTGAATCCATTTTTTCCTCTCATATGTGACCCATATCTGATTTGCTTTTGACAGTGTGAACAGCACAAGTCCCATTGAATCTGACATTTTCCAATCAGATTTAGGCCACTTTGAAATGTGCTACTGAATGGGATCGTTTCAGATTTATTTGAATGCGTAATCTGAACAGCTAGATGGCATTTAATGTGACTTTCACGTCATTCTGACCCGAGCTGCACTGTTTTGTAAATGAATGACAAATAAAGTTGATTGAAAAAAAATGTGCCACAGACAGGAACCAGGAACAGAATTAAAACAAACATGGAGGACAGCAGTGAAGCAGGCGGCCAGTGGAGGGAGAGGGAAGGTTTAGTCATCATTAGTATTTGGGGTGACACTTGCTGCCACACACATTTTTAGCATTAAACCATATAGTCCTACAATACCAGTTGTCGTTGCCATGTTTGCTTCCGTAAACACTGTTCATGCTCCTGCAGGTCACTTCAGGAGCATGAGCAGCAGTCTGTAGACAGGCCACATTTAAAGATGTAATGTGAACAGCCAAACAAAAAATCAGATTCGGGCAATAAATCGGAATTGATCTGCAGTGTGAACGTAGCCTAAACATCTCTAAGACAAAGGAGCTGTGCTGCGAGGAGGTGGAGCAGGTCGAGGCTTTCACCTGAAAAATACCCAGATACCTATCTGGGCTTTGAGGTGGACCAAATATTGTCCTTCTCTGACCACTCTGAACAAGCCACAAAAACCACAACAACGGCTCTTGAGGAAATTGAGGAGTTTTAATGTGAGACATTTTAACAGTTGATTACAGATCACTTATTGAGTCAATCCTAACTCAACAAATCACATCACAGTACATTCAAACAAAGCATAAAACAATGTAAAGCAAAACAAAACCCCCACCCCCAAAACAAAACACAAAAAGGGTAATGTGACAGGTAAGGAGCCGAGATTACTTGACCAGGCCATCTCCTCCTAATTTTTATCACTTCATCTGACAACAACAGGTGGGTTTCTTGGAGAAATATAACTGATGATTTAAGTTGTTTGGGCCTATTAATTACTTGCTTTATATTAGCCAACTTAACCAAGCCTCTAACGTTCCAGGACATGATTATTTAATTATCATTAACAGTCATATAATACCAAATCAAATATAAGAAATAAAAGCCATACCATAGACGTAATGCCAAAGACATAATTTGACCTGGACGAATGAGAACATTCACAGGCCATAGACGTAATGAAAATATGCACCGAATCGTAGGTAAATTGTAATCTTAAAGCCATTAGAACGCATGTCGTTATCCCACTCTTCAAAATAAAATGTACATTCATAACATTTTTAACCCCTAAAATAATCCCTTCACTCTCTCCCCAAATGAGACAGTGTACATTCCCTGGTAACATAAAGAGCAAACTAGGTGCTTTACGGATCCACTTATAACGGGGAACAGATAAAAGCTAAAGAGAGAAACAAAACATCCGTCTACAATCGGCTTAAAGCAATAAGCAAACAAATTAAATATATATAATGTTACATGTTTGTGTCTGTATGTGATTTTAAAACAACGTTTGTAAGCAGTACTGTAAAGTACGACAAGCCTGTGAATGTTCTCATTTGTCCAGGTCATCGTTATCCCCAAAGCAATTTCAGTCAAAAGCAACTGGACTTGGTTATTTGTCTTGTTAGACGTTTCACCTCTCATCCAAGAGGCTTCATCAGTTCATGTACGCATCTGACCAGGCTGGGACTGGTCCAACTAACTGGAGATCCAGGCATTTAACCTCTCACTAGGCCGATGATGTCACTGGAACCCTTTGTGCTCCAAGTGCCAACGAACGTCGTTAAAGTGACAGTCGTTGGTGGGAAGTAGGTTTCAACTTCGTTAGTGCTCTATTGAGTCTTAACGACAGTCACAGGAGGACATTTGTGAACAGTTGTTCTTTGAGGTTAGATTGTTGTATCTCCTGGGAAGGGATGAAGTTTTCTCACTGACAAGACCATAATCCATGTCACCGATCCGATCCTCTGTTTGCCCCAGTCTCTGTGAAAGGTCTTTGATGTCTGACTAAATCCCATTTATTGCAGTTAGACCTCCGTCAAATTTGGAGCCAAAGTGGTTTTTCAGAGCAGCAATTGCTTCCAAAATTCCTGCTGCTCCCTGAGCTTGCACGTCAGTAGCTAGCATGCTAGCGTCTTCCCCTGTTTCTTCGAGTCGGTCCGTCTTGTTCTAAGCCTTTTTCTGGTTGCCCGAGGCGGTTTGGGATGGTCTGGATGACATATCTTGGTCACGGATATCCTTAACTTTATTTTAGAGTGTGTTCATTTTTAACACAGGATAATTTCATATTAGCCGATATTGACGGAGAGTGCGACAGCTGCGAAAGCTCAGCTCCGCGCCATGGCCACATGCCTGTACACTTCTTTCTGTATGCATCATCAAATATGCAAGTAAAATAACAGGCACCACACAGTCCTCCTTCTCAGACCTTCCCACACAGGCAGTCAGACGTAAAGCAACCACTATCTCACACAACCCCTCACACCCACTCCAAAACTCTTTCCAACTTCAGGGCCCTTTAGCAAGGATAAACTTAGGGAAAAAATCCTTCAACATCATCAACAACCCACTATGAAATATTTTAATGTCCTGTTAAGGTTTTATTCTGTACTCACCTGCATCAGTAAATAGGAGACTTGCCTCACAGCAAGAGGGTTCCTGGTCGAATCTGGGCTGGGGCCCTTCTGTGTGGAGTTTTTTGAGTATGAGAACAGATGGGTGACAGGCAACTCATTGCTGTTCTGGATATTTCAACATCAGTGGTGTGTAAGGGATCTGACCCGGTTCTGGTAGGAATTTAGAACGCTTGAGAAATCTTCAGCACAGGGAGACTTCAAGTCCACCAGCTCCTTCTCCAACTCTTGGATCTATGGTAGTGGATGGCTTCATGTTAAAATTAGCCACTGAAAAAAGGCTTGGAAATTTGCTTGTTTATTTGCAGTCGACTGGTTTTTAAATGCCAAGAATAGATTCAGTCTACCATTTTATAAACAATCCCATTTTTGGATGCAGGCACATCTTTCCCTCAATACATTTTTGAAGGACTGGCTACTCTGGATCACCAAATTTGTTTGTTTGTGGATTTGTGTGCAGCTTTATTAGTCTTGGAATCCAGACCCAAATCTATCCAGATGTAGGATCTTGCAACCAGCAATAGACAACTCAAGGGGCGGCATCATCGCATGAATTACACTGAATATCACTGCACAGGGGTGTGGTGGTTAGCACTGTTGCCTCACAGCAAGAGGGTTCCTGGTTCAAATCCCTTCTTTGTGGAGTTTGCATGTTCTCCCCGTGTCTGTGTGGGTTCTTTCCGGGTTCTCCGACTTCCTCCCACAGTCCAAAGACATGCAGGTGTTAAGTTCATTGATGACTCTAATTTGCTCGTAGGTGTGAATGTGAGGGTCTCTATGTGCCCTGCAATAGATAGACTGGCGTATTGTCTAGAGTGTACCCTGCCTCACGCCCAATGTCAGCTGGGATTGGCTCCAGCTCCAGCCCCCCCCTTGACCCCTAACAAACATTGTTTGTTTTATGTTAAATTGTGTTTTTCCTAACTTATGTTTCTTTTATGCACACGTCTAAGAAAAAAGTCACTGCTTTTTGCAGGGGACAATAGGGTTTTCTGAAACAACGCATAGCTCTGTGGTGTACTGCATCTGAAATGGACCTCTCTTTAAATCCACATATCTCAGCAGCATAAGTCAAAATAGGAGAAACACATGCATCACTCATTTGAGAGAAATTAGAATATTCGAGGCCTTTACATATTTTAAACTTGTTAACAACAGACCCCAAAGCTCTGCTAGCTGAACCAGCCAAGAGTTTAATTCCATGTCCGTAAGTCATAAACCCATCAAGAGGGAATCCCAAATATTTATACTCATATACATATTCCAATGTCATGTTCCAGAAAGTAAAAATGTTCCCACTTCTTGGAAACATTTTTTGTCTAAAATAAATTATGTGTTTTACTCTGATGTATTGACAGCCACCATCTGTGACACCAAGTCTTTAATTGATTTAATATATTCTGTAAGCAGAGCAATATCATCTGCATACAGCAGAATACCCACAGTTAAGTTATTCAAATACACCTAAATTAGCATTCTTGATTTCAATAGCCAGGTCATTTATGTAAAAAGAAAGGGGACCGGACATCACCTTGTTTAACACCAAAGGGAGTTTTAAACAAGTCAGTTTGTAAATCATTTACCTTAACACAAGCAACAGAGCAACTACAGTGAAGAAAATAAGTATCTGAACACTCTGCTATTTTGCAAGTTCTCCCACTTAGAAATCATGGAGGGGTCTGAAATGGTAGGTCCATGTCCACTGTGTGAGAGATAATCTAAAAAGAAAAACCCAGAAATCACAATCTATGATTTTCTAACAATTTATTCGTGTGATACATTTGAAAATAAGTATTTGAACACCAACGTTAATATTAGGTAGAGTAGCCTTTGTTTGCAATTACAGAGGTCAAACGTTTCCTGTAGTTCTTCACCAGGTTTGTACAGACTGCAGGAGGGATGTTGGCCCACTCCTCCACACAGATCTTCTCTAGATCAGTCAGGTTTCTGGGCTGTCGCTGAGAAACACGGAGTTTCAGCTCCCTCCAAAGATTTTCAATTGGATTTAGGTCTGGAGACTGGCTAGGCCACTCCAGAACCTTGATATGCTTCTTAAGAAGCCACTCCTTGGTTTTCCTGGCTGTGTGCTTTGGGTCATTGTCATGTTGGAAGATCCAGCCACGACTCATCTTCAATGATCTGACTGAGGGAAAGAGGTTGTTCCCCAAAATCTCACAATACATGGCTGCAGTCATCCTCTCCTTAATACAGTACAGTCGTCCTGTCCCATGAGCAGAAAAACACCCCCAAAGCATGATGCTACCACCCCCATGCTTCACAGTAGGGATGGTGTTCTTGGGATGGTACGCATCATTCTTCTTCCTCCAAACACGCTTAGTGGAATTATGACCAAAAAGGTCCATTTTGGTCTCATCTGACCACAAAACTTTCTCCCATGACACCTCTGGATCATCCAAATGGTCATTGGCAAACTTAAGACGGGCCTTAACATGTGCTGGTTTAAGCAGGGGAACCTTCCGTGCCATGCATGATTTCAAACCATGACGTCTTAGTGTATTACCAACAGTGACCATGGAAACGGTGGTCCCAGCTCTTTTCAGGTCATTGACCAAGTCCTGCTGTGTAGTTCTGGGCTGATTCCTCACCTTTCTTAGCATCATTGAGACCCCACGAGGTGATATCTTGCATGGGGCTCCACTCCGATTGAGATTGACCGTCATGTTTAGCTTCTTCCATTTTCTAATGATTGCTCCAACAGTGGACGTTTTTTCACCAAGCTGCTTGGCAATTTCTCCGTAGCCCTTTCCAGCCTTGTGGAGTTGTACAATTTTGTCTCTGGTGTCTTTGGACAGCTCTTTGCTCTTAGCCATGCTGAATGTTTGGGTCTTACTGATTGTATGGGGTGGACAGGTGTCTTTATGCAGCTAACGACCTCACACAGGTGCATCTGATTCAGGATAATACAGTGGAGTGGAGGAGGACTTTTAAAGGCGGACTAACAGGTCTTTGAAGGTCAAAATTCTAGCTGATAGACAGGTGTTCAAATACTTATTTTCAGCTGTATAACACAAATAAATTGTTAAAAAATCATAGATTGTGATTTCTGGATTTTTTTTTTAGATTATCTCTCACACAGTGGACATGGACCTACCATGAAAATTTCAGACCCCTCCATGATTTCTAAGTGGGAGAACTTGCAAAATAGCAGAGTGTTCAAATACTTATTTTCTTCACTGTATGCAGTGATTTTAGGGTCTGATAGAATTTTTGTATCCACCCCTGCTTTTAAAAGTAGTACTAAGAAGGCTGATTCCCCTGTCGCTCAGTGGTATTCTAGGATCATTTTTAAATGACTTAGGAATAGGTTTGATTGCAGATGTATGCCATGCAAAGGGAACAATACTATATTTAAAGCAAAACCTAACTAAACAGAAGGGCATGTTTAAAAAAAAGGTGGGGATTTTAGTACTTTATTTGGGATTTCTTCCACACCTGCTGCTTAGACCTGTTTATAGCAGTTCTTACTTCCTCGCAAGTTATGTCATGATTCAAAAACAAATTTGATGAATAGTTTTCTTGCCTCATATTTCTCTCCAAATCATCCTTTAATGCACATGCTTCTTTAATAAAAGGATCTTCAAAAATAAGAGGAATACGATTTCCTGAATATAAATCAACTAAAACTACAAACCATTTTCTGCTTTCCAGGACGTCATTACTTAGAGCAACCTCAATTGGTATTTTCTGTATTGCCCTCAGGCCGAATTTAACAATTTTCCCTCCAAAGTTTTTGATTCTGAATATGTTGGACTATATTTTAAATTATTCAAATGACTTAACTGGAAAACCTGTAGATTTACATCTTCCACCGTAATGTAGTAAAATGTTACCATATACGGGTCACCCTTTCCAGTACATGGTCAGAAACATTCCTTAATCCATAAAATATTCACATTTAATTCTAAGAGTTGTTCAAAGTCTAAGCTGTGACAGCAAAAGCACGTCCACAGTCACAAAACTACCTATAGTAAAAGTGCTGTCATGTGATGATAAACGCGTACAGCTGTCTGACATAACTTACACTTAAGTGTTGAGCCAAAGCTAAGTTCTACTTTAGAGTGTGCTCAACCAACACCCTTCCTCCTATACTGCTCCTCCTCCTGATGAGTGCACTGCAGCTGCCTTCACTTACTGGTGGAAATACTGGGAATTCTCACACTTCTGCATAACCATGATTTGAAATACATATATTTATCTCCCCATTTTCACATTACTTTGAAGTGAGCATTGTACATATTATAGGTTAAAGAAAATAACCAATTGAATTGTCTGAGGTCATGCTTTCTGATTATTTTTGTTTTAACATCTCAAGGCCGGTGTTCGAGTTTGCATTATTAGACACCGCAGGTGTGTAGGTTTCTGAGGAGCCAAAACTCAGCTCAAAATGGATGGCTCCTCGCCATCTTGGTAATACCGAAGCTGCTTAACTCACTGTTAATCCACAAATGGGCAAAGAGGTAAAGTGTGGATGGAGCTGAGGCAGGCCACTTGTGATGACGGGTGGGTACCTGTCACATGAAGCAGCCACAACCTTAGTTATGCAGAACTTTAAGCTTTAATATAATTTCAATGTATGAGTTTAAAAAAATTAACCTTCCCCGTACAGTTGTCATTAATGGTGAAATTAGCTATAGAGACCAAAACCTTTTCTTCACCAGGCTGTAAACAAGTTTATATCTGCTGTAAAGTTGGGCATTTGAACATGGGATGGGTTTGAGCCAGCCTCAACTAGCTGTTTGTGGAGCTGCAGTTTTTGGCACTTCTGCATATTACTCTTTTAGTCCCAAAGGTTGCCACTTAGGGTTTGATTAAAATCTCTCTGAACCTCCCGTTTGTGTTGTTGCAAGTGGGACATGTTCTCATTGGAACCTGAAGTTGGATAACTTTATGTAATTCTAGTATATCTCCACCTGTCGTCATCCTGTGGAAGTGAGCGTACCATAGATGTTCCCCATGTCCTATGTTCCCCAGGTCCTATGTTCCCCGCTTTGAATGTGACCGGGGAACAGCGGACCCTTTTTTAAGAAAAAGGTCCGATGTTATTTTTTCCTGAAATAGTGCAGAATTCCCCGGCAAATAGGCCTATGTAGACCCTTACACTACCCCCTATCCTTGAACCTAACCGTAACCCCTAACCCTAACAAAATGCTGAATTAAATCAGCGGAGGCAGAGGCTTATGTGACCGGGGAACATAGGGAGAGGTCTAATCAGCCAGAACAGGAAACACCTGTGTAAGTGAGCAGAGCCTGTAACACCAATTCAACTATGACTGTGTATCTGGTGTCTGCAATGTTGACAATGTCTCGTCAACATGATTAAAACTGGCAAGCTAAAATATTGTATTTCCTCAAATATAATTTCCTTTTAAAGTGTACAAGGGGAACACATTGGCAATTATACGGACAATAATCTCAAAGCATTTGCATTATCCATGTTAAATAAATAAGTGTAGGGTATTTGGTAAGATAAAATTGTTTTTGCTTTGTTTTTTTTGTCACGAGGGGGTGACGGAGAATACACGGGGTATGGGACCCAAATGCAGACAGGGAACTCAGGAGACAGTATTAACAAATTGAATAAACTTATTTACAACAAGGTGCACTAAAAACAAAGGAAAAACACAAAGAGAACTGATACAAACTGACACGATGAATGAACACAAGAGGACAGGTACGCAGGGAGACATCTGGGTGTATAGGGTATGATCCGGCACCGAATGAGGCTCAGGACCGGCTTAATATACAGAGTGGCAGGTGATCAATGCTAACAAGGATCACCTGCCAGGAAAACAAACTCAAAACCAGGGAAACAGAAAGGGAGCACATACAGAAAAACACTGACAGAGGGAGACAAAAACAACAACTAAAAAAGGAGAGGAAGACTGTCCTGATCCAATCACGAAATTTTGCAACTAAAGTGCTGTGTCTCACATTAATGAGCCTCAAAGCTTTCAAGTAGGTTTGTGTTAGCAAACATTTTCATGTTAATAACGGCACATTCTTCAGAAACTAAGGTGCCTAGAACGTACAAAAATTAAAAGAATATGTAAATATATTATTTGTACACACTAATTAGAAACACACTCACACACACACACCCACACAAACACACACACACACACACACACACACACACACACACACACACACACACACACACACACACACACACACACACACACACACACACACACACTAATAATCTGTATCATCTACAAATCCTTACAATAACTAACGCTAATATTAGGCTACTTACTTGCATCCTAATGCTAATAATACAAGCCCATCAGACGCACTTCAGCATAACTTCCCAAGTACGTTTTGTAAAATAATGTCATTGTAGGAATCCCAGCAACCAAGCACTCTCAGGACCATTTGGAGGTCGCATTTTACGAGGAGAACCTGAACGCAGCAAAAGCTCGTTTACAAAGAGAGACAGCATCAGACGAAGAGGAGCAGTCGGGACCCCGTAAGTGACCAACCATTCTTTACACTAAGTTTCCTCATACATGAAATGGCTGTCACACTATTTTATTATATTTAAAGTATTTGTCACTGAAACTAATGCCGTCATATGTCTTATTAACATCGAATAACGTTACCATCTGCGAAGACGCTCTAAAAAAGTTCATCTCATTTCCTCTTCTTCAACTTTACCGTTATTAACGTCACCGTTAGCCTGGTAATCAGAATTAGACACTGACTTTTGTGACTATAGCGTTATGACATTCATGTTTTCTTATGAGGTAGCGTTAAACTCTAAACTAACGTTAACGTCATATACAGGTCGTTGGTGTTCCTCTGGAAACTGAGCCGTAAGTTAACGGGTCGCATTCCTCCTGGAGTGGTTGTTACGCCACATTAACTAACCTTAGTAACGTTAGTAGCGTTAGTAACGTTAGTAACCTTAGTTACGTTAGTAACGCTAGTAGCGTTAGTAACCTTTGTAACGTTATTAACCTTAGTCAAGTTAGTAGCGTTAGTAACCTTAGTAACGTTAGTAGCGTTCGTAACGTTATTAGCGTTAGTAACCTTAGTAACGTTAGCAGCGTTAGTAACGTTTGTAGCGTTAGTAACCTTAGTAACGTTAGTAGCCTTAGTAACGTTAGCTAGCGTTAACGATAACTTGCTAAGTTAAACTTAGCCTATGCGTCAGATGCCTGGCATGTGTTTGGGTTGTTAAAGATTAAACCCACGTTAAAGGGACGTTAGTTAAGTTGGTAAACGTTAGCTTAGAAAGGAGACAGTCTTACGTTGCCCTATCTCACTCAACGAAAAGGGACTATTTTACGTTACGTTAGTGAAACAAGCTAGTTAAAGTTAATATAAGCTATAAGCGTTGGTCCCCTCGTGTGTGTATTTGGTGTGTCAGTAACGTTTGTCAGCTGTAATGTTTCTGAGACGAAAGCGGTCGCATCATTTTTCCAAATATCACAGCAAACACGAAAATACGTTGGATATTTATAATAAAAGATTTAAAGTGATTTGATATCATAGAATTTAGAGTGAGCAGGCCCACCCATAGCTTACTTACTAGAATTTAATTAAAAGCTATCTTAAAAAATAAATGGAAAATTCACCCACTGGTTGTTTTGAGGGGTACAGAATGAAAGTATTGCTTTTCCATAAAAAGATATATTTAGTCTGAACTAATATTAAAATTTCTTTTGACAGGTTTGACAATGACTTTCTGTTTCCATTGTAGCAACCAATAGCATTGGCCGTTGCTGGTTGCCAGGGTCGTCTGTTGTTGCTACAGAAACAAGGAATCATTTCGAGTTGAGAGCTAGCTAATGATTACGCACCACTCAAAGAAAGACTTCATTTGACGAGTGGCTAACTTTAAATAAATTAATTGATCGTTCCCCTGAATGATTCATCACTGACATGGAGCAGACTGATTGCTGACACACTGGGCAAGGAACCTGGCAACCTGACTGCTGGAATTATTTTTTGTTGTTGCGACTACGATCTTGAGACACTAGATGACGCTGTTTTGCTGATTCTACATATTCAACCTTTATGTTAGCTACATCTTCCTGGGGTAAAGTGAGATGATCTGGCATCTTTATTAAGAATGTGTTGCCACATACTGTAGGTTTTCAGCACTGATGCATTAGGGTGCACTCACACTGTCCACCCGTGCCGTGCCCAAACACGTTTCACTGCTAAAGTCTAGTTCGTTTGACCAGTGTGAGTGCAACCGTACCGCTCCTAGGCGCGGTACGCTTTCCGGCCACGGACCGCTTGGGAGAGGTGGGCTTTTGTAAAGCCTGTTTGCACATGTGAAAGCACGAGCATGCGCACATGTATGAGCACGAGCACGAGGCCTAGGGTTCTGACGTCACTTTATGTGTGCCTGTGCGCCATGCAACGATGACTACGCAGGGTCGTGCCGCATCACAATAAGTCCAAAAAAAACACAAAACCAAAAATGTTACCATGTTTTCTGCGCTGCTTTCCATTATGTGGCCAAAAGACTGCACAATGACTTCATTCAATGTGTGTGACGTGGGCACATACAGTATGTGAATATCATATTGTTGTAGCTGCTGAAAAGTCAAAAAAGGTAATATCACATTATTTACAAACTAATCGTGCCTCTCTACCCCAGCATCTACTTTAGTCTGGGCACTCTTTTATCTAAGTAGCCCTGTCTAAATTCATAGAATAATGTAAATACAAAGTCAGTGGAAGGTCAACTCCTCAGTGACATGTCAGGGGCAGTTTCTTCTTCAGTATACACCTGCAGTATTTATTTAGCCAGGTTTTACATCTAAGCACAGCCATCTACTGAAACATATTACAAATATGATGAGTGACCAGGAAATTAGACACATCTTACAATTACAAAGCTTACTGATAGGAATCAGTTTATTATTCAATTATTGTTCAGTCTTTGTTGCTCATGTAGAGCAAACACATTAGCAATGGCTTACAATATAAAGCATACGAATAGAACAACACAAACTGCATCCTCAAGAATTCAGATTAAATCAGTACAAATTGCTGTTTTTCCCCCTCTATTTCAGTGATTTGTTGACTAAATTAATTTGTAAAAAATCAACCAATAACTAACCCGGATACACTGAAGATAGATTTTCCGATTAGTCAAGTTAATCTTAAAATAATGTACCTTAAAACCCCTGGAAACCCAAATCCACAATAGCCTTCTAAACAGAGATGCACAGATCCAGTTATTTCTGATCCAATCTGATCCAGATACCTGGGCTGAGCGTATCGGCCGATACCTGATACCGATCCGATCCTACTGTTGAATGAATGAAGCGTAAACCTGTCCATGTGAGTTAAGGCATCAGGCTTGACATAAACATTTAGGCTTGTTAAGACAAAAGGTAACAAATGAATATATATATTAACAAATAAAGTGTACATTAGCAGCAAAAGTAAAGAAATAACACTTCCATGTAAAGTGCACTGCAAACAGATATTTTAAAATGATCGCTGTAACTGTATTGCTGTGTATGATATTAATAATAAAGAAAAATGACTCCCGGTATCAGATCGCTGCATCTCTACTTCTAAATATGTCATTTAGGACTGCATGTACATACAGTAAGCATGTACAAAGTATTAACAATAAGAGGACATATATAATATACATTTGAAATATTGTCCTTTAAGTGTCCTGGTATTTGTATTAAACTGGGCACAGCTATGTTCAGAGATTTATTAAGCAATAGATTCCGAACCACCAGATTAATAACCCTAAAATATTTAGTCTGACCATAATCTTGATATAATTCTCATATTGTGACAAACCATTAAGGGCTTTTGTTTGCTTGTTTTTGTCTGACCCCATTGCTCTTTATACAAGTACCAATCAGCTGTTTAAACAGGGCAGAGCTAGGTGTGTTACTGCAGTGTCATGACCTCAGAGCTGTTTGCTCATGTGACAGTTTGATAAGACGTAGTGGAGGGCCCACAATGTTCTCAAGGTGAAGAGAGAGGAGAACTTTGCAGCAGGTTATTCTGAGTGTGTCGCTGTGGAAAAGTACCTCCTCGGTTATGGATGCTGTAGCGTGTAAAATTACTGTGTTGATAACAAAAAGCAGAAAAGTTAAACCTCACATACTGTGTCTTCATGAATATTGTAAAAAGATGCTGAAGTGAGTCATCCGTTCTCTCAATGGATGTTTCCATAACTTTTTCAGCTGAGTCAGTCCTGGTAAATATCACTATGTTAGAGTTAGAGTGGGGTTGTTATGTAATTTAGACCTGCAACAATGAGTGGGTTAATTAATCAGTGGATGGACAGAAGATTAGCCAGCAGCTCTTTTGATTCATTCAGGATTTAAGTCATCCGTCAAGCAAAAAAAAACACCAAACATTTGATGGTTCCACCTACTCAGATTTCTACTCATCCCTGAACTGACAAATGCGTTTAAATTGATGACATCACCAGCAGTTTTCTATCACACATTAATTCAGTAGTACTCTATTCAACATTTATACATCAAAAAAAGAATATGAAAATTAAGTGATAATGCAAATAAAGTGCCTGTGCACGTTATGTTATGGACCATTCATTCATTCATCTTCAACTGCTTGTCCCTATCGGGGTCGCGGGGGGGCTGGTGCCGATCCCAGCTGACATCGGGCGTGAGGCGGGGTACACCCTGGACAGGACGCCAGTCTATCACAGGGCACATAAAGACAAACAGAGACAGACAACCATTCACACCTACGGGAAGTTTAGAATCATCAATGAACCTAACAGTGCCATGGATTTAATAACATATCCACACTCTTGAATTTTCAATATTTTTACAAGTAGTACATTTATCTCCATAATATTTAATGTAATTAAACGTTTGTTTTGTGCAATCCAGTTTGTGATTATTTCCAACTACATGATTTGTCTCCCAAAATTTCCAGTAATTATAGACATAGTGCAGTGAAAAGCAGAAAGGGATGTTGTTATTAGTGCTGCACAACCAATAATAAATTTAACTTTTTAGCAGCAATATTTTAATTAACAGTAAACCATCATAAATAGCTAATCAAGTAGGAGAAAATGTGTTTTCATGTCATACTTTATTTGAACTTTGTGCCCAGATCAAAAACGTAGTTCACATGGAACAGAACAAGCTTCAAAAGGTGTTCAAATAGGCAACTGCATTTAATAAAATGTGAATTTTAAATGTAATTATTGTATCCACAACTTCCCACTGTAGTTGAGATTAGTCTCCGTGTTGATCTTTTTAAATAATTCTGTTCCCCATGTTATGATGACTGAAGTTGGAGGGAGCCAACTGCTCGAGAACATTTTGCAACTGGAGAGCTTCTCCCCAGAGCCATGCTTCACACTCTTTTTATGGCAGTGTGTTTCTCCCCTGACACCAGGGCCTGTAGCGTCAGTCAGGTGCTCTGTGAGTCACAGTCCCCGCTGAACACCAATAGGAGCCAACCTCTTACCATGACAACTAACACTGTCCTGCTCTTCATGCCACATGGCAGTCTTGTCATTGTAGGCTACAGCAGTGGGAGAGAAGATATCAGGTACCATCATATGAGGAAGGATAACAGATCATCCATTTTCTTCCATTCCGGTTCTCAGAAATGACATATATTAATATATACAAGTCAGTACAAGCGTATTAATGCACACAGAAGGGATTTGAACCAGCAACCCTCTTGCTGTGAGGCAACAACACACCACCGTGCCGCTCCAGAATTTAACATACATGTTAAAAGTTGGATTTTAAAACCATTTATTTACATAATAAGCATCTAATAGTTGGTAGTTAGATGTTTAATATTGACTGAAAAATCCACAGAAAAGTCTGGAATTTAGAAATGGAAAATGTGCAGGAACCCTGTTTAAATGATCAGAGGCATTGATGCACAGAGATGGACTGATGTTAAAATAGTAGTGTAGCTGGTTAGTATTTAACTTTAACCTGATGCAGACCATAGGGGTTCCGGGAGGTGATTGTCAAACTAGCTCTGGGCTGAATGAGTTGTTCTGCTTGTGCTGTGGTTTGTACTGTTACATATCCACACTGCACTGGAATGTGACTGATATGGTTATTTGACACTACTTTTCCCTACTTTTAAAATTAAGACTCAGGCTTTTGTTTTTTTCTTGACACTGTTGTGAAATTTAGAGTTTCTTCTAGTCAGACAAGTTAGTTATATGGTAAGGACATCCTTACCATATAACTAATTTGTCTGACTAGAAGAAACTCTAAATTTCAAAATGGATAAAGAAGACATTAGGAATACAATCGATCTTTGACACTGTTGTGATTAATAACCCCAAACTAATGTACAATGTGGCTGATCCGGATTTACGTCATCCCGACACCAATTTAGTCAACAATCACCTCATTCACATAATACAGGATGCGTTAATCACTGAAGTGTTCCTGTTTTTTTCCATTTGTAATGGGCAGTGTCTTCCGCAGTGTTGTCTCTAATACTGATACAATCTGCCATGTCCATCTGCATAACATCAACATGTTGTTTCGGTATATATCTTTTCTGATGCCTCTACTGCCTCACCTGGGTAGTAAGCTAGCAGGTGAGTTGTGGTTGTAGAGTAAGGCAGCTGCTTTTTACAAAGTAGGCAAACATCCTTACTTCCTACATCTACAGTTTAGAAGCCAAAATAACTCCACCAACACTGCCTCTCAGATGCTTCAGTGTCATGATTAGTGGATCAGCAGGGCTGTGCTTGCTAGTGTCCTCTTTCATTTCTATCTCTTAGCTTAGTTCACTGATAGGTCAAGCTAATGGTGAATTTGAAGAGCACCCCAATATCTGATCACTTTTCTCAGCACTAAAATGTTGCTTCTTTCAGAAAATGGTGCAGTGGGAACGGGCAATGCTATGAGTCAAAGTAGTCCTTGCCTGTGGACTCAGCTCCCCCAGAGCAGCCAGTCCCCATGTGACCGCTACAAGCACGCCTGCTGCAGCTATGATGGAAATGTCTACATCTTGGGAGGAAGACACAACAGCTGTCTGAAGGACTTCTGGAAGTACAGCGTGGGTAAGGGCTATTGTTCAGTTTACTCTAGTGCCAATACGTAAGATCTTTACTACTACATGACTAGGGTTGGGCATCGTTTGGATTTTAACGATTCCGATTCTCTATTTCGATTCCTGTTCTAAATGATTCCCGATTTCGATTCTTTGAGGCGCAGGTCAACAGGTCACAACTTATTTCACAAGATCATTTTTTTATTTGACAACTCTTCACACAGGCCAATTTTGCATATGTTACAAGCTGTATGTTTGAAGTCTGTCTGCGTATGTACGTGAGACCCCCAAAAATAGATTTAGACAACTATGGCATTCAATTAAAAGGGAGGGTCCCTAACTGCAACTAAAAACTGAAACTTTTTGGCAAGCAGTCTGACAAACAAAGAGCTGCAGAACAGGTGAATGTATATGCAACAAAATAAAATAAACACTGGACTGGAGTAGTCATGATGACCAATCGAAAAAAGTTTTTGTTTAAGAAAATAATCATGTCTGCCTCCTCAGGCTGCAAGCGTGACCTTTCGGCACAGATAGTGTTCCGTGCTGTGGAGAACACGCACTCACTGGGTTGAATGGGGTCACGGACACGGTGTCACGTCGTTTGCCTGGCGCTGCTTGTTGCAACAACAACTCTGCACGCTGACCGGTACTTCTAGCAGCAGCAGCATGCTAAAGTTAGCCTGACTGAGTGAGCGTTCGACAACTGTTAACAGATTTGACACAGTTTTAGCAATAGCAAATGTTAGACTATAACTTCAGCTAGTCTGTTAAAAATATAAGACAACCATAATTGTCATGTAGGTGATTCCGTTTGAAATGAAGAAGGTTGAATGTCCGAAGTAGAGGAAGCGGCTGGAGCAGGAGATCGACGCAACGACTCAAACACAGTACACTCCTCCTTCATTATGATACCATGCAGGCGAAGGTGTTCTTCCATGTTTGTCGTGCACCCTCCTTTGGTAGTGACTAGTTTTCAACATATGTTGCACTGTGCTAATCCATCTTTTTTCAAAATAAAATGAAGCCAGACTTTCGAGAGGCGTTTCCTGCCATCCATGTTGAGTGAGTGACGTTCATCGTTCGAGCGCGGAGTCTCCGCGCGCCCGGCGGAGTAATTTAAACAAAGTAGTGCGGACGTTTAAGAACCGAAAAAAAAGGAAAAACGGTTCTGGAACCGGAAATTAGGAACCGGTTTCTATTTAGAACCGCTTTTCGGTGCCCAACCCTACACATGACATGAACCTAAATAAATCTAAATATGATGCATGATATATGTAGAACACTGCCCTGTATGATTTATTCTTTTAAATCCAAGAAAGCCAAGACAAGGAAGGTGATCTGTGTTGCATGATTCCCCACTGAACAAACACATACTTTTGTGTAATAATTTAGTTTGTAACGAGTGGACAGAGTTAAACTGCACTAGTGAAGCTGCACCAGAAGACCTAGAGGGACATTCTATGGTGGCTCATGAGGTACAAACAAATGGCATAAAAAGCAATTGAATAAACGTGTGTATCTGCTGTCTCTGCTGATATTCCCCTGCTCAGCACATCAAGAATCTGTTAACAGCTCTGATCTCTTCAGGGCATCCTGTACATCTTTGGAGGCATGCTGGATTCTGCATACACCAAGTGGAGATGTCCCCTCTGGGTATTTGACATTGGTGAGTTTCGCTGTGGAGCACATGCATGATACAGCTGACAATTTTCCTGCTTTCATAGGGCGAGGACAAACCCCTGAACAGTCTGCAAATGCTCAGGTTTGAAAGGCGGAACTTGTTGTTGCATGTCAGTCCCACGCCTCCAAGCCCCAATGAAAATATTAAGTACTCTACTCCTCACTCGGGGGGGGGGGGGGGGGGGCAGGAAATAGTGTAAAGAGGACAGAAGGGAACAAGTGGGAGCCACTCACTGTGCAATTTCATCATCTACTCATAAATACCTGTACCACCACAAGTGCAATCATTTAATTTAACTGCTCATTTCCGCTAATGCCATATACAGTCCTATGTATTTTATCTCTATTTATCTCAATTTATCATCTTTACACGTCTCTACAATTCACTTATTTGCTATCATTTTCCGTGATTGTTTTTTACTTGTATTCTTATCTCTACTTTAAATATATTTAGTTAAGAGTTTATTGTCTCCTGTTTATTGTTTTACTTTCTATATTTATTTAGTTAAGAGTTTATTGATTATCTTATACTGTATTTTTTAATACCTCCTTCTTTTCTACACACAAGTGTTTTGTAAGATGCTGGAAATTCAATTTCACTTTACAGACTTCTCTTTTTAAACAAGAGGGATGAGCCCCAAGCGATACGTTTAAGTTGACTGTTCTCGCTCTCTACACATACTACAAATAATGCAAATACCACGCTCCTGTGTGTGCGTGCGTGCGTGCGTGCGTGCGTGCGTGCGTGCGTGCGTGCGTGCGTGCTCCTCCGGTCCAGTCATGTCGAAGTGTCCTTGGGCAAGACACTGAACCCTGAATCACTCCCTGTGCTGCCCATGGGTGTGTGAATGTGGTGTGAATGGTTAGATTAGATTAGATGGCGGTGTTTCCCCCAGGTTTACAGCTTTAGGGGGGCAGTGTAGCAGATTGCCTGAATGTTCTTTTCTTAGCGTGCCAGTCAGTGTTTAATCAGGCAATTTATAGTTAGGTTCGTATTAAAGGTCAATCCCCACATGGATAAATGAATCAATGTTAAAAATCACCAGACAGAAGGATCACAATTATACAGCAATAATCAGAGCCACAATGCAAACTCATTTCAGTTTAAATCAGTGTATCACACAATGAGCTACACTCAGCATCCAAAAAGTCCAAATAATGTTCTCCAAAGGAAACCATAGTTAAATCAAAAATCACTTCAAGCACAATGAAATAAAGTAAGAATTTCAGTTTTTTTAATTCTGTTTTAGTTGTTTTTTTGTAGGAGTGAATCCTCTTCTCAAACAAAATAAAAAAGGATCTCTGATAAGTTTCAATTTCGTTTTTCCTGAGTGGAGCATCTTTCCAAACAATTTAACAAACTATCTTTGAACAAGTGAATGAGTTTTCTGAGAATTGTAAACACGCGACCACGTAGAGACAGAATTTACATCCCATTGTGTAATTAACATAAGGCTGTTTAATTTGTTTCCTTCAATGACTCCTGTTGGGATTTGATGCTTTTCAGAAAATACAATTAAATCAAATTAACTTGACGTTCCAGGGTCGCGGGGGTGCCCCTAATATGATGTTAGGGGGAAACACTAGATGGTGTGTAGATGTTCACTGCCATCAGTGTGAATGTCTGTGTGAATGTCAAAAAAAAAAACACTAGTCACATTCACCCATTCATGTGACTAGTGTTTTTTTTTTTGACAGATGAAAAATGTGAAAGCCCCTTGAGTAGTCAGAAGACTAGAAAGGGGCTAAATACGACCAATTCCATTTTTTTCCCTTGTGGAGTCTCCGCACGCCCGGCGGAGTAATATAAACAAAGTAGTGCGGACGTTTAAGAACGTTTAAGACGTTTTTTTTTCCCTTAGCTTTTTATTTATAATGATTTATTTATTTATAATTTCCCTATGTTGTGTGTGTTTCAGCAAAGCAGAAATGGGTGCACTGCCAGGGAAAGACGAGCTCCCCTCAGGTACAGAGTGCCTTTCCTAAGAAAAGGATTTGAGATGGAAACAGATAATGTGAAACCAAGTTTCTCTGTCCGTGTTCTGACTGACATCTGTCGAGTATTAGATCACATCACATTTTAAAATGAATGAAAGCAACACACCTGCAATCAGGTCCTGGAATTTACTGTAGCTAGATTTACATTTCATTATTAGTTTCTTTGGAATCAGCAGCAGAACATCTGCCTTATTATCTGCAGCGATAGGTGGCTAGGCTAAAATGCAAACATCAGAAGGAAACACATCCCGGTATGACTAAAATTAAGAAAAAACATTAATTTAATTGATTTTTACTTTCATGTTTACCTTCACAAACGTCACAGACAACTTTAAATGCTCAAAGCACGAGTTAAAAATAACAGAAATGTTTTACAAAGATAGAATTCAAAGATCATTGCTGGATAACTTTGTTAGATAAAAATATTTTGACAGCGACGATTCTGCATTTATAAGCAGGCTTTTAATATCATATTGTTAGACACTAAGAGAAACATGAGCTTTGAGGACAGCCTAAGTTTCTGACAAGGAATTAAAGGTTGAGAGGCAACTCAAGTGGACTTTCTTTTTCGACATGCAAGTCAGAGACTCCTCGGCTCCCAGTCTGCAGGTTTACCCCAGCCTCCATTCAAGGCTGACATCAGATCTTGAGTTCTGTAGGCTCCATGAAACCTAAACAAGAGAAATATAGAGATATCAAAAGACTGAATCAAATATGAAAAAGAAAGGTGGTAGTGATATACGAGTCCTAGGGTTTAATAGGAAATAGCCTGCCAACCCCATAGATGTTGTGTGTGCATGTGTCTGTTTATGTGTCTAGACCCAAAGGCCAACCAACAGAAAAGGACACAGTGCTGTGGTGGTTGGCTCTGCCATGCTGGTGTATGGAGGTTTCATTGACATGAAAGGATCCTCACAGGACTTTTGGAGTTTGGATTTTGGTGAGTTTAAAGTTGTTATAATTGGATGCAGGCTGTGTATTGTTCTTATTAGTAAATATTGTATTGTCCATGTTATCATTTTGACCCACAGCAGGGCTTGTTGCATACACTGTACTGTACAAATAATGAGTGGGGATTGCATGACATCAAGTGGAAGTGCCTTTTTGAATTGTCAAAGCATTTCTGCTCAGTTGTCTGCACACAGCAGGTGAGAAACATAGGAGAGCGGCTGTTCAGTATCATGATGGTAACATGTTGTGACTAACAGTGTAAGTTAGTATGTGCGTTAATTGTGTGTGTGTGTGTGTGTGTGTGTGTGTGTGTGTGTGTGTGTGTGTGTGTGTGTGTGTGTGTGTGTGTGTGTGTGTGTGTGTGTGTGTGTGTGTGTGTGTGTGTCTGTGTGTGTGTGTGTGTGTGTCTGTGTGTGTGTGTGTGTGTGTGTGTGTTTGTATGCATGACAGATACTATGGCTTGGTCCCTGCTGAATGGTTCTCAGCAGGGCTCATTAGGTCCAGGGCCCAGACACAGTCACGCAGCCATGGCCAACCAGAGCTGCATGTACCTGTTTGGGGGCTTGAAAGGCTTGCAGGAGCAGAGAGACTTCTGGATGTGGAATTCCACCAACCACACATGGAGCTCCCTCAAAAACAAGTGAGAAGGGATTCCATCTGTCAGATTTAATTTTAGCTGTTGCCTTATGTCCACAGCTTAATACACGACATCACAGATGAACCCTAAAAATGCTGTTTCCCTAACACCGGCTAGCAATCTGGGAAACCACTTGAGATGTGATAATAGAGTTGGAGTTGAGATACTCTGTAAACAGATATCTGAATATGAATGCAGATTAAATAACAAAAAGCTAATGAAAATAAAAATAGACAATAACCTGTGGGTATGATGGCCAGTGTGGTCCGCCTTGTTTGGTCTCAACTGTTTACCTGCATGCAACCAAAGCATGCTCAAAAGCGATTGTTAAACATCACTCAGACTACAAACGGAAATCAGGCTGCTTCCACTATCCAAATCTTGCCTCGTTTCCCACGCATTCTACATTCCTATATAGAGGCGAGAGAACAACTCGGACGAAACACCACTAAAGAAACGTGAAACTTCCAGCTCAGAGCGGACTGTCAGTACAGAGAGAAAACACACTGGCATCATAGCTGTCAGCCACTGACAGTTACAGGCTAACAAGCTAACAAACAACAGAAACTAAGAAAATATGCTAACTTCACTTAGCATTCTGATACGTCTAATAGTCGCTGATTTTAGTGACAACATATTCTACATCTGAGTCTGTGTCTGACTGACACCGGGTTCAGGACCCTGAAACCATAACTTAGTTGCAGATCGCTTACATTAGCTTCATGGGCAGATGCTTATGCTCTCTGGCCTTCTATCTACCTGTGGGACTGCATCCGCTCAAACGACTCCACTGCCCCGCTGACTCCTGTCTGAAGCTGGCTCACACAAGTAGTCCTGTGTCTGATTCTCTCTGATGTGTTAAGTCATCTCGATGGACCTCCCCCTTCAAAGTGTAATTCCGGCGTAAAATAATCCTATGGTCTTTTTCAACACTTGCATACATCAGATAAGCCATCGAGACAGTTTTTTTGTGTAACAACTATTAACGGAGAAATCTGATACATTCGCTAACAGCAGGTCGTGGCTAACACTGATTAGCAGGTAAACCTTGTGGTTTGTGGCACTGTGGTGAAATATAAGTTAATAATAGATGTAAAAGGTTTGGAAAAGTCCCGGATATCTCCCTTAATAGTTACAGTTATAGTTATAAACTGTCTCGATGACTTATTTGATGTATGCAAGTGATGAAAAAGACCATTTGATGATTTTACGCCGGAATTACACTTTAATGAATGTAATTCCAGTTACTTCGCACATGGTATCTGACCAAATTAGCTAGTTAGCCAGTTATACTGTATAAAACTTCATGTCAGACCAATGCTCAGTATTCTCAAAGGAATGTAAAGTTATTTTTTGCCAGTATTTGTTGTATATATTCAGTATAATTTGAGGATGTCCACCCTTACTCTGTCACAGCTGGAGGTTGCATACATAAAAAGACTGGAGACCAATGCAGACAATAGACATTGTTCATGTTCCTTCTTGCTAACACCACCTATGATTGTTTTTCTCAGGTCTGGTCCCTCCAGACTGATGGGCCACTCAGCTGTGGCCTACAGGGACAGTATGCTTCTTTTTGGGGGAGGTGAGAGCCAGAACTCTCCAAATAGCTGCCTGTGGAGGTACAACTTCACCACTCAGACTTGGGGGCAGGTTGACACACTCCCAGGCTCCTACCCCCCAAAGAGGATTCACCACTGCTGCATTGGGCTGGGTCCCAGCTACAAGTCCAACCCCAGCAGCCCCTGCCCCAGCTCAGGACTCCAACCCAAGCTGCTGGATGGGAAAGTCAGGCCCTTCAAGAACAAGTGCTACCCTGCCCCGCTCACGTTTCTAGGATCAGAGGGAGCTATAGAGCTGGAGACGTTCAGCCCGGACAGATGCTACGGTAGCAAAACACTCACACAATCTTCCGAAGTGGACAACAGCAAAGAGTGCTTGGTGAGCAAAGATGCACAGAAGATTGAAAACTGTCTGACCTTTGAAAACAAGGCGTTCAGGAGACTATGGAGCTGCACAGAAGAGGAGCTGCTGGACAAGGAGGATGAAGATGTAGACCAGCATCTGCCTGATCTGCTGCTGGTGCTGGGGGGGAGACCCTGCACCATACACAGTCCTATCTCCATCTGGCAAATGACTCTGACTGACTCATAACTGCCTATTAAGAACAGAATTTATATTTGAATTTTATATTTTGAACAGTTTCTTGATATGTTAAAAGTGATTAAAAAACACCAGTTGTATATTATCCACTATCTTCTATGTTGGAATGGTTTACTTACATTCTGTGAACAAAATAACTATTTTTATAATACTTTTATTTTTCTTGTAATTTCCTTTTTGCAGTATTCAAATAAAAGATCTGAAAAGGCATTCAGAATAGCTATCAGATTATTACAGTCAAAAGTAGGAGTGTAATTCTGAAAAAGATACACAGGTAGACATAAAAAATGTCAAAATCAGGTTTTCCAGTCCACACCGTAGCCCTCTACAGTAAGTAAATAAAGTAAGTAAGTAAATTCCCTTATATGAACTATACTGCTCTGACAGTTTGGTATTCATTTGCCTGTGATATATTTCAACCCCCCAAGCTGTGTAAGACATTGCACAACTGCTTTCATTTACTACAAACTACCAACATGGAGCCGATAATAATGCTGTGATACACATGATGGCGCCAGAGCTCAACACTGTCTTTCTGTCTGACTTACTGTGAAACTGTAGCAATAAGGCTCAGTTATTGACCCTAGAGGATAAATTGAAAAGCTTACCAAGCAACACGTACAGTATATGTCGTATTTAATTTCTTTTTTTCAAAGTGTACAAACTGCAACAAGAACGTTTTTGCCACCTCCCCGGGGAACATCCCCTAACCCCTGCTGTCAATAAGAGAAAATAAATACAATAAAACTGGATCCACTTCATAGAAGAATGTTCAGCATTGTATGCATGTACTGTATTACGGAAAATGAAAGGTCATAGTCAACAATGGCAAAGTTGAGCAGAAGCAGCATGCTCGGGCCCAGAATGTTGAACAGCATATACATGTGTATCAAGGGTCACAGCATGATCATCTCATCATTTATTCCTGTACTAGTGTACACTGATGAAATGTATCAAGTTAATCTTAGTCATTTATACATAGTAAAATTCAAATCCAATGGCAACTAGAATACTTTTTGAATTTGAATTTTCTGAAAATCTTGTATCATGGATGAGTAATTTCTAATAAATGCAACCCTTCTTTCTCATATTTGTGATAACTGACGTATCTCGGGAACGGAAGGTCGCAGACACTCAGGGGTGGCACTGCTGGAAAGACCGTACATTGCTTTCAGAACATCTGATTTGTTTTCATGCTTCGGGTTAGATAACACATCCCTTATAAGGTGGAAGATCGTGGGCGGGGCAGCCTCCTTCCACCTCGCAAGTATAAGATGGTGCACCAGGATGGTAGCAATGCAATCAACTATGTGGCCCCGACAGGTAACCACATCCCTTTGGGAGTAATTCCAAAGAGTGACGTAAGAGGATCAGTGTCGACTGTTAAAACTGTAGAGAGAACTTTAAAAATTGCCTTCAAATACCCCCCCAGATTGGGACAGCGCACTTTTAAATGAAAATTTTTTTTTTATTATAATTGCTAATTTACAAATACTCACTAGACATCCTTCAACAGCTGAAAATAGTCTCCAACAAATGCACTTTTTCTTCTTGTTTGATTTCTGTTTGCCTATAACTATATGGTACGCAGCTGCTCATTTGTGAGCCTTAGAAATAATAAAACTATATATTTGTGACCTGTGTTAAAGAGTTACGTCTTGAACCAGTTGGCTTGTGGCTGAGGGCCACACATGCTGTATGGAAGTCACACTAGACAGACTAATGCAGTTGGTTTTGTTGACAATATTATAAATGTCAAATTATTGTCAGCATTATCCTTTAAAGTGAAATTCCTCCGTAAAATCCTCCCATGGTCTTTTTTCACACTTGCACACATTATATAAGCCCTGGACACAGTTTTTTTATGTAACAACTACTAACGGAGAAATCCTGGAGAGTCGCTAACAGCCGGACGTGGCTAACACTGTTTAGCTCGGGGCAGTACGGCGAAGGCATTCAGACGTCTTTTTTAACCACTAATACTGCTCAAAATAACACCTCTGCAGCAGCATGAGAAGAGTCCCTACACAGAAAACACAGCACCAACAATGTAGTTAGTGAACCGAGAGTTTATTAAAAGAGTGTTTTAAAGACTTACCTAATGGCCCCTGTACCAGCTCCTCTCATAGTAAAGTCCATTCAAGTGGATTTACAAAGTCAATCCCAAAGGAAGGAGTCCATTGGTGCTTTGTTTTCTGTGTAGGGACTCTTCTCATGCTACTGCAGAGGTTTGCTGTTATTTTCAGCAGGATTAGTGGTTAAACAAGACGTTTTAAGGCCTTCACCGTACTGCCCCGAGCTAATCACTGTTAGCCACGTCCGGCTGTTAGTGACTGCTAGCCAGTCTCCTGAATTTCTCTGTTAATAGTTCATAGACGAGAAAACCTGTCTCGATGGCTTATTTGATGCAAGTGTCGAAAAAGACCATGGGATGATTTTAAGCCGGAATTTCACTTTAAAGTTGTTAAATACAGTGGGCCTCATTTATCAATCTTGCGTGAAAATGGGCGCAGATCTGAGCGCAGAATTGGTAGTATGGCAGGACCCACGTGTGATTTATGAAATATCGTAACGGACCAATCTCAGTGTACGAATGAGCGGGCCTTGATAAATGCGGCGGCTGAATTCGATCGTCTTTAACATGTTACGCCCTCGCCTCGCCCACTGAGGTCAAACACGGAGAGAAGGAACGCAGGTTAGAAAAGAAACTTTTCCGACACAGAGATCGGCATCCTGACATCCGAGATGGAGCAAAATAAAGATGTGCTTTTTGGCAGTCTTAAGAGTGGAATAAAAGGGGCCCATAAAAACGCTGTATGGAAAATACAATAACGGAGGCAGTCAACCCGAAGCAGCGCTCCACTGTGACCCGAGTGCGCCTGTGCGCACTGTTGGACAGGTGTTGTGCCGTATTCAGCACCCCTGCCGTTACCCCCTCGCATTATAGGTGATATTCTGGTTCAGAAGGCTGTTGTTTCCACCTAAAGGAGTAGTTTATATACAGGTAACCAGATTAAAAGCACACACTTTTGAACCTATGAATTGCAAGAAAAACTGGGATTATAATTAGGAAACGCTGAGTCAAATACATTCAACTTGCTCAAAAGATCCATTTCATTCATGTTGTAATTATGGCTGCAGTAGATTTCCACAGAACATACAAAAAGGTGTTATTTTGTGTTCGCTATTATCCAAGTTTGTGACTTTAAACTCTTTAAAATAGTTTAAAGACTGTAAGTAACCAATGTTCTGACCGTTGTGGGTTACCTGTATATATAAACTACTCCTATAGGTGGAAACAACAGCCTTCTGATCCAGAATTTCACGGCAGGGGTGCTGAATACCGCACAACACCGGCGCTCTTGCTCTGTAGCGGGGTTTGCCAGCGGGGTTATTAGGTATTCTGTTAGAGGATACCTTTGTCACCTAGAAGAACCATACCAAGATGTTAATCATCTGATACCTTGTT